>NC_141400.1:16658593-17903593 GCF_034619465.1 Leptosomus discolor | reverse complement strand
ACCCTCCCCGCCTGCGAGTGCTCCAGGGGAGCCCGTGCTCCACGGAAATTCCCGTGCACCTTGGAAATAAGATGTGGAGAAGTCTCACCTGGGAAGAGGTGTCGTTTATCGACTTTAATATGAACTTGCTAGCTTCTACAGGAAAGCTTAGTGAATAAAATGGGGGGAAAAAAAAATCCTAAGAGCATTGCTAGGTGGGTTTAACATGTGGAATGTTTCAGGAAATAAGATCAATTTACGGTTGCTTTCATGAACACCCCAATAACGTTCTGCTCCGTGAACAACAGGGTAGCAACATGCAGGAACTTCATGGACGTAAATACATGTTCCCTCTCCCTTGCAGAGTCTGTTTCTGATTTCAGCGACAGCTAAAATAGCATCTTTAAAATCCGTATTCCAGATTTTCGCCTGTGTAACTGAAATGGGCGAAGATGAGAGTCGAGCCTCTAATCTCCTTCATAGTTCTGCATTCAGAACACATCGCAGATAAACGCCTTTGCCGATCCCCGGGTTATCTCAGCCCCTCTCCCAACATACCGCTGCCCACACTCCCCACTTGCACACCCATCCACGTTATGGAAACCATCCGAAACCAGCCACCCTGCCAGTTCAGGCAGCGCTTGGGAAGGACGCGCCACGCACTCCCAGCTCCGCTTGCATTTTAAGTTTCCCATATGGCTTCATTCCTGTCGGCTCCCATTGGCAGCAGCCATCCCCATCGCGTTCCCGGCCCGGGTGTTGGCAAGCTGCGAGTACAGCCCTACCACACACAGCCTGCACGTTGCACACAGGCAACGCAGGCAGCTGCCTTGTTCCTGGCCCTGGGTTTCATGCGAGACGTGCCGACACGCCGGGAACAGCCTGCCTCTGCGGCCGGCTCGCTGCTGCCCTGCAAGGGATGGGGGAGCAGGGGTGGGCGGCCGACGTGGCAGGGAGCTTTTGGGGTGAAAGACCATTTCTGGGCAGGCTGCTGGTGGTGTAATGGGGCAGCGGGGGATGGTGTGATAGTTTTTGTTCTGCTTTGGGCGTTTGCGCTGCACAGCTCTCGGTCAGCTCCTGAGGCAATCATTGCACCCTGCTAGGGCAGTTTTGGGGTGTGTGTTATTGAATGCCAACAGGACTAAAGAGAAAGGTTTGCTCCACAGCCTGGTGGTAAAAAGAGGTCCCTGAGGTATGGCAGATCTCAGCTCAAACCTTTGAAATAAATTGTCACTATCCAATTCCTTACACGAGCAAGAAAAAAAAACTTCAGGAGAGTGCAAAAGGCTCATTTCAGAGTCACCGTCAGCTGGGTGGTGAGGATGCTCCCTGAGCACTGGGGAAGTTTGTTTAAACTGACCCACATCCCACCCAGGGCTGCAATCCTGCCCTGCTGTGGCTCAGGGTAATTTCCTCCTTGCAACCTCTTCTGCACTGTGTGCAGGGACAGTCTTGGGGGGGACTGTAGGAAGGCAAAGCCATTTTCCTTCCCCCTCTGCTAATGAAAATTTGGGTGCAGCTTTAGCCGACGGCAGTTTGAACTTCCCCCAAACCAGGAAACTCGCGTGCAGGCTGGGGAAAAATTGAAGGAAATTCTCGAGATTTCCAAAAGTGAATCCCCTCTTTTTGTATGACTCTTGCTCATGTTGAAAGAGCCAAGCTTATGAGCTATTGAATGAGCAAAGTACTGCTTTAATTCTGATTTATATGTAGAAATGGGTGTATTTGAGGTGTGTAAATATGGTAACTGCTCACTGTGCACCTGAGAAGTTGGGTGTCTTTATGCCAAGAGCTGGCTTTGACAGTAATTATTTCTGAGAGCTCAAAGGTGTCTCTTACCTGGTGTGACAGATTTTGGTGGCCATGTACAACTGTCTCTGACACTTGCTCTGTCTCAAAATGAAAATCACAGAAGAGGAAGAAGTTTTAGTAAAGGATTTGAGGGAAAGGAAAAGTATATGGCAATCACCATGGTCTGCCCCAAAAGAAACCCCAATAAGCCAGGTACATTTGCTTTGTGCAAGCTCATGCTGAGCTGCTCAGCATACGCTGGTGCTTCGTGCACCTGCGGTATCTCCAGCAGATCTGCTAAGCCTCAGCAAACGTGTTTCGGCAAGCAGCCGGCGTTTCGTACGGCTGGGGAGGGCTGTGCCGGGCGAGTTGCGGGACGAGCGCTGGTCGAAGCATCCATTTCAGCCCTCACAAAGCCACTCGATCACGTAGTAACAGATCAGGGCTCGGGTTTTGCCCCCTACAAAAGGAGTGTTTCAGACCAGGCGTGGTCAGCAAGGTCCAGCTGTTGTCTTCAGCTCTGCAGATGGGAAGTGAGCAGAGAGCTGTGCCGGTCCCCAGGGGAGTAAAACCATACCTGTGCACGTAGCGTAGCGTATCACCCGCTTTGTCCGGCTAATTAGAGGGGCATTGTCGCTGGTGAAAGGTCTGTCGTTTCATCTCATTGACTATTCTTTTCAGGTCTCTGCCCCAGCATAAGGTTCCTCTGGCAAACCAAGGGTGAAGCCTGGCTTTGCCTATGAAGGTAGGATCTGGTGGGACCAGTGATGATTTGCCACCCCCAGGAGGGTGGTTTGCAGCACAGAGGGTTGTCTCCTCCTAAAATGAGAAAGAAGAGTTTTAGCAATGGGTTTACCATTTGAAGCAAAATTTTCACCGTTTTTGGCCACCTGGAAGCAGAAATGTTCCAGGCTAAACACAACACGTAGCTGAGCTGGAGCAAAACATTTCCACTTTAAGACATGGATACAAACCCCAAATGCATTCTGCCCTTCAAAGGGGCAGCTATTGGAACAGAGTGGGTCACCCTCAAAGTAGATAGTGTTGGTGTGAAAGTGGGAGGGTTCCAGATGAGCTGTCAGGTCTGCCAGGGCAAGGACTTTTGTGTCTTTATGCCAAAACAAGATTTGAACAGAGTCCATGACCTGACCTGTCCTTAAATGAGGCTTTTCCTCCTGCTGCGGCTGCACACGACATCCCAAGGCACCACATAGAGAGAGTCCCTTGGATATTTCTTTTCATCCCAGTGACTAGAAGATATACTATTACAATTGTTACCATTATTAGAAATATTTCAGTATTGCTGGTTTCGGTTATGCTTGTTATTTTGCGTGCAGGGTGAGTTACGATTTGGATTAACTGTCCTTCAAAATGTCATAGCCTTTCATACAAGGAAGATGAAGATGCCAGTCATCGTGAGAAATCTTTGTAAAATGGCCATGAAACTGCAGCTACTTATTGCTGTTGAGGCAAACTGATGCAAATGGCTCCGCTGAATTAATGTAAAAGAATATCCCAACCAGCCTGTCAAGGTGAAGATTAAGCATTTGAAGTGACATGACATAATCCCTGCATATTATGTCAGGAATTTGGGAGAGGAATTAGACTTAAATGCTCACTAGAAAATTCAGCATTAAGATGGAGGTGCACAGATGTGATGCATGTTGTATGTATCTTCTTTTTCTTGGGTGCCACCCTTCAGTTTTTATGCCCTTTTCATGGCGTAAGCATTCTGAGTTCAGCACCAGGTGCAATGTGTTGTATGGGAGAGATGGTGCACGGACCCTCAGCCCTCGCAACAGGGCAAATATAAAACTCAATCCCAAGCTTGAAGTGAGGGGAGAATTGCCTCAGATTTCAGGAGGGTGTCTCAAGCCTGCTCCCGCGGTGCTGTCCTTAGTCAGCAGAGGATGTGCTGCAGGCTGTGGTCAAGTCCGTGTTTTCACCTTTAGCTCTAAATGGCCTTTTTCTTTCTACAATTGCCCTGAACAGTAGTTGTGTCATCCTTGCATATGTTTGTCTATCGTAAGTTGAAAGTCAAAGCTTTGGATTTCATCTTTGGTCCCTGGAAACATGATACATATTTCAGGGAAAACAGCTGTGTTCACTTCTGTGGAGTTTCACAACGAACGAATTCTGCAAAATAAGGCTTGTATTGTTGTTGGAGGCACTGCTTTCGTTTGATATTTTCTTTTTATTTTCATTTCCATGATGAGATTAAATTCTAGACACTGCTCCTTCTCTTGGGAATAGTTTCAAGGCTGCTGTCTTCATAGACCTAAATTATTCACCAAGAAGAATTTTCTGCTGAGATGAGAATGAGTAGGTCGGATCCGGGACTGTTGTCATGGCTTGGAGCTCTTTGAAGCTCTTTGTCATGAATCATTAAAAAGGGCTGCAATAACATGGCAAAACAGAGAAGTGAGTCTTTGTGTAGGTGATCTGCGAGTCACCTTTAGATATGCACAAAAGGATTAATCCTGCCTGTGGCTTTTTACGTTGAGAAAAATACTAAGTTGCATTTAATTTCCTACTGACTCACCTCCTTGCGTGCTCCAACTTACAGTTGGTTTTCACGTGCAAGTACAGTTTACATTATACAATCTTCTTAATAGGCACTTAAGCTGAGGATGGTTGTAGGTATTTATTTTGCACTTAATCACACAATGAATTGGATGGCTTTTTGCTATCCACCTCGATGCTTGCTGTAGTGTAGAGGGAATAATGCGAAGGGAAGAAAGGTGATTTGTTTGATCTGACTCACTCACGTTCCTGATAGTGCTGGCCAAAGCCCTGAGACATCTCCGTGGTGTTGGGTGGGATGAGAGCTGCTTGGGACAGGGGCGAGGACAGCGCCAGCACTGTCCCCATCATTGTGTTCTCCCTTTCCCAATTGTTTTTTAATCCTTGGTCTTGGACTGAGAGAGCTCAGGCAAGGGTGCTGCGTTACTTCCCAGATGTGCACTTAGAACATTACACTGGCTGAATAACACAAGGGCAATCAAATGGAAAACCTTTCTTATTGCCCCAGGATTGGAAACAAATTGTGCCATCCTGATTTGCTCATCACATCTCTTTTGTGTGTGGGGGTAGTTTTGAGTAATCTGTGGGTGCCAGCTTTTCAGATGAAAGGCTTTTGGGATAGAATAGGGTGCTACTGTATGTAATAAACTACAGCTATTGATGGCACTTCTCTGAAAAGAAGTGGCTCCGCTGCCAACCCATCCACGTTCAAAAGCCTGGGGAATCTAAAAAGCGAATCACAAGGTGCTTTATTTTTGCAAGAGAATAGGACCAAATGAGATCAGCACTGGAGTAAGTTTCCAATCCAGTCCCAGGTGAGCTCTTACCGAGACGGAGGGCTGTGGCAGCAAGAACCACAAATGTTCAGGCACCAGAAAAATCCGCTCCTGGCACGTCGCCTTTTTGCAGCTTGGCAGAGCTGGGCACAAAGTCAAACCCTTCCAGGGACGGCAGGAATGTGCTTCAGCCGTGGGGACTCAGCCCATCCACCTTCAGCGCTGGTCCCCATGGGGCAGGAGCCCCTCAGGAGAGCTGGCAAGCACCACCCTGCAGCAGGCACCCACGTTGCAATGGTTTTATGGGCCGTAATTCAAGAAAAATGAAATTGTGGTGGAGAGGGCAGCGATGCTTTGGGCTGTTTGTGGTGTAAGGGGGTATTTAGCATGAGTTACAGTGGCAGGAAGAGCACCCACGTACCCTGTCGGCACCCTGGACGGGAGGTGCAGTGCCTGGTGGCCGACAGCTGCAGCGGTGACAGCCCTGTGCCAGCGGATGCGGTGGCAGGGACACGTTTGCAGCTGTTCGAGCTCTTTTGTAAAGCCCTGGAGGCGCAGGGCTTTTCCGCCGCCTTTTAGGAGGGCTTTTGCATCAAAAAGATGAGGACATAAAATGTTTGATACGTGCAAAACTGCGGAAGCAGAGCCGTGCAGCGGGGGTCAGGTCTACCTCAGTGCTGCCCTCCCTGCCTGCCCACTGCCTGCCTGCTGCCTGCCCGCAATGCTGTCCTTGCTGGGGGCTCCTCCAGGTCTCCCCCATGCTCTGCACCTCTCTCCACTGGTTCCTCACCTGCACAAAGGCTCTTTGCAAGGCCACGCTGTGCTGTCTCCGTGCCAGTGGCATCTCATGGCCTGGTCCATGACCTGGCAGTGAGCTGCCCTGGGGGACCCTATGTATGAGGGAATGTCCAGGAAGGGGATGACTTTTCTGCTAGGAAGAGGCAATGTCTGCCATGAGGTGTTTTATGCTTATTCTGTCTCTGGTGGCTCCTGGCTTCTTTTTTTGGACTTGTGGCTTCATGTTTCCCCCCAAAAAACCCTCAAAACTCTATGTGTGTGTGGTTACAGCACTCAACGGAAGGTCTCCTCTGCAGACTTTGGGAGGTTTCTTTTTGAGCTTGTTCCTGGGGAACTGCGAGCTGTTTACACTTGCCCACTAACCACAGCAACAAAACTCCCCAGAGCCGAGAATTAAAGCCATTAGATGAAAATGCCCATAATTTAGAGTGATTAAGTACGGAGGTAAATCACCTCACGGCTTCTCCTGTGACGGCAAGCAGGCAAAGCATGCGGGAGTGCCCGTGGTGCAACCGGAGGTGAGGGCATGGCAGGCACAGGAGTGCTGGGACCAAGCACTGCTGCAGCACTGAGTCTGGCTTGGGCATGAAGCCACAGCACCTATAGGTGCCTATGGGGCTCTGTGGGATTTCTTTCACCCCCTTAGCGCTTTCTGTAACGTGCAAAAAGCCCTTGCAAGCTTAATGAGGCCCTGTCTCCTGCAGACAGAATGGGTGCTCCTCATCTCTGTTCCTTTTCTGCTGAGCTGTGTGATAGTAATGAATGGAATTTTTCATATGTTGATTTTTTTCCCCCCTTGGGACAGAAAACATATGTAATGCCTTTAAAAATACATAAAATGAGTGGCCTAACAATGCAGAATTTGAATATTTGATGGAAGATTAGTAGGCTGCAATCAATCATAAAATGAATTTTTTCTTCTGAGTAATAAATATGTTAATTATTTTATCTACTCAGATAAAAGCTTAATTACCATAGCACTTGGGGGGGAAGGGGGGGGGCTTTGTAGTCGTTATTCCCAGTTTTCTGAAGAAAACCAGTTCGTCCTGCAAATAAAACAATGGGCATTTGTGAAGTAAACCAAGTGGTGTTCCCGCCAGTGCTGCCCGAGCCTGGCTGCAATGAAGGGTCTTCTCTCTTCATCTTCCACCTCCCCCTGTCCGGAAGGCTTGGCAGCATCCCCCTTCCGGATTTAACGGGGCTCCGCACCTCTCCTGGCAGTGGTATAATCAGTAAGGACTTGGTGGAGAGTGCCTTGTTGCCCTTCTCAGGTTGGATTTGCCCACTTTTCACAGGTTTTCTACCTGGTTGCATGTTCAGGTGTAGCTCCTCCATGCCACCCATGTCTCATCATGGGTGGGTGGGCTGCAAAAAAGCTGGGCCAAGCACTTCACAGCCTAGTTTTTCAGCAGATACTCTTAAGTCCATCATTCCCTAAAAGCACAATGGTTTGGCCAGGATGGCGGATGATCATGGGATGCGTGGAGAGGGAAAGAGCAGGTGCTACTGTGCAGCATCCTCCTCCTCACTGCACCCTGGTAATCCCCTCCTGCTTGACTGGTGCTGAGGGTGCCTGCACCTAGAACAGATAAAGCACAGGAAATTCATGCTGTGCTTTACTGCACTGTCATATCCTTGAGTAGGTAGATGTGAGATTTTTGTTTCTTTTATTAATAATCCAAAAAAATCACACAAGGATGGTATATTGGAAAACCAATGTGGTGAAGAAGCACTGGGTTTTGTTGTTGAAATTAAATGATAAATCAGCTAGAGAACAAGGCAGGGCTGATAAAATCTACAAATGCCAAGCACAACGATGTCGTGGGGCTGTGTGTTGTCAGCAGGACTGGGACAGGGACTGGCAAACTGGTGGTGCAGCCTCTGCTCTCTGTGAGCCGCCTTAGGTGTCTCCCCCAAATTCAGGGCTTTGCTGCTTTCATTCTCAGGGACAAAAATATGTCCGGCTCATGATTCTTTCCAAAGGCCTTTGGCAGCCTCTCCTGGCAGTTGGCTGTTGTTGCTAAAGCGATTTGGAAGCAAAAGTGGTGCTCTGGAGCTCTAACGCTGCAGGAGAGGGTTAGCACCCGAGGTTGTCCCCATTGCGGATGGGGCTGGCTTCATGCTAGCAGCTCACCTTTGGAAGGAGAAGCTGAGAGGCTCATGGGTGTGCAGTACCCCTCTGTCCTTCCCTTCATCCCCTGTGTTGGAGCATCACTCTCTCCCCAGGAAAATTTTTGAGAAACTCGGTAGCCAGCACTTCTTTGGGTACGTGCTAAGGACCACGCAAGTCTCAGTCTCATTCCTGAGAGCTTCCCAGATCTTAGTGGCTTGGAAGAGAAGTTTCAGAGCAGCCAAATTTCACAGAATTGGATGTGGCTTTATGGATGCTCCCTGAGATTAGGGTACCTAAGAGTTAATGGGAATTTCAATCAAGATGACATTAAGAAGGGCAGAGGGAAAACAGATTAGCTATCCTCTTGCCTTACTCTATAAGGTGAGACAATGAGAGAATGTGATGAGATCAATGGAAAAATAAAAGGAAATGAGAAATCAAAGGAAATGCTGCTTTACAGGTTATTTCATATGGTGAATTGGGAAATTTTCCCTTCAGGAGATCAAATATTCTCTTATATTTTTAACAGAGCTGGATAACTTATGACCGCAAAGATGAAACCCGTGATAGAGGCTGATCCCCCGCAGGGATTCAGAAGGAAACAATCCATTTCAGGTACAAGCAGTGGGACGCTGCTGCCTGTCCCCTCCCTTGGTGCTCTCCAGAAACCACGCAGAGCTGTGGCATCTGCCAGAGTGCGGCTTCCCGCAGGGTTCAAGGTCAGGGTTATTGGAGCCGTGCGTCCAGGCACATCAGAACAGCCACATCAACTGATCCTTATCAGCGCCTCGTGGAGGCTGAGCTGTACACACCTGCCTTCTGTGGGCCCATTAACAAAGCAACATTGCGGATGCTCAAAACCAAGATAGAGAAAAGGATCTCCATCCTTCCCTTTCAATGTTTCTGTAACGCTTCTGGAGTCACGGTCCTCGTGCCTTTAAACAGATCCTTTCTGGGACCTCAGATTTGCCGTGGGCTTTGGCATTTTGTGTCCTAACTTGCCCTCAGAGAAAGAAGTACTTGCCACGAGGCCTCAACCTCAGCAGTAGCTCTGGTCCCCACATCTCCCTGGAGGCCAGATGTGGTTTTGTTTCTTCTTCTTTTTTTTTTTTTTTTTTTTTTTTTAAAGCAGATTGCTGTGCCCGGGGCATTGCTGTGCTGGGCATGTGTCCTACACTCCCACCGCTGCTTCAGCAACCACCAACCCTCTGTCCAGCTGGAATCAATGTGAAAAGTCTTTCACTGGAGACTGAAAAATTTATCTCCATGTTCTTGGGTAAAGGGGTGGTTGCCCTGTCCTTTTGGCACCAGCAGTCAGTGGTTGGTGATCGGCTCCAGCCAGCACTGGCCTCCTGTGAGCGAAGATTCAAGGTTTTTGCAGCCACATACTATTGCCAAAGTCACCTCCTCTCCATGTGAGCACAAACAGCTTGGTTTTGCTCCTGCCCTGATGTACAAGCCCCTGGTCTGAAGTCTCGACCAGCTGGCTCATAGCGGGAAAGTGCTGCCGGAGGCCAAAATGAATGATTTATCTTTGTGCTACTGTCAGAGTTTCCTAAGACTGAGGTCTCTCTAATTAACTCCTTCACCTTCATAAATTCTTCATTAGGATTTGTATCTCTGGAGCTTTGCACATGTTTGCCGGTGATATCATCTAGATTAGGCATGGTTTCCCTTCCAAGCGTCTCGGTAGGCTCTTCTTTCCCCTTAGCAATGAGTTTGTTGTGCCATGCAGCACCCCTTCCCCTTGCCATAGTGAAATTCCCATAGATGTGGCACTTTGGTGACAAAGGAGCCACATTTTAGCAGTAAGAATACCTCCACATCAGTAACAGGTGGTGAAAACTCCCTACAAATGCGGAGAACAACAGGAGAAAGCTTTTAAACAGCATTGCTCTCCGCGTCTGCAGGCGATGGGTGCCAGCAGAAAGCAGGCCAGCTCCTAACAATCCCAGCCTTGCCCCACGCTCGGCTTCCAGCATTTGAATGTGTTTTGTTTTGATATCTTATACTTGGGTTATTCTGTTCTCTCTAATTGCATTTAGCGCCTGGCTTGGGAAAGGCTGTTCTGCTGCAAATGCAGCTGGGCGCCCCCCCCTCCCCGTGCAGCCCACCCCTTCACTCCAAAGCTGTCAGGTGGGACGACTGCCTTGCGGGGTCTGTTTTTGCCAAGGAGACGTTGAAATTATTGGCTGGTTCTTCAAAGATCTGCAGCGGCTCTTGATGTTCCTCACCGGAGCAGGGCAGCGGAAGAAAGTCGCCTGGGAAACGCTCTCCGGAAGTGAAAACTGAATTCTTTAATGCTCTTGAATAGCAAAATACAGTTTCTGAGTATGAGAAGCAGCCCACACAGCCTTTAGACATGTTTGTACCCAAACAAACCCACATTGTACCCAATGTGCTAATTTCTTTAGCACATAAATAGCTCCAAATAAGCTATTTGGTAAGGCTGGCTGCAGAAAGAAAAAAAAAAAGAAAACCAGGATAGGTTTGCCTTTCCCACAACACTAGACTGATCTTGTATCCCTGATCATTGGTCACGAGGGTTATATCAGCCAGGAATGTAATTACTGATGTGACTTCTAAGTGTAGGACAGGGTGTCTTCCTGAAGAAGCTCTTAAAACCGTCCAGTTCAAGCTAAGTGACTATTTCTCCCCTTCCATTCACCCCTAGAATTATGTCCAAGGGTATTTGCATTTACACTGAGTTTCTCAGAAATTTCTCTTTTATTCCTTTTGTAAACTCTGGACGCAGCAGCACCAGACAGCTGAGGATATACACACCAATGTCACTTTTAAAGCATCTTATATTAACTTTCATACACCTCTGGGCCTGCCTGTGTCCACTGGGTATAACTAACATCAGGGATTTTCATTCCAGCCCTTTACTTCATCCCTGGCCTCGTGTGTAATTCAGTTTGGTGTTACACTTGGAGTTGCAGAAATGGGAATCTGGCTGATGAGACCAGATGGGGAAAAAGGTGCTGTAATTGTTTTCTTAATGTTAACAACCCGTTGTTTTACGGTACGATTTGTGCCTCTGTCTGCACAAATCCATCTGGAGCTAAAACATGATAAGACAAGTTTATCTTTAACATTCTTTATCTTCTGTTTTGTGCTGCTAGGAGACAATTTCCAGGGCGAGGCAGCTGGATTTTGCACGTAGTCTTTCTCTAGCAAATGCAGCCATGATGCATGATAGGTCCAAATTTAAAGGATTCCCTGTCATTATGGAAGGAAAAAAAAAAAAAAAAGAGGAAATCAGTAGAGGTTTACAGTAGCCTTGAGCTCAATGCCCTTTGCTTTGTTTTCTTTAGTCTCAAAGGGAAAAGAGCCAATGTTTTCTGCAGTGCATCCGTGTTTGCTGTGGTTCAAACATGTACAGCGTTTGTAACATTAAAAATGAAAGCAAGTCTGTAGATAGCTGTAGTTCAAACATTTACAGAGAAAAGTCAGAGTGGGAAGAGAAACAAAACACCATCCAAGGTGCAAATGACAACAACCCTAACGGCTGAGGCAGGAATCAGGTCTGCTTCTGAGTGCACAGACCGCGGTGGGGAGCTCCTGCCTCCGCAACGGCCCGGGGAGCCCAACGCCTCGCTGCTGCGTAGGGCAGGGCAGGCACAGGTTTTAATGTATTTATGCCTCAAAAGGGTCCCCCAGGTGCTCTCCAGGCCCAGCTCTTGTTTTGTTGTGTTCTGCTTTTCTGATCTTGAACATTTCAATACCCAAAACACAGTATCTAAACTTCCAGCTCCGCTGGCTTTTGATGGGCGTGGAGATCACTCGGTACTGCTCCTTACCAGGACTCCACAAAAAGATGCATTAAAACCAGTTTCTCGTTTAGATACAAATATTCACCTCTCTATAATGTCACCATGAGTAGTCCCATTTGCTTGAAAGCTGATGGAAGCCAACTAAGCAAAAAACTAGAAGCAGAAATAGCAATTTCCCCTCTCTGATTTCCATGGTGGAGTTTGCTGGATGTGGGATTGACAGCGTATTGCACATCATTTGGGGAATGCCTTGAACAGTATAAACCACATATCAGATCTTCAGGATGTACAAGTCAGCGTAACTCCACCAGTTGAAGCTCCAGTACAGAATATTCTGGTTCTTTTCAGTGCATAGTTTTAACAAACTCAGTGGCATCTCTCCCTAATTTGTTCAAGATGTGTACTACAAATCATCCCTGTCTTTGACCCATGAAGGAAAACTAACTTGACAAAAACCTTTCTGTATTCATTTTTGTCAAAACATTATTTATGAGAATGGGTAGGTTGCTGATAGCTCTGGCTATTGTTGCCCAGGACCCTGTGGGTTTGATATACGTTCAGCCTAAGTCCGTGCAGATGCCTTTCCTCGGCTGTTTGTTTCTCGTGTTAAGACTTGTGTCTTAGAGTGAAGAATTTGATTTATCGAAGACGGCTTTATAATATAGTAAGACAGATGTCAGCAATGTTAAAGGCTTACATAAATTTTGCCTCTCTTGAGCAGATTAAATGTGCAATTATTTGAGGCACGATCAAGGCATTCTGCACCAAGGCAGCATTTTTGTCACCTGATAACGTGAGCAGTTTTAGCCATGTTCTTACAGAAATGAAGTTACGTGATTGCACTGTCTCTCTCTTCTCCCACAATAAATATTTAAACTTGATAGCTATTTCCAGCTGAGCTTGACAGAGGGCTCATATCACATGGGCAATTTCTGACGGGTCACAAGTGACAGTGCTGGGCAGCTGTATCTGGCTGATTTGTTTTCTGTGGCGTGCGGGAGCTGGGGAAGGGCTGAACTCGCTGTTTAACACCGCAGTGCTATGCATGCAGGTATTCACCTCCGCAGCAGTTTGAAGCACAGCCTGTGGCCCTGCCTGGAGCCTTCCTTTAGAGAGATAGGGGCTGCAAGGGCTAAAAATCCCCCCAAGGACCTTTGCTGCATTCATTTATGCTTCCCGGCCCCTACAGAAAATTTTTCTCCTTCTATTCCCAGGGTGGTGTTCACGGTGTCTTTCTTTGCTTGTCTCCACCCTGTCACTGTCAGGTTCCCAAAGCTCCCAGGGCTGTTTCCAGCCCACACGATGTTCAAGAGCCAGGGCCGTGGGCTGGCAGCACAGAGCCCCGGGGACAAACCCAGCTTGAGGCACAGCCTGGGGCCACAGCCTGCCATCCCCAGCTTGTGGCTCAGTGTGGAAATCACATGCTGTCCTCTTGTCTTGCTCTCCCCAGCTTGAAATTAGCAGTGAGTGCCTATTAGCTTCCAAAAATAGGTGCAGGGTTAATGACTTCAAGCAAAGATTGTAAACCATTATATATATATATATATATATATATATATATATATATATATATATAAAAATATATATATATATATAAATATAAAAAAAAAATATTCAATATAGTTACTCAGAATTAATATGAACCTTCCCTGTACTACAGCAAATAAATTTGTTTCCCAAGACATAGACTCACAATACTCTAATATTAAATATACATATATATATATATATATATATAAAAATATATATGCAGGTATCACCATATCCCACATGCCTGGGTTTCTTTCCCAGTGGGAAACAAGCTGCAAGGGGACAGGGAGGCCAAGGTGACACATCCCCATCCAGGGCTGGGAAGGGCTCCTGGATCCTTGGCTTGTGGGGACAAAAAAATCACACGACCACTTCTTTTAAAAATCCCATTGTGGATTTTTAAGGCTTTGAAATCATTTAAACAGTGTGAAATTTGCATAATCAATGCAATGGCCCCAATAAACCACCTTTTCCCCTCTTTTCATGCAGGAGTTACACACAGTACGGGTCTGCCCCCATGAAATGCAGCGGCTGCAGCTCTCGTTTGTGGGGCAGGCACCAGCCAAGGGGAAAACCTAACGAGGGTCATGGGGGGATATGCTAGTCCTAGGGCCCGGTGGGTGCTGACAGGCATAATTTATCTCTTTCTACTGCAGGTTGAGTGAAACTGGCCCCACGCCTCTATTTTCATGTCTCTAACACAACCTCATCCGGCTTTTGCATTTTGTCCCACTGCCAAGTGCTCTGTAAACCACTGCAGTGCTTTGCTGCCATTAATCACCAGAGCCTTTTCCTGGGCTGCTCTGTGCTTCCTTATATACTATAACCTCCTTATCATTCACACATAATCTTGTTATGGCTTTATACCTACTTGCATGATCCACTTATCAGACAATAAATCTGAGCAAGACCAAATAGTGGATAATAATGCAAATTCTCCGGTTCCTGGTCCTGATTTCCCAGGCACTGTCTTGGGCTGTGTCACTAAGGCAGTTTCTAAACAATATATTTTTGCAGCAATGCTTAAAGCAAACACACCTCGCCTCAGTTCTCCCCCCATGAACCTGGTTTATTTTTATTCCCCAGCCATTACTACTTGCTGTTTTCACCTTGAGACGTTTCCTGTACAACCACCCTCCTTTCATAAATTGTTCTGTGGGTAATAAAAGACTCTGCCCTCTCCCTGAGCCCCGTGGACACGAGCAGAATGTTCAGAGCAATCTGAATTCCAGATCTGCCTTTCTGAGCCTTCCCACTTTTCTTTGCCTTGATATATTTGCACTGTATTTCAGGCCAAAGGTAGGGGTTTAGGAGAAAGTTTATGTTTATTCTGTGGTTAAAAAAATCCAGATTCGGGGGTGCTCGCCATCACCTGGGTCAACATGCTCATGCTGAAGGATCAACACTGCCCCCCACCCCCCCCAAAACAATCAAAGCAAGAAAGTTCAAGTACGACAGTTTTCTGTGAGGTGCAAGTGAGCTGGGAGCTAAGATTTAAGTGGCAGATGAAGAAGTTAATTGCAGTAGATTTGAAATATGGACCTACAAATCCCTAATTGTCTACATGCACAGCCAAGCATGTTCCTGCATATTTATTTTGTTGAATGTTAAGTGGATCAATTTTACTGAGGTTGCCTTGATTATTTTTTTTTTCCCAGTGGAATTTAATTCAACATAAACCCTACTACTTAGCCTTTTTGTTCATATTTCCTCATTTAGATGCCTGTGCAAGGAAAGGTTGGGAGCAATCAGAAAATAGTGGAAGCCAAATAAATGTTCTCTAATCTCTCTTCAAGCCCAGACTGAAATGTTATTAGTACTTTTGGGCTTGTTTGGATTAGTTTCTTAAGAAGCTGAAGCTGAACAGAACTAAATAGATTATTAATTTAGTAAAACACAACCTCTCCAGGGACTGAGCCAAACGAGTATCACATTGCTTTGCTTTTCTCCCAGACGCACACAAGTTTCTGGAGTGGATACAGCCCTCCTTTAAGCAGTGGATGGCGTGAGCAGAGAGCTGTGAGCACTTGTTGCATGGGCACCACGAGGCAGCAGTGGGCGACGGGTGCCTTCAGCCTCTCCTCCTCCTCCCCACCATGCTCCTTGCTGTGTATTTGGTTTCAGAAATGCGGGCTGCAAACAGCTACAGCCTTACTGCCCCTACAGCAATGTCAATTTGAATCTTAACTTATGGTGATGAATATCATTACCCTTTTGAACCATAGTAATTCCTTAATTCCTCTGAAATCTGCTGTTTTATACTTTTATCCGGTGAAGAGACGCTGGAAAAAAAAAGATGTTTTCCTGGGGTATTTGTATGAACAGCCACAAAGGTGTAAATGGGTTGAAAATGGAGGTGGACAGACCTGTGGAGACGGGGTTACTGGCTATGACTGCTGTTGGTCCAGATTAAACCTCCAGAAAGCACCCCGTGAGTGATGGCTGGGTGCTGGGAGACTGGATTAAGAAGTTCTCTACCTCCCACTCATCACCCTTGCCAGGTCAGCAGTGTCCAGCGCCCACCATGTGAGTGTTTCTATGTGTGGGCAGTGCAAGCCATGGGAAAAAAGCAATCTGAAGGTGTTGACTTTGGCCGTGGAGGATGACTTTCCAATGGGACACTTCCATTACATATTGCAGCCTTCACCCACCACTTGAAGGAGGGCAGAGGAAACGGCGCATTGCCCGGAGAAAGGAGGCAATGAGCAATGCACCACGCTGGCAGTGTTTCCTGCACCTGAGCTTTGTTTAAATAAATTTTAAAAAGTCCTTATAATCAAGGAATTTAGAGTTAATAATCAAATATTTAATAAGCGAGGAAGGGATATGACTGAATGGGTTTGGTTGCTGGAGTAGCCCGTAAATAAGAGTGAACTAACTTGATGGCCTCCAGCTTGGTGTAAGAGACAGGCGGCCAGCTCCTGCTCCGGCATCCTTGGTACGACTCCAGCACGGCTGTCACTGCGCCGGTGTCACCGGGAGTGCAATCTGTCTCCGCGTGTCCTTGGCTGAGGAAAGCCAGCCTGTGAGATGCGGTGGGTCCTTCCCCCCTCTCTCCGACCGTGGTTGATTGCAGCATCTGGTTGTAAGTGTGAGAGTAATTCCTTGTGGGCTCTAGTATTGGTGGTAGGAAAAAGGTTGTATTTTGTGAGGTTTCCGTAAGTGACACCTGCACTTCAACAGCTGAAATGCCCTGAGGCAGCTCGCTTCTCATTACTTGAGGGTTTTTTTAACCCTTTCCACAAGGATGGCTCCCGTGGCTATCGCAGGATGGCAATGTTTGGGATTTAGGGCTGGCCTTACGTGGGGATGAGCAAGATCAGACTGAATTTATGGCACATTTCCTTCCGTTTCCTAAGGATCCCCAGGGTGGGATTTCACTGTCCCTCAGCTGACAGTTGAACATCCAAGATAGTCATGCAGGTGCCCTCTACTACCCAGCCTCCGGGTACGTGCCCAAAACCAGGATGGATCAATTTTTGGAGGTGTTTCTCTCCCCATTGCCTGTTGAAGGACCCTGCAGGGGTAGCTCAAACGCCACCATGCCCTTGTTGAAAAAGTCTCATCTTAGGTTCCTTACAGAGCCAAAGATCCATTGAACAACTATTCAGTATGTATGAAGGGGTCAAAATCTCAGGGGTTTAGGTCACTTTGTGGAAAAGAAAACCTGCTCGCATTTAGGGACAAAATATTTTCACAGTTGCAATGAACCTGCCAAAGAAAATACATTCAAGCTATTAGGGAGGAAATCAGAATGAAACTTTCTTGCTGAGATCAGAATAGCAAAGCCTGAAAATGTGAAACAATTTGTCTCTTGAATGAGCTATACCCAGAATCAGCAGCAATAAGTCTCAGCTTAAGCAAACAGTGAATTTTTCTCAGTCATTTTTCTGTTCCTATAGTTTTTTTGATAGGAAAGTGGAGTTTACACATAACCCTGACATTGTTAGTATTCTTCCAGCTGCTTTCTATTTGTGCAAGCGTGTGTGTCATATTTATCTTGAACTCTTTAAATAACCACAATTTCATTAGTATCTCCTTATAACCTCTCTAAACATAGTACTATTTTGGGAGGAACATGACAATTTTGCGTACAAAAACATGGAGTGCTATATAAAATGTGAAAGGAAGGGAAGGGAACAATGATGAGTAGAGCTGAGCAGGATGTTTCTGGATAGGTTTTTGAAGGAAAGTGTCCCTTTGCAAAATCAACATTTCCAATGGGCAAATTCAGTGCTGTGAAGTACTTTTAATTTCCTTTTCGAAAAATTAAATTGATTTCATTGTCTTATCGAAAGGCATTTCTCAATTCTCTTTCTGCACAATGACAGGAAGTAACGTGGGTAAAGGTCTTTTAAGCGAGCATGTAGAAAATAGTAACAACATCACTCTCAGTGCTCCTAAAATTGAATTGGTTTATTATATTTTTTTTGTTCATGTTTTACTTTATGTCCCAAGGTAGGATGAACATTTTTTAAACATTAGACATTTTTGTGGGAAAGGAGTTCCATGTTCTTGTGTCAAAATAAATAAATAAAGATGGATACTTATTTCCTATTTTTAATAATAATACCTCTATATGGTAACAGCGATGGGCTATGCCCCGATCTGTCTAAGCATTTAATCACCTGTACACACAACTTTCAGCATCCAAATGAATTTAAAACTATTTCTGTGCTTAGAGCATCACAAAATGCCTACATGGCTAATTTTGGTAGCAGTTAAGTGCTTTTCTGGTTCAGACCAAAATGACCAACTTGACTTACAGAAATAGTGGTTTGATTTTTGCCTCCCCCCAATATTTCTAGGCATAGTAACGGGCGCATTGGTACAACTAATGCAACAGAAAGGTTATTGTCCAGTTTGGGACTTTTCAGATTTTAATTTTCCTTGGTTTTTGAACAGGCTTCCAGGAAAACACCTCTGTATTGCTGAAGGTATTGCTGTGATTCATGACTCCTTCATATTTTCCAGTAAAAAAGGGCTCAATCCAGTTAAGTCCCTTCAAAATTAATTGGCATATTTAGCAGTTTCCAGTAATAAATAGTGTTACATCTGTTCCATTATTCCCTGCTGAAAACTTGCTTTGATTTTAATTTGTTTCTGATGATTCCCCCCAGCCTCCATTTGGGGAAATCATTCCCTTTTAATTCTTTTGTTTGGAGCCCAACTCCAGTGCTGGCGTTTCCCTGTGCTCGGGCTGCAGCTCCCTGCTCCGCACCCACAGGGATGGCGGCAAGTGCGTCCGCTGAAAAAGGCACCTTGGTGCGATAACGTGATGGGATACGATGAGTTTCTACGGGTAACAGCTGAGCTGAGGGTTGTCATCAAAACCTGGTGCTCTTGGAGCAGAGCAGTCGTATTTACCCATGGCAACTTTCTGAACTTTCTTGTGTACGGCTCCTTTCACCTTCCTGCATCCCTGACGGCTGGGCTGTGACGGGAGCAGACACAGCATGGCCAGCCTCTACTATACTGCTTGAAAAATATTCACAGGTTTTCTTTAAATGATGGGCACAAGGTAGCGCTTGGTGTTTTCCTTGTTGAAATATGGCATGGATGAAAGCTGTATGTGCCGTCCTTCAGCTGGTGGCTGCGGGGTTTTTGATGGGGTGGAGGCACGCTCATAAATCCAGTAATTGATGGGCACATTTCTCGTGTCGAGGATCACCACAAATCTCTTCCCAGAGAAAAATAAATCACTAGTTGGGCACGTCAGCTTTCAGTCTCAGCAACTGAGGTTTGATTACCTGAAGCTATTCTTGAGTTATGTTTTTCTCATTCATATGAGCGTGGAGCAAATAACACTGAGGGACTAAGTAAGCTCCTTCATCCATATGAAAATACTGCTGCAAACCTGAGTTACATATTGATTAACTGTTGGTTGTGATTGCTTTTATTTTACTACTTTACTGGTGAACTTAGAGCTGGAGCAAAGCGCATACTTTGCAAGGAGGGTTTCTTCCTTGCATGTTAACATTTTAATTGCATTTCCCATGAACACGCCCTGCTGTGGAGTTTATTTTCATCTCAGGGTTTCTTGTGAAATTGTGAATTGCTGAGAATGGGCTCAGGATATTTTGGGCTGGGAAGGTCCCCTCTGCTTTGCTGGTGAGGAGTGTGGGGGGGTCCAAGGACTAAGCCAGGCAAACACACGTTCCCTGAACTGCAGAGGAATCAGACCTTTTTCCATCAACCCTGGACTCCCAGTCTTAGCACTGCAGCTCTCTCTGATGATTTATTTTAAGTCAATTCCTGCTGGTGTTGACAAGTGACTTTGGGTGATCTGTGTGCTTAATATAACAGGCAGAATCCATCTATAGGGAATGTTATTTATCTTGAGTTATAGATTGGTTAGTAACTTCTATGTCTTGTGATGCACAACTGGTATATAGATTTGAGCAAAGCCATATACACATACATTGTCAGCAATCCATTTCTAAGAATTTGGTTGTATTATCTTTTTCCTTTACAGAGTGCAATACAGCTGAAACTATTGACATGGCAAAAAATTGAAGCATCTATTGAGGCTTTTTAGTTTCCTCTGGGATCCTTAGAATAAATTAAAAGATAGTTTATGGCAAGGTATGTGAATTACAGACTCCTACTCATATGGATGACTGTTCAGTCAAAGCAGTATGGTCCACACACTGCCAGGGCTGTGCAGATGTTTTGGTTTTCACGCAGAGCTGGGGAACTAAGCAGTAGACAGAACTGTGAGCAAAACAAAGTAGGGTTTTGTCCATAAAAAGAGTTTTTCCGATGGGACTAAACACCCTGAAGTCATCTGCTCCAGTGGGCACTCTGGTGACAACATGCTGGTACCTTCCACAAACCTCAACTCTTCTAGTGCATCTACACATGGGCAAAACACCCCCCCCGCCCCCAAATCAAGTGAGTTATGTTTGTGTTTTTGGAAGTCGTTTCTGCCCTTGTGCATCTCCACCCCAGGAAGAGCTGCACTGTCCCCACTGGCTGCTCTTCAGCCTCCTGGGGTCCAGGGCTGAACCTTGGATGCTGTGTTACAAAAGTGTATCATTAGCCTTTCCCACTGAACATCTGGTCCTGCTTGCTGTTACTATCCTCCATCCAAATTTTGCAAATGTCCCTCAGTATTTTGGAGTGCTTTTGTCGCTGTGCAGAAGGGACAAGCACCTTGATGAATAACATCACGTGCAGTGGAGCAGCGGAAATAGCCGGTAGATGAGGCTAGTTTCAGTGGGGAAGACAGAAGCAATCTGGATCAGAAAGTGGAGGGGGGGGATGCCTGCAGATGCGCACTGGCCCCCGTGAATAGCTGGGGTAGCCTATTGCCCACGGACGAGCCGGGAGAGGTTTCTAGGACAACTGCTGGGCTTTGGGAGCAGGGAAAGAATGGAGCCAAATCTTAAAGTCAGATGAGGAGAAAATGAGTAACATCTGCTGAGACGTGTGAAAGAGCCATTTGTGCTCCTTGCAACCCGGAGCATTTCTCGAGCAGCCACCGCGGGCGTGGGCCAGGCTCGCGGTCCCCGCACACCGTGCTGGCTGGTGGAGGGGGTTGTTAGGGATAATTTATGTGCTCAGTACAGCCACAGCTCTGGACACTGCCTTGTGCTTCACTGGTGCGTCCCCCAAGGCCTCGGCACCCGTGAGGGGGGCTTTGCTTCCCCTCTGTGTATTCGCAGAGAAAAGCCTCTGTCCTGTCCGGAGGCTGCAGAGAGGTGAGGTCCTGGGGATGCTGCTGCTGTACATTTATTAGTTATATTCATGGATCATAAATAACAGGTTTCTGCCATTCTTTCCCTCCTGCCATCTGACACCATGGGTGCACAGAGCTGCGCGTCCCCTGCCTCTCCGTGGGGCTGCCCTCTCCGCGGTAACGCTAAGGGTGAATTTCTCCTTGACTTCGATGGGGCAAATAACTCTCCCTGCTTCTCTTGCGGGCCCCTCTGCTATTTTAACAGATCAGCTTTTTGCCTCTAATGAGGCTATTTTCTGCGATGCAGAATGTGGTTGGAAATGCTCGAGTCGGAGGTAGCGAACAGTCCAGAAGGATTGCACCTGTGGTGGCTAATCAGCGGCCGCTTCAGAGAGCTGAAATTAGGAAAGCACACAAAAGAGCGAGTAATTTTGAAAATGAGGATGAGCGGCCCTAAATTTCTAAGAGCAATTATGTTTTCACAGCTGTGCTGGTTGCCCCAAATGCATAGAAATCAAGTCAAAACCAAACTCCTTTAGCTCAAAGAAAATTAACCTTCATATTTAAACTCCATAAGAAGCAAACTCACTTTCCCTTCAAATGAATAACACAGTCTTGAAAAAAACTTAGCAGCAAGTTATATTGTAATTGCATTCTTTGAATTAAAGTTTGTCAGTCCAAACAAAATAAATAGAAACGCAGGCAGGGCAATAGATATATTACACTTGAAATAAAATTTGGCCCTGGTATATAGTTTTCATGCTGAAGCTATGCCAAAGTTAATCTACTGTAATTGCATCTATTGCCAGCTTGTAGTATAAATAAAGGAGACAATCCGAGAGCTGTTGATATAATTCTTTCATTAACATCGTTGCCACCGTGGAAGGAGTTGGCCAGATCTCATTTCTCGAGGATCAGACCAAGAGTTACTGAATTACTCAATAACTGTAAATTTTGCTTTGAAGGTAGTCAGCGAACATTTCCCCGCAGCTCCCACTCCTCCACTGCTAGTAAAGATTTGTGGGGAGAAGGAATGCAAGAGCAGTTCCCTTTTTATCTGTGAGGAGCATTTGGGGTGCCCCAGGGGTGTTGACAGGCCATAGGTGGGTGGGATGGGGATAAAGGAGGGTGTTCTGGGTGGCAGGGTTTGCTCTGAGGGGCTTAGGAGGGGCTGGGGGAACCCTGGGAGTGAGGCTGGGCAAAGGCATGCAGTGGATGCAACCACTCTGCAGCAGGGCTCGGCTTAGGCTAGGAGCTCGGTTTAATTCAAGCTCTTCCTTTAGCCTAACAGCATCCTTTTTGCTAGGAGATACTGAGGATTAGTAGGTATTTCTGATGGAAAAAGTTCTCTACAGAATGATGCAAAAAGAGGTAGGGAGCTATTTCTTACAAGGGTGGGATTTAATCCTATGTGCTTAATCTTTAAGCATGATTTTAAGGGACTTGCTTTCTGTCTGCTCTACCCTGCCTGCTGCTTGCAGAGGGGAGGCAGCCTGTGGCTTGATCCCATCCCGCTCAGCACCCTTGGGTGCCTGGTGTGCCAGCATTAGTATCTCTGGGACACCCTCTCCACCTGAAGACAGGCTCTTCTGCTGTCTTTAGGAGGCCCCAGATTTCTTTTCTCTTTTGTTCTCATTCTGCGAGTTCCTGCTGTCCCTTCATACGTGCTGCTTTTTGAATGCTCAAGGGTTTTCTCTGAATAATGTGTTAAATTACAGCAGGCCAAAAACCACACTGGCCACCGGGTTAGGAAGGCTGCCTGGCTGGTAATGCCTCAGATTTGTGGGATTCTTCCGGCTCAAGGGTCTCAAAGAGCTTTTCAAAGCATGACTTAATCCCATGCCAGGCAGCATATAACACTGGTTTGGGGGTGTCCCAAAAAAGCTTTCCTTAAGTTCATGCAATTGAAAAAAGATGCTGGGGAACACAGTGAATGGAGCTCTCTAAAATCTACATGTGTCACTAATGTAATAGAAGTAGAGAAAGAAATAGTTTGACCCACATTCCTAAAGTTATTAAGCAGCAGAAGTGAAAGAAAAATCCTCTCCTATGTTTGATACATTTTTCCCTCAGTGACTATTACTTGTTTCTTTGCATTCAAAATAGGAAATTATTAAGCTTATGAAATCCAAAGGAAGTAGAGAAAGTGAGTAGGTAGGACAGGGTACTGAAGAAAGGTTAAAACCTTTAGCAAACCATGTCTCCTTACATAAAATGTGAAATATTCCAGGTTTGATCATCTGCAGCTTATTTTATGTTCTTTACAGTTCATTGTTTGCTCCATTGGAAAAAGGTTTAATATTTTTAGCCTGTCCCTATGTGAGATCAGATTTTCATCAGTGTTCTCCCCTCTCCAAGGGGCTGAGTTCACTTGTTTGTTTCCTGGGAAGAGTACTGTGGGGAAACCCATTCATTTAAAGGCAGTCTGTGGATATAAATGAAGGGTTAAAAAATATTCCCTTGCCCATTAATTTTGTATGCATTCAAGTCTAACTTCTTGATTCAGCTGGTTCTCTAAGGCATTGCCTGGCACATCCCTGTCTTCCAAGGACAGCTGCCTCACCTCCTTGCTTTAGCCAGCACCCATACCCATTGCTTGGGGAAGTAAAGCTGGGATCTGCCAAAGCATCTGGCCGTAGGAGAGATCCTAGAAATGAAAAGAAAAATGTTGATGATGAAGGGAAAAATTGCCCATCTGTGTGTCGATGTCTAACCCTCACTCTCCTTAGGTGTTTACTTGGTTGATGGACGGCAAGCTGATTCTATCTGCCCCTCAGGTCTCTTGCTCTTTTAGGATCCCAGAAAAAAAAAACCAACACACAAATGTACAAAGTTGTCTGTCTTACCAACAGACTGAGAAAAAGGGAGAGAAACCAACAAAACTCACAGACATTGGTAAGGATTTACTCTCAGGTCTGTGTCTTTGGCAAGGTGAATCAGGAGCTGGGTCTTCACGCATTTTCCTCCTGCCCTGTGACAAAGGAGAGGAAAGCGGGGCTGGCTCCTTCTCCCAAAACACCTTGGTCAAGCCCAGGGGCCCCAGCCCGAGGGAAAGCTCATGGCAGGAATCAGAGGGATCAGGAACCTGAGGAGCCGTGTTCACCCCAAAATCTTGGTCCAGCAGCCAGGCCACGCAAGGCATGTGAAAAATATGCAAGCTGGGAAGTGTCTGCTGGCTCTGGCTCCCTTTATGTTCTGGACCATTATTTTTGCCCACATTTAGTTTAATGCATAAGCACATCTTGAAAATATCGAAAGGATACAGACCTTTTGGTCTGCTCTGAAGCGCTGTGATGTGAATGTAACGTAAACTCAAGGAATGAGGCTGGGTAAAGCTGAAGCTGTACAGTCACATTTTGACTTAATAGATGTACAACTGGGAGCCTTTAGTGCATTTACATGGCCACCATTGGGAATGGTCCACTAGAGCTCCTCTTTGTTGCTAGCAAAGACGTGGAGTCCTTGAATTCACAGGAGAATCAAACTCTCTGAGTGTAACTAAACCCAGGATTTGTCACTTCAAGTAAAGATTTTTCAGCTAATGAATGTTGCATAGGCACTTAAAAATTCCTTAATTTTGAGTGCTTTGCTGTACAGTAAATGAAGATTTTGTGCCTTTTCTTGCTATATAAATATTTATAACAAAGTTGGTGGCTACTGGTCGAATGTGAATGTTTGTTGTTCTCAGCATTTTTGGACGCAATCTACCAAAGATTTACATGTGGTTTTAATACACAGTCACTTTCTACTGCTGGAAGGCCTTGGATTAAGATCAACTAGAGGAATTGCTTCTAGAAGAGGAGAATTAGACAGAGTTTGACCTGTAGAAGGTTTTATGTGGTTGTTGATGTGAGGCTGTTTGATAAAGATGCTTGGAAATAGGCAGGTTGCAGAGAGGAACAAGAATGTAACAAATTCAGACTGACTTCGAACTGTTCCCTTAGTGGGTATAAGCAGAGATAGATATAAGTACACCCAATTTTCTGTAGATTTTGAAAGGGTTTGTGCAGAAACGGACTGGGTTTTGTCACTGTGATCTGGATTCTCTTTGCCTTGACCTGTGAGGACCAAAGGTGTGCAGAGGCCAAAGGAAAGATTTTAAAGGCATAAAGAACAGCTAAGTGGTCAGGTCTCTTCTAAACTGGGACCTGGGGTGGGAGCGAGGTGGTCAAAACCCAGCAACCCCATTTGCACTTGGTGTTTTAAGCTTGCTTTGTAATCGGGGAACAGAAGACACTTCTGTGTGCAATTTCAGTCTTCCTGAAGTAGATACCCAGGCAAGACAGGTCAATCACAGCCTGACTCCCATTTGTACCTCTCAGGTGGGTGATCCTGTTGTGTGTAACTAGTCCCAGGTGTGTGTTGGTGTTGGCTGGGGCTGCTGATTTCGTTCCTACATTTGTAAACCATGATATGCGTAAATAATCCCACCAGTGGCCATCTCCCAGGGACTCCCCTGGCCCTGCATGCCAAAGTTGCATGCATCAGTGATTTTCCTTTATGCAAACTGAATGACCAGAAGTTGCATTTGAAATGAATCAGAGTCAGAAGTAATCAGCAATGTGCATGGGCAGAGCTACATGGAAAAATGCTGGACCCCCAGTGAAGTGACTTAGTGACTCCCCAGATCATTCCACTCAAGCCACGAGGAGAAGAAGAAAGGAAGATGCCATCTTCCTTCAGGAATATGAGCAACCTCTCCCTGCAAAACCAATTTACTTGACATGCAAACAATTATAAATTAACAATTCATGCTCTACCAGTTAAAATTCCAGAGAGTTCTCCTTGATTTGCTAGTGAGAAAACTGGTGGAATTTATGTTAATCTGAACCAGACTCCCCAGATTCTGGAAGCAGGAGAGTGGACTCTGCTGCAGACAGGCCAGTGGGGTATTTCAGGGAGGCGATGGCATGCTGGCATCTCTCAGCTCAGTGATGCTGTGTGGGGACTGTTGTGCACCAAGTCTGAAGCAGCAGGTTGCCACAGGGAGGTGGTAAAGTGGGACAAGCAGCTTAAGCCAGGCTCAAGCACTGGGAGCAAACATAAAGTTCAACTCTTCTTTTTTTTTCCCCTTTAGTGGGAAAATTACAGTCTCAGTTTTCTCATAGCATTAAACATTCCTAGACATTTTGAAGGATGGCAATGCTAGAGAAGTCATGTTTTGAAACTATGAGGCCTCACTTGAGGCATTTGAAGTCCGGGAAGCCTGGCAAAGCTCTCTAGTTATGTCCTTAGCACTTGACTTCTGAGAAACGCTTGAGGAGGGCAGAAGCCTGCAGCATATGGAAGAAGCAGTACCCGTGTCGCCTTCCAAAAAGAGGGTGAAAAGGGGATATAACTCAGGGCAAAACATGGCCTTGATCTCACTGCTGTCACAGACAAAAGTCCTCGTTATGTTCAAAGAAAATCAGTCCAACTCTACTGCATTTGTTCCTTCTTCCCTGCACCTACACTCAGGACAAGTTGCTTTTTACAACTGCAGCTTTAGGTCACTCAGTAACTTGTGTGATATCCTACTCGTGTGGCACGTCCTTATTCCTCCTTTTAGGCTGTGACAGACATAATCCTGCCACTAGCAGAATGCAATAGGTAATAAATTACTCTGTGTGTAAAAGCACTCCTTGCAGTTCCCATAACTGGTTTGGGCTTGTTATGGTTGTCCACATTGGCACAAACGCAAAATATCCATTGCGTTTTAGAAGGAGCCTTTGGAGATGAGAAAAGAGCCGCCTGGAGATGAGAATTAATACATCATGTGCGAACTGGCCTTTTTCGCTTTGTTTCTTTCCCTATTTGTTAATGGACCACAGAGCTACCCCTGACAACAGATGGAAAATTAGTCCCAGTATCAACCAAGGGCTCCAGTGAAGATCATGGCCCATTGCACAGGAAGGATGTGTCACAATCCAGAAGATCTTACAGTCTAATTTAAGCCAGGAAACAGAAGGAAGGTAGATGAGGAGGAGTGGTGGGAGCAGAAGAGATACAGCCTCCAGGAAAGTCATTAAGCAACACATGCCTTCCTGACTTCATGTCTTTTGAAAGTATATTTTATCTCTCTGTTGGGCTTTGAACCTTTTGGAGTTTATTTAAGCTATTGCAAACTTGCTGACTTAGGGAACAAATAAGCCTTTGGGATCAAAGCAGCTGGTGTTGTCAGAGGTATTGAGGGTGAAATAACACATTAGCAGAAGGAGAGAGGAGAATAAAAATGGAAACAAAATCCAACTTGATATTTTGTTCTCTTTTACTTTTAACCTCCTTCCCAGCTTGATCCTTTTCATTTGAACAGGTATTAATTTTCTTTGCGTGTGTCCCAACAGCATAAATATTTAACGGTCCTAGATTACAGGGTTAAAATATGAGATTAGTTCCAGCCTTAAAGATTTGTGCAGGATCTCTTCCTCACATTCAGATGACTCCCACATTGCAGGGAGGAATACCTCCCATCTCCGTGGGCGGGGCATCACAAGCTCTATTTTGAGTTCATTTTTCTTTTTGGTCTTCGAGGCTCAGAAGACATAAACACCTCACCCGCTCCCAGTCTTTCTGTAGCTATTTTCTAGTGATGTGCTGTGACAAACCTAACGATAGCTCCAGGTTATTGGGGGGACTGGGGCATGCAGACTCATGAGCCTGAATGCTGCTTCCTATCCATAGCAAGCATGCTTGTGGCTTGGGAACTGTGCAGAGCATGCGACTTGGAAAAGTCCATGTAAATATGGTAAATATGGGTAAGGTGTGCAATAAGGCAGGGTTAACACAAATATGATAAAGTTACTTGTGCCAGTTTTCGTTAGGCAAGTAGACTGATGTTTTTCTTCTCCTTTGCTTTCACTCTTAAATAAGACAAGGGAGAAATATAGAGTAGAGGAGCGTTGGCCCCTGATTTTCAGAGGGCTAATGTGGAAAGTAACAGAGACTGCAGTACTTAGGTCCTCCGAAAATCAGGCCATGCCTTTACAAGCCTACATATAAATTCAGGTGCCTACTTTCAAGCCCACAAAGCGGAAAAAGTAAAAGAACTTAATTATGATGAAGTAAAATGGCATAACAGTTGGTAAAAGCTGGAGATTGAAGTCAAAGCCAGTGGGATATCAGATACTGTCTCCCTTTCGGGGATGATGGAGCTTTACCGAGGCAATCAGCAGTAGGACAGACCATCTTCAAGGTTCAGATACGGCTCTCCTTCCTCTTGGTATATCGGTGGATTGAAGCAATAATGGAAAACAGTCACAATTCAGATACACAGACACCTTCATCCACTGCTCATGGACAGAGCAACACAGCTCAGCTACATCTAGCAACAAAAGAGCTCCATCTGATGGGAAGCTAACAGCAAATAAGGTGATTAATTAACTAAATGCATCAAGACATGAAACAACAAAAAGCACTACAGACAGAATGCAAAGCGAGAGGTGATCTGAAGAAGAGACTTCAGTTGACTCCTAAGCCAACCCACGGGAACAGCACCTTGGCACTCATGTAATTAGATGGTTTTGCCGCGTGTGACAGCTCAAGTGACGTCAGACCCCGCCAGGATCCTCCACTTGTCTTTTAAATCCATCCCTGCTCTGGGAACGAGTGCTGAAAATGTCAAAGGAGCTTAAAATATTCATTACCAAAACTCATCATTCCAGCCCTGAAATGTTCACGGTGATTTTCTCAGTTGGTTTCACTAGGGCTTGGAGAGTCGCCAGCTGCATTATGGGATAAGCCACAGCAAGTCAGTATTGACAGAGGAGTCACAAATAGAAACGTAAAGGACTGTCCGTTTTCCTCTTCCTTCAGCCAAAAGCAAGTTCTCAAAACTTATGCTTTCTGTTCTAACATCCTTTTACCCAAGTGACATTTAAAGTCTGCGGCTCACAAGTGTGATTTCACAGCATTAACAGGACACCGCCATTAGCATGTGAAAGTGTACGTGACATTCTGGTGCACATATTTATAGCAAAAATGGGGCAGATTCACAGCTTGTGTAAACCACCCAGTCTCTTTTTATGGCTCTGCTTTGATTTATGCAAGCTGAGATTTTAGAGGCAAAATTTTGGTAGTCTGGTCTTCATCCCCTTTTTTAAACTAATGATATCAAAGCACATTCTCTAGAAAGAGTCAGAGTGAAGATATAGCAACTTTTCCAGTTAGCTGAAAGATCTAAATCATTGCTGAAATAATTGTTGCCAGGCATTTCAAATGGTAGTCTTTTTTCACAGTTTTCAACAGTTTCAAAAAGAAAAATACATATTTTTTTTTCTTTTAAAACCAATCTATTTTTTCTAGAAAATACCAAAACAAAGTACATATGCAATTTTCGAAATACTTTAAATTCTTTGCATAAATGCTGCTAAATGAACATGAATATGTTATTCAAACATATTAATCTATTTTCAAAATCCTCTTTAGAAGACCCCAAGAAAAATCTTCCTCTGCTCCTAACGAACTTGTTTCGGATCACTATGGGTTCTGTTCTGTACATGTTTGTTGTTTGGCTTTATTCAGTCTTTCAATTAATTCAGCTCACCTGAAATAGCCTTAAATTGCAATTTTCAGCAGATTCATTTTATTGTGTCTCAACAGACAGGGAATTAATTGTTTTTGTAATTAAAAAAAAAAAAAAAGTACAGGGAGGAAATACGCCTTCAGCTCTTTTGGATGCTTTAAAACACTTTCTCTTCAGAGACGCTGGCAACGCTCAGACCTGTTAGGGTCTGGGGTGCTGGCAGTGCGGCCGCGATGCTGCTGCCCTGCACTGTGCAGGCAGCATCACCCAGGCTGCGGCCGCAGCATGTGGGAATTGCAATTGTTATTTTAAAAACCCAGGCGTTTGTGTCAATATGAAGAAATCCTTCGGGGGCAATATGGCCCAGGTCCAAATTCTGCTGGATCAATTTAGGCACATCAGTGTGTTTCGCAGTTACACATTGGCCTTGGTCTGTAAATGACAGCAGTAGGAGCCAGCGATCCACAAGTTTCTCCTTCTTTCTTGTCTTGTTAGCAAAACAAACCGTGAATATTCAAAATTGGGGAATCATGCCCTAATTGTCATGACATGGGCCTAACAACTGTGAAAATAAACAGAAAGGGTGGTTGTCGTTTGCTTTTGAGCCATCAGGCTAATGAAGCCTAGAATTCTGTTGTTCAGCTAAAACGGTTTGAGAATGCAGGATCTAATGTAACCTTGTTACTCCAGATCGAGAAATTAAAGACAACTGTGATTGTTTGCAACAGGAGCAGGGTCCAGCAAAGCAATGCAGCTTCCTAAGAGCAAGGAGCATCCGCCAGGACTGCGCAAAGTCCTCGTTGCCAGACTCTTCCATCTGGGAGGGAGCTAGCCTAAAGGGGCAAATGTAAGAAGAAAACAGATGTCATGAGTTTCCATTTCTGTAATTTAAGATAAGAACATTACAGGCACTTGCCATGGCTTTGGCTGCAGCTCAAAACACCATGTCCCCACGAGGACGGGCCATCTAGGAGCTATCAGCAGAGGGGTGATGGACCAAAGGAGAACTTGAACCCTGCACTTAGACTCATCACCTTTTGAGACAAAGGCACTTTGAGTAGAAATTTGACTTTTAATCAGCGACTCTCTGTCCCATGAGGGGAAAGGAGCCTGCGTGGCTCCCAGGTCCCTCCTGCCCCCAAGCGTGGTCTGGGCTTGAACAGAGGAGCTATCGGCAATTTTTATTCTGGTCATTTACTCCTTGCAGAGTCTGACTCTGCAGTACAGATGTTAAGGCACAGCTGTTTACCATTTTTTTTTTGGCAGGTCATGTGATTTGTCCCCTGGTAGGTTTTTTGTTGTTTTTTTTTTTTTTAAGTCTAATGTCTGCTGGCAAAATCTGTGCTTTTTTTTTTTTTTTTTAAAAAAAAATTCACATAATTAGTCACAGTGCCTGAGAAAAGACATGAAATGCTCCAGGAAAAAGATGTATATGTTAGCTGTGGATTCCTCCCTGTCACCTTCACAGCGAGGAGGCTTCTCAGCAGCTGCGCTAGAAACGTGGGTTTCTTGGCTGTGTGGTCCTGCTGCTGCGTCCCACGTCTCAGCTTGGATCTCCACGCTCATTTTTAGCAGAGCCTCACTTCAAACGAAGGGCCCAGCCTGGTTCTTCCCCTCCTGTCCTTTCCCTGAGCTCATCCTGGTCTGGCAAAGAGGTACTGGGGCTCAGCATCCCGTGCTGCCTGCGCTGAAGCCAGCGAGCACCATCGGAGCATGTGAGGTGGGAGTGGGAGCTTCTCCAGACGTCTGAGACCATGTGGGAACCATCGTTTTCCAGGAAATATGTTTCAAGTGTGGTCCTTCCGCTGCCGGCTCCCCAAAGCCACAGGGAGAACCTGGCGCCCTGTAGACGGGACAAGGATGCTGTTTTGTGGGTTATGTCCTAAGCCATTAAACCCGGGTCATTTATCAGACAACGCAGTCCTGGCAGGGCCCCTCGTGCTTGGGCTCCACATGTTTCTTAAGATCCCTTTGGTCTGGGCAGGTTGCAGCATTCTCACTTCCCTCAACTTTCGTTGCCCGTTTTTGGGATGTAGCTCCTAGAAACAGAGCCACAGGAAAAAGGGGACAATGCTGCCTCTGGCCTACACCCAGCACCAGGGCGTGTGTCCCACCACCCACACCCTGCAGCCTCCCTGGCGTGAGTTAACTCTTTGGTCACAAAAAAAAATCCGCCATGGATTTGGTGAGGCTTCCAAAACAGCCTGTAGATCAGCCAGCATAAGATTACGTACGCAGAGACCAAATTCCTTCCTGGGAAGGATACCTGGAGCAGGGGTAGCTGCCTAAAGCACATCAGGGCTCCCCCAGCACTGACCGCTCTGATTTTCCGAGGGAATCTCCCCCCTGCATGGCTGCCGGCTGAAACACACTCCTGCAAGTGCATTTGCCCTTTTCTCAGGACGCTGCTAACTGTAGATGAGCAAAGGGCTTTGAAACACATTCTCTACATTCTTGAAAACCCAAGGTCCTCTCACAAGTGGAAAACCTCACAGATTCGAGCAGCTCACCTGCTTCCCAGGGCATCACCTGGGGTGTTTGTCAATGTTGGAGGTTACCTAGCCGTACCCTTCCAGGCTCCCAGCAGGTCTGCGATAGCTGAGGGAGTTTGGCAACGGACTAAGAATGATATACCCCAAACAGATTTGGTTTGGAATATTTCAAGTTGTTAAGAAAATGTCAAATATTTCCATTCTGACATGCAGTCCATTTGGCCACTTAATAACAGTGACTAATTGAGGTCCTAGCAATGATTAAAACTTCAGCAGCTCAGCTAGAGAAGCACTGTGATTATTGCCTTTTAAGCACCGTCCCTCACTCACAGACATGACACACTCTGTGTTTAAGATTTTCTTCGACATCAAGTCTCAGACGAGCTAAATGCAGGTGGCTTCTTCCCTCCAGGTTTGGAAATAAAGCTCGTGCATGCAGGGAATTTCTCTTTCTCCCACAATTTAGTTGCAGAAAATTAGGTTTATATCAGCTTGACAGAGAGTAGAAATTTGGCTGCTGGTCTACATAATGTGTCTACACATTATGTGTCTGAGATTTCTGTGTGGGCTGATACAGTTTTACGTAAGCCTTTGATATCAGTAGCCACACCGAAAAAGGGAAAGGTTTTGAAAGGCTTTTTCTGTGTGTGTGTCCTCTTCTCTTGCACCCGTAAAGTGAAAACGAGCAGCCAAAATCAAACATACCGTGTTTGCAAACTCCTCCTGAAGCTGGGCGTGGGTTTGGCAGGGAGGACTATCTCCAGATCCCGACTGTTCTGACGGCTTGCAGGGATGCCGGCCGTGGGAGCTGCTTCTGCGGCTGTGCAGAGAGCGGCCGACTTCAAAGCAGGGGTGGGAGTTTGTTCCCATGCAGTTTAAATAAATCTCTCCCTCCGCGGCACTGCTATGTGCAAGTGCAGAAGGGTTCAGTACCGGGGCATGGCAAAGCTTCGCTGATGCAGATGAAAGGAGGTTAAGGACAAATTTCTGGATGCTGCTGGGGCATGTGTTCACAATTCCTCGTTTCTGACCATTTTTAACAGGTTCCCATGCATTTACTCATCCGTTATAGAGCGTTAATCCCCTGCTGCCCATTTTCCAAGGGTTTGTAACTGCAGTCTGTTTGCAAGTGGCTGCTCGTAAGCAACGATAGCCTTGACCAAAAAAGTGATTTAAAAAGAATTTCTCAATTAAAAAAATATCGTGCCAGACAGATGATAAACAGGTGATAACTGGAGGGAAGCCTGGTTTACCAATGAGAAATAAAATTGTTCCAGCAATCCAACGAAATGCTATTATAACGCTGGGGTTGAGCAGGGCACCAAGCTAAGGGTAAAGATCCTTGATTTTTCTTTAAATCACAATCTTGAGTATCTCACAGAATAAAGGGATTGTCCTTTCCGTGCCACGAGACAGGTGAGGATGGGAGTTAGGAGAGTTAATGGCTTCATTTAAATGAAAGGAGACAAGAGGCCCTGGTTATTATACCAGGCTTCCCATAGCTGCACATGCTTCTCTTGTCTGCTTTTGCTCCCCATAGCTCTCAGTTGTGGGGCTGAGGTAAACTTGGGCATCCTTATGGTGCCTGACCCATGCATTGGAGTATTCATAGGTGTCAAACCCTTCCGGGCTTGCCCAAGATATTTATCCTACAGCTTATTTGTATGATAAATAGATGAAAGTATTAAAATAGATGAAAGTTTATTTCCCTGCCCTGTTCAGCTTGCTTTAACCATGCTGGTTCCCCAGCGAAAGCAGAGCCAGCTCCCCTTCTACAGCAGCATGGCTGTGTCCTGCCTCCCGACCGAGTCGTCCTGGGTGGTGCTCGGCCCCTCTCTGTGTCCCATCGCTACAGCTGAGCCTCTTTGTTCAGCCTTGGGTAATTTTCCACTTTCCAGACCTCCTCCATGTAATAAATTAAGTCAGTCTGCCTTCCCAGCTCAGCCCCTCGTTGGTGTAGGGACTGGTTTAGGGCTCCCCGCTCCCAGCTCAGGCGGTGTCCAGTGTGGGGGATCTGCATGCCCACACCAGGAACACGGCATGTTTCCTAGAGGTTATGCTAAAAATGCAACCAGAAATCATAAGCTGTATGTCACCTCAGTCCACAAATGGTCACACCAGTTTTTCTTTACTTTTTAAGGGAGGAACATCAGACATCCCAGATGCGGCACCTCCAAACTGCCAATAAACCCTGAAGTCATACTGCTATGTGCAGCACCCTATATCAAAGAAAATGCTAACAATAACAACAGTTCTTTAACTTTTGTTCTTTGTTTTTCACTTTATTTTCACTCTAATCTCCAGTCTAAAACCCCTGCCTAGATTGCCTACTCCAACCTGGCTGGAAATTTCAGGTGCTGCTGAAACCACCCCGTTGTTCATCCCAGTGAATACAGGGGATGTTCCTGGGACTGCTCTGAAGAGCAAAACAGGGGAACACTGTGGGCACACAAAGGAAGAAAAACCCTTTTCATGGGAAAAATGATGGCAACAAACAAATCTTCTGGTACCCATTAAAAGGTAATAATTCTAACCAAAGGAAGGGGGGTTTTCCCGTTGTGAAACGAAATAAACATTCAGAAATGATTTATGTGTGTGTTTAAATTTAAATTTAGAATTTTATTTAGTATGTTGTTCAAAGGCCCTTTTCTTCCCAGAGTAGTTTGTTTACAATTTTCTCTTAAGAAAGAAAATCTCTGCAAAGAACACAGCCTCTGAAGCTTGCTTTGCTCAGCCCTTGCTATGCAAATAACACCACGCCGTGATATTTGGCAGCAGATCTTTCACTCTTTTAATTACTGCTGTGGTCCTGGTAGATGCACAGCATCTCAGAGTTGAGTTTTGAGTGTTTCTATGCTAGGTTTATATTGCAAATAAATATGGATAGTTATGGGGCAGGTGAGGGGTGAGGGGGATCCCTGCCCGATGCCCTGCCACAGGTTGCGGGATGCTCAGATCTGCCTTTCAGACCAGTATGCTATCGCAAACGATGCTGCAGCTCTCCTGGCTTTGCCATTTTGAGGCTGATTTGAGTCTTCAGAGGGTGCTGGAACTACCCATGTAAACACCCGACCTGGACCGCACCAGCCGCAGCGTTGGACTGGCACCAGCTCGCCCTGCCCTGTCTCCTGGGGCGCTCAGGCTGTCGCGATGCTTTGCTGAGGTTTTTCCCTGTCTAAACCCTATCATTGCAAATTAAGTGCCCAAGGGCTTTTCATTAAAGCCTCAGTCCAAAAACTTCAGTGACGTGTTCCTCTTGGGAGCTTGGGTTCTCAGACAAAGCTGTCTTTATGCCAGCACTTGGGTTGGATGCAGGTTTTTGAAAAAGCCACAGCATTTTTTGTGCCACTATATTTAAGAAGCTATTGCAAAGTAACTATTTACGAAAGGCAAGCTAGCGCACAGATGTGACCTTTTATGTTGCTCACTTGATTAAAAAAGGTACTTTTGTGCATCTTGAAATACTTCCCCAAGTAGAGAGGAACTTACACTAAAACATGTGTATGCCGTGCTTCGAGGTAGTAAGGCTGCAGTCCACGCAATTAAAAAGAATGTACCTTTTGTTAAAATGTTTGCTTTTGCTAAGCACAATGAAGACTTTGTGCTGCTATTAGAGTGACGAAAGTAACCATTAATATTAACGTGGCCCCACTCCAAGAGGAAAAATCAACTCAGGTCTGTGTCATTAACTCAATAACTGTGTCATCTGAGTAATTGCTAGGATCTCAGATTTTTTTCCTATTCTACACGAACCTCTGAGTTTTAATATTCAGGTACATAAGACTGTAATTTCCTATTGATTTTTAAGCTGGGAAGATGAAGAGAAGACATGTAATTTTAAGAAGTGTTATCAGTTATTTGATTAAACTAATTGCCCCCTTTCACACACAGTAGTCACATAATATCCTTAATTTGACAGCAGCATGAAGATGTTACCTGTATTTTTGAACTCTGGTTGCCTACATGGCATGTCCTCACCCTTCCTCTCTCAGAAGTGTCTAGCGGGTGTTTCGTAGGAGATGGTGGAGACGGGGAGGCCAGCTCTGGTTTAGGCTGTGAGGATTAAACATTTACTCTCTGCAGAGGAATTAAGGGGTAAAATGAAAGCCAGACACCAAATCAGCTCCTGTTCATTTACTCTTTTGGAAGGAATAACATCTTTCCATTAAATCTGCGTAGCCAGCTGGGTTCTGCCTCCAGTAACGCTACTTTTACTGGCAGACTTGACTTACTGGGTAACTCGGTGCCCAGAGCAAAGTGTTCTCCTGACCTGGGAGGATACTGCTCCGCAGCCTCGGGCACATCTTCAGGAAAAAAAAGGTCAAATTCCCAATTGGTGGTTCTTGTTAGCAAAGCCATGCCCATGCCTGTGCAGCTCTTCCACCTCTCTCTCCATACCTCCATGAAGGATTTCTTAAGGCATTTTTTAATGTCATGTGTCCTGAATGTTGGGATTACTAGAATGCACTAAGAAGCCTGATGGAGGAACACTTGTCCTGTCCTTAATTATCTCATTTAGTTGTTTGATTGAAAAATCGCAGAGAATTTTCTGCCTTCTGCAAATAGATCAAAGCATTTTTCTGCAAAAGCGATCACATAAAATACTTTTTTTAATAGTGTCTGTTCAAAAACTACTCTTTAATAAAAGTAATAGAAACTACTTTTTATTGGAAACAGCTAGTGCTGCATAACTTACCTCGAGCATTTTTCATCTGCGTGTTTTCAAACTGCTCTCAAAAAAAAGAAAGATTATTATTATCCCCAGTTTATATGTGGGGGAAGCCCATGAGATGAGTCGCTGAGTTGTTCTCGGGGCACTGATAGCACAGGGAACAGATCCTAAACAGCACGAGGTTTTATCCAAATTTTTAATGCCAATTTTCCCGTCTGTGGTCCCTTTATTACGGTGTATCCGTTGGAGGCCTCTTCCACTGAACGACACAATATTTTAATCATGTACGAGGCTTCTTCTCTTTATTTAACTCCATTAATAATGTAGTTTCTCTCTCTTTAGTTCCTGCATTGATTCCCTGAGTCACCTTCGCCTACAAACCCCTTTGGCCCGTGGGCACGCATCGAGTTCGCTCGTGTGGGATCCCACCTGGGGGGCTGGCAGCACAACCGCAGCCCCAGCCCTCTGCAGACGGCCACCGTGCCCTCTGAAACGCAGCACAACCTCAGACATGAAAGTTTGGCCCCACTGGTCAGGATCCAGATGGATAAATTCAAGCTGGGGGCCCAGTTTTGACCCACATCTGATTTAAATGCAAAGTATTGTAAATCGTATAAAGCCATTCCTGCATGTGTTTAAGCTCACCCATGCGAGCAGCCTCACTGAAGTCAATTATGAACAATGGCATTTCTTTCTTCTTTATTCACTGCTGATTTCTGGTACAGGGTGTAAATGACTCTTTTATTGCCTTTGACACTGAAGTCCCTTAGCCAGCCACTAAAGAGGCATCATACTAATTGATAAATGCTGCATGATTGGGGGGCGTTTAATTTTATAATCCTATTAAAAATGATAGATATGTCAAATATTTGTGCCTTCCGGACAGAACGTATTATTCTGCTCTCAGGTTTCCAGCTTAATTTTTTGGTAAGCAATTGGGCAGAACCGGTGATGTAAGACAAACAGATGCTCTTCAGCTGTACTTTTCCATAAATGATTTTGTTCTGTTGTTTTTATTTTTTTTGTTCCCCTACCAGGCATATCAAGTTCAAAAGAAAATGCTGCCTCTCACTAATGAGAAGATTAATCGCATTCACATATGCAGGAGACTTTGTCAGTTCTGTTGAAAGTTTGATGACCTTTAATAGACGAAGTTTTAGTGTGCCCAAAATAAATAATTCATCCTTCACAGATTTTCCCTCTGTATCCATCTGCTTAAATCTGAAGCACGCTGATTAAAGTGCCTGAGTGCAATTACCTTCATACCTCATCGAGATAAAAATCTCTATTTTCCTATTGTACTTCAAAGCACAATTGCTCTTTTAAAGTTATCAACAATCTGATAGACATGGGGTGCGCTTTTCCTCTGACTTACGTCCAGCTCTCCATAGCATTCTTCAAAATCTCACAAAAAGCTCTGAATTTCTCTTTTCCTTACGAGTTCCTTTTCCCTCACTGAAAGCTGAAATGTGTAACTAATCCTCTTGCAAAAATCTCCGAAATTGTCATCTTCAAACGCAACTGGAAAATCCATCTCTGTTCTCATGGACAGGGAGACAAATGTCACCTAGGCAAGTGGCAAGATGTGATTTACTTTGATTGCTGCAATTATTGACACCGCCAGGCTCCTTCCATCTACGAAGGCTGCAGGCAGCTAATTGCCAAGGAAACCCGTTGCCCCCTTCTCTCCCCCTGGCAATGTCCACTTTGCTGGTTTCTCACCCCACCTGTTGCCCTTTTAGGTCTTAGCCCAGCCTCTGCAACTCACAATGAGTGCAAATAACATCAGCTTCGAGTGCAGCCAAAGGGACCCCTCACGGGGTGGAACACGCAGGGGTGGATGCTGGTCCTTGTCCCAAAGAGCACGCAGCCATCGCGGCTCCCCTCCAGCCATCGGCTTCAGGGGGCATGTTTGAAGCCTCCTGCGGTGAGCACATGCAGATAAATAAGCTGATTATGAAAGAGCCAAGCAGATGGTCTCTTTTGTTGCTACCTGTGAAAATAAGTACAGTCCTTCTATTTCCCTGGGAGGAAGGAAACGACTCAGCGGACACCACGCAGCTCTCAGTTTATTTAGGACACTCTGAAAGAAATGCTGAATGAATATTGCAGCCATTTAAGTGTATCTTTCCCAGCCCCACATGAAATTAGACTGAACTGGCACCATGTCATCGTGTTACTAGAGAGAACAAATATTCCCTCTGGCAAAAATCCTACTTCAGGCTTGAAAAAATGGTGGGGTTTTTTCATGCAGAAATTGAAATTGGTCTTAAATGCTCTCTGGATTGGATGTTGCTTGTTATAGATGAAATAATGAAAATGAAAGAGGAAATAATAAGGGATTGCTGGGTTTTTAAAGGTGATTTACAGTCAAAAGGAAATCCTAGAGATTAGGAAGTTGTTTAAATACCAGCAACAGTAAAATATGGAAACATTCCAAAATCAGAGATTAGGAAAAAAAAAAAAAATATATGAATTACAAAGAAAAAAGCCATAAAGGAAGGGGAGGTATGTTCAAAAAGAAAAAACATATCCAGCTAAAGAAAACCAGAAAGCCTCTTAAAACCAGAAACAAGACACCTGCTTTTCTGGCAGTTACCAGCAGCAAGGAAGACTCCACCTGCCAAACCCAATTTTTAACATCAGCAAATGATGGTGGGGGTAAAATAACAGGATGTTGGGAAGGAAACAATTTTTGCTAATTAGCGTATCAGATACCGCTCTCACACACTCAGTGCTTGCAGGATTGAGTAAGAGCTCAGGGTTTGCTCCGACTTGGTGGGGACAATCCTTTTTCCCATCCAAGTGGTGCACATGCCTTTGCCTGGAAGTTGCAAGGTGGGGTTGGCTCCCAGGAGGAGGGAGTGGGGTGCAGTTGCCCATGAACCAGTGTGACCTTCTGGGACCCTCCACCTTGGGTGCCAGCTGAGGAACCACTGCTGAGCCCTGCATCAACGACGGGACTGGGAGAGCTGGATGAGAAAAAGGATCTTGAGATGCTGAAGCCTGTCCCTTCTCAGCAATGAAAGGGAAAGTTCAGATATTGGAGAAGGAATAATCAAATCTGTTGAAGAAAGGTAAGAGTGGCTTGGTTGTGTGAAGATCACCCCTGTTAGCATGTCATACATGCTCATCCTCTAAAATACTTAACAGCTCAGCCCAGAGTGCATATGAAACTGAAACCTAACAGCAGATTAACAGAGTTATGCGATGGGGCAATATGTCACGGAATAAATCGCCTAAATTGAAAGCTGAATTTTGAGCCTCTGGGTCATCTTAAAGTCTGTGGTCTGTGTGGAGAGTCGGTCTCATGGCTTTTGTGAAATTTAATGGGACAGTCGTAGCTGAAATCCCTTACATTGCCTTGGAATTGTATCTCACGGTGTCAAGGCTGTTTCATGGAAACTTTCAATGGTCGGAGGTTTTGTTTTTAACTTTATAAAAATACTACCATGAACACTTGTGGCCTTGGCATAATGTGGACTGAACTGTGGGTATACTGATGTGGAGAAATAACCCAGAGGCTGTGGGAATCTTAGGATTTCAGAAGGAGGGTAGACCATTTTGTTTTGCAATATTTGAGTACCTGAGTTGTTTGCCAGCACTGAGTTCAAGTTTATTTGTGAAAAGCAAGAACAGATGAAGTAACAACCTAATCACAGTCATATACTAATGTTAGGTGGATGCAAATTTGGTGATGGTGCCTAGTGAGAACCATAACTGAACATCTGTGGTTATGATATCCTTCAATTAAGTGCGTAAAAAATGAAGTAGATCTCAAAGGTATGCGTAAGGGAATAGCTCTTTGAACGATATTTCTGGACACAATACTGCCCTTCTCTGCCAGCCCGTGTTGGGATGAACCAGGCAGAGAGCTAAGGTCTTTTGCTCTTAGAGATAAGTGATGTTAACCTCACCATGCAGTTCCTGCTTCAGTGAACCCGTGGTTTGATGTTTTAATTGAATGGTCAGAAACAAGCTTAGGAAAGGTATCAAGGGCCCTCCGCCTCTTTGATTGGTGACCAGGATCCCTCCAACATATCTTATTCCTTACGGTAAAGACCATATGAAAACTACAGCCCAGTTAATACATGCTAAACAGTGTTCCTTTAATAGATGGGAAACCATAAACAGTTTCCTAAGATACATAAACAAATTAAAGAGAATTTCCAGCTTTGACATCTTAATAGGGTATGATGAATAGTTTGGCATCATGACAATATCTTTGTCAAGATAGGGAGCTTTGGGATGTAATTGCTCTTTGAAAGAGTTATTTAGTAGCTTTCCTATCTGAGGCCATATTGTGTGGCTTATGGAGGACAGGGGAAGGTCTTGTTAGGGAAGTTTGTCTGACTTGAGTCTTGGGGCTTTATCCTGTCACCAAGATCATTACCATGATACCTTTCATGTGATTCAGCTCTGTTCCCCTATTTTTCATACAAAACCAATGTCTGAATCATACCCCACAAACAACAGTAGGACAACTTTTGTTGTCAACTTTAGTTGCGTGGGGGAGGAAAGACCTGTTAGGCTCTTCTATTACAGTTATGTTGTTTCTGTAATAACAATCTAAGAAACTACCTGGGGGTAAAAAAAGACAACTGTAATTGCCTACTATTCACCAATAATTTATTAAAATCCATGTCAAATAAATCCTTGAAAATGAGGCTTCACATATGGACACGATCACTGCTACGCTTGTTTGCAGACCGCAACTGAAATAAGCACTGACTCATCGCGAATGAAGTTTGAGTTAATTAGAGAATCCCTGGTCTGCAATGGCCACCCTGTTTTCTCTAGACATTCAATGGTTTTGGGAAGATAATGACTATTGGCACATACAATGGCGCAATAGACCCATAACCAGTTTTTTCCACTTTCTCCAGAGATGAACACTGTGTTGCAACAGTGCGGAGTGTCGTAACACGGAGAAGCCCCAGGAATGTGGATGGGATGTTTTTCATAATGCAGTTTCCATCCTGCCATCTTTCGGTTATTAATTGCAATTTGTGGTGTAAACAGAGAGAAATCTGGACCAAGGCTTGGCTGCTCACATCTCGTATCTCGGCAAATTAAAAAAACCCCAAGCCCCAGCGAGCTCAATGGGGCTGCAGGCTGCGGCGAGAGGGACAAGGTGTTCAGTGTCCTACCAGAGAGATCGTAGATGGGTCTATAGGGATGCTCAGGAGCACAGTTAAGCACAGGAAGAACAGTGGCCTTAATCAAGTGTGATCAGAACTCGGACCCTGCCCATGCTCTGTCTCTCCCTGTCACCTGAAGTAGATACAGCCCCCTTCTGGGAAAGGGAAAGCAGAAAACAAGAAAAATTTGTGCCGCTCAGTCTTTAGGTACCATTCCCCTGTGCACCCATAATAATCCTTGAAGCTGCTGTCTTGGTAATAATGTAGCAATTAAAAGAAAATATTGGTATTTCATTAAACTTGTCAATCAGCCAGAAATTAGTTTTCCTTATCAAGAGGAGCTAGATTTGATTTTGCCATTTGGAAATGGAGGTTAAAGACTCTTGTAGAGTAAAACTTTAATTAAGAAAGGAGATTTGGATTAACATGTGAGGCAGAGAGAGAATGAAAGGTCCTCAAAAATCATCTGAGTATGATTCACAGGAGGAGAGGAATGTAAATATGGGAACAGATTATTTTTTTTTTTTAAGACATGAAAAGCTATATAATGCTAAAGGTCATGGGTAGAAGAGGCACAGGAGGGATTTTTATGAGACTAGGATGTCTCTATTCAACCTACTTTCCTGCTCTTGATATTTAGTCATTTCAGGATATTCAAAGTCTAGTTAGAGAGTGCATACACTGTGGGGCATTAGCAAATCCTAGGGATTTGGATACTTGGCTCTCATAAATTCAGACAGCAGAGGAACAAATGATTCTTTTGGAATCTTTGAAAAAAATCCACTTTTTGTCACTTTCTGGCTGTGCTGGTGACACTGAGGATGCTGCCCACCTGCACCTCCTGCCTAAGCCCGCAGAGCCCTTGTCCTGCCCCGGCATGTCCGTGCCAAGAACAGCCTTGGGTGCTTGAGACTGTCCCCTGATAAATCCCAACATGTTAAACTCAATGCTCAGCCTTGTTTTTTTTCAGACTTGTTCCCAAGAATCACTGATTTTTATGACATCAGCTCCTGATCCCTGGATGGCTTCTTCATCCCAACTCAGGTATGTCTCCAAAGGTTGGTGTCTCGAGGATTTGTAGTAAAATCACCTGCATTTTTATTTTCTTTTGAGTACCGGACAATGGCAATTCTCTTTTCCTACCCATGGCTAAACCATTTCAGCTGAAAGTAAAAAACATCACCAAGGCTCAGACACACAATGCAGAAAACACTCAGCACAAAACCTGCAGTTTGAAAATCCTATAGATAACCAGCAAAGAGCATGGCCGTGGATGTTAGAAAGCCCATGACAGTTTTCTCCTGACCTCTGTTGACGTTCGGATCAGACCCTCAAAGTCTAAGCTTGTGATGAGAGGAATTTCATGATTTCTCCAATAAGAAAGACCCCAAAATATGAAGTCTTTGCTGAGAGCAGTCAGTTGGGCAGACTCCATTTTACATGCTGCTACCTGCTATCTCAAGTTTAATTTGAGAATTTGTCCTCTTCCTGCTCCCCAGTCACTAATTACATTTGTAGGTGAGGGACTCGAGAAGAGACAGTTTTGATACAGGAATCTACTGGGAAGAATAAGTTCATTTTAATCCTAAAGAAAGTTTGAGAAATGTTTGGTTTATGCAGTTACAACTTACTGGCATACAAAAAAAACCCACCCCAAACCATTGAAGAATTTCTGATCTTTTCTCTTAATAATAGAAAAGTTTTTTCTGTTTGTTTGACTAATATGTGTAAGTTACCAAAGTTGAGTTAAATGAAACCTCGACTCTCCACCCCAAACCCCACCTGTAGCTGCTTGAGTGCTTTCATTTTTTGTTACCTGTCTGCATAAGTACTGGTGAACAAATAGAACAGGAGGATGAAATGATTTTACTGGGATACATCACTTGTGACAGCTGTAATCCGGTTAAACGCAGGCACCCAGATTCATTACTGGCCTCAGCCTTCAAGGAAAAGAGTTTTATTTGGCAAGGGAAGGTGACTGAGCAAATGCCAGGAATGAGGTATTTGGATCAATGATGGATGGCACTTAAAACTTGTTTTTCTGTGATGAGTGAAGATAATTGATTTTCCTTTAAGCCACCACTGGACAGAGTCCGGGCTCTGGGAAATTCGGTGAATTAGACACCGGTGGTCTAAGGCTACACAGGGCACATTGGAGGGGTACGAGATGTGATACCTGGCAGTGCTCGGGTGGATAGGGAAATGGACCAAACACTGGACATTTGGGAATATTCCACCTCTGACACTGCTCCAGTCAGCAACCTCCTTACAACACCATTTGTCTCAGGGGAAAGAGGAAAATATTGAAAATATACTCAGAGAAATCAGAATTCATCAGACTATGGTCTGCTCCGCACATTAACTCAGAACAGCAGGAGCTGCCAGAAGGCAAAAGCAAAGATAAAATAATTTGTATTAGAATAAAGAAGGTACAATCCAGCAATGACGTTTCTTTTTTTAAAAGTTTGGTTCTGCTAAATAACTTCCTGTCCAGTTTATTTGTGTCTACATGTATCAGACCTGACGCACAGAAATGCAGGATTACACCTGGGCTGGCTTTCAGCTCCAGTGGTCGAAGGTGTGAACATAGGGAGATGTTGGCTGCAGCAGTGCAGCTCACTCTGCGGACTTGAAAACAGATCTGTTGTCACTCCAAAATTCTTCCAACTGGGTGATGTTGAAATCTATGTTCTGAATTCTTGGGTGTTTCTACAGCCTGCACAAAAATACAGTTTTCCATGGAGCAAACTAGCAAATATCACAAGGCAAACTGAAATTTCATAAGAATGTACTGAATGGCCCCAGTGTCAATGGAAAAATACTTTATACATTGCCAGAGATATTTTGAGGCAGAAATAAAGTAAAAGAAGAAAAAATCCCAACCTCCCAGCCAAATAATTTGCTATCCACTTGTAGTTCCTTAGTGCTTCCCTCTGAAAAATTACAGGAAAGAAAACCAAAACATATAATTAAACCCATATTAGTAATATGGGAGAATGCTGCCAGAGCACACAACAGTAGGTGTGCTGCCCAGCTCACTGAACAGCGTGAAGCTGGGCTCGAAGGTTTCTGCTAGGTTGAGGAGTTGCTTTTAAACTTTCTTCTTGCAGTATTTTTGTGCTCAGTCATTGGTTTCTCCATCTAGTGAATTGTGTGTCCCCCCCCAAATCACGCTTTTCCCTCATCTGTCTGCCTGGACATGTTTCTGGATATATGCATTGTATCACCTGTGATCAGTACAAAATTTGACCACCAAAAAGCTACGTGAAATATTCAGCTTTATAGCTGAGAAAGATGTTTGTCATTTGTGGTGATGAACCTGGACGAAGGAATTTTTCCCTGCAGAAACTGCACTTCCAATTGCATCAAAATATTTTTGATGGAAATATACATAATATTGATTTGTACTATTTGTTTAGCCCAGGGCTGCCCTCAGCACTCACGGCAGGAGAAACCGACTGCTCCTTAATTCCCTCCAGACAAGAGAGCCTTGATTTGATGCACTGGGTTTTTTTCCCTCATTTTGGTTGTGGTGTTCACAATTCATCTTTCTGCTGGGACTTTTTACAACGCACCGAGATACAGGAGGGCTCTGGGGTTGGCTTTTGGAAGGTCGAGGCACTTCTCTCTGGTTCAGCAGCCAACAAAGCAGGGGTGCGGGAAGCTCTCCCCAGCTATTGGGAACAGCAGCTCCTCTCTGTCCTTGGCAGGACAAACAACACTCAACACCCCCTTCGCAGCCACTTGTATGTTCAGCTCCTGTTCCTCATGCCAGGTGTTACTTCTTCATGTGCAAAGTCTGGAAGTGAATCCCACAGCCCAGACCAGCTGGCCATTAGTCTGTAGCCACATATAGACTTTCCTTCTCCAGTCACATGCTGGTTTTCTTTGATAATTGTTTGAGATGCATCTGTGTTTGCTTTAGGACCCAGACCAGAGCTATGTACTCTTCAGCAGACACTGGGGCTTATCCTGAGGTCTTCCATGTGTTGTTTTCATTAGCATCCTGGTTGTATCCTGGAGAAAAAAATACCCAGTGTTGGAAATACCATGTGGCCAACAGGATCATACATTTATTATACAACCCAGCAGCGGGGTTCCCCTTTTCTGGGAATACTTTGTTCTGGAAAAGTAGCGCCAAGGCAGTGAGATTGATTTATGTCAACAATGGAAACCAAACACTCATCACAACATTTCACAAACAGAGAACAGCTCCAAGGGCCTTGGTAGGGAGGTGACTAATGCTGCTGTCCCTGAGCCCCACAGCTCCCTCCCTCTGCGACTGGCCACAGGGAACAAAGTCTGGACATGCCGTGCTGCACTGCATGGGGTTAGCTACCAGGTGGGGCTGCTTATCCTACCTGTGAGTCTCCCTTCTGAGCACATCGGTGCATGAAGTGACCCAAGACGTTTTTAGGAAGCAGAGGAACACGACAGAGCAACAGATGTGGAGCTTTGAAATAAAATAATAATAAAAAAAAACCCTGCCTGCAAGATGGGAAAGAAAACCAGGGGCGCATACACTTACCTTGTTCCTGCAGCCTGCTCTCTGTAGTCCTTAGACATGTGGTGCTGCCTACAGCTGACCAGAGGCTCCGGGGCTAGTTAAACCTTCAGTCTGGCTCATTGTAGCCTTTCTTACATTTCTACATTAATCTGTTTTTCTTACTGCCAGGATGAGATACATTTTCCCCATCCTGATTTTTCTCATCCTGGCTGCTCAGCCTTCAGAATCTTGCTGTTTTTCTTCCCCTGTTAGTCCCTATTTTCTTTACCTGTATGATGGGACTCTTGAAAGACCTCTGGTATTTTCACCTCTTACCATCTATCCTAATCCACATGCCTGGGAAAAAAAACTTAGCAAGTCCATTGTGCCTGGACACGTATTGCAGCAAATGGCTCTGCACCACGAGAAAGGATCATATCAAAGTTCAAATCCTGGCCCAGGAGGCTCCTTCCCAACTTGCTGCTTGTGAATTAACGCATCACGTATAGACTCTGAGCCCTACCTAATGCGATCAAGATGCGGTGTCTGCATCATGCGTCTCTGAGAACCCCACATGTGTTCATTTCATTTAATATAGTCACATATTAACTTTTAATATGAGAGATCAAAATACTCTAGGTGATCACAGAGCAGCAAGGAGAAGCTGTTTACCGGCGGGTTTCCGTTCCCTCTGCTGAGCGGCGTCTGTTGTGCGGCCAGGTCTGACATCCCTGTTCCCCAGAGCCTCCGCTCCGCAGATGAGAGGGGCGGGCAGGGCTGCCTGCAACCCGGCCTTGGCCAGATCAAAGCCCCCCACACATCTGCCGGGGGGGGTCAGCACAGCCCTCCTCCACCAGGCACCTCAGCCGAGGGGCGAGCTCCGTCTGCCACGACGGAAGGCAACCGCAAGCCCAGCCACCTATTTCAGGCATCAGGAAGATATTCTTGAGATGAAAAACATGAGGATTAAGTAACAGGTGTTCACCGGGGAAGCATTATACAAGCAAAGCTTCAGAACACAAAGAAGTACCTTTCCTCTGTCGGTGCTTGTATTTCAACTTATTTTGTAGATCTGAAATTTGTGCAAAATATTCTGCTTGAAACACAACGGTAAAAGAACAGCACCTAACAGTCAATTTTGTTTGCTATCCTCGTGCTGACATAGAGGTCAAGGAAGTGTCATAATGTGATCAAACTCACTGGATGGTGTGAGTTCCGCGACTATAAGTATCATATAATGCCAGAAATGGATGTAAGTTATTATCAACGTAGGAAATCCAGGGATCATGAGTTAAGTGACTGTATTAAACATTTTATTTGAGGTTCAGATGTCATGTGAAAGAACACACTTGAAACGGGATCCAGGCCATCTGATGACACCAGTTTGCACATCACTGGTACTAGCCCTGGAACCACAGTGATTTGCACCAATGGGGAACCTGGCACTTACAGATGTGGTTTCAGGAAAGGAAAGTAGCTGTTGCAAGAGATGCATATTCAGCATTTCTGGTCAGAACAGTGTGAAAAGAACAGATTTCTTCTCACACACCAGCCTGAAAAGAACTAAAAGGCTTTTGCAAAATGCTCACCAAGAAGCCTGCAGAGAGAAACCCAGGCCAAGAGAAAACTGTAGGAGGAAAATCATGACCCGGTAAAGGGAATCGGGTGGTAAAAGGCAAGTGTACTTGAGCACTGTTCACTTTTAAGGGGAGTGGCAATGGCAATGTTGCACACTCATGTACCGGAGGCTTTTCTTAACGTCTGAAGCAGTGAAAGGAGTTTTAGTGTTCCCTGACACTAATTGAAAATGCATTAGTGGCTGAAGGCAACATTAGCTCTCGGTCTTGAGAAATTTCCTCTGCCACAAACATAATTGTAATAAAAACTGAAACACTGAAATAAGTGTTAGAACATTTAAAAATCATAAAGCCTTCCCTGTTCCCACTCTTTTTGTGTAATAAATTAAAAGCATGACAAATTTCACACAAAGACACAAACATTAAGCAATCATTTGGCAAATGACTTTTTTCAAGCCTGGCATCTCTAGCCTGGGGGGACTTTTGGAAAGGTCACAGAAATTTGTCCCATGAACAGCCTCTCTTCAAGCCCAAGGGGGTAAATCTGTGGATCTGGGGCACCATGATGCTGGCCTGAGGAGGACAAGATGCCAGCTTGTAGGGAACTTGCCTATTCTTTGCCAGGTAAACTGTGCCACTTTCTCACCATCTCACCATCTCACCATGTGCATAGATATCTTTGCTCAAGGAGGTACCTGAGCATGTGTTTAAGTCTCATTTCAAAGGAGTGTAAGTCCTTTCCTAGAGATGCTTTCCTGAACAGCAGCCAGAAGCAATGACATAAGCTGTTACACTGACTTGGGTAGAGACATGAGCACACCATGAGCTCCAGGAAGCCTGATGCTGCCAGCAAGTCTGGACCCTAAGGCTTTTGTGCTTTGCGGATGGACAGACTGCCCAGCAGGTCAGAAGGAGGCAGCAGGTTTTTCACGCTGTCTCCTTGGCATACAACCCACAGATCACAGCATCAGCCTTGGCAAGTTCCCCTTCAGCAGGAGAAATTGGGATAAGCAGAACCCACAAGAACCAAAATGTTCAAACCTCACACTTGGCATGCTACGTGCAGATCACGGAGCTCATCTTTGGGAGACTGAGATCATAAAAACCCATTGATTCTGTCTGTAGAGTAATTTCTTCTAAGAAGCAGAAAGTTCTTCCTCTTTCAGTCTATATGCTCTGTGTCAGAGGGATCTGTGCAGCTCCTGCATCTTTGTGCCTCTAAAATGTTTCTCTTCCACAATAAAGCAGGGGATGCAGTGGTATACACATTTTTATCTTTACTTCTTACAGGTGCCAAGCTAAGGACCCAAGAGTGCTGTATTTCGTACAATACTGAGTGTTGCAGTGCAAGAAATCAAATACTCAGCCCTAAGACATTGCTCATTGGCCCCTTCTTGTTGTTGGCCCTTTGTTGTTGTAGCCAGACGTTAAAATGCTGCTGTGTTCCAAACTGCTGCTCCTCAGTTAGAGTCCTAAAGGCATGTGGAGTTCCCTGTGTTAAGTGAACTTTGTATGGGCAAAGTATTAAGAAAAAGTATTAAGTGTCCAGCTACCAGAAAGAATATTATATGCCCACAAGGAAAAAGAAGGGCTGTTTGAAAGAAACATTTACCAAACTTTGTATCATCCATCAAACCACACATTGTCTGTGGGATGAGGGTGGAACTGCAATCCCTCTGCGAGTGACAAGTGTGGCCTTCCCATGGCATGCAAACATAGGCCCATGTTTCCTAAAAGCCATCTGTTTTGCCATTTCTGACTTAATGTGAGCTAGAAAAAAAATGTTGCAACGAGCTGTTTTCCTCCCTGCGGACAGTGCCTTAGTCTACCACATGCCTTGGGAGGACGACCCCTATGAGGCTGAGGCTGGGGGCCAGGGGGATGGCACCGGGGGTGCCAGAGGTGGTCACCAAGCAAAACCTTCCTGTAACCACCAAGCTTTAGGACTCTCTCTCATTTTTCCCCCAGGCAGGAGCTGTAAGTCTCAGCATGTCACACTGGGTGCAACATAGAGAAACCTTCTCCCCAGCAGTCAAGGTGCGGTGTGATCCAGTCCAGCCCAGATGTGATGGGGAGTTTGAACCCCCATTGCTTAGGAGGATCTCCCTTGTTGCCCAAGCAGAAGAACAAAACAAGCACACCCGATGAGTTTTCATCCAGGCAGAAAACTCTTGGTCCCCACTGCAGGCAGAAGGGAAGTGCTGCAGTCCCAGGAGACACTGCAGAAAACAGGCAGCACCTTTCAGGTCCAAAGATGCCTTTTATTTTCCAGTTGAACAAGATGGAATCAAGTGTCTGTGCAACCAAAGAGTGAAATGACGCTTGAGCAAAAGCTAGTTTTATATCCATTCACTCTAAAGAAATTATTTAAGTTCATCGAAGGTCTTCTCCTGGCTCTCTAAAAGCACTGATTTCCACTCAGGGAGAACAAATATAACCTTGCTCATGTAAGAAGAATCATGGCTCAGTCTTTTCTTGAGCAACTTTGCCACCAATTAGCCGGAGGGAGAGAGCTAAAGCTTGCGATAGAAATAACTCTCATCAAGAACAAGCGCTCAAGGTGCTTAGAAATTTGATTTTATTAACTTTTTGTCAATGGTCAGTGCAGGATAAATGTCCATTTAAGAGCATTAGCGATGCATTTCCTCAGAAGAGGCATTTGCAGGACCTCATCCTTCCCAGTCTTCTCACCAGCTGCTCAACTCACTTTGAAAGTGTGGAAGCACAAGAAGTTGGAAGGGCTTTGAAAGGATGCAAGTGAAGGCAACACTCACAAAACCCGTCAAAGGCTGCATTTCAGCTTCTTTTGCATGGAGGCTGCAGCAGCCAACGCTCGGAGCAGTAAGAGGAACAGCAGCTGGAGGGACTGTGAAACGTCCCAGTGATGAGCAGGTACTTGCTTGCCACTTCAAATGACTTGTTTTGAGAAGGAAGTGAACACCTTCCTCAGACCGCCGGCTCCTCCGGTGGCAGGAGCCTTGTTTGTACAGCGGGGATGCAGCATCCCACGAACAGGAGTGCAGATTTTGGCACAGCATGGACAGACACGGCTCCCACCTGCAGTAACAAGAGCCAGGCGTAACGAAAAAATGGTTTTAACAGACTCAGCTTAATGGTGCTTGTTTAGAGCATGTGTTGAAGCTCACTGAGAGTCTTTCTGAACACTGGTAGATTGGGAGAGTCCGTTCATTTGTTGAGCACTTAATTGATTTGCTTCCTGGCTGAAGATGTATCAAAAGGGACCTGAACCCTTCTTGGGGTTTCTGGGTGCTGTAACTGACCTCAGCATTCAGGAATGTCACCTTGAAGACTGTGACATCAGTCTGTGAAATTTACATTTAATTTATGATTAATGCTTCTCACTCTGGCCAGCCAAGAGGACATAGGGTAAGGGTGAAATGGTGTCTCCTCACAGCATCTTTTGAAGCAGGATCTGAAAGACAACATCAAAGCACCTGATGGCTTCCCATCCCCCAGTCAGCTGTGTTGGGATGAGGTCTTCTCTGGGCATTGACTCCAGAGCCCCATCTCCTCTCAACAGCAGAGGTTTTGTTTTCATAGATGTCCATCTAGGAAACCCAACTTTGCTAAATTTCCAGAGTGTCCAGCAGACAACAAGAGCATCTCTGTTTCCTGATGCCAGAACACAGAGAAATATGGGAACATGCTGTGCCAAGCCACCAAATCTTTTAAGATCCTTTCAGAGACTGCAAAAAAGTAGAGCAGAAGTGCCTGTTCCTGAGCCCACCGTGACGGGAGCAGCAGGGCTATGGAAGAGGACGATCCACAGCAGGTCCCGTCCGTCCCCACACAGGGACAATAGTGCAGAGGGAAGGGAGGGCTGTTATGCCCCAAACTCCCTTCTGCCCTTGGTAAAAACCCTGCTTTTGAAATACTTTTCTGATGTTCACACCCTTTCATCTGTTTATTTTTAACAGCTAACATTTTCCAAACCTAAATGCCATCTCAGCTGTATTCCCAGAGCTTAATTCATTCTGGCCCCATAACCATTCTTTTATGCTTATAGCATATATTTTGAATTAGCTAAATTAGATTTCACTCTGTTGTCAGTGACTGTCAGTCACGATGTTTTTGACTTTCAGTTGCAGTATGTGTGCAGGTTCGAGAGGCAGCACAGTAAGCTGATATTTGAAGCATTAATTAGACTTTTAATAGACAAAAAAAATGCTAGGAAGATGGGACTTATAAATTACTTTAGACATGCAGCCATAATTTTTATATGCATTTAATTTATATATATATATATATAGGGATTCTTAGGAGGCTTGTTGCTATGGTAACTTCTTTACTGCATGGTCCATATGTTGCTTCTGAAATTCTTTTTCCTTAATGGAAAATTACACCCATGGACACGGATGGCATTTGTAAATCTCCTAAAAAAGCAACAATTTCCCTTTTCTTCCTAAATGTCATCAGCTGTGCACTGGAAGCCTTTGAAGTTTGATTCTCCCCCTCGTCAGTTCACCAAGCAAGAGACGTGAACGGCATCCAAACCTTCCCTTCTCTGCCTTCAAGCCTTTGCCTTGCCTTGTCGGAAGCCTGCCTTATAGTAAATGCCCTGACTTTTTCAGTGGATGAGGTCAGGAAAAGTTGTGTTAAAAAATAGCTGCCTCTCCAGGTAACAGCTGAAAGCGTGGGGAGGTCAGCAGAAGAGAGGAGCTTGGACGCCCATCCCAGTGTGAACTCAGTCCTCTGGATGTGAATGCATTTGGATTTTCTATCGCCTAATCAAACCAGATGAGTAAATGATTGGATGGTTTGTTTTGGGGTTTTGTTTTTTTTTTTTCTTTTTCTTTTCCTAGGCCTTTCACGGTTACACACTTCAACACTGCAACTGCAGCACTGGAAGGCTGTTGGTTTCAACAATGCCTTCACCAGGAGGTTTCACACCTCTCCTTTGGGACCAGGGCTTGCAAGCTCTGCTCCATCCCACAGCAGAGTGGAGGAACCAGGGTGAGTTCCTGACTGTGAACCATTCCTGAACCATCTCCATCCACCGGTTTGCCAAAGCAAGTGACCTGCATCCCTGGCTCAGCTGTGTGCACGCTGTGATGCATGGCTCCTTGGAGCAGGCAACTTGGCTGCACCTCTCTGCCGTGGTGGTTACATCATTGCTGTTGACTTAGGAAGGCCAGTTTTCCCACATTCTGCCTGAATAAGGGTGAAAGGAAAGTAGTATTTTTGAATGCAGAACGAAAACTGGTTCTAAAAATTGCTGTGGAGCAGAATTACTGTCTTCTACATAGCTCAGTATGTCACCTTTGTACAAGACCGAACGAAGAGCTGGAAAGCAGAACAAGCCCAGTGCCAGATGCATGCACAGCTGGGAACACAGTACGTCCGGCTGCTGCACCGTGCTCTGCTCTTGGAGTGGACAGGGCAGCAAATTAGAGCTATCCATAGGCACATTGGTACTTTCTGATGTGGTTTTTGTTGGCTTTGAACCTTTAAACAGGTCTTTTAAGGAAGTGGCATTTCTTGATTCATCTGCTGGTGTTGGGGAGAAAAAATCAAACCCAGCTACCTGCACTGTTGCAATCAATTGCTTTGCCTGGTCTGCTTTTGAAGTTTAAGCCAAAGGATTAGAAATCCACAATGGAAAACTCCCGTACTGGGGCTGATGGAGCAATTCCCTGAGCTGAGAGCCAGGCTGGACTGTCTGGCACATCTACGCTCATACTGCACCTCAGCACTTGGTTGCTGCCATCAGCCATGAACACATGCACATCTGTAAAATATGGATTTCAGTGAGGCTGGATTAGGGGTGGATCTGTGTATCTGAAGTCTACCAAAAAAACAGAGCCATTTAAATGTATTTTTAACCTTGTTTTTCCTAGCAATTCTTATTAATGGCTGTGGCTTGGAAGCTACCACCTTTGTATACCTAAGGAGTCTGTGAATGTTGGCTTTTCAGAAACCTTTCTCGGTGCCTTACACAGCTGCACTTCTGTTTTACATTGGAAAGGTTTGACACCTTAGCAGTATAAAGTTATAGGTTTTATCCCTAAAACTTCCCAAATGCAGTTTCCATTATTAACACAATTGTGACAGCTATAGTTTGTTTATATTGCTTCACCCGGGGCACATAAACTTAAAGGACTGAAAATACCTCCATGCAATAAAAGAATTTTATATAATTGCTACCTCTTGCTGTAAGGGACAGCTGGCCTTTGAAAGTTTGGAACTCATTTACGTCATTGAAGTAAAATGTAAGCCTGGGGTTTAAATGACTGTAATTTATGTTTCTGCAGCTCAAAACACAAATATGGCTGTCCAAAGGGCAAATACCTTTCCGAACAAACTAATACTCATAATTCAACTTGGAGAGTCTGTATGTCTCCTTACAGGAGGCCATCCAGCATTGCTGTTTTCTTTTGACACATTCTCTTATTATCTCTGGGTTGTTATCCCCAATGCTAGAATTTCGGTGGACAGCTTCCTAATTCAGCTGTTTTAAATGTTCCCTAATCTGCTGTGCAAGGCTCTGGGCACATCCCTGTGCAGTCACCGGGGCCACATCCCGAAGCTGTCACTGGGGGCTCTGACTGGTCCAGCCTACCAGTTAGATGAGGAAGCGGCTGTGTCATCGAAGTGCCTCTCATCACTGAGAATGGCCAAGTTCTTTGGCTGGACAAAAAACAGTGTTCTGTGAGCAGAGTAGCTAGAAATCACCCTGCAGCTCTTGCACTGAGCATTTCCCTGCCATTGTCTCTAAGCATTTTTCTGAACACCATTTATATACTTCGGATAAGGGCCCAGTTCCAAACAGCTGTTGCTTGTTGAGTTTTTTTCATAATTTTTTTCCTTTTGGTTGTTAATTTATAACACTGAAAATCTCTCTGGAATGGGCTGACACCAAAAATGTTTGTTCTAGCCCTTGGATGAAAGCACCCACCCGTGGTCCATGCTTTTATGATTTGCAAATTCACCAGCATTTATTATGGCATTGCAAAACAACAGTGACAAAAAGAAACTCAACCACAGCTCCCTCCGAGCAAATTCCAGGCTCAGAGCTCTGCTGCAAGCTTGCAAGCCCATCATCACAGGGGACCCTGCATCGATTTAGGAGGTATATTTCCAAATCTCACTTCTGGCATGATCATGCACTGCCTTGGCTCCCTCCAACATCTGTCATTTGCTTTTAATATGTATTCAGACGTATCTGTGACTTTAAAATAATTAATCTAATTTTCCTGATTTTCAGGAGTTCGGTTGTGCTGCCCAGTATAGCTCAGCAGAGAAAAGCAAATGGCAGATTTTCATAGTCTTGGGTTGTATAAGTGTGAATACTGAAATCAGGTTTCTAGTGCAAGAAGACCTTGGAAGGTGAATTCAAATTCACACCTGAGCATTGTGTGGATGAACTCGATTCCTTCCCTTAAAGCATCTTTTCAGGCAAAAGCAAGCACAACTTCAAAGTATATCCAGCTAAAATGAGGCTGGATGTTCAGGTCCTGCTGTACCTGCCCTCGTTGCAATAGTGACCATGAACCTGCTGAGAAGGTGAGGACACAGCCCAGTGGGTGTCCAGCTGATCCACATCGTTTCCATTGTTCGGTCTGGGATTGTGGTGAAGCTGCAGCTGAGCATGTTGTCCTTGCATTTTATTGGAGTTTAATGTGTTTGACTGGTGTCCGGGACCGCCATGGCTCACTGGGGAGCCTGTGTTAGCTGTTGTGGGACAAAAGTGTCCCCTCTCCATAGAGGTTTTCCTCCAGAATGGGGAGATGTGGGCACACCCACAAGGAGGGAGTGAGGCAGGCGGGGACCCTGGCCCTGCCACGAGCTCTCGGCAGTTTGCAGGCTAACCCTTCCTTACGGGTTATTTTTCCTTCAGCATCACAGTGGAAGTATTGAGAGGGGAATTTGGGAACAACACAGAAGTGGCTTTAGAAAATGTGTTTGGACTTCTGCTCCCGAGCGAGAAGGGGAGCCTGAAAGCAAGCCCAGTCCTTCCTTCTCAGCACAAGTGCAGCCCCCTGGGCCCCAGGGATGTTCCGTCATGTCCCGGGAATGTGCTTCCTGGCCATGCTGCATCCACCTCCCTCCGCTTGCCCGTCCTGCCGGGACTGGCCTCCTTCCCTCCTCTGGCTGAGCCTCCTCTGCAGGGAGACACAGCCTCACGCTGGGGACTGGGGGAGTCACAGAAGGACCGGTACCAAAGGGCAAGACCTTCTTTTCACCCGGTTTTTGGAGGAGCACAGCTGCCTGCAGCTGCTGCTGCAATAAATAGAGAGTAGGGATCCGACACCCGTGTTAAAAACCAACAGCGTGAAACTATCTCAGACTGCACCAAGGGCAGTTGTGGACCTGCTTTCCAGCTGCACCACTGAAAGTTTGCCAGAGGCAAATGAGTTGAAGCTTGAGTGAATGCAAAGCGAGAGAGCTGCTGCACCCAGGAATCGTTCCCTGATAGGAAATAGTCACAGACACCAAATGAATAATATATTCCCTAAAATAAACATCATGGTGAACCAGACCATCAAGTGTGAAGCACTCGTCGCTGCCACGTGTGCACAGAGTTGGTGGTGGGGCTGGCAACCCAAAGAGCATTTTCCTTTCTTAGTCCCCTCCCACAGCTGGATGTCACAGGATGCAATGGAAATTTAATGGGTTTCTAAGAGGACACTCTAATGAGGAGGTTTGCTGCCAAGCAGGGGCTCGGTCCTTCCTGGGGGCTAACTGATGGAGGTGACGGCTGTGTTCAGGGACTGCTCTCAGGGTCCAGGCAATTTTTTCCAGCCTTACCCCTGTGTCACTGGTACCTTTTCTTCTCTACCTGCTCAGAAACAGCTGCAGATGCTGAGAATGTAAAGCCTAGTCCTTAAGATCTATCGTGGCTGAAATGTCTATAAACACCTTGAGTCTCTTTAGAGATCGCTGTGCATGCCAAACTCTGCAGCTTACTAGTATGTCTCATTATATATGGTGCTTTCCCCACTCCTGCAGCCTTTGATTATGTGAGAACTGCAGGAAAAGTAAGTTTAGAGACTTCAGTGCATCCTCAATGCCTAAACTGAAAAAGTAGATGAAGATACTTTAATTTAATTGAAACATTGAAAAGTGATAATAGCATTTAAGATGACCTCAAGACTTGGAGACTTTCTGTGGCTTTTTTCTGGCACTGGCAGTTATCAATACTGAAAAGTTTTTTCAGATTTTTTTCTATAGATATTAGTAACTCAAGACCACATATTGCTTAGCTGAAATCTGCTGAACATTAATCACCAGATTCTGTGTTTTACGGCTGAAATAAATCTGTTTAGAAAACAGAAGAAAAATCAGTAAAACTAACAGCATGATTTACCATACCCTTGCTGACTGAAATAGGTTGCTTATAGGAGTCAAATTCTGTTTTGGAGTAGAAATATATATTGCACAGCTGACTGGGGTGTGTCTGTCCACTAAAATGGATCTGGGCTATTAATCAGCAGCTATCTTCTATGTGTGTGAGTTCTAAGAGGATGACAAGGTACTTGATATAGAAGAGCTCCAAGGATATGCAAGGGGCAATATTTTCCTGGATTTTTACTGTGACAGAAATTGCATTTTCTCTTCCTTTTCAGGGCTGGGTCTCACAGTATGGTTTGGGGCTGCAGAGCTGCATGGCACCATCCATCACAGGAACATTCTCCTAACCAATAGATACTGTATCCAGGTATATTTACATAAAGGTTGTCATCAGGATCAGGAATTTTGAAGCAAATATCCCCATCACCTCCACTTACAGCAATTCGGTTTGCACCATGGAGTGGTGCTGCAGCACACAAACTGGATGGCTTTTGGAAGACAGGAGACCAAACAATGTGCTCTAGCTCACCTAAACGCACAGGTCAGTAACCATCACTCAGTACTGGGACCAATCCCCCCTGAAAATTCTAGTCTGGACACCCACTTCTCAGACCTGCTTGCTAAAGCTAATGCAGACGTAGCCACTAACCATGCTCTGCCCTCGAATATGCTCAGGCAGCAGTAACCAGTCCCCCACTCACGGTGATCCAGTTCACCACTCTAGAACGAGGTTATTCCTGTCAATGCTGAACAAGAAGAGACACTTATCATTTTAGGGACTTTCCACCATTTATCATCCCATCCTCTCTCGCCTCCCCACAGGTGTACACTTGATACAGTCATTTTTCTCCAGGGAAAGAACCCGATTTCGTGGCGGACAGGAATGCTGACCCATTTGCCTTCTGCTGCAAGCATCCATCAAATCCAGCCCCTATGTCCCCTGGAGTCTTAATTTTCCTCTTGACAGCAAAGACAAATGAGTCCCCCAGGGCTGTTTGCTCATGTCTACTCATGGTTTCTGTGACATTTCTTGAGGATGACCTGTTTTTCAAATACACAATGAGTTTTCTTTCTGCTGCCACCTACCAGTGTGAAGGCAGATAGATCTGTCTTAAGAAAATGTTATGGTGCCAAACCCTGACACATCCTCCCTCTCTGCTTTAGGCTTCTTCTGGTTCCTAGATGTTGCCAGCTGTAATACTTTTCCCCCATTGGGGGTTGTACTGCATGGATACAGTGATATTTTACTTGAGGTGGAACAACCAAAAGAAAATATATTTTCCAGTATTTTTCCAATCCACCACAAGTTTTTTTCCAATTGACTGTGAAATCCGGCTTAATTTTCCCATCCTGTTGCTTTCTCTTTCCTCTACAAGGCTTCCCCAACACCATGCCACCAGCTCCCAAATGGTGGGAATATTCCCCATAGGAAAATTCCCGTATCTGTAGGGTTATCCCCACTCTGACCACTGCTGATACTCCGGGAATCTGCCACTCCAGAGGCTGGGAGCTGTGGTTTGAATCATCAGTTCAAAGGAAAGGAGAAATTTCTGTCTTGTTTAGGATGCTGGTTTCACTAGGTTGTCAAACAGTGCCTCGAAAACAATTCTCCTTCTCTCCAGTCACATCAAATGAACCTGAACTCTGAGTGCCACAGCTCGCTGCTGCCCTGGGAAGGCAGGCAGACAACATGAGGAAACAGGATCTGGTTTTGCTATTGAAATCTGCACGATGAGGATGCAGAGAAATAGGGACAAAGCAACTTCAGTTCCCCAGTTCTCTAATTTTGGAGAGCTTGTCTTTGCAATACAGCTTTTTAATGCCATCCTTGGCAAAAAATAAAAGGTCCTCCCTTTCATTTCCCTCCCAGAAACACAAAACCGCCCAGCAGTATCAGACGCAGAGCAGCCTGGTCTTGCACCGGGAAATACCAAACACCCTTATTTGTAAGGAACGCTGCCAGCCCTGGCTATGACTAAACCCCTATAAAAATGAAGAGACTCTCTAGCCAGATTCATCTGGGTGTCGAAAGAGTGAAAAACGTGGTTGCCACTTTCCACTTTCCCTTGGCACAAGGAATTTCCAACCAGCCAGGACATCCTGAAGATGGGAAACGGTGCCGGACCACCTGCGTGCTGGCTGGGCTCAGCGGCCGGCAAGTCCCTCCAAGCACCAGCGTTTCCAAACACAGCTGAGCCGCCCTGAAGTTACACAAAGTGTTTCTGATCCCACCTCGGTGACCGCGGGGCTACAAACGCTGCCACGGGACCGTCTTTGCACTGGAACAAGCTCCTTGTTCACAGGAGAACCACGCAACCCAGGCACGCTACAACAGACCCTCCTTGGCTATTGAAGGAGGCAATAATCACATACTGGATAGCTATGAGTTACTGTGCAAAGGGAAAAGGCCTCTCTTAAACCCTCTGCTTTGTCCTTTTACTGTTTGTGTATGTGGCTGCTTAATATATATTGAATAATTTAAACAATCCACATGCCATAACATGCCCCCAAATGTTTAGCTGAGTGTCCCCAAATTTGTTTTGCATGTTTAATCTTCCATTCCTCAGGAACGTAAATGTTCTTTGACTTCGCCCTGTGCCTTTCAGCATTATTTTATGGAAATTCCAATTTCCTGCCCTGAAAGAAAGCCTGATGATAATGAGAGGCTTGAAGCTTTTCAAACAAAAAAAAAAAAAGCAGTTTGAGTCAATTCTGCATTTTGTTCTTAATCAAAACTAGTTGTGTGCATTTGCATCAACAATGAGCTCAGCACACAATGCTCCATATGGGCTTGGCTGCTGGCATTCACTGAATGGCAGGAGGCACTGAAAAAGCTCCCTGGTTTTCAAAGGTTTAGGGACGACCTTGCAAAAGTGTCATTTGTCACTGCCTTGTCCAGAATTGCTAGAAAAACCCCTGGAAACATGCTATGGAATCGCAGAGCCCAACTGTCCCATTGCCAAAGCAGCACAGCAGTAATTACCTACAGAGAGACAGTGAGAAATAAGAGACTGGAAGATTTTAATGGAGCCTCAAAAGATTTTTTTCTTGATGCTTTATCTGGATATTGGTCTTCCACTTCAGATGTTACTCATTTTTCAGGCACACTATTTCAACTCAGTTTATATCGAGTATACAATAAATATGGACGCAAACAAGTTACGGTCCATTAATCCGGACACCTATTTGCAATTCTGGAGTTTCTAAACCACTTGGAAACAGCCCACAAACTTTTACTGTTCCCCAGCTCGGACCTGATCTCACAGAGCCCCCTTCACGCTAATTCCAGTCAAGTTACACCCAGGAGGGGGTATCCATGTACGTGCGGTTTTAGGACCAGGTCCCCGTTTTTGAGCATGTTAATAGCACCCAGAAGGGCCGCGGCACACAGACTTTGCAGGTCTGTTCTGCAAAGTATGAACAATTAGGAGAAAGAGGGACGGTGAGTCGCACAGGCATCCCTGGACACGCTGTCGTGAGTGGCTGGACAAGTTCTGTTCAGAAAGGATTTATTTCCACTCATTTTGGTCTTGTGGCTGTGAGAGGCTTGCGAAACCTTTCACCTTCTTTCCCTGGAGTCATATATATTTTATGAGAAATTTAAGAATTACCTCTTATTAAAATGGGGATAGTGTAATTACCAATAAAAAGCAGATGTTATGGCATGACTAATGCTTGAAAATGTGTATGTAGCAAGCACAACATACCAGCACATCCAGGCTTTTCAGTAAGATAATAAAAGCTGTCTTTGTTGAAACTAACTGGCCAAGTCGCAGAGGTCTGAAGTCGCAGGGAAATCATTACGGAAAATGCTGAAAGGCTCCATGAAAGGGCAGCTTTACTCACACCGATCTCAGCAGCAAAATGGAACTCCAGAAGGTTGAAACGGAAACCCCACATTCCTGTTCACCTCGCCCGCATCAGGAGGTGCCTGAAAAGGCGTCCTGCTAAAGCACCTCGACTCGCCGTGCTGAGAGCATCCTTCCCCTACGAGCCATAATGAGCCATAATTAGTGAACTCCCTGACACCTCCGGCGTCTCTCGGGGGGTCCACAACCCACCTGCAACAGTCAAGACCATTCCCTTGGATCAGTCCCAAGTATTTTGGCAAGGCGTATCTGGAGCTATCCGCGTAGGCTGACTTTTGAGACAGGAATGAGCAAACATCATGTAAATGGAGTTGTTCAGCAAATCTGCTCAAGCCGTCCCGGGGTTCACAAACTTCTTCTGAGCTTGCAAATTCCTCTCTGTTCCCTCCCGGCAAATTGCATTTGGTGCTTTTTGCTACAAAAGCGTCTTCAAAGCAACGCTGGGTTTGCAAAAGAGCGTTTCGCAGTTTGGAAAGAGGGTCTGGTCTTCTGGGTGTGTGCATGAATTTGGGGGGGAAAGGGAGGATCTGCACCTCTGCCGGGGTAAGCTGCAAGGGCAGCGGGAGCTGGAGGTGGGAGTTCATCACCCAGGGGTGCAGGGTGGCTGGGACACCTCAGCAGCCATGGGCTGGTGCTCACCCCGTCTCCTGTCTTCAAATCCCAAGGCTTTGACTCCTTCTCTGGCCCAAACCCCATGCCTTGCCCAAAGCCCAGTGATTCAGGGTGCGCTGGAGGCAGCAGAGACCTCCCCGTCTTTTTCTTAAGACCCTCCCATACTCAATCATTATTTCCTCTGCACATAAATGCCATATTTCAATCTAAAGAGAAAAAAAAGTATCCAAACCCTCACACTATTCTTGGCCCCGCAGGAGTGTCAGCTCACTGGAGAAACCTCCTGCAACGTGCTGGGGTGTGGTGCAGGCTGGAGGGGTTTTTTATATTGGTTTGTACCAGCATTAGCTCTGTCATTTTGTGAAATGAAACTAAGTCATATGCATAAGCAGCCTTGACAGCAATTAGTTCTGGCAGAATCTTTGTGGTAATGAATGTCAATGAAGCTGGGGGTTTGGGTGCCTGAACACTTCATTAGCTGCTGGTATATCATACTGATGCAGTTGAGAAATCACATTATAATAAACCACTTTTTTACTGCAGGCAGCACCCAGGATAATAAACGGGATGAATAATAACATAGTCCATTCAAAATCGTTCCTGTGCTTCAGACCTCTAGAATTTCAGTAAATAGATCAAATACTATGCGGGAATGAATCTTATTCTGATTTTCTCTGTTACCTGAGTATTTATGAGCATTTTTAATGTATTGTCAGAGGAGCTGCTCCTCTCTATTAGGCTTGCCAGTTAAACATTGAAATATATACATGTTGATGCAGTAAGAAGAAGAATCATCTGTCATTTAGCAAAAAGTACTTTAAGCCTGAAAGGAGGAAAACAGATGATAACTATTTCAATGTGAAATATCAGGAAGTCGTTGTCCATTTCTATATATTTACAGGATATATTCTTTTTTTAAAGTATGGAAATACACAGCTTTGAAAATGCCTTAAAAGGCACAGCTGAGGCATTCCCAGACTTTCTTCATTTATAAACCAGAGAGCCATGCATTATTATGTCACAGTGAAATGAAATTTTTACTTATCGGTGTCTTTGCGGTGATTAGTATGAAAATGAAAAAATGCATTAATCTGATGTAATTTCTGTTGAAATTTATCCTTCCGAATGTGTCACTTTGGCTGCTGGTTGCTAGGTTGGAGGTCCATCCAACAGGCTCTCCCACACCAGTGAAGAACAAGCTGGAGGAAGAGGATGGCGGGTTTATTAGGGCATATCTCAGCAGTTTGTTACCTCACTGACAGGGCTAAAAGCAACTGGCGCTTCTTTAGAAAGATGTCAGGCCACCTATGAGCATCCCAGTAAACCCAGGACATCCACAAGACTGTCCTGTGGAGGAGGAAGGAGATCCCAGGGAGCTGGGGGTGGGTGGGGCATTCCCCTGTTTGTGATCCTGCCTAGGAACCCCGTCACAAAGGCAGCCGGGTGGACGCGGGACGATGCACTCCCCACTGGCTTTCCCTACTTGAATGTTTCTTGGGAACTTGGTAACTATAAAAATATCCTTTTTCTCACCCCGGTGAACAGATGGGTTGCAGTTATGTTTCCAAATGTGTAGATTCAGGCCCATTTGAACGAGATATTTGTAAGATATCCTTAAAATGTAAAAAACCTTAGAGACACGTCTTGTGATGAGGAAAAAGCAGAAGAAAGTCAATGTGGATGGGGAATTAAGGGCACCAGAGTAGCAAACAGTCAAGGAGGAAACAATTTTTCTAGTAGCAAAATATCTGTGTGTGTTTATCTATAACAGCAAGACGACCTTTTTTCCAGTGTTGTCTTATAACAGCAGTGATCTGATAAATTATCTTTCCAAATAATGACAGAGATAAAACTTGAATTGAATTGAAACATCAAATCCAAACTCTTTTAAAGATTTGAATAGCATATGCCAGTTTTGGTTGTATGGAAAACTCAAAAAGAAAATATCTGGAGGAGAAGGAGGTTCTACAGATTTTTTTTTCAGGCTTTACCCAAATATTAATATTCTTCCATTTCCAGAATGCTCACAAGCACTGCTGATCTACCAAGATTTTCAGAAGGCCATAAATCACCCTAAATAGCCCCAGCCTGCGGGAGTCCCATTTCTTTGGCTTGGAATCTGCCAAGGCAGCTCATGAAATCAAATGTAAGTTTAACTTCAAATCAGGTGCAAACACTGTCTCTGCAGGCCATGGTTTCATACGGTGCCAAACAGTAGTCTGTAAAAAATCAGGTAGCAGGGCACGGAGACTGGGTTTTTATTTCTGAAGCCTGCTGCTCTTCATTAACACAGGCAAACCATGAAAATTCATATTTTTCTTGTGTGAACTACTAAAGACTGCTTGAGATTATAGGAACTAACGTGTTATTTAAATTTAATTGAAAACCCTACATGAGAAACCATTTCAAGATTTTAAAGGAAAGAGCTGAGAGATAATGTCAAATCCTTACAATCCTCAGTTGTCTAATTGGCCTCATTATCTCTTTGCAGCAGGCGATGTGCCATGACCCGGGAGGACAGCAGGACTGGTTCACATTGGTAACTGATTTCGCTAGTGGCTCTTGCCCACTGATAGCATAATTTTATATTTGATCAAATACAAATTTCTTTCAGGAGCTTCCAGGAGATCTGGAGACAAGGGATGAAACTGCTTCCTCACCATCCAGCCCAGGAGTCTTGGAGAACATCCTGCTGACCAGGGGCAATCCTGAAGACTTGAACACCAAACTCCAGCTTTGCAATGACTAGTCATTCCCAGATGACCTGGTGTCTGCTTTTGCGTACCTGCCCTACTACAGAACATCTCACATCTTTACCAGCCCATCTTCCCTCACTGCATCGCACATCAGCACAGAGAGAGAAGAAAACTTCAATGAGGGCAAGGTTAACACCAAGCAGGATGAGAAAGCGAGTTATTCAGCCGTCTCCACAGGATACGTTCCATATTACAGAATACATGAAGAGCTTCTTGGCCAACCACTCTCATATGGATTAAATGCAGAGGGAAAAAGGCCTGATAATGATGGGAAAGATGAAGGTGAAGGAGACGTTGAGACAGTAAGTTTCAAGAGTAATTGCTAAATTGCTCCCTGAGATTGCACAGTCAGGGAATGCTCCATCTGGCACCAGTGGAAGCCCCAACCCCACCAGCCTCGGTGCCTCCCGCTTGCCCCGGGGCTTTGCTGACCTTTCCGATGGCATCAGCACTGCAGCTGAACGAGACGTGGAGATGTGCTTTGCCCGACTATTGCTATTGCACTTGCCTTTAGTTGAAGTGATGCGCAAAGAAACACAGAATTTGTGCAGGCAGCGCCTTTGCATGAACACATACTGTCAGGGCAGGAAAGGACTCAACTGGGAAAACCCCCAAACAAAATAGGCCAAAGGTGAGAGCAGGAGCCCTTGCAGCTGCCTTTAGATGTGTGTGGTGGGATGTGACCCCTGTGTGAGCGAGACACCTTGTCTCCCTCTATCATGTGAGCTGCCTCTCAGGAGTGCTGGTCACCCTGCACAGCCTGTTTCAAAGCCTACAGGGTCAAATTGGGTTAAATACCTGTCAATTAGGTAAGGTAAAACTCACCTTTAATAAATGGGTAGGAAGGGAGGGAGAGAGGTGGGGACATCTCACACCATACTGTTCCCCAAAATTAGGCCCTTAAGTATAAAATAATGAATTGTGCTCTGAAAACACAAGGCAGGAGTAGAGCTATCTGCAAGGAGGAGACACCTGAGGCAGCCCTGGCAAGGCCCCTGTCCCTTGCAACAACCCTGTGGACCCCAGACTCCTGCTGTGTGAGGACACTGTTGGCTCTGGATGAGACCTGTCCCGTTGCTGCAGGGGATTGCCGTGTCCCTAAAGGCAGCGCGGTTTCCAACGTGTCATCCCTGCTTTTTCATGCATTTGAGACCTTAGCTCTTGGTCCTGTCCATGCTTTTTTCAGACCATCCCACCACGTTTGGAGTTGGACAAGAGGGCACTTTCTCCTACAACTGATGAAAAGCCACCAGCCCACCAGCTCCTAAGAGACAGCACCTCTGAACACTGCCTGCCCACAACCCCCTTCCCCAGCGGGCTGCCACGTCAGCACCAGCCCTTTCCCTCTGATGGGTACCGTCCTTGCTACAGGACAAAGGGAGAGCTCTGCATTGGCCCAGCTCTAGAGGACAGGTTCTTCACCGGGATAGAAGGTTTGGAGAACAAAGAGGGAGGACAAGGGGGAGAAATAGGTATTTGGAGTCTCTGTGCCAGCTGCTTGGTGTGCTCAGAACAAAGCAGGGGGGTTGTCCTTGTCAGCCTGAGTCACACCGGCATGAATGAGAAGCTCTTGAAACCTATAACATAAAAAATCTGCATGAACATGGAGTAAAAATACTGCTCCCCTCAAACAAAACAACAACTGATAACCCAGACTATAATGACAGCAAAAAGCAGCAGGGAGGGAAATGACTGATTTGGGGGAATCCAGATAAAATTGCTCTAGAAAACATCCCAAAAGAGGAGGGTGAGGAAGAGAACTGTTTTTCTGTGACTAATCCCAAAGGCTAGATGCTCATTTGAGGGATGTGCAGCTATGGGAAATGGACAAGGGGAAAAAAATAAGAATTATTTAAATCTAAGCTGCTTGGAGGAATTAAGCAGACATAATTTCCAGTAGGGATTGGGAAATACATTTCCTCTCCCCTCCACTACAATCCTTCCATTGTATTAATGGCATCTGTTAGACCTGGCTACTGAGCACAACAGTCACACACAAGAGAAATAAATAAAAAAAAAATGTTTAAATTCTTTGTCAATAAAATTTTTGAACACATTTCCATTATGTCTGTCTTCATTTCACTTGCACAGTCAGTAATGAAAATACTCCTGATTACTTAAATATGTGCAACTATAAGCTTCTATAAGACATCCGTTTTCACTCTGGAGAACTTGGCAACAGCATCCAGGAACAACTTGGCTTTGGTGAATCTTGACCCATTTACACCAGATGAGGATATGGCCAAAAAAAAGGTCAGCTCGGTGTTTTCTTTGCAATTGCGAAACCTTGCAACGTACGTTCCTATCTGCCAACGATGTCACCTCCTTGAGCCACCACACAAGTTGATGAAACGGCTCTTTCCTGTTCCTGCTCTGCGTGTAGACTCTTTCTTTTCAAAACAGATGTTTACTCCAATCATTTTGTTAATCTTTGAGTGCTTCTGTAATGATTACACATCACTGCTGATAGCCCGCAGCTAAATGCACAGTGTTACCTATTTTCTCTTAGCAATCGAAGAAGCAAAACACATCATATTTAGCTATTTCACATCTCCACAGGTAAGAGCAGTTTTCCCTGGGGGTAGGTGTGACACTGAGACCAGGAAGGCTGCAGCCACGTGAGGTACATGATGATCTGGCTAATAATTTCTGCCCATGCTGCACTTGAGCGTTTTTGACAGGGAAGCGTTTTTGGCTGGATGCTCGGCCCCACCAGACGATAGGAGCTTCAATCCCAGTCGTTCTGCTAGGGACTGCTCAGGACGAAGTGATGCATCACCCCCTGTTTCAGGAAACCTGGGGTCAGCCAAACTGGTGAAAATTCATCCCAACGTCCATGCTCAGCTGCCCTGGCTGGAAATGGGGAAGTGACTAGAGCAGCTGGTGTGCCTCCTGCATCCCTGCACCCCGGCAGGCACCTCAATATCATTCCGTCCCCTTCTTACTGAAAAAGAAGACGAATCGGTCTCCTGACGAACCGCATCGTGTGAAATAGTTTCTGGCTTTAAGCATGGAGAAGGCTTACATCTTGGGTATGTTGAAAGAAAGCCATGCAAAATGTAGTGAGATTATCCAAACTCAAGGGATCAGGCAGAGGAGGGAGGGAATTCTGTCTGAAAAGTAGGTGTGATTTATTCTGAGAATATTAAATTCAGCATTTCCATAAATTCAGCACATTAAAATAGTTTAAGCTACATAGTATCAGATCCACAAATCTGCCTGACTTCCACTAGATAGAAATTAGCTGCTTTCTATTGGCTGTACTTGATAATTTATGGGAACAATGAACATCAGAAATCAAGGATTTGGGAGACGAGAATATTACAAGCTTTACCCTTATGGATCAGAAAAGCCTAATTCTAATCAAAAGCCGGCAAGTATCATATCATATGTTGCCATCTGGAAATCTGAGCTGAATAAAACTCATGATTTTAATATATTTTCCATACAGTCTTGCTCAGGAGTAAAAAGGAAAGGATGGAGGGCAGAGTTGGAAGCTTCTGTGTTTCTCTCAAAGGCTTACACTGCTTTATTACTTTTCCACATAGTTAACATCCTGTACACAGACAGCAAATGATTTTTCTCAGAGTGCTCCATGGATCAGATTGCTACCTTAGAGAGGACATCATGTACCTTTACCCCAAGAAAGATCCTAGTCAGCTGGAAATAACAAACAGTTCAGTTCAGCCTCGTGCGCTGATAATGTATTTCCTTTCATCTCTCTATTTGAAAAATTCATAATTATTGCTCTAAACCCTTAGTACTTCAATACCAGTGGCCCTCTGGAGTTTGAAAAACAATCCGCAATTACTTTGATGCATGCTGCGCAGTCTTCATTGATCCCATTTAAGCTTTTAATCTCACGAATTCACAAACTTAATTCATAAAACAAACCAAACAAACCACAGCAAAATATGCCCTTTAATAACAAAAGTGGTGATGACTATCACTGTCTTTGGGGATTTCTTATAACGCAGATTCTTCTTTCTCAAGAACTGATGTTAGATTTTATTAAGAAATGAGGGAAGAGGACTTAGTCACAATATTTGTTAATCTGCATACCCCTAGGGAATAATCTACTTCAAAGGTGATGAAAAGGTTCACACAGACATCGCAGGGCACGGAACTTCTCTCTGAAATCAAGTACTAGAGGCCCTTCTTTATCAAAGTACTCCAGGCCTTCAGATCTAGACCTAAACCATCCTAAAATCAGTAAGAAAACTCCCTCAGCCTCAGCAAGGCTGGGCTTGGGCCCCCAGTCTCCCCATGTGGTGCAGGGCAGCAGGCTGAAATGCTCCTTCTCTCTAAACCTGAACTCCACCAAATGCTGGTTTAGGGAGAAAATCAGCTCAGCGACGTTCAACTGCATTGGTGTGCATCCTGCCCCAAGGGGAACGATTAGCTAAGCTCTCCTTCCTCTCCCAAATCCTGATTATGTTGATGTATATGACTTAATAACTTTACTCTGAACTCCGTTAGAAACTAAGCTTTTGGCAACGAGCACTTATCACGGAGGAGCAGAACCCAGCGTTAAACAAAGACGCTTAAACAGGTCCCTTCCCAACAACATGATGGGGAGGAATGGAAGTGATTCATTAATATGAAACAACTTGGCTTCCATTCAGAACTGTATTTGGGGTGAGTGATGAGAGAATACCTTGAGTAAATACCTCTCGTACAAATCCCAGCACCGGGTAAGCCCACCGGTGGGGGAACCACACAGCCCTCCTGCAGAGACAGTCTCATCCAGGCTTCTTTGTTTTGCCAGTGCAATGTAGGAACCACATCAGACTTCAGGAGCTGTATTTTTCTGAACGGGAATAGGTTGAAGGTAGTGCCGAAGGGCTGTGCTGAATGCTAATCACCAGCAGGAATAAATGGAAGCACAAAGGAATGAAGACGAGAGGGATGCAAGCTCCAGGGATGCACATGGAAGCTGGTGCATCAGGAGGGGAAGCAGCTGTGCTCCCCGTCACACCTGGACCCTCAAACAGGTTTGGTTAGTGTATCCTGACACACAGATGTGTAGCTGTATCTGTCTAGAGCTACACCTTAATTCACCAGAATGAACATGTGCAGAACCCAAGCAAGATACCTGCCCAGAGCAACTGCTTCCCAAAACACAAAGAGAAAAGCTGGGCTGGGATGAAGGCTGGACCTGTCTGTAGCCCTTTCTCAGTTAATGATACAGGTGGGAATGGATGACAAAAAAGCCAATAGCCCACTGACCTACACCGTCACCCATAAATCTATCTGTCCCTACCCCAGCGCTACCAGTTCTCATTAACTCCCTCCAGGCTGCTGGGGGCACTTTCGCCTTTCCCAGGCACATGAGCTGATGGGATTTGCAGGTGTGGGTAAGGCAGAAATGCCAGCACCTGAGCCAAGCTCTGTAGTCTTTATTTTGACTTCTGCAGCAATCATTAGAGTCTCACACATGGAAAAATGCATGTGCTGTGTGTTTTAGCTAGCAGTGTTTTATCAAGGCTGGTGTCCTTGGGCTAGTTTCTGCTACTGGTAAATATAAACGGAGCAATGAATTCCCCAGGACAGCCTTACAACAGGATCACCTGGGCTGTGGGACTCCTCCAAGCTAATGTTTGAGACAATATATGTTGTGCAGGGGAGTGACTTTGCTTCTGCTTTTCTGAGCACCTACCCCCTCCACACAGCGCTCCTGTGCATCAGTTACTGCACGGCACACAGCAACCTCCATGGTGATTGCCTGCAGTCTGGGGTGAAACTGGGGCATGTTCTCACATCATTAGCTGAGAAAAAAAAATAATGCCAAAGACTAGAGGTGGCACATAACTGCTTCTGTTGCAACTGCAGCAAGGACCAAGCACGCTCCGTGATGGCTGGTACTGAGGAAAATTATCAAATGCAAGGAGCTAAAATGGCAATTCTTGCTGGAGCAAGATCGGAAGGCAACTGGCAACACACACGATGCAAAGGGAATGTGGTGGAGAGCGAGGAGTTAAGCTTGCCTGGCTGAACAGAGGGCTGTGAAAATAGACACCGACCTGGCTGGGAAGGGAGGATCAGCACCGAGGATGAAGTGGCCTCTCTTTCCCACTCTAAAGCTCTGCAATGGCTGAGACATCAAAAACCCCAACACAATATAAACCTGAACAATAGGGCTCTGACAGCTGCAGGGTGTTTGAACAACGTGTCAGATGGGAAAGTCTGTGAAATTTTCTGTATCCCACCAGAGCATGGGAGTTGCAGCTTTTCCTGGTTTCTCTGATTGTATTTTCCCTAGACAGCGGAGTTACCGTCGGCGTGGGGAGGTGAGCGTGGGTCCCGTCTGTGGAGAGGAAACCAGAGGGAACCACCCCTGCAACACAGCGACAGTGGTTGCGGTGCTCCTTGCTTAAACCCGAGGTCGTGCCCCAGGTCCTCCCGTGTCCCGCCACATCCTCCCGGGGACCCAACGCACACCCACGGCCACCGAGCTTTGGATTTGCTGCCTAAATACGTCTCATCTTGCAGCAGCGGGCTTATGGCATCCTTTGAAGGCCGCATTTCCTGACAGCATCCTCACGAATGTGTGCGCTGGGTCAAGGTGACAGCGCCTCGCTCCAAGCAGCTGCCCCCTTAGCACCTGATGCTGGCTAATAATAATGATTAATGAATCTTAATCTTTCTGTCACAGTAATATTTATACCTGGCAGATGTACCCCCAAGGGGGAAGCTGAATTGCTAAGTATTAGTCTGCTATGTACAGCTGGTATTTTCTGCAGCAACTTTGAGGACATTCTCCTAAACAGCATATTATGTGCAATTTTATCTTCAACTCGTTGTTAACGCTGTCACATGTCAGCCTAGAGAAGAATGTTTATTTTAGGCCCCCTCAACCGATGAAGTAAAAAAAAACCCCAAATACCAATGTTTTCAGGAAAAAGGATCTGATGTAAAGCAATGATTACACGCTGAAACAAACGGCATTATCACAGAGGTCGAGCTCAGCTATGGGTACACCACGGAGCCTCCTAATTACAACAGCGTGTAATGTAAGGCATGTTTAGCAGCCACTGATTTTAAACGTGTGCCACTTTCCAGCTAGACATATGTGCTCAGTTGCTAAAAAAAGGTCTTGTGTAGCACTTTTGGAAGAATAAACACACAATTAAATAATCCATTTGAGTCCTTATAATTGGGCTGAAGTCTGTTTATAACTAATTCATAATACAGTGTCATTAGATAAATGATTAATTGGTAATTACTCTATGAAAACAAATTAATCACTGTGTTTCCCAAACCACGATCAACTATTTACACCATTGCAAACCATTTGGCTCTGGTCTATGATTGTCTTGATTTATTTCTAGTTATCCATCTAAATCCTGGCTCTTAAATTTGGAGGAATCTCCTCCTGGCTCCCAGCAATGCACTGTCAGCTGCAGCAACAGGCAACATGAAAAACATTTTTCATTTTTTTCCCTATTTTATTACCCTCCCCAGACATGCCTGAACCATGGCTGGGTGGATATAATTTCTTTGATGGTGCTTTCACTTGAAAGTAGGAACATGAATCTTGCGATTACGTTCCCATAAACCCCAAGAAAATCATCAGACGAGGATGTAAAATACCGTCAGCCTTTGTGCCTGAAGCATCCCTCAGCCTGTAAAGACGTCAACCTTAGAGTCAGACTTTCCAAAATAAGTTGTTAAACCATGTGGGCACAGAGAAAGCACAAACAGGTTGTATGTAAAAAAAAAAAAAAAAAAAAGAAAAGCCTGTGTGAGTTTTCTTCAGGAACAGATGGAAATGCCCCAGTGTCTGGGAAAACGTGGCTAACCACATGCAGCCCAGGGAAATGGTTAGAAGGACACCAGAGCTCACCCACCACCAGGGTCTGCAGCAGCCAGCCACAAGTCTGCCGTGGACAGCAATGGGCATGGAAGGAGCTTCACAGTCAAAACAGCCTCGAAATAGGAGATTGCAAATGGAAAAACAAATCTTCAAATGGCCGTTAAACAGCTTTATCTCTGCTTGTTTGCTGAAAGGAAAATCAGAAATGCTTCAAGAGAAAAGAGGCTGGCAGAAAGGGGAGGTAAACTCTTGGGGAGAGTGTTGGTTATCTGGAGAAGAACGAGGCCACGGGGCACCAGCAGGCAGCACAAAAAACCCGAAACCCACCGAAACTCAGGGTCACCGAATTTCCTGAGAAAAGATTTCAAAGGGCATCCATAAATGATCACAGCAGGCAGACAGGGTGTAAAGTCACCCACGGAAGGCGGTTGGCTCAGGGGGATCTCCAGACCCAAGTCTGATGAAGACGTTTCCCATCAGTCCCACCCTGAGTCTGCAAACCCTGAAAAGCACCGGGCTGAGTTCAGATACGTGGCTGAGATGAACCACAAAGCACACCTGGCAAATCATTGCTGACTGATGGGTAATTTGCCAAATAGGCCCCAATTTACCAAAATCAGATCTACCTGAAGCCCCTTGACAACGAGCCAGATTTCCAGCATTAATTGGTTCCAGCTTTTGTGAAAACACCAAGCGAAGCAGATTGCTGTAGCAGCCAGAAATTGGGTACAAAGCCCCTCTCTCTGGGTGGTGACAATAAAATAGCACTTCACCAGGTAATTTTTATTGAAAAGGAAGCTGACATCACTAGGTGACACAGAAGGCATTGGCTTCTTCATGCTCTAGGTATGATTCATAGCAGCTTTAGTGTTTTAACAGAGTAAGTAGCTTCAGTGATGTGCTAGAAATAAGGGTCGAGCCTGTTTTTCAGCTTGGATACCCCAGGGACCCTGTGCCGATTGCCAGATTGCTTCCTGGATGAGAGCGTGACTTAGCCATCAAACATTTTTTTACCCTTTGTATTCGGCTTTATGTACCCAAAGCTGCTCTTAATGGGGTGCAGATGTTTCTCAGACTGAGTTATCACAGAAAATGGACACAAGAAATAACTACTGCAAACTCCAGAGGAGCCAAAGGGAAATCGTGGCACTCTTGAATCACCAGCAAGGAAACAGTTGGGGAGAAAATCACAAATGGCTTTTTTTTTTTTTTTTTTTTCCAGCAATCGCTGCTGCTGTCTCATAGGGGAAAGAAGGGACAGAGACAAGCATCATGCTTCTTATAGACCATCATGGAACCCTGAAGTTTAATAAAACATAAAAAACACAAGGAAAAGGAAAGGAGACAGCAGAGGTGGGGAGTCTGGCTGCAGGTATGTGCAGGTGAGCTGGCTGGGAGCAGCAGCAGCAGCTCAAGTGGCTCAATCCTGGCCCCAGAGTGCATGTGCTAATGGCACTAATGCTGCTAATTGCCTTAATTGCACTAACTATGAGACTTTGGGGCTCACAGCAAGCAGTCACAGCACTACCCACTGCAACTCTTTCTCTCCAGGACCTTCGCTGCTGGAGCAGCTCTGCTGATGGAGCTGGGATACCCAAGGAGCGATGGGGATGAAGTCAAAGCACAGCCAGACACGGTGCCTACAGGTGCAGCTTTGAGGTTTGGGTCACACAGCCTAAAGAAAACACTGTGCAGCAGCAAGCAGCTATGGCACAATGAAACAGGCTGAGAGTTTCTGTTTGCTTTTGTGAACAGCAGTTCTGGGCTAGTTTTTTATATGATTTTTTTTTCACTGTTTTTCCACAGAGCAGCAGCAGTGGATGGGGTGGGATGATCTTGGGATAATTTGGGAAGTAGTCTTCTGATGTTTCCTGTAAGTGTATCACTGGGAGCATTTATCTGCCTCTTGTCTTTCTTCTCTGCCTTTTTACAATCAAAATGCCTGTGGTTTGAGAGGTGGGCCTGGGCGGGCTGGGTATCACATGCCCTGTCTGAGGGGTGCTGAGGGGCTTTCTGCCTCCTCCCCGCACAGCCCCAATCTGCCCTTGGGTGGATCCTCACTCTCCGGTGTCTATTCCTGCCCCCGTCTTCACGCAGCAGCAGTGACAAAAATTCAATCAGCTTTGAACTGATTTCTTTGACATTACTCTTCCTGATAGGGATAGGCAGAAAGCCAGAGATATGATGCTGAAACTATTATTTAAAAAAAAAAAAAAAAAAAAAGACACTAAAAAACCCCATAAAAATAAAACAGAAAACCTGAGAAGGTAACAATATTCCTTATGTAAAAATGTCACAGTCCCAACTCGAAAGGGCACTCGCCACCCTTGGCCCATTCAGACCAGTCTGTTGGCTGCATCTGCTAGCTGGCACCTGCGTGTACTCACAGAATGGAAAATAATTGCTTAGGTGGCGAGCCAAATGCTGAAAATCAGGGTCCTCGAGGTGGTCTGCGTCAGCGTGGAGGCATGGGAGTGCTGCAGCCGCCTTCGCTAGAGCAGCAGGATTAGAGGAAACCCAAGAGCAACCAGGAGCAAAACCATGGCAGGATTTTGAAAGGAAAAAACCAGCTTAAACCATTGCACAGTTGATGATGAGCAAGGCATATGCATTTAATGCTGAGATGAAACGGATTTAAAAGCTATCATGAAAAAATGATCTCGGCTGCTGAGTCCTGAGTGAAAGCTCCTCCAGGATGTTTGGTGGCTGGACAGGGCTCACGGTCCCCACCATCACCTGACACCTGCATCTGTGTCCTCATCCCTGCCCCATCCTGGTGCCACCTGCAAGCACTGCAGGGAAACCTGTGGCACGGTCTCAGCCCAGTGGCCGTCTCCTCCGAATTAGGGAAAATCAAAGAAAAGGGCAGAAGGCAGGTTTGGTAGTGGGAGCACAGCCTGGTTTTATCATTACTCAGGGCAAGAAGATGCTTTCAAAAACAGAAAATGAAGGTTTGAATCATACCAAAGGAGTGAAATACTTTTTACTGCCTCCTGAGACGTGATGCTGCAGGAAAGCTCTAGCGCTCAGCCCCGAGCACAGGACTGACACAGCCCAACTGTGCCCAGCGCATTCCCCATGAACAAACGGGGCATTTTTAGATTGCTAAAATAAATAACAACTCGTGTTGTCATTGGTAATGAAATTACAATGTTGGGAAGGGACAAGGATCCTTAGGATGGTGGTAAAGGACTATTATACTTCAGCAAGGCAGGGAGGCCAAGCCATGGTTTCCTCATCATCTGATTAAAAAGAAATACAGATATACATCCTCCTCACCGGCAAAGAAAACACAACTTGTGCGAAGCTCATTGATCCTTTCTGCTCTGCTCAAAGCAATTAGCCCGGTCTCACCGAATGCTCTTCACCAGCTTTGTCCCCCTCAAACACACCTGTCTGGGGACACCCAGGGCGTGCTGAGACCTGGCAGGGAGCTGCAAGATCCTGCCACACTCACCATCAAACCTGTTTTTTCCAAGGTACAAACCCAAGGCAGCTGGACAGGATGTGCCAACAGGACCTGGCCTTTCTCTGTCATATTCAATTAAAGTCTTCAGGTGGGGTTGTAGCAGACAGGTCCACGCAGAGCCCGAATTGACATCTTAACTGTAAAATTCTTTACTATCCCCCCTGAATGCACACACCGCCTGCAGCAGCCCGCTGGGTCTGTCCTGCTCGGTGGAGTCCCTGTTTCGGTGCTGGTGTATGCAGGTTAACAGCACCCTCTGCAGCCACCCCGGCAGCGAAAGCCGGGAAAAACCCAGCCTCGGCGAAGCATTTTAATCAGCTTTTCCCTATAAACGGAGACTGTTATTTTAGCTTCTCAGTAATTTAGGAGAAACTTGCCGTTGTGATATCAGCTTGATGTAAAGCACATCAGATGTCAAGTCCCTCATCCCTGCCCGGCAGATCCAGGCTTCAGTGGGGTCACAACCGCGATGCTCCAGTGGCTGTGGCCAGTCAGGCCGTGGACTGGGGCTGGGCTCAGCCTCTCAGCTGCATCCCAGAGCGAAGCCAGCTATGGCAATGGGTGCTTTAAAGATCCAAGCAAACTTTAATATTTTTAATTTCTTATTGGTAGTGCCTGCTTTGAAACAAAATGAGAAAAGTATTCCAGTTAATCACAAGCAAATGACGTGTTGTTTTGCAGGCCATAGGGGAATGTTAACTAAAAACTCTCAAAGAATAAGACTTCTTCATGTGTTGTAATTTAGTATTCAAGGAATTTTATGAGATTGTGCTGTATAGGACTGGAAAAACTTTTAGCCACTAGGCTGAAAAGAGACTCCCTTAGCTGAACGACAAAACCTTTAATTTCTCAACCCTGGTGCCTTAGGAGGGCTGTGTGGGCTTCTGATAGAGAGCAAAGCACTGTCTGAGGAGCTGATGGGGGGAAAAAAGCAGAGGTCTGTGGAGGGACAGTAGTCATGGCAACTGCTCAAAAAGCAAAAGGCATTTTTAGGCTGGGTAGTTTATCACATTTCCTTTTGGTGGCACTGTCTGCCTAAATATTCTCAAATCATCAGCTGCTGTTTCAAGTGGAAATCCTTCCTTGGGGGTCTGGCTTCCTCCAGGCACCAAAATGCAGCTCTTGCTGCTGGGGGAAATACATTGCAGCAAATTGTTCCTGTTGCTTCCACAGGTTTTGGAGGAAAGGGGTTGATCCACACAATTAGGTAATTAGTCAGCATTGCAACAGCGATAAATAGCTGCTGGGCAAATGCTGGTCCAGGCTGGACCTGAAGTTTTTGTGACCAGCTTCCTTTTGGTACCGGTCACACCGATGGGGACTCCGGAATGACAGCAAGGACACACAGTAATGAGCCATTTGCAAAAGTAACACGTTTGGAAGAATAAGTATTTCCTTGAGCTTTGGATAGATGCCACTAAAGCACTGCTTGGGCCACATCTGGGCTCTGAACCATGTACTTCTAGAGGGAAAAGCATCCAGTCAGAGACCCAGCCCCTGCTGTAAGGCACATCAGCCTTATATATGTGGAACCCAGCGTGGGGAAACGAGTGCTGAGACAGCCCGGCGTCCCGCGGCAGCACCGAAAACCAGCGGGAGGTGCTGCCATGCAGGGAGGTGACCCTGCACAGCACCCAGGCTGCTGAGACCCAACTGCCAGGACGTGAACGTGACCATGGGTGATGAGCAATTGAATTTGCCAGCATTACCTTCACTTTTTTTTTTTTTTTCTTTTAGATACTTGTTACAGCTTCGCTCTATTAAAGCTCAGCAGAAGGCCTGGCTCTTTGCTCCAGCGTATTTGCTTCCCCTGTCTATCCAGGCAGCCTCTCGCTGAGCACCAGGACAGTCCCACACGTGTCCCAGGGAAAGGGGTCCCAGGCAGGTGCTAGAGTTTGAGGCATTTCTCATCTTTCATAGCTCATGGAGCCAAAATGCACAAGGGCACATCCAGCCCCAGCTAAAGGCCCAGCATCCCTCCCTCTCTTACAGGCCTTCAAGGAGCCTCCAGAGGGACCTTCTAGGAGTCCTGATTTATAAGCTCAGATAATTATTGTGATGCAGGGGTTTGCAAAGGGTGAGTGGGTGGCTCAGGCACAACCACCAGGATTTCTTCAGCACATCCAAGGCTCCACTCCTCGTGTTCCAGTTTTCACTCTGCTGATTTTTCATACCCAAGCCCTTCTCAGCTGCTGTCTCGATTTTTCCTTTCACTAGCAGTGATGCTGCGAGTCCCTCCAGCAAGGATGAACATGAATTCTTCCTATAGGCTCCACAGTGAATTATTGGAGCTTAAATAGGACATTGTGAGCAGGGACTCAGTGGGACTGAACACGAACAAAGGATGCTTCTCCATTAACACAAATGAGAAACTGTCTCACTGCGCTTGTTTAATGAAATCGTTGCCCACAAAGAAGTGTTCGTTTCTCTCATGTAAATTTTCCTGCAGCTTTCAGCACTCTGATTAGTATTTCCACTACTTCGAAGATCTCAGTTTCACTGTCTTGTTTGCCATTCTTCTTCCTGATGTTATTGATTGCAGGGATGTTTCCATGCAAATAGGAGTGTTCACCTTGTAAAATTAGCCTGCTCCTCTTTCCCCGATGATGAGATCCTACCCCAGCCCAGCTGGGCTTGGCAACTTAACAAAATCCCTTTCCTACAAGAGAATAATAGAAAAAAGGGTAGAAGGATGTTTGGAGGGGTAAACACAGAGGAAACTATTTAGCTGAAGACAATCATGCACATACACATGAAAATCCATCTAAACCAAATTTTAGGACTAAATACTTTAATTACTCACAATTACTGAGATTTTTCAAGGCAATTTACAAAAGCCAAGCTCCAAATTGCCATTTATTTTTCTAGACAGTTAGATACGCAGCTTCCACAAGCTGAAAAGAATGGTTTATTCTAATTTTCAGTTGCCAGTGGGGTTTGTGTGAAGAAGTGTGCATTCACGATTACAGATGTGGTGTACTTAGCATATGCATATGAACGGGAAGGGTTTGATCACACGAAGCTGGAGCTCAAATGGAGCTCATCTCACCTGGTGAGTCTGTCTAGTGTGTGACTTGACACGAGACCCGAAAGGCAAGAGTGGGAATTAATTTCACCTAAATGTGGATTTCTGTAGTGGAAATGTGCACATCTGAGCTTAGGTTCCCGCTGGATCACAAGCCACAGCTCACCTTAGATGCCTAAGGCTGCTGAGATGTCCAGCTCAGGCAGACAACTGCAAAAGGGAAACGTAAAGTTCAAAGGGACAAATCCTGTCCCAAATGTTCAGAAGATTCCTCTCCACCACCACCCCTTTCTCCAGGACCTTCTCATGTCCCAGCCCTGCAGATCTGTGCCTGCCTCCTGCCTCCACCTCCTCTTCTGCTCCCCTTTGCTTCTCCTCCTGCCCACCCTCACAGGACCTGCTTTGGCTCCAGTCCTCTCTGCTCCCCTCCACCGTCAGAGAGGGCAGGACTACCATCACAGCTGACAAACACCTCTTAGGGCTAGACACTTCTTTCAAAGCTTTTTTCATGTTTCTGCTGTTGTTTTACAACAAAAACTGGCTCAGGGCCAGACTTCCTCATTCACATGTTTGAGCAAAATTACTTGGTTTTCTTCTTGAAACATCAACCATTGGCCAAGAAATGAAAACATAGAGACCGTGGTGAACTTCCAAGGGCATTTTTCAAGGACTCTTGCCCATTAGGAGGTCACTGTCAGGGGGATAATAAGTGGTGGTCATATTTGAAGCATTTTGGGGTTTAGAAAGAGAGTTTGGGCAGCCTGGGCAGGGCTTTGCCTCCTCAACCACAGGCAGGCTGGAGGACAGCAAATGCACGATCGCTCCTGCAGCTATTTTCAGTGTAAGTACTTTGGGGGGGCTGTTGCAGTTGCTTGGCCGTTGGAGTGTGAAGCTCCCTGAGCTTGCAGCTTGCTCGTAACCTCCAGAGACATTCCTCTGCCCTTGGAGAAAACCTTCTCCCTGCTCAACCACTCTTTCTACATGCTCCAATTCCTGATGTATAGAGGAGCAGGTCACGGGAGTCAATGTTTCCTAGCGAGATCTGGGAAAGTATTTTCCCCATGACCATCACATTGCTGTTGCATGCAGTACAGCCTGCGCTGTTAAATTCTGCTCTGGTTGAACATCAACCCGTCCCTTGATCTCCTCTTTGGCAGCTTTCTCTCTTCTCTGCCTATAATAAAACTAATATAATGGTGGTACTGGTGAAAGTGTCCCCCACCCATGAACTGTGGTGTGGCTGAGTTGAGCACCGTGAGCAGGCGGCTGTTGATGATATAAGTCAAAGCTTGGAAACTTGTTCATGCCTTTGAGCAAAGTGCTCCACTTAGGCTCATTAGCAGTATAACCACACGTTGCCCGCCCAGCCGCCTCTGCCAGGGAAACTTCCTGCTCTTTCAAGGTCTTATCAATAGCTGCTGTGTCGAAAATGAACCTGGGGGATGGGAGAAAGGAGCATGAGTCACAGCTGGCTGTCTCCTCCTGACAGGATGGAGAAAAGTGCCTTTTCTTCCATACTGTACCCGCCTGTTGCAGCATTGCTCTGCTCTCGGCTTCAAGCACATCCCTACCGAGCTTGTTCATCTCAGCCAAAACCTCCTTGGCTTGCAGGAGGGTCAGCCTTGCCTGGGTGGGAGTGTGGCTGCAGCTCGCCAGGCTCCAGATGTTGCTGCTTCTCCCGCTCTCCAGAAATTGTGGCAGAGGAAGACCTCGGTACACTGGAGAGGGCTGTTACAGCCCTCAAGCGAAGACGTTGGATGGTGCTAGGGGGCTGCTCATGGAACACTTGCCCTGACTGCTGGCTGGTGCTCAGCCAGGCTGTGATCCGGGGGGATATGTCGAATGTATCTGGGAAATCTCTTGGTCTCTCTAGGCTGAGGGTAGCCTGTCCTGGGAGCTCTGCTCCAGTATTATGCAATTGTATCAGCTGAGTCTTGCCTGCAGGTCTGGACACATAACTTCTCATGGGACATCAGCACTTCAGGCATTTGTCAGAGGTGTTCCTGATATAAAAGCATGAGCAAATGGCTGATGAAAAGACCAGAAGATTCTCCTCACTGCCCAAGTCTTCCTGGGACACTATTCCTGCAGTAAAACCTACCCAGGTCCTGGGCAAGGAAGGGCAGAGAAGAGATCTGCAGCTGTTCAGAGTGGGGCTCTCCATGCCTGTTTCCTGTGTCTCTGTAGTCCCTGATCCATTTTCCACGCACACTCCTGCAGAGAAAGCACTCAGGTCTTGCTGCCCACAGAAAGGAGCTTGTTTGGTAGCTCCTGGAGGGGATAACTATTCCTGCTATGTGGCCCCTGATATGTCTTCCTGCTGCCTAAATCCCTCTAATTGCTGTAGCCCTTGAAGTCCTCCTCTTATCACTGCTCGGATGTTGCTTCAGGGTGTTTGTGTACATTGCTTTTTAATTTACTGCCCTCTGCTTAAGGGATTCAGCCCCTCAAAGAGACACCAAGCGTTAGGCCCAGATGACCAGTAACTCCAGCCGCAGCAGTGAGGTTTAATGTTGTTGTACTTGTATCTTGCCCAGCAACTTAAGCCATTGTATGTTATTAATAGGTTAATATTTAAAGGGAAGTTATCCCTGGAGAAGCTGAATTTCCAGTGAAATGCATCCTAGCCCAGAAATCTTTTACAGCCGATCAAGAAATTTATAATCCCCTTTCATCTCTAACATATTGTCCCTGCTAAGTTGTTTCTTTAATTCCCAGAGTGGTTAAGTGCGAATCTACCACGAGTTACTGAGTCTGCCCCAGTCCCTGCACTGCAGTGCTTGCCCAGAGAAAAGGTATAGCTCCTGGTAAGATGGTGGGAAATTTCTTCCCTTTTATTAGTAGCATTAGAGACCTGTTGTAGGAAGAATATAAGCTGGTCAAAAGAACGTGGAATGGTGAAAAACAACGGGTTTGTGCTTGAGGAGGAGGCAGAATCAAGAGTGTTCAGGGTGACACAATCTCCTTGTTCCCCCCTTGGCAGGAGGAAGACGATTCCTCATCCCTAATCAAAACCACACTCATCTCCAGCTCTTGTGAGCAGCTACAAGCCCAGGCTGGGACACAGAGCAGCAGAGGGGATGGATCCCTTCCCAGTTCTCCATAAGGCACGGCTGCCTGTTTTCAGTAAAAGGAGATCCTCCGTCAGCTGGAGATGGAGGTGTGTGCACAGGTTTCAACGAACAGCAGTGTGTCTGACACTGTCGGCTGAGGATAAGAGCCACGAGCTTCTCAGCCCATGGGCAAGATTTGGCAGCGTGCTGAGAAGTATTTTTGAGTGCAAAGATGGCCCTGCTAGTGACACTGCCCAAAGCAGTGGGTCCCAGTTCACTCCAGTATAACAGCAGTTTGGCAAAATGCCTGCAGTCAGACCAGCAGCGGCACAGGTTTGCTTGTCCGTAACCACCGAAAGGTGCTGCAGTCTGCGTGGAAATGGCTCATCTGCTCCCAGTCCACAGCTGACAGTTGTGATAAACTCTCTTTTTGGGTTGCTGCCGCTTCACTTTTGGGGCAAACACCCCCTCACAAACTACAGAGGTGCAGGGTACCGAGGGGCCAAACAAATATTAACCCCTCCGAGCTTGTGCACGTCTCTGCCCGCTCTGGGGCTCGTTTGTAGGCTGTGGGCATTGCTAACAGCAGCCGATGGCAAGAGCCGTGAGCGTCCTGCACCCCTGCGTGCTGCTGGGGTGAGTGTGTCCACAGGTACAGCTGCAGGGGCAGGACAGTTCACCTTCTGTGTCCACCCTGGCTTCTCTGCCCTCCTCTCCTAGGTGAGGAGTCATTCACAATACAGCCTACGTAACTTTTGGCTTCAACTCTTGGTTCAACGTCTCACAAAGACCATTTCCAGTACTCTCCCTCAGTTAGCAGATGTTCTGAATTTGGCGTGGAAATGTGTTACAGCCAAAGAGAATTCGTATGATTAACGATTAATGCTTCCATCTAAATAGTTACGTCATTCAGCCAGCTTTTCTTCTGGCTTTGCAAGAAAATATGCGTGAAAACTGAGGACAATATCCTCTTTCTGTATTACTGTATACATAGAACCACATTTCTTCTACAAAGAAGAAAGCAAATTTATTTGAGAAAACAAATAACTGACAAGCTTCCACAGCACTTGTGCACACATGTTGCCTCCAACACTTATCCAGGACCGCAGCCCCTCTGAAACCCACGCTGCACCATTAGAGACCTGGTGCTTGAGGAAAACCCTCCTCATGGAGAATGTGCATTGTTATATACATTGAAAAATCTAAAGTTTCAGATGTAGATTATCTGAGCTGATAACCATGCCCTTAATATCAAATTTCTATAAGCAAGTTCTAGACAAAAGCTCCCTTCAGCCAACTCGGTGATAAGGTTTCTTGTGTATATGTGCATGCACATAAGGGGACATTGTTTTAAGGTCTTTTTGTGGAAAATATTCGTTTATCAATGGAAATTACAACATTAATTATTTAAGCAAAATTTTTAAATATTTGTATTTTCAGCCAGTATTTTGGCACTCAGGATTTCTTGCTTATGAACTATGAACATTTTCCATACTTACCACAATATGTAGACAAAATACATTTCAACAAAACACAATCTGGTTTTCCAGGAAGGCAACGCAGCAAACCTGATGCCTCTCTTTTTAGAAAGCCTCCAAAACCGACCCAAGGAACCACTATCTGCAGAAATCTGACCTCTATAGAACAAAATTCACTTTGGGCTGTAGGAAACCACAGCCAGACGAGACAGATGTATACATAGGGTGGTGATGGGCCAACGCATCTCTTGCAGAGCAAAGTCATGCCCCTGACCTGCTCTCGTGGAGTCGCTGAGCACAAGGATATCAGTGATCTGGTTAAGGACCAGAAGGATGTCCCGCTATCGAGTGGCTGGGTGCTATTCAGGCGCAAGACATTAGATTTACTGATTGAACGTGCCACACAGGAGGCACAACAGCCAGGCTGGATCAAAATCAGGTATTTACCATTCAAGAAAGAGAGCCCAGTCTTTGGTATTAATCAGAAAGGTATGTTAGGAATTGTCAGAAAAAGGTCTGGGATCAAAACAGAAAATACCTTTATGCTGCTGAGTGCCTGGTTCGTTCCTACTGCTTGTGGTTCTGGCTGCCCAGTTCAAAGAGTTAAAAAAAAAAGAAAAAGACGGAGGGGTGAGGAGGGTGAAAAGGAGTATCTTGCATGAAAGGGGAACTGGGAGTTGGGATTTCTGGGAAAGACAGGACTGAGGGAGAAGCAGGTGACAGAGGTATAAGAAAATTCCGAATGCTATGGAGAAGAAAGGGCGTAGGCAGCAATTGTTCATTGCTTGCCAAAATACCGAAATTGGGGATACCTCCTGAAAAGATAACACAGAAATCGGGGGTATGTCCCAAAAAGATGAGGCAGTGTGACTCCAGTGAAGCAAACGGACATGCTTTTCAGTTGAGTAAGGCTGTGTGAGTTACATTCTCTGTCTCTGGACTTGTCTCTTTGAGAGTTTATAGCACACTTCCCTAAAGCCCCCTGAGTTTTCCCCTCCACACAGAACCCCCCTCCCCTCTCTCCCGGCTGAAGGGGTGATGCTGCTTTGCCCGCTCCTCGTCGCGACCCCCCTCCAGTGCAAAGAGGAGCCTGGTCTGACCCCGCTCACCCGGTCCCGCAGGAAACACCCGCGCTGCCCCCACCGATCCCCCACCCCAGACCTGACCGGGACCCTCCCCACCCCGGCCCCGGCGGGTGTCTCCCCGCCACCGGCCCCTGCGCGGCGCCTTTAAGGCCCGGTGCGTGATGTCACTCCGGTTGGAGACACCGGGCGGCGGGCGGCGGGGCTGCCGCGGGAGCGCGGCTTGGCGGGACCCCTGCCCGCTGCGGACCCCTGCCTGGCGGGGACCCTCTGCCCAGCGGGGACCCTCTCCCTGGTGCGGACCCCTGCCCGGCGGGGACCCCTGCCTGGAGGAACCGCCTGCCCGGTGCGGACCCCTGCCTAGCGGGGACCCCCTGCTCAGTAGAGACCCCTGCTTGGAGGAACCCTCTGTCCGGCGAGGACGCCCTGCCCGGTCCGGACCCCCTGCCCGGTCCGGACCCCCTTTCCGGCGGGGACCCCCTGCCCGGTCCGGACCCCCTGCCTGGAGGAACCCCCCCTGCCCCGTCCGGACCCCCTGCCTGGAGGAACCCCCTGCCCGGTCTGGACCCCCTGTCCGGCGGGGACCCCCTGCCTGGAGGAACCCCCCCTGCCCGGTCCGGACCCCCTGCCTGGAGGAACCCCCTGTCCGGCGGGGACCCCCTGCCTGGAGGAACCCGCCTGCCCGGTCCGGACCTCCTGCCTGGAGGAACCCCCTGCCCGGTCTGGACCCCCTGTCCGGCGGGGACCCCCTGCCTGGAGGAACCCCCCTGCCCGGTCCGGACCCTCTGCCTGGAGGAACCCCCTGTCCGGCGGGGACCCCCTGCCTGGAGGAACCCCCTGCCCGGTCTGGGCCCCCTGTCCGGCGGGGACCCCCTGCCTGGAGGAACCCCCTGCCCGGTGCAGGACCCCCCGCCCGGTGCGGGACCCCTGCCCCGCCGACGGGACGGGCTGGGCGGCGCAGCATGGGCAGCCTCCAGCTGCAGGACTTCGCGGCGGGCTGGGTGGGCGGTAAGTGGTGCCGTGGGCTGCGGGCGGGGTGGTGGTGGGGGGAAGGCAGCAGCGAAGTGGGGGGATAGGAGCGTGCGTGGGAATGAAATCCTCCGGGTCACCTACGGTCTGTGCCTCCGACCGGCGTGCTCGTACCAGGGGATGCGCGGTTTGCTTGGCTGGGCTTTGGCTCAGAAGTGCAGTTTAATCCAATTTCCACGGGCGGGATACTTAAAATGTCAGTATCGGTACGTGTGATGCTGCTGTGCGCCCACAGGGCGGGGGGCGGGGGGCGCTGCCAGAGCCAGCCCGCAAGCCCCCGGCCCCCGCCGGCTCTCCCGTCCTTGCTCTCATGGCTGGAAGCACCGTCGGGCTCGGAGGGGAGCTGCCGGGGCTCGCAGGAGCCAACCCCGTGTCCCCCAGCCACATACACCCCCCCACGGGAGAGGCACCGCCTGGCTTTGACCCCGCGATCCCGACAGGGCAAACAGGCTGATGGCCAGGGAGGGGTATTGACCCCGTCTGCTGAAAATGCTGATCGCAAACACCGAGAAATTAAGATGCCAGAAAGAAAAAGAAATGTGAGGATCTGCAGAGGTGCCAGCCACGTAGTGTGTCTTACAGAACCGTATTTAACAGCTGGTAGGGGGCACAGCCAAGCTGCCCCACTCCTGGGGTGGGCTGCAGAGGGGCAATCGCAGTGCCAGACCAGAGCTCACGCCAGGCTCAGGAAGGGGTGTGAGATGGCTCATGGATCCTGACCGGCCAGAGGAGGTTAACAGGTTAGCTGACTCAAAAAAAAAACACCCCCAAAAAAAACCCCAAACCTCTGCCAAAAGTTTACGTGAGCAGCTGATTTTTGGATGGCGGCAGCCCGCGGAGGGTGTGCAGCACAGGGTCGCTCCCTCTGCCCCGCTGACGCTGCGCTATTGCCACACACCCCCAGGAGCGGGACAGGGCATCTGAAGAGCCACCAGTGCTCAGTGTTGGTGGCAGCAGCCAGTTTTCATGCATAGCACAGGTTAAGGTCCAAGAGGAAAGGGGACAATTTATAATACATTTTTGAGTAAAGTCATAATATGTTGACCAAGGACATGGTACCCTTTTCGGTCCTAACGCACTACAAGTGAGAAATTTCATGTAGTCTCTAAAGGACTTGGGGACACTGGTTTGCACAGAGATGCTTGCAGATGAGGAAGCAGCACAAACTACTCATCTCTCCACAACTACCCTAAACCCTGCCGGTGGTGTTTGCCACAAGCATACAAAACCACATTGTGGCAAGGCACACGGGCTGCACCATCCTCCTGGAGAAGGGGGAAACCAAGCCATGCTCTGCCCTGCCACAGGGTGTCCTGGCAGTGAGCAGCGTGGGTAGGTGGGCAGGATGGTTAAGGGGAATGGGCCAGTTTCTCCCAGAGAACCATGGGGAATGAGTCTGGATGGGATGGACAGATTGATACAGAGCAGGATCCTCTTTGTCTGAATCATCCCTGACACGTATCTCTACAAACTGGTCTTAAAATGGCAAAGGATAGGGGTTTCCAGTTCCCATCAGCAGTCAGCTCTAGGGCATCTCTATCTCAGCCAGGAGAAAGGATTTCCTTGTGCCTAACCTGAATCTCACCATTTTAAGGCTAAAATTTTGCATGAACTTACAAGAGTGGAAGAGGAGTTGTTCATGGACAGGATATAGGAATACAACACCTCCTCCTCTTGCTCAGATGCCTTTGAGATGTTAAATTGATGAAGTCCAGGAGACTATTCAAGGAAAGATGTACAAGTGTTCCTGCCCAGCTTTTACTGGTTGTCAAGAGTCAGGGCACTGTGCTGAGCATTGCTCTGGCTTGGCCCAGTACAACTGTTCCTATGGAAATCTCATCTCCTCCCCTATAAACACATCACCTCCTGTCCCGTCATAAAAGCTTCTTCAATGTTTTGTGTAATACTTTGCCTTCATCCCCAGGAGCTGCCAGCGTGGTTGTGGGCCACCCCCTGGACACGATCAAGGTAAAACGCTCTCACATCACCACCCAGACCCCCACCAACGGGGAGGTGGCCTCTTTCTAGATGGTGCTTCAAAAGAACTTCACTTCCCCCATCACCCTCTTTCTCTCCAATGTTAATTTTGAACAAAAAACTAAAAGAACTGGCTGATATATGCAAGTTCCTCCAGTGAGGATTAATGCTGAAAATTTAACCTGACCTTAGTTTGTGTGGTTTACCGAACAGTTCTGCTGATGTTTCATTGAACTTTGCCACAGACAAGTATTCAAAGGGCAACAGGGGAACTGTATTTGTTTTGCTGCAGGCACATTTTTACGTGTTTTCCTAGTGCTCTGGCAATGCTGAAATTTTATCCCAGGGCTATGAGATGCAATATATGCTACTCCTGCAAGACAATCATTCCTCAGAGGGAAGGATGTGGAGATGTGACATATTTGCTAGCCTGATGCAGACAAGCCCATGCACACACCAATACAGCCTGACACAACCACGTTGACCATCTGTACTGATGCAGAGATAGAGAGGAAGACCCTGATCCTTTCTTTTTGTACAGTGTGACAGGCATCTCTGGCCAGCTGCTTCACCTGCTCTGCCCACATGCTCTGATCTGGTTCAAGCCGTGTTGCTGGCACCAGGCGGGGCTGTCAGATGTGGCAAACCCAAGAGCCAGCGGTCCTCTTTGCACCTTAGAGACCCTTGGAGGGTGATGGGGAGGAGGCAGGGTCCACGCCACATCCCTTCCCCAGCCATCACAGTCATCCCCTCGTACACAGACGGCTCTCCTGGGATCAGGAGATGGCATGCCAGCCCTATGCTTTCTGAACTGCTAAGGTGGTATCAGCCCCAGGAGCATTGCTGTGCAAGGACGGGTGCAGACCCCATGCGGGAGGAGCTGCAAGGCTGCCTGCACCATCCCTGCGATGGGCAGGGCCAGGGCACGGACCAGGGTTGCCAAGGCAATCCCCATCTCAGGCTGGCCATCAGGGCGTCGTTGCCAGATTTGGGGGAGTTTGGCAAGAACTGAGAGAGGATCCTGCTGGGAAGCATTGAGTTTCTGGATGCCGAGAAAGAGCGAGCCCATCCTTCAGTGCTTACAAAGACAACTGTCAGGCTGGCCCCTCTGTTGCCCTAGGCTTTGGACATGTCCTGGGAATACCAAGTAGGCGGACTTGTTATCTTTCCAAATTTGGGGGAAGTGGAAAGGAAAGCTTTTATCCAGCACTAAGCCAGCAAAGGAGCAGCTCAACAGCATTTGCAGCCTCCACGGGACGGGGGGTCCTTCCCCACCAGGAGAAGAAGGCAGGACTGCATGTGCAGTTGGGTGGGGTATGTGGTATCCACACCACAGTTCCCATCAAGCAGGCCTCCTCCTTCAGCTGGCCCCTTCCCAGTGTCACAGCATCCATCAAACCCAAGGAGCTGTTTTTTTCCAAAGCCTTGCAAAACTCTAAATAGTTTTACATTTACTCACTTTTCATCCTCCACATTGGATTAATTTCCCCACTTTCTTCAGTTTCTGGGTGTCACCCAAGAGCCCTGTCACACTAATTAAAATGTAACAGGAAGGAGAAGTTTCCAGAGGAATCTCCATACCGGTATCAGTTCACAGAGATGCCAGCAGTGATTTCAGTGCTGGGTGTTAACAGCTTAGTGAAGGGGCATGTGTGTGAGGACCAGGTTGTGAGGACACTCAGTTGCCCTCAGTTAGTCAAAAAATTTATTAACTTGAACTTCTGAATACCTGGTTACTGTGTAAAAGAAAAAAAAACAAGCCCACAGAGGCAAAATGGAAATGTCTGGGCTAAGGGTTCAGATGAAGCCAGGAGGGAACACAGGGCTGTGCACTGCGGTCCCCCTGTCCTGGGGTGCAGCCAGCCTCCCCACCAGTCCCCCCCGGCCCTGTTACCTCTGGCGTGAGTCATGGCGTGCACCCGTCTGCCCCCACGGCCCGGGCTTGCCTGCGTTGCACAACGCAGGAGCCGGAGCCGGCATCTTCACGTACCAGCTTGTTCGTAACGGCTCAGTAAATATTCTGCTTTTGCTGCTGCCTTCTCCGTGGCCTCTGGCCAGGCACAGAGCAGAGTGGCGGTGCTCGATGCGTGCAGACGGCTGCATGGAGCAGCCCCAGGGTGAGGGGTGAGCCCGGGCTTCGGTCCTTCCTGCTCCCCGGCCAGGGTGCCACCACGGCACCCCACCAGCCAGCCTCTTGCAGGGCTCTGGACCACATAATTCTGTCATTCGACCTGCTATTTGCTGTCCAAAAGCTCTCCCCAGGCATAAACTCTGGAAAACGCACACTCCTTTGGACTTTAAATTCCCCAATAAAATTGCTGCTTCACCCTGGTGTAAGTTGGGGCTGAGCCACAGGAGGGGACCAGGCACTGTCCCTCTAGGCTTTGTCATTCCTAGCAGCAATGCTGAGGGACAGGACCAGAATTGCTGTCCCCATTCCGTAAAAACATCCTTGACAGAGCAGTCAGTGAGTGTGTTCCTACCAAAAATGAGCTCTGGCCTCTGCCAACGTTCGTTGCTGAAGCCTCCGGTCCTGCGAAGCGAACAGCACTTCCATTTCCTTGCACACCTCTAAGCCTAAAAAATGCATCTCTTGTTAGAATGTTTTTAGCACAAACTTGTGAGCAGCTTGAGTGAAAGATGATCTAAATGGTTGGGTATATATTTACGTGAGAAGGGGAAAGTACATACAGGCTTCGTTGTGACTTATATGCCGTTTCTCACAGCTGTTGTAGGCCTGTTGCCGAAGGCGTATAACCATTGCATTCCAGAAACAAAATGTTTTTGTTGGAAATGATGTAAAAATGTATTTTTGAGTGAAGCACGGAGCATTTCTGAGATGGAGCTGAATTATTTTGGCTCCTTTCAGTATTTCTGTCCTAAAATCCACCTTGGACGAGAAGAGCCCTGGAAGCCTCCCCAGGGGAGATTTCCTCTCCATCCTTCAGCCACACATCCCAGCCTCCACTGAGAGGCCCCAAATGGAGAAGACCACATCACTCCCCAGTTTCCACATAAATCAGAACCTTGTCAGTGACAGCACCGCACACCAGCAGTCTGCTGTGACACTGTGCTGAGCCAGGGTAGCCGGTCTGGACTCGAGAGCAGTTTGACAGTCATCGATTCCAGATGTTGCAGAAAGCTTCAGACCTCTGAGGTCCCATTTAGCCCTGCTTCTGGCAAAGTTCAAGGAGGGTGGATGCATATATATCTTATTTTATTGCTCTATTTTCTTTACAACTAAGGAAGGATTCGCTTTCAAAGCAAAGTACACACTGTTTACGTAGCATGAGCTTTCACTGTGCTGGGATTTTCATTGCATTTCCTGAATGTATTTTGCAGACTCGTTTGCAAGCTGGACAAGGGTATGGAAATACACTCAACTGCATTCTTACTGTGTACAGAAATGAGTCTGTAAGTACTTTATCTTATTTAAAATATGCTGGTAGAAAATGCAAATAGATAAATAGATAAATACATAAAGCGATTATACAAAATCACTGTTGACACCAGCAGTTATATGAAGACCAATAAAGTTGGTGCAAATGAGCCTGCAAATCCCTGCAGCCTTCTCTTGCTTAAGTCTAAGGTAACTATCAGTGACTCCTATAAGGAAAAGACAGATCCCTGGCATGGAGTGATGAATGACACTGCCCATGTCTCTGCATGGGTCAGGGTGTTACATCCACAGTGGCTCTTTTGCCCCTACCTGCCGGCAAAGACCTACTAGAGGTATTTTGCTGACTTTGGAGATGCCAGGACAGAAGCTGTCCATAAGAGGGACTTTTATGTGGGTTCCTGTGCTTTCAGCACACCCTGAATTCTGTACAATCTTTAAAAGTCTTTAGCAGTATGAATTAATTTTCATTTGCTCAGCACGTGCAAATACTTGGCTCCAGGAGATATCTGGGACTTGGATTTGCATTTCTGGCCTGATAGACAAGTTGGGGTTTATGCTGCTTAGTCCCGTTCACTCTCTAACTCCTGCTCCCCTCCCTGGGTAGTTGGCCGGCTTCTTCAAAGGCATGTCCTTCCCGCTGGCCAGCATCGCCGTCTACAGCTCCGTGGTGTTCGGCGTCTTCAGCAACACGCAACGGCTCCTCAGCCAGCTCCGCCACAGAGACCCAGCTTGCACGCCAGCACTCGCCGATGTGGCTCTGGCCAGCATGGTGGCAGGGTTCGTCTCCGTGGGCATCGGCACTCCCGTGGACCTGGTGAAGATAAGGCTACAGATGCAAACGCAGCCGTACATCAAAGGTAGGAAGCAAGAGGTTCTTTTTTTCTTTCTCTGCCAGTTCTTGGTGTCTACCAAGAGCTTTAGGACAACTTTGCTTAAAGGCCCGGCTCTCTTCTGTGTTGTGCCACTGCAGTTGAGCTAAAAATGCTTCCTTCTGCCTCAGGATGGACGCCATTCTGCTCACCTCAAGGGGAGGGTTTTTATCAATGACATTGATCAGATCTCAGATCTCTGCTGGCATTTCCAGCTGACTGGGATCTGTAACAAACACAGGGGCAGGTCTGCAGGTCTGCTCAGGACCAGGAGCCGCGGCAGCTGCCTTCTGTGGGGCAAGAACAGTGAATCCCCGGGCTATTGGGTTCCCTGGAGATCCCACCAGCAGCACCATGGCTGCCAGTGGTGATGCCAGCTCCCCATCTCCTGCTGCACACTCTCAGTTCCACGTACATTTGGCCATCAACACCTCTCTGTTATTCCACCCTCCTTAGTTCAAAAGCAAAAATTTCACACGTACATTTGAAAACCGCTGGCTTATTCAGGGCAGGTTTACAGGTAGCCCAGGTGCAGGCAAGATGGGTCAGGAGGGGCTGCTGACAGGACGGCAGTGGGCAGCTGTAACCTCTCCAGAAGCTGCAGGCAGAAAGAGCTGCTTCTGCTCAAGCCAGCAGCTGAATTTCATCACAGGCCGCCAGCATGGAGCAAACCCCACCAGAGCACGTGCACAGCCGAAGGAAGAGACGGTGCAGCTTCAGAGCTGAACAGCTTGGATTTCAGCAGTTCAACACCTTTCTCATGATTATAGTTGTGGTGTTTAACTGTGAAATAATGATATTTTTGTAGTGCTTTAATAAAAGAATATTATGTCCCTTTTTAAAACCCTCCATGCAACTTCGCGACCACATGTCCTTTCCAAAAGCAACTTGGTCTACGTGGGAAAGGCCAGACTCTGAAGATGTCAAGGCTTTCAAAGATGCAGCTTGGAAGCACATGTGGTTAAAATCCATGAAAATTGGGCACATAGCCTTAAACTCATTTGGAAATCTCACTGGACACATACCTATTGGGAGGCATGCAATGCATCTAAGAAAAATCTGTCCTGAAGTCTCTAAAAGTCTTTCAGAAATGGACCTAAGCCCTCTTTCTTAAAACTTTTTTTCCCATGCTACATACTGATCCCAGCAAGACAAAATGGATGGCAGCGATTTCTGTTTGATGGTGATGGGCTCTTAACATGAGTTCTGTAGCAATACATCTATTACAACAGTTCTATCTTCTTTTTTTGCAGCAAACATTAAACTAAAGCCCACAGTTCCTGGATTTCCTGTGTACCGAGGCCCAATTCACTGCTTTAAGACAGTCCTACAGAAAGAGGGGATAGCAGGAATATACAGAGGCGCAGGAGCAATGCTGCTGAGGGATGTTCCTGGGTACTGCCTCTATTTCATTCCTTACACGTTTTTCTGTGGCTGCATCACCCCTGATGGATTCATTTCCCCTAATCCCTCCTCTGTCTGGCTGGCAGGGGGTGTAGCAGGTAAGCACCTTTTTTTTTCCCACAACAGTGGCAAAACAAGGACAGGAAGGTTCCCAGGGCAGATCACGGGGGTAGCTCAGGTGCCACCACATCCTCCTGGTCACCAGGAGAGGACACGGGGCTGAATGACCTTCCTCCCGCAGAGGCAGGTCCCCTGGCACCACGGCTGTGCTTTATGACTTGGCAAACTTTATGGAAGTCGTGTTATCATCAGATCTTTATCATGCTCAGCGTCAGTGGGAAGGAAAACAGCCAGTGCCTTCATCTCCCTGGATGTCTTAGGCAGCTTGCATATCACCTTGCCAGTGATACACGGCAGCCAAGATGCCTCCAGAAGAGGACTTCAACCTGTTGGCTGCCCACCAGGAGGGTGTGCACCCTACCTGCATGCAGCAGAAGCAGAGTTGACTGTTATTGATCATCATCATCTTCTTTTTTCCTGTGTACACCTGCCAGTAAGACTGGCATGTGTGTCCCCCACCATGCATACATGCATAAGGTCACCCCTACACCCACTCCCCGTTTCTTGGCCATTTCTAAATTGCAGACCCCTAAATGCAAGTCAGGTAATGATTACAAAATGCCCTTTCCGTTTCTCCTGCAAATAAACAGAGCCCTGGCCCATCTGGACAGCTTCTCTAGTATGGCCCAACACTCACCTAGGTCCAAACAAACTCTTGTCTGTCCAACTGGGCCATGGCGACGTATCTCAGCTGTCTGGAGCCTGATGCTGGTTGCATGAGATGGACCTGCCTCTTATTTGCATTCTCAGCTCAAACTTTGCTTTTCAGCAGTATTATTTGAGGACTCCAGTTTTTCTGAAATCACCCCAAGCGGCAGCTTCCTGCAGCTCAGACTCTTCCCACGGCACATCCATGCTCCACCAGAAGCACGGCAGAAGATGTATTTGCACCTGCAGGAGCACCTCCTGGGCTGCCTGCATTTGATTACCAGCGTAATCCCCAAAATCTCAGTGCTTCTTCCAGGAACAGGGAACTTTGCTCCAGGAAATACTGTTCCTGTGCCTGAGCAGGGTGAATGCCCTGAAACGAAAATCCCATGAATACGATGCGGTAGATGAGAGGTGAATTTCTGAGTTCATTGACCTGCAGCCACGGAAATATAGACAAGAAATTGTTCAAATACTTCTGCATTTTTCTAGGAGTCATCTCCTGGGGGACTGCTACTCCAATGGATGTTGTGAAAAGTCGACTTCAGGCAGATGGAGTTTATTTGAACAAGTACAAAGGGACCCTTGACTGTATCTTGCAGAGCTACCAGAACGAGGGCTTAAAAGTAAGTGCTATTTGAAGTAAAATCCGGGTGTTAGGCACTTAATTTTCAATTGGAAAATATGATGGCTGTTACAAACCTATCTGCAGGGTTGAGAGACAGCTAAAGCTGATAAATTATAATAATGACAGCAGGTAATTATAGTGCAGATCCTTGCTAAATCATAATAATGAGAGTAATAATGCGCATTACAGCAATACAAAATTAATGACTGAGGGTCACAGTCTGCTGGTGCAATTAACTTAAGCTAACACTTCATGTCAGTGCATTTAATTGTGAATATGATTTGACTTATCATAAATCAGAGGTAGAAAATCTTGCCCCTGTGCTTCTACAAAATGCAGAGGCCAAATATTTCCCATTGACAGCGAAGTGAATGGGAACCGATTCCAGCAGGACCGCGCTGGCACCCCGGGTGTCTTTGGTTGCCTTGGGCAATGCTTTGGTGGAACTGATGCTGCGTTTTGCACTGCCCACCCTCATTTTGCACCAAGATAGAGTTGATTGAAAATGTTCTCAAATCAGAATTGCTTTGGTTTCAAATGTGAAGAAGGGCTGCATGCCAAAAAACCTTATCTCCTTTTTCTGACTTTGTCTATTAGTATAATAAAAGATGTTTGTTCTACCTGCAAACTTTGCCTCAGTTAAATGCGAATGGCAGAGAACCAGGGTTTGCAGCTTTGTTGCATTGCCAATGCATCGTTATGAGAAGCAACGTCTTCTGATATTGAACTAAATCTGTATTTAAGTTGTCATCAAAACCTCAAGTGGGCTCTTAGCTCCGAAGTATTAATTTTCACATTCTGAGGGAAAAAGAACAAGGTACAAAAAGAAAAATAACCAGCAAAATCAGAAGTCAATGTGATTTAAATATTTGTCAACACGCCACTATGTTATGTCAGCCGTCACAGGAGCCTGCAGTCTGGTTCATTTTTTGCCACTGAGTGAAAAAAGTCACAGTCATATGAAGCACAGGCACCTGGAGAGATGCTAAAGACCATGCTCAGACAGTCAGAGGAGGGTCAGGGTGCCCCAGGCGCTACGCAGGCCACCTGCCCTTCATGTTCAGTTTGGCATGCAGTTTCACAGTAAAACTCAGGGTGGCTGAAAAGGGAATTTCCATGTGTTTTCCCTTCTCTCCCCATCCTCATCCTACCCTCCTTGTCCTGCCTGAATATTAACAACTAATTCAGGCACTTAGTTTTTTTTGTCTGAGGTCTGAGCTGCTTGCAGTTTTTCTGCTCTCACGCCTGGCACCTGGACCAAAGCCGGCAACAGGATTGACTAATAGTTGATGGTGAGACTGGATCCTTCTCTCGTCAGGAAAATCTTTTGATATGTTGGCAGATATACAACTGATAAACAGCAAACCTAGGTCTGGATGTTTCCATTCTGGGACAAAGGAACAGCATCCGCAGTGCTGAAAATAACTGCCTGATGTACACAAAAAAGTGTAAATGTAGCCCTCTTCTTTCTTCATAGTCAGGTGTGTGCACTCTGTTGAGACAAATTGATGCCTCTTTGCTTTTCTTTGTAAATCATTATTATTTAACTTGGCCCTCTTGTGTTACTTTACGGATACTGCAAAACTTTGAATTTCCTCCCAGAAAATTCTATCTTTCCTAACAAAATAAACCACCCCAATGAATCAAGTAATATCCTAAATATCCCAATATTGTAATTCCGTGTTGCAAACTCCATCCTAAACTATGTGAACACATTTTGATTCTGTCTTGTACAAGTCAGCACCATGCACTGGATTTATTGGATACAAGATATGGTGTTTAGCAGAGCTCAGTATTTCAGGGGGAATGCTGGTTAGACACTTAAATCTATGGGCTTCTGGTCTTGGAGCCGAGATCTTCCACGCTTTCTCACAGTAGCCGTGGGAGCTTTGCCTTTGTAAAGTCTGGAAGGGGGCTTGCTTTGCTGATGTTACTTTTCATGTCTATTCTGAACTTCTGGTGTTTAGATTAGAGACCACAGTGATTAGCCTGGGTGGTTAACGGAGCGCTTTTGTGAGAAACAGGCCTGCAGAGACACTCCCTGCAACCATCATTGTGTAAATAGGCTCACCCCAGAGCGAGTAGTTTGTGCACACCCTTGCACATACCAGGCAACAGCGTTGGTAGCGAAGGGGGTTTTCAAAGGGAGACAAGCCCACGCCAGGAGCGAGGAGTGACAAGGGCCCCTCTCCACTTCCCAGAAAGCACTTTACTGTTCAAGCATTTAAAAGCCACACAGCCTTTCACTCTTTTAAGTGCCAGCATCCTTTCAAATATATATATTTATATATATATATATTGAGCAGAATGAGGAAGCCTGGCTGTGGATATTTATTATCTTAATGAAAGAGAACGCTGGGATATATATGAGCACCAAAGCTTGACCTTAGGAACACACATGTGAAAATATCAGCTTCTATTGAATATTTTTCCCAAAGCCAGTGGTGAGAGCTAGTTCTTCAGCAAGATACAGAGTAAGTCTAGTTTTCTGTTAATTGAGAAATTCATTCTATGCTCAGAGGTGAAACCTGCAAAAATAGTCTGCGTGGCACAGTGCCTGCATTTGGCTGGGCTGGCTTGCAGCTGCAACGCTCCCTCTCCGCTTCCCAAATGTCTTCTGCGCTCACAGACACAGCCCTGGGAGCCAGAGCATTTGCTGCAGGAAAAGCAACAGCCTTCTTGTCCCCTGGGGTTTGCATGGTCTTTGCACAGGGAAGGAGGGACTGTAGCTAGGGAGGACAACACGGTAAGATGTTTCAGGTTTCTTCCTTTCTGCTCTACACCAGTGACATGAGGCCATTTCTTTACCCTTCAGCTCTTGTAGCTCTTGCTGGCAGACACCGATGGGGTCCCATAGGGAGCACAGAGCACAAACCAGTGACTTTTGCCATTGCGTTCCCGTTCTCCAGACTTCAGCAACGACCGGCAGTGAGAGCATATCTTCTGAGCAACCCAGATTCGGATCTTCAGAATCCCACCATGACTTCATTCAATGTTTTCTTCTTCTTAAAACAGCCAGTGTATTCCTATGCTCTAACCTTTCTCCATCCCCAACAGGTCTTTTTTAGGGGCATCACGGTCAATGCAGTGCGAGGATTCCCAGTGAGTTCAGCCATGTTTCTTGGCTATGAACTTTCCCTCAAAGCAATGAAAAGAGAACAAACTGAGACCAATCCTTAACTTCCAGGTCAGCGCATAAAGACCCTCTAGCTTTATTAAAATTAGAGAATTAATATTTAAATCAAATGGAGTTGCAATTGTATAGATCCTCTGAAAGTCAGATAACTTTCATGGGTACCTATACCTGAATAGTCAAAGACTTTTCCAATTTGGGTCTGTGGGATCTGGAGCAGACAATAGATGTGCCAATGGATTTTGGTTTCATTCCAGATGTCCCGGAATTTCACTGCAACCTGTTCTGATTGTTCTGATTGTTTTGGTTAGTATGAATCAGAAGAGAAAATTTGAAAGGAGAATATTCTGTAACATTTTAAAAGTTCTGAAATATCATTCTCACTAAAGTCCCTGCACAGTATCCTTTCCTCCCCTGATCCATCCACAAAGACCTGAAATTAAGCCCTTTCAAAGTGTCTTGACTATCACCTCACAGTTTTACTCTTTCCCTCATAAACCTAGGGTTGCATAAAGGAGCAGCACTAAAAATATCTGATTAAAGAAACTTTTTTAGCAGTTACTCAAGATTATTCTTGGCAGTCTTTGCTGGTTTCTGCAGTACTTCATAAACCTCCTTCTTTCTTATTTCAAAAGTGTTGTCCAGAAGACCTGAAAGTCTCCTACTTTCCTGAGCCAAATCAGCAGTGTGGTGTTGGTGAGAGCTCAGCTGCTCTGACCGAAGACTCCTGTCCTGCACCTACAGCATCTACTTTCTCTTCTGCCACGGACTTAGTCCCTGGAGGACTCCGAAAACTGCACCAGCTCAATCAAATCCAAAGACCATTTTCTTACCAAACCTTTCACTCCGTTGTCTAAGAGCACCTTAATAATCCCCACGGTGGTGTTGGGCTTTTTCACCAATGACATTTTTCCCATTGAGCTGAGCGAACAACTTACTTCCCTTACCCTTGGGTGAGATACACCCAAACCCAGCCCACCCAACACCAGCCGAGCGAGCGTCTTCTGTACAACACTGCGTATAATGCTCGTCTCTTTTGTGAATAAGGAAAGGAGGAGGTGTGGTGGGTGTGCAGGTGCTTTTTGTGTAGGAAGTTCTGGATTCCCACCAAATCCTAGCTTGCTTTCAAGGATCAAAGAAATGGATGACTCCACTCATACGAAAGAATACTCGTGTTTTACATCACAGAACTTTCCAGTTTGCCACAATTTAACACATTTTCATGAAAAAGTGTGAAGGGCTTCAACAACTTCAGTTCATTATCCAAGGTATAAATTAAATTAGGGAACAGGAGGATGTTAAATTCAGAGACTAAGCTACTCCTTCTTTTCAGAAAATAATAAAACAAGTCCGCATTTCATATAGAAGGCTGCTAAAAAAAAATAGGTTTAATTTCCCTAACTTGCCTTGTGTAGCCCTCCAGGGACCTGTTAGAGGTATCTCATTAGGCCTCCTGATCTCCCTGACATGACAGTCCAGTTTGCCAACTGCCAAATCCTGCAGACGTCATTTTGCAGCCTCGAGAGACCACCACCAAAGGAAGTCTCTTTAAGGGATGCAGAGTTTATCCCAAACTATCCTCCAAAATACATGGGCCAGTTTCACACCTCCAGCTCTTTGCTGCAATCCCACTGAGAGAACTGGGGCAGACCCAGGTCTCTCTTTGGTCTACCTCAGCCTTTCAATTAATCCAAGACCTTTTACGTCATGATTATTTTTGTTTATGCTGTTAAATATCTCCATGCTTTATTTTCTAAGCATGGAGCTTCTGATGCCAAAACCCAAGAAGAACCAGCTCTGCTGGGACAAAAGGACTCTGGTGGCGCTGGCAGGAGAGGCTGAGGGGTAACAGCCTTGCACGCAGAGGGATGTGTGGCATGGGTGAACAGTCTGGGGCAACACTGTCCTCTGAGAAATGTATGGTTCCCTCCATCTTCCTCTGGAGAAGAAGAGCTCTAGCGAAAAAGCTCAGCAATGGCAGTTTTAGCAGATGCCCTCAATACAGGTTTCTGAAGACAATCTGGAGCAGCTGTCCAGCCTTCCTCCAAAAAAGGAGGAGAAGGAAAGAAACTCCTATGTCCTCTTCCCTGGATGAATGGAGGAATTGGTGACAAGACTTGAAGACCTCAGCAGAAAGTGACTAAAAACTGGGGTCTGGAGCAGTGCTCAGAAATGGGGTCCCCACCCTTGGGCTCCTCTTCACTGGAGCCCGAATTAAAAACCGAAGCGTGGCTTCCCCCAAAACTGGCCTTAAAAAGTGGGAGAAACAGCTGGTCTTGCTTCATCTCAGGACTTGCAGGCGAGGAGGCTCACAGTGTCTTTGAGCTTAGCAAGAATACAGGGAACTGTTTTCGATAAATACATAAAATTGATGAGCCTTCACATGAATATTTGTTGCTGGCTGCACTTAAGGATTCGTCCTTTCCATGTTACCCATTTTAATGCTTATATGTAAAACGTGTTCTTTAGATGCGTAATATCTTATGTCTCCCGGGACAATACTCAGGGAGACTGTTTTTTCAGTGCAAAGAAATGGTGTTGCTTATCTGCCTACATTATGTAAAATGGATTATGAATTAATTAAACTGATGAGGTTTGCAACAAGCTGTGTATCTTAATGAACCCGCCCTCACGGTGCCCGAGTTTGGTCTGTTCAGTGGCCCCCTGGGTGTAAAGCCCTGATACTCACATTGGAGTTGTATGGTGATTTTTCCTGATACTCTTCATCCAGTTAAACCTGTTTTGAGATGGATGCCCAGGATTTACTCGGACAAAACTCTCACGTAACACACACCTGCCAGAAGGAGCTGTTGGGGAGAGCTGTGGACTACCCAGTGTTGAAAGGGAACAGAGGGTAGAAAGCTTTTAATATAAAAACATGTAAAGCAAGTGGGATGTGAATAAAAATCTTTGGCCACATGATGGCATCCTCGTCCGTGGCAAGGCAGGGCCATGTGCCGCTCGCTGGAGCTGCCAGGCAATCTCTTTCTGTCTTGCTCCACTCAACCCCGAGTCCAGGTTTGCTGCCAGGCCAGGACACACTCCGTTCCCAACAGGCAGCCCCACATTGGGCAGCGTGCAGGTGATTTTGGGGTGACCCTGCCCTGCCAATGGCTTCCCTAGCCCAGCAGCGCAGGAGGCAAGCCCTGGACGCGCTGGTTAATCAGTGTATCGCCCCGTTAGCATTCGTAGACAAACCACGAGTGAGGCAAAGCAAGGCCAGGCTGGAGCACAAAGGTTTCAGGGTGACACCAGCCCTGGCCATTGTGCAGGAGGTCAGGCCGATGCTGGATGAGACACAGCACGGTGGGGACAAGCAGCTTTTGAGGCACTGCACTTTGTGGTATGGTTGTGCCCATCGCTGTGATCGATCACAGCAGATCCCTGCACAGGGAGCCTGATACATAATTTAGTCTTGCTTTTGAAGTAGTGAGTCTGTGGCTGTGTCATCAAGGAAAGAGGTTCCAGTGGTGGGGTTGGGTGATGCCACAGCAGGTCAGCCCCATGTCTCGAAGATGAGGGATGGCAATTACAATTTGTGCACACAGAGACTTGACACGTCTGTGTCTTGTGAGTGATTTTCTTTGTGATATATCAAATGCATTAAATTTTAGAGATAACATCCACATCATTATCCATTGATAGAAATTAGGATCTCTAAGGAATCCTCTTCGGCTACCTGGTGTGGGAGTTTAAAACAGTGCCTTGCCTGGCAAGCAAACAGCCATACATACAGCTGATTCAAATCCCCTGTATGGGGCACTGATGGCATATGTTGGCAATTTTGACCCTGAATTACACAAAAGAAAAATCTCCTGTGTCAACGGAATTCAGGATCCAGACCTGCTCCTCTGTCAGTGCTGTGGCCATAGTGACCTGCCATCGGTGGCATGTTCCCCAGCACCAGGCACACTGGAGTGGGAGAGGCCATCTGCTTGATAGCTTGTTCACAGATGCTCACAGAGCCCCACATTTCTAAGATAAATGGAGTAAATCCTAAAATTGATAAAAAATCAGAAGGGAGACCAGAAGGACCAGGGACACGTACGTCTGTGCTTTTCTCGCCTTGTCCTGACATACTCAGACCTGTCATGCCTCAAATAAGTCTGTAATTGCCTGACTTTCATGTCAGCTGGTGGTGTTCCAGCTCTTACAACACCCCATATTACTTAATGAGATGCTGACTGTGTAGCTGTTTTTCCCAGTTTATACACTATGTAGGGCTATGGAGGGGAAAAAAGGTAAAAGCAGCTAATTTCCCTATTTGAAAAAAAAATGAACAAACAGGAACCAATTTCCCAGTGAAAAGCTTTTCTGGAAAACAGACCTGACCTGGAGGAATATCTTTGGTGCTGGGAGAAGCTTTGGGATGCCCATGGGGTGGGAGCAGGCTGGGGTTGCCCTCCGGCAAGGGGGCAAGGAGGAGGCCACCTCACCTCCCTGTTTCTGCACACCCGTTGCCATTGGGCACCTATAATGCCCATGAGTCCTTCTCCCAGGCAGGGTGCAGCTGACACCCCGTGCAGGAGCTCGGCCCCAGCGGTTCTAGCACCTGCTGACGCCCTGCCTGTGATGGCTCCAGGCCAGGTCGAGATTTTCTCACACCTCGGGAGTCCTTGCCTGGCATGTCCGCACTTCAAGGGAAAGGGAGATCACAGTCTCCATCTTGGTTTCTCTTTTTCTGCTGTATTCTGAAACAGAGGAGTAGGTGACGTCTTTGCAGGCATTAAGAAACACATCTCCTTGGTTTATCTGAAGTTCTTCATTTTGTCGTAGAGGTTGTTACAGCACAGATTTCTCTCCTAGACATAGCATTCATGTAAGCCAAGAAGGCCAATGCCTGTCTTGTACCCATGAAGAAAAACATAGTCAGAAGAAATGGTGAGATCCAAGGAGACATGTGGGAAGAAGTTCAAGTTGCTAAATTGAATATAAACTGCACAAGAACATCTTCCCTTCTCTAAAGCCATCTTCTTCCCATATAACCTCCTATAGTGATGCATAGACTGATCACTGCCAACTTAGACAAGTAGTGTGTAAAGTATCCTTCCAGAGACAGGTTCCAAAAGGAATCAAGCCATGCAGTGAGGGGAAATTTAAGTAGTTACACTGACTTTCAAAGTGGTTTTTCTAAACTGTAGATCCTGCAACGGCTCCAGAATCAGACATTAACCAGCCTGTTAAGAGCCATACATGCAGCAGGAGAGTATCTTCTTAAGGGGGTCTCAGAGGTCCCATATGAGGTTTCACTGTAAGATATAAAATGCTGGATACATCAAGAAATCCTTTCATAGTATAGATGAAATACTAAGGGTACTGGACTGTAGAACACCAAATCTCTGAAAAGAATACAAAGGTCCTCTTGAGTGATAGAAGAATCAATGGATAACCTTGGGTCACAAGGAGAAACATTTGGAGAAACAAGAATCTGGCAACTGGGGAAGCACAGGCTGAGACTTCCCTGCTGCCGGCACCCGGTGCTTCAAGACTGGCACCTATAGCCTTGCCTGCTGGAAAACCACCAGGACTTACACAGCTCATCTTCATGCACTGGCCTGGCTCAAGGTCTATTCCCCCATGTTACAAAACATTTTAGCACTAATGTAGCCTTCTTTACACATAGTATAGAAAATCCTGCCAACTCTTATGGAAGAGGGACAGCCTATTCTTACTCATGCAACTAGGTGTGAACCAATATCCGTGCTTATCTCGTTATTAAACTGTGATTGCCGTATTTCAATCAAGCAGTCTGCACGTGGTTTTTCAATGCTTCCAGCATGAAAGGCAAACTGCAGTGAAGGGCTGGCTGGTGGAGGGCTCCAACGCAGCCATGAAGTGAATGCCTTGTGCTCTGTCTGTCCTGCATGTTCAACCTTCCTCTGCATGCTGCGCTGAGAGGGAAATCCAGCACGCAGGGTCATCTCACAGTGGGACAAGCAAGGAAGGGTGAGTGGACTTCTGATCTGAGAGCTCTGCAGTGTTTCTCTTTCCTGGTATGAAAGCTGTTAGGCCCACAAAAGAGGATGCTGAAGTGAAAGCAATGGCATCAGGAAAACCTTAAAATACAAGAGAACTGGTGACCTGGTGGACAATTCCTGCCGTATTCTGCTTACTTCTGGAGACTGTTAGTTGTGAGATGCAATTGCAATATGTGCAATGCCCAGCATTGCTGGCACGTTGCTGTCAGGGCTTTTTCCTTTTAGATGTCTCAGCTCTTGTTAAGTATCATTGCAACATGGAAAGCTTGGCTCCCCTGCTAGAAAACCCAGGAAGGCTCCAGTGACTGTACTACTGCACAAAACAAGGATGACTTGCAGCTCTGAAGGTCCCTCTCAGGTGCGCTCCCCCACCTCACAGCTCCTGAGCACCACTAGTTTTGGTTAGTTAGTTTAGATGGTTTAAAATTAATTAAAACTCTTCTGAAAGTAATGGGAGCTCCATTACCTACAGAAGCTAATGTGAGTCCTGAGGACGTCCTGTGGTCCATGCTAGGACAAAGCAGAGCATGTGACTGTCAGGAGGTGCCACTGCCCTCTTCAAGCTGGCATGGGAAACGTTCCCTGAGATCATCTGGATTTTACACCTTTCTGTCATAGGCAATCTTGCTATTACTGTGCTATGGTTTACCCTGTTGTGGAGGAATTAGAATGACCCTATTTTCCTTTACTTCTACACTAGCATATGTCATCTTTACCTAAAAGAAAGGGAAAAAAAATACTCCAAGCCACCTTATCTCTGAAAAACTAAACTATCAATAGCATCTCTTCATTTGTGGTCTTTGCAAACTCTTACATCTTGATCAGCGTACACAGCAAATGTAAAACAAGCTGGTATGTTATCTTGATGTTTTTCTTTCACAGGGACTCTTTTTCCCTACATTAAGAAAACCCAAACTGTACAGAGTTTCTTGGAAACACCACGGTGGGATGCAAACTGTCTTATGAGAACACAGAAGATCTGGAGGTTTATGATAACCAGGTTCAAATACTGATCTGGAAATTGGATGTTTGTGCAGTATTTTTGGTCAATCAATCAATCTATCATCAAAATAAGTGCATTAAAAGAGAATATATACCAATATAACTGCTGCTCTAGCAGCTGCTTGAACCAACACATGCAAAGTTCTTTCTCTGCCAGTTTGACTTCTGGTGATTTCTGATTCACTGTAAATTGAATACAGCTTCTCTGGTGACCTATTTGCCCTGGAGCAACAACAGCATGAGGTGGATGTCACTAAGCAATCAAATAGAAACTAAAATATGTAGAGATAAGGCTGGCACCACTGGCAGATAGAGACTGCGAGGAGGAACCGCAGGCTCGGGAGCAGCTCTGGAAGCTCTGCCATTCTGATTTTCAACTAGTAACAAAAATACAGATCTTGTCCTTCTGGGCTATAGGCCTGGGGAGAAGGTATCTGATACGCTCACTGTCCAGTGAACATAATTACACCTCATGTATGGAAGGTCCTAATTATGTATCTTGCATACAATTTATGCTGCCAATCGCTTTCACTTACAGAGCATGGCAGCTGCATCGAGACATCAGTTCTTAGGTGATGAGGCCGTAGAGACCCTGCTATGTATATTGGACTTTGTAAAATCCTTGCAAAGACAGAGCGTAGCAGTTACTGAGCAAAATGGGATTTCTAATGAACATACTTTCCTTAAAAACAAGAAGCAGTAGAATCTCTTGTCTGTCGTGAAGAGCCCCTTGCCCCTCTCTCTCCATGACTTGTTACTACATTCCCGGCACAACCTTGGCTAAATCAAAGATGCTTGTGAATTCTTTCCTTTAAGACCATGTAAAATCATTTTTTCAACCATCTGAGAAACCAAGTGTGCCATAAATGTTACACATAATTTATTTCTTTCAGGGATTTATGCTTCAAACTAATTGTTCTAGCTCTTGCTGTGAGGCTTTCCTGGCTGAAAGGGGGCAGCATGCCCATTGCTTTGCTTGACCAAAAAGCCGTTTCCTCAAGACCTACCTTTCACAGAAGTGTCTTTATCGCTTTTCAAGGAATCACAGGCTCTTGATCACAAATCAATTATTTTAGCCCTTCTCTATCCGCCCAGTGCCTTGAAAGATGCCACTGCCTGGCTCACGAGTGCCACCCCTCCCTGCGATATACTTTTGTGCATCTGTTGATCATAATGTAACCTGCTGCCAGCTTTAACTTGCCAAGGGAGGGTCTCTGGCTTTTTCTAGGTATTCCCTGGGGCCTGTGTGAAAGCTGCCTATCGTGAGGCACAATTCCCACACTAAATCACATGAGGACATACTTCCAAGAAAAGGCAGGGAGCATCCACCTCAGCCTAGAGTATGCAGGCAGCACGGCAGGGGCAGGAGCAGCAGGCAGGTCCTCCTCTGCTCCCCTTGGCATGTGGGCAGGCAGCAGAGCCACGCTTGGCCACATCAATCCTTTCCTGATAAGCAAATGCCAGAGAAAAACCAGCAAATTGCAACCTGATGTTTTCTCTTTCCAGGACAGTTTCCAGAAGGATCACGCTCATCCTTCAGCCAGACTGAGCAGCAGAAGGGTCAAGCTTTTGGAGAACATCTTTGAGGCATAACAGGATTTCAGGCATAACAGGAGGGAAGCTTAAAAGTCAACACTAGGGATCTAAAAGAAGTCTGAAGGGCGACCACTTGCTCTGTCAAGGTGTGCAACTTGAAAAAAAGGAAGCCTCTGCAGTCAGAGAAAGCTCAAGCAGACATTCAACCTGATTTGGTGACTCCATCTGAGAGAACTTCCAAGTTAATGCCATTTTGGTCACCTAGGACTACCTTTGCATCCACTCCTTTCTGCTTAAAAGGGAACAGGTGGGATGCGACATTGCAGTTAGTGTTTGCACCCTGAGGGCCCGATCTTCAGCTGCACACGGGTGCGCCTGCACTCCACAGAGGTGGGATCACAGTCAAGGACTATGGGATTGCTCTCTGGATGCAGCAGCTGTAGTTCAGCGTGACAGCTCCTCCAGGCACTGCTCCACTACTCTGTCCATTTGTCTCTCTGCTCAACAGACCCCTGCAGTGTTAGCAAGTTTCTTTGAGAAAGGTCCTGCTTTGAATCCAGGGGGAAGCCAGCTTGCAGCCTATCAGTTTGTCTTCTCAGGAACTTTGGCAATGCTGAACATTATTGTCTCTTCGCTTTCATGGAACTATAATTTACATAAGCACAGGAGACAAAACCCACATCTGAAAAAAAAATGCTTTTTTAGATTTTTAACCATTGTTTCCTGTTTGGGTGTGATATCATAATGTTCAAAGTAATCACTTCTGAGGAGCATTTGTGAATTTCCACAGTACTAAAGAAAAGTCACGGCAGTAGGTGACTCAATTCCACGTTTGATTTCTCTAAAATGCTGTCCAAGTTAGTGGGAAAAAATAGTGGGCACCTGGTATCAGTTTTATAATTGGGTTTTTCCATATTAGAATGGGAATTTTGTGAAGACTCAATTAAAAGGAGCGTCCTCCTATTCTTCTGTCATCCATCAGACTGAGTTGCACATGAACGCCAGCATGCTGTCATACATAATCTTCTCTTGTTTGCTGCTCTCTGTGCAGGCACAGAATTGCAGTTTCCGTGAAATTATCCGGTATACAAAACTTCTGCTTGTAAGTGGCTGTTTAGCACCTTAATTCTGTAAAAATGCATGCTTGTAAAGTAGATGATAATAAATACCGATTTGTCACTTGTTATTCTTTCAGGAGGAAAGTTCTGTAAGTTGCCCATGTAGGGAGACAGCTGTCAGTGTGAGTACATCCCTTTTGAGAATATCATGAAACTAAACAAATATGTACTTGTGTGCTGAATGCCGGCAATGCTGGATTTAACAGTCACTCTTTTCATTTTCAGTCATGTTCATGTCTTCCCATTGCTGAGGTAAGTCTATTTTTTTTTTAAGCTATTGTAGTTGTTAAAGAAGATCAGTATTAACCGAGTTTGTTAAGTTTGTTCACTTGGCTCTTACATAACTTTTGCTTTCGCTTATGAGGAAGATTTTAATACACTAGAAGCAGCAAAAATGAGCTTGATGAATAGCAGTGGGGAGGGAAAGCAGAAGTCCTCCCGGTATCAATGGGAGGTTGGTCTAGGTGACCTTTTAAGGTCCCTTCCAACCCAAAACATTCTATGATTCTATGATCACTGCAATCAGAACAAAGCCCAGAGTCTGGCAAAAGTCCTCTGTGGGCTTGACTTACAAATCAAAAGAAACAGGCTCTTGCCTTGAAAATCTCTGCAAGACCTTGTTTCATGCTTAGGTGCCTAAACACTGAGTGAGCCTGGTCAGGCCTCAGATTCTTAGCTCTAGGTGTATCCAACACTACTTCAGTTTTGTAAGCCTCCTCAGATATGGTGAAACCCAGCATTAGCTGAAACTATACTTCAAAGAGGTTATTTTTACGGTTTGAGGTTTTCTGAGAGATATGACAGGTGTTTCTTACAGCATACATGATGATTTGGTGTTTGACATCTGCCCTCAAAGTTCTGGTACCAGTTTTCAATAGAATGCAAAATATATGTTACAATTAATTGTGACATGCTGCCATGTTTAGCAATATATGTTTCTTCTTTCTGTAGAGAAACATAAAATTGCATTCTAGCTTTTCCAATCTCTTCTTTGTTTAACAGCCTGGCCATGAATTGGCATGCTTTGTGGAAGGAACTGAGCACATGCTGAAAAACAACATGTCTTCCAACACAATAACTGCAAGGCTTAATCTAACCTTTCAGACTCAGCTGGGCAGAAAACTCTGTGAAGTAAGACTTTTCTGACTTTTCTATAGGTCTTTATCTATCTTTTGCAAAAGAAACAATTCTTTACAATTTAAACATTTGTAGCTAAGTGTTTGCTTAATTTCAAATGTGTTTTAAATACTTATTTTATGCAGGAGCCAGATACGGTAGCTGTGACATGCATAAGGCAATGGAAGGTTATTAAAATTGGCAGAGGAAGCAGGGAGATGAGCTCTGCCCCACTGTGCCCTCTCCCTTCTCCAAACCCCTTTAGTATAAGGACCTTTCAACACAGATCTCTGGGAAAGGAGCTTTATTTAAATTGCTTTTCTATTCTCTTGTCTCAGAATGTGTTTCTCCACTAAACAGTAATGATATAAAACCAGACAGTAGATGTGCAGAAGCTGCGTGGCTGGGGACAGGCAGGCAGAGGGACCCTTCTCTTCTGGAGCACTAGTGCTACCTAAGCTGCAGTTTCTTCAAGGATGCTTGGGCATGAAATACTGCTGTGACCTGCAGCATCTTAAACTTGTGCTGATGCTCAGGAAGGCTCCTGGACCCCCAGATGCCTTTTCTGAGGCAGCGAAACATCCTTTATTTGCATACCGAGCAAAACCACTGTGTAACTCCGCGAGATGTGGAAGATGCTGATGCTGCAGTGTCTCGAGCTCCTTTAGGCTAGCTTCAAACTTGCAGGGGGAATGTTGTTAGAATGGCATTGCAACCCCAAGCAGACCCACTGCCCCAGTATTACCCAGCTTCTCCTACAGCTCTGCCTGCCCTGTTTTCCAGGTTGAAAGAGCCTAGTTTAAAGGACAGTCCAGTTGTCACCATGAAAAGCCACTCTTACAGTCACTGCTCAAGGAACAGTCCTTTAGGAATTGTTTTTGAAACCCATGCTTAGCTCCAAAGAATGTATATTTTACCTGTTTCGTATAAGTCCTTTATTTTTTATAAAATCTTTGGTAACCCCATCTTTGTTCTTTCTTCCACCACAGAGCCTGGCACGTGGTGATCAATGCCAGTACAAGACCAAGGGAAATGTGAAGGAGTTTTTGAATAAAATCTTGAGAACCTATCAAGCAATCAGTAAACCCAGAGCTTAAAAAAATGTTAAAAAAGCCTTAAGAAAACCCAAAACTCTTCAATAAGGAGGGTGAACAAAAAAGTTATTTATTGTATTTATTGCTCACCTGAAATATAAAAGGTAGAAATAATAACTGCTAAACCAATAAAACCACAATATACCTGAGCACCAAAAGTATTCAAGAGTCTTCATTTTATATGTTTTGTACTTGGTGAAAGGTTTGAACATCCTGTTTTCTTATCAGTGGGTGTTAAAATGCTTCTGCAAAACTCTGGTCCAATTATTTCACCCATGTGAGATGTTACAGCAAAATGCACATTCTGACCACTGTATGGCACCAGAAATATTTGTGGACTTGGGATTCAAGCAGAAATTCTGCTCACGCATGCTCCTGGCCTTCAACAGAATAAAAAGGCTCATTAACATCCATAGATCTTACTGAATCTATGTCAGACCTCGAATTTCCAAGTATCGCTTCACCAAATACTGATACTCAGTCTTGCTAATATTTTCCAAGTGCAAGTCCAAGCTATATCAGTCTTTCCATGATGCTCTGCTTTTCATACCTTTGTGCGTGCAGCTCACCAGCATTGTGTCTAGTCATAATCCATAGCAAGCATAAAATCTGAAAAATGTTGATTCATTTTTATAGATGAGCAAAGGAGTTCCCAGGTCCTAGGACTGCAGAGAGCTGTTCTAACCTGTGTTTTCAGCAACTGCAAGGAAAAAGAAAAGTCTTTGTCTAATACTTTTACTCCCAAAATTACTTCATTAGATTTATTAAATAGATATAGTAATTGTGAAATTGTGGCACAAGCAAAAGACACACCGTAAATCAGTTCTACCCAACAAAAGCTGGCAGGAGTCAAATGTAGTCATTCAGCTTCCAGTCAAATCACTTCTGCAAGACAGTAATAGGAAACTCTTGCACAGAATTTGAAAAAACAGCTGAACTTAAAGACATATCTGCAAGATATCTTATCATCTGATGCCTTGGTTTGCAATCTGCATGACAGAAATGATTGTTGTGTGCTTAAAGCATTCAGTGCAGAATTGTGCAACCTGAAATAAGTGCCTCCAGGGCCACCTATCACTGTACACGTAACCCCTGTGTCTGTGAGCTGATGCAAAGTGTTTGCTTGCAGTGCTGACCACCCCCAGACTCCTGTGATCTAGAGTCCTGGGAACATGGTTGTCCTTCATCCTTGAGTATTTTAGCCCTCTGCCTCCCCACAGGCATACTCGGATTTTCTCCGTGGGGCTTTAATGCCCTGTAAGGCTTTGCAAGCCCGAGGGCAGCCCTGTGAAAAGGGCTGGATGTCCCCTGGCAGGACTTCATCACTTCAAGATCACACAACATCACTTCAGCCAGCCTGGGCCAGCCCCTGAGCAGATCTGGGACCCAGCAGATGCTCATTGGCCTCTTGTCTCTCTCTTGAGTTTAGTTCACAACAGGGCTGTGAAACTGCCAGAAGAAAAGAAAAGGAAACTAATCCATTGAGTTACATAGTTACTGTAAGAACTATCTTTTTCTGTGATCTCAGTTATCTTTCTCTAGCAGCTCTCTAGCAGGACGAGTCATACTACACTCTGATGGAGAGGATGTGGCAAAGGGCAGGGGGCACAGAGGGGGTGAAGAAGGTCAGACATTTGGTATACAAGATGACTTGTCTGCACAAGTCGATTATATTGTGGAATAGATGAGGAATTGAAAATCAACTGTGATTTTAGGAAAAAACCCTTCTTCCAACCATTCAAACCTGGCCAGGCGTCCACGGCAAGGCACATGCTTGTTTTCAAGTCTATACAGTTCCACACTTGCCTTGCTTCTACAACTCACATCAGAAAAAGGTTTGCTTTATGATTTCTGAGGCAGAAACCTCAATATCTGAGGATGCACGACAGCAGTGGCTACTTTCTGCAAACTGGAAAGTAACACCATTACCTCTGTACACAGCACCTGTTTCTTCAGGAATGTCTGTCTCACAAGAGTCGAAGTGTTGGAAATGTGCAGACCAATTCTATACCACATACCACCACAATTACATGACTTTCCCCATTAGCATGAAGTAATGCTGAACTGTATGCTATGACTGACCCAAAAGAGCAGGAGAAGCTACTTTACTCTTCAGCAAGGAAGAATTCTCCCAATCCTGCTACACCAGCCCGCACACAACCCTTACTTTGAAAGGTTTTGCTGCTGACAGCAGTCAGCCAGAAACTGATTTACAAGACCTGCTGTTCCACAGTAGTATTTTCTTAGTTTGGGCATCCACTTAGTAGCATGGCTACAACAAAACTTCCAGCGTTGTCTTCAGAAACCTGGCTAGGACAGCTTTATATGCTTGAGTCTCCACTACAACACTCATCAAGGCAGAAGTACAGCAGCAGAGCCAAAGCTCTTGTGCTCCAGTCCGCTATCCCTGATTTTACATAACTCCATGGCCTGCTGCAGGACAAGCCCAAGCCCTAAGCAGTGTCAATGATCTAACCAGGAGCTGTCTCCAATGACATACGGGGGACGCTCATTTAGAAGATATTTTTAGAGGCATGAGAACAGCCCCAGTGCATCTGGTATGTTCTTGTGTTTTCCTGAGCCTCTTGCACCCCAGTAAGAACAAGTCTGGTATATGCCATGCTATGGGAAGGAGGGGCACTGGGCTGCTATTCAAATGCTTCCTAGTCATAAATCACACTTAATATTAAAAACAGTTTTATATATTAGCATAAGAAAGCTGATCTTATCTGGCTAATGCTCACAACACCCTCCTGAGGCATGTAGACAAGCCTTACTCTTCTAGTTTTACAGCAAAGGAAATAAGAGTTTGGTGAGATGGAGAACTCATTTCTCCCCAACACTCTGCATTTTACAATTGTCTGAAGACTGATAGCATTTGCTTGCAGAGCTCAACACACACCACCATTTAACATCGCCAAGACATAAATGACAGAACACATCAGGTGGCTACTGGGAAGTCTAAAGCCAGAGTAACTACGACTTCCAGTCTTGTCTTCCCCCAGATAAGCCTATATGTACCCACAGCTGGTTATAGCTCCCTTCCTACCTTCTCTATTGGTCTCCCACTTTTGATTCAATCAACTAAAGAATCTCCAAAAGTTAGAACTAAAACTTCCCAGGACTTTTAAGTGCATCTCTCACAAAAGCAACCATGGTGATCTATAAATTATAGCCTCTTCATGGACACATACTCACTCTAGTGTAAGTTGCACACCAGGCATCAATTCAGACAGCAATTTTTTGTCCTCTTATATAAACTTCTGTAAATAATCCTAAATGTTCACACTGCTGTTACGAAACACAAGACAAATGTTGTCTTCTTCCTGCTGAGACACAGAATGGATTATAGCTAATCAGCAGCAGCATGGCTTAGGCTAACGAGTGAAATGGCTGGAGGCAAAACGCTCCACTAACAACCTAGAATGACATAAGGGTCTTTTCTCCTGATACACATTCGAGCTTTAAAAATCAAAGATGCTTACAAATGAGCAATGTGTCTGAATTGCTTCTGCTATCTTAAATCTAGTAGTGTAGTAATACATGAAACAATCCTAAACTTATAATCAGGTTATCATCTAGAGAAAGTTACAGTAAGTAAGAAACTATATTAAAGACATTTTTCCATGTAAAATCATAAAATCATAGAATCACAGAATGGTTTTTCATGGAAGGGACCTTAAAGACCATCCAGTTCCAACCCCCTGCCATGGGCAGGGACACCTTCCACAAGACCAGGTTGCTCCCAACTCCATTGAACCTGGTCTTGAGCACTGCCAGGGAGGGGGCAGCCACAGCTGCTCTGGGCAGCCTGTGCCAGTGCCTCACCACCCTGACAGTGAAGAACTTCTTCCTTACATCAAATCTAAATCTTCCCTCTTTCAGTTTAAAGCCATTACCCCTCATCCTATCACCACAGTCCCTGATAAAGAGTCCCTCTCCAGCTTTCCTCTAGGCCCACTTTAGGTACTGCAAGGCCGCTCTAAGGTCTCCCTGGAGTCTTCTCTTCTCCAGGCTGAAAAACCCCAAGTCTCTCAGCCTGTCCTTACAGGGAGGTGCTCCTGTCCTCTGATCATCTTTGTGGCTTCCTCTGGACTCACTCAAGCAGGCCCATGTCCTTCTTATGTTGGGGACCACAGTGTTGAATGCAGTACTCCAGGTGAGGTCTCACCAGAGCGGAGTAGAGGGGGAGAATCACCTCCTTATCAGTGAAATTTGTTTTTACTCATGTCAGAAATAGCAGTGAGATTTGTTTTTACTCATGTCAGAAACAGCATCATCAAAAGGCTTCACGAGAAAACAGAAGTCCTTTATTTGTTTATTGCATTCATATTGCTAGTTTTTAATATGATAACTTTCAGACTAAATATACATCCAAGGGTAATAGGTCAACAAAAAGCCCAGGAGCGAGGGGAGTTTCCCCTGACTCCCCACAAAATTGGAATTGTAAAAGAGTAAAACAAGAGGGAAATCATGACTTAAGAGATGCAGATAATGATCAGCCTACTTGTGACTTTGCGAGCAGCTTGTGGGAGAGAAGAGAGATGTTCTGTTCAACATCGACTACAGGCAGGATATAAATCAGCCATTGAGATACAAGATTGTTCCACGGTGGCAGAAAAAGTTTCTCACTCTCATTTTGCCGTGCCTCCATACGCCTTACGTCATAGTATTAAGTAAAATGCAGTAGACAGGAAAGCATGAAGACTTAAAGATCCCCATTGACCACAAGGTATTTTCAGCAACCTAGTGCAATTAGAAAGAAAGGCTATGGTGTTTACAAGGAAGGAAAAGTGCAAACACACATTTAGTCATCATCACCTATTCAGAGGCAAGCACCCCTAAAGACTAGTTTCTTTAGCACATCTCACAATGATTTAAGAAAACAGGCATTTACAACCCAGTGATCCCCTTCATTGGTGGCTGACTGAGGCAGCAAAAATTGTGGAACAGTTTTGGGGAACAGGGAAGGGGGATTGAGGTGTTTTAAAGTGTAGTCCGCCTGCACCTTGCAAACTCTGTGATATTGATGGGCCACGGAGGACAAGATGGGCAGGCAAAGTATAATCTAATGCAGCTTTCACTATTCCAATAATCCTCTTACTGGTCTATGTGGCATTAAGAAAAGCTCTGTCTATATAGCACATATTCTGCATATTTCAATATAATGCCCCCATTTACACGGGGCATGAAAAGTGGCAAGAATCTAGCAGACTATTGGGTTTGGTGGGAGCTGCCACTCAGTGTTGCTGCTGGAGCTGTTCTTGCCACCCTGCACCAGCTTAGATTTGTGTCAAACCTCGGAACAGACTAGAAGACCAGAAGATCCTGATGACTCCTGCAATTTTTTTTTCCCTGCTAATTGCCTCCTGGAGGGGTCCAGTGGGTAGAAAATGTCTGGGCGTTGGAACAACCTGGTTACGGGGAACCAGAGTTTCCCAGGCAGTAAACTGAGAAATCCCCTTGCATGAGGGGAAACCACCAGGGAAGTGGAGCAGTGTGGGTGAAGCAGGGGCAAGAGGTGCCTACTGTAGGAATGCTGTGCTGTCAGCCCCACAACTGCAGAGCACAAGGCAACACCAGCTACCGAAATGAACAGAGAACTTTATCTTACTCTTATTTTATACTTATTTGATATAAGGCAGAATGAATGAAAGAATGAATGAGGAAAACCTCTGAATGTATACATGAGAGATGCATCAGGAAATCGTCAGCAGAGGCATATGGAAGTCTAGTCTGATACTTGTTTGATACTAGAGATATTTTATCAAAATGACATGTCCCAGCAGAGGTCACTCTCTTGAATACAAATACCTTAGGAAGACCTTATGTACTAGAGTTAAAATACAGACAGAATTCCTGCCATAAGCAAAATAACTGAAGTTACTGGCAAGTAGACTGACCAAAATATCAACAGAAGGTCCAAAAATTCTCCAGAGAAGTGGTCATTAGAAGATCCTGACCAGTGCTGACAGCTTTCCTACCTGCTGTCCCCAGGAGGCGATCTAATGACTAGAAAATACTTGGGCCTTGGGAACAACCTGGTGGTGATAAAGTTTCCCAAGCAGAAATCATGGGGCTGAAAACTGTCCAACCGACAAATAATCCTTTGTTTTCCAGCCAACTCTTCAGACAGCTGGGTGAAGAATGGAACTGTACCAGCATTGGGTGCCCTCCGTCAAGTAAGTTTAGGTTCATCATGAAATTGTACTTAACAAGTTTTCAGTTTTTGTGTTCACAAAGGGCAATTATTAAAGGTACCTTTTCAATCAAGACCCAGGTAAGTACTTGTGGCAACATGCCTCATCCTCTCCAGAGTTATCAATAATGAAAGGAAACCTGGTATAAATATGACTCCTTACAAGTCGTGTCTGACATGGAAAATATAATGAATGGATCTATAATGACTTCTTACAAGATCTAACTGAATCGTTTTCATACTAAATATATGATCTTAATGGTTGTGTCCTCAAAACAGACATACTTTCAAGGTCACTGGAAAACTTATGGAAATGTTTTTCATTTTCAGCAACTGAAAAGTAAGGAAAAACTCCTATTTTTGAAAGAGGTATTCTGAGAAAAGCTTAAGAGAATTAATAATGAAGACTAAATGATTTTTGTTCCCATTCAATTTTTCCTCAGTTTCTTGGAATTAACCAAACACTGCCACATGGTTCTACAGTTGGCACTCTTCTGGCTCCATTATGAAATGAAGTTCAGTTATCGCCATGCTTTGGTTTTACTACACACTTTGCTAACAATACATTTGCAGTCACCCCTACCAGAATTCCTGATCAAGGTGGAAGACCAGTTATTGCAGATTAATCCGCAAGGATGAGAGCGCCTAGAGCCCAGACTCACAAAATAACAGTATCCTATCACATACTCTTTTCCAAGGAGGACCATCCAGTCCTGTAATTTGGTTATAATTACCACAAAAAGACACAAAGACACTAATAAAGGGCATCTAAAAGTATATTAAGGCACAAACCAAGTCCAGAATCACCAACAGCACACAAAAATATAGCAGTTAAAAGGGTCTTCGCTTTTCTGACAGTGTGTTTGTGCTTACATCCAGGTTACGGTACCACGTGACAAATCCTGACAGCATGAGACATGTTCATGATTGTACACCTGCCTCCAGGTCTAACCTAGTTTTCTTGGACTAAACCCAGACTTTTAAGATCTTCAACATTAGATTGTGCAAACTTTCTTATCCTCACCGAAAAATTGTATGCAGGTGTGGTGCAATTAAATTAATAATTAGATTGATAAATCAGATGTGCAGATTATAAATAATGATTAGTTACACGTAAGATTCTCTTAAAAGTTTCAAGACTAGCAGCCCTACTATCTGTTAAAACTGACAGATAGCCATGTGATTCATGGCTCAGTAAGCAAGCTCAGGTGAGGAAAGGTGCCTTCTCCTGTCTACAGTGTCTTTTCATAAACAAGAATCAGCTTAGCAGAATCCACTCTCTGCTTCTTGAAACTTGCACATCTCTCCAAACATATATTCCCAGATCCCAAACAAGACACCTAACAGTTCTTCTAGGAATCAAGCCTATGGCACAGGGCACCTTCTCTTTTCTCAAGGGCCCCAAATTCATTGCAACACATCACCGATGTGTGGCCCAACATCCACTGCATCTGTAGCAGTGCCACCAGCCACGATGGGGATGTTCTTCATGACGCTGTATTTGAAGGGCAGCAGTTGTACAGAAAGAAGACTTGAAGGGAACTGAGGAACTCACAAGGTCAGAGGACAAAACAGACAATGTGCAAAACTGACATGATAATCTGAAAGATAAACCAATCAGGACTGCATTCTGCAACTACTACGCTATTATGTACGTCATGCTGGCATAGTGCAGAGGGTTTGCACCGCTTCACAGCCACGGGATAAGCTAGAGGGCCACAGATTTGTCCTTGAGACAGCAGTGCTTAACAAATCTGTGTGAGGGACAACACACACCCCAGGGGTGAGACATAGTTCACTTTCACACAGGAAGGTTGCTACTGATTCCTAGGAAACCAACCACCCTGAGCATCAACAACTCAAATATCAATAAATCCAGATCTAAATCCAGCTACCGAACCGTCAGGGGGTACCTTGTAAGCTGTGCACAGGCTGTCTTCTTTAGCAGTTGGACAGAAACAGCAGCAAGGTTTCCAAGGAAAGTTCCCATGCTGTGCTTGGTTCATCGGGGGCATTTATTAAGTGTTTTCTTGAAGTAACTTGCAAATACATTAGCAGGATTGCTGGCCAATTGCTTGACCAGTGGGAACATCAGTGTAGGAAGATCAGGTTGTGGAGTTTCCTTCTCTGGAGATATTCAAAACCCGTTGTGGTGGGTTGACCCTGGCCAGATGCCAGGTACCCACCAAAGCCGCTCTATCACTCCCCCTCCTTAACTGGACAGGAGAGAGGAGAGGAAAAAAAAAATAACAACAGGCTTGTGGGGTTGAGATAAGGACAGGGCGATCACTCAGCATTTACTGTCACGGGCAAAACAGACTCAACTGAAGGGAAATGTAATTTATTACCAATTAACTCAGAGAGGAGTAATGAGAAATAAAAACAAATCTTAAAACACCTTCCCCCCACCCCTCCCTCCTTTACCCGGGCATAACTTTGACCCCGATTTTCCTCCCTCCTTCCCCCCAGCGGCACAGGGGGAAAACAGGGAATGGGGGTTGGGGTCAGTTCATCACACTGTTGGTTTCTGCTGCTTCTTCCTCCTCAGGGGGAGGACTCCTCACACGTTTCCCCTGCTCCAATGTGGAGTCCCCCTCACGGGAGAAAATCCTCCATGACTTCTCCAGGGTGAGTCTTCCCACGGGTTCAGTCCTTCATGAACTGCTCCAGCGTGGGTCTCCTTCATGGGGTGCAGTCCTTCAGGAACCGACTGCTCCAGCGTGAGCCCCCCTCATGGGGTCACCAGCAGCAAACCTGCTCCAGCGTGGGCTTCTCTCTCTCCACGGGCCACAGGTCCTGCCAGGAGCCTGCTCCGGTGCAGGCTTCCCATGGGGTCACAGATGCCTTCAGGCATCCACTTACTCCGGCGTGGGGGCCCTCCACGGGGTGTAGGCAGTCATCTGCTCCACCGACCATGGGCTGCAGGGGGACAGCCTGCCTCACCGTGGTCTTCACCACAGGCCACAGGGGAATCGCTGCTCCGGCGCCTGGAGCATCTCCTCCCCGTCCTTCTTCACTGACCTTGGTGTCTGCAGGATGTTTCTCTCCCATATTCTCACTCCTCTCACTCGCTGCAATTCCTGCTGCGCAACCACTTTTTCACTCCCTTAAATACATCATCACAGAGGCGAAAAACGCTGTCGCTGATGGGCTCGGCCTTGGCCAGCAGCAGGTCCGTCTTAAAGCCAGCTGGCATTGGCTATATCTGACACAGGGGAAACTTCTAGCAACTTCATACAGACGCCACCCCTGTAACCCCCCGCGCTACCAAAACCTTGCCACGCAGACCCGTTACACCCGTCTGGACGCGTTCCTGTGTGACCTGCTCTAGGCTAACCTGCTTTGGCAGGGGAGTTGGAGCAGATGGTCTCCAGAGGTCCCTTCCAACTCCTACCATTCTGTGGTTCTGTGAAGATGTGTGACGTTAAGTTCTGAGGACAACATTAATTCTCAGGTTAGAAAGCTCTGGATTTATGGGTTTGTTTATTTATTTTAGAAATGTGAGCCTTGAGCAGTCTGGATACAATCCACACTGCTGCCACTGGCATCTAGCAGAAATTGAAAATTAATTAGTACTTGAGTCTTCTCCTTTAATGACTAAAGTTAACAACCAAACACTATGCGTGTACATTCAGTTCTGAGACAGACTGCAAGTACAGTCAAGTTTTGGCTGGCAAAAGGTGAAAGGTGATCCTGGGCTCAAAACACAGAACGTTAAAACCAAGAGCTGCCCAAAACTAGTGGTGAGAGTAATCCCTGCTGGTCAGGCTCTGCTGGGAAGGAGAGAGTTCTGCTCCGTCCCCGTCCTGACACTGTAAGTTAGTATTAGTTTTGAGATTTACAGAACTGCAGCGTGGGAACGGAGACAAGCCACAACCCATGAGCATATACCCGTGAGTGTAAGATACATACCCTCGAGTATAAGAAAGTTATTTCTGGGCCATTTTAATGGTCTTTTCTGCTGTCATGCCTGCCATTGTTATTGTTCCTTATTTCTATGAATGGTTTCCCTTCTTTGGTAACTAAAAGGCTCGGGTATATAAATATATACAGATTTATATATGCACACTTACGTGTCTCACACACACACATATCCTAACATATTCTCTTTCTTAGCCGGCGGCCTCCTCAGAGTTTTAATACAAAAAATAAATCATAGAGACTGATATTTGAGTTCCCTCTTGTGACCAAGCGATGCTATAGCAACACCTGAAAGTAAACGCAAAGTATTTATTTAAAAACGCAGACCTCTAGAGAGCAAAGAAACAATTCAAATTGCAGAGAACACGTCAGTTCTGCATTTTCTTGTTCACTGGCCACTGATCTAACATTTTCAAAAAATATTTTACACCACCTGTGCATAGTACAGAAAAGAATTAACAGAAACGTTTCTCTGGAAAAAATGGTCACAAATACGAATCAAAAAGGAAGGTAAGGTTGCTAAAGCTAAAATTTTATTTTATCTATGCATGAATCCTAGGGTGCACAGACAAAATCCAAAGAGAGTAGAGGAAACTGGTCAAAATCCCTTCTATATGCTTTATCAGTGTTACAGTTTTCCTTTCTGGCAGAGGAACCACAACAAACCCACTTCTTCCTCCTGCCAACTGGGCGAACAGATTTTCTCAAATCTGTGAAAAAAATGGGCACTTGCCAGCAGCAGAAAAAGGAAATGCAAACATGAAGAGAGCATGAATGATCAAAACACAGGGTTGAAGGGGAACTTAAATGGTCATTGAATCCCTTCTTCTGCTCTGAAGCAGAGTTTTGTATGTCTAGACCACCCTTGACCAAAATTTGGCTTGGCTGCCCTGAAATCTTCCAAAGAGAGTTCCGCAACCTCCACAGGTAGCCTGCCTGAGCTGTAACTCAGCTATAAAACTACCAAGCTTTTTCTAGTATTAAAACACAAAACATTTGCTGCTACTTCAGCTGCTAACTTATTATCAGTTATTTCTATTAGCAGCTATTTTTCTGATCAAATCAAATCTTCAGCTGTCTACTTTGGACAGCCTTAGTCCTCTAAAGTTGGTGTTTCCTTCAGTGTGGAAGGCATCTCTTTGTTAAAGCAGGTAATCAGAACCACAGTCACTACAGATGACATCTTAAAGATAATTTATTGTGTGCTCAACTCAAAGACCTTTATCAGAATGTAAACGGATACAGCCATTTCTGAAGATTTCCTTACTCAAGTCAGCCACACTGTGGAATTTACCAAATAGCTAATGACATAAAAAATCTGAATCAGAGAATGTCTTTTCTTTTTTTTTTCTTTTCCCAAAAATGGTAATCTATGTATCAACACCAGTAAACAGAAGTTGAATTAGCTGGCAATTTATTTTTAACCCTACTCAGATAATATTCCATCAGAGGATCAAACAGCCTGTGCTTTAGGGATTAGCGGGCAGTTACCTATCGAAAGTGTCAGGGCACAAACACATTAATACCCTAATCAGTATTAACGGCCCTGAGCAGCCCTACCTGGGGCCTCCCCCACACCCTTGCCCAGGGCCCCAGGCACCCATTTCACCTCAGCCCTGGCCCTTTCATCTCTCCCTGAACGATGCTGGAAGAGTGCTGGCCTCCAGCCACTGCCGCCCCTGTGCCTGGCCAGCCACCCTGACACGGCTCGCCCTTGGACCTGCCTCGTCACCAGGGAGTTGCCCGATGATGGGGACTCTTGGTTGAACTGGGCTGCCATCTCCAGACCTGCCTGGATGGCTGCGGTACCGCCCCGGCTCCCTGCCAGCCCTTGGGATGCTCTGACTGAAAATCTATTCAAAAATTTCAAATGATTGATCATTCAAATTTCAATGAATGAAAAACTGGTCTCTGCTAGTTACGGGATGACATTTATATATATTTAATTCAGAGATTAAAACACATTGGTCTAATGGGATTTTAATAAGATGCCTATTGTATAACACAGGAATACAGCATCTCCACTCTACATAATTTATTTTCAGACAAGTTAAAAACTACTAATATGCCTTTGTTGTGGCTCTTTCCACAGGAAGTACAAGAGCATCTGTATCAATAATTTTCTTACAGTTGTTCTGCAGTTTAATGGGCACTGTTAACTGCACCTATTATCAATTTTGTCTGAAAAACACATGCCTAGTATATCTATAAACCAACTGTAATATACCATTTTATATGCTCACGCCATCAAACAAAAAGATAGGATTACAGATACTTGGAGTTACTCCCTTTAGTGAATCATGATTATTTCTGGAGAGATCGTATTAGACTGTTGCTGCATTTCTAAAAGGTTAATATCTCACAAAGATTTGTCCATTTAAAACCATGGTTTAACTCTTTCTTATAAAGGAAGGCATTTGCAAACAGGCAGATAAATAAGCTACCTTTTTCACTAACTTTATTTCAGATTCAGTGTGGATTATAGAAACTTTTACAAAAGAACATGGGCGATTTCTGTTCTCAATACAGGTTGTTTCTTGTTGCCTGCCTGTGCAGCAGCTGGTGTCTAGCAGAGCAGCTCACAAGCCTCCAGCAAACATAACACACTAACCTACTTTCCGGGCATGCTCATCATTTGCCATTCTAGTCTGCTCAGTTCAGTTTGAAATTGTTAGAGCTGCAGTGTTTGATCACAAAGTTTGAGCGTTTGGTTTTTAAATCAAGAATGACGCTGTGTCACTGTGTTTTCAATACTGTTTGTGAAATACAGGGTTCTTTCTAAAATTAAAAGGAGCAGCTACAACATCATACTTGTTTGGCTTAGCATAGTGATAAAAATGCAAGCACTTCCAGAGAGAAGCAAGGCTGACCCAGAGTATCATTCAGCATGGAAATGATGGTGCCTGTGTGAAACTTTGGCCAAAGCCCAGCACCACGGCCCTCGCTGTTGTCTTTCCAGAGCTCAAGACAGCAAGCGTGCAACCATGACTACCCTTTGGTTATGTGGATTTGTCAGAATCGTGGTCATGATGAAAATGAAGCAGGCCTTGCATTAAAGTATAGAAGTCCTGCTGTGAAATTCAGTTATGCCAAAGTTAGCATGCCAAAAAAGCTGGTAGTGATTTCTCCTTGTGAGAACTACCTGTATGAACCATTGTTGTACAGCACAATATACTGCATGGCTTCCTACTTGATCTGAAAATAAACATCCTTGACTTTATTGCCTTCATATTTTTCTTTTCCAACTCTCTCCTCTCACTTCTGGAGTCCTCCTGTTGAAAACTAGTTAAGAAATGGACAGTAATATCAAGACACATGTCTTTAAGTTTTCACGCAGTTCTTGTAAATCATCCAAGCGCATGGTGACCGATTCTGATTTGACACATGTTCATTCTTTGGTCTCGGGGAAACTTTTGATTTCCTGAAAGCTTTCTTATACAAATTAACTCATGGATTTACTCAAACTTTTTCTTGATTACTATCTCAAAGCCAATGATAAAAAATGTGAACATCACTCTCAATCAAAGTACAGAAAGAATATTTTACGAAACATGCGAAATATGCAAACTATTCCTGCGAGCACCATAAACATGAGATGTGAGTAGAATACCTCTTTCTGTAAATCTGTCTCCAAGAGAGAGAACCACAGGCTAAGACTGACTTTGAGTGGCTGGATGATGTGCGCAGCGCACAGCAATGGGTTAGATAAGGAGGGCATACATCCAGCAGTTCAGTCTGCCTTCAGCTCTTTGCATCTTGTGTATGTGCTGAAGGATCTGGAGAGACAAGCAGCAGCTACCTGTCAGACACCTATCTGATACCTGGGAGATGAGTAGAGGATAGAAGCTCCTGGTGTGAGCCCATGTTTGTGCTTATTTCCTTCCAGTACTGACAAATCCATAGCTGATTTTTTTTCTGCAATGATGAGTATAGCTGTAAAGTGCAGAGAATTCTTCTGTACTATTCTGCACTTCTCTGTTTTCAGGTAGGGATACAATATGTCTCTGCCAGACTAGATCAAAAGAAAAGACTCTTCTATACAGAAAGCTCAGCGATTAGTCTATATGAATCTTTCTAAAGTACATTGGAACCTGTTCCTGTACAGCAGCCCAAAGATTATTGGCAATGCACCAAAGAAACCCATGACTGGTGGATTTAGATACCAGCTGCAAATCTGCATTAATCTCTGTTTACAATCTATCCTCTATCACTGCCTACTGATAGTAACTTCTAAGTTAAAGGTGTTTCTTGTAGCAGTATTTACTGAAAAATTAGTTTAAAAACACATACTAGGAACAAAAGACTTAAAAAATGCCTGGAACTTAATCTCCTACATCCTTTAGGGGCTGAATAAAACAGTCGAGCAACATATAGGTAAGAGAGGTTTTGGCAGATTTTCTAAACTAAATTGATTGTGTTTTGTCATTCTGGAAATTGTGTACTTTGAAGATGTCACTGTCACAGGATGAGAAATATTCCTTTCACTTTGTTCCATTAGCCCTTCAACACGCTCATTTTCTAGTTTTTCAGATCTGTGTGACGAAACTGTATGTTGATGTTACACAAATACTTGGTTGCATTTTGCCAGCTTTGCTTTTATATAGGGCTGGTACAATCTACCACTGAAATGCTTCACATGTTTCATAATATCTCTTCCAAAAAAAGAGGCCATAAAGGCTTGTTATTGGTTAATTATTTCTATATGCAAGAGCCAGGAAATCTGTGGTTATGTTTTGTAGCAGTTGGTAATAAAAGCTCAATTGTTCAGATATAACCAGAGTCATAAAGAAATACTGACTAGTGATGAGCTGTTACGTAGTATGTCTGCAGAGACAAAATCTGCAATTTTTTAATTATCCTTTAGGTAGTAAATTAAGAGGTGTACTTCTGGCATCTCCAGTTTGGACTTAGGATGCAGTGCTCAGCCCTCTGTCCTCGGCAGGGTGTTTTGAAAAGGCAGGCAGCGAGGACACACACAGCAAGCAGGGAAAGCCTTGTTCAGAAAGGGGCCCTTTCGGGCCAACAGACCGCTAAAAACCAGTAAAAGCTGCTCATACTCCATCTGTGTTTAAAGTGTGAGCACTCGGTAGGGAACTGACCACCCTCGCCTGGCTGGCGCTGTCCTTCGGGGAGGCAAGGGGCAGAGATGTGAGGCTGCAGAGAGAGTGTGCTGCTCCCGTACGGATTTTGGGCCTGGAAGCACCGAGCTTCTCCCCTGCAGTGCCAAAGCGCTGCTTCCCAGAGGGCTCCCCCCAGCTCAAAGGTTTGGGGTTACACGCACTTCACACCAGGAAAGGAGGTACAGATCACAGGGCGGAGCGGGAGACAGAGCCAGCAACAAGGGCCTCGATGGGCCTGGCCGGGAGGAGCTGCTCTGGAGGAGAAAGGAGAGGGCAGGTGACCGGGGGCAGGGTCGCTCCCTGCCTGGCAGAGAGGCACGATCGGCTCCGGAGCACCGAGGGGCTCCCCCTTCCCGCCCTCCCCATTTTAGCCGCGGGGCGAGGTTCGTCCCGGCGTGAAATGGCGCCTGCCGTCACGTGCCGCCACCACCGCCACCGCTCCGGGCCCTCGCACGGCGCCTGCGCGTTGGGACGGCGGGGCCGCTGCAGGGCGCCGCGGGCTCCTCCCCTCCGCGGGCGGCGGCGTGGCGGCGGCGAGGGCGCTCGGCGGGCCGGGAGGCTTCGGGGCTTTTGGTGGTGCCTCCCCCCTGCTCTGCGGCTGGCCCGGACCCTGCCACTGCGAGGGAGCCGCGGGGAGGCGGCGGTGAGCGGCGGGGCGGTTTGAGGGGGGGGACGGGACGACGACGGGGGACGAGACCGGTCGTTGTGCGGTGGAGGGAGGCCGCGGGGTCCCCGGGAGGGCGGTGCGGGGCCGGGCGGGCAGCTGCACGTTGCGCCTGGAGACCTTAATTCTCCCTGAGCCGTGAGGGGGCCTGACCTCAGCGGGGCTCCTGCGTACGTAAACCCTCGCCCTCAGCCTGAGGGCAGGTCACCGCCCCGGGCCGCGGTCAGGGAGCCGGCCGCCGTCCCTCCCTCCCTCCCCTCCAGGAGAGCTGCGGAGGACACCTCCGGGAAAGGTAATACCTTGGGCTGAGGGTTCAGGGGAGGCTGAAATTCAGAACCCCTCGGTGCAGGAAGGATTTGTTGTGCTTTACAGTCGGGCTGTGCCCTCTCCTGGGTCCCCTGGCTGGCCCCACGCAGGCTGGGTGTCCGACCGAGCGCCTTAGGAGCGGGGTGCTGGGGATACTCGGGGCTGTCGGTTGGAAAAGCAGGTTCTTTCCTAATGTGAAGAGCTTGCATGGCTTGAAAGTCGGGTCGAAACATGTTTAGAAAACCTGTAGAAAGAACGGTTGGGCTTTTTTCTTTCTGCCGTATAATGTTTGGGTAAGCCGTCCAAAGAGCTCTTGAAGAGCTGTGGAGCTTCAGATGTGTCATTTAGTAAAACAAGGGAAGTCTTGGGTGTTGTTCATCGTCTAAAAGCTGTTCAAGTGGGGGTGGCTTGCTTCTAAAAATAGTGCATCAGGAGAACACGAATTTTGCCACCCAAATAACTCTTAAAAAGTGACAATGTGTTTGGATTTCTTCAGATAAAGCTAGCGAAAGCATTGAGATGTTCAGCCGAGTGCTGTTATTTTCTAGGTCTCTGAGGTTTTGTCATAAACATATTAAAAATGTGATAAATCCCTTGAGAGAGGGACTCGGTTTTGAGAAAAATGAGGATTGATTTTTTTTAAAAAATAAATAATCCTGTTCAGAAGCAAAAATGCCACCCATTAAAAGATCACGGTGCCCTAAATGAAGAAAAAGCTTAATCTTGGAGCTCATCACACTGAAGGACTAGATCTTCTGAGACTGAAGCTTAAAATGCGTTTTTGATCTATGTTTTGAAACATACTTTGCACTTGAGTTTGCGGCTGCATCAGCAGCTGTGACAGCTTTCCAGCGCTGCCTTTGTTGTGTGCAGTGTTTGCTGCTCTCAGTCCCCAGATGGACTCTGAATTCTTTAATGTTGTGAGAGGGTGACCTTGATACTATCACCGAACTGGGATTTCTTAAAGACACTGGATAATGTGACAAGTATTTAAGCTGTTGAAGGCAGATCCATAAACATTATTTTCCAAGTGTTGGAAAGTTAAAGCCTAATTATCATGATGCTTGCTTTATCCCAGTGTCATTCCAGTCTTAGTTATTTAAAAGGCTTCTTATTTCTCATGAACGTAATTTTGCTGGATTTGTTTCGGTTTGGGATTTTTTTTTGGCTGTGTCTGTTAGAAACCTGATTTTATGGTAGTTTATTAATTCCTACTGAGTCCTGGTGTTGAGAGCCAAAAGAGGAATCTACAAATCAGAGGAAGCAGTTATTTCCTTGTGGCTTGAATCTGTGATATGTTGGGTTATAGTAATAAAACCTTTTTTGCAACTGACATTGTAGTGTGGGAAGTAGTGAACAGCCTTTAGCTTAACTGCGCTGCTGCTGACCACTTCTCAGAATCCCCTGCTGAGACCCCCGTGTCGTGGGAGAGATTTTAATGTCTTAATTTTAGCAGAAGTTTACAGTTCTGTTACCAGGGTAAGCTGCAGAAACAGTTATTTAACTTGAATTTTTCGGGATCACAGGACACTGAGGGCAAAGAGTTTGTAGAGCGCCACAGCTGTATAGGGTAGTGCACCAATGTTTGATACTTTACACGAATGAGGATATGAATATATTTGATAAACCTCATCAGTTATCAGAGTGTTTCATTTCAGTGACTGTGGTGCTGGTGTTTATCCTTGATAATAATTTGGGTAACTCTACCTTAGACTAACGATTCACTGTTATTTACATAACAGGCTTGTATTTGATTTCAGCTCTAATAACTAGTTATTTTTTTTGTTATAAACTTTTCTGCTTACATGAGCTGATGTGGTTTAAGCTGCTTTGGGTGGTTCTTGTGGCCTTGAACATTTAAAGGAAGCATCATTAGACTGTACACCTGGTTATTTTTTTTTGTTAACAAGAACTTTCAGAAGCTTTTTTTAATATAGTATCTACAATTTTACTACTTTTATCTGCAATCTAAAAGTATAAACTTTCTTCTGCACTGAGGGGTTCTAGGACAGGTCTGTGAATAGTCTGTGGTTAGGAGGGGAGTATTCGGCTATTATAGGTAACTAGTCCAAACCTTTGTGAAATTCAGAAGCCAGCTGAACTAGTAGCTAGCCTTTATTGACTACATTAGTAGAACTGTATTTGATACATTTCTTACCATAAAAGGATATTATTCCTTTTCTTAATTTTCAGATGTTGTTTTACTGCTAACAATTATTTAGCTTGCAGCCACACTGAGAAGCATGGGGAAGAATACTGAAATCCTGAATTTAGAACAGATGGGAAGGTGTACCTTTCCCTCCCACACACCCCCTTGATAGGCAGATCGTGAGGGTAGTTGGCACATAAAGGATAGAGATGCCTTGATAGTTTATCATGAGGAAGATTTCAGGGTTTTTTGGTGTGCTTTTTAGAAAAGCGAACTTAGGGATATTCTTGGGGGTAAAGCTTTGAGTGATTCCTTATGCTGGAAGACGCTGAAACACAAACCGGGCTGTAATGTAATACTAAAAGAAAACAGCGCGGAGGGAGGTGGTTTGAGACGCCTGCCAGGTCGCACAGGCTGTCATCTGCCTGCTGGGAGCTCGTAAACAGGGAGGAGGCTGCGGGTGGTGGGTTGTTGTTGATGGGCTGCGGCTCCTGCCTCGCTCCCTGCCCTGTGACTGCCTGTGCCCAGGGCTGTACCGGGGGGTGGCTTCAGGCGGCTGCACGTTGGGTGGGAGGAGGCTGTGCCATGTGGCCTCTGTTTGGAGCATCTGTCACGTAGTTCCTTAGGCCAAGAGACAGCCTTGCCGATGAAGGGCAAAAGGCAGGAAGATACATTTTGGGTTGGTTGGTTGGGTTTTTTTTCCTGTTTTCCATGACTCTTAGATTACATTAGTAGTTCTAGACAGTGTTGTTTAGCAAACTTCACTACTAATGGTAATAATAATGCAAATGTTGAATAGCTTCTTTTCGTTGGGCTGTTGGTCAGTACAATGTAAATGAAGTTGCAGCGCTTGTTTCCCATCAGTTTTATACTTTATCTGACCTCACATTTCTATTGATGAGACAGTATTTGCAGTGTGGGATAAGCTAGCTGGTGCCCTCAGGCTCCCTCACTAAAGCAAGAAAATACATGACTTGATGTCAATGTATTTTCACATCATTTTTGTGTGGGATGCAATACAAGGGTGATGTGTTTTTTCAGAACTAATGAAGGTTTTTGTGGCATTTTATCTGGACAGGAGGGGAAAACAGACAGATGCTTGTGAGTGCCCCATGGCTGCAGCTGCCTCAGTTCATTCATTTATTGCCTATTGTAACTTGGAAGCATTCTTTAGGTAAGAAAGCTGCGTCAGAATATGCTGTGCAGTTTATAAACTTAATACACTTCTGTGCTGAATCTTTAAATTGCATCTCAGTGTTTTGCACGCTCAATTATGATGTTATTTATGAATCTGTTTACATGTGTCATTATAAACCTGCCTTCTATGCGTTAGAAACTGGCAGCACTTCCGCAAATGAGCGTTACATGCAGTGCAGAGTTAGCAAAGGGACAGTCTGCTCACTTCACAGGAGAACGTGTGATGCTTCTACACTGTGTGTGCAATGCAAGACCACCATAAATTAGAAACTTCTTCAGATGCCCTCTACGAACAGAGTTATTAATATATATTAACTTCAGAATTATAGACAGGCATGACTATGCAGCTCATTTTTATGCTGTTGCTCAGCTCACACATGAGTACTTGCACAGATTTCAGTACTTGAGTTCGATTTTGCGTAGGAGATGGGGGCTGCTTCACTTGGTGTGTTCGTAATTAACACACAGACTACACCTGTCTTAAACTTTACAGCTGTAAAGCTGATATTAGCTGTGCAGTTTTTCAAAAGGTGATGATAGGACCTGGGAGAAGCTAAAACCTCTCCCATCTTTTAAAGTAAAATAAAAAAGTTCAGTGTTAGAAGGTTTCTAAAGGTGTTATTACTGGTTGAACACAATACTTCATAACTATTTTCAGTTTCTAAACTACTTTTTCATTTCAAATCTGTCATGATTTAGTAAGATTTGTGTTGCTGTTCCTAGAGCTTTCCATTAAACCATCTTCAAATAATGCAAGATGGGTAACTGAATTTGGAGGGCTTGGGCATACTTTTTTACAGCAGACCAAGATACTCTTGTACTAAGATACAGGGTAGGGGTTTTTTATTAGTATATGGGAGGATATTCATACACCATTGGTATGTTTTTCCAAATAGAGTTTAGTTAGCCAAAATCCTTTACTATTTTGTTTACTGTCAAGATTGTCATGATGTAGTAAGCATACTTTGGAGTAAAAGAAAGTAGTATTTAAAGCCAAGAGTCCTTAAATTTTGAAATATTAGAAGTCCTATCTTTAAGTACAACTATTTTGATTCCTCTGGTTTTGGTATACAGTAAGCTGAAAAAAATTAATGTTTCTTGTCCAGGTTTGTAATTGCTTTAGGTAATATTCAGGAATCCAGAGGTGTGTCTGTGTTGTATAAGAGTACTGATGTGACTAAAATTGTAGATGATGCAAAAACTAGATTTGTGCCAACACTTACACCTTCCCATTAGTTAAATTATGGTTTTCAGATAAAGTTTGGGAAAACGTAATTTGTCACAGTTTGTTGTTGTACTTCCACATCTGCCCTGCAGTGCAATGTGTACTGTTCATCTTGCTCTTTGCTCCAAAACTTACTTTAGTCCCTCCTGTGGGTCTCCCAGATGTTGCAGGAAAGTTTTTCTTTGCTTGTTGGCTTCACAGGTCAGTTCATCTTCTGGGACCCGTCCCTGCCTTCCGGGTAAGGAATCCATGCACACGGACAGGATGACTCAACAGTGGGATGGATGTTCAGATACCAGAGAGGTGCTGGTGACTTGACAAGAACTTCCACATTCTTTGGAGGTATGTCTGCATGTAAACCTCATTGAAGACTGCCTGGATTGTATCACATGGAGCTATAACTTGGGTAACTTCAGTTGTGTTTTTAAACATACACTGTTCATAGTTTAAGTAATCCCATTTTCACAGTAAATACTAGGTCTTTGTGTTTGGTGAAAACTTTGTGATCTATAACCAATGGAACCTTTTTTGGCTTTGCATCCCACACTGAGTAATACAATGTCATTTTGCTGGATTTAAAGCATTGTGGTACAGAGTGCTAAAACCAGAAATTCTAGAGTTATCGGGTTTAAAGGCATGTAGTGACATGAATGAGTTATGGCCGTGTTCTGTCAGCAAGAGCGTGGATACTGGGTATGCCCTGCATACCTTGTCACGTCTCTTCGTACGTCTGGGCTGGATATGCTGCATCTGGTCCATAGCCTGGGCTGTGGTTTAGGGGAATGCCCTTTCTGGTAGTTCTCAGGTGCTTAAAATTCTTTGTGGGAGCCAAAACAGTACCCATGAAGCTCAAATAAGAAAGTGAAAATTTCCATTTTTATCAGAAACTTACCTTTTACTGAGATGTTGCAGATTTGCATGGGAATAGCGAAAGCATTGAGAGCTTTCTCGGATGACAGCATCTGTTTAACTTCTTTTTTTTTTTTTTTTTTTGTCTGGACTTTAATTTTAGGAAATAGCTGAATTTGTAATTTCTCGGGGGGGGGGGGGGGAATATGTAAAAAAAAAAAAAGGCAGGTATTTGACTCAAAAGGCATTTAGCCTTTGCTAAATTTAGCAAGGCTGAGCAACTGAAGGAGAGAGTTGTGTAATGGTTAATTACTACATCCACACATAATGCTTTGGAATGCCCATTCATTGTGTGACTTAAAGCACTCAAAAGTCATAAAACATGGTTATGTGTTTAATAATTTGATAAAATGATCTAGTAGCAAAATGTTTATTCATGCTGGGCTCGCATCTTCCTTACATTAGTAACACTAATGTGGTGTTTAGAAATACTGCTTTGTTTTGGAGCATATTCTTCATTTTCTTTGACTTGCTGCCCTTGCTTGTTAGTGTAAGGCACATGTGTCTATTCAGGGAAGAAAAACTTCTGTTATTAAATATAATTTAAAGAGTGTGGCTAGTTTATCCTTCTGCATATATTGCCTATCACTGTTGTAAATGGAACTTTGAAGAGACTGAGTGGAGATGTCTGATGACTGCCAGAATAAATTGCTTGGTGATTGAGATAATTTGTCAGAAGGACAAACAGTAGCAAAGCTGGTCGTATGAACAGCTCTTGACTAATTGGCCAGGTTGTTCTTTCCCAGTTGTCCAAGAAGCCACATGCTTTTTTCTTTTTTTTTTTTTTTTTTTTTTTCATAAAAATGGAGTTACACTTGCATGTCAGACACATCAGCCAAACAGATCAAGTTTTATGAGCTGGGGAAAATGCCAGATACATTTTTTTTTTAATAGGATTTTAGCAGCTGTTGCTGGATTTTGGTGTTTCTCCCCCTAATGAAGATACTATGGAAAATTTTCAGTCCAGAAGCAGCATGCTGTGAGGGTTGCCGTGAAAGGCTGTTCAGTAAAAACAGACAATGTGTTCTGCTTGTTCTTGAAGAATGCCTGGTTGCTTTGAAAATTGAGCTTCAGACTGGTTGGGAAGAGATAAGGTCTGGCTGAACATCTAATATTAGGGCACTTGACAAGGGGCATCATCCCACTGTAAAATGAAGTGGCATTTGAAACAGTTAAGACAGTTGTTGAGAATTGACTGAATAACAGAATTCAGTCTAGAATAGGCTTGAGTAGATTGTGCTGCTTCAGCATGTGAAAGCAGAGCTTTGCCTTGTAGTGCTTGTTTCTGAACTCTGGCTCATGAGGCAAACATTCCTCAGTGAAGAAGGTTTGTGCAGTTTGCTGTATTCCAGGGTCACTGTCACTTTCTTCTGCTCAAAAACAGCATGCAAACCTTACTTTGCCCTGTTTCTGTAAGTGACCTCTAAAGGTTTTTATTGTTAGTTGTACAAACGTTTTTCCCTTGCCTATTTTAAAGGAAAACAAAAAGCCAGCAAAGCACAGCAGCAGGGGAGGCAGGCAAAGCTTTTGAATCTGACTCTTCTGAAGATGTCTGTTCAAAGTTCATCCATGTTTAAAAAGCGAGTTTATAAATTGGGTTCTGTAGATAATAAAACTCTTCTAGAAGTCATGAGTAGATTTTGTAGTTTGACTGCTGAGTTTAAAGTTAAACAGACACTATTTGCTATTGCTAAACGACATTGCTGTTTAATACCTTTTTTCCTCCCTACAAAGTACTTTATATACTGTGAAGTACTAACATGTGAAACTACAGTTGGTAAATTAATAAACCCAAGTTCTCCAGATTCAAATTGAGTTGTACAAAACAAAAGGTATTGAGAAAGAAGGTCCTTGCTAATGTCTGCACTGCATATTGACATAGGGGCATACCTTTTTTCATAGTAACATGCTATACTTAAATTTTAATAACTTGTTGTCTCTTACTGTGCTTCTCCTGCCTTCTCTTCCTTCCTCCCCTAATGGTCTGTATTTTTACAGAGACCTACTGTATGTGAGACCTTTCAGGAAGCTGTGCAGTTTGAATACATCAGACCGTTCCAGTACCTGAAACTCATGATGAAGAGAGCTAAGCAGAAAGCTGTGGTTGAAACTGAAGCTCCTCAAACATCACAGAAAAGCAAAAAACAGAAAACTTGTTTGTATGGCTCAGTGTTTGGTGAATCTGACTTACACGCCTCAGTGGACTGGGGACGCCTTCCGCACCATGTTATTCTGCGTGTTTTTCAGTTTCTGCCTTTAGTAGATCGAGCCAGGGCCTCTTCTGTTTGTCGAAGGTGGAATGAAATTTTTCACATCCCAGATCTCTGGAGGAGATTTGAATTTGAACTTAGCCAGCCAGCTACTTCTTACTTAAAGTCTACACATCCTGATCTCATTCAGCAGATTATCAAGAGGCATGCTGATCATCTGCAGTACGTCAGCTTCAAGGTAAGTCTTGGATGAATGGAGGCTTGTTTTGTCACGTTACTGTGCTTAATGCATGCAGCTTCTCCATGTCAGGGGGCTCAAGTGTTGTACCTGGGAAGTCTTACATTTAAAAATGCAAGTACTACAATGATTGATTTCCATGCACGCACACGGTTTCCTTCAGTTTTCTGCGCTGTAATCTCTACAAAGTGAAGAAAAAGCTAACATCGTGCAACATAGTGCTGAAGATTGATTGATAGGTTTTCAGAATATACAGAATACGTAGTTTCTGTGAATCGGCATTAGTGGCAATCTGAGTACTCAGCAGATTATTGTGCAGATAAATATTTCTTACGCATGGAAGCGTTTGAGGGAACAAGTTTGTGATGTGTGTAACTTGTTTGCAAAACAAGGCTATACAGTGAAGAATGTCTTTAATTTCAGAACCATGCTTTGAATAGGTGTGAGTGAGGGAGGTGCTGGGCCTGTACAGTCAGGTAATTGACATGTAACAGTAAACTCGATTTAAATGAAGGCTATGTTTGTACTCAGGACTGCATAAATGCCGTCATCTTTCATTTGAATACTTGATACTCTGTTTATCTGGGAAGATCATAGTTGGAATTACAGGTGCTTTGTTCATTTTTTTTTCAGAGGATACCACAGTTCTAATCTGTGAAGGAAAAGCAGAAAAAAGGATTGATACTAAAGATAGGATGAAAATCTGAAGCTTGTGTTTTTTCCCAGCACTGTTAGCAGTTTTACATTTGGAGATGAGATAGTGAGATTTGTTTGCACAGCAGTTCATGGATAATCAGTTATTAAATACCTGTAACTTCTCCACTTCATGTACCTGATCGTAATGAACTGGCTGGCATTATAACGTCTTAATGCAACTTTTATGCTTTTTCAGCTACTCTTTTATCAGCTACTGCAGAGGAGGAAGGTGAGATGAAATAGTGATTTGGCTAAAGTTAGTCATCAGGCTTAGAGATTAATTGAGAATCAGTTTGTTATTCAAGATGCAGAGGTGGTGTCCCTGCAGGTAAGATGGATTAGTTTGCTGGGGTATATCTAGGCTTTATCAAGCCTCTTTTTTGGCTCTAAGAGTCTAGAATTGGCATTTTAAAAAATGCGTACACACCACTGTCTGTCATCAGGCCAATACTAATTACAGTTCTTTAGGAAGGCATGAGGTTATTTGAAGGGAAGGCTTGATTTAATCTCTCTCTTCATGCTAGAAATACCCAGCACTCATACTCAGGAAAAGTTTCTAATAGTAACTTGCCTGAGCTCTTTTCTTGTCTTGAAGTTTCTAATTAACGTTGTGCCATGTCCTTATAGTAAAGGCGGTCTGGCGCAGTACAGAGGAGTGCGAGTGGAACTTGAGGTCTTAGGTATCCATGATACTGTTTTCTAAATAATAATAAAGAATGACTTCAATATTTTTAAATTGCTTTTATAGGTTGATAGCAGCACTGAGTCAGCAGAAGCAGCCTGTGACATCCTTTCTCAGTTGGTAAACTGTTCTATTAAGACACTGGGTTTGATTTCTACAGCAAAACCAAGCTTCATGAATGTCTCTAAGGTAATGTTCTACAAATGTAACTGGACTGACTTAAATCACTCTTAAACCGCTTGAGCTTTTGTATTGTGGTGTTACAGTTGATGGTGATTTTTATGAAACAATCTTTATTTATTGGTGTATCTTTAATTTGTGGCGTCCATTAGTATTAGGAAAATAATTGAACGTTGATTCCATTCACTAAATTTAGTAGTGCTGATGCTTGTGGCATGGAGAAGGGCAGTAATTTAGAAGGCTTGAGTTTCCTCATTTCTACGTTAAAAGATACAGTGACCACGTGCTGCAACATATTGTTAAAATATTTGGGAGATTATTTCTTTGACTCTAGGTTGTAGCAGAGTTACTTTCTGGAAAACAAAATAAATACCACTTTTCTGTAGATAAATTCTAGATATTTTAGGCTCATCAGTGTGTCCACTGATCCCTGTTTTGGTGCAGTGAAAAGATAAATCAGAGTGGATGACTTAACTATGGAGTGTAAAGTTGACTTTTGTCACATGCAGCAGCACATTTTTGAACATAGGTTTCCTATGTTCATGTGCAAATAAACCTTTCTTATTACACAAGGAGGGGGATGCCTAAGAAGTGATTATTTTTGTACTTTCTGTGCATGCAAAACCTGAGGTTTAGATGCTGAAATTCTGCCTGTCTTTTTATAAGAAAATTTTTTCCCCCTCCTTCCAATTTCTCTAAACAGGCTCATTTTGCTTCAGCACTGACAGTAGTTTTTGTGAACTCCAAGTCATTATCATCAATCAAGATAGATGACACGCCGCTTGATGATCCTTCCTTGAAGGTTCTTGTTGCTAACAACAGTGATACTCTAAAACTGCTAAAAATGAGCAGCTGTCCTCATGTATCACCTGCTGGTGAGTAGTGAATATTTAGGAACATGCGGTAGTAAAATATCATAAAAACAACAGTCAAGATTTAGTTTGAAACAAATTATTCATGTAACTTCTAGGGCTCTTCTTAGTCTCTTAGCAGAGGCCTTTTATTGACCTAGTCTTGGCTCTGGGTGGTTGGAAGGGGGAGAAGCATAATGCCTTTGTGTTACTGAATGGGTTGGATTAACAAAGGTGGAGGTGCTCCTTGCTTGACTGCGTCTTCTGGAATCCTGGGGATTTTTTTTACGTTCTTAGCTGCTTCAGAACCTCTGATGATAGGCCTTGAGGAGGAAAGGCCTCCAAAATTAGTGTGCAAGCCTTTAGCACATGTTCCAGGGACTGGATGTTCGCTGCCAGCTCTGCGCGAGGGTAACCGAACGTGTGCTGCTTCATGTGTGCAGCTTGTCAGCGTGACTAACTGGTATTCTGTGGGAACACACAGGCGAAATCCGTCATCTGTGAGTCAGCTACTGGTTGGTGGGATACAAGAGATGAAAGCAGTTGTCAGTAATTGTTTTGCCAAGATGCTGTGAGTTTTACCTACTGAGCAAAAGTGTTAATGCTTCGAAGTTTTATTAAAAAACTGTGGAGCGTATACAAATTTAAAAACCTAGACTGAGAGTCTTCCAGTTCCTGTAGTGCCCTCGTGTGTGCAGCTCTGGTAGTATGGACTTGCTCGTTTTAGCATAGGTTGATGCAGGGCGCGCTCCCTTTGAAATACAGGCTTGCCAGAACGTTCGGAGGGCTTTTGCGTCCAATCTCACTTACTTTTCTCCTGAACGTTGGTGCTAGGGAAAGGGAATCCTGGTCTGGTCTCTTTTTTTTTGTTTGGTTTTTTTTTTTTTTTTTTCCAGAGTCCACAAGAGGTGATTTAATCTGTGTACTTTGTATTCCAACAGATGAAGAGCAGTTGTGTTGTTTGTGTCTTAATTCAGGGAAGGGTCTGTTTTCGTATAGCTCTTAAACTAGGTTGCTGGTCGTCACTTAAATAGGATGTTTAGATAAATGCTGAAGAAAGGAGTATTAGGGAACAGTGGCAGCTTCAGCTGAATCTTACCTCATTTCAGTTGCTTCTTCAAAATTGAGGAAATTCTGCCCAGAGAAGGGCGAAGAGGAAGAAAGATAGGCAGATCAAAGAAAAATGCAACAAGTTAGACTTGCTGCTCCTACTGATAAGTGTTTTATCGCCAAAACCCCATAAAAAGATGGGAGTATCTAGGACTTTATATTTCGTGGGTTTTGGATATAGGTGTGACTACTCAAGGTGATAGAACTGGTACTTGCTTGAGCTTTACAGCAAGCAGCTGGGCTTATATTCACTTTTCATTTTACAGAGTAATTTGTTTTTTTTTCTCAGGAATTCTTTGTGTTGCTGACCAGTGTCATGGACTTAAGGAGCTGGCTTTGAACTACTACATACTAAGCGACGAACTGCTGCTGGCTCTTTCAAGTGAAAAACACGTTGATCTTGAACACCTTCGCATAGACGTTGTGAGTGAAAATCCTGGACAAGTGGAATTTCACACGATTAAGAAGCAAAGCTGGGATGCTCTTGTTAAACACTCCCCCAAAGTCAACATTGTGATGTATTTCTTCTTATATGAAGAAGAATTTGATGCTTTCTTCAGAGAGGAAACCCCCGTTACGCACCTTTACTTTGGTCGTGCAGTGAGCAAAGCAATGTTGGGTCGTATTGGCATGAACTGCCCAAGGTTAATAGAGTTGGTCGTGTGCGCTAATGGCCTCCAGCCTTTGGACGACGAGCTCATTCGGATCGCAGAGCGCTGTAAGAACTTAACAGCAATGGGACTTGGTGAATGTGAAGTAACTTGCAGAGGTTTTGTTGAGTTTGTAAAGATGTGTGGGGGCAGGCTTACCCAGCTTTCTATAATGGAGGAGGTGCTGATTCCAGATAATGACTACAGCTTAGATCGGCTTCATTTGGAAGTCTCCAAGCACCTGGGAAGAATGTGGTTTCCTGATATGATGCCAACATGGTAACTTCTCTACATTTGGGAGTAAACTGGTAGAATCAGGGTGTTGCTTTCTATGCAAATAAAGAATTTAAACAAAATGTAAAAACTTATTTCCAAGATTTGAGTTTTTCTACCTTGAGAACCTCTAGTAGTGTAACAGCAAAACATTCTAGGATGTTAATGGTATATTGAAGTAGAAATTAGATAAAATGTACTTAACACTTCTGAAAGTATGTCTGTAGTTTACAGATGCTGCAAACTTCAGTGAACTTGGGCTTCTCTGAGCTTCAGTTTAAATATTCTATTCACATTAAAGATTTTTTTTTTGTCCATGTCTTTGTTTAGTCTTTCTGATGTGGCCAGAAGGGGTCTAGAGAAACTTTTTTCCTTGAGCATATCTCTGTGGGAAGCTGGATACACCTTGGAGTTCAGTATTATTTGTCATGAAGTTTTATGCAGCTATTTTCAAAATACTCATGATATAAATGTAAAAGCTTGTACATTAAGCCCAGGTTACTCAAATATAATTTAGCTTAAACTCATGCTATTATGTTAAAATGTTGTGGTAAATGAGCTTATGCTTACAAAAAACCTTTCCAGTTTTTAATTGCACTTTAAATATTTTTGTCAGATAGCTAAACAGTAGACACTGCGTTGTGCAGTATGTTGGTTTTCTGTCTTGTGTGTGAAACGGATGGGAAAGAGACCTTGTTAAAATTGGTGATTTTCAAAGTTTGGATCTAGATTGATCGCTTGGGTGAATGACAGAGAACTTTGAAAACTGCTGGAGTATAAGGCATAGCTTCTGGATTTGGGAGAGTTCAGGTTGATGTCTGAATGCTGGTCCATGCTTTCACTATGGAGAGATAAGAAGGATCTCATAAATATGGCTAGTGAGAAGGAAGGATCAGGTGGACTACAGTTGTCTTTGATCGCTTTCTATCTGGAATCTTGAATTTGGAACACTTTAGTTGTTTGCCAGTTACGAGGCTGAAATGGCCTGTAGTAATCTTGCCTGTGTCTCAGCTGTGCTGTAAGCCACGATTTCTAGAGTAAGGGTTGCTGGAGGTGCTCCCGAAATTCTTAATTTGCAACTATTCAACACTTGTTGCTATTGATTGTTTTTTGAGGAAGAAGATTTTATTTTATTTCTTTATTTTCTTTAAAGGGGAAAGGAATGGTGAGTTGGTGTGAATTAGAGTATACATTTTTATGTGGATGTTTTGCACACTGTAAACTGAAATGCATTGTATACAGATTTTGCTGTAATTATTTTCATGCTGCAGTTGTTCTGTTTTCCTATTTATAGACTTTTTATAACAAGTCTACATTTGATTTGCTGGTGGGATTTGTCACATCAGATGAAATGTTAGTTTCTTCCACACACTACTTTACTGCAGAAATAACAGCTAAAGTGTTAAACCACCATTGTCTTGGACAGACTTGTTCCCAGTTGCAAGCTAAAGCATTTAAGGTAACATATACTATATAATGCCTGTCTGAATCAGTAATGCATTATTGCCAGTTGCATAGTTCAGAAGCATCTGGCTGGTTACTAGCACTTGTTACCCAAGAACTTGCTTCCATAATCAAGGGGATCACATTATCTTTTAAACAAAAGGCTGAAATATTTCTAAACAGTATTGGCTTTAAGATGTGTGGTTTGCTTTAAATGTAAACAAAATAAAATCATCTAATATGTGCACTGATACTAGACTCTTATCCATCTGTTGCACCACATCCTCACGTTAGAAACCATCACATGACAGTCTGGGGAGAGGCAGTAGAAATGTTTAACCCTTGGATTATGGGAAATAGTCATTGTCACTTCATGTTCTTGCCTTAAACTTGAGGATTCTTGACATGCTGAAACTAAAATGTAGTGTGAACAGGTCTTGTAGGTTGTCTATAAGTCCTGGAGCCCTTCATGTCTTTAGCCAACGTAACAGCATTAATGAAGTAGCAGACACTAGTGGCTACATGCAGAAATGTAGTTCAGGGGGAAACTGTTAAAATGATTCTTTGAATATTGTCCCTCTTACTAAAGCAGCTTTTCCATGTAGCCGTGAATGTTAGCTTGCTTCAGCTCCCAGCTTCTAGAAAGATAGGCCTGCATTTATTAGTGTTGTGGTTTTTGATGCAATGATTTTTGTGTGTGTGTTCACTCTAACTGATCTTAACAAGTAAGACTAATTGATACTTGAGTTTATAACTAAATGCCAACAAAATTGATGTGTTGGTCTCAACTGACGTACTGATTCTTCACTGGTAGTGTGGGAAGCTAATTTTAATTGAAAGGTAACATCTGACATTAGGTTAATGTTGAATTTTATAGTTTTAGTGTTAAGATTTGTTTAGTGTTGTGTTGGTGCCAATACATGCATCGTGCTTTGGGGATGAGTGTCAAAACACTGCCCTGTGCCAAGTAGGATAGTTCTTTTCCTTCTTAAGTAGGTCTTCCTGAACGGCTGCAGTGGAGATACTGCATTTGGGAAGAACCTGTAGATGGCTGCCTGGGCTTCCTCCTATTCCTTGAGCGGCTTCCTCCTATTCCTTGAGCGGCTTCCTCCTATTCCTTGAGCGGCTTCTCCTTCAGAGCTCTGCCCTGTCCTCCCTAAGGCAAGTTTTGCCTATAAAGTAAGACTTTTCCTAGTTTTACTGTCCTGCAAAGGCTTCCAAAAAACCCGTCTCCGAGGCGTATGAGGCAATGATACGGTTTGTTAGAATAACTAAAACCCTGAAAATGGAGTACAGAATTTACACCTGATGTGCTGAGGAGATTTGTAGGGTCACCAAAAAGTCCACGTTGCAGTAAGAAGCAAACCGTAATGCACCTTTTCTGCCACATGAGGGGGTGAGCTAGTTCTCATGCTTGTTGATTTTTCAGACTATCTGAGAAAGCTAGTGGTTACTCATTGCTAGCTTCCAGATTCGCTTGTAAATGCAAATTCCAACAAAAACTCGATTTTTTTTTTTTTTTTTATGTGGAGTCCCTTTTACCGTTCAATAGAGAAACTGATTGTTCTGGCATGACAACTCCAGACAACATCTTTTATGCCTTGTGGAGTCTTTCAATAAATTTCACTCTAGTTTTCCTCAGTTCAGGTGCCTTCAAAATCTAAAGTAATCTTGTTCAAGGCATGGTAAAGTTCTTCAATTAGCCTAAGACACAATGTTCACAACAGTTACAGGTACTTAAAAACCAGTACCTAACTGGAACATACATTAATGTTAGCACCTTGCAGTATTATGTAAGGCTCAAAGTACTGAATCAATAATAATATAAATTGTTGTTGTGCATGAGAAGAAAAAACAACTTCTGGATGCTGAGTTGAATTTATTTGGAATGCATGTGAAATTTCCATTTCACTCTCTTTGCCCTTTCCCCCTTTCGAGATTGCTAGTAGGATCCGAGTGATTGCAGTTCTCGACGTGAATGTGAGATGTGATCCCAGGAAATACTCTTTGCATTGGCAACATTTTTCCAAGGATTTGTCCCTTAGAAATTCTACCGTGGTATCTGATGGGATGGATGCAGACTAGTTTTACACAGAAGCCTGGTGGAAACAAGAGGAGGGAAAACATCAGATGACTGAAGCATTTGTTCTTCTGTACTAATTCTGTTTCAGAAGTAACACTTTCTGTCTTGTCCTTTCCACTGAGATAGCAAAAGTAGAAATACCAAAATAGCAAAGACACTGTTGTCATAAAAATAGAGGCAGTGGTTGGAGTTGTTGACTTGGTGGAGGGGCAAAGATGGGAGACAGGGAGAAGGTGGGAATTCCTGGTTTAGGGAAGAGCTTGAAGACATTCTCCAGAACTTGTTCTGCATGTAAATGGATAGAAGTTGCAGTGTATCAAAACATGTGCCTTGCTTAACTGCTTGGCTAGCTGCAAGGTGACACATCCTATAGGACCTCAAACCAAAGAAATACTAAAAGGAAAATTGCTGTTTACCTGCTCCCCTGATTTGGACTCCATCATCAATGGCATTTCCATTGTGGAAGATTTTAATGGGTCCAGAGAGCTCGCCAGAAAAGGGAGCGTACACGGTTGCTCCGTCAGCACAGATGACATCGACACCGACGTGCTTTCCTTTACCGTTGCGCCTGAAAAATGCGTAATTAGAGAAGTGTCTTGTGAGGACCGATGTTACATAGAGATGGATCTGAGTTAGCATGGTGCCAGATCTGGAAATGGGTTGTTTGTACTGAGACAGCGTTGACGTAGTTGTCTGGCTGAAGAATCTGTTGGTGTGGATGATGTAATGTCATCTAGGGTTGATGATCTGTTAGAGCTGCAGTTTTGCAAATCTGAGAGGGGAAAAAAAAGCCTTTCTTCCAAGCCTTTAAACAGAACTGTAGAGTCACAGAAGTGTTGGTTGGCAGGTACTGTGGAGGACATCAAGTCCAACCTTCCAGTTGAGTCAGGGCTGTTCCCAACACCAGGTTGGGTCAGGCACGGCTTAGTCTGAGTCATAAAACCCCCCAAGCACAGAGGTTTTATGAACACTGTGGGCAGCCTGTTCTGGTGCTGCGTCACCCCTGCAGTGAAAATGTTCCCTCATGTCCAACCAAAACCTTCGAAGCTGTAATTCTTAAGTGGATTAAACAGAATTCAACTCTTATTTCAGTAGAGGAGCAATAAAACCCGACATTTCGATGATACAGTACCTTGGAGCGCCGTAGTATCCGCAGCCGTACCTATCGCAGCCTCTTATCTCGTTTGTAGGATTCCCAGAGCACAGCGCTGCCCAGCGTCCGTCTTCTTGTGGGAACGGTGGAACAACTTTGAAATACAGAAACACAGCACGTCAAAGTTAACTTCTAGGTTCTGTTTAAGGCGTTGCATGTTTGTAACTACTGTGTTTTATTTTAGTGAGGTAGGAACATACTGGAATTACATCCCATGTGTTTTGTTGGATGTCTGCTCCACAAAATTTGTCATCCTTTAGGAAATGGAAATAGAATGTCCACCTAAGACTGGATTGTAATGCTTCTAGATTAGGGTTATCATATGAGGAACATGCTTTAAAGACAAAAATTCAGAGTCTCACCGTTCCTGGAGTGTAATCTGAGGGATGGGAAAAGACTCTGTTATGCCCAGGCTGATGGGACTGGACTCCTCAAGTCCTCTCCTCCGTTACTACTGATGTAGTATTTCTATTTACAAAGAATCTCCCCAAAGTCTGTGAGGATGCATTACTGAAAGCATTGCTAGCAGCTGACAGGGTACAAGCAGAAGAGATGCCCGACTTTTTTTTTGCCGTGACTTGGTGCTGCCATGTCATGGTGGCGGGCAAGAAATACAACTTGGTGAGCTGATGTGTTCTCCTTCCTGTACCACTGTCTGCAGCCCTGTAACGCTCTGTTATAGTGTGGATTTTCTTTCTTTTGGATGGTGCTGTCGGGGAGAACCAAAGACAGAGGGGACTACTGCTGTTTGATCTTGTTTTCCTTATTTGAAATTAGTAACTTCATTTTCACTGACGGTATTACTGACTCTGTTTTGGGGGGTTTTATTTGGTTGGGTTGTTTTTTTACCAGGTGTAAGCACATGAGTAGGATCGGAGTGGTCGCAGTTCTCAACGTGGATATGAGAGATAATGCCAGGAAACACTTTTTGCATTGGCAGCATTCTCCCGAGTTGTTGCCCTCTCTGGATTTGGCCATGGTAGCGGATGGGGTGAATACAGACGAGCTTTACACAGTAACCTGGAAGAGATGGGAGAGGAAGCGAGGTCAGGAAACATCAGCTGCATCTGCTCTTGGGGTGAGCAAGAAATGTGGTCAAGGTGCCAACAATCCTGAAATCAAAATTACTTGATTTGCTATGGAAAAGAGGAAAAGAGGGAGTTGGACAATAGGGACAGGAAAACATCCTCTCAGCAAAACTGAGAGCATAGTTCTGATAGTTTATTTTTACTATTTCCTTTTTTTGATTTTTGGGCTGGTTGTTTTCCTGCTACCTGGTTTTCAACTCCTTTCTTCCCTCCTTTCCAAGAAAAGCGTAGGAAAAGGACTGCATCCTGCTGCTGCTGACTTCTGATAGTTCAGAACAGTAGTGTAGTTGTGCTCCAACATAGGAGCTAGGGAGGGTGTAAGATAAATCAACACTTGGCTTGAATTGAAGAGCCACAGAAACCTTCCTCAAGTCAATAAAACGCTTACTTGTGCATGTTTCACAACATATCTGCTGTTTTTACTTGCCTGATCCCTGGATTTGGACTCCATCATCAATGGCGTTTCCATTATGGAAGAATCGGATGGGTCCGGAGAGCTGGCCGCTGAAGGGAGCGTACACTGTCGCTCCGTCGGCGCAGATGACGTCCACGCCCCCATGCTTTCCTTTACCGCCCTTCCTGAACACATAAATATGGAATTAGAGAAGTCTGTCAGGCTTAACAGTTAACACAGTGCTGTACCTGAAGGTTGTCGAGTCCTACAATGAAATTGGAAAGAAAGTGGATTCGATCCATCTTTTTTTTTTTTTATTGCAAAAGGTTTGTATTACTCTGGCCGCATTTAAAGAGGGATGAGAGTTCAAATTTTAAGCGTATTGTTAATTTCTCCAAGTTCATAGATTATTTCAGGCTGTTAAAGAAAAGCACCCCTCTTCTACCCTAAGTACATAAGTGTGGTGTAAAATAGAATCTTAAGTTTTGCATTTTCTCTTTTGGAAATTCCTAAGCTGCACGATGAGGACAGACACTTCTTATAGCACCTGGGAAGAAGAGGAGACGACAGGAAAATGCAGGGAAGGTAGGAATCATTCTATGTATGAAAGCATTTTTAAGGGAAATGTAACCTGTTCTGTTACGAGGTGCCTACTTAAAGACAACGATGCTGGCAGACCTTTGTCTTGTGTAAGTTAAACTACTTAGCTTCCTGTAGGCGGTTGCTGAATGTTGGTTAAATATCTGGTCTGTAAGCGACGAGAATAAATGACACAAATCCTTTAAACACTTTCCGCTTCCTTTACTCTGCTAATTTGTGTAATGGCCTCGCTTCTTCCCCTGTGCATCAGTTAGTAGCAGCGGTATCACTGCGCTTCTGCGAGATTGCCAGGTAACGTCCCAAAAATGAGTAAGAGGTCCCGCAGCCAACAGCCTTCTCCTGCTCTAAGTGTTAAACTCTGCCCTTTCTCCCCTGTGACCGTTTCATTTGGGAAAGCAGCAGCGAACCGCGCTGCTCCAGCCTCGGTGCCCCGCGGTGTTACCTGTCAGCGCCGAAATGGCCACAGCCGTATCTATCGCAGCCCCGGATCTTGTTGGCGGGATTCCCGCTGCAGATCTGGGCCCAGTGTCTGTGCTGCTGTTGGGGCGGGTGCGCGTCCAACTGCTGGGCAGAAACTTCATGTGCAAAGGAGGAAAATGGGGAAAATTCAACCATGTTCTTAGACAGAACAACGGAAAGTGTTAAGGTGCAAAAAAAAAGGGTATTTAAAGAGGAAGGTGAGCTCATGGGAGTCTACAATTTCAGAAACTAGGTAAAAAAACATTGCAGAACCTCCTATCTAGATTTGATCGCTTTATCTTGAGGTCTTATTTCAAAATATATTAAAACATACTTAAAAAATACACTAAAAGCAAAGCTATAGATAAATATTTTTAGTATTAGTTTGTGAAGTAAGTCAAAGTACTTTCATGAAACTTCTAAACCCTTCAATATGTGACTGTAATGCACACCTAATTCCGTATTTTGTAATAGTTATATTACCATAATTCTTCATAAAACTTGATTGATAAAACTTCGCATTGATAATTCGTTAGTGTCTGCCTAAACCCAGCCAAGACCGACTGCAATCGCCAATCTCAACTCACCAGCAACCACCAAGCTGACCAGAGCGACCAGACTGAGCGCTGACATCTTGTGGCTCTTCTTTGATCAGATCAATAATGTTGAGCAGTAGCTGCCTGGGCTTTTTATGTGGTTTTTGGAAGCCCAAGTCTGTTGTCTTGGCCAATCAGTCTTGAGCAAAGTCCTACAGCTCCGGGCAGAGGGTGTTGCCATATTAGGCACTGAGGATGTCTGCAGCCTCCAACAGTTGTTAGAGCTGGTTGGGAAAGACGGATCAAATAATTGGTCTCTTAGCACACAGTAACGGATGGAAACGAACGATCCCACATTTCAGGAAGCTCTGGTTGAACTGTTTCTTAACACCTTTTCTTCCCCCCTCCTGAAGCAAGGGTGTGCTGAGGCCAAAAATGGTAGGAACAAGAATATAGTCCAGAGGATTGAGCTGGAGGGAAAAGATGGGCAAATCTTCACGGTGGATGTAACCACTTGTCCTTCGCTGCTCCTTCCAGTACCTCCTCCCCAGGGCCCATTAGAGCTTTCTAACAGAGTGACAGAGAACACATGAAGGTGTAGTGTTTGCTGTAGCATGAGTATTCACTTGGGCTAAGAAACACAGAAGCTTTCTCATGGACTCATGTCTCTCTTCCCCTTCAGCTGAAATGATCACCTAGCCTGGACTTAAACCCATGAAGTGCTTTCCCTGAAGCCCTAGTTTTTGACAGCTAAATTCTTATTAAAACATTTTCAAGTTCTGAAACAGAGTTGCAAACCCAAGTTGTATGCTATAACTGACATGGAGTTAAAAGATTTTAGGCTTCAAAATGATTTGCTTGATTTCAGCTATTGCACTATTAAATGGGCTCCTTAGTGTCTCTTAATCCTTCAGCTTGATTTTTCTGCACTACTTACAGAAAAGCATTGGATTTTCTTTATGGACATGTCTTAGTTAATATGAAATTTAAATGGGTCACGGTTCTTTCACATAAACTATCCGATATTCCAAGTTACAGAAACCTCTGGAAGTCCTTCAGGCTTTATTCGGAGGAGAAACAGATGTCTCTCTGCCCCGCTTCTAGTCTGCAGAGAGCATCTGTACATTGTGTTTTCTGAAAATCTCCATGGAATAAGCAGCTGGAGACAAATTTTTCACTTATGGTTCCAAGCATTTTTTCACAGCCGATATTTAACCCCCAAACAATCTTTTAGCCCTCCCTGGGGTTGTTACAAGTGACTTTGCTGCTTTCTCCCCCACCTTGCCAGAAAGAACTGCTGGTTTTCACCCTTGTAGCCACCAAGCAAATATTTACGTAAACGTTATGTCCCCACAGTCAAGTTTTGAGGGGGCTTTTGGTTGTGATTTGCTTGAAATAATGGAGTCTAGGCTTACGAATGACACAAGGTGCTGGTAAGAGCTCCCAGTGGGTATTTGGGATTTGGGGATGCTGCTTACCTCTGAGCTGAAAATGGGGTATGTGGGTTTGTGTGACCCTTGCCAGAAACAGCATTCGTCGCTACAAGCTGGGAGAGCTCGTGCAACGTTCCTTCCAGCTTTCCAGGCTTATTCGTCTTCATTTGGTAAAAGCTTCTGGCAAACCCCCTCAGCTCTCCTTAGCAGAGAGAGTCAGCAAGGGAGGTGGTATGGGTGGCATCTTTCAGTGAAGATTGCACAGAGGCAGTAAAGTGTTTCTGAGCTTGGCTAACCTGATATTAGCTGCTGTTCCTCCTGGAAACAAAGCCATTTGAAAAGAAAGACTTTATTTGGATGGTGCCTGGCCATTCCCAGGTGAGGAGTCTCCAGTGGGGTTTCTGCAATAAAGACTTCTCTCAACCAGATTTTATTTCTGATTTATTCCTGACTGCTAGTTTGCACTAGTAGAGTTTTAAATATCTCATTATATAAATCTTAGCTGGGGCAGACCTGCCTTCAAAAAGCTAATGATTTGTATGGACTTTGTGAACTCACATGCTCCTAATTTTACCAAGAAAGGAATAGCAGCACCTCAATCTACTCTACATAGTCTTGCGAAGGAAAGGCTGGGTGTAAAGCCAGCCAAGCTGGTAGGCAGGAGAAGTACATCTGTGTTACAGGTGCACAGACACTGAAGAAGCTTTTCTCTGAGTCCTGTTTTGCAGTCTGGTACTTTGTAAAATGGCTCTAAGCTACCTGTTCTTTATGATTTTTTTCCATCTCATTTGCGCTACAGAGCTGACTCCAAATTGCTCCTAGCTGGGTACATTTTTTAATATTTTCTCCATAAGAGATCTTAACAACATTGGATCATGCTCTGTTCTTTCTAAAACATGTCATTTGCTAAAATAATATATCTAATGCACTTCTGGCAAAGTATTCTTAATAAAGCGGTATTCAAGTGTATGATATTGCAGTGGAGGTTTCCCTGCATGTTCCCCATCTTTCCTGGGTGAGCTGGAAGCTGCAGACCTCTCACCTTGGGCACGAGGAAGCTCTGAACCAAAGTTGGTGGGATTCCTGTGTTGCGCAACGGAGATGTGAATGTAACAGTTGGCAGGTACAGTTGTGAAAGACATGAACTGGCCACTTGGCACACACCAACAGAAGGATATGGAACAACCGGCCCCCGGGAGCTGCGCTTGCACCATTTCCTTCCCTGTGGCAGCGAGTGGGCAAGGAGCCGGAGCCAGCGTGCAGCGCTGCGAGGAGCACACGGAGAGCAGGGGGGCTGGCTTGGAAAGCGCTGGCTGCTTTCTCTTGCATGAATGGTGTGAGTTCCCTGTTTTGCCTCTTTTGTGTCCATAGGAACTTCCCCTGGCTGTTTAAGTCCCTTCGAGGTCTTGTTATGGACTGAGCAAGAGCAGAGCTGGCAAATGCGAGTGTTTGGGCTGGTATCAACAGGCAGGGAATGAGTTAAGCTTGATGCTGTCTGGAAGAAATCTCTCCTTTGCTATTCAGCCTTTCCAAAGATACGGTGATAAGTTACGTAGTGTTTCAGGAGGGTCTGCTGCCAGTTACCGGGGGTTTTGGGTAGAAGGTACCTGCTATGCATGTGTCCATAAACCTTGCAAATGTTAGGCTAGTCCTTCTTACCATTTTAATTATCTTAACGTTATCTCTTAATGAGAAAAGTCAGATGGTAAAATGATGAAATAAGGGATTTGGAGGAAAAAAGCCAGAAAACTGAGACACACCTGGGCAATGGTAGGTGGACCCTTGTGGTGGAAACATCAGCAAAAACCAAGGGCAAACTCTGAGCCAGAGCCCATCCAGCCCCCCAGCCCAAGCCTGTGGTTTCCTTCCAGCTGTGCTGCCGTCCTCCTTTGGTTGCCTACAAGTGAGGGCTGGTTTCTCCATCATTTCCTTTATGCATATTTCAGCTCCATAGGATTCAACCAACGTCCAAAAATCGACAATTCGGTCCATAAAGTCCTTCTGCTTTGCAACTGCTGTGGGGCTGCAGCCCCCGTGAGTTGGATAAACGAGAGCTGCGCATCGTATGTCTTAGTAATGTTACAGTATCATAACTGTGGGTTTGCCAGGCTTGTTAGGAGGCAATAAAAAAGGTAAATCCTCTTTCTAGCTGTATTTTACAGAACAATTGGCTTTGTCCTTCTTGGCTAGCCGTGTGTGTTCAGCATGGGAGCAAGTCAATGCTGAGCACTCGCCTCCCAGCTGATCTGTGTGCAGTATGTTACTAAAGAACCTTAAAAGCTGTTTCTCTGGAAAATGAATAATATTCTTTGTGCTTATCATGAAAAACCAAATTATGATTTAAAAATTAACTGTAGAAGAATTTACTTGTGCAATTAGTGGCACAGGCTTTCACAGTGAAAATCAAGCCGGCACAATGTAAAACAAATTACGCTCGCTATTTATTCTGATCGCTTGACGAGACTCAGATAAGAGGAATTACGCTGCAACAATTAATTAAGCTTGGTGTACACGGCTTATACTGTAGTAACGCTGGAGAATCAGTAGGTTGCGCTAGGTGATCAGCCCAAAGGCATGGCTGGGCATGTCACTGAGCAGAGGGGAGGCTGTAGGAGATCCGAGGGTGTTGCCTTTCTGCTTTGCGAAGCAGAAGCTGAAGCTGAGCTGGTGCGCAGTTCTGATTGAAGGCTCCATCTCGGATTTGTTTTGCCTTTATTAACGTACTTGCTAAGCTTGAGTTAGGCAGGTTTTAACAGGGAGGATTGAGGAACATAAAGTCTGTTTGCTACCAATGTCCTGTCTCATGTGGAGGACAAAGCTCTGGCTGAATCCTCCAAAAGTCCTTCAGTGCGGGGAAATAGAAGGGTGTAGTGTAGATTTGGGTTGCAGCCTTAGGCAGTCAGTCTGGGACCCTGTGGTACAAACTTACAAAATAAAAGCCATAGCAAGGAAAAGGACCCCTGCAGAACTGGTGCAGAAACAAAGCAATTCCCCGTTGCCCGAGTTTCCTAACTCTGTTCTGAAAAGCCTAGTTGCCCCTGTTGCTTCCCCCAGCACCCTTTCCCCTCACCTTGAATATTTCTAGAACTGTGTATTTTACCAGCCCTTTATTTCCTTCCCAGACCCAGCTACAAATTGTACTTTCCCTTCTTCTACAGCCACTTATTTTTTCACTAGACTGAAAAGATTTACTTACACTGTTTGCCCCAACTGCTCTGTAACCTAAAATAGAAAGTGGTATTTACTTTTTCTTCTCTGGTGCTGGGTGAGAGCCCCAGCTAAAATAGGAATTTTTAGCATATGGCCTCTACCTCTCTTAAGCACCTGCATCCTGCATCCCTGCAGCAAAGCACTGCACCTCCTGCGCTGCTGGGACAACTCACGTTAAATAACAGCTCCCTGAAAAGGTTTGTGCAACCAGCCTGGGGGACAGACCAGAAAAGTGCTGAGTGGTTGCCATCAATGTGCAGGTGAAAATGTTGCTTTAGAAGAGCAAAGCCGGTGTGTTGGCTGGAGGCTCAGAGCCCTGCTCAGTCAGCAAGGTCAGCTCAGTCTTTCATTAGTATTTACATGGACAAGGGGGACCTTGATTGGGACCTTCCCTTTTTAAGCATGAGAAGTTGATAATTGGGTTAAAACCTGGGATTTTAATCAAGCAAAACTTAGGTAGGAGGCTTTCTTTTCTGCAGGTAACCAACTTCATGACAAAAAAATTTAAAAAAAATTGTCAAAACTGGAGAACACTGGGACTTTTGCTGAAATGTTTCTGCTTTCAGTATAAGGGAAAGGGTTTTTTTTCTTCAGCAAACTCAATTGTATTGACTCGCTTTCAATGTCTGGCTGCTATCTGCCCCTGCAGGTTTGGACTGTGTATTTATACGGAGGTGCTGATTTTTCATTCATAGCAAAATTAAAGGTGGAATGTGGGGAAGGTGGACGGGACATAGCGGGTTAAGCTCTTTCCACAGACATAGCAAATATCTTTCCGTAGCTTTTTAAAAGAAACCAATCTGCTGTCAGGTCATACACAGCTCCCACTGAAGCAGCTTCCCTGCTTGTCTGAGGCTGCAGTTGTGTAAGTAAATACGTGAGCCTGGAGCACTTGTAGAGCACTTTAGCCCTTGGGACTCCCAGTAGCACATTGGTAGCATTGGCCTGAAAGCCTTGTCCTGTTATAAGAGCTTCTTGTCCTGGGAAAGTCTTCAGCTGATTTACTAATGGAAAGAAATGCCTCACTTGGACAAAAAGAAACCTGGGTGTGCCAAGGCTATCCTGAAGCAGGAGTCTGGGGAAAAGGAATGAGTTACTTCATTAATGTTGTTTTATGTTTTTGGTGATGGGCCCCAGGAAAGATTTGGGTTTCAGCTTTGTTTGGGTTTCAGGGTTTTTTTCTCCCCAGCTGCATTAAAAAAGCAGAACCCAGCCCAAACTCTGTGACAGCACCAAAGAAATTCAAAGCAATTTGTAGTGAAGCAGCCCTTTAATAATGTGATTTTCCATATGCAGGCTTAAGCGAAATATCTGGCTTATTGAAGAAATCTTCGTGTTTGGCTGCAAAGAGAGCAGAGAAGTCCAAGACAAGTGAGCTGCAGCATGGCTTGCTGAGGTGCTGCTGAGTGTCATGGATCCCCCACCTCCTTGCCCCTCGCCCGTTCCCCACTGCTTCAGCCTTCACCGACCAGTGCAATGATGTGCAGGATACAATAGCAGCTTTAAAGCACGTGTTATACCTTACTCTGAGTCTGTTTATGTTCCAATAACCACATTTTGTTCAGGGATGCATTTTGGGTGGAACAACCGTTTGAGGCTCAGCGGCTTCCACTTTACCAGGGTGACTACCTATGCCTGAGCAATTTAACGAATACACAAGTGGGAGGCTGAAAGCTTTGCCCCTGATGTGCAGCCACCCGTTTACAGGTTGGGAGTAGGATCTGTTAAGTCGCAGTTCTGGATATGGACATGGGACGTAATTCCTCGGTAGACCCTTTGCATGGGCAGCAAGATGCCAATTTTTTCCCCCTTCTTGATGGGGCCGCTGTACTTGACAGGTTTGATGTAAAACATCTTAATGCAGAATCCTGTTAACAGGGGAGAGAAGAAGGGGAAACTGTTGCTCCTATGAAATGGTTTAAAAGCCTGGCAAAGTCACAACGTTCAGTAGCAAAATACAAATGGCAATAAAATAATAAGAGATTCAGTAGCAGAAAAAGTTACAGAAAATGCTGTGATGGCCCTATAGCATCAAGGAGAGAGAGTAGGATAAGAAGTAAATTAACACGGAGGAGTGTGGGGAAGGAGGTTTAAGTGGGTAAAACTGCATAGGCAAGTCAGAGGCTGTTCCTTTAATTATCCAAAATGTGCAAAGGGACCAGCTTCATCCTTTGACTTTTTTGATAGAAGTGAAACGCTGTAATCCCTTCAATCAATTTTTCTGCCTTAACAGACCCTGAATTTCAAAGTTACAGTTTTCACTTGGATTCACATGCAAGTGCACTGCAGTTTGGGTTGGGTTCATGATTTTTGGCTCATGTTAAAGCTCTATAAATGAATCAGAGTGTTTTGCAATCAAACTTTTACGTATCTTTCAGCTCTGGTACCTGATCCTGAAAGCTGGACCCCGTTGTCGATGGCGTTGCTGTTTCCATAGGGCCTGGCCTGTTTGTCGATCTTCCCCGTGAAGGGTGCGTACACCACCGAGCCGTCCTCGCACACCACATCCACTCCCCTGTGCTTCCTCCCTCCTCTGAGGAAGAAGAGCAAGGTGGGTTAGCCTGTGGTGGGGCACCTTGCCAGCTAGAAACCCTCCTCTTGCCCATTTTTTCATGCTTATTTCTATTTTAAGAAAGTTTCATGCCCAGCCATCTCCTGTCATCCCAGCCCAGGACCTGGGGTCATTGTATCCACCGCAGCCCTGGGAGTCGCAGCCTCTGATTTTGTTTCCAGGTTGACTTGAGCAGATTTTTGCCCATTGTGCTGCAGCTAGAAAAGAAGAAAAGAGAAGAACTGAAGATGAAACCCACAAGCTGGAAAGGCGATTTCCCAGCTTGTGTTGTTTAAACAATAGCAAGGTCCCTTTGGACCTTGCTGTAACCACGGATCAGGCTTCAGGGAACTAGAAAGTTGTTCATCTTTTAACGTAAGTTAATTTTAGAGATTAAATGAAACAGTACTTTTTTTGTCTTATGCTTTGCCCAGTGATGTTTGAGGGTACTTAAAGCAGTGACTTCAAAGCAAAAATGCAGAACAAATAGATCTGGAGGGGACGTCGTGCAGTGACCCACTCCTCTCCCATTGCCCAGGGCAGCCGTGCTGAGCTGCCTTCACGTGGCAGGCGTGCGGCTGGAGCTACAGGGTGTCTTTGCCTGGAAGGTGACCCGAGCCACCCAAAATCCTGGGATACTGAACTGTGACTGTGAAAAACAGGGCTGGGAGAGACCCACTGAGCCCATTGCTATTCCCTAGTGTGGGACCCAGTCAAAAATACAAGCTGTACTTTTTCTAGTGGCATTTTCTGTCTCGCACTGTTTGAAAGTAGCAGCCAGTAGGGTAACATCCTCTTGGTTTTCATTCCAGACTCCAGCTATCATCACCCACAGACAAACCCAGGCTGATCCTACGGCCCTGGTGATGCCTGAGAGAGGAAAGACACCTATTTATAGGGGTGAAGGGGGGAAAGGCAACCCCTGGCTCGGTACCTTCTACACGGCTCTCGCAGCCCTGCTCCCTCCACCAAAACCACTAGGGTTTCCCGGGGGAAGCTTTAGCAAGAAGGGGGCTGGTGTAGCAAGAAGCAATGAGGTGAGGTTTATTCGCGTGCGTGGCCAGCTCAGCAGGCACCATCATCCCCACTGGGCTCTGGAAGTATAGGCAAACAGGGGAAATGGTGTGCTGGCACTGAAGATCTGGTGCTAAAAGGGTGCAGGAAATCTCTAACGCCTTTCTCAAGCAAAACAGCCCTTTGTTCTAGGTAGGCTGCACTTATTTTAATGAGTTGGGTATTCTTTGTGGAATCAAAGGTGATGACATTAAACACAGAAACATCTCTGGGAACACTCTATGCTCAGTGGGCTGATCTTTAAGTAGAAGTCTTTTAAGAAAACAGGCATGCTGTTAGGAATTGATATGCCTCAGCTGGTTCTTCCTTATTCAATCAACGTTATTACTCCAACAAAATTTTGCCACAAGTCTTTACCATATCTAAAAAGGATTTTTCCATGGAGGTCTCTACGCAATGGGAGAGGAGTTATTTTCAAAGGCAAAAAATGGCGGAAACCAAATCAGTTTGTAAATCCTTACAGATATACTTCATTAAAAAACAAAAAGAAGCAATCAAAACCCCCCCCCCCCAAAAAAAAAAAGCAAGCAGGTTCCAATGAGCAATGTTTACTAAAATTCAGCTAACTCACCACTGGAGATCACAATCACAAGGATGACTGCTGTGACTCTGTGCATTTTCATGTGCCTTGAGAGCTCTGCTTTCAAAGTGAAGGGTCTAAAATACTTTGCTTTCTATTTATACAACCCAGCAGAAGCTGCATCCAAATTTTTCCAGCCAATCAGAAAATTTATGTGGCTTCAGTTCTTTTGCTCACAGATTCAGGCCAACAGCAAGAACTGACAGCAGCCCTCGAGGTGTTCCACCAGCCTGGCTAATTGGCGGTGTAGAGGGTCCAATTTATTTAGCAATAGCAGCTACATGATTTTTCTTGGTTTTATTTACAACGAAACGACGCATATTAAACCCAAATTTTAAGCACAATTTGTAACTATTCCTGCCGGTTGCACAATCCTGAAGTTTCGCAAGACAGCTTGGGTGGAGAAGGGGAAAAGAGTTCAAGGGAACTTACAAAAATATCTGAGCAGATGGACACCTTGCTCTCCCAGCATGGTTGTTGCTTCATGGAAAGAAGTTCAGCCAGGTGGACACAGCTCTGCACCATGCGTCACACCCAACCTCACACTGGAAAAATCTAATTAGGTGATCTGCAAAATGAGAACCTCGCACCCCATTTTTATTTGAGCTTCATTAATGCATCCCAGATATTGCCATGTTGCTGATGATGAACCTTCAGCGTTAGCAGTGGGAGAGACACATGTTTACAATCTTCACGGTGCCTGAATGGAAAATGTTATAAACCCTATAATATTGTGGCTGAGTAAAATTACAGGAAACTGAAGAAGAAGAGAACACTGGAGCACGAACAAGGCCACCTCGAGTGTTGTTTCTGGGAAGGGAGGGAATGCAATGCCCTGGTTTACAGCCAGGAGCTGGAAGTTGTTTGTCTTCTCGGCTCTTTGGCCGCACAGGCTGTGCCACTGGGAGCCATTGACTGTTTTGTTTCTCTGAGGATTAAAACCCGAGAGCCCAGGTTAGATACAGCTTCAGCTTGGGGCTCTCAGCCAGGATGCTGTGCCCTCGCTGTCTCTCTTGTGTGGCACCAGATGGGTGAAGACTGGCTTTACACCCCAAACCAGAACCAAGAACAGTTCTGCTGCATAGGATTTAAACTCCATCTTTGCTGGAGATGGAAATGTCCGCTGCCAGTGGATGCTGCTGAACTGAAGTTGTATTTCACGGGAAAAGAAAGTGATCCCATCAGGATGTCTTCAAGACATGTGTGCTGCCTTCTCCTTTCCCTTTCTCCCAGTGAAGTATCATCCAACTACATCATGTATGTCTGTCATACAGTAACAGGGACAGGGTAACAGCTTGGCTGGGACAGAGCCAGCACCTGAACCCGGCTGAAGCCTGGCTGAACTGGGCTTCACAGCCTGGTGGAGCCCACGTGAGATGTTTCAGCTTTAGACAACCCACTGCAAATCAGCAAGACGAGGAGGAGAGTCATGCTGGTCCTGATACACAAGGGGGTTTAAACCTGATGCTGCCTTCCCACCACCCGCACTCACATGTGAATTCCTGAATGAGATTTTTCTCCAGAAGAAACACTCCTGGTTCACTGTTTTCCTGCTCATCAGATATTACATGTGGAGAGGGGGAAAATCCATTTAATGGAAACATTTTGAAACAATAAGTTTAAACAGAGTATATAGGGAAATACATGACAGTACCTACCTCTCTGTGCAATGCTTCTCGTGCCTCGGGCTCAGCTAAACCAATCCAGATAAAATAACATTATGTTTGTTTGTTAATTACTAATTTTGTTAGAGACCTACCAATCAAGATCAAGGAGGAGAAAAGAAGGAGTGAAGTAATTCTGTGCATTTCCTCAGAAGCTCAGAAAATGAGTTTTTTTCCTAATACTGTTACTAATAACTATCCTGAAGGCCAGATACTTTCTCAGCTTCAAGCTGCACACTCAGTCTAGTGCAGCGGAGGTGAACATGCCGTGGTGAGATGCAACAGGAAAACCCACCAGCTTCAAGGGCATTCTTCATACACAACAGTAAGGTCTCTCGGCTGTCAGCCCATGCCATCTCCAGGATTTCTCTGATCCACAAAAGAGCAGACGAACAGCTAACTTCTGCTCCTGTCCCCGATTAGTGGTGTCACCAACACATCTGGCCATGCAGACAGCAGAAAACGTGCACCTGCTCTTGTGTCACACTGGGGAATTTAGGTTAAGAGCTTTTTGGAAGTCTGGATTCCCAGGCTGCATATTGGTTTCTCCAGGGTCTTTTAATAAACTACTGCCTTGCTGCCTCTGGTGTGTGGAAGATAGGAAGACTGCGAAGGTCTGCAAAGCGTGGCTCCCTGCACCTCTCCATGACATTTTTTGGCTTTGTTTTGACTTTGCTAACTGAGTTGAAAAGTTTTTACAGAGCTAATTGAGTGAAATAAACATGGTAAATTGAGTAAACTAAGCATGGTAAATTATTTGCTGGCATTTTACATTATACCCTGAGATAAAGATCAGGGAGGTAAAGAGTGATTAATGCAGATTTTCGGTGAACTGTGCAAGAGGAGCGGGTACTTTCCTCACCTTCTCTGTGCCCACTGTGCTGCGTTTCACGGAGGTTACAGCCTTATTCTGTCTCTGAACAACATTCCAAGGATGAAACAATGCACACAACCCTCCACTTTCTTCACATCTTGCTTGTTGCTAGCTGTAGCCAAAGATTTTTTTTTTCTTTGTAGAAAAACCGGTTGCAGAAAGGTGGCAGCGATTGGCAGTTACTTAATTTTGCATTGATGGCAGGTGTGTGAAAGAGTTAAAGCAGGACAGGGGAGGCAAAACCAAGAGCAGAGCCTGTGCCATGCAGGCAGTGAAGGGCTCCTTCATCGGGGAGGAGATGGGGAAAACCCTGCAGGAGGTAAGTGGGGCAGGATGGGGCTTTTCCTATCTCACACGGTGCTGGGAGCCACTGAGAAATAGAGGTAAAATGTGTGTGGGAAAGGCAACCCTCTTTAGCAGTAGCTGCAGAGCCTAGATAGCATGTATGCCTGGAGGGGAAAAAAACCCACAAGAATCCCCTAAACACCACAGTTTTGTAGGCTCTGCAGGACACCCTGGGGTTTATGAATACCCATTCTGCTGCATTTGGGGGTAACACGGGGGAGGTGGGTGTCTTGCAAAGAGGTGAATAAGTAGCGAAATAGTAAACTTGCTCATGTGCGAGTAAGCACCACGGTGCAATCAAATTAAATGTAATTTGAATAAGACTAAATTGAAAAGACAATGATGTTAAATCCTATCTCCAAAACTCATCAAATTCACTAAAAGCAATTTCCAAAATTGTAATCATGCTGGGATCTAATAAAGTTTTCATTAAAAAGAAAGTGTTTGACTCAGCCTGTCACCTAACACCATTAGGTTTTTTTCCCCCCTGTTACAGAAGGGATGCAAATAGTTTCTGTTTTACCAAGTACCAAGGCATGACTGAGTTTGTTGGCAATGCTCTAAAGGCTGTGAATTCCCAACTAACTTATACTAAAAACGCTCTTTGCTCCTCCATCCCACCCCTTAAACTTTGAGCTTTTGGTGACACAGGTATGCTGACGCTCACAGCCTGCTCTGGTTTTTGCTTTACTGGGATTACATTAGCCTACAGGAGCCTTCTCATTTTCTTCTATTCACTAGTTGGTATGACCTGAAATACATAAATATGCTTAAAAGACCTTCAGATTCAAATAGAGTGAAATCCTGGGTAGGTTACAGTGAAGAAGAGAGGGCAGTTTGGTTATCTAAATATCAGGTTTTGGAAATATCCAAGTTTTGCAAGATTGTAGTTTAATTTCTAACATGAAATTAAGGGAAGTAAGCCCTGAGGCATGGTACTGCCGTTGTCTATTATCAACATCTTATTTTTCCTCTTTTTTTTTTTTTTTTTTTTGATGATGGCAAATGCCACACATGAGCCAGGAGGCGATGAGCTGTAACTCCATGTGGCAGCACGCTTTCCCTCTTGCTGTGCTGGGTTGTGTTGCCCATGTTTCCTAGAGACTGCCAAGCGCATAGAAGAGGGCCCGAATCAGTCAAAAAGCTGTCTATGTGGATAACAGTTTATTCCTTCTGTTAATTATGCTTATTAAAAAAAAAAAATTGGAAGAACAGGGCACTCTAGAGAGCACTCTGGTGTCCAAAAGCAGCTGTTTCTTCTGCCTCCCCTTCTCTGAAAACATCTTGGACCTTTAAAGAAACAGGAACTATCACCAAAAAGTCTTATTTTGATTAGTATTATTTCTTATATTTTTAAAAGGGAACATTTTTGTAATTAACATGTATTAGATTCCTGAAATGCAGCATCCAGCCCGTGTAATGGGCACCGAGGGAAAGGATGGTAATGAGACCCAATTTAACTAATGAGTGTAATTTAGGGAGGCTTTATTGCAGAGTTTCACAGGAAATACTTCAGAAACATTCAGCCTGTGGAAAAGAAGGGTTTTGCGGTTCCTCAAAAAGCCTTGCTTCAATCTGTAGAAGGACCTAGTGGGTTTTTATTAGTTTATGTGAGCAACTGAAGATGCCGTGTGCAACGATGAAAGTGCACTTGTCTCTCCAGCGCTTCCCCAGCCGAGGAGAGCTGCCCCCGGGCTGTCCCGAGGGATGCCCCTCCAAACCCCGGCAAGGGGCAATCTTTGACTCTCTGCACCCAGTCCTTAATTTACTATGTTGCTGGCTTTAAACCCTGCAGTTTACTGGGCACAGCTGCCTGTTGGTTCTTGCAGAAAAACATTTCTTTGGGGTCCTGTGTACCTGTCCCTGAGGCAGGGTGCAACAGGACAAGCTGCACAACCCTGTGTCCCTTCCTCCCCGCTGTGGTGTGTCAGCCTCAAGATGCCCCTTGGGGCCCAGGGTAATGGTCACTCTCTGTGTCTTCTCCATCAGTGGCCTCACCTCTGCTCTTGTCCTTTGCTGGGTTTGGGAGTATTTGGGGATTTACTTCTCTTTCTTCCAAAAAAACCTGTTGAGCAAGAGCTCATGTTGGCACAGCTGGGCTTACCCAGGAGAAGCCTGGTCCCAGCCAGGTCTTGACTTTTGGACACCTGAGAAACAGGGAATGGCATCACTGACCCTCCAGAGCATAAAGGTGTTCAGGAGATGAACTGGGCTGTGCAGGGGACGGTGGAAATGGCTGAGCTGCCACTGCCCTCTGATGGAAAGGAGGCGAACACAGTCCTGCCGAGCAGCCCGTCCTTATCGCCCTGAATCCTTATATCTGTGCATGCAGATAGAGATAAAATCTCTCACTCTGTGCATATATGTTGGCCATCTGTACTCCTCCTTCCCTGATTAAGGGAAGCCCAGCCCCAGTGCTGGGGTTTATGGGGATGCTCATCAGCATCCGCTCACTGGGACTGGCGTGAACTGGTATGTGCAGCCACTGGCTGCTCAGAGGTACTCTGATACATTTTCCTTCCTTTTTCTGCTTTGCATGCGCAATCCCTCCCACGTCCGTGTGCTGAGGAGGGGGTGTGCGGTGCAGAATGAGTCCCTTGCCTCCCCTGAGGACATGCTCTGTATCTGACAGGACTTTCTGTCAGCAGAGGTTCGTGGGCAGAAATGGAAAAGTTGCTTTGCCTTTCCTTCATTGCACTGTCTGTTTGTCCCTGCACCTCCTGCCATCCAAGGTCGTGCCCTAGCACCTTTGCTTTCATATGGAAGAAGGAAGAGAGACATTTATCTTACCTCAAATAGTTTAATTCAAAATCCCAAAACAGGTCTTGTGGTGCCCAGGACCCCGAATCTCCCCTGTCCAGGTGCCCCAGCCTCCAGGATCAGCCCACAAAGAACTTCTTAGTATTTTGGCATCAGCAGCACGGAAAACTGCAATATACTGGATATTTAAGTATGAAAGCATGCAAAGATGGTTATAAAAGTGATACAGCTGTTGTGGTGATGGTTACTGTTCTGCGTTCAGCAGACTTTCTTTTACAGTGTTGCTCGATTTTGAAAAGCTGCAGACAGAAAATGTGGTGGAGTCGTCGAGACTGGTTTTGCTGACAGGCAAAGGCAGATACCACCTATCCCCCTCACCTTCGGGCTGGCAGAGCCCTGCCCTCCCTAAAATAAAGACTGTGTGGGAATGGCTCCTTAGCAGGTCTCTGAATGGAAACCATATAATTATAAACCACTGTCTAGCCTAAAGCACTGGTAAGTGTTTAAGCTATCATATTTCCATGGCTTGTTCAAGGGTATTTTTAGTGTTGGTGGAAAAAAGTTGCTGACTCTAGGTCAAGTAATCCCTCCTAAAGTCTACGGTCCTGATTCAGGAAAATTAACCATTTGTTCGTTATGATGAAGCCTCTCCCCCATCCTCTGTCCAAGCCTTTCCATGGAAGAGTATAGGCCTGGAGGAAGAAGATGAGCTTGCATTAACGATCAAAGTCTGCTGCTGCTAAAATGCAGGTCTGTGTCTAAACATCCTTTCTCTTACACACTTCCATTGCACATACCTGCTTTTGCCAGAGTGGAGGCAAGCAGTGAAGGAGCTGCTCCCAGAGGCAGTGCCTTGGCTGAGGCTGCTCACGAACCCAGCTGTGCAGCAGAGCTGGCTCAGGAGCTTTGATTTGTTTGGTTTTAACACAAGTCACTCGGTAATGATGGGAAGGCATTGTTAAACTGCTGCTCACCCAGCAAAGAAAAAAGCCAGAAGTTGGGAGTTGGTGCGGTGTTTGTTATCCTGTTTGTGTATTTGGTCATTTGTTGCTCCAAGGTCACGGCTGATGGTCTCTCCATCGTGCCACTCTGGTCCCTGGCGCTCAGGGCTGCGTGGAAGCCCACTGAAGGAGATCTGTGCATAGGGTGAGTGGCTGGGCCCGCAGGAGGAGGAAAGCAGCAGGGAGGCCACGCTGGCCAGCACCACGGGCAAAGGGCTTAGCCTGCTTTTTCATAGGCGTCACGGAGGAGCAAACTTCCAGGAGACATCTGAGGAGGGTCATTGGGGGATGGAGAAGAGCTCTTCTGCACGCAGCCAAGCAGGGGACAGGACAGGGGACCGGCTGAAGGGTTTGCAGTCGGCAGTGGAGGTGAGCGATGCTGGCAGATTGGAGGTGGGTGCTGATGGCTTGACAGTACATGGGAGATGGCCAGTGTAGGGATGAGATGTGAAGAGCCATGAAGAGCCTTGAGATGGATAAAAATCAACGTGTCTGACGTAAGAGGGGGAGCCATGGAGAGAGGAGTGATGTGGTTAGGCTTACAAGCCAGAAAATGAGCCCAGGCTCCTCTGAGTGATGAGACAACCTCTGTTAGAGCCACGAACACTGAAACCAGAGCGGATGATTGAAGTCACCCAAACTGTTTTTCTAGTTCAAACTAGAATTAATCTCATTTAATCGAAATGCTGTCAATGAGTATTCGTCAGTAACTCTTTCTTCTGGGCAACTAACCCCAGAGTTGAGGACATGAGCATGTCCAGGGTCCCCCTCATGAATTTGAGGTGTCACGGCTGCTTTGCGATACCTTAAATGCCGCTTCCAGTGGTATCAGCCCCCCTCTGCGGAACGTGTACTTCAGGTTTGATAACTATGCTGCACCATTAAGAGAGGGTTTCTAAATAACTCCTTCTTGTGCCATTAAATCCACAGTTTACTCCCTGCCCTTGTATTTTATTGCTTGGGTTGCTGATAACTTTCCTGTATGGCTTCTCTTGGAAAACAGTCTTTCCTGCTAAGCATTTCCTTCCGTTGGCCTGTGAGGGTTAATTAAAACCTCCCTAGGATTTGTTGCTTTGATGCAATGAGGTCTGGGGAAGCTTTTTTTTTCCCTTTGAAGAAAGAGTCGAGTGCCTGCAGGTAGTCCGCACGCTCCTGCAGCTCTGATAAGAGACTCCTACTTGTTTGCAAGGTCCTTCTTGGACACACAGCTTTGGTTTAGTCGGTTGTATTGTGAAATGGGGGAGACCTGTGGCTCTGGAAAACCTCATGGACTAATGGTTTGTTATGGAAAACCCAGAATGCTTTATCTCAGACCAGGGTTATCCAGCTCAGGAGCTGGATGATGCCTTTCAGTTTTGCCCCGTTGCCCCTCAGAAGTAGACCATGTCCCACCAAGACCTCTGTGTGTGTGTGTGTGTGTGTGTGTGTCCGTCCAGCTCACACACACAGGGCTGTGGATCCCCAAAACCTGGTGCGGGGAGGGGGATGCCCTGGGCCATTTTGACTGGCCGGTGGATGCTTCTTGGGCAGCAAGGGGCGTTTGGCCCCTCTGGTGTTTCTGACCCAGATGTGCCCAGACCAGGAGTGTTGGATGCATCTCCCCCATTTGCTCCTGGTTGCTGCTGCAAGGCTGTCCCCTGAGCCACTTCGGATACCTAGGCTAAAAGATGTTTAATTATTGCTGAAAGCAAACTTGTCAGCTGCCCATTCACTCCTAGTCACAGCAGATGACAGATTTATTATTCCTGGTACCCAGAGCACAATTTGCACCACTGGGCATCTCGACCTGGGAGGAGAGCTGCTTTGAGCCGTTGTGGTTTCATCTGTGCTGTACAATTGGAAAGACATCTTCAGGAAAATTGAATTTCTCGTGTACAGGACAACCTATAATGTATGCAGCTTGTCTCGTTTGTCTAAAGGACTCCTCTGGGCAGTGTCCAGCAGAGGGTGCAGTGGCTTTTCGTGTCTGCACAGCTGGTTTTCAGGGAAAGGATGTCTTCATCCCTCGCTTCTGTTTATTCATTTTTTTAAAGGGAAAAAGAAATTGCAGGGCCCTTTTGCTATCTGAAAACTGAAATTATTTAATGCCCGTATCAAAACCAACCTCTACTTAATTTTAGAGAGAAGTATAGCAATATTACAGTTCATTCAGAAAAGACTCTTTGATATCTACTTGTGCGAAACGATGGTCAATAGGCAATGGACAGGAGGTTTATATGTGTCCTTTTATATTTAATTCTACATGCTTTCATGAAGCCTTTACGTAGCAAATTGTGTTGGGGTCGTTAAAGTTTTGTAATGCTATTCAGGGTGTGCTTTTCTCAGTGCTTGTAGCAAGGGCAGAGTATCGCTTTCCCCATGTTACAAGTTCTTGGTATTGCAGGTGCCACAGGAGAGCGTTATCTGGTGGATCATTTGAATCTTTAGGCTCTTGCTTTCAAAACGCACATACTATGCAAAATTAGCTCTCTTTCAAATCACGTACGAAACCTCTCCCAGTGCTCAGTTCCTGCTCCTTCCAGTGTCTGTATAGACTGACATGAGCTTTTTCCCTGGAATAACAAGGAACTTAATACCACAATTATGAAGCCCTCCTTTGTTGGACAGGGTTCAGAAGTTGCTTGGTTATGATCCTTATATCAACCAATCGTGAATAATTTCTCTGCCACCAAGGGTCAGCCAAACAGTGCCGGAGAATTGCCAAGGATCAAGCGGTTGCTTTGGCCAGAAAAGTCTGGTTTGATGCTTTTTTAAAAACAAACCAAACCAAACCCACACCCCCCACACCCCCCCCCCCAAAAAAAAACCAACCCCAAACAACAAACCCAAACGCTGGTCCTGCAAAAACCCAGCAGGCGTTTTGCCCCTGCCCCTGAAGGTGCAGTGCTGGTGTGAGTTGGGCAGCCTCGCTACGTGCTTGCCCAGGCACACTGCTGCCTTTGTACACCAGTGCCTGGTAAGAAATGGCAGAGGATAATTTCACTGGATTACAGACCAAGGCTTGATGCTGAAGGCTCAGTTGATCAAGGCCTTGTTATTCTCGTAGCAGTGGACTTTTGTGCTGAGTTCACCCACTGGCAAGCGGTGTGACACGAGTGCCAAGTCTCCAGAAGGTTCCCAACCCCTCTGTAGTGGTATGGGGATTTATTTATTTTATAGTGCCAGTTATGATTGACAGAAATTGGCATGGGGATAATGAGAACTGCTGCAAAAATGATCCGAGGGTTTGCAAAATGTGCTCTTTGCAAGCATCCAGCATGTAAAGTGTACATCTCCAATGGGATCAGGCTTTCGTGGTCTTTAGCGCAGCCTAATTGGATTCAGCCTCCTAATTCATGTCCATATTCTCTTCATAATGAGCTACAGATCTCATGAAGATTATTGACGGGATGTCAGTGAGTGTGTTGTAAGCAATGCACCAAATGTATTCCTCTTGCAAAGGAAGAATGAGCCAAGACCTCGGCAATGCTGTGGGCTGGCTGCACCCAGGCAGGGCAGCCCTCATCGCCTCGGCTGCTCTAACAGCCATGTGCATTCATCTAATGAGGGCCAAAAAGTGATCGAATCCCTGCAGGAGCTACACTGAGCAAATCAGCTCCCGTATCCAGACCTGCTGCTCCCACTGACATCTTAGGGCCATGCCAAGGGCATCAGCTCAGGTCTGGGTACGGCCTGGGACCGTGTCCTCTCCTGCTCGTGGCTGTTTGATTTATGTATTTACATTGACCTGTCTCTAGACATCACTAAAGGGTTTGCTAATGTGTTTGAAAAGCCTATTATTACTCTAAAAGGAGAAAATTTGGAGAAAATTTCCTCATTTTATATGTGCCAACATGATCCTTGCTGTTACCCCAGGACTTGGGCAGCTTCCACTGAACCTGCTCAGATGTGTTGGGCTCGGACAATCTGGCTGTAAGTAAGAGGCCCAAATTCAGTAGCTCCTTGACACTGTTCTCCTGGTAGACAGAGAAAATGAGTAGTTTCTGCTTTCTCCTTTCCTTCACCATGAATGGGCTGAGAAATTGGGTGAACTTGCCACATTTCTGAAAGATGAAACCAGCCAGATGCTGGTCAGTAGTCCTGCTTCCCCATTACTTCTGCAGTGAGTCAAAGCTGACCCAATAGGAAGTGGCAATATTTTAAATTTTGATGGTCATTTCTCTGTGGAAAGTCTGTGAGCCCTCCCTTTGCGGGGATGTCCATCCTTTGAGGATGTCCCAGAAAGCTGGGGCAGAGCAGTACAGAGAAACCTGATCTCTGTAGGAAGATGGCATCAAAGCAGGTTGGGATGAAATGGCAGGGGGCAAGATGAGATCCATTCAAGATGGATCAGGATTCACTCATTTCTCAAATTAAACACTTGTTTTTCTTCTTCCTTGGCTTCTGTGGCCCCTTGGTTCAGAGTGGAGCCATGGCATGTGAGTGCCTCAGCGACTCTGTTCCAGCAAATGCCCCATGGGATGCTCTGCATGATTTGAGATCCGATGGTGTTTCCAATGGGAGAAGGATCCAAAAAGAGTATGAAGACCCCTGAGAAAACTTCCTGTGAGGTTGCTTACAGTCTTGAGGAAACTCAAAATCTTATTCAGGCATGGGAGGAAGGGGAGGGGAGTTGCTCTTCTGCAATGAACTGGAGGTGTCAGCTTGCCCTGGGCAAAAGGCTGCCCACTGCTGAGCTCTAGCGACAAACAGTCCTGAATAACCATCAGCCAACTCTTGCTGGTAATTAATAGGTGACTAATTAATAATTGTATGTTGGAGCCTGTAGTGGGTATTTCCCTAATGACCAAAGCAAGCCAAAGCCATAGCGTGCAAGCACACTGACTGAGCTGCATCCTGCTCTCTCCATCCCTTCAGGGAAGGCAGCCTCACTCCACCGGCTTGCTGTGCTTCCTAGAAAAAAGTTCAAATCCTAATTTAACAGCATATATTTTCTTAAAAAATGATGAAGCTATGTTTTCCTACTGAAATGTTATTCCACCCCTCCCTGCAAGCAAGCCTTCATTTTTGTTCTCTTTGAAAAATGCACATCTTGTTTCAGCTCTGTCTCTGTCCTGGTCACCATCTTTTGCATTTGCAGTTAATTTCCTACTTCAAAGAAAAACAGAAATGTCTTTGATTTACTAGATTGGCTAAATTCAATATCTTTCCCAGAAACAGTGGCTCAGTGTTTCCTAACAATAAGTTTAAACTTTTGAATGATATAATTTCCTCACTTCTGACACTCATCAAAATCAGCATATTGTATCCAATTTGGTCTCCTTCATATCCCTGTGGCAAGCTCAGTGTAAATTTTATCCACTTTAAACAATAGTTGTGTTTGCCACACGGTGTCCTAAAGCTGCAAGGTCTGATTCGTGATATGAATAACATGCACAGTTGGACACCTACATTAAGTATGTATGATGAGATCACTTCCAGTAAAACCTTGAAATGCAGTAATGTGAAAAACATCTGGTTGTTGTGCGTTTGATTTAAAGTTGGAAGTCTTGGACAAAGGGACTATACATTTATTAATGAGTTCTGTGCTTTATGGAGGTTTCCATGCAATTTACTCATTAGACTTCAAAAGCAGGAAACTATACAACCTCTTGAATAAAATTAGCTTATTAGACATCAAAAGTAGGAAAATACACGATCTCTTGGTTGAAATTAATTATTGCACTGTGGGTTTTTCAAAAGAAGACTGAATTTAACGTGGCAGGTCCCTCCTATGAACCCACCACCGATGCAATAGGTGTGTGTGTTTACGCCAAAACAAAACAGGAACAAGGTTTGGACATTGGGAGTTGGCCACGCCAAGCCATGCCGATTCCTTAGCTGGAGATGCTGGTGCATGTACGAGGGGTAAGGCCAGAGGAGGGGATCCAGGGGCTCCCACGGCACAATCCTGCAGCCCTTGCCAAGTGTTTAAAGCCGTGTGGGGTGGCTGCATGATGTCTCTTCCCCAGAGCGAGGATGAAGCATTCTCTCTCCCATCACCCCTCACCTGGGTTGGTCGCTACCATCACCTTTGTGCCCTTGGCAGAGCCTGGCAGGGACCGGCGCGGGGCTCAGCTGCAGCCCGCTGCTCCAGGCAGTCATGCAGGAATGACTCGGTGTCTGCGTCTGCCCAACAAAAACGTACAGTGTGTTTGAGGCGTATCAGTAGCGAGCCCTGGTAACCATGGAAATCCAGCTGTTTAGCAAATTGTAGACAGGAAAATTCAACAAAGATGGCCAAGGAGATGAATTAGAGCTGCCCCTTGGCAAGCACGGCATAGAAACTAGTGGCTTTTTCTTTTTTCTTTCCTTTTTTTTTTTTTAATTTAAAAAAAAAAAAAAGTCCGCATGTGAAATTTCTAATTTTTCATTCATTGTTGACTGTCTGCTCTGAAACGTGGAAAATATTTGCTGGGGTGTTGCAATGTCTCCCACGTTTCGTTTGCGTTCCTGCCTCGCCTTGCCAAGGTGGCCTCTCCTCACACCGTGGGCGTCGCTGTGACGGGGTGTCCCTCTGCCCCCTCCTTCTCACAGAAATGTGCTCTTGGCAGCCCCAAATTCACATGCTCTGAGGGCAGATCCCCAAATATGGGGAAAAAGTTACTGGAAATGCTGCCAAGGGCCAAACTGACACGCAGAGGGGCTGAGGAAGCGTGACCTCTTCGTTTGCCCATCACAACTGGGTCCCTTCTTTATATATAGAAATATTTATATTTGACCTTTCTGTTGATCTCCCACTGTGCCCAGTTCCTCACCAATGTCCAGGTATGGCATTTCAATCATTTTTCAAATGTGGGAGCTGCAATGGCAGATGAACTCTAGACTGGAAAAATCCAAGAAATGCGGATTTTGAGATATCAGTGTTTCTGAAATATTTTTGTGGTATATTCTCTCTGATGCTGCTTAAAGTTGCATTAGTTTCTGCATTTTATTTGGTGCTGCTCAGGATTTTGCTGCATTAATCCATAGTTTCTTATAAATTGCTATAGATTTATACACTATATTGTGATTTTAGTCCCCATAACCTCTGCCATAGAGAAACACCGATGGCAAAACGATACAGCTCTGCAGCAGTCACTTCATTGTCCTTAGAAATATGGGCAGCCAACCAAGCCTAGTTTAAGCAGTTTATTTTGAAGAATAAGTTATTTTGATCTTCCCTCAGGCTGCCTTTTGGGGACGCAGATACACAAATCCTTTCACTTGGGCACAGTGGGGATAAATAGGACCAGTTTCCGTCCGGTGTGCAGTTCTCCACCAGAAACAACGGTGTAAAACATCAGGAGTTTTTTTTAAACCTTTTTCTGACCAGTCATTTTTAACCCAGTCTGTTCTGGCTTTTTATCTTTTGGATCCAGCAATGTTTCAAACAGGGCTCAGGTTTGACTCGCTGCATCCTTGTGCATGAGCTGGGGAAATGACTGAGAAACCTGCCCTCTGGATGTGCAGACTATTACAAATGGGCAATTACTGGAAAATATTCTTCTAATGAAACAGTCTGTATACAGTCTGACTCATCTAAAAGCAGACTAAGAAGACAAGTCACCTCTCAGGTTTAAAAAAACTAGGTTAGCCCCATGTATAAATAGTCTTTTCAAGTAGCCCCATTACTATATACATAAGGCATGTTATGCTGAGCCCACTGTGGGTCAGTTCCCATGAAAGCACAATAAATGCACAATAATCCCGCCTTCTTCAGAACATCTGCTCTACGTTTTCACATGATTTATGGTAATGTGTTGCAAAAATATATACATATGTGTGTATATATATATGAAAGAATAATATATTAGCAGTGATCAAAAATCCTGCTTATTACTCTAATGCCAACAAATGTATTTCTTACATTTCACAAACTGTTGTTCAAATTCCTACATGGCACACTTGTGTTATAAAATAAGAAGAAAATGGCAACTCCAATGATCTTCTTCAAAACCAACTGCACTTTATTTTTCTATACAAAAAGATCATGGAGAGATTTATATGCAATATTTCTTTATTCCTCCAGCTACCCAAGACTAAGGTACTTACCAGGAGTACAGATCAGCTTTGGACTATATGGAATCATTTGTCTTTATGTAATACCAATGAAGATCTCTAATTATTAAAGAGCTTACAGGATTTACACTATTAGCTCAGATTCCTCACACTAAGCTCTTCATTTGCTTTTTATTCTGAAAAACGTGATAGCCCTTTGAAGAAAGTGAAATGCTTTTTCTAGATAAAGAGAAACCTGAGCTATGACTTGGCAGGAAATTTTCTTGATGAGTGTCTTACTGGCTAGATTTCACAGTTTCTAAACTTTTGAGTTCACTTCTCCTCACTCTACTTTTCTTTCTTACTTTAAATTGGAAGGACTTTTTCTTCCTTCTTTTCTGCTTTTTACAGTCTAAGCAGAACATGAGGCGATAGCACCGGGGCCTAATGTTAGTGCTAGACTTTTCCCAGTGGGCAGACAAAATGGGAAAGCCAAATTCTAACTACAAAAAATGAAAAATCCTCAGTGAAGATGCCCAAGGGTCTAAGGCAGCACTTGGGCAGGTGAGATACTCTGCTGCTATCAGTGTGTATGGATTGGTGAGCACCAGTGAGGCACCTCCCTTTCATGGTGCTGCTGGCTCGTTAGTGTTGGCACTGCACTTGGATTTATAGTCAGGTGAGCCTGCTCATAGTGGAGAGCACAGGCTTGGCCTACGCTTGCGGGTCACCAGGGTGACAGTGTGATGATAGGTTGATTTGATCGGTTAAGTCCAGACATTGCATGGCAATAGGCAGTTGTGACATTTTCCCCTCTCTCTCCTCTCACCGTTCGTGCTAACTCTGATGATTTCATCCTCCCATGTGTAACACCCAGAGCCACAGCCTCGGGTCCCCTCCACGCCTCCGCCGGCGGCTGGGAATGAGAAGCAGCCCTCGAGAGCAGCAAGGAGCCTACTGTAGGTACCGGGATGCAGATGAATCATGGTCTGTAACGATGTCAGACGCCGCAATATGTTTCTCATTTGCTGAACTAAGGCTTTTACGAGACAATAGTGCAGTGTGTGCTATGTAAAAGGCAGGAGAGCTGAAGGATAGTGGGGAAGCCAGAGCAACAAGAAATAAATAGCCCATGGTAGGTATGGACCCTGCTTCCTTTTCTAATTTTTAGTTTAAATTCAGTCACTTAGATAGCATTGACTTATCCTACTAGTAAAATCAATATTGCCACACATCCCCCCTTCTTCATTTTGGCTACTTAGAGCCTTCCAATGTTTAGGAAAAAAATAATTATTCTGATTTTATTAATCATTCTTAAAAAATAATAATCAGCCATTATGCAACGCTGTTGTTCATTAATCCATCGGTCAGAACACACGGGCACATCGTTACACTCTTGCTGCTGTAACTGAGGAATCCAAAACATTTACTTGGTGGAGGTTATTAGCCCTGTTTTCAGTCCCAGGTGTGTGCTGAGGTGTGTTGCAAATCTGGGAGGCCCTGGTCAGACCCTCCCCCGGGGCTGCCACTTCTGGTGACGAACAGCCCCTGTTTGCAGGCTGTCCCCAGTCCATGGAGCAATTGCAGCCGCCACAGGACTCCCCGCACACGGGTGCTCAGATATAAACACTTAAACACTTCACGTAAATCCTCAAGTGCTCATAATGCCATTTTTTTGCACTGACTATTTTGGTTAAGAGCAGTATAAAGTTACTGCAAAATGAATAACCACTATTATAAGTGTCAAAGCAAAACATTTGCAGAGAGCTCGGCTCCCTGGTTTCACCTATCTCATTTTTCACCCTGATTTTCTGTCCTTCCACCCCACCTCGCTCCCCGAACTGGAGCCAATGCCTGGAGGGTGCTGCATTTTCTGGACCAGCTGTATCACTTACTGGAAAAGAATTGCATGGCTTTCGTGGGGAGGAATAAGGTTACATTTGTGTTTTCCACCATACTTGTCTGCACCTCAGGAGAAAACTGGGTTGCAGTCAGGCTCTGAGATATTTGCTCTCCATCACTGAGATGAGCTGTGGAGGAGGAGGAGGAGGGCGACTGGGGTGTACAGGAGGGACAGACTGGGAGGCTTTGAGACATTGGCAACTCATTTGAAGTCAAACCCACCAACTTTGCAGAGGATCTCTCACATCACACCCATTTGAAAAGCAGCTGGAGGCTGAATCCTTCCCAGGTTCAGGTCATCCATGTGAGCCCACCATGGCCAGCCCAAGGGAGCATTGCTTGAGAGCCAGTCCTCCAAATTTCCCCAGATAAAACCACTAGAAGATGCAGCTCTGTTCGACAGCGAGCCCCCAAGTGCTGATTCAGCTCATTGCCTCCCACACAGTTCCCAGTGATGATTTAATTCCTTTTTTTCTCCACTACTATCACATCCTTGACCCTAGGAAAGGACCACTAGCTCTCTCCAAAACAAGACCTGTCTCTCCTCCCCAGCGCATGTTAACACACGTTTGCTGGGCATGCAGAAGTAGGGTGCTTCATGTTTTCCCTAAGGAAATTTGGAGAAACCCATCTCCCAGAGCCCTCTTCTTCCCCTCGCCACCTAGGAGGTGGGTTTGTTTCTCCATTCTACAGCCCCCAGCCCTTCCCCATGCTCCCTGTTCCCTTCCCCAGTGACCTGGGGGTGATATCACTCATGGAAATTGTTCCTTAAAGCAAATGGACATAAAGAAAATCTCACCAAACCCCCACAAACCTGCAATATTGGGATCCCCCTGTGCTAACGTGTTCTCTTACAGCACATGTTTGTGCTGCTTTGCAATCAAACCTCCTTGTTTGGGATTATTACAGAGTTGCTCTGTTTTCTGTTTCACCCGTTTACGGCAGTTGCTTTGGAAGTGATGTTGATGCTGAAGCTGGTTTCACACCAGGCAGAACATCTCAACCCACAACAGCTCTGCAGCACGAACAGGTGAGCAAGGTCTGATTTTCTGGTTTATCTAGAAAATATCTGGTGCTTGTTCTGAGGGTGGACTCAGGAGCACAATTTCCAGAGGCATTTGCTAACGTACCCCAGTGCTTTGGGTGTCCAGATCAGGCACCTCGTACCCGATCACTGAGGGTCCTGCTGAGCAGGAACAGGAGGCTCCAACCCAGGCTGTGGGCTGGATCCTGCACAGGTCAGTGGTGAACCCATAAACAAGGAATAAAGCTCCAGGAGTTGAACCTTTCATCCTGTCAACTTGGCAGAGATTTGCCCAGATGACTTACATTAATTTTAATGGAAACTGTGTGTGGAAACCACAAGCTTAAATCAAGAAGATTAAGTCAAAAGAGCACATTTACATTCATAAATCCAAATGACAGACTCCAAGTGGATTTTTCTGCTCACTGCAAAGAACCCATCACTATTTTCAGCTTCTTAAAGCTGACACAATGCCCAACCTTCATGGGGACCAAGTTTTAAAATGTTTTTTGTAATTCAAAGGATAAAGGAAGAAACCTCCCCAAGTAGGGTCAAGTTAATAAGCAGCTACATTAAAAGAGTGGTTCTCAGAGACTTGAGCACAATTTTTGGCTTTGCATCTCACTGCAGCCTCTGTGCCAAGGTGGGATGAGCTGCTGAATATAATTTCCTTGCGGTGGTGTGGTTGGGAGCATGGCAAAGGATGTTGCATCAGTCCATCCCGTCTGCCCATCCCAGCAACAAGACTGGCACTTTCCATGGAAGAAACAGCCTTTCCTGGCCAGCTGCACTTTTTAAATTCTATCCATCAACTGAGAAGAAAGGAGGCGAAAATATAAACATCAGGAATCTCCACAATGAGTATTGTGGAGATTGATTTTTCTGAGGATACTTTCAACTTGGAAAAGTACCTCCTGAGCTTGTGAGGAGATGGGGGTGTAAGACAAATCCAACATAGCAATCAAAATGCTCTTGAAGAAGGGAGTGAAATTTAATGTATTGCAACAGGTTGAGAAAACCATGACATGTCTTCGGGCAAGCAGAAAGGAAAGGACCTTGCTTCCAGGCTTGGAGCCAAAATCCCGTTGCATCCTGTGCTTGAGAGGGCCCCTTGGCACACAGCTCCCAGCCTTCTCCATTAGCAAGACAGGAACATCACCACGTGGCTCTCCTTGCTTAGGAGAAAGAAATAGACAGCTGATTTTCTGATAGCAGCAGCTCTATCCTGACCTGTTCCCAGAAAGCTCTCCTACTTTCTATTTTCTAAAGCCATCCTGATCTTAGCATCTGCTTGAGTTCATACCTGGCTCTGTGTGGCTGGCAATGCCAATACAGAAAATACACTGTCTAATGCCACCAAGCTTTTGGAGAACCTCACTGCCTGGGGATTGTCAAACCCCACCAGCTGCATCCAAGTCTGGCACTTGCTTCTTCTCTGTAGATCCTAAAATACCTCCACAATGTGGTGCCTCGTGCCTGGTTTTCTGGTGGCAGCGCTGGGGGAGCTGAGAGCAGCTCTCGATGGCACTTGAGATGGGGAGCTCCTTGTAAGCCATCAGATAGCAGCACTGTTCCTGGGGAAGGAGTAAGAAACCCTCCCTGCCAAACCTGCTTTCAGAGCTTTCTGAGGGCGAAAGAAAAAGCTTTTCTGCCAGGAAACAGTAGCCATTGCTAACGAACAGGGAGCAACTTGTCATTAGGCTCTTGTCAATGACTGACATGTTTGTGGCTCTGGACATCTGGAAGGGATTTAGCAGAAAGGTCTGGTTCCTGTGACACTGCTAACATCCCCGGCTGATGGGTTCAAAGGGAATGAGGTAGAAGGAGAAAAGAAAACTGAAGATCCAAGGGCTGATTCTTGCCACATAAGAAATAAATAAAGGACTTCCTCAAGAAACAGGGTAAACAACCTAGCTCTGCAGCATCAGCTGCTTTATCTTGCTTTTCCTTTCTGTTATTTATTGGAGGTGACTACAATGCACTGAAAGCAAAACATGCTCAGCCCCACAGGTCTGGGTTTCTGTGGGGTAGTGGAGGGCTCAGGGACTCTCCCCTATGCTGGCTCCCAGCCACCTTCCCCTCTGGGACTGAACGTTCGGGGCTCAGCGATGCTCGTCCTGGGGAGGTGGTGAGCAGAGCTTTAACTAAACCCCAAACCACCAGCTGGTACAAACTCTCATCCAGATTTTGTGAGTACTTTGAGGCTCAGACCTATGACCCTGCCTTTGGCCCAGCCACCTCGTGCATCTGCTCAATGGCATGACCCACTGCTGACCTGGGACAAATGTGGGAGTCCTCCCACTGCCGCAGACGTGGGGGAGAGACACGGAAACCCAGAGGTTTTTTTGGTGTGACGTAAAACCCAAGACTTCTGGAAAAAAACGTGCAGAGAATGAGACATTTCCCAAGGCCAAATCTGGTGTTTGGTGGTTGGGGCTCACCTGGGCTGTGGGAGACACGAGCTTCCCTCTCGGGAAGCACTTGGCTGCAGGTAAACGGGCTGCTCTTGGTTAGTCATGCTCAGGAATTACTCAATCTTACATAAAATTGCAGAGCCAAAATCTAGTTCAAAGTAAGAGATGTGACCTGACTTTCCAACCTCCTTGATGACTTGGCTGTCAGGTTCCTCTGGGAGTGACCCAAATTTCCAGCTGAAAACGCAACACATAATAAATTAGTTGCGCTCTTTCCCTTGCATCAGTCCTGCCCAAGATAACCTTGTCCCTAGACGCTGGGCTGCTCTACACTGTGTACTGATAAGCAAAATATTTTAAGTTGTTTCACATAATTTCACACAATATTTGGAATATTGTCATATGCATGGCATGATTCTCTTTATGTAAGGAGAAAACTGAAGGAGTGTAGCTGGTCTGTGTGTTTAATGTGCAGTCCTAAAATATGCCATTGGATGCCTCATGTTTTTGAGATGGTCTTTTTTTAGTACCCTCTGGGCTAAAATAATAAGGGTCTGTCCGGGAGCCATGAGCCAGTCTGTTAGCTCAGACCTCAGTAGGATTCAGATATAATTCCTAATTTGGGCATTCCTGATCCAAAGAGTCTCTGCACGAAAATGGCCAGGGAATTCCTTGGTTCTTCAGTTCAAAGTGTAAATCACCAAAGGCCAGTGACTGGCTAATGAGCAAGCCAAAGACACCTCAACCACCTAAAAAGTATTCCCAGTGATTGGCTCAGAGGATCTTCTGATGACCTTTAAAAAACCCCATTTTATCTTATTCTTTTTTTCGCTTTTGAGAAGGGATTTTGTTTACAGGAGCTTTCAGGGAGTTTGACAGTTGGATTTTGACAAGTTCTGAAAACTCAGAGCAACAGGTGCCCAGTGCCAGTGCTGGAAATGTAATGTTGCACCCTGGCAGCCCTGTTGTGCTCTGGAGCAAGCCTTTGTGCATGGTCATGGGTGTGTATTTGCACATCTCATCCCTAAAACCCTGCGGTTTGCTCTCAGTGAGCCCCAGGCAGGGAGAAGCACGCTTCATCTACCTGATTTGGCCTCTAGAAAAAAAGGACAGTTTGGGATTAAACAACCAAGACCTCATCCTGGGAGTTTCAGATTGCTGCAAGGATTAGGACCATATGACTGGAAAGCCTGTCTGACAAATATTTGTTCCTGCTCATAGACGAAACATCTCTCCTGCAGCAGCTGGAGCGAGCGAGCGTTGCCTTCCCGCTTCTCCCAGCTTCGCAGGCACGCTGGACTCCTGGTGTAAATTAGTCCATCCCTCCACTATAATAAAAGAAGAAAGCAAATGTGTCCGCTTGCCAGCTTCAGCGTCAGAGAGTGATGAGTGCAGATGGTGCCAAACCATTCTGAAAAGCAGACTTAGAAGAATTAAAAACTAATAACGAAGAAATTAGTCTGTCTTGATTGCACTACAACTGCCAGACTAATCCTACTGGAATCCTCCCAGGCCAAAGCATCGCTTACTTACTATCTCAGTAGCTGGCAACTCTGCTTTTTAAAACAAGTGGTGGAAACAACTTTGGTTTTAAGATGCTCTTTATTCGTACTATGGTTTTGCTTCATTTGAATAACAGATTTCCAAGCACTTTGGGATAATGCTAATACAAAGTCCTATTGTATCACACTAAAGAAATCACTTCTCTGATTCTTTCCATAAATGCCCAAAGCTGAGTTCCTCTTTACCTTGCCTGAGTGAGAAGCATCACTGAAATCAAGAGGTCAGTTTGCCTAAACAAGAGGAACTGGATTTGGCCCAAGATATCTTGCTTTACAATGTGCTATGTCTCCTATAAAAATCCATGTCTCCAGTTTCTCTCTGCTTTGGACTTGCCAAAGTCCTGGTGCATGTTCAGACATCTTCTACGAGACCAATTCCCACACCTGCATTTCTTGTAAAAAGCAATAAACCTACGTGCATGTGAACCTCAGAAATGTGCCATGCTTTGCTGGATAAAAGGGCACATGCCGCTCTCAAATACTTGACTGGAACCTGTAGAAAATGCGGCTCCTTGTATTTTATGGAAAATAAGCTACGTGGGCCTGGCTAGTTGTAGAAGTGGTTTATCCAGGAACATATGTCTGTATGTTGAACTTGCATAACAAAGGCATTTATTTTCCATTCAACCCTCCTAACGCATATTGCAACAGCAGTTCTCAGCAGTGATGAGGAAATGGATCCAAACTGTTCAAGCTCTGCCTGGCCCTTTATCAAGGAGCCTTTAGAAGCACTGTAGATTGTATTACTAAATCATTCCCTCTTAGAAACGATTACTAGCCTTGTCATGTTATCTCCTCAGCTGTAACTACAAACCCACTGCAACTAAATTAAGCCATGTGTCCCCTATAATTCCTTGCAGTGATGGTGAACTCACAATACTTAACCGAGAAGTACGTGTCCACACGGTTTTTGTGTTTGTCAGTGCACATGTACACAGATAGAAACGCTCCAGAATCATGGGCTGGGGTGAAGCTCTGCTTGGCTTACAGCCCCCCAAAGCAGACAGGATGGGATGTCTCCGCCTGAGTTTTCTCACCATGAGGAAGCAGAAGGAAAAGGTGGAATCCAGACATGAAGGAGCTGAAGAGGTATATAATCACCTTCAGTGCAGAGCCTCAAAGCTGAAGAAAGCCTGAGAAGGTCTTTTGCTGCCGCCAGTGCGATGCCAGGCAGGAGAGCATGTCGAGTGGGGTGGTTTTGCTCTTGTACCTGCCACAGTCCAGCCCCGTGGCAATGGGTGCGGAGGTGGCCAGTGCAGGAAAGCTGGGGCAGGCAGAGTCTGTGCACGAGTCCCTGCTACTGCTGGCACCATCCACCTCCCGGTGGAGTCCCTGCTCCTGCTCATCCTGCCTGTTGCCTCCAAAAACCATCTGACCGCTGGAGAGCCTTTGCAGCCCACGAACCCAGCAGGAAGCTGGACCTGCAAAGGGGGTCCCAGCGTGCTGGGGCAAAGGAGCTGCCTGGCTGGCTGTGAGCACTGTGCTGGGCTGGTGGAGGCAGGAGAAGAGCTGGTGCGTGGGAGAGGGAAGAGCTTTCTTTTTGGAGCCAGTCAGCTGTAACGTCAAACTTTACCCAGCAGAAATTGGTCCAGGAGTGTGTAAGTGGATCTGACAGCTCAGGTCATCTAGTCCATCTCCCCATCCCAGTGTTGGCTCGGTGCTAGCTTTCCCCTCCCAGCAGACATCTGTCTGAGCTGTTACTGAAGGCAAGAAGGGAGGTTGTTCAGTTTCCTCCCCCGCCAGCTGCAGAGACCCTCTCCAAAGTCAGGTCTGTGATCACCCAGGAGGAAGGTGGTTGCTGGGTCCGAGTGCTTGGTCTGATCACGGTGGGGGAGGGCTGTGCCTCCTCGGTGGTGGCCAAGCATGAGACATGACTGGGTGAGATGTTCCTCTAGTGTCACTGAAGTTTGTTCTCTCTTCATTACAAAGGGTGACCATGTTTTCCTAAAGTTTATTACTGCTCACTTGGTCTTCTGTCCTGCTCTTTGTTATGTGCCTGCTTCACCTTGGTGCTTGAGGAGGCCGTTGTCTGAAGAATGGAGTAACCAGAAAAAACCACCAGCTCTTGTATAACTTTGCAGAACTGGGATATTAGTGGTGTGCAAATGCTACGTGAAACAGCTACCAATCATTTTTATATTATTATTATTATTATTATTTAAGGCTCTTCCTCTTTCTTCTCTTAGATGGAGCTTCTCTTCCTGCTGATGAGGGCATGACTCAAACAAGGCATTGCGGCCTTCAGAAATACCCTGCTGTTCTCCAAACTATTTCTTGACTTCCCAGCACTTTGTGATTCTAAATATTTTTAATATGCTCCTAACTGCAAGAGCCCACAGGGTTTCTATAAACCCTCGGGTTTACTTCAGAGATATGGATAGTGTGCTGGAAAATGTACTTGCACTTTCATACTCTAATGTCTCTTTTCCTTTGTTTCATTAACAACCACATGAAATGTATTGAGAGATGATTGTGCAGAGGCCCTGTGATCAGTGGGTAACGACCACCTTGTCACGGTGAGTGTAGCATATTAAAATCTTGCTGAAGAAATTATTGTGCTGAGCTACAGAGCGACTTTCGAGGTTGGTCTTGAAGTTGGAGTTTTGTCATGCTTTCAGTGAGCTCGATTTCATCCCAAGTCTATAGGCTAACAGAAGTAGCCTTCTGTCTTTGCATCTCCAGTTATGAGATGGTCTACTGACATAATGTAGTTTGTGTATCTTTTTGGCAGGCAATGGTTTCTTCTGCCTGCTCTATTTAACTGAAGTTAATTAGTATCTTGGGTTTTGTTTTTTTGTTTTAGGAAGTTCCAATATATCATAATAAACTAAATGAATTCAGATTTCAAAGCTTAGCATCCCAAAATAACACTCTGTTGTAATTTGGCTCAGGATGTTCAAACGTTTGCTCTCTTCCTGCATTACAAAATGGCCTACAGCCAACCTCAGCAGATTGCCGCACTGACGTTGGGCGTCTATCAGACCTTTAAATCAGTTGAAGCAGGCCAGAAAAAACTTGCTTTTATCCATTTTAAGGTCTGTAGACTCTGCTCGTCAAGTGGTTTGCTCTCCAGTGATGGCACAGACTTTTCCATGGTTTATGCAGCTATGCATGGAAATGAATACTCCCCAGAAAGATATGTCAGAATAAGATTTCTTAGGGTTTTTTGACTTCATTGCTGGCTTGCTGAAAACAAGAAGATAAATTGCAGGATAAGGAATAAAATGAGAACATGTGAGAGCTAGAAATGCCTTGTGGGAGCTGTTTTCTATCTCTCTTTTTTTCCTTTTTCATATATGGACGATATGACTAAGTGACACTGAATTATTCCCTGAAAGCTGAATTGCTACTTCTTGTGACTTCCTGCTCTATAATTTTACTATATCGTATATCTGCAATATGGGGCAGGGTGAAGGAAGGGAAAATAGAAAACAGATGAGGGGATATCAGCTTGGCCCCGTAGCACTAGTCATGAGCTTCAATGGGTTTATTTTGTGCGTGTGCCTGTCGGCGTACGAGAGAGAAACAGCAACGGAGAGGCGTTCTTAAAAAGATTTATCTCTAAGTATCTAATGTGGGAAGATAATGACAAGCCTATGTGATGAGGTAAGAGAATTGTTTTGTTTACGCCAGAGAAGATAAAGCACATATTTCTTCCATCACAATGATATATTAAAAGGAAGCAGAATATTGTGTGTAATTGCCTTTTTGGCTAGCGCTCCCCGAGGCCCCTGAGGACACAACAACAGGGTGCCTTTTAAAGCTTGCGAGCTAACCCAGGGCAGCTACCCTGCTTCAGCGCTTGTGGGGAGGCAGTTTAGCACCACTCAGGGTAGATTAATTTGGCCAGACCTAACAAGACATACAGCAATAACTCGGCCCTTAATCAGAAAGGAGAGATAAACCAACCAGTAACTGTACCCGATTTCCTTCAAGCACCTTTTTTGGTCAGAATTGGGCTTGTGCTGCCTTTGCCATGGAGCATTGCGGCTCCTCCCAGGTGAACACATGGTCTGTGAACTGCTGGGTACCCAAATTGTCTGTAGCTTGTGATGAAGGCCCCGTAGGGATGCTGTAGACTGAGGAACTGGCAGTTTCGTGCCTTTTGACAGGGCTAAGTTGGCTGTGCCCCCGCAGCAGCGAGCAGCAGGCTTTCGCTTTCTCAGGCTCTAACGAAGCACTTGTCCCTCAGACTAAATTCAATAGCCAAAGCACGTTTCATTTTTGCTTCTTTCTGTTCTTCCCCACTCTTCCTCCCCCAAACACTACCCTGATTTTTATTTTATTCTGACTTTCCACCATATGTCACAGCTCTAAGGGGCTGGACAGGCTCTTCTGTGGTTTCAAAGACAGCTCACGCTGCCTGCCACTGTTCCAATTGCCGACCTACATGTTACTGTACATAATAATAACACTTTACACATACGGAGGGCCTTCTGGACACAGTTTTGAGTGGAGCTGGAACATAAATCCCATGAATTCCCCACCGTGTGCAGCTGAGGCAAACGGGATTAGTCCTCTCCCTTTTTCAGCAGGCTCTGGACATATCAAATGGAGCTGTCTACAAAGAGAAATGAAGAGGATTAAGTGATCTTTATCGGGATCTTTTTACAAGGCTGATGTGTGAAAGCAAGAGTGTGGTGTGAAGGAGCATCTGCCACATCATTAACACATAGGACATGGAAAGAAGACCCAAAAGGCAAGTGCAGAAGCATTTGGGGCAAAGAAGTTGTTCAAAAAAGACCTTAAAAGACACAGAAGAGAAATCTTTTCCCTCGATACTAGTATTGATGTGAAAACATAACAAAGTGGGAGGGTAGGACAAGATGGGATAAATTTTATACCAAGAAATTAACAGGCTTGTGGTTAAGGTTATTTCCCACCAATTAACTCATTTCTCTGCCATACTCCCTACCCAAGCCAGGCACAAACTGTGAGTGCTGCTGTTGCCAGAGAATATTTTTCTGTGATATTCTGATTCTATCGATCTGGATAATTTTTTGTTTGTTTCAGCCCCTTTTGTGCTGGAGCCACTCAGGTCCTGCCATGTCCCATGCAGGGCTGTGCCCCCAGCCGCAGCAGCGATCCATCAGCTGGGTGTTACACAAACACTCCAAGAGCAAAATGAATGAAAGTTCATCTATTTATTCTTCTGAATAAATTCTTACTGCGTTTAAGACAAGAGCACAACAATATTTTCAGTGCTTTTGCTCAGAGTCTGTGACAACAAGAGTGGAAGCGAGTCTGGGGAACAAAATCCAAACTGAAATCACCATTAACTAGAGCTAGAAGTGAAATGGGGATTCAGCCTGTTTCAGGGATGCAGGTTTTACCAAATGTCACTAAATCTCTTTATAATGGTGATTATTGCTTGTACTATTATGAGGATAGTAGAAATTTAATATGGCAAGCAAATACAAAAAACCTTTTAACTCTATGCTGTTGATTATTTCTCCTGACACTATTACTAGAGAGGTAGAAAGTTGTTTTTTCTCTAGAAGATCGCCTCCTGGCCTTTCTGTGCAGCTCATAGAACAAAGTAAAAAATATTTATGGTTTTAATGATTCAGTAATATCAGCCTTCAGATTTGTTTATACAGGAAAAGCTTTTTAAATAATAGATGTTTATTATTGCTGAAGATTTCTTCGTTTTGGCTTAGGGAATGTCTTGCCATTCCTCCCTTTTGGTGGAGCAGCTGTTATTTCTGCTTATTGCTTACTCTGAAATGTGTATAGAAGTGTCTATTTGTGTAAGTGCAATTTTCTACATGATTGATTTTAGAGTATTTGTATGAGTGTGCAGAGAGTCCACTGCCCATGGATTTCATTTCAAACTAAACATCCGTCTGAAAGCAGAGGTTAAAACAAGTGCAAGCCAAAGCAATGGTCATTCACAAATAGGTTGGTCACAGTCTGATAGCCTAGTGTATTTGAATATTTCTTTGCAACAGTTGAATCACTCTCAAACAGATTCACAGTAGCTAATTGAAAGCTTAGTCAGTACAGGGAGTCCTGCTGGAGAGGAATAATGAATAAGGATGCAGTGGAGAAGAACGAGGAGGCAGCAGGACCGGGAAGGATGGATGGGGAGGAAGAAAACCAGCAGTGGTAGATAAAACCAGTGAATTTGCCCATAGGGTTTGTGGGAGATGCTTTTCCATGTGAGCTCTCTGCCGCCCAAATGGCAAATGCACTGGCTCTGCCCACCTGCCTGGGCACCGAGCTCTTTCCCATCCTGCCTTTGCCTTGCTCTGTGTATCTCCACACAACCAATCCAGACTTTTGAGGGCAGGAAAAGCACTGTGTTCAGAGGACCCAGGATACGTGCCAGCAGCTGGGCGTAGGAGGCGTCAGGGCTGCCCATCCTCCCCTCTCTCAGCCCTGACCCCTTGCAGCTGCTTGTCCCTCCTCACCCGCAGTTGGCTTGGTCTCCAGGAAAACACTTCGCTGGGAAGAAACTTTGCCAAGTTCATTTCTAACATTTTGGGTTCAACAAACTTCTGCTGACTACAGTGCGGGGTTTGGTGTCCCAAGGACATCAGCCCTCATTTTGGAAGATCATAACAGGAATCCTGTGGTGATCCTGGTGAGCTCAGCCTAGGACAGGCAGCCCTGTGCTCCTGGGGGAAGATGCTCTTCTGAGGATCTGGGGTTTCTGTTCCTTGGGGGTGTCCAGAAGAGAAGCTCACAGGTCTGTAAACCAGCTGTGCAAATGAGAGGAGGCGTTGCTGTTCCCCAAATGGCAGCCTAGCATGGGGGAGATGAGGCAGGAGCAGATGTCCAGGTGCTTGGCCCTGCCACCACATGGGACCTTCACTGTTCTTCTTTACAAAGAAATTGCAACTGGTTGCTGGTTTTAGAGGATTCAGCAGCTGGCAATGCCTTTGCTGTGATCTCCCTCCTCTTTTTGTTTCACTTTTTAGGAGCTTTAAGCCTTTCCCTGGCAATAAACTATGATAGTTGGTAGAGGAGGACTCGTTCCCTTCTGGGCGACAGGGTCTAACACTGGCCTGGAAAAATGGAGATCAGGCTTCACAGCCCTAAATCTTTTCCCAGAGCCAGGGAACAAAGTCACCCCTTTCTGGGGAGAGCATAGACCAGTCCTCCTTTTTACACAGAACACTGGAGGCACTCACAAAATACCTCCATCTTACAGAGCTGCAGCTGAGAAAGGCTTGGGTTAGGCAATACTGAAGAGGGTTCAAAAACTCACCGTTTTCTCAGGAAGACCTGAAAACTCTATTTCTTGTCTTTTAGGCTGGAGTCATGAGCATTTGCAGGTAAGACTTCATGATTTACCTACTTAGATGGAGGCAGCAATGAGGCACTCCCTGGGGAAAGGAAACCCGACTGAGGCATGGTTTTGTGTATTTTATCTGAGAAGCATTAATGCTGTTTACACTAATTGGATTTATTTACTGTACGGAAAAAAATCTTTGTAAATTCAAAGTGTTTATTATTGCTAAAGACTTCTGTTTGGCTCGGTGGCTGCTTGCTGGACGTGTTTCAATTGCCATCCTTTGCCGAGCAGCTGCCCTTTCTGGCCACTGCCCAGTCTGCAAAGCCACATGAGGTTTTTGCAGAAGTCTGTCCCTAAGGGCAAGTGGCTACAAAGGACCCCTTCTGCTTCCCAGGAGGATTTATGGAGGAGAGAGCCATTCAACTTTGGTGTCAATCCAGTCAGAGCAAATCCATTACAAACACTGGGATGCTGCGGTGAGTCAGGTTGGATCAACTGCGGGCCAGGTAACTTGAGTGTTCCCTGCGCCTTTGTGCATGGCATTGCACGAGGAGCATCAGTTGCTTGAGCTTCGTGCACATTTTGGGCCCTTCAGGACTGCTACAAGGGCTGTCTCCTGGGAAGCCCATAGTGATGAGCACAGTGACAGCCTCAAGTGAGGGTCTGACTTCTCTGCTGGCATTACAAGCACCAAACACCACTCTCTGTGGCTGGAATGGAGGTTTCCCATGGGAGCTGTTAGGATGACTGTGACACCAGGGCTGGCTCCTAGGGGCCTGTCACTCTGGCCACAGCGAGCCAGCACCTTTGTGGCTGTGATCCTTCAGAGCAATGGGATGGCATGTGGCTCGCTGCAAAACTCACCCCTGGGTTTCACCCCAGAGCTGTACTCAACATGAGCAACCTACCCAAGGGGGCATGCCAATGGCAGCCTTACTGCTCCTGCCCTGCTTTAAAAGAGACCAGGAACAGGCTGCCCAGAGAGGTTGTGGGGTCTCCTTCTCTGGAGACATTCAAAACCTGCCTGGACACGTTCCTGTGTGACCTACTCTAGGTGGTCTTGCTCTGGCAGGGGGGTTGGACTGGATGATCTTTCGAAGTCCCTTCCAACTCCCAACATTCTGTGATTCTGTGACCCCAGACAGCACTGGGAGATGCTGGGAGGGGGGTATGACAGCACTGGGAGATGCTGGGAGGGCAGCATGGGGTGGCATTCAAGGAGGGTGTGGGGCAGGGCTGGGCTGGCCGGGTGACAGCCATCAAAGCTCCCTGGGGTGGGGAGTGTGTGTCTGTGGGGGGGTCACAGAGGGGCTGAGATCGATGAGACCCCCCCGGAGTGTGTCAGTCCCACCACCCCGCTCTGAGTCTCGACTGGGTGGGAGGATGGAACAACACGAGTCCAGAAGAAGAAGAAGAAGAAAAAGCGATCGTGGATGAAACGCTGAGCTGCAAAGGAGGACGGAGGACGCTCCTGGCCCCTCTCTGCTCCCGCAGACCCGGGACACGGCGGGCGGACGGACAGACAGACAGACAGACGGGTGGCTGGGCGGATGGATGGACGGATGGATGGATGCCCTTCCCGGGGGGCGGCCCCCTCTCCCCTCCTCTCCCCTCCCTTCCCCTCCCGCCGGGCCGGGCGGTGGCTCCGCTCCCCCCCCCCCCCCCCCCCCCCCCGCGCCGCCGCTCCCCGCCCCCGCCGCCGCCGCCGCATTTAACGGGGCCGCGCCACCGGCCCGGCCCGTCCCGTCCCGTCCCGCCGCCTCCCGGCCATGGCGCACCCGCCGCTGCCGCTGCTGCTGGCGCTGGCGCTGGGCCTCGCCGCCGCCGCCAAGTCCCCGTACCAGCAGGTCCTGCAGCACAGCCGGCTCCGCGGGCGGCAGCACGGGTGAGCGCCCCTCCACCGCGGGGTGGAAAGGGGGGGAAAAACAGAGGGCAAGGGGGAAGGAGGGGGGAAAACAGGTTTTTTCCCTACGTTTGTTCAAATCCCGGTGGGAAAAGGCGGCCCCGCGGAGGGGGGGAGGCGCGCCCGTCGCTGCGCTCCGCCGCGCTGCGGCCGTCGGGGTGTGGGTGCGGAGGCGCCGCGGAGCGCGGGGCCGGTGCGGGGCACGGGGGAGCTCGGCCTTGCCCCCGGGGGAAGCGCTGGCTGGGTGCTTGGTTCCGCGGAGAACGGCTTTTTTCTTTCCTTCCTTGGAGAACGACTTTTTCTTTCATTCTCGAGTCACTTTCTTCTTCGGGTAACTTTCCTCCTTTCTCTCAGGATGCTTGATAGTGCAGATGTCATTTTAGACCCCTCAGTGGTCCTTTATCAGTCTAGCATTAAGGAAAAAGGGGAAAAAAATCCCCAGATTTTGAACGATTAAACATTTTGTGGAAGGAATTCTCGTTTTTCATGAGTTTACAGAAAAAGAAAGAAAATTGATTCAATGGCAGAGGAGTGGCTCTGTGGAGTAAACACCAACTTACTCTTTGAATGGAACCCCCAGTAAGTCCTGAAAGTTTTCTTGACAAAAGTAATCACTTACTTACTCATAAACCTTCCAAGATAAGGGATATCCAAAAAATGCATGTAGACCTCTCTTGGTAGATGGACAGTTTGTCATGGACTGAGTAGTTTGAGTCTTCATTGGTAGGTAGAAAACTAACCCAATATTAATAGTTGTTCCCGCTGTCTTTAAAATTTATTGGGAATTAGGAAGGGTGAAAGGATGACAGACCTTTCAGCTGGCTTCCGTCTCTCAGGATGGTGACATTGATTGAACTGTAGCTTCCATTTAAATGGATTGCTGAGGGCAGGGTCATGAAATGCTTTTTTAAAATCCCCAAGACTGAAATATTGCAATTTGATACATTATCTGCCGGGGATCCAGGTCAGAATTTATGAAAAGGGGTGTGCTGTTGGTATGTCTAACCAGGTACTGAATCCAACAAACAAATTCTGCACTGACGTCTACTTCTAAAATCTCAATAATGACAGAATTCCAGTGATTTACATACAAATACAGGGAGTCTTGTTCTTCATATCTACGTGATCTGAAACTAAGTAACTCTCCAGTTCTGCTGATAGCCCTGAGGCAGAAGTTTGCTCAGACTCGGTAAGTTAGTGCAATCCCAGTGTAAATCAGTGCATTCATCTCTGCGGAGAGAAGCCTGTTACTCCCTGTGCAATCAACAGAGGCACTGGGTGAGATGTGGTTGCTGGTCCATGCTGGTGCCCAAGATCTTTGGAAGATGGAATGAATTAGTGTGCCAGGGTTTCCAGATGAAGTGAAGTTACGCTGAGATAAACCCGGTGTAGCTGACCAGAGCACTTTGCTCACTGGTCCCTTTCTGATGGAGAGAGCAATTTATACCAAGCTAATTTTTAAACATGAACTGAATTTTGATTAATTGATTAATGACGTGCCAAAGAGATTGAGCAACACAAAACCAGCCAAAAAGCTCTTGGATGTGAGGCCCGTTGTTTTGCTTGCAGGAGGGCGCTCAGGAGGGATGTGCAACCAGGGCTGCCACCCTTTCTGCTCTGAGCATCCCCGCACACCGTCAATGCTCCTATTGAGCCGAGAGCGAGTTGGGTGGCAGAGCTTGGCTCTGCAGCAAAACTTGTACATCTTAATTAACTTTTTTTCAAGTGAATCAGCTCAAGTCTGGGAGAGCAGCTGAGAAGCACATAAAGAGCGTTTGAAGATGAAAACCTAGGAGGGCTCTCCCCAGACCCACCCGGCTTTGTGGGCACTACGTGATGCTGGGGATCTTCATGGGTGCAGTCACGGCAGGTAGCTGGGACCATACGGAAGGTCCTGCTCTTCTCTGCCCCTTCCCGAAGGGCAGCCCCTGCCCCAGCAGCAACCAGCTGCTGCCTGCCAAGTGGAAGGCTTCAGCTGAAGGGGAACAATAGGCAGTTTTATCCTCGAGTCAGCGCGGCTGGCTGGGAACGGCATGGCAGAGGTGATGAACTCCAACGAGGAGAGGGGAGAGTGTTGACAAATTCATTTTAAGCCAGACTGGGCAAAGGACCAGAACACGCACCGCGGGGAGCTGCTACTACAGCCTGCCTGTGGGAATCATTGATAACATGGCCCTTGGGGGGGATTTTTCTGCACTGAGGAAAACTGGGAAGAAGTTTTCCCCTCATAAGTCAGGGTGGGAGCAGCAGGCCTGCGGAGCTGCGGTCCTGGGCAGGGAGGAGGGAGCAAGGCAGAGCCGGGTTTGATGCTGTCCTGGAGGCGCAAGGGTTTTCTTGGCAGGCTGCTCCAGGGAATATGGGGGAAATGATCAAACAAGTCCTTCAGTAGCCAGGCTTGTCAAGATGAATATTAGAGGGATTGTCCACTGCCGTCAGCCAGACGCTGAAATCGAGGCAAGGTTTGGAATTTCGATGTAATTGGAACCATATTTTGGCACGGCGGGGCCGGGGTAGCCGAGGTGGGCTGAGTCAGAGAGCACAGACGTCTCTAAGCAATGATTTGGCGTGGAAATTACTGAGCCTGAGCCAGTTTGCACCAGCTGAAAGTTTGGCTTTGTGATTTCTAACTTTTTTTTTCAGTAGATTCTTTCTCCTTGTCCATTGCCTTGTATACAGAAAGGGAACGAAATGCTTTCGTGCAGAAACAAACTACCATTACTGGATATGGCAGTAGGGAGGGTCATGGTGGGCCTAATTCCCCCAGGTCCCACGGGTGCTCACTTTCCCCTCGGGGCAGGACGAAGGTGCCAGGGCCGTGCAGGGTCGGATCCTGCCTGCGCAGGACCCTGCGGCAGCCACATCAACAAAGGCTCATTGAAGGCAAGCCAAGCTCCCGCTGAGACTGGCGCTGGACTTAGCCAACATATAGGAGACCCTCACATTAATTCATGCTAATGATGGGCGGGGTGGCCCGTTTTGGAGCGAGCCGAATTTGGGACGCCGGTGAAAAGCACGCACGGCCGCAAGAAGCCTTGGTGGTTGGGCTGCAAACTCTGCTTTTGTTAATTTTGGTGGGCAAGCGGGCAGCGTCTCGGTCAAACCCAGCGTGAAACAGGCTGCTGCCTGTTTTCCTAAGCAGATCAACAAGACCTTTACAACAGCATCTCCAGGCCCCGTTCAGAGTTTCGTTTGCGCAAATGAAGACTCTGCCTTGGACGGTGCAGAGCACTTCGGATGGGCTGAAAGGATGATTTATGTATTTTGCTTAATGATTTGTTTTCCCTCCATCTGCGTGGCAGCCAACACTGTGCATACTTTTGAGGCTGCTGCCGCAACTGGGGCATGGTGTTGGTGTTGGGAATCCAGTCTTGGTAGGGCTGAGCGTCCTCAGCTTGCTTGGGTGTTTGCTACACCTCTGGCCCAAGCCCAGAGGCAGTCGGGGTCCTCGCAACCCAGATCCATAAATCATATCTCATGCACTGACCATGTGTTGCCCACATCCGTGGCCAGGGCTGCTGGCCACAGACCACAGAGATGGTGAGCCAGGCTGAGCAGGGAAATGCTCTGCTGGCCAAACCAGCAGCAAGTAAACTCCCAACTCCTGTTTGACCACATCTTTGCTCGCAGTGATACCACTTCTTAGAAAGCTGAAAGGCTGCAGTCAGCTCTCAGTGGGGTTGGTCACAGATGTGATGCCAACCGTCTGCTTTTCTGGTTGAGAAGGAGCTCTCGGTACCTTATGGGCTGACGTAGCCACTCTCAGTCTGTGCTGTCATACCTGTGTGTGTTGAAACCGAAGTGGGAAGTGCCATGGCTCATTTTCCCCATCAGCAGCTCAGCATCTGTGTCCAGAATGAGCTGAGTCTATCATACAGCAAAAGTACCTGTTCTGCTTTTGGTGCAAGTGGGTCCATAGGCTGATAAATATCTGTTCTTTTTTATGTCTTAAACAATAAAATAATGGGGTTTTTTTTTGGAAGGATTTGAATTATTGCATAACTTTATCAAGTTTTAGCTGGAATCCCGAATTGTCTGTAGCTGTTCACCATGAAAATACTGACCAAAGTATTATTTTTAACTTAATTTCTTTATATTTTGGTGAGAGGTGGAATATGGAAAAAAGTCAAGATTTGGCATTCAAAGTAGACAAAGATACCCTGGCAGAGTGAAGAGAGAACTCTTTCACTGCTTCCTTCACTTCGTGATAGTCACTATACACTCAGATCCAGCACGTTGACTTGCAGCTCCCAAAGTTTCCTCCCTTGCAACCCCAGCAGGGCTTTTCGGGTGCTGTCAGGTGGGGTCTAGCTCCGTGTTGGGGGTCAGCACCAAGAGCAGGGAGGCTTACAGGACCCTCTTCTGCTTTGTTGTTGCCTGTAGCCCCAACGTGTGTGCGGTGCAGAAGCTGATCGGCACGAACAGGAAATACTTCACCAACTGCAAGCAGTGGTACCAGAGGAAGATCTGCGGGAAGTCAACGTAAGTCCCCGAGTGCCGGGCAGGGTCTCTCTGAAGACCCCGTTGTGGAGGTGGGTGCTGGGTGGGAGAAGCAGACGGTGTGACAGACATGGGATGCCAGAGCCCGCGGTGTTGGCTTAACACGTATATGTGTTAAGAATTATTTTAGCCTTTTACTCCCTAAGGAATACTAGTGGGTTTTCTCAACTGGCAAGCATGATCCTAAAACACTCAGATGTTAAGAATGGAAAGTACCATGTAAATACAAACCCTGATGGTTTATTCTAATTGCATTTCTATATATACTTACAGAGCTCTCAATGCTGTAATGAAGTGTGTACCAGATGTTTTCTAGTACTTAGCTGTGTCTCTCTCCATGCTAGACTCAATGCTGCTGAGCTAAAAAAAAAAAAAAAAAAAGGGCATTCCAGATATTGGAGAGAACATAAAATTCGTCTACACATGTTTGCTTTGGAAAGGAAAACAGAAATAAGGGGAAAGAGGTGTCAGTTTTAGCCAGCACTCTCTGATGACTCCACCAGGAAAGTTAATGAGACTTGCAGGCCAATTCCATGTTTAAAATTGCAAACAATAATATTCAAGTAGCTGTTGCATAAAGTATCTGTGTAAGCAGCCTCGGGACATTCTTTTGAAAGACGTAGTCAGCAGATAATTAAGGGTATGCATGCTTGACTATCTGCCAGGCTGTAGATCAGGAGCGGGGAATCTTTTCCCTTGGTGTAGGCCAAACTGGGCTTTCAAGACACATTTGCTGGCCCACACTTTAGCATGCACCACAGCGTTACCCAATATCAGTGCAAAGGTGCTGGCTGTGGGGAGCGTCGCTGTGGGCCAGGTCTGGTCCGGGATCGGCAAGGTCAAGAAGAACAAACAGCAGAAAAAACACCTCCCGTGTTTCTGATAGTGTCCGATGTGAGTTGCGATGAGATTTATAGGAACATGCTGTTCTTTACTGCAGAATAAATAACTTCTGTTTCTGTAGGCAACAGCAGACTTTGAGATCTTGAACTGTGGTAAGCTATATTGCTTTTATTTTGGTTGCCTGCAATGGCTGAGCTGTGACGGCTGGCAGTCGGGATTCCTTTCATGTGTCTGATGTTGGTATTGTGAGGAGGGAGGCCAAACTGGAGACTTCACTGCGCGTAGCTTTTGGCCTGTCATCGTGCTATCAATGAATTCGTCTAAAAGAGGAAAACTGTGTACTTCAGGAGGATATATTGCTTGTGTACTTCAGGAGGATATATTGCAGGATGTACCACACAGTGAGCATGTATAGTAGTTTCCTTCACGTACATTTGTCTTTACAGAAAAAAAATGAAACAAAAGGAGAGGCAATACTGTAAAAACCAAGCAAACAATGCCTTCCCCCCTCCTTAATTCTACAAAACTGCCAAATCTGGGAAGACTTAATTTGGGGTTTTAGAGTTCAGACTGTCATCTTGGCCCAATGGTAGCTTTTTTGACGTAAAATGGACAAGATTATGGCGTGGCAATAGGTATCATCATTGCCTCTTCTGATAACAGGGTAGCTTAGTAGGTCTCCAAAGAAAACATGACTCAGCTGTGGATGTGGGATAGCTTTGCTGTTTTAGTCACTGAAAAGCAAAGTGATCCAGCCACGGATTTCTTTGGCTCTGAAGCATATGAGAAACTAACCTCACGTAACCCAAATGTGCAGCTGTATTTGGCAGGGACAAACTCATCCGCTTATCTCCAGAAAGAGGTGGAACAACTGGCATCTGGCAGTATTTCATTATTTCATTTGAGGAGATGGGGTGATCTCTTCTAACTTCATTTTCTCTGCTTTTACCTGAGTGTCTAAGCCAATGATGCTCACTGAGAGAAAAGCACACAGAGCATTAACCTGCCTGTTAACCTATGAGATAATGTTCCCATTATACACAGAATTTGCTCACTATTCTTTGCTTTGCATCATCTCCACAATGGGTGTTATTGTCTTCTCTCCTCCTAGTCATTTTTGAGCCTGGGCCCTACTTTGCCCTTTAGCAGTGCTTGTGCAGAACAAAAGGCACGTGCCTTGACTCAGATTTTCCAGAGGACCTTGGGACAGCTCTGATTACAAGCGTTTGCTGGTGATGGCTCCCACTGGACATGGTGTTCCCGGCGTATGGAAGCAATCAGGAGTCATTTGGGCCATAAAGGACATGATGAGTTATGCTGCAGCAGTGAAATTCTTAAACCAGTGTCAGGGGCCTGATGCTGTGCCGTGCTCAGTGCATCAGCACCCAAGAGAGTACGTGGGCACAGTCGGCGGTGCTCAGCAAGAACCTTTGAAACTGGCCCGTTGCATGGGACTGAGCTGCTCCATGAGAAATTTTGAGAATACCAGATGCCTTTAAATCCCAGAAAGAGTCAGGATTTGGCATGTTCATTGGCATAACTGGGTGGATCCAGCTTTTGCTTGGGATCCGTAGTCGGAAGTGGGCTTGGTCCTCCGTTGGCAGGGAGGTCCACTCCATCAGCCCCGGGGGTATGGTGAAGCTGGATAAGCATGGTCATCTCTCTCCTTCTGAAAGGTTTTTCCCATCTGTGTGAAGAGCAGTCCTTGGGGTAGGAGATGCTTGACCCATCTCACCTACTTCACATTTGACCTGGCTGTTATCCTCCTTATTTGCTTAAGGGGTCGGTGGTGCCACAAGTTGGATGTGTGTTGCAGGTGCAAATACGTGGCTCTAGGAAGGTAGTTTTGACTGCTTTGATGTCTTTTCTTTTCTTGCTCTAAGCACTGTTTCAAAGAGGCAGTAGGGAAGGAGGTCAGTGAGAGACCAGGTACTGCAGAGAAGCAAAGCTGAGCCCCTGCAGAGCCGACTCAGAGCAGGGAAATTCAACCCTGAGTGAGGAAGGCAGAAAAGTTGCTGCAAGCCTGTAGCACAACTTCACTCCTTCTTGGATGATCACATCCTGCGTCGGGAGATGCAGAGCAGCAAGAAAAGCCAGCTCGAAAAATGTGGCTGTGCCTGGTCTTTAGTCTCGTCTCAAGGTGCATCACTTTTGGGTCGTTCTCCAGGCTCATGGCTAAGAGCGCTCACCGTCAGCCCAGGGTGCAGAGGGCGCCGTGCTGAGTTGCTCCATAGCTCTTACCAGAAATGAGTAGGTCATGGCTGTAAGGCAGGGGCTTGGTGGTGAGGCTTTGCAGGCTTGCTTCTGGAGCAGCATCTTCTGGTCCAGGGGGGTGGAGTACTCTAGCGGGGCTGGATGTGCGTGATGGAAACTTCAACTCATCCATCAGAAAAGTACTCTTACCTCTTCATCTGCTTTTTTCTTTGTTTTTCTTCTCTTTGCTGAAGTATTGGCTCACACAGTTAGGGAGAAATTAGATAGAGGATTTATGTACATTCTTTATCATTGCTGATGAAGTGAGATAAGACAGTTGGCAAAAAGTCTGACACGGCTTTGATTTTAATGAGCACTGAAACAAGATTGTTTTGGTAATTAGGTAATTTTCCACTGTTGGTTATTCCAGAGCCAAGGAAACAGTTTATTTAGAGTATATTCTCATCGTTGTGCCTGTGCTTTTTATATTTTTCTATCATCTCCCTTATGCATTGGACTCATTTTTCCAGAATTGGGGTTGCAGTTGAACACGTCCCCGCTCACTTTTTTTGTCTTGAGAATGGAAAGACAACTTACATAAATTTACTTTTTTATTATTTTTTGAGGAATTACTAGTGGCAGTAAGCTGCCCCTTAATATGTTCCTTTTTTTTTCCTTTTAAATTAACTTTCCTTTTCTTGTCTGATGTACTTTCCTCAATTCAGGAAAAAAAAAAATTACTCTCTGGCACTTATTTTACAAAACCAAAACATGTGGGTTTTATTACAGGAAATTATTACAAATGGATCTTTATTCACTAATATATGCCTAAGCTTATTTTTATTACCTTGAAAAATGCACTTAAAATTTAATTTCAGACCCTAAGAATGCAACAGCACTGCAACAATGACTAATAAAAGCCAGGGAGCTCGCTTCTGCAGTCAGACACAGATAGACATTTAAGTAACACAGTGTTTCAAAACCAGAGGCTGAAAAACTATAGGTTTGACTCCACATTACTCAATGAGGAGGTCAGGAAATAGTGGTCAGAGGCGTTGCAGAGTGGATGACAAATGCTCTTTGTATGGGGTATTGCTTATTTAACCCACATCGCTGGCATCTGCCGTGGCCCGGTGTAGTGGTCTGTAGCCACTCAGCAGACACCAGAAGCAGGGATGGACTTGGCAGCTCCAAAGGCTTTTGTGCAGAACCTGCAGTGCAGTGGCTGGGAGGTGTTCAGCGGCTTCTCCCCTGAGCTGTTTGCCCCAGCTATGTAAGAGAAACATGCCTCCCTGGGCAGCAAACCATGGCTCGGGCCCAACTGGAGGAGGTCATGTCAAAGGAGCAGCCTTCCTCCCATATGGCTGGGTAGGGTACTGTAGCATCGAGATGCAGAGTCCTGCACGGCTCTGCTGCTCCTCCCTGAGGGCTGGAGTTGGCTGCAGGACCAGCTGGGAGGATGCCCTGTGCCCAGCCCTGAGCAACCCCTTCAATGGTGCCCATGTGCTTTTGGGTGGGCTGGGTGGTCTTTTGCTTCCACCAAGTCCACCAGCCATGAGAGGGCAAATGCCTGAAGCTGAAGCTGTTTTTTACAATCCTCATCTCTCTGGCTCCTTGTAGGTGCAAACACTTGGCTGAGCACCTCTGTGTTCACCTGCCCTTTGCAGAAGTTTTCTGGTGCTCAACTCAAAATGCTGGCATGCCAAATGCATACCAGATGATGCTGGTAGGTCACCTCCAGTGGGTGAGGGAGACTGGGGGCTTGAAGGAGCCCTTGCATGGATGGAGCTGGCCCCATTACTGGCCTCAGTGCTTCTTGCCATTAGCTTCCCTTGTGGGGTGGTGCTGGAGATGCCTCCGAACCCTCCGGAAAAGCAGGCGGCGCGGTCCCTCCATCCCTTCCCAGTGCCCTCTCCTCCTGGCAGGCGCCTGGCTGCTGGGGCAGCCCAGAGCCGGCAAGCCCCGCGCTGCAGGCTGTGTGCATCAGCCTCCTGCCCCTTCCTCACAGCTCATTAATCTCCGATCGATCTATAAATAAGCCTTTTAAAGCCTACATCAGCACTCAGGAATTATTTATGCTGAAGTCTGGAATGATTTCTCTTTAATCAACTCTTCATCTTTGATTACAGGGCTGAACCAAGGGAACTGTCTAGACTGGATTTAGTTTCTAGGGTGAAAAAAAGAAAAATCGGAGGTAGGGGAGGGAAGTGGTGGGGGGAGAAAGTGTGTGTTTCTAATGAACATGAGACGGGGGGGGGCTGGGGAAAGCGGAGCAGCAGGGTGTTAAGATCTCCAGTAGTCAAAGGAAGAGATTGCTTTAGGCAAACTCTTTCCCACATGGAATATATAATGTCTAGACAATCAGTCTGGGTTTGCTTTGTAATTCTCTTAGGAAACCGTGACACAGAATTTATTTGCTTCTGTCACAGAAAAGCAGGTATTTGTTTCACTTACTGGCTCTTAATTACCCTGAAGAATTCCCTCTTAAACCCCAGGCATTTCCACTGTTTGTTAACAGTGTTAAAATGATGACAAATATCTGAAGCTTGAGGATTTTCCTTTCTCTTGGAGTGAGTCTGCTGAGGCTCGGCGATACAGCATCCTACTTGTCTGGAATCCAGCTGGGAGCACAGAGGAAATGCTTGTCTTTGGGAGGAACACCTATTCTTTCGCTGTCTTTAGCCCATCAATCAGATGGCCTTGCTCCTTTCACACAGAGCATAAGAGCAAGAAGTGAAAGAACCCCCTGTGAAAAATAAACGGGCAACTTCTGGACAGATTTTTTCCTTTTTTTTCCCTCCCTGTTAATATTGAAACATATTCCCTCAAATAGCCAGCTTTGGGAATTAAATGACTTTTATCTCCCGTTTTGCTGCAGACGATGGACACAGCATTCAGGCAGCTCTTGGCTTAATTAGGGGCTTCAAATCTGCAGGACAGCCCTGAGTCTCCGGGATGGGCTCTCTGGCCCCTTTGGTTTAACTGGGGGATAGTGCTCCATCAGAGCAGCAGTTTGCTGCCAGCCAGAAGGAAATGCTGCACTGAGGGTGCTCTCATGGACGTACCTGGTGTTAGCAAAGGTGGGCGTGCTGCACTACTGCCCGGGGTGCCCGTGGATGCCCGTGCCACCACCAGCGAGGTTGGTCCTTGCAGGGCTTATCCCAAGCCTTTCTGCCAGTGCATCCAAGACAAGGGATGCCCCTTCCCCTCCAGGTCTGTCTTGTGGATTTTGGCTTAAGTAAGCAAATAATTTCTGGTGGTGGACAAGAATGGGTTGAAATGAAAGGGGAACGCTTGGCTGGTTTGGTAAAGCAGCTGTACAGGAGTTGCAGCGTGTTGCCCAAACAGTGATCAGCCGTGACAGCAGCAGTGAGGCGGGGAGATCCCCAAATCCCAGGGGAAATGTGCCCAAATGATCCAGCACTTGCAGTGTGTCGCGTCAGTTATCTGTTGGGACCGTGGCATCGGTTTCCATCCGCTGTTTGTACAAAGACTCCTGGAAAGTGTGGTTTTGGAAAGAAATGGTGTCTGCTTTTGTTCGGTGGAGAAATGGGCAACATGCAGCCCTGAAGGAGATAAAAATTGTGGTTTGTCTTTTGTTCAAGTCTGTATTTCTGATGAAGAGTCTGCTTAGAAACATCACCAAATATGGATGGACACAGAACTATAGCAAATAGAGAAAAAGCAGTGAGATGCTGTCAGTTAATCTGCTGTATCCATCTCTTATTTCAGAGTAATCAGTTACGAGTGCTGTCCTGGATATGAAAAAGTTCCTGGAGAAAAAGGCTGCCCAGCTGGTAAAAATATGTTTGACATTTTTTAGACTTCTTAAAATTATACAGATGCCTAGTAAAGGGAAATGTTAGAAAATTACTCAAAGTGGATTTGATTTTTGCAATTTGTGCACAAAATTGCCATGAACAAGTCGAAAATGGACTCAGCGGAGCACCAGCTGAGTGCCAGATCAGCTCCAAAGCATGCAAAATGTTCTAGACAACTTAAAACCTTGGATATAATTAAACTTAATCAAGCATGGGAGGGCCATAGGGAACTACTTATTTCAACAAGTAATATAGCTGTATTGGAAATGCAATACAAAGGAATGATAAAGGAGCAGACAGCTCTGCCAATCTCTGCTCATTTTTGTTTTGGCAAGCATGAGTTTAGCAAATTGCCTTTAGGAGAAAATACAGTTCAGCCACTGGTGGGGGTTGGGAGGTAATTAACTGGGTTTATTGCAGAAAGACATATTCTGCTTTTGCTTTCTGAACGCTTCCTTCCCCAAAAGTTTGATGCCGCCCAGTTAATCACGTGGGCTGGTGTGTATGGGTCAGTGGAGGCTGAGACCAGCGGTGAGCTGCCAGCTCCGAACACCAAAAGCCTGAGTGCAAACAAGGGTTGGGTGAGAGCAGTGAATATCTTTGCTTGCCTCACTTCACATCCATATAAATCCAGGGTGACTCCATTTAAACCTGCAGAGATGCAGTAGATCCTGGATTACACTGCTGTAATTGAGGCTGGAGCTGTCAGGCTATGATTATTTATTATCTAATTAATGAACAGATATGAGTTCCCTGATGTGCTTCATTTCCCCAAGCGTTCTCACCAGCAGCTCTCCTTTAATTCAGCTCAGTGTGGGAAGGATGAATGATGTGTTGGGAACATAATCTTCTCTTCTTTCAGCGCTGCCGCTTTCAAACATCTATGAAACCCTGGGAGTTGTTGGGTCTGCCACCACACAGCTCTACTCCGACCGGTCTAACCTAAGGCCAGAAATCGAAGGACCTGGAAGTTTTACAATTTTTGCCCCGAGTAATGAGGCCTGGGCGTCCTTGCCTGCTGTAAGATAGAATTCCACTTCTTTCTATTCTTCCACTGCCTTTTCCTAGGGGAGATCCAGCTCTGCAGGGGTCTGGATCCATCCCTGTCTAGTGGAACAGACACAGTCCTGATGTGGGAAAGACTGTGAATTTCTAGGATGGGAATCGCTGTACTGGTCCATCGCCTCCAGAGCTTTGTTTCTGAAAGACCCAGCACTTAGAGAGATGTGGATGCTCTCCAGCGGGTGAATGTAAAAATTGCTACATTCAGTTTTCCTTGCTTTTTACCATTAGGGATTGCAGTAAGACCTGCAGCAAGAGACTTTCCATCCATTTTGTTTTTTCTTGTTGACCCTTACTTTACTACTCTGGTTGTTCTTAAAAATTTGCACAAGTAGCCAGGCCCAACTGGAACCTCTGTACACCTGCAGCCTTTCCACATCAATGTGTTCCTATGCTCAAATACGTATAAATTTCCTTTACATTGGTTTCGATTTTCTAACTCTGTGTCCTGTGAAATTTTGACTCCTGAAATTGTCACTGCTGTCCTGCTGGTGCTTTGATCCCAGTGGACCATCTCTGTGAAAGGGGAGAGTCTTGACTGGATTGTATAACCCCAATCCAGTTACATCCCACATTTAAATCCCTTGTCCATAAATATGTCAGAACAAGCCCAAACCTCCCGGTGTTATTTGTCCTTGCCCCTGAGTGATGCCTTTTGTTGGCTTACTGCTCATTTTGATGCAGTGATCCCACATCAGAGCTTGCTGCCATCATTCCTTTGTCTGCCAAGGACCAGGGTGCCAGAGCTGCTAGCTGCCGTTGTAAGGCAAAAGATAAAGATTTATGGAAGCAGAGCTCTTAATTTGCACAGATGGCTTAAGGCTGAATACATCACTTAATACACACACCTTGGAAGCACCTTAGATGCAGCCAGACCTCCTGTCTCTCTTTAACAACTGGCTTAATTGCACTCATCACGGAGAACTGAATTTCTCTGATTTTCAGGAAACTCTGGATTCCTTAGTCAGTAACGTTAACATTGAGCTGCTCAATGCCCTTCGCTACCACATGGTGAACAAACGGGTCCTCACGGATGATCTGAAACATGGGACAACACTTAGCTCAATGTACCAGGACCTGCCTATCCAGATTCACCACTATCCCAACGGGGTAAGACATTTGTATTAAACCTACCCGTACCGGGCTTGCTCTTCTGCTGCCTTGCACCCCCTACACTGTCCTTGGACCTCCAGGACTCTGTAATGCTGAGGTTGACAACCATTGATTTAGGATACATATTTAGAAGGAGTTTGTAGAGAATATTTATAAGCAGATAGTTTCGTCGAAGCTGTTGCAGGGGAGTTGCCCCCACATTGCTGTGTAGCAGTATGCTTGCCTAAGCGTTGGTTCTTGCATATTTTCTTGGTCTTGATGATGCAGGGTAGACAAAACCACTGATTATTTTCAAAGCTCTTCAAACATGAAGTGTTCCAAACATTCTTGATAGAGCATTCTCATTCTTTGTGTGTTTTTTTAGGAAACCACATTTCTGCCCCTGCTGATTCCATATGATAGCGCATGTGGCATTTGAAATAGAAAACCAGCAGAGGCTGCTTTACCTTCTGGGTTTAGTGCACATAATGCCCCGTGGCTCTTTCCCTCTGCAGATCGTGACTGTGAACTGCGCCAGGCTGTTGAAAGCTGACCACCATGCCACCAACGGAGTGGTTCATGTCATCGACAAAGTCATTGCCACCACTACAAACAGCATTCAGCAGATCATTGAGACTGAGGAAAGCCTGGAAACTCTTCGGGTGAGTCCACCCCACGTGTGCAGTTCCAGCCCACGATGTTCAGTCATCCCACTGCCAGTGAATTGTCATGAAAAGCTTGCCAGTGCCGAGGTGCTGTGACGCTAAAGCTGCCGATAAAATCCTTGTACCAATATAGTTTATTTTGCTTTAGGAAGTGTTTGATATCAGCGCAAGCATTATGAGAATAATTGTCACCCTGCCATTGCTGTCAGTAAAGAGATGTGGACTGAGTCTGTCTTGTCACTCTTCTATGGGAGTCTTAGCCTTAGGAGATATTAACTGTTCAGATTTGCTGAGTACCAATTTGTTTGCCTTGGTGTTTGCTGAGTTAAGGAGTAACTTAAAAAGCACAGGGGTTTTGCAGTTAGCTGGCTGTGGGTTCTGATGTGAATTGTTCACTGAAACTACCGTGACCCTTCCCAGGCATATCAGTGTATTCGAATTAGCTCTCAGTCTTGCCAAAAAAGGGCTCTTGTACTCAAATTTCTGGAGCACGAGAGAACCATGGGGCTGGGTCAAATTTATAAAGGGACCAAAGTGCTGAAAGAAGCTATTCAGGATTTTTTATAAGTCCTCTGAAATTATAAAAGCCTTAATAAATCTGTCCCTTAGTGTGTGCCTGGACAAAGTTACTGACCTTTGTATTCTGGCTGAATGTCTTTTACCTTCTCTCCCCATTTCTCTGAAGGCTGCTGTGGCTGCCTCTGACCTCAACAGCTTGCTGGAAAGCAAAGGCCAGTACACGCTCTTGGCTCCAACCAACGAAGCCTTTGAGAAGATCCCACGAGAAACACTGAACAGGATCCTGGGGGACCCAGAAGCCCTGAGGGGTAAGCGCTTGTTTACTGAGCCCATTGAGAGACTGGAGAGTATTTTTCAGTTCTTCTGCATTCCTTCTGAAGGACATTTGAGCGGCTCCTCGACACAGCTGCAGTAACAGATTTGACAGACTCCAGCGTTTTAAACAGGACACTCCAGACTTCTTTGGATGTAGATATGATAGATGTGTAGACACGGCAGAAAGAGTGGTATCCAGATATGGAGGAGGGAGCTGAAGCAGTCCCTTCTCTGAGTTTTCCTTTAGCACTCCTGTATGCGATGGTGATTTCTATCAATCCAGCAAGATGCAAGAAAACTGGTATCTAATCAGTGTAACTTCCCCTGACAAATAAGTCGAATAACCACACAAAACCTTTTGAAGGTGTATAGAAATTACGCTTTTTAGGCACTTCATTCCACACGCTGCTGAATTAAACCCAGCACAATTTAAAGTGACTGTGCATCTTTTGGAGCGGAGCCCTGTACAGGAGGCCCTTGCCATTGAACGGGATCCCTAAAAGCTGCAATAATTTCATAGCAGATTTTTGCAGCTCACTCAGACACTTGCCTCTTACAGACCTGCTGAACCATCACATCCTGAAGTCAGCCATGTGTGCTGAGGCTATCATCGCTGGCCTGACGATGGAGACTCTGGAGGGAACAACCTTGGACGTGGGCTGCAGTGGGGAAGAGCTGACCCTCAACGGGAAGCCCATCATTGCCAACAAGGATGTCCTGGCAACCAACGGCGTCGTACATTTTGTTAATGAGCTGCTGATCCCAGACTCAGGTACTAGTGTCTCTCTGCATCTTTCTTTCTGTTGCCTGTCTTTTGCCTGTTTTGCCAGGGAAATGCTGGATTTAGAGGCCATTTTGTACTGATGGGTGGATTGCCTTTAACGTGAGGTTACTATGTGTTGCTTTTCTTTTCAGCTAAGACTCTGTTTGAGTTGGCACAAGAATCTGAAGTTTCCAAGTCTACGGACTTTTTCAGACAAGCTGGTCTTAGTTCTCATCTAACTGGCAGTGAACGAGTGACCCTCCTTGCCCCAGTGAATGATGTGTTCAAAGGTAAACTGGGGGGTAAATCCCTTTCTTCCATCAGTTTGGGCCACAGATCTCCTTCAAACAGTCTTCAGCCAAGTTTCAGTGCACAAGTATGCAAATCCTCTCTCAAATGCCTCAGCTATAGGCAGTGGCACCTAGCTTCCCAATTAAAAAACTGATGTGGGTAATACTCTATATTTAGACTTTTTTAGTGTCTCAAGTGCCATTTTAAGTGAATCACTGGCTCTTTCCATGCTTTTTGCTGCAGATGGACTCCCTGTTGTTGACAGCAACATGAAAAACTTGCTTCTGAACCACATTGTTAAAGACCAGCTCTCCTCTAAATATCTTTACCATGGACAGAAACTACAGACCCTGGGCGGCAAGGAACTGAGAGTTTTTGTGTACCGCAATGTAAGTTCTTGCAGTGTGCAGTGCTCTACACAGCTGAATGATGCTTGATGTCTGTAATGTTACAGCTGTCATGGAAAAAAGTGTCACTGAGCATTGTGGAAAGTATAAAAATCTCTCTTTTGAAGCACATGCTAAGGAAGTCTTTTTTTCTGCCATTTTCTTTACAGAACCTTTGCATTGAAAATGCCTGCATTGCTGCCCATGACAAGAGAGGAAGGTTTGGGACCCTGTTTACTGTGGACAAAATGTTGACTCCACCATCTGGCTCAGTGATGGATGTTCTTAAGGCTGACCATCGCTTCAGGTGACCTTTCTGCTCTTCCTAAGTGCTAGTTAGGAGCAGAAGCGCTGCCAAAGCAGTTTCTAAACATTATGGGTCGTAGTCATGACTATATATACGTTTTTTAAACATAGAAACAGCATCCAAAAGCATGGTCTCATCCCTAAATTATAGGGAGTGAGACTTCAAATAACCCTTCAATGAATTGTGAGCCAAGAGTGTGTGGTCCCCCTTAATACAGTAAGAAGCTGGCTCTGAAGCCAGCTCTGACCATCAGAGCCACTGTGGCCAGATCTCTCTGCCTCCTCACTACCATTTGGTCCCCAAGGAGTCAGCATTCCCAGGTTGCTCTGCCATTTCTCAGACGTTCTGGTTAGACCTCACAGGCTCATTTCCTACCTCATCAACTTTTTGGTTAATTGATTTGCTGGACCCCAGCAGGACTATGCAATTGTACCTTCACAGCTCTCTTTTGAACACAATTGCTCAAAGACCAACAAAAGTAGTTTATAGTGAAGCATTTTATGCATGTTTGCTTTGCAGTACGCTGGTGGCTGCAATCCAGTCTGCAGGTCTAACGGAGAACCTGAACAGGCCGGGCACCTTCACGGTGTTTGCTCCAACGAACGAAGCTTTCCGAGCCATGCCCCAAGGGGACCTGAACAAACTAATGGGTGAGCATTTTTAGAGCATTTAGATGAAGAGCTGCTGTGTGTTATTGGCATGAGATGGGGAGGAACAGCTGAGTTTCTCTGCCATATCTCATTCTTTGACCCTGTCTGTTGGAAGCATGGGCTTCCTACACAACTGATTTAGATAAGCCCTATCCAGCAGAAAGCTGAGGGTGCACAGAGCGGCACTGAACTCTCACACGAAGCGTGGTCATGGGTTTATGCTTTTCTTCTGCTTGGAAGACATGTTTGTAGTGGGTGCTACAAGCTTACTGTGACTAATTTGGCTGTGCTGGCTGGTGTAAGCAAGGTAACTCTAAGGTGTCTCTAGAGGAACTGATGGGTGAAGTCTCTGCCTTTCTCCGGGGTGAAAGAAACGAGACTGTGTCTGTCAACCACACAGAATCAGGGTGTCTAAAGTAAATTTTGCAAATAGAAAACATGGTCCACATTCAGCCTCAAGTTACACTGCGTGAAATTTAAGTAGTAAAAGGATGGAGCTGTTGCTCCATCTATGTGTACATGGAGAAAGCGGGAAGTCCAGTCTGATCCTGAGAAGACAACAAATACTCCAGCCTAGCACAGACGAAGACCAATATCCTGAAAAGCACAGGCGTGCAGGCTGGGTGTGGAAAAAAGCATGGGAATGTTTAAAAACGCTCTTCTGGATAAGGAGCATGATCTTGTATTTTGTTCATGTTGAAAACTGGCTGCGGTTGGAAACAATGCCAGGTATGTGAGTGTAATGACTTCTCGTCATTAAAGCCCAACCAAACATTGACATCATAATTCGGGAAGCATCTGCCCATGGTAGCTGGTTATCCTTTTAAGTGCAGGGATGAGGAACTGGTAATACCAGACTGCACATCCAGTCTAGTGCTTAATATATAAATATTTCAGAACTGTTTTGCAGCTATTGTAAACGGCTGCAGGAATGAAGTATCCCAGATGCGGACACTTCAGATGTTCTTCTTTTTTCGTGCAAATATTTAGCTTATGCTCCTGATGAAGAAGTGAATCATGCTGGTGAGGATGTGCAGCATGAACTGTGGCCACCCTAGAAAGACTGTAATGGAAAAAAAACCCTCACAGTGTATTCAGACACAAGCATTGGAAGAAAAAGTCCCCCTTGTAGATGGAGGCCATCTTTTACACTAGCTGTTCCCCATCACCTATCTGTGGGTTTTGTCAGTGACGCTGCATCCTCTAAAGGAGAAGATGGAGGGGGGCTGATGGCCCATGCTGTGCGTGTCACTGCTTCGTCTGGGAAATAGATGGTGAAGGGGAAGCATCACATCTTCCTAAAATCTGTTTCAAAGCATGGCTAGATGAGTAGAGGCTCAGTGGAGTGGGGATCAGGCCAGCAATCTGCGAGCCATCGGTGACGTTTCTCCTGCTCTTTTCCCTTCCTACCCAGGAATCCTACAGTTTCAGCCATGAAGATTATTGCCAAGTGAAACTGGCGTTGGCAAACTATTAGCATTTGCAAATACCAGAGTGCTCTATCTGTTTCCTTATTTCACATAGGTCTTTTTTTGCACCCCCCGCCCCCCTGACTTCCTTGGGAAGTGAAAGCAGCAATGATTTCATGCTGTGCACAGTGAGAGAACAAGGGACTGAAAAGCCAAGAGAGAGGGATTTCATGTATAGGGCAGGTTTGGAACATACCAAGGTGGGACGCTGGGAGAGTGTTTCTCTGGACTTGCTGGGTCCCTTTCCTGGCTAGGCAGGAATGGCCTCAATGTCCTAACCAGCTCCAACTAAGGTCCTTCCACCTGGTCTTTTCAATTTTACTTTGCTTCCTTGCACTTTGAGGAAATTATGTTGTTTTCCATGTAACGTCATTCCGGCACATGAAATACGGGAAGCCAGCACTGATGCTGTTTTGCAAACGTAAATGTTTTCTTCCCCCAGGTAATGCCAAGGAGCTTGCCAACATCCTCAAGTTCCATGTGGCTGACGAGATCCTGGTGAGTGGCGCAGTCAATGCCCTTGTGAGGCTGAAGACCATGCAGGGAGATAAACTGGAAGTCAGCATGGTGAGTCACCTTGGATGGTGCTTTGTGGTCAGCAGGGCTGTGGTCTGTGTTTAGCTGTCCATGGGGAAGACCAAAGTACCTCTGTGCTCGTTTGAATGGTGTGGGAACCTCTTCTAAATGCGCTCACAGACCCACCAAACTGTTTTCTGGGCTGTAGCGGAGGGATTGTTGCCATGTGTTCAACTGAACAAGCTGGCAGTCCTGAAATGTGGTTTGCTTCAGCTTTCTCCCCAGAAGACCAATTGTAAATGCTTTCCAGGAGCTGTTATAAATTTAATCCTGAGTCATGGGGGAAAAAGCATAAATAAATTAAACGAATAGCTCGTTCAGCTAACACATCTTTTGTAGCATAACAAAAATAATCTCTGCATGGGCTCCCTTAACGCAGCAGGATTTATTTAGATGTGTAATTTCATTTCACAAATTCTGCGCTACATTGAGAAAACGTAGGATCCTCTATTGAGGAAAAAAATATATTTCAGAAAATAAATAACTCAAGACCCGCTCTGTGCGTAAGGAAGGAAATGCAGGACAAAAATGGGAAGGCCAGCGTTTCCAAGGGCATTGAAATAGCCAGCTTGCGTGCTAGACTCTTCCCGTATCCAGTCCTGATCTGCCCTCTCCTGATGCCATCTCCGCAGCCATCCCTCTTGGCACGAGCAGCAGCGCCCGCTGCCACCAGGCAGCCGGTGGATGTGCTTTGCTGCCGCGGGACAGCGTTCCCAGCCAGAGTGCCGTGAAAGTCCGTGCTCCAAACCCTGCCAGCCACTGCAGGACGAACTGCTCAGGCTGTAATTTGGTTTTATTCTCCTTAATTGGCAAGAGGACTGAAAATGCCTACAACCATCCAGTAAATGAATGAATGCAAAGTGAGGGCTTTTTTAAAAAAATTGGAAAATGCTGATGACAAAAGTTTCTCACTTTCTACTTTTTTAATTTTTTCCTTTTCCTGAACAGAAAAACAACGTGATACACGTCAACAAGGAGCCTGTTGCTGAAAGTGATATCATGGCCACGAATGGTGTGATTTATGCTGTGAACTCAGTCTTACAGCCGCAGGGTAGGTCCATAGTTAGAAATAGCTAGAGCCACATCATTACAGCCGAGCTGCTTTGGGAGGAAGTGGTGACACATCGCAATTGCTTCAGTTTATTGAGGAGGATTAGTCTGTTACGGGATTTTCAACACAAAATAGTAGGAGGAAGCAGCCTGTGTGCTTTGAAGATTATTTCAATGCTATCTATGTCCCACCTTTAGCTTCAAGGCCGCAAGAAAGAGGTGACGAGCCTGCAGATCCTGCATTAGAAATCTTCAAACAGGCCTCTGCGTTATCCAAGGTAAAAGACAAAAAAATCTCTCACTGTAGAACTACTGAAATTACATTTTGGTAATGGTGGTTGAAGATAATGTCACATTCAGACTTTAACTTCCAAAGACAGTAAGCGTATGTGTTGCATGGAATGACCAATGCTCTCTTCTTGCATGATTGAATTATGTAAGAAATAGTACATTTTGCAACGTGAAGCCTACAGTTTGCAACGTGAATGTAACCTTGGTATGGTGCTATGTGTGTCAACGTCCGATAATGAAGAGCCATTCATCCATAGCTTTTGGAGACTAGGGATAAATGTATTGACATGCAAACTGTTCTTATACAACAAAGCTCTCAGAGACTTGTTGTATTTATGCAAGCCTTATATTTTCCTTACATGCAGGTTTCTCAACGGAATCCTCGACTAGGTAAAACAACTTCTTTAGCTTGTTTCTAATTTCCATTGTATGTCCCTGTCCCTTAAAGAGAGGTTTATTCTGTTGTCTTGCTCCAAGTATAACCGGGAGGGGAGGGGACAGGGAGATGCTATGTGTCTGTCCCACCCAACTCGGTTTTCTCCTTGGCAGCACCCGTCTACTCCCGGTTACTAGCGAGGATGAAGCACTCGGGTGGATCCTGAGCCACATTGTGAGCAACCACAGTCAGCGCCTCCATCCCATCCGCTCCGGCTGACAGCTAAAGAGAAGGACAGAATCATTCTTAAAAACCAAATATCACCCTTAAATTTATTTTTGTTTCATGAAATTGATAGGAAAAATGAAAAGCCATATATATATATATGTATATATATTTTAAGACCATTTTTATTTGGTTTTGACATTAAAGTTCCCAGACTGAGGATAGGTTTTGAGGGTTTTTTACAAAAAAAGTAGTCACTGATTTGCAGTTTTTAACATACCCAGCTTTGGGGTTGATACGTACATACAAGGGCAGGTGCTTAATTCCGCCCTGGTTCAGGAACTCAGAGAGATGCTTAGAGCTCACCTTGGTGCTGTCTCACTGGGGGAGACTGAAAGGGGCTGAATTAAAGCCCCTTTTCCAGGCTCCCAGTGGTACCTACTGGCACTGCAAACTCCAGGCTCCCGAAGTGGGAAGCCAGGTATGATCTCACTGAAAACCCCCTCCAAACCAGTGCCAGAATTGGGAAATTTTGGCCAGAATGTCTTGGCAGGAGTTGTGTCTGTTCAGCTTTCTGAGCAAATACATCACCCAGGGCCAACTGTATGGCTGGGTAAACAGCAAGTGCTTTGGAGGAAGTAAATTTCTTGAATTTATTAACCTTTACCCAAGCGATTTGTTTTGTTTTGTTTTGTCTGTTGTTTTGGGTTTTTTTTAACAAGCATGTGTTTCCTTCTTCCCCTGTGTTTTAAAAGTCTTCCATGAAATTCTAGATTGAAGACTTTTAACAAAAGCCTCTCTATTGATATTGAGGAAACTGTATAATTATAAGCTATGGTTTGAACTGTTCTGGTTTTTTAATTGGGTTTCGTTTATGCCTATGGGTTTAACTGTGCTGCGTTTTGTTCATGAGATTTGAAATGAGAGTTCTCCCTGGCTGAAGCCTTCCAGTAAATGATTCATTTTTAATAATGGTTGGTTTTTTTAATAAAAAAATCAAAAATATAAATATGACAAGTGATGATAATGCTTGTTTGGTTTTTTGTTTGGTTTGAATTGCCTGATGGCACAGTTTGACCACCTGAGCACTGGGAAGGAGAGGGGTCAGATTTGGCCAGATCAATATTAACAGATCACTGGAATGGAACGGCAAAGCATTTCTCCCCTCTGATTCTGGCCTATCATCATTTTTCGGTGGTACTTCCACAAGCAGCCACTGTCAGGCACGTCAAGGAGCGCAGGGCAGCTGTGCGTATCCCTCCCGCTGGGTGCTCAGCCACCTTCGCCCACAGCTCCAGCTCAACACTCCATCCTACAATGCCAACAGCACTTATTCACCCCATCAGGGCTTTGTATTCACTCCCTGGCCAGTTATTACCGCAGTGAAACCCAGGATTATGGCAGGGTGGGGTGGGTGGGAAAGGTATCAAGTGCAGAGTACAAGAAACCAGATTGTTTAGGTCGCTCTGGCTGAGAAACACGCTGGTAATTTTTCTTCTATTAAATGCCCAAATTGAAATCCCATATGCTGTGAGCCATCTGCATAACTCAAATGTGTGAAAAACAATCAAGTTCTTCTTTTATTTCCTTTCCCCAATCTCTCATCTCATCTATTTATTTTTCTGGCATGATGCAGTCCCATTATTTAAGGCTGGAGTAGTGATGGGGAAGCCTTTGAGCCGCCTATTCCCAGCAGCCCATGAAGGAAGAGTCCTGTCAGGGGACTGGTTCCTAGGGGAGGCTCAGCTTTTTGTAATTAGAATAATTAATTACTAACTCCTACAAAAGCCTGAGAGAGAAGGGAAACCAGCTTGCATCTTGCTCAGTAGTAGCATGTGGTTACAGAGTCTTGCATTTTGTTTTGTTTTGTTTTTTTTCTTTTCTCCTCCTTGATGCTTTATGACTAAGTGATATAAAGTCGTTCACAACTTGGGAAAGTGGAAAGTAGAGCTGATCCTCACCTAGGGGAGTGCTGCTTGCTGGTACCTTGCTGGTGTCTGGTGTGGTGGCTAATTAAGTGTTTCTTTGCAAAATGAAACCACTTGAGTAGGTAGGAGTAGGGGAAACTTTGCTCAGATATGCTTAGTAACTACAAGAAGTCCCATCTGCTGAAAGAGCTGTTTTCATCTGGGAATACAGCCCTGGCTTTCCACTGTGTGGCTAGCAGTGTTGGGGCTAGTGGTGATGCGGCAATGATCTCCTTGGTGTTTTGCATGTGGCCTGACTTTGCTAGGCTTGCTTTAAGTGGGGACACCAGGTTTACAAGTCCCAATAGAGTTTACAGTAGAGAGAGGTGTGTTACCCTTTCAAGCCAGTTCCCTTTTTGCTCTTTGCTGTTGTTTACCCTCTCTGGCCCTCTGGCAGTGCTTGCTCCCTTGCTCCTCCTGCTGCCTCCTCCATCCTCTGAGCTGCCATGGGGTGCCAGCGGCAGCTCCCTGCAGTGCTGTGGATGCAGGGCTGGTGTCCCTGTTGTGTTGCCTCTGTAATTTCCCTGGGATACCCATCCTGGGAAGCCATCCCAGGACACCTTCCATGGGCTCTTAGAAGCCCCCCAGGGCTTTAGTGTCTCCTGATGATGGTTGATGTTGGTGGAAACACTTGAGAGGACTTAATTCCCTCCCTTTCGCTGCTCCAAGTTGTTTTCTTACCCCACTGTGCTCAAGAAGGGTTACCTGAGTGGCTTAGATCAACAATGGCAGTGGTTGAGCTGCTTTAGTGGTCAGTGGAGACTGCATCTCTCACTTTGGCTCAGCAACACTTTGGGGATGTTCATTCCTGTACCTTACCCCCTGTGAAGTGAGGCTGGGTGCTGGCAGTCATCCCACCAAGGGGAGTGAGATGTTATTGCTTCAGCCTTCGAGGGGTGCAAAGGAAGGAAGCAAGAGGAGGGCAGCTGGAAGATGGGGAAATGAGGAGTGCTGAGGTGATGGGAATATAAAACTTATCTGTCACTTTCTAAAGAAATATATTTTAATTTTTTTTTTTAATGTGACAAAAGGTGGAAGTGAAAGGAAGAAGGAAGTTGCTGGTGCTGAGGAGAAACAGAACTCCCCTAGGGAAGTGCTGGCTGAGGGACAGACAGCTCCTGCAAGCCTGGCTGGGTGTGGGAACCTGAGGGATGTCCCAGCCGAGGGCTGTGGAGGGATGGAGGAGCTGGGGCTTCCCTGTGTACCCATCCCATCATGTAGCTCCAGGAGTCTCCAGATAGCAACGCTCCGGGGGTGGGGGTGGGAAGAAGCAAAGCCTGATTAAGGCGCCGCTGGGCAAGGGTGCGGGCTGCTGTGGCTGCATAGTCCCTGGGGCAGCCTCAGGATGAGCGGCGTTTAGGATTAACCTTCTCGGGGCAAATACCACTGGGGTGTTCAGCACAGAACCATATTGCACCAGTGGGTTTTGTTTTTTCATGTTGTCAGAGCATTTCCACCTGAAACCCATGGCATGTGGGTGCATGCCACCGTGAGCTCGAACTGGGGCCACCCTCTGCAGGAGGTCCCTTCAGAGGTGGGGCAAAAAGAGCCAAAGTGAGTGCAAATAAGAGCCTTTTTGGAGGAGAATCTTGATTTTTTTTATTTTATTTTATTTTATTTTTTTTCTTCCTTTGGAGTCAAGAGTGTTTTTCTACTGAGAATTTGCAGGAATGTGCAGTCGCCCTTGTTTACTTTTTTAGAATAATGATTCCTTCACTTGCACTGGCTCCAGTTCAACAAAATAATTAAATGTACGCAGCAATCTATTTAGGAAAAATACAGCAGCTTTTAAGTGTGTGCTATGAGTCCTGAAATGCCGCTGATGCCTAGCGATCGTGGCTGGGCTGATGCTGGTGAGTAGCTCCTGTGCTGGCTGAGGTTGTGCTCCTGGGTTGCAGCAGTGAAAAGAAAGCAGTGCCTCTGAAGGGCTGCGAAAGCAAATGTTGAGTGTGAAATGCGGCATTCTAGGAAGTTTAATGTGGTGGCTTTGCTCATTCACATTTTGAGACACAAGCCAGAGATACTTTTCTTCTAGAAAATTCTTTTCCTTTCCGGTGACCTTCTGCAAATATATTTAAAGCAAGAGAAAAAGCAGTGCTGTGGTTTGTCTCAGGAGAGATTTCACATGCAGCACCGTAGTGGAAAACATGTGCTCTTCCAGCATCACGGAAATCTCAGAGTGCTCTTTGCTTGGCTTACGAAAGAGGTTTGGAGTTGACCTGCCCCAAGAGCTGGGGCTTGGGGGGTGGGTCAGGCTGAGAGGGCTGCGAGGTGGGCGATGGCAGCTCCCTGCGCCTCGTTATGTGAAAAGTGGAAAGGCGAAAGCCTTTGCGTGTGTCAAAGGCCAGGCAGGGGCTTGAACGGAGCCAAGGCATCGCAGCCAGATGTGCTACAGAAGGATGACCCCTGAAAGTCAAACCTGAAGGCAGGGGTGAAGCCACCCACATGCTATCGCTGGAAGAAACTGTACTGCCTGCATTTCTGCTGCACACAAATTCTTGTTTCCACACATGATTTATTGGAAAGTCATTGTACCTGTTAGCTGTTGTCTCAGGAGGAGCAAAAAGAAAAACTAAGGGTAGTATTAATGCTGCTGAAAGATGGGCTCGAAGGAGCAATCAGCATTGGAGGCATCCAGCTGTGGCTCAGACAACTCGCATTTTTTGCTTCCGAGTCCTTTTTGGTAACACATTTGAGAGATTTTGCAGAAATCTGTAAATTCCCCAAAGAAAAATATTTACGGGGACTTTCTTTCCAACAACGAATGATGCCATTACTGCTTTGTAATACTTTTATTATTAAATACTTTGCAAAAGATCAGCACTTTTCCTAGGAGAAGTCATTTTGTGCAAGTGCAGAGCGGTACCAAGTGTCCAGTGAGTCATGCAGGACGCTGAGCTGCATGAAGGCATCCTTCTTCATAGAATAACTTTCCTAAGGATCAGTTATCACCTCCTGGAAAGGAAGGTGACAGGAAAGGTTTGTTGGATGCTGCCACTCATGATATACTGGAAAATTCTTTACAGAATTGTCATGAGCTGGCCCAGGCACCTCTCTTTCCTGGAACACTTAGACTTGACTTTTCTTCAGCTTTTCAGACAGCTTGGCTGCCTCTTAGGCTTTTGACTTGCCACCTGACTCTCTGTTCAGCTGGTCTTTCCAATGGGACTTCATCTGACTTCTGAAGTCACGCCTTCATTTTTTTTCATGCGCGGCGTGTGCATCAAGCCCTGTTATCTGACAAATGCAAAACTGGTTATATTTTAACTGTTACTTCTGGGAAAATAATTGAGATCTCCTCTGGTTTGGAAAATAGCTGTGCAAAACCTGGAGGCCTTCTGAGGGCATTCGCTGAAATTGTGGTTCTGTGGAGGCAGGAGGATGAACTCACAGACTTCAGGATTTCCATCAGTGCTTCTGTGGAGGTCTTCTGGCTCTCTGCCTTTGTCTCAAAGTTTACAGTTGGGATAAGTAACCTTTTTCGGCGACTGTTATGTGGAAATCCCGTATAACCCTAAAGTATTACAACACTATCTTTGTACACACAGCACTTGTGGTGTTACCAACCTCCATGAAGAGGATGGCTCTGAAGAAAGGTGAAGTATCATGACAGTGACAGCAGTTGTGACTTTGTAATTACGCTTCATTTTATAACACTAGCCTGAAGACATGTCCCTTTGCTGTAAACTGTAGGCATCCTAATCCCTGTACCCAGCATGGTGCGTGTTGTCCGAGCAATGCTCTCAGTGGTGTTGTGGCTTTGGACACTGGACAGGCTCATGTGGTGATGTGGCTTCCAGCTTGGAACTGGCTTATGTTGGGCATCTCAGTTCGGGCTGTGGACAGAGTGCCCTACCAAGTCTGTCTCTGTCTGGTCCTACTCCTAGACAGATAGCAGATCCACACCCTTCCTATCATGTAGACCCCAAACTGCTCAGATAGAAATATTTACAGACTCGTCCCTGACAACGGTACATCCATCCCTGCGCTCGCGCTGAAGGGACCCAATTTTGCAATCTTCGCTCACGTGAATGGTAGTGACACACCCCGTTAATCACCCCTGCGGATGTGCCCTGGCACCAGCAAGTGATTAAACTAGCAAAAGTGGTTGGTTCCCTTCCTTAGCTCCTAACTAGAGAGCAGGAAAAAGTGGAATAAACAAACCAAAGCTGCAGAGTAGTCACGCAAGGCAAAGGGAACCAAGGAGCATCAGCAGAAAGTGCTCCAGGACAACACCATCTGCGAGCACTTGAGGTTCAGGAAATGCTGCTCTTAAAGAAGTTCATGGTGCTGTTGCGTATGGCCGGAAACAGACTGGGGGTGAGGCTGTGCAATTATGCCTTTTATTTGCTCAGCACATTTTGCCTCTTTTTATGTAAAACCAGCAAATGAGGAACTTAAAGTCACTTCTCCCATAGAAGTTTTTGACTGCAGAATTTAGGGGCTTTCTTCTTTTGGGCTGCTTCTACCTTACATTCTTGCTGCTGTTACCTTGAAATCTTGGGAAAGGGTAATAAAGGGATTCAAGCTTTTCTGAAATGCCTGTGAGGCTACAAAGGCCTCTGAGTTAAGGTCCTAAAAGATGGGACACTGACCTGGACCAGTGCTGAACAATGAGCTGTAGTATTGCTGGTTGAGCTGTGCAGGCTCAGACGCGGTCCTGTGCTGTGCCCAAATGGCTCCTGGTGGAGATTTGGGGGATGCTTTGCATTGGGTGTGCAGACAGGGCAGGAAAGATGCTCAACCATTCCTGACTGCCCAGGCTTGGGCATGGGAACCACGTCCCAGATGTGTGACCGCTGGCGCTCGGGCACAGTGGAGGGGCTCTGGGGCTGCCCTGGCTCTACACAGTGAGAAGGCAAGACGTAGGGTTGAGGAGGTAAAAACCAGACAGTCTGGGGGGAAGCAACTCACTGGCACGTGTGTCCTCTCCACCCGCCATTCCTCTGAGTAATCTCTACCCTGCTAAGTACCTTTACAGTAAAAAGGGCAGCTGCTCTTTCAGGTCAGTGGTTTCTGAGGCAATACCATTGCCTCATTGTTTATCAAGTCTCCTGACTCCTCAGAGTGAGCTGGCTCCTTGGGAAGCCACGTTCTCCTGTTCCTCCTCTGCCTGCCACCGGGTGATGGCACTGAGGGTCAAAAGCACATCCATGCAGCATGCTGCTCATCAACTGCACCAAAGTCTTGCTGAGTCCAAGGAGACTCTGAGATGTTTGGAAGCTTTGTTTTTTTAAGGACCAGAGCAGTCCAGATCATATAGAATGCTATTTTAAAAAGATGGGAAGAAATTGGCCCTGGGAAACCCTGAAGTGAGATGGTGGTTGCCTGGCAAGAAATAACCTGCCTTTGGTTCAGCAGAGGTGAATGCTTCAGAAAGCTGTGGGAAGACCTACCTGGGAAGTCAAAGGGTTCTCTTCATCTGGGCTCTTCCTTCTGCCCTTCACTTTGACTTGCATAGCTTTAGGTCATATTAACAAGAACTGCGGGAAACTGAGGCTGGGTGTACCGAGGGAGAGCATGAAATGCTGGGATGTATGGGTCTGATGGGCAGGGAGGGGTGCTCAGCATGGAGAAGTGTTTCTGCACAGCACAACTGGGGATGCTCAAGGGCATAAGGGAGCGAGGGAAGCGCAAGGAGTAATGCCTGGAGTAGGTGGTTCCAGGCCTGCTGACCAAATGTTCCTCCTGAGCTACTATATTTGGATACCACAAGCAAGCGATTTCACTTTCCTGTGAGAAAACAGACCCCCTAGAGTTACGTTGCTGGCTGCTGGTGCTCGCCTTGCAGCACACACTGAGCAGCAACCCCTCTTCTCCCACGGGTCACCTCGGGTGGCACGAATTCTGCCTGCGAGCGAGGGACTGCAGAGCTGCATTGCTCGCTGTTTAATTGTAACCAGATTCCCCTAGAAATGTCTGATGGAATATTTATAAATATTATAGCCAGCAGCTGCTTGTGCCAAACAGGAAATTTTAAGCTGCACAAACTTTTCCGTGTTTCTAAGTGGGAAAAGTAAACTGTAGCTAAGACCAGTATTTAAAAAAGAAAAAAGTCTAAATAGCAACAGGCTTCCACTGTTCCATATCCTGAGAGAAGTTCACGATTTCTTGAAGTCTTGGTCCCTTCCAGCTAGGCCATTTTCTATAAGCAGGACGTCTGCACAGTGATATAGAAGGTGGCTTTAGGAAAGCAAACAGGGTTATACCTCCACACAGGCAGTTGGGCTGTATGATGTGACAGCCCTGTGTACAGGTACAGTCTTTAAGTTAGAGCCACCTCACAGTGGGTAAGGGCCTTTGGGAAGCTGTCAGGAACGGTCCATATGTTGTACATGCTCCCATGGTAGCTACTGGTCTCAGGGGACTGGGGTTTTAAGCTGTCGGTTAATGTAATTTCAAGGGGGGGAAAAAATACAAAACTTGAATGGAAAGCAATGAGTTGAGGATAAGGCTGGTGGGAGTGGTGGCCACCTGAGGGAAAGGAGCCCTGTTTTGTCTTGCACTTCATGTTTTGGGCTCCTCGTCCCCCGTCCCGTCCCCCCCGTCCCGTCCCCCCATCTTTTCTAGGATTTTCTGGTTTCTGCTCATTCATTACTAAGTATTGAGACAATACTTTGGCTCATTAAAACATGGAAAAAATGTAACACTAAATCTTTGTGGGATTATCAGTTTTAAACAACCTCTGCCATTTATGAATTCACTAAATTCATCTTCACACAAAAGGCATTATTAAGCTTTTAAAAACTGATTCATGTCATTTCATAGTCAATGGTATTGAAATAGAAATGAAATAAAGCAAATGTCCTCAGTGTGCATATCAACACTGAAATTGTATTCTTCAGTTCAAGTACTTTCAAATTGAAGTGGAGAAGTACAGCTCTAAAACCTTGAGCCTTTTGAAGAATGAATTATCAGGATAACTCAGGCTCTACCACCCCCACTACTACCCCCACAATTTTGTGAGCTCCTCTTTCAATTAAACTCTGTTTGCTATGGTACTTTAATGGATTGAGAAGAGCTTTCTGATGCTGAGACTTTTTTGTTTGTTTTGAATTTCTGGTTGTTCGTAGCAAATCCTTATCCACTTTTATGTGAGTTAATTTTCTTTGAAACGTGTCAGTGGTGTGTGGTGAGCTTGGCTATAGGGTGCATAGGCTGAATTGCACTTCACTCTGAGTGGTTTTTCATAGAATCATTTCGGTTGGAAAAGACCTTTAAGATCATCGGGTCCAATCATTTTTGGTGAGCAGTGTGCATTTTAAAAGGCAAAAAGGTTGTATGAGGAAATGAAGTTTTAAGGATTCCTGTAAATTTTAGCAACTAATAGTAGTAGGATCTCAAGAAAGCTTTATTACAGTATAGAATGTGGACTTCAGCAGCAAATTTATTCATAGCTTTTCTATTTGAATGGATTCTATCTGGTTGAATTCTGGGTGGGAAATAAAACACCCAGGTGAGCCCTTGATTTTATTACAAGACTGTGATGAAGGAAGGTCTCAGCCTGGTGTGGGGTCAAGGGGAGTGCTGCTGGCTGGATGGTCAGACACCCCCGTGGTGTTCGGAGGTCCCTGCCAGCTTCCTTGGGAATGTGGTGGGCTACGTTGCCTGCTCACTATCCAGAAATTCATGACATGAGAAAACTGCAGGAGTTTCATCGCTAAAATCCCCCTTCCCATTCTGCTGATCACCTCTGCATGTTGCTGCTAAACTCTGCTTTTAGGTTTGGTCTTTCTCACTTGTTACCCAGGCACCCTGAAAGGATGCACGTGGAGCAAAAGAAAGGGTTCAGTCTCCTTCCTTCATAGGCAGGTGGTATGGGCAGTAACCCTGCCTATGCTTTCCCCAGGCCTAAGAGAAAACATCCCTTTGCAATTACTTTTTCTTTTTTTCACGCTGTCACTGCAGATACTATATGGAAAACCAAGCTGAATTTTTCATCAGCTCAAAGACACCATAGCATCTGAAGAAAAAGGTGGGGACCTTTGAATAGCATCTTTTGATCACAGGGGTTTTACACAGGATATCTCGCTAGTTGTTTGTCACCACGTAATCAATCCTCCAGCTCCCTTCAACGCTGAATCCCCGTCAGTGCACGGGTTTGCCAACGCACAGTCTGCCATGCTTCAGTGACTTTTCCCTCGGGGATTGCTCGGAAGTGTGTGTTTGGCCTGTTGTGGAAAGTCAGTATCTATCCTAGGACTTAAATCACCTGCATCAGAGGCTTGACTTCTGCTTGGGAGTCCCGGCTGAGTATACGTGTGACGTGCAGAATCCTTGGCAGCTCCCTGTTGCTGCAGCACCCTCCTGTTGTACCTGTTAAAGCATCACTGGGTTTTCCTTTCCCTGCTTGACAGGAGGCACCAGGCTGCCCTGAGCCAGAATAGGCATGACGGAGCATGAGTCACGAGTTCTCCATGTTCTGGTATCTGGAACAAGTTTTTGAGTCTAATTTAAACCAGACACTTAGTGGGAAAGAAATGTGCCACTGAGCCTCTGCAGATGTGTAGGCAGTCAGGAGGGGCACATCTTAGCAGAGAGAAATGTTTTATCTCACTCTTAGCTAATGCTTATGAGGCCCATGTGTCACCAAGTGAGGCCTGAAAAAGCAGTTAAGGCATTTCACTGCCACTGGGTAAGTCTCTGAGCTCTTTGATACAGATCTAATAGTGTGAGACTGGGGCACTCAACTGGTTCCTCTTCCACGCATACCTTCCCTCCAGAGCCATGGCTTTTCAAAATCCTTAGTGATGGCTTTACCCAACAGTTGGTCAAAGCCTTGATGGGAATCTTGCATGCATAGACAAGGAAACGACCCAAGGTCGTGTGTTTCCCTGCCTTTGTGCATCAGCACCGTTGGAACAGCCTCAGCTGTCCTGTGACTCTTGTTTAGACTCAGATGTCTCCATGGTCCATGTCTTTCTCTGACCTCAGGGATTCAGCAACATCTCAAACACACAGATGCAAGACAAAGCAATTGAGCTGCAGTCAGATGCCACTGCTGTCACAAGGACGTCTATTTACAAGTCTAGTTTTGAAAGACCAGCAATTAAACCCATTTTCTGCACAATTGATGAGAAAATTCTAGCTGCCTACCACTAAGCTCTAAATAAGAATATGGTTTAGAAGGAACTTTACTCTTCCCAGAACGTGGTGCTGTACGGCTTTGGACCGCACATTACTTTTAAGTCTCTGCCCATCAGCTTGGATGGGCATTGCCTGACTCCTACCCATTTTTTTTAATTTTATCTTACATAAATAAGTAATAAGGTGCTATTTGGATATTTTCCTCCCAGCCTCCATGTGATTCATAGAGAATGACAGGAACAGAGCAATGTCAAGAGCCTCTTTTGCACGGTTTGGGGGAGAACACCACATGGGATAGACAACCATGTCCTAAAAGGCAAAGCTGACTCACTCCAGACCAAGACAAACACTGAATCATGAACGCGTTGGCCTGCACCATCCACTGCCAAACACAGGATTACAGATAGTTCAGAGTGAGAGATCACCGTGACAGCTTGAACAGCAAGAGGAGAAAAAAGTAGCAAGCTGTAGATCTAATTCCAGCTGCCCACTGCAGACTGGGTTGTTTAAGGTAAAGGCAAAGCAGAATGTCCATAAAGAGGAAGAGGAAAGCAGGTGGTCAAAGCACTGCATGCCAGGTGCCCGCTGAGGTGGCATCACTCCATCTTGCCTCAGGCACTGGAGCTGCAGCATTTGAGGATCTGGTCTGGAATGTTTATTACATTTAGCAGCAAATTAGATCTGGTTTAGGAATTTTCCAGTTAAACCCTTCTTTGCTGGGAAACGTTGACTCACTGAACCCAAAACTTTGAGAGTATAATGATAATGAGAAAGCTTTATTGTTATATCCTGGGTGGGATTTTTGGTAAGAAAGATGGAGACCATCGCAGCATAGCTCACAGTTGGGCTTAAGAAACTGAGATTGTTATTCCAGGTTGGATTTAGGCTAGAGAGGAGCTCACCCATACCGCAGGTATAGCTTGGTGGTTCCCTCCCACCCAGTGAGAGATCCAGGATGTCTCCCAGCTCCTTGTATGGACTCAGGTAGTGCTGTGAACTAAATACTGGGGAGTATCTCAGATGGCTGCCTCCTTACAAAGGCCAAGGTGGTTCTTGAAGACTGGAGGAGAGGATCTCCCCTGACCAGCCATGCAATACTCAATGGGCTGCTCATGAGGCATCCCTTGAGCACACAGAACTTGCTTTTCTGCTCCATGCTGGGGGCTTACCTAAGCGAGGCTGTCCTGCTGAAAGTGTGACAGCCCCTAGAAAGAGTTTACCCTGTTGATTAATCAAAGTTCCCATTAGACTCTAAAAACTGGACCCGTCAGAAGGAAAGAGGCTCTGCTGCAGCTGAAGGCTGTGGTCCAACCTACTTGTGTCCATGCAACAAAATGCAGCTCAGGCTGTAGCACAGGATGGCAGGCTTGGAGGCAAGAGTATAGCGACTATCAGCTCAGGTCGACAGCCTGAGCACCCACATCCTAGTAATTCTGGGGTTGTTAATTGTATGGTTTGCAGCATGTGTGCCTTGCTGGGCTGACTTAGCCCTGACAGTAGTGCCTTTTGGTGACTCTGTGCCGCACATTGGTCCAAAAGCAAAGACCAATTAGTATTGGTGTATTAGTATGTATTAGTGCTGCTGTTCCAAAAGAGCTCCACCCACTAGGGATCTATTCATAGATGTACCCTTGAGTAATCTACTTCCAGCCCACTCCTTTGGGGAAAGATGTCTTTACCTTCTGTTGCCTTTGTTATTTTTAACCAGGGCCAGGACTCAAACAAGGATATGCAAATGTGAGATCGTGAGCAGCACCTGCTCACAGCCCTTGCAGTGGTGGCCCTGGCCCTGCCTGCCTAGAGTGGGTGTGAGACGGCTTCTGGTTTGGTCCTTCCCTTCCCCATCTTGACTCTGAAACCTCGGCATCGTGCTTGGGATGATGCTGAAGCTCAGGTACAAATGCTTTGGCTAGTGCTGTCAGCCATGCAAATCTGCTTCACCATTTAAGCAAACTGTTTAAATAGATAGATATGTACTTTAATGTATCTAATATACACACTTAAATATACAATACAGTACTGTAATACCACTGTTACACCTAGAGCAGCAGCTCCATCCAGGTAGTAAATGCATGTTCACATTAGTGTGGCCTTTCAAACCATGGCATGAGGTCTATTTGCGAACGATTACCTGTCTTTTGCAACTATGTGCTGATGGGATGCAGACGTCTAAAGTTTTGGTCTCCAGTGGCTGTAATTGCTGCTAGCGTAACACTGGCAAAGACTCTGGAATTTGTTCTGCGTTTCATCTGTCAGATTTTAATGAGGGTTTTTCCTCCATCACTCTACATTTTGCACATACAGATGCCTTGCATTTTATGAGCCTTATGTAGAAAACGTATCACCACTGTAAGGCAGTAGTATAACTATGCTTACTATAAATTCCATCCACATTCTTCTGGTTCTAGTAACCTGTTTCTGCAGACTAGATAGCCACATCTCTGGCAGTCAAATATATCGCAACCGTGTCCCTCAATTAGTGTAGAAGCAGAATTGCTGTCACTTGCAGCAAGCCTGTGTTTTTGCTTGTAAGAGGGTGACTATAATTGGAACCACCTGCAGTCACTGAAGCCAGGAGCCTTTTGGCTTCAACACAGTTTTGCTGAGAACACTAATGCAATTACTTACATGAACTAATCTGTAAAGGATGTTTTTCTGTTGTCTCTGCATTAATTATTTCCAGCTTATGGCATGGAAATGTTCTTGGCCCTGGGAGGCCAAGGGGAGAAGGGAAAGAAGGAATGTCAGAAGCAAATGGAAGGTTTGGATGAACATAGAAGGTACTTGAGGTTTTTCTTGCTACTCCTACATTCATTAAATCATGGGAACAAAGGTAAAACTATTTAAGTCACACTTGGTAGAGCAGGCCTTGGTCTGCCACAGGGCAGCTCTGAACTATTGTATAGCTGTAAAACTTTCTTAAAGTGGGTCGTTCTGGTCTCCAGGCATTTCTTGCTGCTTGGGAGCAGGTCCTCAGCCTCCCTTCTGTCACTGGTGCGAAGAACTGTCTCTAGTAAAGGCGTCTGCAGGATTCCTCTCTTCCCAGAGATCCTACAGACAGACTTGCTGCCCCAAGGTGGCTGCTCTGGGATCCTGTGTCCTCTCTCAGGCAGTTTTGCTGCTCCCAGTACCCCAAATGTGGGCACTAGTAGCTTTTAGCCCAAATATTCGACCCTTGGGAGCTCATGGAGCACCTTTGGCACTTTCTTCCTCCTGTTGCTGCTGAATCTGTGTTGTTCGGCTTTGGCTTCCTCACCTGTGATTTACAAATGTCAGCCCTTCTGTCTTCATTTGATCTGTCTCCTCATCCTCTATCTTGCCTGTCTAGGCTATAAGTGTTAAACATTGCATTAAGCTAGCTTGGCAAACAACCTTCAGAAGAGTACCCTCCCTGCTGGGTTGTCAGAGCAGCTTTGCCTTCAGAGAAGCATCTACCAATGTGTGTCTTCCCTCAATCCATTTTTTTGGTAAGATCCATTCCTTTACTGTTGTGTTCCCCTCAGAAATGCCTACTTTTCTTTTTTTTTTTTTTTTTTTTCTTCTTGGCACCACTGGTTTTCCCTTCTTTCATATTTTTTTGTATTTCCCCTTCTCTGTTCCAACCCCTCTTTCATTTGTGATCACACCAATATCCTTGTTGCATATCAGCTCTGGAAAACATCCAGCGTACTGCCACTGTGTGCTCTTCCATTAGTCCCTCTGAGCAGAACTCCTCCAGGGAGCAGCTCGGTACCAGCAGAAACCCAGAAGCTCTCTGGAGACATCCAGAACTGTTCAATCATATGGGTTATGAGCAGAGCCAGCAAGCAAAAATTTCACACTGAAGGTGAGACCTTCCCAGTCTGTAGGAGGTCACCTTCCTCAGAGGATGGCATTGAACTTCTCCAGCTGAGATGCAGCTCCAACGTGGTCGGCTATTTGAGCATTGCTTGTCCAACACAGCCAGGCACTGTCAGGGAAGAGTTTGGAGTGTATCTGAGCTACCACTGTTTGAACAGCTCTCCTCTGACTGCAGATAGATGGCTAAATCCTCAGCTTCACAAAGCCAAGTATCTAAGACACTGAATATTCAGTCTTTTATTTTTCTTTTTCTTCTTCCAACTGCTGTGTGGGAAACAGCTGTGGATGCAAGTATTTTTGAGGAGAAGAAGATTTGGCCATTTCTAGCACTCATGCCACTTGAGTAAAGAAGGCTCCATACGTGGAGCCTGATACTTGGAGGACCTGAACTCCCTGTTCTTGATGGGGGTGTTGGAAACAGTGTCTGACTCTCCTACATCTCTGAAGACTTCAACCATGCATGTCAACGCTCAGATCTGAAGGCAGCTGTACTGAAGAAATGTTCCCAGATCAAAATGACTCATTAGCAGAGGCTGGGCTGAGGCCATATTATTTTTAGTCAAGCTCCACTTGTCCCGTTTCCAGCAGCCAGCCTGATCCAGAGAGGCTGCATGGGCTAGACAACCTTTACTTATTAATGTTACAATATGTTACATGAACATCCCTTCCCAGCAGTAGCTTCCACATGCTGAAACTACTCACTTGACATCCAAATATTAATGGAAAATGTCTTTTTAATACTGCAAGCTATTTGCTTGTGTTCATGTCCAAACTGTAGCCTTTTGGATACACTTCTGGCATACTTCTGTTTTTTTCAAAGCAATGAACTCCTGCAAATTTTAATCCCAGATAAAGAAACTAGAACTCCTCTTTGGAAATGCCTATTGGTTTGCACTGGCTGTTCTTGTTGGGCATCAACATTTCTCCTATAGAAGCAGAGCAGGGAATGTAGGCGTTGCAGAGCATCGCTTGTCAGGGTATTTTCCATGGTTTTGTGTGGTTTTCCTGGGACAGTGTTTCCCACTACCTGTTCCTCTTTTCTGTTCCATTTTGAAAATGAAAAAGTTTTACTGTGCCAACGCTTACAGCCCAGTGCTGCAACAAATGGCAGTTTTGCTAAATAAAATGTAAGCAAGTTTATTTGCCTATTTACATAAGGTTTCTTCAGGCATGTCAAGTATTTTAGTTGTGGAAAGAGCACAGTCATTTTAATATGGGCAGACTGTAAGTAGACAGTCTAGGGATTTCAGAAATCATTTCCTTAAATTTATTGCTTTTTCAAGCTTTCATTTTGTCTATAATATTGTGTGTCCTAGGTTTTCCTTTGCAGACTACTGACCATCTGCAAAGCTCTTTCAAATGCACTATTGTATCTCAAGCGTTTCCTCAATAACCAACATTTCATACTAAGTAGAAGTGCCTTCACTGTGCCCTGCAGAATAAGGACTGCTTTTCACTAAGCCTCGACCCAAGACTTGTCAGTCCCAGGCCAGCTCATCCTTTCTGCAGAGGTGTTGGTGATCTGAACAAGATTACTTTTCAGAAGGGAAGAGACCAGCCTGGGCCAGGTTCGGGCTGTGTTATGACATCCAGAGCATCTCATGTGGCTTTGAGAGTGGTGGCCACAGGGCTGGCTCAAAGGGCAGACAGTGGCTGGAGGTTGCCTTTCACGTGCACTTTCAGGAAGGTCCTGAATGGAGCACTGTGCCTTGCAAACACAGGGCTGTCAGCATCATCTTTCCTCCCATTCCTGTTCCCTTTGCTCCCCATGGACCTCCACACTGGGGCAGCTCTGCTCAAACTCCTGGAAAGAGTCCTAGGCTCCTCTCTTCTTGCAAAAGCCCCTCTATTTCTCACTGGCTGTTGGAAGCCAGAGGGATTGGAGTCCAATGCATCTGGATGCTGAACAGAAATGGATGGTGAAACAGTGAGGTCATTGGAGTGATGTCAGACAAAGGCTTTTGAATGTGGTGTTAGTGAAAAAAAGATGTGGCTGATGGTTTGCATATTAACTTGACATTTTTCCAGCTAATTCTGAATTAAAAAAAAAAAGATGGAGAATTATTTTATGTTGTGATGAGGAACAGTAATTAATGTTTCAAAACCAAACCCAGTGTAGTACCACCATTAGGATTCTTGACTATTGCTTTACCATGTGCCTTTTTTTTTTTTCTCTCCTTAGTTGTAGTCAACATGTTAAATTCTAAATGTGACCCTAAGGTCTTGAAGAAAGCATTTGTCTCTGATTTTACTCAGAAAATACTCTTTCTATTGCAACCAAAAAGCCCAGGCCTTTGGCTGAGTCCCATGGTTTTCAATGGCTGTGGCTCTCCATGTGGTTTTCTTATTCCACCACCAGTTGTGTAATCTGGAATGCTAATGCAGACCAAGAGCCAGGCGTGGGCCATGCACGTACCAGTTGGCTCCTAACTGAACATTTCTAGCAATCACTGGTAGTGATGTTAAAGCACACTGGAGCCTTAGTCTCTCTGGGACTGAGCCTCCTCCAGCGTCAGCACTGATGGTCTAGTCATGAATTCCTTCAACAAGCAACTATTAATCTCAAGCTGCAATTATTTCTTCATCAGCTGTTAAACGTCAACATAAATATGTGTCTGTTGCCATGTAATTAAGCTGATTTTCGTTTATATAACAGTGTCAGGATTTGGTAGACTTCCTGTTACTCTATTGAAAAGTGGAAGAACATGGGTGTGGGCTGGTAAATGGAAAAAAAATTCTTTTAAGCCCTTCCTCTGACACTGGTTCAGCAGCACCATGTACATAAACTGTGGGGAACAAATCCAGCTCCAGTGGGGACACATGTAGGTCTCTGGGCATCACTCTCTCTGGCTGTTCTTGCAGGAAAACAGCCCAAAGGTATGAAGTTCCTTGAGGCTTTTTTTAGAGGCTGCCTGCTTTTCTGCTGGGACTTACATGAGGCAAGAAACCCTCTCACCTTTTTAACAATGGGCTTTCGGCTTTGAATTTGCCTGTCCACATTAATGACTGCAGATTGAAAGTGCCTCTACTCTTGTGTGAGGGTAAAAGACTTATTTCTGTGTTCCCCCCTGTGTACTGGCTTTCTCCTATATCCTCTTGGTTTTGTTTTTTTCCTGAATTTCCTCCAAATCACAATGTATTTCAAAGTTAAAGAAAGGAGGACTCCTGACATCTGCTAATCCTTTGCTGTAAACTTCCACACAGACTGAGAAACTGTCAGTCGGCAGGACCTGGTCGTCTTGTGCCCAAACATTCAAACAAGAGTGTATAGGAGGAGAGAGCGAGGGGAGAGAGACAAAGGAGGCTTCCATAAAAATTAACTTAAAAATAAAATGAATGGGGTGCTGAGAGGATTTAAAGAGAAATGCCCACTGCCCCAGAGCTCTTAGATGAATTTCTGGGGGCTCCATGAGGTGACTGGAGAATTAAGGAGGAATTTAGATGTTGGCCTCCAGGACAGATTTCAGTTTTGAAGGTCCACCATCTTCCTCAGTTTGGCAAACCTCTTTGCAGACCTGTCTTATGCAGCAACAGTCTCCTCCAGCTAAAAGCAATGCCAAAATCTTCTGTAAGAGCTGCAGGAGATGCAAACCAAGCTTATTTCTGCATACCTATGCTGGTCCAAATTCTGCTGAAATTAAGAGAAAGCTTTTGTTTCATTAGCTTGTCTCTAGATTTCTGCAGTTTAGTCCTTTGCCTTGTAGGAGGAGCTATAGCTGCTAAAATACCAAGGGGACTGAGATCCTTCAGCCCTCTCTCCTAGTAAAACAATCCCACCTTTTATGTGACATTTGAATCATCCAACCTTTTCCTCTGATGTGAAAAACATGCTGACAGTAATGAAATCTGCTTAGTTTCTGCAGGAATTATTGCTTTAGTTTGGTGCCACTGTAAATTCTGGCTTGCTTTTGCGGGGAAGACGTCTGGAGTTTAGTTTACAGAAGAAAAATAACAATAAGCATGGAAGACTGATAAGAAAAGCTCTGCTTGCTTTTGAGCCAAGCAATTAAAAAAGCAGAAAAAATGTAAATGAAAGGAAATTTCCCTAGTTGTCTAGATTCTAATTTTGTTGCTATGAGTGAACTTAATTAAATGGAATTTTCAAAAGTTGAAAATTACACTTGGGAGGAAAAAAGGAGCTGTCACTCAATCACAATTTAGAGGTAATACTACACAAATGCTTATATTTTAATATGTTTTCGTAACTGCAGAGACCATAAAATCTGTGCTCTCATCTTTCAGTGTGAGGACAATTTAATTTCTAGTACTAAGAAATGAGATGTACAGCAAAGGCACTGGGATATGTAGGGAAGATGATCCTGGAAGGTGACAGCGAGCCATTATGCACTCAGTTTCCATAGCGTGAAACAATGGCTTTATGACCATCTCTGACATTAACACTGAGCCTCTGGCTGTAGCCTGTGCAAATGTGAGAGTTAAACACCTTCTAGGACCACACTTGGCCAGTTGTGCCAAGTAATGTGGGCGTGTAATGAAGTCAGTGACGTTTGGATAGGTCCAAATGGACAGTGTATGCGCTTCAAGCACGGGAGGCAGCCAACCAAACCCATCTCTGCCTCCTAAAGGAAAAACTAACCCACTAAGCAGATGAAGATATCTCTCTTTCTTTCATATTCTGAATGCGATGCTGTGACACTCTCTGGTCATCTCCTAATAGCATCCTGTTTTGCATCGGATCTGTGAGTCTTTGAGGTCATGGGTCCTTTTGGAGCCCTGGAGAGGGGAGGGATGTGGCTAGTAAAAGCCTTGCCTTTGATGTGATGTGCTTGAGGTAGAGGTGGGCATTTCACAGGTAGGCAAATGAGATGATGGTATTTTCAGGGTGCTGAATGACAATAATAAACTGTCTGCCCAGAAGAATCCCTTAAAGTGGGGACTGGCTGTGTCTCGCCAGAAAGCCGGGGTTCTGGCAGAAAGTGTTGTTTACAGAGGGCCAGTTTGGGGACATGGACCATCCTGTATATATCTGCCCTTATTTTAACTGGATAACTGTTGGCTCTGGAAATGTTTCCTTCCAGTAACTACAGTTTTGGGGTTTTTTGTTCCTCTGTCTCAAACACGTGGGGTGAAAGAGGCTTCATTGCTTCTTAAGGACTTCTGTCTCATTACTGCATTTCCTCTCTGCCAGTGTCTTCAGCAATCCCTTCTTAAAACACATCAGGTGCTCCTAAATCCCCTTAAATTGACTTGAGTGGTAGTTTGGTGAAGCAGGCAAGGGTGGTTTTGGATCTGGAAGACTTACTTCCCATGTCTGCTTGTTTTTCTGGGTGTTCTTGAAGAGCTGTCTTGGCTTCAATTTGCTTAAGCCCTATTAACAGATAAGGCTGCTTATTTCTTTTAAACATTTTTAAGATCTCCAGCTACAGAATTTACTGGTTAATGACTCCAGTATACGGATCTACAAAGGTGGTGGTGTAGCTCCTTCTCTGTTGCTGCTCATTCAGATGTCAGCTGATGGATGAGAGCTGCATTGTGGCTTTGAAAGTAATTTTCCAGTATGATTTCCAGACTCTACACTCTTTTGTTGCTGGTTAGACAAACTTCTCTGTGAGGGAGGGTGGCAGGAGCTAGCTGACAGCTACCGCATAGACCATTGCTGGAGACTCCAGGGGAGCAGCGTTCCTCCTGGGTGTGCTCCCTGGGAAGAGAGTCTGGGCAGGTATTTATTTTAATGCCATCTAACAAAATGCCTTTACAAATTAATGTGGTCTTCTGAAGCTCTCCTTCCATTTTTTGTGGTGATATGGTTTCTCAAAATGGAGGGAACAGATTCTTATTGTGGAAGGTGATGCTCATAAGCAAATGCTGACATGAAGGAACAAATGAATTCGTGTTCAAGCAGAAAGTTGGAAGGTGATGCTTCGTGCTCTGCAGCCCGCAGTCACCACCCTGTGTGCGATGCCAGGTGTCTGGCCATTAAAGTATTGAGGTGACAGGACAGAGCTCCTCACATAAACAGCACTTCACAACACAAAAGACCCATTGGAGAAAGGAGCTAAATTTGGCTGTATATATAGATGACTCGCACAGAAATATCATCCATTTATAGGTTGTCTCCTGGATAGTGACTGGCCCAATTCCCCCTGGAGCCAGTGGAAATGCTTACAGGGGATTTCAGTGGGAGTTCAACTTGGCTGTAGGGAATATTTTTCCCTTTGTAGCTCTTTGGGTTTTGTTGAATTGTTTCTTCCAAGACTGCAGAGCGTTAATCAGCAGCAGCACGATGAGGCAGGCACGTAATTCTTAAAGCATCGTTGCTTCTGCTAATGGTGAAAGACCACTTTGTGCTGAAATCATGTCTGGGGCAGTGGGAAAACAGGGTTTGAAGCAGATGTTGGTGCGGTGCTGCCTGGAGATTGCTGCAGGGAGATGTTGCTTAATCACCCATCAAAACAGCATCTGCATGTGTTGCTGCTGAGCAAAAGCTGTGGGGCTGGAGAAGGACCCGTGTGGCACCGGGGAGGAAAGGTAAAAGGCTGGAACAGGCACCAAGTGATGGGCCAGGAAAGGATGGGGTGTTTCGAGGACACCAGGCAGTGCTGGGGAGGAGCCGCCCTTTGCCTGAAATGAGAAAACTAAGACTAAATGACACAAGACTTGGGTTTCCTAACAGAAGAGCAGGGAGTTGGCAAGGGGCTGTCATGCTTGAGGAGCAGCAGCCCCCCTGGTGAACCCCCTGTGTGAGCAGTAAAACCAAGAGAAGTCTCAGGGGTTTTTCCTCCTCTGCCGGGCAGCGGAGCACGGCCACGGCACCTCACTGCTGATGTTTGCAGAATGACTCCCCATCCACCTCAGGACAAAAGCTGGGGGCACGGCAGCTCTTTTGGAGCAGGAGAGCCGGCAGCGTCACAGGTAGCCCTCCCCAAAACACCCATCCCACGGCCAGCACGGCGCAGGCCTGCACAATGGCACAGGGGACGGCTCCCTTCCAAGTTCAGCAGTTAAAGGAAATGATCATATCAAGAAAGGAAACCCCCTTAACATCAATACGAGAATTAATCTGCACATAATTCAGAGCACTTGTGGTACTTAGCTTGCAGCCATTGTTTCTCACTTGTGGAAAGGCTGCTCACTTTGGGTCTTACCACTTATGCAAGGAAGCACAAGCTGTTTGCAAAGGCTGTAGGACAATTCCGAGGTTGGAATTTTACCATATAATTATCAAGCATTTCAGTTGTCAGCACAAAGTTTATTAATAACCAGGTGGAGTTGTACATGTGGGTGACTACCACTTTTTTGTGGTACTATTTAGGACTATCACTTTTATCACTGAAAATTCTTCCACAGCAAAATTACTTAGATATTTAAAAAAAAAATAACTGATTCATTCAGAGCATGTTTGAAGTGTGGTGTAACCAGGTGTGGGCAAAAAACCCCAACAACTGAAGGAATATGCTGTAAAACAGATGGGAATAATTTTCCCAAGTGCAAGAAAGCCACCTAAACCAGGGGCTTTGGAGAGAAGCAGGCACTGAATACACCGCAACATGCAGGAGAGGAGAATGTGATCAACATCAGAGTAGCTCAGTGCATCACCAAGTCTGCATGACAATGGGATGAAGTATTTGTGGTGGCTTTGGGAGTCTGGTTTTGTTCTCAGGAATATCTTTCCCCCCAAAGTAAATAACAATATATGGGCATGCCACATGTATGGTGAGTTTGGAACTAAATTCTATTGGATACTCCAGCTGAGCTGGCAGGGCAGGATGGTGCCTGTGCAGCACCAGGCCCCACTCCTGCAGTGAAGGAGAAGGAAAAGGCAGCCATCAGGAGTGGCTGGGGTGGAGGAGGCAGTCAGCATTTTCAGGCAGCTCTGGTCAGCAGCAGCCCATGCTGCAGCACACTGCAAGAAAAGGACTAACGGGGTGGCAGGAGGCACCTCTGGAAACACAGAGATCAGACTCCACCTTGGGGAGAAGAATGAAAAGTTAAAACATGAATGGGAAGTGAAGTGGGTTGATTTAGATTTGATGTAAGGAAGAAGTTCTTCCCTGTGAGGGTGGTGAGGCGCTGGCACAGGCTGCTCAGAGCAGCTGTGGCTGCCCCCTCCCTGGCAGTGCTCAAGGCCAGGCTGGATGGGGCTGGGAGCAACCTGGTCTAGCAGAAGGTGTCCCTGCCCATGGCAGGGGGTTGGAACTGGATGATCTTTAAGATCCCTTCCAACACAAACCATCCTGTGATTCTATGAATTCGGAGCCATGTACAGCAGGAGTCTTCCGCTCCCCAGGCACTGCTGGAGATGCAGCAGGGCACGGCTGCAGGAGCAGGGGACAGCTGCAATCCAGCAGGTACAAGGGATGAACTTGCTTTAACAGAACAAAATTTTGAAACAGCCAAACGGCACTGGGCATCTTCAAAATTCCTTAAATCAGCAGCACCTCAGTGTCCAAAATGTAAGAGGTTTTCTCATGGCTATCACCATGGCTTTGTGGTTCAAAAAAAAACCCCAAAACCAACCCAAGTCAAGAGCTGAGTCCATCTGCTTCCAGTGCCTATGCAACAGGAAAGTCCCTGCTCTTCATGTGGCTTAATTCCCAAGGCTGTAATTTCTTTGATATCAAAGAATAAACCATAAACCCCAAAAATATTTTAAAAAATAAATCGTTATGCCCACAGTCTTATTATCAAACTATAAATGAATATTGTGCCCAGGGCTTAAGTGTGCGTTGCCCAGCAAGCTGTTGTCTAACTAGCCCAGGTGCTTCCACCTGAAGTGCCTTAGGAGAGGCTGGAGAGCAGCATTCCTGCCCTGCAGTGACAGTGCTAATGGCTGAGGTATTCCCAGAGGTGGGAAAGTTCCCTGGTTCCCTTGCCTCCACCATTGCTCTTGGAGGATGACTTGAGAAAAATTCTGGGTGGTTTGTTTTTTTTGGTTTTTTTTTTTTTTTTTTGTGGTGGTGTTTTTGTTTGTTTTGGGGTTTTTGGGGTTTTTTTGTGTGGGGTTTTTTTTTTTTGGGGGGGGGGATGGGGAGTTGTTTTGGGTTTCTGTTTTGTTTGGCTTTTTTTTTTTTACTCTCCTCCCAGGAAAATGAAGCTTTTTGGAAAGAGGAAGGAGCAGCCCTTGGCTTGCTACCTGCAGCCAGTCTTGCTGGGAGCAGGGAAAAGGATGCTCCCTGGGATGACAATAAAACAGCTGATGCTACAGCAAAATGGGCATAAATATATAAGGGTAGTTAACAGCGAGTTATACCGAATGATATCATTGTTATACCGAATGATATCATTGTTATACCGAATTCTACTTTATAAGGGTAGTTACTCCGGATCGGTGCAGAGCCAGGTGCCTGGGTGCTCTGGTCGGAGGTCACCCACCGTCCCCTGAGCCGCAGCAGCGGCCCCTCTGCCAGACTGCAGGCAAAGTGCCGGCAGCACTGCCACCTTCAGGCACCCCTGGCTCCTTCACAGGGCTTTTTGCAATGACGAGAGGGAGGCGGCTTTTTAAACTCAATTCTGTAAAAATCCGTGATGCGGGTCGGAGCGTGGATGGAAGCACCGGGCGGTGCTGGGGAGGCAGGGCTGGAAGGAGACCTCTGCGCTGTAACCAACTCCAGAGAAAGGGTTGGAAGGTGTTGTTCAGGTCTGGTGCTGCCCGATAGCTCCATACGTGCTGCGACAGGGCGGTGATAGCAGTGCGTTTCCAAGGAAGCCAGGGTTAATCGCAGGCTTCTGCTCGTACATGTTTGTGGGTTTTCTTGCCCCTGAACCTCTTCTCCAAATAGTGTCAGCAATTAAACTCCACCCCGGCATTTCTGCTCTGAGGCGGCACTTGCTAACCCAGGCGAACGTGAAGAAGCGATGCAGCACGAACAGGAGGTGGTGGCTGCTGTGGGGCCACCCGTCCTCCCGGCGTTACGTGACCTGCTGGGTGTTGTTTGTGAGGCTGGTTGGGGTTCGCTGCAGGTGTGTGCTGGCACAAACTGCCTCTCAGGCAGCTCCGTATCCTCTCCTTGTTTTTGCTGCTCTCCTGGGGATTTTGGGAGGCAATCTAACCTCTAATCCAATTGTTGTGGGAGCTTAATTATACTCGGAGTCATGCTAAAGAGAAATAAAAGTCTCCCAGCAGAGCTGCTGGGGCTCAGAACTGCTTCCTCGGCAGGTTCCTCCTGCCCCCGGGCCCTGTGCCAGCCGAGGATCCTATTAGGAGAGGGAGGAGGAAATCGTTCAGCCTTAAATAGCCGCTCTGATAAAGTCCACTTGGTCCGTGCAACTTCAGATCTGCCCACAGAGGGGTTAATTGTCCATGGCTCCTCAGCTTTGGGCACAGATGGGTGCTCTGCCTCTCCTCCGAGGTGTGGACGGGGAGATCCTGCAATGAAGAGGTTTTTAATGGGAGACAGGGAATACAGTTTCTCAAACACTTTTAAGCAAATGTACTGATTTGATTTCACTCTGATTGTGAAATCCCCAAATCAGAAGGAATTACATTGATTTCCCACACAAATGTTAGTATGTGGGATGAAAGGTTCCCTCCCTCCTTGGATTTAAGTCTGCTCTAAATCAGGTGGAAAAGGAATGTGATTCCCAGTGAACAGTTATCGGATCTCGGGCCGTCTGATGGAGCGGCACAAGGACTGCGCACGTGCGCTTTCTCTCGTTCGCAGAGGTTTGGTTTGGGATGGATGGAGAAAGGCAGAAGTTGTCAACGTGCTGAAGTCCCTGTGCCCCGGCAGTGGGTACGTGGTGGCTCCTCGGCAGCTTTGCTGAGCAGCGAGGCCAAAAGCACCTCATCACTCCTTGCACCTCCTTTCTCGCATGCACTGGCGGCAGCTGCTGCCAGAACAAGGAGGATGTGTCATTTCCTTGAAAATGAGAGCAGGGCTGTGCTCTCCTGGGAGCTTGGTAGCTGCATCTAGAGACATTCATCTGAGCCTGGGCTCAGAGTGAGGGCTGCTGCTCCTCGCCGTCGCTGTATGGGAAACTTTTACTTCAGCGAACAGCATAACTTCATGGTTGCCGTGACGGCCATGTGCTGAGGACGATGCAGCCAAGCGTGGGGTTGCCCTCCTTCCTCCTGCCCATGCGTGTAGGAGATGGGCTGCTGCTTGCATGAGCCTCCCACCCCCTCCCCAGCAAATCCAGGCCTCTCCTCTGAAAGGGCTGAACCCAGGTGATGACCCCAGTGTTGACCCAGGGAGAAGCACACGGGCGATGCAGACCGAGAGCTGCCTCTGCCCAGCCTGTGCCTCACCCCGGAGCAGCAGCCTGGGCACCAGGGCAGGAGGTGTCCCAGCAGGATGGTTGGAGCCTGGTTTCCCCAGCTCTGAGCAAGAGGTCCCTCTGGTGGGGATCTCTGCTCAAAAGCAAGACCAAAGCAGCACTTAGACCTCTGGCTGGTCTGACCAGCAGCTCCCTGCACCCCTGGACCTGCTCCCTGCAGGGAGTGCTGGAAACCAACAGGTTTCTCCATCTGACTCCCTAGCAAGCAGGGGAAGCCCCTGCTCTGGGGCTGATTTCTGACAGTCCTCTTTGCTTGTTGCCCCTCCTTGCTAACCCTTCCTTGCTACTCGCTGGCCAGGGCCCTTGGGTTTATCGCACCACACTGCTCTGCTGCTGCAAACACGCCAGCGGGATTTGCCCAGTGTGCAGCTGAGGAGCCCTGCCAGCGCTGTGCTTGGGCAGAGCCGGCAGACAAAGCACCAAGCGAGGGGGTCCAGGCTTTGTTAGCATGTACGAGGGTGGTGGGGGCTGGCAGTGCCTCCCTCCCCTGCAGCACAGCGGGCTCACCCCACTGACCCATAGCAGGGCAGCCCAAGGGCCACGCTGGCAGCCAGGGCTCTGCAAGGCTGCAGGGTCACAGCAGCAATGCGTGCCCCACTCCTCTCTAATTGCAGATTCCTTACTGCAAAAATAACCCAGGAGGAAAACCAGGACACCTGGCTTATTTTCCAGGAAGAAAGGAAGAAAACAGCCAGGGAGAAAAGTTTGCTTCATACTTTGAAGAAGCAGTTGCTGATAGCGCAGCGAATTATCTCATTACAGAGGTCAGCAGGGAAGTTTTTCCCTGCGTTTGCTGGGGGAGGAAGAAATCACCTCTTCCCCCGCTCCGTACACGCTGTCGGTCGAGCCTTGAGTGTCGCGGCTTGCCTCGCTTTGTTTATGACTTCTGTGATGTCCCCACCCTGCGTCCAAGGGCTTGGCAGCCTTGGGGAGGGAAGGCAGCCGCAGGCAGCGGGGTGGGAATGCTGCAGGACAATGCAGGCACAGGGTATCCAAGTGCTCGCGCTGGGCCAAGGTCAGCTATTGTTCCCGGGCTTATAAATAGCTGTGCTGGTAATAACGCAAAACTGAGCCTTGAAATAAAAGCTTCATTTCTTCTTTAGCTCTGAGGTGAGGAAAGTGGAACAAGTTACAAGGCAGCAGCAGGGCGAGAAAGGAGCGTCTCCAGGAATGCCCCACCCGCAGATCAGATCTATAAAACATGGTTATAAAGTTATGCCTGAATTTCCAGCTTGTGCCAATAGTGAGGATTTTTTTTTTTTCCCTGCAAACTACAACAGGTAAATCTGCTCTGAGGATCGATGGAACATAATAAGCATGTCTTCCCCTACTGTAAACAAATGTGACATTTGTACCTGAGTGTATGTGGCAAAGTCAAAATAGGCTTTAAATTATAGAAGTGGGAGATGAAAAACTACGTCTTATATAATGTTCCTGCAAAATCAAGCTCAGAAAAATACATCAGGTTTTGGCTTGACAAATTTTCAGATGTAAGAATTGGGTACTGATTTTTTTTCTTTTTTCAATAGCATGGTCAAAACCAAGCAAAACCCGAAAACTGAGCAAAACCCAAATCTGCATCGTACTCATCCCTTGGGTGAAAGTGTTTGGCTTAGCACTTCAGAGAGCGACTGGCTGCACTGGAGCCAGGAGTGCTCCACAGGGTGACTGTCTTCTGCAGTGCAAGTTCAAGGACGTCAAAATTGAGAACAGTTCTTGTTCAGCAGCTCCTGGTGCCGACACCCAGCCTATTCAACGTGGTCTGTGGTTGCAGTCTCATTCTGACTGATCTTGGCTAAAAGGGTTAATCCCTCATTAAATCTTTATGCGATACTGTCTGACTCTGAACTTTCCACAGTGCTGCCCAACATGATGGGGTGGCTTTGGGGCACTAGAGGAGTGGGACATCCCTTTATTTAGTAAGGTTCTCCTTTCAAAGGAGGGGCAAGTGAATACCGAGAGCCTTTCAATCTGTATGATGTCAGTCAGAGGTCATCAGCCTTCTAGGGGTGCTACAGAGAGAAGGCACAATCCAACAGGCAGGATGCTGTCTGGACTATGGCAAACCTGGGTTTAATTGCAGGCTTATCATGGGACTTACGGCAAGATACTTGGTCTGTCTGGTGCACATGCTCCAAAATTAATTTCCTTGAAACAAAAAAAGTTGTGAATCTAGTCCCCCTGTTCCAACCTTTGCTTCTCCATCTGGGAATTTCACTTGAAAATAATTATCCCCCTAAAACGCATCCACGCGTTGTGAATCATAGAATCACAGCACGGTTTGGGTTGGAAGGGACCCTAAAGATCACCTAGTTCCAACCCCTGCCATGGGCAGGGACACCTTCCACTAGACCACATTGCTCAAAGCCCCATCCGGCCTGGCCTTGAACACTCCAGGGAGGGTACGCTTTGAAGCAAAAAACCACCACAGATTAATTTTCATTCAGGTAAAGGGTGGGAAGGTATGTGCAGACCCTAAACTGTCTGAGAAATGGTAGTTTCAGAGAAGCTGTGTAAAATTAACTTCTATTCTTGTGACAGTGCGAAGTAGTTTCAGACCTCAGAGCCTTTACCCACATCTATTGTGCAGTTGTTTTTCTTCTAGAAATAACAAATGCTTTAATAGAAATTGACTGAAAACCTGGGCTTGCATCTCGGGCCCTTTCTGTGAACCAGAAGCTGTCACAGGTATTTAATTGCTTGTGCTTGTTTAACTGGATTGCGGAGAGATGAGATGAGACGCTCTGTGCCGTTTAGCGACGACACTGCTGTGATCATGCGTGCGACCAAATGGAACGATGTGCACTTAGGCTTCAAAACTCTGACTGCAAGAAAAGTGCTCTGAAAGCTTTGATTGTATTAATTACAGCATTACTGCACATTATAGCTTCAGTGCCTGTGTGAGTTTATATCTTGTCTTCCTCTGTCTTGCAAGCCCAGAAGAGATAAAATTACAGCACATCTTTCCTTTTTAAGTTTCCTGCTGGGATATTTTCTGCTTGAAATCAATGCCTGCCAGTATGCCTGTGAAATTTCCTGCGGAAGTAGTTTAAATGGTGCTGTAAAAACTGGGACTGATTTAGTAAGCGGGAGCAATCCAACATTGTTTCCAGAAACCCATAGCGCTGAGGGAAATAGAGGGCAGAGGGGCCGGGGAACTCATGCCCGTGGGCTGTTGGTTGCCCTGCTCTGCAAATACCTGCATGGGAAGGAAGACAAGTGGGGAAACTGAGATTCAGATACTGAGCAATGCAGATATAGGACATCAGGAAGGATTGTCCTCTTCAGTGTCAAACAGGAAGGTCTAATGAAACAAGGGGAAAAGCATTATTACTCCAAACTGCTCTACTTACAAAGGTGTCCTCATCTGTCGTTAGCACGATCTAGAGTCATATTATGGGAAATACCAGAATAACACCTTTTTTATCTCTTCCAACTGCCTCCACTGTCTTATGTTAGGATGCGCACAGCCCAGTAGCAAGGCTCTGTTTGCGATCCTGACCTTTGCGGCCGCGCACTTGGCACTAGCAGCAACTGGGACTGAGCCCTGGCCAGCTGGGAGAGCTCCCCAATGCTGCTTTCCATAGGCAGCACGAAGCCAAGCAATAAAGATCTGGTTTTTACTCTCCTGTCATCCTTCCCCTGCTGCTATGTGCCCAGACACGGAGGATGTCCCTTTGGCAAAGCCCAGGGATGGTACTGTCATTAGCAGACTTGCCAACAGCATTTCTGACGGGAGGACAGTGTCTGGGAGCACCGCCAGGTTTGGGCAGGAGGGGACGGAGATCACCCCGCTTTAGATGTCTCGGGATGCTGCCCTGGGGATGTCGGTCTGGAGGGCACCTTCCAGATGTGGCTGTGATGGGCAGTTTCATGCAATCCCCTTGCTGTGCAATTGAACCGCTGTGATAAGAGCACCTTGGTGGTGTTGTTACTGGGTGTGAGCATTTGCACACCTGCTGCGATGCTACCGAGGGAGCTGGTGCTCGAGGTGGAAGCTGAGAGCAAAGGGACAGCTTCTCGGCAAGACCTGGGCTCACACTCCTGAGGTTTTGGATATGTTTTACATCAACTTGCCATCAGATGGAGCAGTTTTGGAAGCAAAGACCAGAACTGTTCTCCTTCCACTGTGCCTGAGGCCAGGATTCAGGCAGTGTGCTATAGCATCCTGCTCTCAGTTTCAGTGAATCTTCACTTATTTGTGTGCACCTTTACCTGCAGGGTAAAACAATGCATTCACAGATCACTGCCAATAGTTTGGTAGCCCTGGTGCGCTCTCAGGGAGCACAAAATGCGGCTTTCAGTTTCTTCATGCAAAAAAAGTGGGAATCCAGTCTGGACCACTGACTGCTGTGTGAGTGTGTGGCTGACCATGACAGAACCTTGCGAGAAGCTGGCTCTGCAGAAGGGAAACAGGGTGGGGATGCCGTGCTGGGGCCGTGGGAATTGCAACAATTTGAGGCATGTGCAGAAATTAAGAGCTTGGTGATGTTTCAGGTGAGGTGTTAAAGTGCTTCCCCGGGTGAGAGAGCAGGGCAGTAAGGGTTTTCAGGGTCACAGCCTGGGTCTGAAGTGCACAAAATAAGAGCAGAGTAGGTGTCAGATGGACTTGGGGGTGCCTCTGGCACACTGGGAGACTCGGCCAGGTCTCCTGCTCTATGCTTCAAACACAAACCTGCCTTGTCTCCTCTGCGACATCGCCCTGGTTTTGTTTCTGTGGATGTTTGCTCCACCGAGCCAGCCTGAGCTACTTTGCCACAAGAGGCCACAACAGCAATCGCCAGCTGTTTAGGGCAGATAGTTGAGCTGTGCTCCAGGAACTCGCTTATTTAGCAGTATTCACTCCAACGCTGCAGGAGCAGTACGTAAATAAGTACCTCTATATTTAGGCACTAGTGCATAAAGGGAAGTTTACTGGAATGGGGCATCTGAACTGCAGTGAAGCGCACAGCAAGTGGGGGATAAATGCTGGTTGAAGCAGAGGAAAAGAACAAAAATGATGGATCTTTAAAGAGACTGAAAAACCCCCTTTGCCTCTGGAGGGCTCTGTGGAAAGGGGAAAGAGTACTTTTCTTTCCAAGTGTTTTTCTTCAGTTCTAGAAAGGCACGGGCTGAATGACGGCATGCTGTCTCCATTAGCATCTCCTGTGCTTCAGAGAAATACACCTGCTGATTCCTCTGAATAACAGGAGTTAAATGAGGAACATTAAACACGCGTTTCCTTGTCGTGAATTTCCAGGAGCTCAATAATGCTGTTTTGGCAGGTTAATTTGGCAGTCCTTGCAGTGATGTCTTTAAAGGTTCATTAAATCCTTCAATGAACTCTTGTTTTTTCTAAGCGAAAGACTAAACCAAAGATTTTTGTGAATAATAACCTGAGTAAAGAGACTTTGGTAAACCTCTGTTACATCCTGTGGTACCTCATCATCCTTACAATGATGGTATGATCATCCTTACAACGTCTTGATGTGGGAGAGCATCTAATTGTCTGGAGCTTCCCCACAAATACGCTGCCTTCAGCAGCTCTCCTGCCCCAGGTGTGTCCCGACCACCTCAGGCATTTCAGGTTTGATACCGCTCCTTGGTGACAGACAGATATAGGTGTCAGGGGTGAAATCCTGCCCAGCCCTGAGCACCTGTCAGGGGCGAGGAGCTCTTCCAAGTGAGTAGGACTCATCTCCCTCCTCCTTGCATGGGGATGCGAAGGCAGATACAGCTGGGATGAAGGCAGGGAAACATAAACCAGCCCAGACAACCCAAGGAGATGACAACCTCCCTCGCATCGCCCAGCCCTGCCTCCCCCACCACCATCACTACCCGTAAATCTGCTCTGTTGTTTTTGGCCGGTAAATGAAAGCCAAGCTGAGGCCTCGATCCAAAACTTGGTCCCAGGCTGTGTGGGAGAGTTTGTACACGAACCTACAAAAGACAGATTGTTTTGTTTGGGAGGTTTTTTGGTGGTTGGTTGGTTGGTTCCCCCCCCCTCCCCCTGCCCCCAACCAATTCACTTTAGGTTTCACAAACAATATTAAGCCAATAATGTCGGTGCCAACAAATTGTGATTCTAATCCTGCTTCCTGATATTTGCAATCCTGGTTGTTTGGCTGGGTGAGCAATTTGTGTCAGCTGGCTTCTTCCCTGCCTACCAAATAACTCTTCTTTCCCACTCTTGGGAAGCTCTCTGCCTGGGCCAAGCTGGGAACCGCTCTCCTGCCCCAGAAGCCTGTGCCAGCGGGGCTCCCAGCTCCTCCGCTGAATTAGCAATCGGCCAAATGCGATACCAATCTCTGCCCCGTGCAGAAACATCACCCCAATCCACCGTGGGATGGGGCTAACAAAGTACTGACATGGATGCTGGGATAAGAGCCTGGGTTTAGGATGAAGGGAAAAGATTGGAAAGTTACTACACACGACAACTGGTTAATTTTTGAGCGGCCTGTAGCTATTTTAGTTACCATCTCTTTTAAGGAGATCAACACTGAGGGCAAATTCCTTCCCAGATAAATCATGCTCATTCCACATGGACAAGAAAGTGGGGAATTTTGTTTTTCAAGTGGCTGCTTTGCATGTTTCTCTGGCTGGCAGCTTGCGCACCAGTGCCAGAGCCGCGTTAATTGTGCGAGCGATGTTTGTCACTCCTGATGAGGAGGGGAATTTTCAGCCTCGCGTGATGCCGATGGGACAGCTCTCCCTAAGATAAGACTCTCAAAAGGCACAGGATTCTTTAAAAAACCTTTTAGAGGAGGTGTCAGCCCCATGCTCTTAATAATCTTTTGGGTTTGGGGGTAAGTTGGGTGTTTTTTGTAGGTTTGGGGTTTTTTTGTTTGTTGGGTGTTCTTTTTTCAGAAAGGAAGGGGAAGAATAGCCTCAGGGCACAAGCTGCTTTTCCTTCACCCTGACAGGCTCCATCTCCATCCTACACATGGGGCAGCTGCACCCAGCTCCGTCCTGCAGCTCCGCTGCAGCCTCTGCACTCCCTGCACGGCACTGTGGCTGCCAACAGCAATGCCAGCGCTGCAGCCGCCTCCCTTTTGCAGGACCCGGCTCTTTCCGATGTCACTTTTGGCCTGAGGTTTGCTGTTCACCTCACCCTGTTTGCACAGCACTGCAGCTCCTCGGCAAGATCCTGTAGGAGATCCGCAGGGGCCAGGGAGTGATGAGGTGGTGAGGACCGTGGATGCAGCACGCCTGCACCTCCTCACTGGGACTCTGAGCATCACCTTCTCATGCTTGGTCATGGCAGATGAGGGAAAACTTTGGTCTTTGCTGCCTTCTTAGTGCTTCAAGATTTGCTTGCAAATTCCCTGGTGTAGAAAGAGAATGGTTGACCCCAAATGTGGTGAACAGAGCTTTCCTATTCGTGTAGGCAAATGTAGCTAAGTGCGGAGGTTTCTTTCTCTCCCATCTGCAAGCTGCGTGCATGGAAAACAGTGAATGCCCACCTGCACAGGCATGCATGAAGCTCCACACCTTCCTCCAGGACTGTTCAAGGGGAGCATTCCTCTGGAGATACTCAGCCCACGTCAACACCACCAATATTTGTCCATTATATCTAACAAGATTTATCTGCCACTTTTTCATGGTTGAACCCTAAGTGCTTAGTTCTACATCAGCCACAAACACGGCATAAATCTTTCATGTCTGTTACTGTGGATTGGGAATAACTAAAAGAATTAAGATGCATTAGTCCTTAGAAACAACACTGGTAACTTCCATGCAACTTGCACAGGTTTGTACTGCATGAGGACACCAATGCTGCCCTTGGATGCTTTTAAAACTCTCTGCATGTTGTAATTGTTTCATAAATTTATGGTAAGCACTGTGAAAGGGACTTCAGCAAATCATCTAGTCTGTTCCACTGGCCCAAAGCTAATCTGACACTCTAGCCAAAACAATGGATTTGGCACCTACTAAAAGCTAGAGATGGTTTTCTTACATTCAGAGAGACAGCTCTAGATTTGAGGGTTAAACTGAATGTATCTTTGAAGGTGTCAAAAATGTGTGGCTTGGGGGCGATTCCCCCCCTGCGCTGTGTCTCAGGGACCCTCATGCTTTGTGTGAGTTTTTAATTTCCCATGAATGCACACCAGCTGAAATGTTCTGCTGCTTGCTGTGGATAATGACGTCTCTTAAGAGGAAATGCTGCAGAACCGTTCCTATGGTTTTCAGTAGCTCTTGACCTTAAGCCAGACCTCGTTTCTGTAGCTGGCTCCTGACTCCCCATGAAACTGAATACAAGGGCTAACTCAACCAGATGGAGCGAACTTATGGATCCTGGTCTGAATTCTGCCTCTTGAGTCTCTCTGTCATTTGGTTCATCCATGTTAGCTGGAAATAAGCTTGCAATGAGCTCTTCTCTGCTCACATGAAAGTGCTCTGATTTCCTGATATGTGTTGTGCACATTAAACTTCTCGAGCAGATTCTGCTTTGGGCAGCATCTGCTTTTCCCAGTTTCAGCCCTGCTGCAGCCCTGGTATTGTTTTACACGGATCTGAAGGCCATGTGTGTTTGTCCCTTCCATGGATAATGTAGTTTCTGTTAAGAATCATCACGTGCTTTTTGTTTTGATCCTTTTCCCATGTGTTTGGGGTCATCTTTGCTGCAAGCTGCAGATCACGTACAGGGCAGTGAACATTTATTCGCTGGGTTTACAAGAAAGGTGTTGACTAAAGTTGCAATGGGCAGTTATTACTCCATGTCAGCGGATTTGACAACAAACTGTTTTCTTTGCTAACTCTTATTGCTGCGGATTCACTTTCTCCACAGCAACAGGATGTTCAGAAAGAAATATAGGGCTTCTGTTTCACTTAGGCAATCCTGAAAATTATATTTCCACATGTTCATAGGCCTTTTATTTTGTTTGTTTTCCTGGAGTTTCAGTGTCTGAAGGTTTCTCTTTGCTCATGTTTCAAATACCAGTATGGATTTGAGACCCTACATGGGACTGCCAATAATGCTCCTTTCCCCTACAAACGTTCTCAAAAGGTAAGGTTTTAGTACAAATTCTTTTTCACTGTGTATAGATGGGAAGGCACAGACTAAATTACCGACAACATTGAAGTAGGCTGGTTACAGGCAGCCACTTCTGGGGAAATGATGCTTCTCCCTTCCCACCCACGCACACGATCTCCGTCTGTCAGTGAGGTTGTGTGGAAAAAATCCCCAGTGACAGGTCACAGATGACCAGAGATTTAACTGGTGTCAGCTGATCTCCTTCAACAGGAGCGAGAAATGCTATCAGTCTATCAGAGATACTGAGACACCCGACCAAAACCATCGTTGTCAGAGTGTGATAGGAATCACTATGGTGACTTTCTCTGAACAAACTGCTGCATGGGGCAGGCGGGAGGCAACCCCAGGGCTGACCCTTTCAATACGCGTTTCTGAAAATCTCCACAGGCCCCATCTATCGCTATCAATTCCTTTAAAACTCTTAAAAAACAAATTCTGGAAACCCAGCTCTCACTGTTGTCTGAACCCTTCTGTGCTTTTGAAAACCTTCCTGTGTACCTTGGAGTCAAATGCTCCAGCGGAGCACGAGTCTGTTCAGGATTTAGTTCAAAGGGACTGGAAGGAATTCCTGGTATTGCAAAACAGGCAGTGCTGGAGGCCAATCGCTGCCCGGCCAGCCCCTGCACGGGACTGGCCAGAGCCCAGGGATGGCAAATTGGTGACTCAAAGCATTGGGTTAGTCACTACTTGACGGGGAATCCAGTAAGACATCTTGGAGGATTGCACTAGATAAGATGTTCTCCAAACATGGCAAGGAAAGAGTAGCTAAAACAACTGAGAATTCAATGCATGCCTTAATTTAAGCATGCCTTAATCTTCCTAGCGATGTATTACCATGACAACTCCATCCATATTTTGAGAACAACCACTTCCAGCCATTAAACTATCAACTATGCACTCAGTGTAACAAAATAATTCATAAACCAATGGACTAAGTGCCAGGAAAAGATGTGATCAAGCAGTCTTATGATACTCAAGAGAAATACTCTACTGCTCCAATGCGCGTTTGAGTTTATTTTTTGTTAAAAATAGACAGAGATGAACATAAACTGAGCACAGTGAATGTCTGAGACAACTTACAATAAATGCTGGGGGTGTCGAAATTGCAGCACTGAAGGAAAACCATTGTAAGATCTCAGAGCATTTGATAACAAGATGCTCCTTTTCTTGTGCACTGCTGAGCTCTTGAAAGTTAAACTCAAGCGTTACTCTAGGCTTTAGGAAAACGTAGATCCCCTTACTGTATATATTTCAATGACTTGTGGCCAAGTGAGAGCTGACCATATGAGCTCTCCATCCCACTTTCACAGAAGAACATTGCACAGTTTTGATACTCGCAGTTTCAGCACGCTTGCAATGTTTCTGCCTTACTAGAGCAGAATAAAGGAGCAATGTCTGTGTCCCTTTATAGAAGGACCTACAGGTGGCAAGGTGGTTTGCAGCTGCCTTCCCAAAACACACACTTTTTTAAAGAGAATCTGCTAGTCTATGCCCAGAAAGTTGGGGACCGCTGAGAGAGAGCAGTCTCTGTGATCCCTGTTTGTTGGGTGTTTTTTATGATTAACAAGGATGAACATGGCATTATTTCTGAGATTTCATAATCCATAGGTAGTCTTTACGCCAGCTTAATCTCCAAATTTTTTCAGGGCGTGCTTTCCTCTTCCTTGTTATTCACACCCTGGGATTTTGGCTGTGCAGAATGAGCCCGCTCTGTGCTCCGCACCCCTGAATAAAAGAGGTCTCGTGCAAATGGGAGACAGGCTGGAGCACCCCAAAGTCCCATCGGCCATGAACGCCCTTGCCCCAGCGGCCGGCCGAGCCCCACCTCCGCGGCCGTGCATTCCTGCCTGTAATCCAGGGCGAGACTAACCGCCAGATGTCTGACCTTCTCACCCTCCTGGCAACACTAAATGTCCTTTCCTGTAAAGTTCTGCGGGGTTTTATTTTCCTTTCTTTTCCCAGTCTCCAACTGCTGGTTATTATCATTATTAAGCATAAATGGCCTCTTTCACACTCCGCAAGGCGAGTGCTCCTATGAATAAAGCCTAACTACCGTGAAAGGGTTTGCATGACGATACTGCGAGTGATTCAGAGAGCGTCTTGCCACTAAATTAATAAGCAAAAAGAACACTATGAACCCATCTCCCTTTGTAGGCGAGGGATATTTCCATATGCTTGGATCAAGAATGTATCCCATATTTTACTTTTGCAAAGAAAAAAAAGACCAAGGAGAAGATCTTTCCAGAGGGTAAGGAAGCTGTCGGAAGCAAAGCTAGGAAAGAGATTTCAAAAACTGAGCAGTGAAAAACTATTAAGATCGTAGTTTGACTCACTGTCCAAACAAGCAGTTGTTTTTCAGTGGTGAGTACAATTGCCTGAACAGAAATCTGTGAAAGGCATCCAGCTACGGTACGTGATGAGGAAAAAAAATAATATGTATTTGACATGGAACAGATGGGTATTGCCCTTACACTGTACTTTTAATTTATCATCCAGCACATCTATGCGCTAAGGGCAATCTGAATGCAAATGTGACTTCCATTTGCATGAAGGGCTGAAAATAGCTGAATGCAGGTTACAGTTACGGGCAAGCAGATATCAAAAAGCCTCTAACCGCATCCTGTTACAATTAATGGTCTGTGTTCATACCACTTCATGCTGTGATGCCCTCAAATATCACAAACTAAGCAGAGTCAAGCAGGATCGTTACGAGGAAAGGAGAGCTCTGAAGAATCCTCCTGTCTTGGCAGCAGGGGTTGTGCCAAGCTGCTGTTGCACTGATTCGCAGGACAGGCTGCTGTACAGGGGCAAACTACAAAATGCATAACCTGAGACTGAAATACAGCAGTCTGAGGTTTTGTGTGAGGTGTTTTGTTTTGTTTCGTTTTGTTTTTAGGAGGGAAGAGATTTTTGTCTATTCCCTTAATCATGATTTTGTGCACAGCTCCTGCATCCTGGTATTTCCCCCGAAAGGCCAGGCTGACACATTGCTGCACCTAACCAGTGCAGAGTTCCTCCCTGCTATGGAAGAGGCACGATGCTCCTCTCTAGAGGGAGCTCCTTCTAGGCTTAAACAAAACCTTCTCTTCCCCCTTCAACAGAGGTGGGAGCTGTGACACCCACAGGAGAAGGGCAAGGAGCACGCAATGCGGTGTGAGGAAGAGACTTATGATGTGCCAAGAGGAATTGTGAATGGAAGTCCTGTCTTGGAAAACGCATCCCAGAGAAATGTCAAATACAGCATTCAATAATCAGGAGGAGGTTCAATCCGGCCTCACCGATCTTTAACACAAAATGCAGATCCAGAAAGGCAAGGGGTGACCATGCCTCCAGCCCGAGTGGCTGCACATTGCCGAGTGCAGTCATTTCCTTACGGCTGCCGAAAGTCCCAGTTTCTGTGTGTGTTTTATCCACCCTCCCACCCCCCTGTTTCAAAGCCATTTTGCAGAGGTATCAGGACATGTCTAACACTTGGGGAAAAAAAAAAATGTGAACATCGTGGTCATTTAGCAAGATTCCCCCCCTTTCCCCTTCCTTTTGTTAGAGCAGAATGAGGCTGGATGGACGCTTGTTTACAGTCCCTTACAGTGGGCTCTTTTGCTGCCAATGCCACAAATGATGTCATTTGTTTAGCGGGAGACTGGCTATTCGAAATGCCAAATGTAATTAGGATCTTTACTTTCAATTGCATTTCCCAAACGCTGATGGTGAGAAATGGCTCCTACCTTTTGAACTTTCAGACTAGCAGTGGGAGCCTTCCCCTGAAAGGGCTCTTGGCAAAAGTTTCAACGTAGGGCGAGAAGAGATTTCACACAACATTTGCAATTCTCCTCTGAATTTGGAAAGTTCATAAGCTTTCAGCCAGGAGGGCAGTGACGTCACTGAAAACAACTTCTCTCTTGGGTGAAAAAACCCCATCGTTAACCCCTGGAGATTGCAGAGCAGAGGCTCTGCCTGCTTCAGGTCCTCCAAGCCTGGGAGAAATGCGGCGGAGCCTGGCCAGATGCTGCCAGCTGGTTTGGAGCCAGCGTACTGGGATCCTACTCCACCCATGACACTTAGAGAGAAACAAAGGGTGTAAAGGGTGTGTAAGGGACAGGAAGAGGCGTGATGCTTGTGACTGTACTCCAGCTATTCTCCACTGTCAGAAGCCCCCTGAGGGAGGAGGTGGGAGGAGGCGAGGGGAGGAAGGCCAGTAGCAGATGGCATTAATTTAGCACAGCCCAAGGCTGCTGCACAATACACTGAAGCTTGGTCCTTGTTCAGAACCAGCCTTAAAACCTGCAGCCCCGTGATTGCAGGCTGCCCTTTTACCCATCATGTGAGGAGAGGAAACCTGGGCATCCAAGTCAGTCCTGAAATTCACCCAGCGAAGCTTCAGCTGACAACGGTCAAGATGTTGTTAGCATGCAGCGAAGCTCCGGGGGCCCATCCCAGCGCCTGCTGACGTCAATGGAAACCTTTCTGTTGACTTCAATAGACTCTGGATCAGGCCCCTGGTTTATAATTGCAAGCATACAAGGTTTCTCTCCTTCCTTCTTCTGACCAGAGATGGTAAAAAAAGCATATGAGACACCTGCTCTTCAACAGACCTGGCAGCTTTGTACTGATGTGAAGAAGTTTAACCTGGAACCTTCCTGCTGCCTGTGATCCTCCGGCACCAGCTCCTTCACCCTCTGGAGTCCTCCACCACCACCTCTTGCAGGGATTTTTGTGCAGGTTATTTGAGGATATGGATACTTGAGTGAAAATACGATGATGAAGCACCTGTGTTTTGACTATACACCACCTTTTGCTGCTGGTTTTAATGTTCTGTACATTCCCCTGTGATTACTTTTTCTGTGTCGCCTCTCTTTCATTGAGCTTGTGAATGCAAATCAGCGCTGGGATGTTATTAATTTTCTTCCAGCTGATAAAATGTCTGTGAGGCAGGAGGGAGCATGAAGTCTGGTCTGTGTCCTTTGAGCACAAGTTGCAAGCAGCCAGCAATTTTACTCTGCAGTTCACAGTTATTGCCATAATAAATGGATCAGTAAAAGAGTTACTCCTCTTATTTTCAAGAACTGGAAACAAGGTTTTCTCAAGATTCTCAGAGAAAAAAGTGTTTGTTATCAAAAGCATGGAACTGTTGAAGAAACAAGCTACTGCTATGTTTGTGCTGCTAAATTTACTGAATCACTTTTGCAAATCCCCGCCACTACACTGTATTCCTTAAAGGGTAGCCTAGATTCATGGTGCAGAGCCTCCCAAAATTTTCTCCTTATTTTGTGTAAATTTGCCATCATGTTGTAGGAACCTTGTTATTGTTTTGAGGCTAAGCTTCCTTTTAAGTCTTCCCATTGTAGTAAATCAATGACAGTTCAGCTTGAGGACAGATCCAAAATGTTTTACTGCCTTTTTAAAGCTTTTTGGTATTATTTTGGTGCTAGTACTTTAATTTGCACATGCCACTGAATCCGTACAGCCATCTACTTTAATCAGTCCCGAATCTTTTTCTGCTGGGTCAAAAGGATGATATTGTGTTGCCATTCTTAAGATATATTCTTACCCAAGGGTGAAAAAAAAAAATTCCTAGGACAGGTCATAAGGGGAATATTGTGAATGAACTTTGTCTTTAGGACTTGTAAATCAGCACAGAACTACAGAGACTTAGAAAGTGGGTTCTCATGTTTCCTGTTACTGTGCAGGCTGTGTAAGTCCAGTTCACTGCCATCTTTTTAGAAGAGTAACGAACTGATTTAAATCTTTTTATTTTCCCCTCTGCTCTTCACTTTAGGGGCAGAAGACTGGATGTGAAGATTCTCGTTGTATGTAAGTAACTTGGTATCCATTGTACAGGCCAGACTGCAGCTGATATTGCGCATCAGCTGGGAACAGGGCTTTGGTTTCAGTGTGGGGGCATGAGACCACTGATTTCTGGATGTGCATCATGCCATGGGCACAGCCTGTGACTTCTGGCAAGGCACAAGCCAGCACACTGCGATGGTCTCTGTACTTCATGACCCTGCTTTTTACAGCTGCTGGCTACTGGCATCCCGGTACTGTGAGTGCTGAGTGAAATGAAGGACTTTGCACAGAGTGCTCAAACCTGGCCAGGCCTGGATTTACTAAGCAGACCCCTGGACATGCTCCGTGGCCTGATGCTCCTGATACTACTACCAGGAGTAGCATCAAAGCGAGCGGTCTCAGCAAGGCAGCTCTGTCCCTTCCCTGGATGTCAGCAGGAACTGATGGGGCTGTGTGCGATGTGAACTCCTTTCCTCCGCAAGAGGTTAGCCTGAGATGCCACGGTGGGGCCACCCTTTGTTCCAGGCAGAAAGCTGGTGTAGGACCCACGTCCTGGAGGCAGAGGAAGGAAACCTTAAGGAAGGAAGATTAACAACAGTCTGAGTCATGACCTAACTTTCAGCCTGCCTCCAGGCAGCACGTGTCATGCTCACCATGAGCAGGGTTTAGGGCAAAGTGACAACAGATGCTCCTGATCGAGTATTGTGAAGAAATCGCTCTCAGGTTTTCAACTTAACCTTCTAGAATTTAGTGTCTAGACTGTCTTTAAAGGTGCCTATCTAGGGGAACATATAACGTTGTGGCTTATTTAGCGATGAGCACAGGTTGGTGCATCAGGCAAGATAACAAAGGCTGTACTGCTGCTAATGCACCATCCCGATTTGATGTGCCATCAGAGTTGGTGGCTTTGGCCAACTCGAGAGATTCCAAAAGCAAAGCCAAAAGGCAGCTGGGGTAAGTCAGAAGGACACCATCAGACTGAGGAGAGTTTTTGTGACTTGACTTCATCTTGTGAGTATACAAAATCCTACTGACATACTTGTTTTAACGAGCTGCGGAAGAGTCAGGAATATTCAGTAACTTCTTGCTTGAGCTGCACTGTGAGGAGCTTTGAGAGGAGGAAAATGCTCTTTCCTCTTCTCCCTTGCTGATGCTCCATCCTTGACCTGTGTCACAGTCCCTTCCAGGCAGGGTCACTCGCTAAGGCTAAATGACCTGCACGTATTAGCTACTGCAAAAGGAGGTTTGGGCGTTTCATGAAAATGAACTCTTCGGAGATGTCCATTAACCAAAGGCTTGGTGCAGTTATTTAGCTGAATGAGATAAGTTCTAGAAACACAGCAAAAATGGCAAAGCTGACACTTTCTGATGCTGGAAATGTAGGAGTTGTTGAGAAGAATTTGAAGATTATCAGTAAAAAGATGACAATGTGGAATGCAGACATTTTGGGGTTTGACACTGGTTTGCCCTTTGCTCTGCCCGTGCACATTCTGACACATTCAGTCTTCGAAGAAATCACAGAAGAGAGAAAGTTGTCAAAGCTTGAGATGAAATCAATACCCAGGTGAAAACAACGCAAACTTCTGAAAACAAAAGCAGGAAAACACTGAACAAAGGTAAAAACTCTTTCCTAACATTTGGCTCTCCAGCCCCAGATGCCTGCAAAAAGTTTGATAACTTAATACAGAGCTGTTCTTGTTTGTTGCTTCTCTCCAATCTTTCACGGTCATTTGAAAGTTAAAACAGATCCTCCTCCTCCAGACAGTCTAGTACAGTGAAAGCAGCTTGTTACAAAACACGGGTAAGAATGTTTAAATAAAAATATGTAGAATAAAGAAGGAACTATTCATGATGCATCACTCCTCTGACAGGCTGTGAAGTTATTTCACCCTTCAACACAAGTGCTAAAACATAATGGAATCCCTACTGAGTGTTTTCATGCCTACCAGAACATAAAAAAAAGCATAACAAAATGCCCAGTGTGCCCCTAACTATTAGCTTGGATGAGTAAGGAGGCCAAGAGAAAACAGTGGCACTGTGGGAAATATTTGTGGCGAGGGAAGGAAACAATAACTGAAAGTGATAAAAATGGATGATTCTCGTGCAACCATGCATCGGCCAGGGAAGCACATTGTGCCCCTTGCCATGGAGGCCAATCTGCAAGCAAAGCATCAGTATAGACTATGCTTTTTTCCTCCCTGCTACCATAAAGAATTTTAAAAGCCAGATTTAAAGAAGACTTCCAGTGGGGAAAGGAGACTGTTTCTGGTCCTTTCGGTTACAAAAAGGGCCATTCAGCTTACGAGCAAGACTACGTGAGAGGTACTTGGAATGCACCATTTCAACCTATTCTTTTTTGCTTTTAATTTAACTGAGAACAAGAAATGGGCACAGATGTAGCACTGCAGCGCGCAAAAGTGGGGCACTAAATGGTGCATCAACACAGGGCTGAATTCTGCTGTCATTAATCAGGCCCTATTCAGAAAGCAAGCAGTGAGGCTTTTGCCTGCATAAAAAATCCATACGACTTAGCCTTTAATATGCAATAATCTCATTTAAATTTTACTGAATTCACTGAAGTTTATGAACTCAGAGTGGTTGCTCAGGTACACACTAATGATGAACAGGCTGTAAAGGATAATTTGCTCCAAAGAAGCTATTAACTCTCACTGCTTTTTTTTCCCCTCTGATTTCCAGTGCAGACTGAAAGCACTTCTGAAGCCTTGCATCTTATTTGATGTTCAAATGCAAAGAACCTAGGAAGAATTGTCCTGAATTATTGTCATTTACAACAAGGAAGTGAACTTTTATGGAGGTCCCAAAGCCCTTCTGTACTCCAAAGCTGGGATGGTTTAACTTTGTTCTCCCTTCGCATTGATGTCGCTTCATAACCACCCAACAGGAAGCGATGGTTATAGCATTGTAAAACGGGTGGAAATAACAGAATTATCTTCAACTAACCACAGGGTTTTCTGTGTCAGGAATTTGAATAGCCCAAAATCATTTTGCCCCTGGATGGGTTTTTTTACCTTTTAGAAGAAAGGACTAAATAATATATTTATGGTTTATACATGGCATTACAGTCAGTGCAAAGCATGCAAAAGTCAGTGGAAAGGACAAAAGGCAGGCAGGGGAAGCCATCAGCCAGAGACAGACCTCTGCAAGCCAAACCTGCTATTTCTTCACGTTAGAAAAAGGGCATTTGTCAGTCAGGTGAAGGGTAGACCCTGGGAAAGCCATCCTACTCAGCATTTCTGTTGTCCATGAGTTTTGGAGGCACGGGCAGCCGTACCAGTATGTTGTAACTCGAGAGAAAACGCCGAGTGCTCATTGCAAGCTTCTCATGGCCTCACTTCATTATCACTCATCTTCGTTTCCTACAGCAACACTGGCCTGCAGGAGGGAAAGTCCACTCTCCTTCCACCTCTCCAGGTTGGACCAGCTCCCTGGGGTGCGTGATGGTGCACACAATGGCTCTGCCTTCCGCAGGGGAGAGCCTCAAAGGCGCGTGTGGCAGCTCAAGTGGTGGCACCCACAGTCGCCTTCCAGTTCTTGCAGAGACGAGCCGCCGGTGGCAGTTTCTCAGCTCTCTAAACTGGTTATGAGTCACTCAAAACTTTTCAAAACTCCTGGTTTTGAAGGTACCAGGTTTCCTGTCTGAAGTTCTCCTAATATCCGTTCAGTATTGTTGTTCTTCCGCTAGGAATATTTTTTCCTGTATATGAAAATAATTGCAGTAACGTTCACAAGATAAAACTGGAAGTATGCTTCGTGCGTTCAATGTATTTGTTTTACACCAAGCCTTCGTTAATATCACTATTTGTAGAAGTAACTGAATGGAAGACAGAAATTCCAATTTTGCTGGGTTTGCTTTTGGTCTGGTTCCTTAAACACTAACAGTGTTAGAAATTTCTGAAAATCTTTTATCTCACGTTCATTGAAGTAACTATGACAACATAACACAATTTATTTCCTTTAAAATTGAATGGTGCTAAAATTGGCAGGTTTTTAATGTCAGTTCCAAATTTGCCTCAGAAATGTTCTAGCCAGTCGTGTAAGCTGGTTTATGTTCACGTTTTTCAGTTATTCTTTTACCCCTTTTTAAAATGGCCACTTGTCTGGTGAGCAGATCAAATGTCAATGACGTTTGAAAGGGGATTTTTTGAGCCACAGAAGACTTAATAAAACCATAATTTTGCATTTTACTGCATTGTTGGGGAAAAGCTATTAATTAGGTAAAGAAAACCGCTTTTTGGCTCTGCCTACTAACTGGTTCATTCTTCTTATAAACAACCAGTCCCACTTAATGACCAGACTATACTGTATTTACTAGCTACCGTCAAACATTCCCAGACCTCATAGTTTTGTGTCTGTGAAAGACTTGCATATTATGATCTCACCTCATGATACAGAATCTCTCTATTCAAGTTTATACATGACGTGGAAAGTCTCTGAGATGTACTCTGAGGTGTAAAATTAGTGTAATTCCCCTGGAATGAAAGAGACATGCCAATTTATAGCAAGTGAAGCTATGGCCCACAAGGTTTCAAAGACATTTGCTTTTGTCTAGCAAACAAGCAAACAAACGTTCTTCATTTCAATGGAAAATAACGTTTATGTCTCTCCTTGCTCATGTACAGAAGGAGATCAAAGATGGCACAACCTCTTCTTGTAAGGCAGCGTTTCACTACCAGACAATTAATATGATAGTATCAGGGAAATGAAAATCTATTCCATGCCTAGGTGCTTCCCCTCACGGACTGGAAAAAGACTCCGTTTATCATTTTCTGTCTTTAGGCAAAAAGGTAACTCTTATTTGCATGTTTGTCAGTTTGTGCTTGAGAGTACGAGATTTACTTAAAAACAAGCTCAGCCAGCTAAATGAAATGCCAATGGTCTTATTATCCTGAGAAAGTAAAGCACTTAAGCCCATGATTAAAATGAAGTTAATTGAATTTAAGTGTGTGCTTAAAGTAAAGCATAGCCATAAATACTTCGCTGAATAGCTGGGAGATTATTCTCATGCTTAAATGTAAGCACTAATCAGTATTTTCTAAAACTGAGGTTTATAGCCTTCTATCAGCAGTTCCAACTATCCCACTAATAAAAACTGGCATGAAAATCAGAGTTTTTCTAAGAAATTTGTTCGACAGAGTGAAGATCAAGGTGCTGCTTATATAATAAATTGGCAGAGTAGGTTTGAAACAAGGACACAAATATTAAAATCTGGGTGTGATGAGTTATGTATAAGAAAGGCAGGAAAGAGCTTATTTCAAGTTGAATTGTGTGGCTTTCTCAGAAACATCCCTGATAACCTAGAATGGAAACACCTCCTTGTTCTACAAAACCCCAAAATGTCGGTATGTAGAGTCATAGGAACTGCAGCGCAACCACAACAGCTCTGCGTTTTTACACCCGAGATCCTCTGTATCAGATTAGTCTTTGGAATTCAAAATTGGGGGTTGATTTAAAAATTTCAGCTCTGAAGTGGCCACTGATATATCTGACTGATTTTGGACACATGTCATTTCTTAGCTGAACTTAATTTTCTTTGTATTTCTAAAATGAATGAAAATGCCTTTCTCTTAGAAAAGTGTAATAATTAAGCATTCATCAAGTATTTTGCTGTCCCTTTGAGCTGGACCAAAGAAACTCTTGCCTAAATCTGCCCCATTGGCATATATCAATTTGTTAAAACACCTTGTGAAATACATTGCATTTCACTGCTCATTTAGGGATGGAGGAGGACAGACAAGTGCAAAAGTTCAGCTGCAACCCCATCTCATCACTGTCAAAACACAAGTTTTGGAAATGATTTTTCCATTAGATGCTTTAAAAGGATTATTTTTTTCTATCAAAATCCAACTTTTCAAATGCTAAATGATCGTCTTCCCTGCTATCACTTTCCCTTCACAGAAAATGTAAAAAGGCCATTTTCTTTTTTCCTGTTTGGCATGAAGGGAATTTTCCCATTATTGCACAGCTCTGGTATCCCTGCAAGAGACCAGATGCGCGTTTCAACACATAACGTTTGTTGTTGTACATAACGATACAAAAACGTGGATGAAAAGATGTTACATGGTTAGTTCTGTTACTATGTGTGTTGGGCTGGAAGCTCTGCGTAGTTCTGCTCTACCATACTGAAATTTCACTGAACTGAAGCTTCTATTTAGATTACCTTTCATGTGGAGTTCTTAATAATAGTTTCTTAATGTAGGTTAGAATAATTAATGCATTTTTGAGTTACATAGTGTAAACTCATTACTGACTTTCTGGAAGCTTTGCTCCTGAGCATAGACAGAAAGCCAGAGCGGTACACCAAACAGAAATGATTTCACAGGTTTTGACCAGAACAGTTTTAGTCCTATTAACAGATGCATTTATCTGTGTAATTTGTAAATGTGTAATAGTATTTGTAGAACAATAGAGAGGTAGAGCTGGAGTACCACAGAATTTGGGAAAAAATGCAGACCAGAATTTGTGATATTTTAGACCATAAAATATGACCGCAGTGAGATATGAGCTCCAGGATGAAAAGCAGTTATTCTAACAGCATGTGAGGAACGTGTGACCCTACTGGGCGGGACCAAAGGTCTGTCTAGCTCCGTGTCCTGTCCAACAGCCAGCAACAGAGGATGCCCAGAGGAAGAATGTAAATGCAGGGCAAACTGTAACGGCACAGGACACTCACCCAGCAACACGCCGCCGAGGGACTTCTGGAGCCAGCGGTCGGTGCCTCTGTATTGAGTGACCTTTAATGGGTTTCTCTTTTGTGAATTCGCTCTGCCACCAGCTTTGGTTTTTGAACTGATGTAAACTTTCAGTACCCACAGTGTTTGGTGGTGGAGATCTGAACCCCTTATTACCCTTTGTGTGAAGAAACTACCTTTTTCTTCTCAAAAGCCTGCAGCTAAGCTTCCTTTGGGAATGGGAATGAGAAGAATGAGAATGGGAAGACAAAGTCTTTTGTCACCTTCCCTGTTCCACTTGGGCTTTTTGCACATGTCTGCAATATCCCTTCTCATCTCTTTCTTTTCCAGATGGGAGAGACTATTTAGACATTCCCTGCCTGAGACCAAATTGATCATTCTTTTTTGGCCTTGTCTGTACCTTGCCAGATGTAACATTTCTTTTTGAGATGGAGAACCGGGCCCCTGCATGGAACCTGAGATGCAGGTGCACCTGGAATTCACAGTGTCAAAGCGATATTCTTTGCTCTGTTTGCCATTCCTTTTGTTGCAATTCCTGACATTCATTGCACTCCTTGGTAATCAAAAATGCATTCACCACCTGCATTGAGCTGTTATAAAATACTGCTCCTGAGTAATAATATGTCAGAGCACGTCATCTTGGATGTGACTCCACTCCCATGTGTGCACCTTTACATTTATATTTACACCGCATTTCATCTGCCTTTTGTTTCTCACTCAGTATGGCAAACTCCTTCAGATCTTCACACCAAGTCCTCAGCTTCACTTTCTTAGACAACTTCGTTGTCTTACTGCCTTCTCCAGCTCACTCAGCAACACGTTGAGCAGCACCAATGTGCACATGCTTGCCTGTGAAATTCCACTTCCCTCTGCTGTGACGGGTCACCAGATATTGCCACTCTTTGCTGCCTTTCTTTTGAGTAGTTATATACCAGAAGACCATCCCCTCCTTTCCCCTGCCAGATTATCTCCCCTGAGAAAGGTGGGAGATATTGCCAAGAGGCTTTTAGAAATCCAGGCAGAATACATCAAGAAGAATACTGTCTTCCTCACACTCTGGCTGAATCCTTCAAAGAAATGCAGCAGCGATCTGCAGTCTGACTTTCCTTTGACAAGCCATGCTCATCCTTCCCCACTGAATGCCTTATTGGGGGGAACTCTGAACCCTTCTTTCTACTGCTGGCTCAAGTCTTGCCAGATAGTTGGAACTCTGGCAAGGGAACTCGAGCTTGCACTGTGAGGGAGACATAAGGTTTCTCATGAACTACGGTTTGAGAGGGCTGAGCTGATCATTTAGACACAACCCTAGTCATCTTCATGAAGACCAACGGCTAATGATTAGACGTAACCACAACAATCTCACCGTTTTAGTAAGAAACGCTTTGATTCTGCAAGCATTTAATCACATGAACTTTATTTTCTGTTTTAGAGTGGGTCTTCTAGGGTGTCCAGCTGACAAACTGTTCCTATTAAGTGGACTTTGAAACCTCTGTGAGCTCTGCTGTCAACAAGACTAATCAGTTTTTATTGTGTTTACCTCAGTAGACTCACAGAGGATGATCTGTCTTTTGCAGAGTTACACTCTCATTTATAAATGGTTTTGCCATCTTTGTACATATGCAAAGAGCAGTAAAATGCAAATATAGAAGGCCTGGTATGAAGATAATTCATACTTTATAATTGTATTTTTTACATGAAAAGTGCCATTATCCTAATTAAACTGGCCCATTTTGAGGGGTGTGTGTGCATGTGTACACAGACATGTCATCTGAACGCCCTAAATATGTATATATATATATTTATATGTGTATATATATCTATTTATATACATTATACATGTGCATAGACATTTATATCCACTAAATGCATCCAGATTGTGAGTATTCTTTTCGTGCAGAGAGATTTAATGCAAAGAGTCAATACGCTGTGATTATAGTTGTTCCCGTTTTGCAAACTAGATAAATTATTCACCGAAAGGGATCAGCCAGCTCTGGTAAAGCCAGGATTTACCCCGGCAAAGCGCTTTTGATCTACGGACTGTACGAAAGACACAGCACAAAAGATGGCTGCGTTGCATCGGACCGAAGAGCATTATTACAGGATGAAGGAAGGAAGCAAAAATAGACTTGACACACAAGTATTGCAGAAAGTTTCTAAAGTGGGAATTTGAATTCTCTGCAGCCAGCTCTGGGTGTGCTGCTGGGTGTGTTACCCGATCCGGTCCCTGCTCCCCGGCAGGCTGGGGACCCTCCGCAGGGCTCCTCCCCAGCCGCCTGCCGCCAGCATGAGAGAGAGCCAGAGAGAAAGAGAAATCACTTGGAAGGGAGCTAGTGAAAAAATAAAGGGTCAGAAAATGGAGCTGCAGTAATTTGCTGGAAGGTAAAGTTGTGCTCATTTGTTATTGCCTTTTTTTTTTTTTTTTTTTTTTTTTTTTTTTTTTTTTTTTTTTTTTTTTTAATGAGAGCATGCCTGCCACTTCATTTGTTAAGCTTTGAAGTATGTTTTGCAGCAGAGGGAAGGAGATTCGCGGAGATGGCGTCGCTTTATAAAAGTCTCCAGATTTTACTGAGCTTCTTGTTTGTTTTCTTTTTTTAAGGGGGGGGGAGTCGGGGGGAGGGGGGTTTGTACTATTTGTAATGCAAGTGGGCGATGTGGCCGAGCTCTAAATATGCGCCTGTGAAAACAGAACCCCTGAGATAGAGACACCGATAGCAGAGGCTATTGTTAACTTTTGGGATTCCAATTAAATCCTGCAATGTTAAATATTTATTTAATTACTGGACAGAGAGCAGGAATTCTGACTACACTAATGGAGTTGCAATAATACAGTAAGGGAAAGGGTTTTTCTCCTACTCCCTCCCCCCGCCCAAATCTAAAAAGTTATAGGCAAGCACAGGCTGGAATATGAACATTAAAGGACAAAAAGTTTCAGCTTTGTTTTAGGAGTTATATTTCAGTTGGGGAAGCAAACTATATTGCATGTATTTTTCCGTATCTTCAGCTCAACCCAAACATAACATTCCAAAGGATAAAATCTGTTACAAAATAAAACCAACTTCGTGACAGCTGAACTTCTATGTGGAGTCTAAAAATTATCTAAAAGCGCCTCGAGAATCCTAAATGTCATTCCCAAGATGTGGTGAATTGTAATTAGGGTTGTGAACTATTTTAGTGACAGTGCCTTACATGGGGCCCATCTAAGCAGCTGGAGCATTTATGAACTTTTTATTTTTTTCTTTACTGTGTGACATATGAAGGTGTTTAGACAATAACAATAATCCTAATTTATTTCAGACTTGCAAAAGTGTAACCAAAATTGAAAGCGTGTTGTTTGCCTCTTGATTTTCCTCCCTGTATTTCCTTTTAAAACATATGTCATAGGGCAGTGCTTACAGAGTGGAAGAAAGCTCAGCAACAAAATAGTGAATGAAAAAGAACATTTTAATGATGACTAATGATGATAAAAAAGCCTATTTTGTGATTTTTCTCATCTTACTGGCTTCACCAAAAAGTTTTAATTTTTGTTTTAGAAAATGATCCAGTTCCTGTTCTCCTCATAAAAAGCAAAGAAAGGAAAATAAATTTTCTGTGGAAATTCTGCGAAGAGAAGCAAATAGCTTGCAACGTGCTGTCCAACACCTGCACTACACTGTGCCCAAAAGCACTTTAATCTTATAATAGACATTATTATGCTTGTATATGCAGATCTTGATACTGCAGAGGAAACTATTAAACCCAACTATTTGGTCATGAGGGTGGAAAAAAAGTTGTGTCCCTAAGTGTGCCACGAAATTTAAATACAAGTTGTAAAGGCCCAGCGTCCTGCAACTTGGGGACCTTGGCAGAAACACACCCAGAAGGAGAAAGTCAGGTCCTGTCAGTTCCTACCAGAGAAAGTTGGAGTCCTCTGCGTTGCCATCACTAATTGTTCCGTGTTGTGAAATCCTGAGGTGATAAAACTGCTGTTAGAAAGTTGGCTTGTGTGTAATTAAGTCTAGGTCTAGCTATTAAAACTGGATTTGTTACTCATAGGCTACACTCATCTGCTGTGTCTTCTCTCGAGATACAGATAAACTCCGTGTCCTTTTCACTGGTCTAAGCCAAAAGTATCTGCATAATGAAAGGAGAGCTTTTAGCTACAGGTATTGTTCAGACACATACAGTGGGATGAATTATCTTTATCGTGATAGGTACAATTATTGTAATAGATTGCTTCTATTTCAAACTGTTCTTTTTTCCTTTCCTCTTATTTATTTCCAGAGGAAATGCAGGAGGATGTGTACCCTTCTGCACTTAAAGTTTAAAATACTCATTTTACTCTTAAGCAAAAGTTTCCTTTTTTTTTTTCTTTCTTTTTTTTTTTTTTTTTTTTAAATTTCTGTTTCAGGGTGTTTATTACATTCAAGCTTCTCCATAGTGTGGGTGTAACCAGGAGAAGAATTTGGCCCATGATGCGAGCTAAATTTTCAGTGCTTCCACTATTTAGAGCTCTGTTATGCTAAAAATAAGTTTTCCTGTGGTTTTGGCTATGGAGCCACAAACACAAGCTTTCAGTGCGCAGTTATTGTGGATGTTGGTCCCAACTATTGCTACAAGAAATGGAATTCCAGCTCATGACTGTGTCAACAGATGATTATGCTGAGTGTGAGGCTGCGAGTTAGATCTCCTCACTGTCCCAAAGGGAGAATGCGTCCCGCCCAAACACCAGTCCCTTCCAAAAGGGACCAAGCTCAGAAGGCAGCGCTTGGGCTGGGGAGTGAAGAGCCCTAGGAAAGATCGGGTCTGTGCAGGCAGTAGCGTTGAAGAATACACCCAGGAGGCTTTGCGTTTGGCTAATGGTGTGTGGCACAAAACAAGTGGTAGGGAAGGGATTAAATCTTTAAGAAAATAAGACACAATTTGTTCATGGCTAATTTTGAGCAGAGTTTTCATAAAAGCAACAAAGCTCATAGCGATCACGTGGTTATGGTACGTGGGAGGAAGTTCACCGTGATGTTGGGTTCATTCTCCTTCTGTACTACCCTCTCTATCCCACTCCTACGGTCCAACATCTCTGTTGTCCGGAGGTGTTTGGTCTGGTTGTTGCAGGCAGCTTTTAGGAGGCAGGGGCTATCTTTCTTCTGAGCTTAGTAGTGGGTGTCAGACTCCAGAAAGTGTTCTTATAATGTGAGGTCATGTTCTGGAAATAGTTGGAAATCACTGATTTAGAAGAATGAGAGTACTACATGTTTTTGTACTTCTGATGCAATGGTGAGGGCAAGTTGGGGGATGGTCTAGAAAAACAGCAACACCGGAGGAATATTCAAAGGAATCGTGTCATTTAAAATTCTTTTCTTTACCATTTCCTCTGTGAAAGCAGTGTATTACTTTGTGTTAATCAGCTGGGACATTTTTTCCATTCCTCCGGGAAGGTTTCCACCCTCCGTTCCAAGCAGCAGATCCAATTCAGCAGTACTCTGGCCTGACCAGAGTCTTATCCACAGGTGTCAAGAGGGTTCACACTCTGATGTGGACTTTGTGATGGTTCTCAGGCAAAGGCTTCTCTTATTCATTACTTCTTATACACCTTACTCTTCTTGCAGTGCCTTTTTTCCCTTCTTAGGATTTTGCCTTTTTAATGTGTTTTCCAGACATTTCTTTCTTGAATTGTGTGTTCAGTTTTGCGCCCTTAGTGGACTCTCAGATCTGGATATCAAACTGGATATACCGTACCCAATACATTCACACTGTTATTCCGTAGAGTATGAAAAGACACTGTTGAGCTGAACTTACAAAACCTTTATATAACGTCTTTGTTTCTAACATCTCCACAGATGTACCAGTATTCGGTTACATGTCTCATCTCATTTATTCTTCCAGTCTAGGAAGAAAAGTTTGCCACTTCAGACTTGCTGGGAAGTCTGGAGTCTATACATTTGGCTTGCCCTTCCCTCCCCTGGTCTGCAATTTCATGTTAACGTCTTCTATCTGTAGCTTCAGGAAATAAGTCTAATTCCTCTCTCCCTTTCTCTGTACTGCTGTGTGAGTTGAGTCATGCGAGGTACCCAGGAGTGTGGCTGTAACAATAACAGGGTACATAATTTATTCTCCTAGAATTGAAAGGCTGTGAGCCACTGGGTGTAACTTCACAGGAGCCCACAGCACCGAGGGCCTTGTAGATAAACACTTCTAATGTATTTCCTCCAGACACTAAACTTCTTTTTTTCCCATTTCCTTCCACACGTGATGCAGTGTACATAACGTTTGTATCGCCTGCTCCTTGTGGGGCAGCCACTTACCATCTATCGCGCTTGTTCTCAGCGTGCTGTAAATCGTGGGGTTATTTGAGAGGACCAAATGGTCAGAGCGAATTCCACCTCCCTTTCCACTTGCTGAACCCTGCTCAAAGATAACACTGTTTTTCTGCCTCAAAAATATACGTAAAGGTATGTATAGTATGTTAGCCCCTCCTTAGCCTTTCCCACCCTGAAACTTTTCAAACAGGGATGGCATGTTCCTCTCTTCACTGCCAAAAAAAAAATAAAATTCCTTTCTCAGCATTTCCCCCTTCCCCCATTTCTTCTCAGTTGACAGCTGTGAGAGGGGAACTTTCTTGAGCTCGCCTACCCATTTCCCCCAATTCTGTTCTCAAGCTCGATTTGGTTTAAGTAGCCAAGCCATCTTTCACACTACAGGAATTTTTGAACATAGTTATAAAGTGGCTTTGCAAATGTTTAGTGTGGGTAGAGACATGGTAACTGTTTATATATATATTTATTTTTTTCAAACAACATCCCCACCTCTCCCCGCAGCAATTTAGAAGGTTGATAGGGAATGAAGCTGAACAATGCAGTCATTTTAGAAGCCACAGGACGGCCGAAGTTTCATAATAAAGCAACTTTTTTCAAGACTATTTCCTTAGAATTCAAACAATCTATTTGATTTTCAAACTATTCATTTCTAACCAAATGAAAATCTCATTAAGAAATACAGGGATCGTATTCAAAATCTGGAGGGAAAAATCAAAATAACGTCATTTAAGACATTTGTTGAACTTCATGGTTGCTTCTCAACCATGCCAGGCGGGATCCAAACCGGTGGTAGTTTTCCTGTTGACTGTTCTGTACTTTGATCAGGCTGTGAGGTTACAGCCAGCTCCAACACACACACCTGCAGTAACGCGGGTTGACGAGAAGGCAGGTTCTCGTCTTCATTGCCATTAGACTGTGCGCAAAGGAATGTGAGACAGGCACTTGTACTTTAGTTGACTTTACAAGGCAGGACCCAGAGTACCAACACGTGCACTTGTCTCTGCAGAATCTGAACACACAACTAATAATTAAAACATCCAGGTGAGCAGAAGGTTAGTTAGTCGGTTTTCCTTGGATTACCACAGCGGCATGTCTGTGTGTTGGAAAATCTACATTTGCCAATGCTAAAAGAGGATTGATGGTTTCATGAGTTGTGAAATTCATGAATTCGTGAAATCACATGATTTCTGGAAACTGTGTTCAGGATGTCTTGAGCCTCCTTGTTGTAAGCTTTTTATTGAACTTGATATGTAGTAAGAGTGGAGCCCCTGGAGCGTAGCACTAGAGACTTGAGTGATGGAAACCACATATGAAGTAGGCAATGGTGAAAGCGGCGTTAATTTGATTGTGACCTTCAGGGTACACAGACTTGAATCATTAGATACCCAATGCCATTTACTTTGTCCTTTACTCTGTCTTATGGACTAGAAGGAGATAACTTGACTTCAGATAGTTGGATTTCCCCACTCAACACTAGTCTGTGATAAAATAGCAAAAAAAAAGAGGAAAACTATTTTTTGGCTGGTAGACCATGTTGTCAAAATAGCCTGTATATTTGGCTTAAGAATCACTGCTTTCCGAGGAGCGGTGTGCTGCAAGCAGACTTGCCTAACTTGCCTGTAGTTTTAAACTGAGAACGTTTTGGAAAACTTAGTTTTCCTTGTCCTGTCCCATAGTCTTGCATGCACATCTTCAGCTTTCCTCATCGCTGGAATTCTAAAACCTCTGCAGGAGCAAGCACACTGGAGCTCTGCGTTGTAGCTTCATCTGACAGCATTCAACTGTTTTGTAACTTCTCAATAAGAGAACATTTTGTTTCGTAGGGACACGATGGCTGGCACACGAACAGCACCTAAAATGCCTGCTGCCAATTTGTTGTTTGTTACTTGGTTTATTAATTAAGTTACACAAAAGATTTGGAAAAAGACCAACAGGTTTTTTTTGTCCCATATTTTGGACTGCCTGGCCAAAGCAGAACAATTGCTGGTGCAGAGATACATACGAGTCCCCAAAGGTTAGCTCTGTTCTCCAACTAAATTACACCCGAGCCTTGCTCCTTCACCACTGTCATGAACTTTAGTAGAGATATCCTGTTGGACTATCAGCTGACCTCTGGATAGATCTGATCAGAGCACGCCGGTTAAACTTCTGTTTACATCAAAAATAATCAAGAGCCATGTAGTTTTGAACCAGACGAAAATGTCTTCAAAGCTCAAATATGTTTGAAATGGAAACTTCAGTTTGGCTCACTAGATATTTTTTTCCCTGTTTCTACAAACTTTACATTACATTTTCTTTTTTTTCCTTTTTTTTTTTTTTTTTTTTTTTTTAAATTGGTAGATGCTTTACCCTGAATTTACACAAATAAAACATGGGGTTTCATGCGGTTTCTTTTTAGCTTAATTATACACGTATTTGTATATATACATATATATGTATATATAAAATCATTTCTCATTACATCTGCTTGTTTCTAATATTTTTTTTCCAAAAGGAATTTATTGGATAGCAAGATTCAGTTGCCATGCCAGACGTACTCGGTCTGCCAGACTTTTAACCGCTGCAAGATGGTGTAGTTACACATCCTACAACAGAGATAAAAATTTATGTACAAATGATGATTTTGCCTCGTATATCTGTTCCTACACAGCTTTTTTGGCCAGAGGAAGAAACTCTTCTGTAGGAATTTCTGTGGTGGATCGGACTAGGATTCAGTTTAGTTCAGTCCGGTGTCTGAAACAGGCTCCGACTGGCCTCGGAGGAAGGCTGCCTTTGGGTTATGAAGTGATCTTCCTGTAGGAAAAGTTTTCTCTTAAAATCACTTTGTGGGCTGAAGTGTGAAACACTTTCCCCAAATTGTGGGTGTTCCTGTTGCCCACAGAAACCTGAGTTTCTCAACGCCATCAGAGTTTAGGCCTCAGCAGTACTTTGTGGGGAGCAGTTCCACGTGCTCCTGAACCAAGTGAAAAAGAGCGGAGCTGAATCGGTTCAGCCTTCCATGTGCTGCTCTAAGGTATCTTGTCTTTTCTAAGGGAAACGAGACTTTGCCAGTCCTTCCCTATGATGGGAGGCCTTTGAATCGACAACTGGTTTTTCTTATTGATTTCAATGAAGTAAGTACATTCTTCTGATCTAGTGGAAATTTAGGTGTTTGGAGTTCCAAAAGTCAGTTGTATATTGAAGGTAATTTAAAACAAGAAAACATTCTGACATCAAGTCATGGTGTGGAAACCAATTCTTTAATTTACACCTGTATCAATCAATGTACTTAGTTAAAAACGACAAGAAACAAGTAGTTACGCCTGCAGTATGCTTAATCAAGGTCAGACATCCTTGTGACGTGTTGGAGATGGCTTTGGCGTGGTGCCTCTGAAACTTTCTTCTGTGCTGTACAAAAAATAGCTTTGAGGAAACAGTGGCCATTCCCGTTTCACGCAATGAGGACAGCTGTGAGAAAAGTACGACTTTCTCCCATACTGGCATTATATACAGTATGAAAGTCCTAATCCGTACAGTCCTTTCCAGAGTCATTCCTAACCCTGCTAACACATTTTCTTGAAGCTTTACCATGTGGTTTTAGTAACTGCCCACCTGAAAGACCTCGGCTGCACCTCATCACTGCCGATAAAACCCAACCAGTGCCGCAAAACAACCCCCAAGCGCAAGAGCCGAGACCGGTGGGCCCGTGTCAGCCACCGGGAGGGCAGGAGCGCTGGATCCCAGCCCAGCAGCGCACTGGGCACGGCAGCACGGCCTCGGCCCACCGACTGCCATCATGGCTCTCGCAGGCCCCGGCTGAGGCGCTCCTCGTGAGGGGGTCACCATGGGACCGCGCTTGAGGGGATTTTTTATTTCTCCGTCTTGGGGTAAGCTACTTTTTCGACAACAAACCCCGCACATCTCGCTTTTTCGTTTATTTCACTTTCTTTTGCGGGTACAGGCTGGATTCCTAACGAGCCCTTCCCACCGGCCCGGCCCAGCCCGACCCTTCCCGCCGCGTTCGCTTCTTCCCGGCAGCAGCGCGCATGCGCGGCCAGCAGGATCCCGCCTGCGCGCTCCCCCCGCCTCCCTCCCTCCCGCCCGCCCCTCGCGCACATCCGGGTCCCGGCGCTGGCCCCGCCGGCGCCGCCGCGCCGCTGTCCCCTCCGCGGGCTCCCAATAAAGTTTTGTTGCGAGCGGGCGGCCGCGGCCCAGGCGGCGCCTCCAGCCCCACGGACACCCGCCGCGGCGGGGAGGCCGCCACGCTCCGTGCCGGGTGGGTCGAGGCGGCCCGGGGGGTTATGGCGGAGCGGGGTGGGGGGGGTTGCGGGGGGAGCGGTGCCGCCGCGGTTCGGGTTGCCGGGGCGGGAGGAAAGCGGGCCCTTTGGGGAACTTGAAGGGGCCGAGGCCTCCCGTGGGCCCGGCGGTGACAGGGTTTGGGTCGTCCTGGGCCGGGGGCTGCCGGAGGGGCGGGCGGTGGCGGCGGGAGCGGGGGGAGGGGGCCGGTGAGCGGCGTGTGGAGGAAGGAGCAGCCCCGGGAGGGAAAGGGGAGCGCTGGACCGCGCTGCCGGGCTGCTGAAACACGCTTCGTGCTGGTAAAAATAAGTCTCTGCATGTAACTGAGGAGCAAACTGTTGCAATGCTAATAGGAGGCTCGGTGGGTTTTTTTGTTTCTTCTTTTTTTTTTTTTTTTTTTAAGACGAGGAACTCCGCTCCTAACTGGAGTCAGGCCTGACCAAACCGAAAGGGACCAGTAACAAACCCACACGTTTCAAATCCGTCGGTAAAGAGGCGCTTTCTCGCGGAGGCGATGTTAGGGCACAGGCACTTGTCCACCTTGGCCTTTCTTGCGTGCATCCAGTACTGACAGCAGCCTGACAACAGACGGACCGCTTAAGTGATTTAGAATGGCAATTTTTGTTTTCTGTGGGTTGTAAACTTAATAGAGGAAACATGGTCTTGCGGTTAAAAGCACAAGACTGGAAATCAAGTGATCTGTGCTCTGTTCCAGTTTTGCAGTTTCTGATGTGACTTTAAGCTTATTAAATGAAGGTATTTCTCAGTAGAATGAGGTAGGGAAGAGCCAGTTCAGCAGCAGTTGTTGAATATATGATTGAATAGGTTTGGTAATAGTTGTTGAATGCTTTGGTGGAATCTGTGGGGATTTAGAGCTTTTACTCAGTGAATGACTTGGGCTCTCTGCTTTAACAAAACCTCCAAGGAATAACTGTCAAAATTTGTGTCAGCCTGTAACTGTTGTCTTGTCATGGGAAATTAGATTGTCAGTATGTGATGGTTTTAGATGAAATCTCTTGCTGGTTTTCATTCCCTTGTTAATTTCAGATAATTTACCTTCCGCGGGTGGCTTGAAAATACTGACAACTGAAGTGAGCATTGTTCGTTGCCTGTCTCAGTTAGGGAAGTTCTGCACAGAACATCCTTCTGGTGCTCTGAGGAATCACAGAATTTGGAGAGAAAGGGAGGGGAAGGCGCAAACACGCTGTTGCAGTCATGTGCCCATGCTCATCAAAAGCTGTAATGCTTTATGAAGTTGGCAGCTGGTGGTAGTGGAAGTTAATAGAAGCGGCAAATAACTTAATTGAAGATGTTCGTAATTAGTGTGTTGTAACTTTTGAGAGTGTCCTGTCTATGCAGGGTGCTGTTGGATTTAATGTCTTAATCCCTACCGTTTGATAGTGGTTTACTCTTACCTCTGATATTAAAATTTTGTTCACTTGGCCTTGAAATTGCTTAATGGCTCTTATTTTTCCAAAACAAAATCCCAACAAACCATGTGCTTATTGGGCTACTACCTGCCTTTGTCAAGCCTTCTTTTTTTCTTTCAAATGTGGAGAAAATACACTTGAGGGAGGAATTTTCTTTGTTTCTAAAGAAAACTTTCCTAGTGTAAGCTCAAGGTGGACAGTCATGGTAGGGATGAGAAATGGGCAAGGAGGAAGAGAGGCTCCCTCTGCATTTCTTTCTCTTGATGACAGAAGGTCACAACAAAAGGCCGTGCTCTTATGATGCTGCATACAGCTGTGGTGGGTGGTTTTAGTTTGAGGTTTGGAGCTTTAACCTCTGAAGGAACTAGAACTGTGGACCCTTTACTACTTGGTTCTTGTTGTGAAGTCAGATTTTTAATCTTGCACCTTTAGTGGGTGATGTCCTGTGCAGAGTTTTCAGGATGATAGAGTATTACCTGAGCTCAAAGAAATTCTGTCTCTCAAGACGGAGCACTCGTGCTCTATTGAGTGACTTTTTGATTTGTTCGAATGGTCTTTGCAAATTGTGTTGTGATCTTTAATGTTCTAGAGGACACAATTTCAGGAAAAACATCCTCTGTATTTTCTTTATAGTTCTCTCAAGAAAAGTCTAAGAACTCTTTGTTGCTCTTGGCTGAATTACATACCTGCACAGGTACTGCTGTGGCAATTATATGCAAGTCCCTGTACCTTCCTTCCCTGCCAGTTAAGTTTTTTATTAAGATGCAAGTGTCTACGATAGATTTGCTGAAATTAATTTTAATGTATTAATGTTTCTCCTTTAAAGATCTTTAAATTATTTTTGTAATAGCAATAGGTAAGGAGCTTAGCTCAGAACTGAAAGATCTATTCTTGTGTGTGCTGAGAACACTGCAGATGCTTCGTGGCTAACGTTGATAAACAACTCATTAAAAGCAAGTCGAAGAGTAATTTAAGTCTCTTGCAGTTATCATTAGTCGCAGGGCAAGTTCCTGCACTGTTTTTTGAAAGCCTTTTTAGCCGTGTTCCTGTGACCACGTAGAAAAGTTTAGCTGGCACTTCAGCGTGCTTGACCAGTGTGGGTTGGCAAGGTGCAGCCTGCCGCCTGCCAAGTCTGTATCCCTACTGACCTACCACCAAGGTTGAGCCTGCCAGGACTGTCATCCTTGACAGAGGATCTTTGTCAGAATCGCTGCTACTGATCCACCAACTATGAGGTAGTGTCTCTGAATTCTGGGTCAGTGGATGTCACAAACTGACAAATTTAGAATACTTTGCCATTCATTCATTCTGTGGAAGGGGAAAAAAAGCTTGCTGAATTACTATTGTCAGTGTTCCCTCCAAATCCTGTAGCCTTTGTAAACTTGTCACAGTCTTAATGCAGTTCAGTTGGAGTGGAAGTGTATGTGCACACACACATATACATCTTTATTTTTCTTCCCCTCTTTTAAAGCTTCGTGGAAGTGTAAAGCCCCTTCTTTCGGGTTATGCTTTTTGTTGCAAATTCACGTTTTTAGTGGCAATATTTAGGATCTTACTCTTTAATGAAGGTCTTGCCTGTGAGCATCTAAGTTTTTGGAAGGCTTCGTCCAGCTTGTTAATTTTTTAAAATACTTTTCACAAGCCCTAAAGTATAAGATATCCTTTTCTTTCCCTGTTCTTTTTCTCCAGGGGTAGTACTGAGGTCATTCTTAATCACCCACTTGTCCATGTCCACCAGCCTACCAATGGAGGCATAGGCTTTTGTTTTCATGTTTAGTGAAATTTAGTGATGTTCTTGTATGTAATTTTAATTAAGAAATGGATGCTAACTTGTAGTTTTCCGTTGTGGTAAGCGTAGATCTTAAATAGCCTTAAAAACATGAGGCAGTTTCAGGGCTGACTTTCAGATGTGCTGACTGCTGTTGATGATGGCATTTTTCAGCATAATGCTTCTGTTGGAAAGTGCCAATTAGCTGAAATAGAAGTGTGAGAAAATGCACGGTTCTGACAAAACACTTCAGGCAGAGAGATTTTGATTCTAGCACGGAATTTGTAGTTTTTGAAAACTTCTACAAAAGGTAATTGCTCAGTAATTAGAGTAGTTGCAGAGACCAGGGCCATGTCAGTGTTGGATTTTTCTGTTCTAAGTGGATGCATTAAGCAATGGATAGTAAGTTTTTTAGGCCTGGGAAGTTTTTCAGTTTTCTTCCTCCCTCTCCTCTCCCCTGTATATCAGTTAAACTCAAGTTTTGCTGTGATGCAGAACAAATTCAAAACTCAAGTTTTGCCATGATGCAGAACAAATTTAAAACTTTCTGTTCTTTGATTGTACTTTTTCTGAGGTTTTCTTGGCGTCAGTTGGAAGTGAGGGTGCTTTTGAAATGCTGTGGAACTCTGTTGTTGAACTCTTTCTGACTGGACCTCTTCTGCGGTATAAATAGTTATCACTTATATTATTTTTTTAACAGTAGTTTTTGAGAAGACAAAAAACCAGAAGGATCACTTTTGCTGTCTGATTTCACTTCTTCCTTGTACAACGTATTACTTGCTGCTGGTGCTTGGCCTCAGAGTTTTTGTTAGGTTTCTTTTAAGACAGTGCTAGTTAAATACTTTGCAGCTGATAAAGTTAAATCCTTCAGGTTTGGGTTTTTTTTTAAGCTGTGTTAGATGGTGTACAGATGTGGAAATGAAAAGAACCAGTACTGTGTGAGAAAGCCATGTCTGAAGTTGTCAATGTATTTTTTGTTTGGAGAGCAGTCACGGTTAGTAAAATTTTTGAAGATACCAGACAATTCTTTTCTGTTCTTGTTTACATGTATTATTAGTTAGAATATATTGCCTTACAAGGCATGTTTGAAGCAAAGAGATCTAGAGCTAGTATAAAAGCATTTATCATAGGCTTTGGTCAACTGGATGTGCATTTGGATATGCAAGCCCAGTTCTGATGAAAATACCACAAGATCCTTTTGATACAACTTATAAAATCTCCTTTCATCTTTTACTTACCCTTAAGGGGAGGAGGGGGGAAAAAATGAGTTATATTATTGATGACATTCTTCATGGCTAAGATGTTGAAGAAGAATCTTTTCTGTTGAGAGGCTAAGGCAATGGTGTGGAATATGTAGGCCCTTCAAATTTATTACCCAAATTTTTTTAACCACTGTATAACCTTTGGGTTCATTTAATCCTTGATGTGCCTGGAAAAACTGTGGAGCTAACATTTCTGCTATATTTGTCCTCTAATGCATGCCATTACATGAGACTGTATGCTAGGCTACAGTATAAGATGTAGACTTGGGAAAATGATAATAAAACCCAAGCACAATCCTATGCAGTTTGTGTGAGGAAATTTATGAGGAAAGAAGGACCTTAATAAATCCAGGTGAAATTGATGTGTGAGGTTGTAGTTTTAGATAGTTTTAAAGAAAGTATTGGTAACTGCGTATAGCATAATATGCTGTAATGCACTATCACTGAGTTTCTGAGTGTTCTGTAGGAATATATAATACGTTAATGTGTGTATGGAGTGAAAATACTTGAGCATTTCTGAGTTTGAGGGCGCAATAAAGTTAAGCACAAGAGCTGACTGCGGATCTGCAGCAGCTCTAACGAACTGCCAGTTGTGCAGCTTGTTATAAGTCGTGGTTTGTTTATGTTATGAAATTGAGTCTCAAAGCAGCTTCTAAGCAGGAGCAGTGAAGTTCCTTGTTTCAGATTGGGCGTGATGCTGCAGGAAGCTTTCTTAATTTGCAAACAAGTAAATTAAGCAGCTTAATGGTACTTAAAATTCAGATTTTGCAGGTGGGAAATTAGTTTGAAATCGATGGCAGAACGCATTACAGCAAAAGTGCATCTCGTTAAAATAAATACACGATATGTAATTTGATATTGATCTGCTCTGCTGTGGGTCTTGCTCAGGCTCTTTTAGCAGGAAGAAGATTCCTTGTTGGCAAATCCAATTAATTTGCTGAACTTGCCAGTTTAATATAGTAGGCTAGGAAAAATCTCAGAAGAGGAACCAAAAGATAGTAGAGTACTTGTGATGGTAGATGAAAGGTTGTCTATTTCTCCCATCTTCAGGAATGAAACGTAATTTGTAAGTTCTGCCATGAGTCGATTTGGTGCTTATCTAGCTGGCTTGATGAGGTGTTAAGGAGGGTTCAAACAATGGACCTGTTCACACCACGAGTTTCCTTCCATTTGCTGTAGTCATTAACAAGAACTTTAAATGTATAGATAATGCATGCCCCGAAGTCTTAATTTTGATGCGGTGATTAATTCCTTTTGTACTCACTCATTGAGAGCCCCCTCGTGCTACCCCATGCAATGCATTACACTTGCTCTTTAAAGAGCGTTTGTAACTGGTGTTTTACATGTAATAACATGTTTTTCAGCCGATGTTGTCTTGTATCTCAGCTGAAAAGTTACTTAATAAAGCAAAGTAATGCATGATAGAGCCTCTGCCTCTCAAGGAAATTTAAGAAAGCTTTTTTTCCCCATGGAGGTTGTTGCCAGGTGCACCTAGAGGTGCAGCAATACGAGTAATTTGTGCAGCGCTATGAAGGACAATGTGACTCTAAAGCTTTTTTCTGTGCTCACATCTTGGCGATGCATAGTTGTACTGCGATCATAGCTCCTAACGTGTGCTTTTAACCTCGGAGGAGATTGGTTTTAAATATAGATGATCTGGTGAACCTGTTCCTAGCAGATGTCATGATTGCTTAGAAACCTTTCAAAAATTAGATGCTGAAAATACATAAAATGCGAGTAAATGTTCTAAATGTGGTTTATGCCACTCATTCAGAAATTTTGAAACCCTACAAGAGCTACAGTTTCTGCATGAAAATGTTTGGTTTCTACATAAATGCCTGAACCTACTGATTTGTGACCTTAAATAGCTCCAAAGAAGGAAACGCTTTTAGTCTACAAATAATTCATGAAGCTTTTTATTTCTGCCTCGTTTTCTTAAGAAAAAGCAAAAGCTATAAACCTGCAGTATTTTTGCCTTCCAAAATGAATTTCCAAAAGGCCTGTAATGAGATAAATCCAGTGTCATTTGTACTTCTCAAAGTCTGTTAGTAGTTAGTTGCAGGGTTTCTCTTTTGCCCTTGCTTTTCTTGAACAGATAAAAACATGCTTCAGCAGAAGAGTCTCGAAAGCCTCATGGGTGGCCGGAATGGATTTACAGTAAATGCTCCTGAAGTTTTCAACTTCAACAGTCTCATTTTTCAGTGGTTATAGTACAAGCGTGTATGTGGAGACTTTTTTTGAAGAAGTTAAAACAGTTTTGATCAAATTTGTTACGATACTTCTGGAATACTTGTTCTGCTAGGTTTTGCTTTTGTTGATGAGATATTCGGACTAATTTAAAGTTTTTAGAGTTAATTATGTTACTTATTAGGAGGAGGTTTTTTCTAAAATCATAGTTTATAGGACAGAGTAATTTGTCAAAATTCTCTTGACACTTGCCCTGCAAATACTAGTTACTGCAAAGCATCGTTTTAGTAGAACTCTTCCAACTTTCTTTGCTTTTAGTTAGTTTATTTATTCCATGAGCATACTTGTGGGTAGGTGATGTTGAAATGATACACAACCAGTAAAATTTTGTTCCTAGTTGATGCATGTTACTGTTGTGTTCAAAATACTAAAAAATAAAATAAAATAAAATTAGACATGATCATAGAACAACATCGTGGCTCTGAAAATGTCATTGCTCAATATAGATGGGGCAGCAGTAGTGGAGTAGACCAGGGGGCGCACAGTCAAGAGGCCTTTCTTAAAATCTCACTTGAGCTCAACTTAACTATGGAAATTTCTAGTGTATCTTCTGCCTTGATGATGCTTAAGGTTCTTTGAAAGCAGAGCTGAGAAGCAAAAATAGAACTGTTTAATTGTCTTTCGGGTCTGACATTCTAGGTGGGTTCATTTCCTTTTCTAAGGGTGTGAGCAATGGCTGCTATCTTACAGCTATTGAACGTACACCAGGCTTGGAAGCAAGTTAATTGCGACTATAAACAGCTTTTACTTTTTAGAACAGTAAACTTTTATCCTCAGTAAAAGAATAAATTTAGCCTGTGTTCTTGGCCAAGTTTATCTCCCTTTATGTGTTTCCTGTTGCTTTGAAGGGTGCAAAGGTTCTCATATGTATAATAGTTCTAGGGCACTGAATTATACTGAAAGTGCAGACGTTATTATTTCTGAAGAAATAAGATGATATGTAATTGGTTTTGATTTTTTTTTTCAGTACGCTCTTCTAAAGACTTACTGAAGCAGTGGGAGACTTCTAATCTCTTAATTTCTTTTTCCCCTTTTTTATTTTTACGAGAGTTTAGGAAGAAAGATCTTCAAACAGTTTTTCTGTTTGGGTTTTTTTTTTTCCTTTTCCCATTTTTTTCCATATTACTGAAACAAAGCTGAATCATCAAAGAAGTGCGAAAGGGATTTAGCTCCTGTGAGAAATAAATGGATTTTTTTCCTGTAAATAGTGTTTAAAAGTTTTTAAACTTATACTCTTCATTGTAGCCAAGTGTCCTTGAGTTTGTTACCTGCTCTCCTGACCTTCCACCCCCTAGTAGAAAATACAGGGTGATTACATGTGGGACATGACAAATGCTTTGCCTAGGGATGTTTGCTGTATCTTTGGCTGATGGTGCTTAATACACAGTTCTGTTACAGGAAAGCACCCGTCCATCTGTCTGAGCGAGCTTGTAAATGTGCCTAGACGCTTAGAAAAGCCTTATCAGATGACTGCTAGTTAATCAAAGATGGGAGGAAAAAAGATGCCTTTGATTAAAGGTAGCAATCTAAGAGAACAAGCACAGAGGTGCTTAAATCTTATTTCCCCCCTGCCCCACACCTTTTTCTCTAATGTGCAGATTTGGTGTTTTGGGATCTGGTAGGTGTTCTAATTCACCACGGTTTATCAAAAGTTGAGAGACAATGTTGTTTGGCAGTCTCTGTAGCAAGAAAGGAAGCATCTTTTGTTATTGACATCCTTTCTCTTAGCTCTGCTCTTGCTTTTTGCCAGCTGCTCATTGTCTATACTTGCTTATTTAGTATTCACAAGGGATTTTACAAGTTCTTATCAGTTCGTTGCCACAGCACATCATTTCCTCTTGTCATCGTTACCCCTTGAATTGGTGGGGGGAGGATTTGCATTCGAGCTGGTGAGTGGTAGAAAACACCGCCATTCATGAGCGCTGTGCGAGTTGCACGGGGGTGTTCGGCCTCTCTCCTCTCCTCTCCCCTCCGAGGCAGTTTGTAGTAAAGGTCACATTTCTAGTGCTTACTTTGCCATGCCTTCCCCGCTCCCCCACCCTTTTCTGGAGAAAACAATTTTTTATTTTTTTTTTCCTGCCAAAGGCTAAAAATATCCAGCGCTTCAAATATTCTTCGTAAAAGATACAAGGAAGTGCAGCATAAAAATAGCCATAGCTGAAAAGGTTGAGCACCTTTCTGAGTGGCTGGGGAGGGGTTGTTTTGGGGTTTTTATTGGGGTTTTCTTTTAATTGTTTTGTTTTGTTTTAGTTGTCTATGGTTTCTTCCTCATTTTTTGTAATACTCTTCAAAAAACATGGGGTACCTACTTAGAGCTCAAGAACAAGCAGATGCTTTAGTATTTTCTCCTTTGGGGAAATAAAGATCCATATGAGAAGCTGAGTACCTCAGTGCAGTACTGGCTGTGGAGCTACTGGTTCCACTGTGCCTCTTCCCTGTTTCTTCATAGTGAGTGTAAGTCTTCTGGGGAAGCACCACGACAGGGTTATAATACCAGTTTTAAAGCATATTCCCCAAGCCTGTCTTCTGAAGGAAAGTCACGGATTTAAGGAACATTGTTAACAGAAACCATGCTGTCACTTTGGTCCCTTGACTGTCCTTTTTCCCACCAATCAGTAATGCAAGAATTGGGGACTCTGATCACATTTTACTTTATTTAGTTTGGGGTGAGGTCTTAGTACTTCTGGGATTTTGTTTTGAAACAAAATCAGGTGCAATGGCTAGGGTTGAAACAGGGATTCTTTTAAAATCTGCCTTTTTGTTTTACCACATTCTTTACTTGTTTACTAATTACTTGTTAACTTATCTTTTTAATAGAGCTAAATTGGAGGATTCGGTTATTATTTTTGGTGTGAAGACTTCATCACTGCCATCTATATGCTCATTTGTCCACCTCCAAGAAATAATACAGCTCATCAGTGGCAATAACTGCTTTTGGTATACACTGACATTTATTTGAAAAAACAAATATACGAAAAAAAACCCCAAAGGACAAAACCCAACAAACCTTTTGAAGACTTGTGTCAAATGACGTCAATGGCCAGTTTGTTCTCCTTTACTAGCCCAGCTGTAAAGCGTCTATTGGGCTGGAAACAAGGGGATGAAGAGGAAAAATGGGCAGAAAAAGCTGTTGATGCTTTGGTAAAAAAGCTGAAAAAGAAAAAGGGTGCTATGGAAGAACTGGAGAAAGCCTTGAGCAGTCCAGGACAGCCCAGCAAGTGTGTTACTATCCCCCGCTCGTTGGATGGACGACTTCAGGTTTCTCACAGAAAAGGCCTTCCCCATGTAATTTACTGTCGGGTTTGGCGTTGGCCTGATCTACAAAGCCATCATGAGCTGAAGCCATTGGATATTTGTGAATTTCCTTTTGGATCTAAACAGAAGGAAGTCTGCATCAATCCATACCACTATAAGAGGGTGGAGAGCCCAGGTATGTTTGAACATGGCTGTCTTAAAAACTGGACAAAATCTCCAGAAATCGCTTATTGTTCACTCCCTCCTCCTCCTCCAGTACTGTAACAAATTACATGTGGTATATGAGGGGGTTCAGAAAAGGAATGTTCAAAATGTGCTTTTCTGGTGGGGTTGTGGGAAGGTGTGTTGTCCGTTCTGTAGTAGCTGTTTTTCTTTGTGGTTGATCACACTTTTCCCACTGATCTCTTAGGCCTGCTACCCTTAAAGTTAGTGGCAACGTCCTTGCTTATAATAAAATAGAAAGCAGTGATCAAAAGACTTCAGTTTCTTTGAGAAACTTGTTTAAAACGCTGAATCCTTGCAAGGAGCTTGGTAGCCTTCTTCCAGGGGCTTAATATTTTGTTAGTGAGTGACATGAATTGAGGTAAAAAAAAATAAATTCTAGGATGTAGCATTTCCCTCTTGACTTCCCATTAGCAGGCAGCAGAGCTGAACAGAGCCAAGAGGGATGAACAGTTAGAGCAAGGTACGTAGCAATATCAGGTAGCAAGTCTGCTCTTGAGGCATGTTGCCTGGGAGAAGGTGAGGAGGATTGTGGTTACGAGTGGGAGAGATGAAGTAAAGTACAGTGAAAAGTTGCTTCTGTTATTCTACAAAATAGTTGTAACTGCAGTGCACACAGCTGTAGCGCTCAAGTGTTCTACTGTAACGCCTGAATTCCAGACTCCAGCGCTCTTGAATTTAAAAGTCAAGCTTAGCAATATTATATATTGTAGTATAGATTTTGTTTGTCTTCGGTGAAGAAGGCTGTATGTAACTATATAGTTTGACTGTGGTAATATAGGCTGTATTTCCATTTTCACTGACTTGTTCATGTACACATACAGTGAGTTTTGCACTTCTAAATCTGTCCACATGTGGACTGTTTTTTATTTCTTTTTTTAAAAAGTCTGCTTCCAGTTGCATGAAATACAAGTGTATTTTTGCTCTGATTTTTGCAAGAGTAAAGTTTGAGTCTTCCATGAAGCATAATGTAAAAAAAATAAAGGAGAGAGGATGGAGTGAAGGCATGACAGATGAATCCCCTGCTCCTCTTTCCGCCCCAGCTAGTGTGGAAGTTTCCTCGATGACCAGAATAGCGCATTATTTGTATCTCTTTCCTTCTATCTCAGTTTTTAATCTAAGTTTGTGTTTTGTTTGGGTTTTTTTTTTCAGTTCTACCTCCAGTGTTAGTGCCTAGACATAGCGAATTCAATCCACAGCACAGTCTACTAGTTCAGTTCAGGAACCTAAGCCACAATGAACCACACATGCCACACAACGCAACATTTCCAGATTCTTTCCAGCAGCCCAACAGCACTCCATTTTCCATTTCGCCAAACAGTCCCTATCCACCTTCTCCAGCCAGCAGCACTTACCCAAGCTCCCCAGCTAGCTCTGGACCATCTAGTCCATTTCAGCTACCGGGTAAGTACAGACTAAATGTCAACTTCATAAAAATAATTTAAAAGTCTCATGCTGTTGTGACTTACTACCTCAGGAATTTGAGATGCTTGCAATAAATTGCTTTTTATTTGCATTTTAGGGGGGTTTCTTCCTAGTTTTGTCACTGGCCAGAGTTAATTGTTTTATTTTTCCAAGTATTTTTTCTCATGGATACAACTGTGGTGAGTTATTTTGCACAGCTTCAAGAATAACTGATACATACTTCGGAACAATATCTAGCAATGAAAAGAAAGCAAATCTAAGAGGCTGAGCAAGAAGTTTATTGATGTCGTTCTCTGAATAAAGACACATGTGTTTTTAACTGGAAAAAATAGGCAATTTTTGATAGGAACTTAAGAGATTTGGGTGAAAATAGGGGAAAAACCAACAATTGATGGGGCAAAGGAAAGAAGCCTTATTGAGTCTGGCTATTGGTGTGGTTTATAAAGCCAGTTAGTTAATAGAGTAAAGAATTTATTTTTCCAGTAGCTCAGTGGCCTCGTCTTTGTTCTTTCTGGCTGCCTGGTGCCACAAAAAGAGTGTCCATTGAGTGGGGCATCCCTCCTGGATAAGTACCATTGTCACTGGGATCGGTGTGTTAATGGTATCTGGAGGGAATTTCTGAAACAGGGGCTAAGTGTGTTGGTACGCTGACTGCTGAGTGGAAGAATGCAGAGATCCACGCTTTTGTAGTGAGCTCAGCCTAAGAAGCAGCAAAACCCCAACTGGTTTAGGCCTTTGTTATGTTACAGCAAGTAGTTATTTCTTCTACTACTACTGTCTTTTTAAAAACAAAGAAGAGGGTAGGCAAGAAAGCTAATGTTTTCGTGACAAAAAGTGGGAACTATAGGAACTATAGTCATCTTGCCCAGCTGCAGGAGTAGAGCTGTTTAAAAAAAAAAAAAAAAAAAAAAGGCAAAGCACATCTCTCAGTTTTTCTGAAGTGTCCAATCTTGTTATTAGTCCCATAGGTAAAAATCCAGCTATTGCAGGAGTTTACTGTAAAGACAGCTGGCTGGGTTGTCTTCAGGTTACTTTGCAAATGGGTCCAAATGTTTTAACATCTCTTGTTCAAGAGTATTTTTATGTGTTTACAGCTGTAGAATGAATAAATAAGTATTCTAAATTGTTGAGATTTATTCTTATTTTTTTGTTTGTAGCTGATACTCCACCTCCTGCATATATGCCCCCTGATGATCAGATGGGGCAGGATAATTCTCAGTCTATGGACACAAGCAATACAATGATCCCTCAAATCATGCCAAATTTATCTACCAGAGGTAAGTTGCATGGTATGGTGTAAAATTAGCATAGTTTCGTTTCTTGCAACTCATGACCAAATTGAACAAATAACTCGAAGTGGCACAGTAAACCTTGTTGATAAGTGGAAGCAGTCCTCCAAGGCAAGCTGGAGCTGTGACAGAAAGAACTGAGAAATACAACCTGCCTTGCTTATTTCCATCTCTTGCTTTTAAAGCCTCAGGTGCATAGCGTGCATTACAACAAGTTGAGCTTTTTTTGATTTCTCAGAATTAGTCTTTTCTGTTACCTTTGCCTGCTGTTGGAATTGTATGTGCACAAAGGCTCTGAAAATGGAGTCCCAAAATACCAACTATAAGAAATTTTTTAGAAGGGGACCAAAGAATCGTGTTTCGCCTGATATGGCAGTCATCTATTTTTTTTTGTGTAGGTGTTTTTTTGTTTAATATTAGGCTTAAAATAGCAAAAAATCATAAAATAAATGGACTAGTTAAAACGCATGAAAGTGGAAATCGTTAAGATCTTAATCAGGACAGTTCTTGCCCATCATAACTGCTGAGTAAGCCTTTATTTTCCTGATTTTGGAAGGCCTGCTTTACAGTTTTAGATTTAGTATTTTAACACTTATATAAACTGGTATTTCTGTTTTGCTTATTTGCAGATGTTCAGCCTGTTGCCTATGAAGAACCCAAACACTGGTGTTCAATTGTGTATTACGAATTAAATAATCGTGTTGGGGAGGCTTTTCATGCATCTTCTACAAGTGTCTTAGTAGATGGGTTTACAGATCCCTCCAATAACAAAAACAGGTTCTGCTTAGGTTTGCTCTCAAATGTTAATCGCAACTCAACGATTGAGAACACTAGACGACATATTGGAAAAGGTAAAGCTTAGTTGTGTTACGTGTGATTAAGAAGCAAAGTGCTTGTATTTATTTCAACTTCTGTATACTGCAACAGTGATTATTCTCAGATAAGGGTAGTAGAAGATAATACATCTGTGATGTATTATCTACCTGTCCAGTATTGGAGGACAATTTAGCATGGTTTGATTCTAATTAGTCTAGGAATTGCATACATTTTTCTTTGGCACTACTTTAAAAGATTAAATATTATCTCTTCCTTACCAAACTACATTGTCATAGGAGCTTGTTTGTTATGGTTAATGATTGTATGTAGAATTTTGTGTTTCAGCACTAAGAAACATATTGCAGAACTTGTGATACTCTGTGTTATCTAATTCTTAAATCAAGTTCTTCATACCACTTTACGGTATATTAGAGATACTTTTCTTATTTTCTTGTCCATGCAAGGTATTACCGCTGCTGTCTACAGTACGTTCATATATCTTGGATGAGTTGGCAACAGGACTTTGAAGTGCTAATGCAAAACTGCAAGGGCTCATTTGTCTGAGTGAATCCATGGGGCGTGTATGTGTGTGGGAGGGATTCCTGGAGACAGCAGGTTTTGCAAGATCTTCTAGTTTTCCCGTACTGTTTGGCTGATAGCACATAACAGATGCACGGTTTTCATCCTTGAAGGAATGTGCTTGGATTATCTTAAAATGTAGAGCTCCTTTTCTGAATATCTCCTTATTTGTGACTAAGTCAGTCCTGAGAAGAGAACCCTGTTTCTCTTGCACGTATCTAGAGGCCTTTTTAACACCAAAGATCACTTGGTACAGTTGTTCTTGAGTTTTGTTTGATGAAAGTCACCGTTGCTTGTAATATATCTTTAAGACCCATCCTGTCCCTTAACAGTCTTTTAATTAGGAACTACTATAACTGTGGCAAAATTTTGTAGATAATCCAGACACCATGAGTTGTATTAATATCTGTTGGAAACTTGGCTCTGCAATGCTGTTGTCCGAGAAAATTTAATGTCATAAAGGGGAACAACTGATTTCTGGGGCATGGGTGGTTTGTCAGGTTCTTTTGTTTTGGTTTAGCCCATTCAGTGGTCCTGGCAGAGAAAACTTGCACGTCTGCCTCGGGTCAGAAATGTAACAAGGATCCAGCATCGTGTTGTAGAATAGTATTGGCTGCAAAGAACTTTAAAATGTCTACATCTCTAATACTAATTATTAAACTAAAACTTTGCTTTATGGCAACAATTCTGAGAACAATTAAGATTGTTTGGGGACAAAATACTATTTATTTATGGCTTTTGTTTTGAAGGTCTTGGGTTTTTACCTTCTTAAAACCACCCAATCCCATTTGCAAACCTTTTTTTCTGTAGGTGCCTTGCATTGCAAGTGTAAGTGACTTCTAATTGTGCACTGGATTATTTTTGAAGTATCTGTGTTCTTGTCAGCCTGTTGTATTATCCAGCTCCCCTCTTCGGAGAGCTCTCAGAAGGCCTGTACCCAAAGGAAGTTATCTAGCAAGTAGTCATCCCTGCCTTTAAATAAATAGCATTGTGTTGTGAAAATACATTCTTGCCCACCCCAGATTTTCTGACAGCTGTTTCTAGTTGATGAAGCCAGTGGTTCCTCTGTGTAACCTTCATCCTGCCTTAGTCCCAAGTGGACCTAACAATGTTCACAGCAGTTGCTGCTGTCTGAAAGATTAACTTGCATCTGTTGACTTGCTGCAGCCTCATCTGGCAAACCACGGGATAGTCTGCAGTGGTATTGCAAGAAAGACTTAGACTGAACTGTATCCCCATGGGGTGAGTGGGCGGGAAGGGAGAAGATCTGGAGAAGGAAGGCGAGTATCTCAGCTGAAGTACCAGTGAGAGTCTGTGTCTGGATGCTGAAAGGATCAACAGCTTCTATGTATTAAGGTTTAGTTAGTAATAGTGTTACAGAGGCTTCAGAACACAGGGGGAGGGAAGCACTTATGTATGTAGCTGAATCCAGGGAGTTGTGATAAATCTATGGGCTTTGTTGATTTTAAGGTCTGTAAGGACTGGTAGTATTTAAGTTGTGCAACTAATTGGACTGGCATGTCCTTTTGCTTGATAAAATATACTGAAAATCAGAGTAGACTGTGGATATACTTTCTCATTCATGTCTGCCACTGCCCCTTCTCCCAGGGCACTTTTATTTCTGTTGGAATTGCCCAGATTTACAGAACTGGAGTTTTAAAATCCACCTAAGTTGTCTAGGAAAATAGCTTGAAATAACTGTTGAGATGTGCAAGTAGTTTTTCATTTTATTCTGTAATTGATAGGAGGAGGACATCTAGTGGCTGATGGCTAATGAAGCCTCCTGTATTTTGAAATGAGAAAGTATGTTACAGTGTGAGCAAAAGAGCTCTTCTAAAAAGCTCTTCAAACAGAAAATTCGCTTTGTCTCTGAGGGAGTTGTATTAAGTACTATATTTTTGGAAAAAAAAGTAATTGGAAACGTTTTTATCTTTGTTTTCAAGGAGTTCATCTCTACTATGTTGGTGGGGAAGTCTATGCCGAGTGTTTAAGTGATAGCAGCATATTTGTACAGAGCAGGAACTGCAACTACCACCACGGCTTTCATCCAACAACTGTATGCAAGATTCCTAGTGGATGCAGTCTGAAAATTTTTAACAATCAGGAGTTTGCTCAGCTTTTAGCTCAGTCTGTCAACCATGGATTTGAAGCGGTATATGAGCTCACCAAAATGTGCACCATTCGAATGAGTTTTGTAAAGGTAAACAAATTATTTTGAGGGCATTTAAATTTATTATGGATTTGAGAATCCAGCAGTAATTACATCAGCACAATAACAATGCAGCAAAGCTATTCTGACCTGTTGTGGTTCTTTTCAATAAGTATGTTGAAAATGGTTAATTTGGGGAAAGGGAAATCAATGCAAGCAAGGAAAAGCACAGATTGCTGTTTTGAATGTTGGCTATGTATTTAGTTACTTCAGTATTCAGGGCAGGGATTTAATCATTGTGGTCCTGTAATTTTATTAAAAGAGGTTTGAGCTCGTGCTTTAAATTTGAAGGAATAAAGTGAACTACAAGACCACTAAAAGAACGTGAGTAGAGAGGAGCATAAGTCATCACAGAAAATATTGCAACTCCTTCTAAGAGATGAATGTTATTTTCTTAAAAATTGAAGAAGGGGGGAAAAAGACATTATTTGAATTTATGAAGTCAAAGTGTGTTGTTATTCTCACCGTAGTGTTTTCTCAGCATTGTTTAATCAAGATGCTGCCTGTTTCAGGTTTAGCATGGAGTCTAGACTTGGCTCTTCCAGGGGTTTTTTTGCATCTTGTCCAAAAGATGGTCTTGTTTTTGTCAGTTATGATAAATACTGTTCAGTTTGAAAGTGTGGGGGTTAGGGAGCAGGAGGGAGAAACAGAAGAGATGTGGCCATAGCCAAGCGTCACTTTTGAGTCAGCAGTGTGTTCCAGAGGAGCTGGTGTAGTCACTCCGCGTCTGTAGCAGACAAGACTTGATTCAGGTTTCCAGGTGCAGCTTCCCTCCTGTGCCTTCCCAACCTCAGGTTTTTTCCTGTAGATGAGAAGTGTTGATAAATTGTGAGTTACCTTCAGATGAGTATCTTAAAATGTGATTTCCTGCTTCTTGTTAGTGCAGTTATTTTGAAAGACAAGCACGTCCTCAACTTGACTGATAACTTTTTGTTCATTTTTATAGGGCTGGGGAGCCGAGTATCACCGACAAGATGTCACGAGCACCCCATGCTGGATAGAAATTCATCTTCACGGGCCCCTTCAGTGGCTGGATAAAGTACTTACACAAATGGGTTCTCCTCTTAATCCCATCTCATCTGTTTCATAGTGCTGAAATTCTATCTTCAGCCTTATTTTTAGCGAACTTATTCTAATTCTAGAGAAACTTCCAGTGTGGATACTGTGAGCTATGTGGAGAGTGGATCTTATGGTTTAACTTTTTTTTTTAAATCCCTTTGTGACCAATGCCATTGTGTATAGCTAATCAGTTTTACATTTCAATTTGTTGTTGTGATGCTTAAGTGACAGTTGAGCCCTAAGGGAGAAAAAGTCTATTGAAAAATTCAGAACGCTTTTCCCCTCCTTCCCCTAGAACTTACAGGCATATGTCTTAACTGGAAAATCCTTCTCTTTTTGTCCTGTAGGGACAAGAATTATGAGGACTGACTTCAGAAAATAAATACATATCATGGTTTGGGATTTTTTTTAACGTTTATGAAACTGTTTGAACATGTGCAGCTCCAGCTTGCAAGCTGTATTTTTAGCGTAGTTGTTTTAACATCATAAGGCTGACATCTGTCATAAGCAAAATTAGACTTTATTACGGCTAATTTGCCTCAGATTGAACAATGTGATTTTTTTTGTTGTTGTTTAAGTGTACACATGAAATATACTTTTTACAAATATTGGAGTGGTGTAAAAACACTTGTATTGTCTATTGGAAAATGCTGTCATAAACATATATTAATGCAGAATAGCAGTTCTTAGCCTTTTCCCACTTCAGTTTTGTATTATCTCTTTTAACCACCATTTTAAATAGTAATTGATACAAGGTAAACATCTTGCACGTTTCTGGAGTAGTAATTATTGTTTTGCTTTGATTTACACTCATGCCGTTTGGATTTGGTTGCCAAGGCTATTTCTTTTTAGGTACCCTTCTCTATTTTAACATAAACACTACTATTTGTAAATGGCAGTGCTTACTACTTTTTGGAAGGAATAAGTTTTTTGTTTTCTTCTTGGTGTTCTAGCTATTTCTTTTGCCTGTCTGGAATTGATCTGTGTTAGGCCTCTTTAATCTCCTAGTAGACATTACGCAGTATTAGTGATTACACTGTATTTAATTCCCTTTCCGTATGGGTTTGAGTCTTTTTGAAGACTGTGAGTGGCTTAGCAAATTAGTAACTGAATGCAGAAGCTTTTACTTCCAGATCATGTAATTTAATACAGACCTGTTGGTAATGACCAAAAGTAATCACTTCTTTGTAGTCTATGTGAAACAATGGTCTTGATCCTGTCCCTGATGGCAGGTGTTCAATCAGAAGACTCGTAACTGTAGTTGGCAGCTTTATGGGATTGAAAGATTGCATTAATATGATGATGAAATGTCTCACGTGTTGCCTATGTTGTTGTATTACTCAGTAGAGAATTTAAACACTGTACTAAACACTAAAGGAAATCTGTTAAAGAACGTATGCATATTTTTCCCCTTTAAAATAATAAAAAAGGAGGCTGAAAGAAATGTTGTAAGATAATTAGGAGTGAATTCTATACAAAATCTCTTTGCATGCAGAAAAAGATCTATTGTATTTTTTAACTTCTCACCCTCCTTTTTGGCTTTCCCAAACACAGAAGAAGGTTCAGTGTTTGGGGGAGAGGCTGAAAACTCTAAAATGCAAATACTTATTAAAAGGTATGTTGTGGTTAATTACTGCAATCCTGAGACATCGATGGCTTACACAAGTTATTGTGTCTTCTATTGAATGACAGTTTCTGCTCAAATGTGGCAATCGTGCATCACATGGTACCTAAGTAACGAATGATCTTAAAGGAATAAAATTGTTTACGTGTCATTAAAATGTTTCTTATGAGATGCCTTAAAGGAATAAACCATAATACTTCTGCAGAACCTAATGTTCTTTTGTACAGGAATTTCTATATTACTCGGTGTTTTGGTTTTGTTTTGTTTTTGTTTTTTGGGTTTTTTTTAAGCAGTTTCTCAAGTGGGTTTAAAAACAACTAAGTGCATCTTCAGGAGAAGGGGAACAACATTATTTGCCACTCACCTTTGGGGTCTTCTCTTTCGTTCTTTGGAACTGCAACCCACAGATGGTTCTTTTGATCGAATAAGATGCCAAGTCAGTTGGCCACAGGGTCAGGCTTCTCTTTTCTTCTCCCCGAGCCTGACTTTGCATATGTATGACAATGCATATGTATATTTGACACTACAGGATTTCTTTTTTCTTGAGTAGCTTTTATGATAAATGTCATGGCACATTGGATTAATGAAGATCTCAGTTGTAGGTACAAGATTCACTTTATCCAAAGTGTTTTTCCCCTGGCTTCATCTCTGTTCACTTCTATGTGTAGATGTAGCCAACTAAATGACTCAAGAATGGGTGCTGAAGTGGGTGTTCCTGAGCCGGAGCTGGTGCTTAGTGCTAGTATTGTGGTTAGATTGGCTACCCATGCACTGAACCATAATTTCTGCAATAATATCCAATTAACACACTTCTGATGCCGTCATTAAGTCCTAAAGTACTCTGGTGTTTTTCTACTCGTGTACATGTTCTTGAACTGTAATTTGTGCAGTACTGGGGATAGCCTTGTGACTGCTGATTCTGCAGGGTAGCCTTGCAGGAGCAGACCCAGTGAGATTTCTCAATGTTCTACTTTTCTGTTCCTTTTAAGTAGGACTTTTTGAGAGCTTTCTAGTTAGCAGATTTTGTGTGCTACTGGTTCGTGGCGTTCCTAATCATGTTTAGTTCATTTGTGCTGCCGATACAAAATTTGAGTGTCAGCGCGCAGACGGATTGGATGGAGAACTGTTTGACCCTAATGGTGTTCCGAGTATAGCGATGGCAGTGTGCTGCTTCTGTGGCAGCGCACTTGTGTAGAAGTCACTTCTTGATCTGGATGGAAGGGTGGAGGAATTGAATCAGCCGGTAGTGCGGTAGGGGGAGGTGGAGCCTTTCCAGTGTAGCCCAGCTTAGACTGAATGTTACTTTTCAGTGAAAACTGTTTTGGCTTTTGTAGTTTTTAAGTATTTTCTTCTTTTGGGGCATCTCTCTACTTTGCACCAAGCACAGCATTAACCAAGGGCTTTGGCAATACCAGCAAAGAGCCTAGAACAGGCATGTACTGAAGTTCTTTCTGGGTTTGCTTTTACTGTCACTAAGATAAGATAGTAGCTTGGGTATTCCTCCTTAGAGGACTTCAGTCTTGCTGGCAGTCAATCCAGTGCCTTGCGTTAAGGATTACCTTCAGTTCCTTGCATTAGGCATGAAGTAGTTGTACAGGAAGGGACGACACTGGGTTTATAGTGTCTGTAGGACCAAAATCAAACTTTCTAGTATGACTAAATCCAACAGAACAGCCCATTAGTCAAGAGAATGATGAAACAGCCCATGTGTTATGATTCGGTATAACGTTGTTTAAAATACTGGAATTCTTTGGGGTTTTGCTTGAAGCTAAGATTTCCCCCTCCCCAGTATTGCAGTGTGGAAGTTGTTGATTCTTGGGCAGATACCTTTGCAGTGTAAGTCTAGAGAACGTTAAAATGCGTCAGGCTTTCTCCCCAGTTTGAAATAATTTTTTTCAGCATATTGTTTTAGTTGCCCAAAGTGTTGCTAGTGATGGTTTTTAGAAAGAAAACGAACAACCAAACACACACAAAACAAGCCCAAACATTTTGTAAATGTTTTGCTTCAAAAGACAAACGTGACTAACTTTTTTTTTTTTTGCAGTTGTGAAGTTTCTCTTTAGGAAGGTAACCCATTCTGGGCTCAAATCAATAGACCAAACCATCAGATTACACCATAATGTTGCTTTATTGTGCTGCTCCATAAACCTGCTTCTGTGTTTGTTGCAAGCATAACCTTTATGCTTTTGTTTACATTGTAGGAAACACAGTTCTAGCAATGAGTTTTTTCATTTAACTCTAAACATCTTTTTATTTTGTTAATTTTAAAATTATTAGGTTTTGCTATGTTATGTTTTTAAAGATATTTTTTGCATACTGCTGCTCGTATTTCAATAAACAAAACAAAAACAAACCCACAGATTTTTCTGATTTCCTTTATGTGTAACTCAATACGTCTCAAATATGTGTTTACAAGGGTTGATTTATGAGTTCTTGTAACTCTCGATGCTGATGCCTTACCATGTACATATTCCTCCACATACAAATGTGATCCTGTCATTTAAAATATACTCTTCTATAGCTTTTTGGTAACACAAAAGCTGCGGTGCTCTTGGGAGCAGACACTAAATCATTTCATTAACTTATTTGAGAGTTCTTTTTTTTGTTGTAGCGTGCAGCCAGCCAAAACGGTATCAATTTGTTGGTATTTATAAAAATATTTAGATCAGTAGTACAAAAAAATGTGTGTCTGTAAGACTTCAGCAACACTGATTATTGTGTTGGGGGTGGTTGTGGGGTTTTTTACCATTGTGGCTGACCATAACGTTTTTAAACAACCGTCATCATGTCTGAATGTGTGGAGCTTTAAGCTGATGACCGATAGCCTTTTCATTGGAAGGAAGGCTGTTGGAATATCTCTTGAAACTCAAGTACTGTTCCAATAGAATGGAAGTTTAGGAGTAGTGTAGTGAGCTGTTCTTTTAATTTCTACTAGCCTTATTTTTTAAGATTAAGGGGAAGAAAACTTCTCTTGTTTACCAAGATACTACAGAAATAGATGTTGGAATAGCATTTGGCAATGTGCATGAATTAAAAGAAATCTTTTTTGGCAGGGTGAGTACAAAAATACTGAACCTCAGTTCCACAGGGGATATCCCTATAAGAACTACAGAAAGGACAAATTATTTGATTAGTACAGAACTGAAACAATAGTGTTGATACTGCTTTATCTCGTCTGCATTTGGGCTTTACTTTGGCTAGCAGGCTGCCACCTTGCAGTAATACTCCCATCAAGTTCTCTCCATCTTCTCAGTAACAGGGTATTTTTTCCTCAGTGTGCAACTGCACTATACTAAGGAGGAGCCAATCACTCAGGTATTAATTTTTTTATATCTCCTGAAACCTGATGGTCTTGCTTCCAAAACAATGATTGCTATAGCAAGTTCCCAGAAGGCTTACTGTGATAGTGTTACCTAGATGATACAGTCTCATTTGCCAGTGAGTAACATCTCAAATTAAGTTTTGCAGTGGCTTGTTGGCTTTCCAGAAACTTTATATGGACTTGTTTTAATAGCTTTCTGTAGAAGTAAAAAGAAAAAAAAAGCTAACAGTTAAAAAAAATCTTGGTTATTAAAAACTTGAAAATATTATTTCATAGAACTGAAGAGTTATTAATCTTATTAGTTCTTTCTCTTTGGGAAGTTAGGGGTATAGTAACAGTTGATAGTTACATCTCTGTGAGTAGCTAGCTAATGTAACCTGTGAAATTGTTCATTTATGGTTTGGTTTTGTTTTGTTTCTTAGAAGAAAAAAAGCTTTGGGCAAACCCCACCTCTTCCACCCCCACTCCAGCCCGCATTGTGTGTTAAATGAGTCAGAGGCTGCTTCTGTTCACTACTATGTAAAAACCAAATATCTCGCTGGCATTTAAAGTAGTTAAACGTTGGGTGTCCTATACCCTGTGCCAAGAGAAACCTGCCTGCCTGGTCCTGGAGTGCTCCCTGCCCTGTGGTAGCCAAGGACTGTGCGTTCTCTGACACCAACCCAAGCAATCCTACTCCTCTAGAAAAACGATTTCATACATGTTAGGAAAACTTTGGAAATAACTTTTACTATAGATACTTTGATCAGAGGACATTGGTGATTGGAGTGTCAAGTCATTGCACTAAATGAGGCTTTTCCAAAGAGCTTTCCCGAGCTAAGCACTTGGTATTGTGGAAATGCTGATTCCAATTAACTTGCCAAATTCAGTGTCTTGGCCTGTGTCATCTAGAGCTTGTGTTTTCCAGACGCTGCTAGCATAAAGAAATCTCTGGACTGCAGTCAGTGATGATACTGGCTCTAGTTTCCTTTGAAATCTTAAGCACTGTTAATCATCTGACTTAGGATGCAGAGCAAGCTGTCTTCTGTGTGCACCCAGGCATTTGCAAAAAGTCCCAAAGTAGCTGTGAATTGTCAGCCACTCAGTTAAATGTAAATGTTTTAGATAATGCATCATGTTAATGCTCGGTATTGGTGAGAGGATTGGCTTATGCTGAGTAGCGTTTTGTATTCAGCCAGTGTTAGCACTTGGGGTTGGTAACATTGAACAGAAATAATCGTTCCCTGTAGTTTTGGCTCTCAGTGTATAAACTCTGAGGTAGGGAAATGTCATCCTGTGGTATCGTTATTGTACAGGTGCAGCAAAGGTGGTTGTCTGTACCTCTGTAGTGTGAATTCTCCTTCCAGCCACTTGCAAATTCTATTGCAAAGCAAGAGAAAGCTGCATGCTGGAAAGTTGCTTACCTAGACTGAAAAACAAAGCCTGTGCAAGCTGTAGAGTGGAGGTGCGAGACTGCTGCAAGCTGTCTAGCATCTGTCCTCAGACTTCTGTGTGCTGTGGGAACAGCAAAAGTCAAAGTAGAAACTACATTTTGGGGAAAAAAGAGCCAAAGCTGTTAATCTCCACAGCATAAAACCGTCACTAAAGCTGCTGAAAGGACAATAGTCGTTTTATCCTGACGTCTTGCTGCTTCTCTCAGATGTTCAGTTCTTTTCCATGACTTCCCAGCTCCTGAGAGTTGGGGAAAGGATCGTTTAGCCTTATGAGAAACATCATTTTGTGACCTCTGTTCCTTTTACCTCTTATCATGTGCGTTGTCCCCTACCCAGGTGAAGGGGACTGTGCACAGATTTTTCCGACATGCTGAGGAAAACGACACATCATGCCTTGGGTGTGTGCTGGCCATTTGCTGCAGGCAGATTAAAACGTGCTCTCCGGCTTTTTTTCTGCCCTGTGTTTCTATGTTTAGCAGTATTTTCCTCTGAAGACCATCCTGAGAGATCTCCAAAGTCCAGCATGGTCAAAGGACTAGACTTCAAGATTCTGAACAGGAATCCTCTGGCTGATTGAGGCGTTCTTGGGGCACGTTCACATTTAAAAAAAGGGAGAGAGCCTTAATAAAAGACAACTTAGCCTGAGCATGAGCATGTACAATACCCGCGTGGTGGGTGCTTGTGTTTTACAATTTCCAGCCAGTTTGCATCAAATTATTTTAAAATATATTGTTCTTGTTAACAGCCTTACAGGACCACATGTTCAAGTGGCTGCAAATACTTCTCTAAGCAACACTTTTTAGCTCTAGTTGAGTGCAAACTCAAGGGAAGGTCTGGCTCAGGATTCTCTTAATCCTCCCGTTCTCTGCTTCTAAAGGCAAATCCAAGGCTGCAGTTTCACCAGCTGGTAAATGTGGTTGTAGGGCATGTGGGGGTCCAGTTAAAAGCAAAACATTGCAGCTGCTGATGACATACCACACTGGAATGACCAAAAAAAAAAATCAGTTTAAAAGTTCATTCCAGAAATCTGGAGGCAGGCAATCTGTCCCAGCAGAGACACCTTGCCGGGCAAGATGTTTTTTTGACTGCTCCCTTAAGTTTGTGCTGGATGGGTATCGTCAGCTCTTCTAAGGATGGCAAGAAGCCAGCATCACAACAGCGACCCGTTTCTGAGCGCCTTGGTCACACCTCATCTAAAACAAGGGGTTGCTGTTGGGCAATCCCGCAGCGAGCCATTCTGCGTGAATGTCTCCGTTGAAGGAGCTCTGCTCTGGAAGAACACGAAAAGCATTGACTTCAGTGCAAGAAAGGAAGTCACAAATCTGCAGAAAGTCATATGAGAGAAGCGTGTTGTTAAATTCTCTTTTATCCAGTGTTTTTGCTGCGCTAGCCACAGTGTTTCTCTTAAATGAATGTGAGGGGGGAAACTGCCAACAAGCCAGGCCAGCGATAACGGCAAAGTGGGTTTATGCCAGGTCAGTCCGTTCTGTATTTAATTGATGAACTCTCTGTATTGCTGTTTGAGTGGTATTTGCTGGAGGGAAGAGAAGCAGGACAAAAGCAGTAAGGCAACACATCTGGAGGGTGGTCATGGAAATGCTTTAGGCACCCGTACCTGCTACAGGTTTGGTTTGTTTTGTTTTTCCCCCATAAGACATTTAAAAGAAAAAAAAAAAAAAAGCTTTTTAAATTAACTATCTTTTGTTCTAAAGCCAGTTTTATTTTGTTCTTTACAAATACCTTTTTTCCATTCTCTGAAGTTGCACATCTGCTGTTGCAGACAACACAGTTGTTTCCAGGAATAAGAAGTTAAATAAGAAGTGCTGCATAATCCAGTCACTCCTGCAAAATCTCATTTTCTGAAGTCTTTTAGGTACAGAAACTGCTGTCAGCAATCTCGTGAGCCTCTTGAGAAAGTTTTGAGCTGTGTGGGTGACTTCAGCTTTGGAGCTGGATTGCAGGAATTTGAGAGACAACACCAAATACACAAAATAGGCTCTTTTCTGTAAAAGCCAGAAGGACACTAGTTTTGCTGAGACCTGTGAGATTTCGCATCTCTAGTGAACAGTCTCACTCTAAAAGTTTTTTATTGAAGGAATTCTCTTTAAGTTTCATGTAAGAAATTAGAGGTAAATACAGTGTGTTAAACCTGGAAGTGCAAGTTTAGGAGTCAGCGGGTTGTGTCCGTGGAGGTTATTCACCAGTGGTACTGTAGGCACTGCCTGGGCAGATGCTCAGCCCCGCAGGGAGGAAGTTGGTATTGCCAGGAGGGCAGAAATGGGGGAGAGAGGAGGAAAATAACTTGCTGCCTGGGAGACTTTCTGTATGGGTCAACGATTTAAACCAAACTTCTTGTCTTAAACCTGTAGTTTCTGTATTTGCTCAGGGTCTTGTGAGTTAAGGCTTGGAAGAAACAACCTCCTAAAGCCAAAGGCACTGTGAACACAGTCCAACTGTGTCATCTTTTCATCTTCTCAGTCTGATGCATCTGCCAGTGTTTTACATGTTCTGAATACCAGGTAGATAAAGCTCCTGGCTCTCCAAAGTTTTAGGAGGAGGAGGACCGTGGTCAGAGCAGTGTTCCGGGAGGGACACTGTGCCTTGGCGGAGCAGAACCAAACCTCTTGCCCAACACGTCTGCTGGGATCAGATCTGGGCACGTGTATGCTGCGGGGAGCGGCTGCTTGTCACCAGGAAATCGAGGCTCAGACCCTACTCAGCCTCTTCAGCTGTTCTCTGAAATCACTCTTTGCAAGTTTGGAAGGACAGAAAAAACTCAGGAGGAGTGTAAGTAAACCCTTGCTCTTGTTAGCGCTCGCTAATGGCTTTACAGAAGTCCCCAGCCTTTTCTCTTTCTTAATAGAGGCTGAGTTGTGGAGGGGCCTTCATCCTGGCGATTTCTGTTTTGCAGCAGTGTCCTGGGGTGAGGGCTTTGCATTTCTTTTGAAGATGCTACCAGAAGAAAACTCATTAGAGCAAGTGCAGTTACAAATTGCTGTGGCTCTGGTGGTTTGACACCGGTTTGAAGAGCATGATCATGCAATGCAGCTTTGCTTTCTGCTTTGCTGTCTGGCATCAGGGCATTTACCAGCCTGAGACATGAAATATTTACCTTTGGGGATTTATTCTTTGCCTTTTCCCTCGCTGTGTAGTTTGACAGACTTGCAGGTCCTACAGACAAGTCCTTTCCAGGCGTCAGTTGCGATGGCCGTGTGGCACGGAGTGTAGAAAACGCTCAGCTCCTGGTTTTTGCTTTTGGGAAAGGGAAATGCAGGAGGATGAATGCCCATAGAAAAGCCCACCACAGCCCACCTACAGGTAGGAAATGTGAGAAGAAAGATGCATCCTGCTGGGTCCCCGAAATGTTAACAGACCAGTGTTCAGGCAGAGCGGTGGGATGAGTGAGCTCCCAGTTTTGGAGTGCTCTTGTGGAGGACCATTGTGCTGGCGGCTTCTCCTGGGTTATTTGTTACCAGTGCTGCAGCGAGCTCCCTGCGGGCAGCCTCTGCGCCAACAGCTCGGGCAGCTGGGTTCAAAACCACCTGTGGACTAAGAGATTAAAGCCAAGGGGCTGAAATATAACAATAATAATGATCTGTCAGAAGGGCGGCATCAGATGTGAAAGGTCTCGCTGCTTCCAGGTAGAAGTGAGGAGTCGTTTCCCTGGCCCAGGGGAAGAAGAGTTAAATTTAACACGCAGGTCCTGATTCAGCAGAGCACATAGCCATGTATTTTAAGTATATGGATGCTCTCCAAAGCATTATGGGAGCTACTCATCTTTCGAAAGCAAAGCATATAATTAAGAGCTGCTCTGAACTGGGGCCACCCTGCTTCTCGCGGCAGCGTGTCCCAGATTTCTGGTGTTTCTCCCATCCTTCGTGTTTCAGCGTGTTGGCCTCCAGTCTGCCTTGAAGAGAAGCCATCAGGCAGGAGGCTGCTGCAGGGCTGCGAGCGTCAAGAGGCTTTTTTTTTGTGGTTGTTGAAAGGCACATTGAGAAAGTGGGGTTTGCTATAAAGACCCAGTGAATGGTGTATTTGTGTCAGAGGCAGGAGTGTGAATGGCAGAAGGCGAGGGGAAGGGATGGAGTATTACATTTGGGACCCCACACCTAATAAACCCATTGCAGCAAGTGAGTAAGTGCCCTTCAGTCCCCCTCTGGCACGCCTGTGGTGGGGAAGTGGATTTTATGGTCAGCTTGAATTTTGGACCTGGTGAAAGAGAATATATCAGATGTTTTCTATACGTATGTTTCATACATTGTTTAAAAAGTCATTAATAGAACTTTTTTCTACAATAGAAATGATTCTGGGTGTTGAGAGCAGCACAGGGCATGCATGAAAGCTTTCCCAGTAAATCAGCCAGCACTCTAATCGTGACAGGTTCTTCTGGGGTTTTACTCCAACTGTCAGGCTGTGGAGAAAAATAGGATTGTTCTAGGGTTATTCTTGAACATTTAAATAAAGTACAGTAGGGTGCAATGCAACATGTGCTTTATCGGGTTCTGAGGCTTTTGCCAGCAGAAATTCTTAGACCAAACTCGTTATGGCTGATAGCTGAAAACAAGCTGTCGTTGCTTAAAAACAAATAAATGCCTGCTTTGATAAAACTTGATTTATTCAAAAAGGGCTGAGAGAAACACACTTGAATTTATTCTCGCTTTCTACATTAAAGTAGTTACTTGGAATTACACCAGGTAAACTTGGTTCAGAGGAGATAAAAATTGGCCACCTATTGAGGAATAAAATAGTTAAGCCTGTAATATCGTCCTTTAACTTACTTGAGCATAATGAAACATGGTAACCAAGACAATGAGATGGAAGTGTTCTCAACTGTGCAATTTTTGCGTTAAAAAAAGCTTGCAAACAGGCTCCTGTATATATACATTTCCTCTGTGTGCTCAAGTGCAAGCCTGTAGGTGTGTGTAACATCCCCTCATTTGGGTTACACAGGCTCTGTATGTATATCCCCACAGCACCTCTGCTCTGCGTGTGAAGAACGGATTTAGGGCCACAGCATCTGACACCACTTGAACCCCTTTCTTCTGGTAGATAGTCCACTAGCAAAAATTGGAGCAAAACCAGGGTTTTAGGACTCTTGTGTCTCTGGGTGGCTGCAATTCAGTTGTATGTTGAGCCACGGGAGTCTAAACAACAACAAAAAGCCCTTTGCCCGCTGTTTGTGGAAAACACAAATGCTGTTCTGAGGTTTATACAGTTTGATCTGGAATTGTGCTGTAACTCCACGTTTACTAGAAATCAGCATCTATAAAACTGAGTGTCAGTTAACGAGGTTAAGCAGAAGCTTTTAGAAGAAAATGGGATAGCTAATAATGTAAAATAGTGGGGTTTGCCAGTGATCAGTGTTGACTCAAGCTGTTGCTGTATGGATAAAGCATGCTTCTAATTGTGCTAGATTTATATGAAGAGCAAGGAGGGGGGATATTATGCATTAAAGCAACTCTTCCTATAAAACTCTGGTTTGTGGCTTCCAGAAGTTATCTACTTTGTGTACTGAACCCAGAGCACTTTGCTCTCCCCTTTCATTGGTTTACATACTGCTAATGATATTTATTTTCTCTCCTTCCTTCTCCCCATCCTGATTATTTTGGTTTCAAGCCGTGGCAAATAATTTCCTTTGTAGCTTAAGAAAGTTGGAAACCAATTCCTTAAGTATTTAGTGTTTCACATAACTGGTAACTTAAAACCTGATCAACAATGCAGTAAAACATCAAAAACACCCTTAACAGAATCACAATCAAAAGTCTAAATAAACATTTTTCATTTTCTCTTCCTGCCTGGCAGGACTCCCACTGCATTACCACGCAGTTTCAGCAGCAGTTGGGAGAAATGGGTCTGGAAAGTAAACTCGTATCCTCAGCGTGGAGCCATTAGGTAAATATACTGTGTTTTTTACATCTGATGCTATGGTTTCATAAACATGGGTAACACGCTCCACCAGATGCCCAAATCAGAGATTGTTGTCAATGCAAATATCCTTGTATGGACACTGAATGGGTGGATGATGACATTTGCATACATATAGAGCTTAATCTGGAATCACGGGGCAATTTTTTTTGCACAAAACTGTATAAATTTGCTAAAGCATTCTCTCTTTAGTGCATAACAGAGCTTTTTATTTACAGCTATTCTGATTTGCATACAGCAACCTTTTTTCAGCAATCTTTTAATTTTTCAGCAATCTTTTCCTGCGACGCAGCCTGTTACTCTCGGGAGGGTCACCTCCATTCACTGACACATGGCAATAACGCCGTATTGCACAGGGTCTCTGGTGCCTGCCACTGTCGTAAGACACGGTTTCTCTCAAGTGTCAGACAGCTTGTGTCCTCCACGGGCTCCTCGCTTCTCTGAGCGATCTGTCGTAAGGAAGAGTAGCAAAAAAAGAATTTTTCAGCTGGCAGTTTATGAAGAGCACAATGAGTGTCACAGTCAAGAGCAGAAAGAAAAACAGAATGATGTAAGTCACCAAGTCTGGCTTATTTATTTCCCCTTCTTTTAACACCCTGGCTGTCGACATGTAAAAAGCGGAGGAGCTCACAGGTCTCGGTGTGCCGCTCAGGTAGGGTGTGTTGGTCTGAATGATTAGGTGAGCTTCAGTGGCACTGGTTGAATTTAGCAATTCGCTATACATGTTCTTGCTTAAATTTCCTCCACGGTAGAAGTAAAGCAGGAGAGCAAAGGCAGTCAGTCTTTGGCATAAGAAAGAAATAACGTTCCTGCTTGTGAAAGGCTGAAAATCAGCCGCATTTTGTCTAAAAGCAAATTAATTCACTCGCATGGCTCAGCGACTTTCTTTTAAATCTTCTTGGCTCGTATTTACAGCATTCATCCACAAATATGAATCAAAAATGGTACAAGTACCTCGTGTCCTGGCCCTTGTTCCCCCAGCACACCTCTTGTGGGGGTAATGCGCTGGATCATCTGCTGGTCAGCTGGGACAGACTGGGAGCTCCGGCAGTCTGCTGGGAGCCCCGCTCCACCTGCATGGGAACAGGCTCTGCCTGCCCCAGCTCCGGTGCTGGCAGCCGGGCAGAGAGGAGCCAAGGCTCTGGCTGGCAGCGCTCACTGTCCGTGAAAGGAAGGCACGATGGATTTCCAGCTGGTTTTCAGAAGGGGGATGCGCACAAATCCAGGGTTAAATGGCATCTGCTGGGAGAGGCGGCTGCTGCTTTGAGATCCTGCTGAATTTGCCGTCGCGGTTCTCTGCCTCGGGAGGCTCCGTGCTGCTGAAATCCTGGTGCTGTGAAGCATTAGTTGACTTTCTTAAGCCCAGTTAGCGGCACGGCTGTGGAGCCAGTGTTAAGAGGCTGAGCTTTCTGCTTGAGCTTTCCAGGCGCTCTTTTCGATTGCTTTGAGAAAATTTAAGGGGAAAAAAAAAAAAATTGATCAATGTCCCTTTGTTTAAAAAAAAAGAAAAACCAAAAAAAAGCCTCCCTGGGAGTGGGAGGAGGGTCAGTTCTTTAGAAACCTCCTCTCTGTCCTCAGCTCAGCCGAGCTGCGAGGTGGGACTGGGCAGGGTTCTGTCAAACATGACTTTTTTCCCCCTGACAGAAGCTCCACCGCAGCATCACTTGCTACCGTGGGAAGGGGAGAACTGCGTGGTGGTGCCGACCAGCTCTGCAGCCCGTGGTGCATCTGGCAGTGACACGATGCTAAAAAGGAAGAGATCTTCCGATAAATCCCCGTGAGTGCCCGAGGCTCTGGCTAGAGGTTTTGAGCTGGGGGAGGGTAGCAGAGAATGGGACAGAAAGAGAAAAATTGCCTTGAAACCTTTCTTTCTTCCTTCCTCAGACCTTTAATGTTAAAAATCTAGAGTAATCAGAAAATGTCTTTTTTCTTCTTCTTTTCTTCTATACGGTCCCCAGCACCCTCTCCAGCCTGACAATTAGCATGTTAATTTATTTTTTTCATCAAATTGCTTTTATGCTGCTATTAGCTGCTGGCTGCTTGCCAGCTTGCTCTCGCAATCTCTCACTGCCATGCATCAGATAAGCGTTAATGCTTTTATTTTAAGGCATTGCAACTTGAAAAAAAGGGGCAGGGGGCAGAGCCGGAGGTGAGAGGAGCGAGGAAGAGGGGAGCACTTGGCAACTGGGCAGAGGAAAGGCTGAAACTGGACACCTTCTCCAGTCCCGGGGTGCTGATCCAAGCAAATGCTAAAGCTGCTTGTGAGGAGATATTGCACCACAGTCCCGGGTGGTGAAACGTTTCACTTGGCATAAGAAGTGTTTCTGCTGGGAGAGGGGAAATGAAGAGAGGAGAAATCTTCTGGTCAGTCAGGTTTAAATAAAATAAAATAAAGTCTCTGCTAGAGGACAACACCCTCTGAGGCCCTGGTCAGTGTGTTCCTGGTCTCCTGCCAAGCTCCAGGTGCTCCAGTTAAACCCCTTGTGCCTCCAGTAACTGCTGGGGCAGTTGAAGGCTGTCATATCCCTGGGCGCATCCTTCTGCATCTGTCCTCAGAAAAGCCACTACCTGCGTGTTTACCTTCAAGTCTTGGGGACCTTTTGAATTCACAAGGAGATCTTCTTCAAGGTTTTCCTGATCTTTGTTTTTCCCTTCCCTCCACATCCCATTCTTCAGCCCAAGTGAGCTGGTACCTCCACATGCTGCTCTCTGGGATGGCTGGGGGGTCATTCCCTGCCTCAACCTAACTCTTCTCCTGGGGACATGTCTCCTGCCCGTGGAGCCACAGTAGTTACACCTATTTACTCTGTGCAGGTTCAAAGAACAGGACACCCAGGCAGGCAGCCAGCACGGGGGTTGGAAAAATCAACAGTGTCTTAAAAAAGCTAATATAGTTCGCAACTGTTTTACCTACCATGTCTCCCTGAAATCATAGAGTTTGTGAGCAGCAGCACGACATGGATGTCTGGAAGGCTGGATGTCTTCCCAGGACCATCCTGTCTTCAGCTCTCTTCTCCCTGAACTGTTTTTGAGTTTAACCAAACTTCGTATGGTTTTTATTTACTTTATGGGTTTTATTAGTTTGTAGGAAAAGCAGGAAGGCATCCGGGGGCTGAGTCCTATAAACAGCGAGGACAGTTGTAATGTTTCACATGCTTTAGCAAAAAGTTTGTTATAAACAGCTTGTCTGCAAATGGTACCAACTCTGCAAAAGGGGGAAAATACTACGAAAGGTGCACGTGAATGTCGTAGCCATGGGTGCATTTTGTCCCTCCACAGAAGTGTGACTTTGGCAGCCCCATGGTGCTCCATTTGACGGCTTGGAGTCAAACTGGGCAGAGGTGGAGAAGGAAGGGTGGCTCCTCGGTGGCCGTGTGCTCATCCTCCGTGTCCTTCCTCCCTTGAGCCTGTGGGGAGCGTTCCCCTGAACCATCCGAGGTGTCCCCGCAGGTGGATGGGACAGTCGCTGCTGGGGGGGACACAAACGGGCTGTTTGCTCTGCCATGTCAGTGCCTCCATGGGACCTCGTCTGGCTGCACATCTTCTCCCTGCAAACATGGGGTGCCCCCTCTGAACCTCCTCTTTCCACCCTTGTTTGCATGCAGGTTGCAGCAGAACCTTTCTTCTTTTTTCCCCCTTTTACTCCTACAAAATGTCATCTCTCATTCTTGGAAAACTTGTTTTCTGCCCTGAAGATACAGTGGTTCAGCTCCAGTGCTGGTGCTCTGGAGCTAATGGTCACGGTCCAACCACCCGACACACGGATAAATCCTTGGGGTGGTTCACAAGCGCCCTATGTGCATGCAGGCTTGGGAGTGTACAGAACTCCTTCTGCTTTTTGGCTGGCTGGCTGAAGCTAATCTGTAAATTGATGAGAAGCCCTGGGAGTAAATCAGATGGGTTTTCTGCAGCACTGTATCCAGGCTTAATCTTGAAAAAGCTAAATTTACATAAATAATACCTTAATTGCAAAAGTAAGAGTTTATCCTTTCCTTTTGTTCTCCTTAATTTGGTAGAGCATTTAAAATCTTTAGTTCCTTGTAATTTTTCCTCATTAACTTATTTCTTATTTAGTAGCTTCGTTGTTGTTGTTCCTTGTTTTCTTTTTCTTTCCTTTCCTTCTTCCCCTCCCCTCAAGGTTTTCAGCATTTAATGACTTGTTTCATTAGTTTTTTAATGTGCACTGGCAATGGTGCTGCAAGGACAAACACAGAGCCTCTGACACTGGCTGGAGTTTAACAATAATAAACCTTCGAGTGTTGCAACTTCCTGGCATGTTTGGAAGCTGGGTCAGCATCGCTGGCCCTGGTGGTATCACGGGGACAATCCTGGGGCTGGAGAGGCGCTCTGCCCCCTCCTGTCTCACCCTCCCCTATGGGCATGTCTTCCCCCAGCTACATTCAAAAGCAAGAAATTTTGTCTCGGGAGTGTTGGAGGCCCAGCTGACCCCAAGGGATTTATCAAAGTCTGCGGCGGCTCAGTGGCACTTCTGGCCCAAACTTGGTCCAGTCTTGCCACGGTGTGAAATAAAGAGTGACAGAAACTGTCCGGAGCTGAAAGAAGGGAGAACAGAGACTGTGACCCTCAGCACCGCTCTGCTGCTGCTCTCCGGGCTGGCAGGACGATGGTGTTCGTTTGAACGATCCTTCGGCCAAGCTCCCACCAAACACAATGCAAATCTTAGCGGGTGGGAACCGCGCCGGGTTCAGCCGCCCTGTGAAAGGCTGGAGCCTTTCCCTGTATCCAGACTGGTAAATAATGCATGATCTCTCTCTTACATGCTTACGCAAGTCCTACCATGATAAATATCAACGGAGCAAAATGGAAGTGGAAAGAAACATTATCCTTCTCCGTAATGCAACCATTTACAACCTGCGTTACGATCCTCCTGCTCTGAGGAGCGAGCGGCAGTCGGGGGATGTTTCTGTTAGCAGACCAGAATGCAACAAATCACGCGCTGTAACTTTCCAGTGCCGCATAAAAGCAGCCTTAAAACCAGATAAAGGAAAGAAAATAAAAATAATATACAGAGATTATTTTCTTTTTTTAGTCACTCCAAAGGAAAATATTTGTTTCCAGGTGCCTGAGAATCAGACATTAAGACCCTATTTTCAAATGCAAGGGCAAAAAAACTAAGCACTAGACAGCCAATCTGAGGATTTTGCCTTTGGTGCTTAAATGTGGGGCTGGATGCCTGAAGAAATTGGCCCGAGTGCAGAGACATCTTGAAAATATTTTATTTCAAAAGAGCTTGTGTGTGCTCTTTAACCTCTAACATTAGGTTTCTCGGGGCATGTTTGCGCCAGCTGAAGCAGAAGCATTCAGAAAGTCTCCAGAGAAGGGACCTTGTGTGCATCTTATCAGGGTGGCACCCGAATCCTTTGTTCTTCTCTGGGTTGTGAGTAGCATCATGATTCATCAAGGCATGCTCCCTCTGAGGAAGGGGAATAAGCATCCTGCACCTCCTACCATCCAGGTAAGCTTTGCCACTGCTCAAGTGGACTTTAGGAAATAACTCTGGCTGTTTGGTGAATATTGGCAGCATCCCAGAATCCCTGCCCTCCCACCACTGGTCCAGCATACTGCAGCAGCTTGACAGAGCTTCCAAAGGGTTTTGCAGTGCTAGGAGCTTCACCCATAGCGAAAGGTTTTGAGTCCTTGTGTGGCAGATACATAGATTCCCCGTGTCCCGAATAAACTCATTTTCTCTTTGCAGTAGCTTGCTTGGTGTGTATAGAAAGGAAAGCACAGCTGAGTTTCATACAGCCAAGAGAGTGTGGGTGGGCATCCAGTAAGGCTCCAGGGGATGCAGCATCAGTACATCCACACACGTAGAACATGAGCAGGAGGGTGTTTTGAAAGTAAAAGCAAAGGGCGTAATTGTAGAGAAAGATTGTCTTTGCTACCTTCTTTTAGCTTAAACTCGTTTCTAGTCATGAGGCACTGGTTTGTGAGGTGAGCTGGGTGCGAAGATGGTTGCAGATGCTGTGCTGAGGTCTGTGACAGCCCAGCTCTGGGCAGGAGAAAGGTTTCACCCAGGTCATCAGGTGTGTGTCAGCTCGGTCCTCAGACATGGCTGCTGCTCTGTGTGCTGCCCAGAGGTGTTAGCTGTTAGTCCTGTCTCTGCAGCATGAGGGTGCTCCCTGGCGCTGGTTCCTGATCCAGCCTGTCACTACCCAGGCAGATATGTCCAAGAACAGTTATATGCACTAACAGGGCTACCTGCTGCAGGCAGTGTCTGTATTCCCAGCGTTTAACCGCAGTTATGTGGGATTGAATTTCAGTTAAGAAAATAAGGGATGAAGTGTTAGAACTCACTGTGAGGTTTTAGTTTGGAATTCATTTTGGTTTTGGTGCTAGCAATCTCTTACCAACCTGCAATATAAGTAAAATCAGTGTCTGTCCCATCCTGAATACACTCTCTGGGGATCAGAAGTGGATTTGGGGAGGCTGTGGGGAACGGTGCTTTTCACCTCTCTCCTGTTCATGCCTCCTCTCAAAGGGAATAAAAGGAGCCTTTGTCCAGGCTGCTGCACAAAACACATCCCACCCGTATATATGACCCTCCTCCTGCCTGAACTACTGGTATTCTGTAAAACTTCATGTTTAACCGTAATACTAGCTTCACTGGAGGGAATTCACGTCAGGAGGGGCTGGAGGGTGCCCCTCATCTTTCAAGAAAGTGTTGAACTCTCAGGTAGAAATCCTCTCCTCTGGCATTGCTCTGCTTCTCCCTACCTTAGTTTTGCCAGCATTAGGTGTGTTTGGGATGAGACAAAGAGTGTTTGGGATGAGACAAAGATTGTTCGGGAAGCTTCACAGATCATCTCAGGGTTCTTTTATTAGCGGAACCTGTCTTTACTTCTGGCTTCTTGCTTGTACAACTCACCTGTCTGGTGTCAAAAATTTTTCCTCCTTTCTTGCAGGTGTCTGGGCATGGTCTGTCAGTGATGGGAAGCTGTGGCTGTATGGATGACAGGTTGGGTAGACAGGGTTCCTCTTTCTTCTCTGGCTATTGATTTTTGCTCTGTTTTTTTTTTTTTTTTTAAGGTCCATATTGATTGTAAATTTTGAGGAGAGTCAACACCAAGTAATGAGGGTGAGTTATTAAACCTCGATGATCCCCTAGGCATACGTATGGAAGTTTACAGACCAGGGGCACCCCTGCCTCCCTGCATGCATGCCAAGGCTGGATATCTCTCTGATCAGGTGCTGTGCAAGGTGTCTATTTTGCAACTCCCTTCCCGGTTTAAAAAAACCAACTTGATAATCCTTCCTTACCCTGCAGGGGTCTGGAGGATTTATTACTGCAGGTGGCAAGGTGCTCTGATGCGATAAAAAAGACTAAAGAACCATCTAAAACAGGGTGGACGAGGGAGCTGAGCCCTGGGAGTGGTGGAGCTGAAATCTTAGTAGGTATTGACACTCACTGGGAAGTTAAACCTCTCTCCCATCGCTCTAACACAGCGCCTCTGCCCCAGCGAGGCAGCCCTCGCCTCCAGCAGCACTAGGGTTTGCTGCATGTGTGCTTCCCTGCGTCTGTAAGTTAATAAAGGAAATGTATTGCTCAGGGTTGGCTGTTTATTACTGGTCTCGGTGTGAACTCAGCCTGCTTGCAGTGTTAGCTCGGAGCAACAGTGATCATACAAATGGGGCTGACTCGCAGGTCCTTGGGTGGCCCTCGGTGGTAGGAACAGCAGAGGAGGTTAGAGTGAACAGCACATTGCCCTTCTCAGACTGGGCATAAACTTCAGAGTTTTAGATAAACTTTATTTTGGGAAGTATCAGGCTCTCAGTGTGGCTGGCTACCGCTTTAAGGCATATTTCCACCTATGACTGAAAAAAAATGAAAGGAAGATTGAACATTGCGTTCCTCAGCAGGCCAGGGAATTGGGGAGTTTAATTGTTTGTGTGCTGCTTGATAAAACAAAACAGGTTTATAATTTCTAATTTGTCATTCATAACAGTCTGACTCAACGAATCACATTGCTTATTGTTTTTAACTCAAAGGTCTTTTGGGTGTTAAGATAGAAGCTTTCTGTAGGACACATGGAACACCTCTGGGAGCAGGTAGCCTGCCCATGGCAGAGGCTGGACAATCCTCAGCAGAGACAAGGTTTCCGTCAGCTGGACTCTTGTCTCCCAAACTGAAGTTACCTATAGGATGGCAGAACAAAAGAATATGTTTCGATTTTTTTGTTTGTTTGTTTTTATTAAATCCTTCGTTGAGAAAAACAACCTCTTCTCTTTTTTTCTGCTCTCCAAAACCACCTGCAGATGTACAAGGAAAGGGTGGAGTTGTAGTTTCAATTCCTACAGCAGAGCTGTTCTGAAAAATTTGCACTGTTCACTGGACAAATTCGCCAAAAAGGGGGAAAAAGGCTTAGAACCTGTATGTCGGGTTTCTGTGTCTGTTTATTCCTTATTCTGGTGGTGTCTGAATCTGGAGAAGGACTTGATGTATAGTATCAGTGCTTTATATTTAGGCTCCATTTAACTCTCACACTCCATATGAGTGACTATGAAATATCCCTGACTGGAGCAGATGAAATCTGTCCATATTTCTCGTGTTCCAGATATCTAAGGCTCTCCATAAACCTAGGAGCCACCCTCTCCTTGTTTCTGTGGGAAGTTGCTGGCCAGACCTTTATGGAAAGCGAGGATTGCTTTAGGTTATTTGCATGTTATCTCAGCTGCCAGGCAGAGGTGGGAAAAGAGATCTGTGAGCGGCAAGCCCGGCCAGCAACGTCTGCTGGAGGGAAAACCACTCTTACTCATCTTCTTGGTTCTCCTGTTAGCATAGCCTGATCTTGAAAGGCCTCTTCATTAACTCTGATGGCTCAGTGTCTGGCTCTCGTTGTGTAAGACTGTAATTATTGTTAGTCCAGGCAAGGTAGCTGCCCCCGGTTGCCAAATGGGATGGGACTGCACCGTGCTGGAACAGCCCTTGCTTTGGGAAGCCCTGGAGACTTGATCCATCGGAGGGTGGTGGCTCATCTGTGAGTCTGCAGCATCCTGGTGTTCTCTGGCCACTACCCAGGGAAGCTGTAAAATGCCCTCAGCGAAGATGGTCTGCAGCGTATGCTTCGTCAATACACTTAGAAAGAAAATCTATCAGCCCACAACAAGGGTTATTTTAATCTGAAATCTTATTGCTTCTGGAACACCTGCTCTTTCATGGAGCAAACAAATGGGTTTTAATTTCATTGCCATACGTTTCATGGGAGTAAAGTTGAAAAGCTTGAAAACCAGCATCAGTTAGGATAACGATATTATCTTTTTCACATCTATAACAGCGCTTATAAAAGAAAAACTGCATGAAACATAAAGCAAAGAGAAATACCTCAAATCTCAGCCCCTTGAAATGTTTGCAACTAATGCCCCCCTTAGTAAAATAAAACTTGACCTGACTTTCAGCTTCACAGAGGAAAGCAGTGTTATCAAGTGCTGTTTCTTTTTGAGACGATGCAAGAAGGTGTTGTTACTCAGTCATGTTCCTTGTCTAGATAAAGGCAAATACATTCCCCTTGTATTTTAATTAGTTTCTCACTATGCTGGTGAGAAGTAGAGTACGGCATCGTTATTAAAATTCATGCTGTATAATCAGTACAGTTAGTACAGTCTTGGAGAACTGCAAGCTGAAGGACTTTTAACTTTGGTTAATAGTGGAATTATCCAACTCTTGCTACCATTTAACCCATTGCTAAATTTTTAAGTAGCAAGAAAGGTTGTGGTCGTAAAGAGAAATCGTTCTGTCGAGATCTTAAAGAGAAAGGTTGTGATCCTTCTTGAAGGCTACACCAGGCCAGCCATTAATTAGGAATGCTCGTTAATTATAACAGATAGTCTGCCATAAAATCTCTTTAACTGGCCTTTTGAACTGAATTTCAGTAGGGCAATTTTGACAAAAATAGAAGGGACTGTCCCTCGTAAAATGCTGGGGTTTTATCTCTCGTGGCATCCGTATTTAAAATTAAGAAAAATTACTAATGAAGATAAGAAACTCATTCTTTAGAAGATCAAAGTCATAAAATGCTGTTAATTCCCTTTGAGAACAAAACTATGAATTATAGCTAAGAGATTTTTCCCTGTAACTTTTTGTTGGATTTTAAAACTCTCTAATTGTTCCCCAAGACAGTCTTCCTTTGTATTTTGCTGTGAACCCATTTGCTGAAGTGTAAGGAACTCAAAAAAAAAAAAATCTCTGGGACAAAACCTACCACATATTCTGCTCAACATATATTCTTTTTAAGAACGAAAGTAACACCCTATTCCTCCTTAATAAAACCCAGCACAGGCTGTTTGGTTTAACAGGAAGGTTTGCTGGCGTTAGAGTATACAAAATCCACGTTCATAGAAAGAAGGGGATAAATCTTGGTATTTTTGTTTAGCATTTGTACTTCTTGTCTTCTCTGCTCTGAGCTGCCTCAGTCTTCTCTTTTTGTGGTTCAAGACTCTTTGCTGGGTGTTTATAGGGTAAATTTCAGCTGAATTTCCAGTCTTTCCAAGTATTTTTGTGCCCCTATCCATTTTTGGGGAACCCTGGAGAGAAGGGAGGGCTGGAGACATATGGCTGTTGAACCTCGAGAGCGCAGATGCCTTGTGTGCACAGCCAGCGATAACTGCATGGTTGTAATACAAAGAAATTTGGCTGTAGTTTTTATCTAGCTTTAGCTGGAGTTTTTAACTCTTCCAGTGCCAGGTTATTCCTCAAGCTGCTGTCATCACTTTGCCCTGTCTAGTATTGCGTTTGGCTGCAATATCACAGATCTATGTGGCAGCCACTCTGTAGCCTGCAGGTGCACATCTTTTCAATTGCTGACAAATTTCTGTAGAATTATTCTTCTTGTTGATATTTTAGAAAAATCTCGTAGCATGGAAATGTTGCATCAATATTTTTAATGGTTATTTAGAGAGCAGAGTGTTTGGACATGCTTGAAACTACTGCTGGGCACCTATTTGCATGTGTAGGTGCCTAAATAGCTGAGAAAAACGACCATCTGGTGTCTCTGGACTTGGATCCTCAGAAAATATGTAGGCTACTGAAATGAAGAGAGTTTAGGCACTGTACATTTCTTTTGATGATTTGTTCAACCCTTAATGTCTCTATCTCTAATGTGCGGAGGAAGAATATACAAAAGACTTTGAGAGGCTGATACCTCTGTACTGCCTGCATGTGCTTTACAGATAATGTTAGGGAAGAGCAACAGGAAAAAAACATACGTTGTGTACAAGTATTCTGCCCTCCACTTCTAACATCCCTTAGAGCTCTTACTTTATAAAATAATTAATTGTTTACCTGGTGCCTAAATAGTGTTGCCAATTACTTCAAAGCCAATTAATTTCTGAAATAATTTTGAGCTACCTCAAGCTGCTTCTCCTCCTTAAAGATTTTTTTCCTTCAATCATTTTCTAATAGAATTTCAGATTTGGTCTTTTAATTTATGTGAAACTCCTGGGTTGGCCCTAAGAGAGGATCTGGCCTCAGCATGCCAGGATACAAACCGTTCTGATGTTAGAAATTGGTCCTGCTTCACGCCTGCCTTTGCTTGGTGCAAAAGACAGAAGCGTTAGGACCCACATGCAGAATGTTTTTTGGTCTGTGCATGGTGTCACTGCTGCAAAGCAATACAAAATCCTGTAATTTGGGGCAGAAGACCATATTTTGCCAGATTTGGGAGGAAGTTCTCACTGAGATCTGGGTAACCCCCAGTGGGTGACTGCCAGCATTTTGGGGATTTTTTGTGTTTGGTCACTAGATTAAATGAACCCTGAGAAACACTGGAAAAAAAGCCACTCCTAAACCTGGAAATTGTTCCAGCTTCTACAGGGGGAAGCCTGGGACAGTGAATTAGTAAAATTATTGTTAATTTCAATGGCAAATCTTTAAATATAGGACAATGTATTGATTCTGAACCTGTTACGTGACCGTTTTCCTGCAGTGTTGGCGGAATTTACTGCCAAAATTAATTAGATGTTCATTGATGCTGGGCCAATTCCCTGACTTGCACATTGCCGATCGGGTGGAAATCCAAACGTTTGCCTGTTCTCCAAACCACTTTATTTCTCTCTGACACCATCAGAAGCACATGACACATCTTGTGGATCATGTGGAATAAAATCAGATATTCTCTCCTTTTCACTCTGACGGGAAAAAAAGCCCCATGATTCTCAACTGTATAATCGTTTCCTATAAAATAAATTACTTTATCTGTCTTAATACTGTCACACTTCTGTTCTCCAGTGATCTACTTCTTCCATCTGTGTGCATAACTACAATCTCTTCTACACCTACTCTATGTACTCTCAAGTGTCAAAATCCAGCCTCAATCATTCCTGTCATTAGTCTCTTGTTCCTGACGGGATAGCGGGCAAAACATTACAGTTCCTCAGACCTCTTTGGATAATTTCTGGGCTCACTTTGCAGAGTTTACATGAACTATCAGAAATACGACACGGCTGAGTTTTGTGTTGGTTTGGCTTTTGTCACCTGAAATTTTCCACTTACTGCTCTTGAAATGACTGGGTATTTTTATTGCTCTGTGTGTCTTGTTTCCCTCCTGACTGCTGCTGCAGCTGAGCGTAACTTCAGGAAATATCCACATTACCCAAATCCTGTGAAAGTTGACTTACTGTTTCTTATTGACTAATTCTGTGTGACTCACACTTTGTTCTCTGATACAATTTTTTACACTCATTTGCAGAATATTGTTCAGACAATTGAGCTTACTTACTCAAATCACCATCTTTCGTAGTGAGACAGTGCAATCACTTTTCTCTTTGACAAAGCCGTTGCAAGAACAATGGGGTGACCCATAAATTAGGACTATCTTGTTTTCCTTAAAATACGGATTATACTTGGCTAAAGGAAGTAACTGCAGGAGAAAAGAAGCCCACTTGGAAGCTATGCATCTTCATAGTTTAATGTGACAACGTGCCTCTCCTGCTGAGCTGTGACCTACTTTGCTCACAAAATGCTCTCATTACCTTCCCCCAAACACCAGCCTGTGGGAGCCTCAGGAATTCTTCACCTTGGGATCCAAAGTGTCAATCACTAATGAACGGTCCTGTGATGGTTTCCTTTTGAATCAGTCTGTCAGGTGCTGTACTGCTTATCGTGTCTCATGTAAATACCCCCTCTTCTCTGACAGTTGCTGCCTATAATTTCTTGTCTATGCTCCAGATTCCAGCCTGCCTTCAGCATCCATCCCTTAAATTCAGAGCTGGATAAATTTTGCCATCTTGTGAGAGATTTTGATGCTTTTTTGGACTGACTTTTTTATCAGCTCAATTAAAATGTTTTGCTCTGCTGGTTCAAAACATTTCTCTCTCTCTTCCCTGCCCCCCCCCCTCCCCCTTTCTTTTTTACTATTGAAAAGAAATCCTTTTCCTCTACCCAGTATATTATGTGCATCAAAACTTGGTAGGATGCCTGCTTCTGGAGAAATGGGAGACAAGGGATTAAGCATCAACAGCCGTGGGAATGACCTACAACATATGGGACATTTGGTAATTATCCAGTCTATGTTATGTAAGACGTGAAATCATGCAGATCTGCTAAAACATGAAAATAGAGTGAAGGAAAATTATGGTGAATGACTGCTCCCAAAGATAAAGGTCGTTAACCATATGTTCATATTTTTTGGCCCTTCGACAAATGCCTAAAATCTGCTTGTTGAATGAATTCAAGTTTGTTACACAGCAAAGGCTTGGTTTTGAAAGGTGTTTATTGGTAAAAGAAGAGATGTTTGCAGCATAAATATCCACAGCTAGGAATGATTTGCAAATATGTGGCTGCAGGGACTGGCTGTAAAAGGAAGCCTGTGCTGGTCTAACTCTGCTCCCGTTGGAATCAGGGGAAAATTTCTGATGCGTGTCAGAAGACAGAAGGGTAAGCTGTGGACTTTCAAAAATCCTCCCACTCTCAATCTGTGGTATTTTATGTCCAAATGAAGCAGGCACTTTTACTTCCAGAGGAGTGAAGTCATCAGAGTAGAGCAAACTTACAGCAAGGAGATCTGTAAAGTAACGTACAGAATAGATCTCTTAGTAATGAAGAATCAGGACGTTCTATCCTACCAGCGATGGACGTTTAGTGCGACACTACAACACAGTGAATGGGATGGGAATAGTCTGCAGAATACCCACCAGGTAGCTGTTTCCTCTGTCACAATTTTGGTCAGAATTTCTTTTTTAAAGAACCTGATGGTTGCTGGCCTGTCTTGAAAATCTCCTCTGCAAACCTCAAACACGTATTAAATTCTTGTCTTAGTTAAGCGTCACAGTGCTCATGTGCAAAGACTTGAGTTTGTCCATCAGGTTGTGCCTTTGCAGCTCACAACTGAAGGCACTGACCACAGCACTCCCGTCCACAAGGAAACTGGGCTCCTCAAGAGAAGAGCTCAGCAGAGCTGTGAGGAACCTTTTCCCTGGTTGTACAGGGAGTCCCGGCACCTGCCTTGGTGCTAGGGGAAATGGCTGAAGTTGGTGGAAAGACTACCCACTCCTGTGATTTCTACAGGGAATTGTTTTTACCCCTAATTACTTAATGTTGTTGAACCTGGTAATGCACTGGGAAACCAGCTTGCATGCATAGTGATTTAAGGATCCTGAATTAATTTACAAACTCCCTCTGGGAGCTGGTCTGGTATGTAATTTCCTCCCTGAAACTGGAACTTTGAGTTACATTGAAGAGTTTTATTGTGCATTTATCAGCTTGAAATTTTGATGCCACTGTATTGTCAGGAAGTAGAACTATTATATAGTAAAATATACCATTATTTTTGAAAATATCTGTCTTTATAATGAAAGAAGATGTGTACAGAAGTGGCAGAGTGACGGTCAACGTATATAAACTATGTGTTTAACAGCACAGCTCAAATGATCAGTCCTGGAGTATTCTGTTGGAGTAAGGTATAGCCTTCTGTGTTTTAAATGATCAGAAGTCATACTTTGCATTAATTCTCAAACTCTTTATACTTGCGAATTCTTTTCATATTATGCTTTGCCTGCTTACGATATTGCTTTGCTTGGATTTACACATAGAAAGAAACTATCTGCACTGTATCTTCTAGGAATAAAAGGCTGTAATCTGCTGTACTTGGGTTAATAAATATTTTATCATTCACAGTTTCAAATATTCTCCTGATGAATCTCAGCAGCTGTACTTTCTGAAAATAATGCCTGATTCAAGGATGAAAATTGCCCTCCAAGTTAAGAGAAAGAAGCACAACCCAGCACTGCCCTTCCTCAGGGAAACCCCAAGCAATTGCCGAATCATCGCTGCATTTGTCCTCTCGCTGCAATGTACTTCTACCCATTGCCACACACTGTATTGGGTAGAAATATCTTATCAGAAATAAGTGACATGTAATAAATAACTCCTCTCTGAGTTTGCAGGAGCCTCAGCGTCTTCTGTGGCAGCAGAGCCAAATGGTGAAGTCCTGTGCTGTTCTCATGAGGAATAATACGGAGCTCCTCGGCCAGGAGGTAACTCTGCAGCACTGTGATGGAGCGACGATAACCACATCCCTCTTGGTCCCACTGCTCTGGGCTCCCCAGGGTCAGCTCCAAGGAGTGAGAGAAGGTGCAAGAGCAGGAGGGTGTGGGCTAGGTGAGGAACTTCTTCCTAGCACCATCCAGGCCCCTCTTGATCCAGAGATGCTCAAGAAATGATCCAGAGATGCTCAAGAAAACAGTTCATCCAACACACAGTTGACTGGGTTGAAAAATCTGATGTGACAGGAAAGAAAAAAAAAAAAAATAGAGGGTAGTGGGTTATAGCTCAAACCACAATCGACCACTGGAATTTATTTATCCATAGTGGGTCAGCCACCGCTTGCCTTCCTCATTGTGAGTTGTTTCTTAACTCTGCAGTTGAGTTCATTGATTTTACCAGGGCTACTCACGCTCTTAAGTACAAACTGTTGTAAGTAAGGGTTAGAGAATCGTACCCTAATCCCTAAACTGTGTTTCGGACCTCCTTGTCCATCCCTTACAATTTTTATGCCATCTACTCAGAGTGAAAAAGTGAATTGTGTCAAAGATCTTAGCTAAAAGACTTCAGCTGTTTTTTGTAAAAAATACATGGCAATAACTACCTCTCAAAACGCTGCAGATCCACTTTTTGGATGTGCAATTTTCATTCTACTGAATTTTTTGACATATGGTTATGTAAAGCACCTAATAGCAAACTCTATCCATTTACACCTTCCAGAAGGCAGTAACTTCAGGAGTTAATGCAGAATTATTTTTAGTACGTATTCAAGTTTATTCATGCTGAAAGGTGGTACTTATCTTTTGTAATTTTAGAGTAGTTATTTGAATAAAAACATGAGTATAGTTCCATTTTAACTGCCATGTGACATTTGGGAGCTGGTTAAAACCTCTCCCAAGATGCGAAAATCTCAGCATTTTTTCTTTGCAACATCTCAGTGGTACACATGTTTTTGGACCTATGTCTGTAAATGCATAAAATGTGAGTAATCTCCTATTCTCTTAGCATATATTATACCATAAACAATGAAAGTATCTATCAGCCAGAAGAAAGTGCAGTTTTCAGTGTTCTTTGTAGGAAAAGCTTGTTGAAGTTCAATTACCCTTTTCTGTCCAAATTCCATATTAAACTCACCAGAGAAGTTGTTAGATAAAAATCTGTGGCTGAGTATTTTCCCTAGAGCTGGGTAAATATTTCTGTTAGCCAAGTAACCGAGCCCTTTTTCAGTTCATAGACTATCTGTGCAGGGGTTGCAAGTTTCTCATGTTTTGGGGTCACTGTGTAGATAAGCCTTATGCCGTTGTTTCTGTTCTGTAATGGAACAGTGAAAAACAAGGGGTCTGCAAAATCAGCGTGTAATTTTGGTGGAAAGAGTTTAACTGTCCAAGAGGACACACAGGGATTTGTCTGGGACAGAGTAACATGAAGGCAGCAGCAAAAGGTCAGCGAAATGTATTTTGCAAAATTTGATTTGTTCCGAGTTTGATTTACAAGAAGAGGAACACAAACCTCTTATTTAGAGATAACTGTGGGTCTGACACTGGAAAAAGCTATGCAGTAAAAATAATAATTGAGTCATGATGGTAATGAGGCTATAGTTATGCAATACCAAGTTATCCGTGTTTCCTTTGCAGGCGATGCATGACTCTACATTTTGATATTCAAGATAATCTGGGTTGCTCCTACTTTGGGGCCTGTATTGATACCTCTGTGCAGTACAATCTTGCAGAAGAAAATATACCAATATTCACAGAGTAATGCCTTTCACAGCCTCCTTCACAAGCAAGCATATCATAAAGTATTTGTACTACAAGGGTCGTTGACAGTAATGTTCAAAGAGGCATTTTACAATGTTTTGCTTCTCCTGATCTATATTTCTATTCAGTGCATTTTGAAAGCATTTTCCAGCTCGTGAGTCCTAATGAACCAGCCCTGTATATGCCTCTTTCCTCGACAATAAACTCCCAAGCAGCGTTCGGCAGTTGAGAGCACGTAGCTGCTGTAGATCAGCGGAAAGCAGATTTACAGCAATTCCTCGTGGTGTGACCGACTCACAGGAACAGGAAAGTGCATTTGACTTTCCCCTTGCAGCAGCTGAGAGGTTGGACAGACCCATTACTGTGAGCACACGCTGTTTTCTTAGACCATTAGCTGTGCGTGGTGTCAGGGCAGACATGGCAGAACCGGCTGCTCCCACAGAGGAGGTTGGACCCCAGGTCTGCCCAGCTCCTTCCCAAGGGCTGTACCCATCTCTCTGGCAGCATCCCAGCCCCACGTGTGCCTCCAGGTCTTCCTACAGCTGGCCTGACTCCCAGAGACATCTGCAGAGCTGGTGTCTCCTTCAGCACTCATAAAACATGGAACAGTCCTTACTCCAGCTGGGGCAGCCAGGCCAAGCCCGCTGCTGGCTGCAGCCTTCGGTGTCAGGGTGGAGGGAGGGGAGCTCATAAATTCATTCGGATGTGCTGCTAATTTTCACGCCAAGAGTGTGTGTCTTTTCCTAATCCTTCGCCTGAATGAAATATTTCCATGACTTGTTAATGGAGCTTGTTCCAGAAGACTGTAAAGAGGTTCTGGGCTGAGTGATCTATCATAATTCACTGGGATGATGCTCAGCAACGTACGTGGATGCAAAGAAAACTGAAGTAAATCCTCTTTCTCTCAGTTACAGGTATTTTGTCTTGAGTTTGGAATTTTTTTAGAAAAAGCTGCAAGAGATGCTCCCTCCATCTTAACATTGTTGCTGAGTAGGAAATAAACCTTGGTAAAGATGTTATTTAAATGAAGGAACGATTTTATGCACGCAGCTCCCAGAGGTCATGTGGCAGCTGTCGTGCTTTTCTTACCTTAATTTGGGTGTTGTTATTTGGATCGTGGTTAATGTAATTAACTCCAAGCAGGTTACTGTTTTCTATCTACCATATGTTCTTGCTAAATTCCTTATCATCAGCTTCTTAAGAAACTTAGGGCTTCCTTACTGCAAAGCTCTTATCAAAGACAGTCCTGAGGAGTCAGCTGAGGTAGCATACTCTCAATTTTTTGCTTTGGTTTGGTGTTTTTACAGCCAAATATTTTTCCCCCATTTGTCTGCCAGCACAAGAGTCTATGTGAGCTCTCACTGACCGGTGTCAAACGTGGACCCTCCAGGACCTCCCGTTGCTCCTGTTCCCTCCTGATTCCTGCTTCAGGTAAACTGTATGCCATGCTGAACAGAGCTCTCGCCTAGCCCTTTTTAGAAACATCTCTCATAAGGCTCGTGAGATGCGAGCCTGGATCCTGCTGGCTTTGTCACCATCTGTAACACTCCCCTGGCCTATGGTTCATTTGGAGAGCGGCCGCTTGGGCAGGTTGTACCTGGAGGTGTCAGCCTGCAGCTCTCCAAGTACGGCAGAGGTGTGATTTATGAAGGACACTTGGACAAACAAAAGAAAAAAACACTTCTGTGCACAGCTGTTTCATCCCTGCTTCAAAGTCAGGACAAGTAATCCCCTGGCTGTGGAGAGAAATCAGGCCGTATTTCTTCAGCTGCTTTGGAAATACCCAGAGGTACCGTAGGATGCTTGAGTTTGATAATTCTCTGCCTTTCTTGATGTGAAAAACAGTTGCTTTGCAGTGTGTTTGTCTTCCTTGGGAAGGTGGCAGTGCCACCCCTCCTGCCCCTTCGCTGTTCAAAGATGAATCTTTATCTTCAGACAGAAAGCTTGTTACACATAAAGGTCTGTACACTGCAGTCTCAGTCACTGGGCCACCTTCACCACAGTGGTTCATATACACCGAGAGCCAGAGAAACAGCCCAGTTAGCTGGATAGCTGCTCTTTTCCTCCCTCCTTAAGGTCATCTCTTCTCCCCTTCAGCCATCTCGTCCCACATACTCACCTGTGCCCCTTGCTGAAAACCCTGCCTGACCCACAGTGCCTGCAGCTTGGCTTCTCCAGCAGGAACAGCAGAGCTAAGCAGCAGCCAAACCATTATTGATTTACCCCTGGGCCCTCCTCATTTTGCTAATCTGTTCACTGAATTAGTAATTGATAAATTGAGGCTGCCTCCTTTCTTCCCTTTCCACCTGCATCCTTCCTTTCCCTCAAGGACTGCATCACTGTTCCTGCGTCACGAGTCACAGAAATTGCTCTGCTCCTACTGCTGGTCTCTACGTGCAGTTTTTCTGCATTTCTGAACAGGAGTTTTGAGAGGAATTACCTAAATCTGGAGAAACACCATCATGAATCAGACCCATTAGTTCCCTGATGTTTTATTCTTTCATTCAACTTCTCTTTAAATATATTTGATGGGAAGTGACACGGTGAGACAGATCCAAAAACTCTGTATCAAAACTTCCCCAGCTAAAGCCCTGGTGCAGCATGTGAATTACACACACACTAGGAAGCGGGCTCCCGTCTGCCCCTCCGCTCCTTGCTGCTGACAATTTTAACTCTGCCAGGAGTGAAAGCGAGGCAGGAACCCGTCCCTGACTCCATTACAAACATCTCGATACAAAAATTCATGGTTTTGTCCTGAGTGGTCTCCAAGGATGTGGCAGTCAGCAGGAGCTGCTGGCAGCAGGTAGATGGTGGCTCTCGGGCTTTTGTAGAATCACAGACTGGTTTGAACTGGAAGGGACCTTAAAGATCATCCAGTTCCAACCCCCTGCCATGGGCAAGGACACCTTGCACTAGACCAGGCTGCTCAAAGCCTCATCCAACCTGCCCTTGAATGCTCCAGGGAGGGGGCAGCCACAGCTTCTCTGGGCAGCCTGTGCCAGTGTCTCACCACCCTGACAGTGAAAGTGAAGAATTTCTCTGGAGAGCTACATTACATGTTTCCTTGGTTTTGAGCTTCAAGAAAGCAAGGGAACAGCCCAACTTCTGCTTTTGCAGTGAAAATGATAGGAAGCTCCTAGTAGCAGTGCCAGGATGTTTCTAAATTGTCTCTTCCTCCCCCTGCCTTTTAAGTCTCATGAGAAATAAATTGATATAATTTGTTTGTGAATTAACGTCAGGTGGCTATAGAGATATGAAAGGTCTTTGCCAGGCTTAGTCCTTTTACAACTTGTGAGCAAATAATTTAATTAGTGGGAAACATTTATACTAAGTGCATGCAAAGGCTGTTAGCTAGGCTCTTATTCCAGGCTCTGCAGCAGCCCTGGAGAGTCTAGCTTGCATTGATATGGGCTGAAAGGCCGTGGCGGGCAATGGGTCAGATCCTTCTTTGGATACATTCACTCCTGCTCCCTCGTCTGGTATGTCTGACACAGCTCCAGATTTCAAAGGTTGAGGTAAAAAGTGATTTTTGTCAGTCTTTATAGAGGTGTCTGCACTGCTGTGCAGGACTGGCTGCGATGCAAGTCTGGGCTGATGGCCAAACTGCATGTTTTGGCTCATCCAAGGATGACTGGGGTCGGTTGAGGGGTGGCCCTGGCTGGAGGGATGGGGAGCTCTGCGGTTTGGGCTGGTGTTTTTGGCTCCATCCAGCCAGTCTGGTTGCACAGGGGCTGCTTGCGTGAGACTCACCCAGCTTTGTAGGATCTCTGGTTGTGCTGGGCTGCGGGGGAGGTGGGTGCCTGGTGCTCTGGGACCCCCCCCCCCCCCAGCTCCCAGCCTCACCCCATCCCCTCCTGCCTCTCAGCCGTGTCCGAGGCAGGACGCAGAGGGGATGTGGCAGGAAGGACATGAAAGAGCAGCAAAGCAGCTCTTCTGTCATCTATAAAGGACCCAAACACCTCAGAAGTTTTAGGGAAAATAGAGCTGTTCACAGTATTTGCATGTCTCTTTGGTTAAGAGCTAAGAAAAATGGGTAAAAAACCCAGCTCTTGGTTTGTTGGTTTTTTGTTGTTTTTTTTTTTTTTAATCTCTATATCTGGCTTTATTTGTACAATCCATCAAGAGGTGTCTCACCAACAACATTATTTAAGCTGAAATAGGAGACTCACTATTAGTCTTGAAAATTCATAAGATAAACAGATTTTGACGTTTAATTTGTTGTAGCCAGTGGAAGAATGAATTACTGAGCAAACATTGTGCAGAAAATATTTAAGCAAAGGAGAAAGCAGTGTTCCTTGTATGGGATCTTGTACCAGGACCATATATTTTGCATGTCCTGTTTATTTTTGTGTTGGGTAAGATGAAGCATGCAGTTTGTATTGTTTGCTTAGGGAATAATTTAAACATAGCTAAGGATGGAGCATCTGTCGAACAACTCTTCAGTCAGTAAACAGTATAAGATGTATTTTTATTAAACATATCCCAGCTCTCTCCCTTTACATCCCTGCTGCTGAGAACAGTAGGCACATGAATTATCTTCAGCAGAAGGCGCCCGGCCTTGCTGTGCAGGAAGAAATGACTGCTTTGTTTCAGAGCTACATGTTCATCTAAACGATTTGCGCTGCAAGGAAAAGAAATGAGGGGTAGAGCTAAAGCAGCTGGGCTGCAGAAAAAATAGTGACTGTCAAAGAAGTGAACGGCTGAGATACCGTCCTTCAAAAGAAAGCAGAAGTGGGGTTGGGCTGGTGGATAATAGGTTGTCCATGAGCGTCCCCAGGCCCACTGTTTCACTGAGCTGGTGTTGACAGACCGGTGATGTTGGTACAAAAAGGGCTAACGCGTCTCGAGCTGTGCTGTGCCCCTCTGTCTGCTGAAATCCAGGAGTGGCAAATGCAGAGGCCTTGCAGGACAAGGTGTGCCCCAAGGGGAGACATGTGGAAGAAACTCAGGGAACAGATATGGGTCTGGTATAAAAGGGCAGTTTTGGGCTGGCAGGGCTTCGCCCCGTGCACCTGACAGTGCTCAGAGCTGCCTGGTTCCAGCCCTGCCTGCACCTGCCCTGGCCTCCAGCCCTGGCTGTTACTGTGCCAGGAAACACCCTGGCCCCAGTATCTGATAAATCAAACATTGTGCTACCATTTAAAAAAACCTCTTCTTTGAAATACACCAACTGTTGAGGAATTCTGTTTAAAAAAAATAGGTTAGCCTGGTAGAGGTGAACACGCTTCTTCTGATTTTTTTTTTTATCTTATTTTTATTTTTAATTTTAATAGCTTCCGTTAGAAAACCGCACTCGTGAGTGATATTCATGTGAACACGTGGAATAGACCATGGGAAGTTTTGCCTGGCTTTCCCTGTTTTGCTCTCCCTTCCCTCCGTTTATTTGTCTGCAGCTCTCACCACCTTCTGCCCTGCAGTGATGAGATCCTCGGGTGAGCTGGGGCTTCTAGCTACTGCTACCATGCAAATAATGAATGAGAAGACTTAGTGAAAAGATATTTACACATGCAGCAGAGCTATTTTGATTATTTCTAATCATGCATGTGGAACTCTGAAGTTTGGGTACCAATTAATTAATTACGCTCTTCATTTGGTCTAATGGGAACCATGGTATGAACAAGGGAAATGAGGCTGGGACTGAGCAGCCCTTGCTGGGAACCAAATATGGAACAGCAGATGCTAGAGATTTTGCTGAGAGATTGGATTTGACTAACTCTCCTGCATTGTGAGTGCTATAAATTTGGGAGCTGGGTGGGCCAGACTGAAAAAGAGAGGTGGCAGATGGGACGAGGGGAAGATGATTAATAGAAATATAAGCAAACAGCCGTGTATTAGCTCCTGCTGCGTGTTTTGAAATATGCAGGCTGAGGATGGAAGCAGCAGGAGGTGGCGCAGATGGGAAGAGGACTGAGAGTGACGCGAGCTAAAGCCTGAGATGACGGTCTCAGGATGTGGAAGTCCTCAGCCCCTTTGCTGTTGGGTCTGGTGGGAGGCAGGTTTGTGTCGAAGGCATTAGCTGGAGGGTGCAGGTCAGGGCAAAGCTGCCTTCTCATTTTGTGTGTTTTGGTCTGGAAGGAGTGTTGCAAGTGGAGCCTGAGCAGATGCTAAGAGGAGTTGAGGAAGAGTTGGCAGTGGTATGCTCTGAAAAGCGTTTGGTTTCAGCTTCTTAGGCAGTGGTAGGAGCACAAGGGATGTTGAGAGAATAATCTGGTTTGGGGGCCAATCTGCCTCTCTGCGGTTGCATATCACGTGTTGGCCTTAGAAGCACTTGGCTGTTCATGTTGCTTACAAAGTTGAGAAGTGAAGCAGCAAAGGAAAAACAAAAAAAAAGAAGAAACAAGAAAAAAAAAATGGATAAAGAGGAATGTAGTCCCCAACTCCCTGGAGCAGGCTGAGAAAGAAGGACAGGAAAAGAGGAGCTGCAGCAGAAAAGCATTAAATAGACACCCAGACAGGAATAATGATAGAGATGAACTTTTAGATCAGGAAGAAACTGTGAGGCCAATCCTGTTCAATAAATGCTGATGATAAGGAACCGCAGGGATAGTATCCACTAAATGACATCACTTACCACTCTGCTCGTTATCACTCATTATACTGCATTATGCTGTAGATCCTATTATAAGCTTCTTAATACAAATCTGGCCCCTGCTGTGTCAGGCACAATGCACAGAAAGAGAAAAAAAGTCATTCCTTGCCCCAGGGAGTTCATGATGGAGTGTAAGGAGTATTTCTATGAAAAATTGCATCATCAGTTCTGTGCTGGAGGCTGTGGAACATAGTGACAGGCGGACAGCGTGTTTCTCAGGAGTTTACAGATTTATAACAAAACCAAGTTATATATATAAAGTAGAAATAACTATTGGCTGAGTAGGTTACAGAGAGAACCTTGGGAGGTATAGCAGTTTCAATTTGTTGAGAGGGCATGATTCATTTTGGTGGTGTGGAGATGCTGGAGATTTCATTTGATCTTAGATTTTAGTAGGATACAAGTCTTCATCTGTTGTAACTCAAAAAGACAAATCCTACATGATTCGGTGGCACTCGTGGCTTTCATTTGAAACACGTCAAGCCTTGGTAACCACTTTTGCTTTGACATGGCGGCTTCTTCCAATGAAGAACCCCAAAATTCAGCAGGTGATGAGTGCCGGAAAAGAGAAGGATTCAGGCAAAATCTTGTGATTCAAAATGATCTCTGTTTAAACAGCTCCAGAAAGTCTGTATAACACAACAGCAGCCTGAGATTTAAGGGAGGAGCAGGAATCAGCAAGAAGCCATGGCCGGGAGGAGGCTGTGGTCAGCCCAGCCCAGGGTTATCCACCTATGGCACCTGTAGATCCCTCGAAACAGGGAACTGAGCAAGACCCATTTAATGTGACAGGGTAAACAGCCAGCGTCCCTGGTCTCAGGAAAGAGTAGAGAATGTGCAAGAAACTAGCCACAGAGAGGTTAACTGAATTTAGAATAAATAAGAGATTTTTGTTTGCAGCCCTTGGTAGGAAGAAGCTTGAAGACACGTAGTTGGTTTTAAGCAAAAATGGTTTGGTTTGGCTGGCAGGGAGCCTCGTTTGCTCCTTGTTAACAGTGATGTATATGATGATAGCAGGAAAGTGAGTCCTCCCTGAAGAATGATTGCTACCAGCTGGCTCGTAGCTACAGAAGGATGCATCCCAAGCCTGAGGTGCCCTTAACTACCCCAAACAACTCTGTAAAGCACAAAATTATCCTGAGATTCAGGAGAGAGGAAGTTTCTTCTAAATTCATCTACTGTGGTAAGTGGGGTTTGGGAACTCCTTGCAAGAATGGCAGGGTAAGAGATGAAGCTCAACAAATTTCAGGGTTGCACAAAGCCTTGTCACGCTTCTCCATACATAAATGTGTGTTTGATTCATACGTTTAATTGAGCAAATTCAGGAATGTGTAGCAGCGCAGGACTATGCTGCCCTGGCCCCTGTGGGGACTCCCTGCTACAACCTCCTGGAGGAAAATCCAAGCCTTAGGCTTTGCTATTTGTGTGCTAAAACATATGTTGGAGTCAACCACTGAATGGGTGTGAAAACAGTGCAAATATTTCAGAGTAAAGGACTTCAATGGGAAATTCATGCCAGCCTCTCAGGGCCTGGTCCAAAGAAAATACTCACTCAGGAGTCAGAGGTTGAGAGACTAAACCCCAGCACTTAGTTCAGTCACAAAGAAATTGCTCTGACTCAGTTTCCTCAACTTAGTCGGAGTTAATTGGTTTTATTTTTGAAGAATGGGCCTTATTCTATAGAACTTGGCATATTCCTTTTATATCCATAAAGTCCCCATCAGCTGGAGAAGTTTCCTCCTTTGTTTCATTGCATTTCACAATTTTCCTTCGTCGACTGGCAGATTAACCATTATAGTTGGTGAAAAATACACTCCAGTAAGGGTAAGTCGTTCCACTTAGATGGCTTTAACTTTGCTATGCCAATTATTAATTTTCATGAATTTCAAAATATGTTTTATGCTGATAAAGCTTCTTAAAGCATTTCCTCTAAAGCTGTATTAAAGAAAGTGGCTCTTACGTAAGTCCTTTGGAATATCTAATATGCCATGGCTTCTGCTATTAATATTCACCAGTTCATTATTTTCACTAAACTTCGCAAGTGGGTAGGTAGTGATTATTTTACCAGTTTTTATGAGAGAAAAGCCTTGGATACTTGCATACGGTCTGAATAAACTTGCAAAACAAATCTGCAGCTTTCAGTCTGGCCAAGTGGGCAATTATTTTCCAAGATTTCCTACCTTCTGTGTCCTCTTGAGTTTTCATATTTTTTCTGCTTTTATGTTGGAAATTAATTTGCTGCCTCTAAAAGGCACTTTAAGGATCAACCCAGAACACTCTCCCCCCAAGTCCAGAAAGGTTTTTCACACCAGGGAAGAACTTTACAAAATGTGATGTTTGGGTGGGGGGTGGGTAATGTCCTCCTGGCAGCTGGGTGAGGTTGAGCTGCCCCACAGGATATCCCTCCTCTGCGGGACAGATCAGATTTGATGCCTCCATCTGTGTGATGGAGCAACTTCTCACACAATTTGCCTAAATTGTCCTTGTTTATCATTGTCTCTGATTCCTTGCTTAAAGCGCCTGCAGCCTCAGGGTGATGAAACACTGGTTGAGCATCTGCAGGGGGCTGGGAGTCGCTTTGGGGTGTTTGTCTGGGCAGTTACATACAACTTAGATATTCTGGCTGCTAATTGATTCCCTGCTACTCTCTCTAACAGGCCCAATATAGCAACCGAGGAGCTGTCAGTCTGGTGTGTTTTAGGCACCTTGGAGCAAATGTAGCAAGCTCGGCTGCTAATGAAACTGCTGTCAGCTGAAGGACATCGCGCATGCTGCACTGGTGACATGCCATCAGCTCTGGGGCAGTTTTGTTTGCTGCTTTGCCTTTCCCTGTCATTTTTCACACAGAAATCGTTTCCAGGGTCTCATGTTTTATTATAGAAGCATATAAAACCATCTTTCTCTGGCAACAAAAGACCCAACACTGCGCACAGTCTTCTCACCTCCTCCACGGTTCAGGAGGTTTACGGACATCCTGGATGTGACCTCCAGTTAATCCTGAAATGTCAGAGTAGAATATTTCCCTTATTTCTGAATATCAGAAGTGATTTTGCTAACTAGGGAAAAAGCAAGGTTTATCACCATGGGGAATATTTTAAGAAATCAGAAATTTGTCATTCCTCTATGACAAATGACACTTAGCAAAGATAAAATAATGTTTAATAGCAGCAGAGATTATTTTCTGCTGATGTTGCAGAAGTCTGGAACTTGTAATGGACTAGAAAAGCTTGAACTGCGTTTTCAGCTTCACAAGGGAAAAAGAGAAAAAAGTAAAACATGTGATTCATTACTTAAAATAATATAGTGGGTAGGAAGTGAGGGAAGATGACTCTCCTACCTTCAAATGGAAATATGTCCAAAGACCCATCTGGAATGTCTGAAAGAGCAGGCAGAGCCAACATTGCTGAGTTGCAGCTTTTTGCACTGATTTCCACCACAACAACTTCCCTCTGTGATTACCTTCGTGTCACTGAGCTCAGTTCAGTTTGGGAACTGCGTTAGGCTGAACTGGGAGAAATTAATTTTCCTGGGGAGCAGGAGGACTTAATGCAAATGCTCATGGCACTGACAGTTCGCATCCTGGGTGTTTTGTGCTGATTTCTCTGTGGAGACAAGCCCTGGGGATGTGACTTTGATTATCTGGATCAGGAAGCTCCAGATCACCTTTATGTTGTGCTGACTTCATCTGGGCTGCCCGTGCAGGCGGGGTGCGTTAACCACGCAGCCGAGCGTGGCCAACGGCAGCCCAGATCGGATCAGCTCCAGGTGCTGAGTGAAATCCTGGGAAATTGTCTAGTCTGGTATGAAGCTGCGCCAGAGGAGACTGGAACAGCAGCATTGGCTCATGATGGATGAGCCCTAATCTATTTCTGCTGTAAGAGGTTTTGGAGATAAGGTTACACTATAAATAATGTTTAAATTGTAATTTTGTTAAATACCTTTCTCCTGTAGGAAAAAATAAATTGCCATCACCTTTCATTATTCCAGGCAATCAGTAACACATCCTCAAGTCCACTGCTACCATTTATTTTGTAGGATAAATCTGTATTTTTCTATAACGTGTGTGTATATGTGTACATACACATATATATGTTTATCAGGAGAAATATAATTCACACAGTGATGCTTGATCCAGCTAAGATCTTCACAGGTCCATCAGAGCTCTGGACAGGAATCACAGCTGTGCCTGCTGCAAGGTGACGCATGGCACCATCCCTGTGGGGCATCTTTGGGAATGTGTCATCACGACGCTTGCTTCTAAGAGGATTTCCTCTGGCTCATAAGAAAGGAAGAAATGCTTTCTTCCTGACAAGCCACAGACAAAAAGCAACTGAACTCAGACATCAGAGACACCGGTGTGGAGAGGGAAGGGGGCAGCCCTGAACGTGAGTCCCTGTTTCCAGGGCAAGGTGGCAGCCCAGCCTGTGCGGTGTCAGTGTGGCGTCAGCAGCACGCCAGGCTGTGCGCTGTGTGTGATGCAGCACATGAAACAAGTGAACTCCTGTCTGAGCCTTTTCCTAGAAAGCCTCAAATATGCTTCTGGTCTGATATGAAGCAGAAGAAATGTGGACGGATGACTTCCCATCCTGACTCCGTGATTTATTCTGATGCTCTTCAGAGGGGCACAGGGCAAATTAAAAATAGGTCCCGTTGCTGACAGATACTGTGGCATGTGCAGCACAGGGACCGCAGTTTCCCAGAACTGCCTGTCATTTGTATTCTCTTTGTGCCGGTGATGTATGTGGCTTCATTACTAAGTGGCTGACCTTTACCGAGCAGCTTGTCAGAAGCAGAAGTTTCAGCTTGGCGGTTGCTGGCTCCGAAACGTTACCTGGTGACTGGCTGAGAGGAAGGCAAGCTGCAAACCCAGCCCTTGGAAATCTTCCTCCTTATTCTGGGTGTGTGCAGCAGAGTGGCTACGAACTTTTCTTGGTTGGTGCTTGAGAGTGACAAACAGTGGCTGTTTCCTTTGAATGCGTGATCATTGATGCACTGGCTGGCTGTTGGTTTTCCCCAGCAAACAGATCGGACGTTATTGGGATTTGTTTTAAAGGATTAATTTTTAATTTGGCACTTGATGCCATCATACTGATTTTGAGAACAGCCCATTGTGACAAACCTGCACACGTTTTACAATAATTATTCTACTAAAGACTCTCGCTTGCCGTCTGTAGCCTCATTACTCGGAGAGAACTTTCGAACAACAAACAAAACCGTAACTGCTATTGCATGGCAGTAGGACTATAGCAGTGAGCCTGTCTCAGTCCATAGCGGTGTGTCAGCCAGCAAAAGGCTGACTGATGTCTCAGATCCAGGCTTCGCTTAAACAAGGAGAAATGTTAACCTTGAGTCAGGAGATAAGGAGTTTGTCATTCAAAAGAAACTTAGAAAAAAAAGAAAAAAGAGCTGTTTGTTTAAGTCTGCCTTCAACAAATCAGTAGACAGATTAGAAACATTTCTTGGAGCACGAGGCGAGCTTGCAGCAGTCCTACCAAAAGCAGCATCACCTGTTTTACGAGCGGGAACATTGCAAACACCGTCTGGAAGAGCTGTTCTGAGGGGTGTCATTTGGAAGTGTTTTGGCCAGGATGACTCCCCGGGGTAACGTGGTGCAGGTTCAGCAAGGAATCACAGAGCCACCCAGCTCATCTGCTGGGTTCATCCCAGAGGGGGCTACAAGGAACAGACGAGGCCCTGCTGCCCTGCAGCGGGTTCGCCCCGTTACCAGTGCTCACCCCGGCACCTCCCCAGGTCTGGGCTGTGCTGAGCTTGAAGGTAAGTCTCCAGGGGTCATCTCCCCGGGGGGATTTTGGCAGCTTCAGCACGTGGTACCTTGCAGCGGAGCAAGTCTATCTGCCTTCCCAAGCTCAGGGCTGTGTCTCCTCTTGGATCAGATGCAGTCAATGAATACTCTTTCCCCTCTCCCCGCAGAGACAGAGGCATTGAAGGGCTGGGTGGATATCTCCTGATGAACACCAGGAGCTTGCACTACTCAGTGCTTCTCCTGGGAGCCTACCCACTGCTCTCTGGACACCGAGACACAGGTACCGTGACATGACCAAGGTCACCAATGGGTACACTACGTGATGGTGGTACAAGTGAGACGTTCCAACTACTTAGCAACCACTGTGAGATTATATTAGTGTATTTGTCCAGGCAGTGGGGAAATGTGCTGATTTTTACAGACGTTAACTGGATTCTCGGTGTAAGAGATTACTTCCATCTTTAGCAAAAAAAAAAAAAAATAATCCCCTTCCAAACAATCTAAAATCCTTCATAAGGAATCAAACGAATTACTGGTACTAAAAGAAGATGCTTGCAAAGGTTAAACAAGTGCCCTAGAGATTCAGAGAAACTTCAGGTTGGATCATAGCGGATTTTTGTCCATTGAGGAAGTCTGAGACAGACCCTGCCATAGATGTGGCACCCAGAGACTGGAGAAGGACATCCAACAGTCCCAGCAGTGTATCTGCACACAGGGCTGGGGGGCTAAGCTCCCTGATTCACTGCAGTTATCTAGAAGCCTAACAGGAGGGGTGGGAAGTTACCTTAATTGCTTAATGGCTTAAAAGTGCATTCCTGCCTCTCTGGAGTGCTGCTGCAGATGAGACACTAGCTGAGGAGAGAAGTGCAGAAGTTTTGGTTCAGCAGGTCCCATTATTGCCAGGTTAGAAGCCTGGAAAATCACAGGTTGCAGAAGCAGACTGGCTTAACCTTAACTACAGATGTGCTGCCATAATTATGGGTGCTGATAATGTGCAGAGCCAAGTCTGTTGTGGGACTTCTTTTCTCAGCTAGAATTAATGAAAGAATCCAGCAGCCCCACTGACTGAGAAAATCAGCAGTCAGTTAAGTGCATCCTGTCAACAGAAGGTGATTTTAATACTAGGCCAGTGGTCTCTCACTAACTAAAATAAACATTTGTTATTTGGTTTTGGGATTCTTTCCAAGAAGTAAAATACAGTTCAGAAAGGCTTTCAGAGCTGATTGCCTTCCACAGCCTGGTCTGCGCATGAGACCGACATGAGGAGCGGCTGCGAGGAGGAAAGGAAGAGAAGGGTGGGAAGGAACAAAAGGCGTTGAAAAGCTTAGATGAGTCTCAAAGCTGAAAGAGAAACAAATCAATGTCAGGAATTAGAGAAAGAACAAGCAGGGAGGGAACAGAAAAAAGAGCAGAACAAAACCAAAGACAACAGACAAAATGTGATTGATTGGGAGGGAGGGTGGCAAAAGACAGCTGAGTGACTGGTGGAGGTAATGGCATAGATATGAATCTGGAGAAGGGGGTCTGGAGACATTCTCACAGGGATTTCTAAGGGTAAGCTGGAGAAGCATATGACAGGAGTGATGTTCGTGTGGTTGTTGCTTTTTGGGGTGGTGATGGAGGAGATGACCCTTAGAGGTCTCCTCTAGTTCTGGTTGTGGTCAGGCATCTCATGGCCCCCGTCTGCCTGCATCCCACAGCAGCCTTCACCCCAGAGGAACCGCAGGCAGAGACTTTACAGGTAAGATCTTCTCCTGAGTCTCTTGCCAGTCAACACAAGAGGTAGCCAACTGAGGAACAGGCTTGGAGACTTGTGCCTGGCCAGCAAACTGGCCAACAGCATGTACACACTGAGCACACACACAGAGCCCAGGGCCAGCCGTGGCACATGCTGCTCTTGTCCCGCTGTGGTTGTCTAGCAGAAGTTATCAGCTAAACACATCTTTCCTCTGGGAACTGGCAGGAACTCCCTGGTACCTCCACGGTGAATACAGTTAACAGTAAAACAGCTGTCCATAAAACATCTGTGTGTGCAGAGGATGTCAGGGGAATGCTCTGACCCCAAACCCACAGCCCTCGGGGTCTTCCCCTGATGAGAAGATGAGCTTTCATGGTGGCTGCTTGTCCTGTAGGGACCTTGCGTCTTCTCCCATGGCTGCACGAGAGGCAAGCCTGCATTTAGCCATAGTTTCTGCTCTCTGTTCAGTTCCCAGCAGATTAAAGATTGGCTGCTCTTTTAGGAGAGGTGTAGGCAGATCCGAGGGCAGAGGGAGGAAAATGTAATAGCTCTTCACACCATCTCTCTAGAAAGAAAAAAAAAAAAAAACCAGCTCAGTAAAATCACAGTTTTTCTTATTGCTTGATGCTATACCTATAGAAATCAGAGGAAGAATCTACCATTCAAACCGTATTAAGTGCTGATATCATCATTTTGGATTTTGTGTTGTCCAATAACCTGTCAAGTGTCGTCAAGACTAGACCATAATAAGGTTTGTAGGCAGAGATTAAATCTTTTTTCCAGATGATCTGGTATTACTGGAAAATTAGGAGAGCTTTCCAGTATCCAAGTGCTTGTGAATAAGAGGAGTAGCCTTCAAAACTAAATAGGAGTTGAGAACAGTTGTTAAGAGTTTAATTGGATGCGTGCCCCTTAGACCACGATGGGAAGAAAAGCAGCAGGTGTAGTACTCGTGAGTGGTTAGAGAGACAACCTCTCTTCACCGAAGGCTCCATGTCTTGTGTGCTTTTCTGAATGCGTTTCAGATGCCTGCAAGCTTTGTGCCTGCTGCTGGCTAGGAAGGCCGGCCAAGGAGTGGGGCGTAAGCCTTGATTTCCTCCACCTCAGCTGCCTCTGGACAGCTGGGCCAACCCAGAGCAGGATGTTCCAGTTACTCAGACGAGCACGGCCCCGTGCATTGCACGACCCGGTAGGTGCAGGCTGCGGCTGCCAGCCTGAGGCAGTGTGGGCAGCTGCCTCCTCCCTGGAGGAGGGCAGAGGATGCGCTGGGAGAGCGTGAGGCTCAGCACACTCAGGCGGTTGGATGGCGGCAGATCCTGTAATGAGGTGCAGGTTTGGGTTTGTGACCCACAACCCCGAAACGGCAGGATACTTCACGCCTTCCAAATTTCACTTGCTTATTCTTGTTCCTGTAACCCCTGGGACCTTCATGCCCAGGGAATCCCGTGTTGTGAATGCAGCCGTGTTACAACCAAATAAGTTTCCGTAATTCTCCACTGCTGCAGAAAAGCCCTCAGGGATCCCTTGGGATTCCCAGGTGACTGCAGACACAGGGAGAGCCTGAGCTGTGTGGCTCACATGTCATTTGCTAGATGCTTAGATAAATTCCTTACTCTTATTTAACTCCTGTGGGGTTCTACTCTTCGATGTTGAAGCTAATGGCTAACAGTAGCAAAGAGTCACCACGATATACTAAAATGTGAAGTTAAAGGTGTGATATTGCTTGTGTGTTGCAAACTTGTGGCTATTCTCGTATTAGAGCATTTGCTCAAATGTCCTGTTAATGGGGGGGAATGCTTTCCTCCCTCTTGTAACTATTTCACACTGCAGGGAAATCAGAATCTGCTTCTGAAACAGCTACAAACACTGTAGCTGTTAATAGGGTAGAAAGATGCTCAGCACCTCCTATGTGGTTCTCTGCTCCCACTAAGCAATCAGCACCATGCAGGATGAGGCCCTGTGTTGGCATCAGTTACTGAGGAAACTGCCTCTATAGACTTGGAGCATCTGTTTCTATTAGCAACAGCAGCTTCTGCATTTAAGCATGTGTTAGTGCATTTAAGCTACTCATTAGCGAATTGAGTTTGTTTGGGGGCTGCATGGTGAGAAAGGGGTTGCCACAGGAGAGCAGGTTGCTCTCAGGGGGACAGATGGCGGGGCAGGCAGGAGAGGGGAGAGCACGATTCCTACATTCACCTGTGTAAGAGCTGGGAGTCCTCTCCCACCCCACACGCACATCTCCTATAAAACAGGGTGCTTTGAAAGCCAGGGAAGTGCCTGGCAGTCTGCGAGGAGCAGAAGTACATGTGGCTAAGAACCGTGCCCTGCTGCCACCAGGAGAGCTCAGGGCCCTTCCATGTGTCCAGAAAGCTTCCCCCAGCCAGCAAGGACAGACGGATGCTTTGGGTAGCAAAGGAGTGAGGTAACATGGGAAAGCTCTCGTGGGGCAGTTCTCTTTCGGAAACAACAGGATGCTGCCAGCGTGTTCCCGTAGCTATTCCCGGCAGGTACACGGAGACGGAAATGATTTCTGCCGCGATGACGAGAGCAGTGCGTGGAGAGCCATTGCCTTTACCTTTCGCTGTCAAACGTGCCAGGCTCAGAGTCTGCAGGCGAGCTGGGAGTGGGATGGAAGCCAAGCCGCTCCTTCGCTCCGGTGGGCTGGGGGGAAGCGCAGCATCTGCTCTGCCTTCCCGGGCATCCGCACGTCTGCCGCCTTGCATCCGTAGCCGGGAAATACACACTGAAGGGAGGCTGGATGTGGGAGGGTGAAACACTGCAAAGCAGCAGCCGTTTCAGTGAAGGGCAGCTCTCTGCTTCTGTTTGCGATGCAAGCAGACCATCAAAAAAACAAAGGCACAGCTTTCGCTGGAGAGCAGCCACAAGGCAGTTGTGAAAGTTTTTCCTATTTACCTATAGGAAAATTTAGGAATATAGGAATTTTGTTGCATGTCTCAAGGAGGCTTTGGCATTTCCTCTGGAAAATAGGCTGCGATCACTCGGAGAAGTGGTGTGTGGAAAGATTACGGTGGGAATCACCAGTGAGATGAGCAGCTGAAGTGAGCCACAGACTATATGAGCATGTTTAATTAAAGATGTGAACATTTTGTTCTGCTGCAACAAAGCTTGTATCTATAAAGTATCAGTGTTTTCTCGTTAAAGAAAACAAACTCCTGTAGCTCAGAGGGTACATGAGGTGAAAATACATTGAGGTTCTGTTTTTTCCTTGTATTACTCCTACAAAGCAGAATCATTACTTTCTACAATAGAAAAGCTAAATTCTTCTGTCTCAAAGCATTCTGCTGGAATGACTAAACTAGTCAGGCAGGGTTGTTTGGTAGCTTATAGCCAGTCTTAGAAGCCTAGCCAAGCTTATAGCAGTTCAGCTAAGTAGATTAACATGTATGAGTCTTTGAAGCTATCAGTCCCTCGCAGAGAATTTGTATTAGGCACTTTCGGACACTTCTGGCGAGTCCTTCCCAGATGATAGTGCTTGCTCTCCACCAGATTCACTAGGCACGCAAACTTTTCTTTTCTTCTTGTGGTTTTGTATTTCAGTTTGTTTCACTGAGAAAAGCGAAAGGAAACACATTTGCGTATTGCCATGGTTGCAAAATCTGGCATTCCAAAGGCAAATCGAGTTCCTTTGTATGTTATTGGGTCATCTGTGATGAAGCGAGGGGCAAAGAATGTGTCAGAGTCCTTCAGCTTTTGAATGCTCAACGAGAGAAGCATTTAAAGGGCATAGCCAGGAGGTCTGCTGTGATCTTGCTGAAACAGCTGCAGGAACCGTCTCCACTTGATGCTCACTACAACTCCTCAGCTGATGATATCTGCTGTCATAGCCAACATTGACAAAAGAGACATAAGGGCTACTATTTCTGCACAAAACCATCTGGCTTATTTTAACAACCTTAATTGGTACAATTAGTGAATGATACCCCATGAGCTGAGCTAGCACAGAGGGCAGGGGAGATGTGTTGGCATGTCTACATCTCCAGGTGACAGCAAACAGCTCTAGGGCTGCCATCGAAGGAGAGGATGCAAATAACTTCTTAAATTCCTTCAGGCAAGTCTCCTGTGGAGAAGTCTGACAAAACATGGGTGCTTTTAAGATTTTTGAGCCATCACTTAAAAATGGCACACTGCTGCAATGCCTGAAGAGAGCAGTACGTGCTGCTGTTCGGGAAGTAGATGGCAGCTGACTCCTGTGGGTCTCCTGGTGCTGGTGTGTCTCTTGGGTTTGCTCAGCAGGCAGCTTAGGGAACAGTTTCTGGTAGGGTTGCTGAAAGATCTTACTTTTGCATGAGGTTGCAGAGCAGTTGAGAGAAATAGGAAATACTGCTGAGGCTGCTCATTGCACTTCTGACATGCTCTTGCCTTGCTGTTGCTGTTGAAAGCTCAATATTTCTCGGTTTTCTCTTCCAGTGCTAATATTATGCCTTAGTGCTGCTATGTACATGATTTTTATCGACTGTCCCTCCAATGGATGCCCTGTTGATGCTCTGCCCATTACAGGTGATGGTAGCTAGAAAAATGCACTCCTATGGGGCCCTGCTCCAGAAAAACACATCATGAGGCTGTGTGTGTCCCCAGGGTCAGCAGTGGAGGGGCTGCCCTCTGTGCCAGCTGTCTTCAACGTTCAATGAGGTTGGAAGAAAATGAGTCAGGCTGGGAGTACAGCTGGGCTCTCTCCTCGCAGGTATCCACCTCTAATCACCCTCACCTTCTGCAGTGAGAAGGCACTATTGTTGAAACCTACCTGCCTGGAAACGAGCTCTCCCCGAGCAGCCTAATGCTCTGCATCCTAGGTAAATTATTATAAATGTGTTTATAATTATTCACCTAATTGCAAGTGCCTTCACAAATTATTTTCCTAGCACTTAAGGGGACTAAAGTAACATCTGAAGCTATAGGAATTAAAATATAATGCAACGTGATAGCACGATAACATCACCAAAAAGCCTGATCTGAGTGGGATTAATGTCTCAAGATCCTAGCCACAGAGGGCTAGTTAGGACAGATAGGAGCTTACAGTGCAGGAAACTGCTCCAAAGAGTGTGAACAGGCAGTGTTGTAGGGTCATTGTATAAAGGAGGAGAATGCAGGGCACCAGGAGATAAGGACCTTTTTTTAGAAGTATGGTAAGGGTGGTGGTCACGGGCACTGTCAGAAAGAAACCACAAGTGGGTGTTTGTTTTCATTGGACAGGTTTTCTGCATTCCTTTTTTTTGGTGTGGGTTTTTTTTTTTTGTTACAGTGACAGGTGCTCTGAATAAGACATCCTGGTTTTCTTTGTCTTTTTCTTCTACGATGACGTGAGAATTGCAGAGTAGTTATTTCTGAATAAAGACAGTTTCAGTCTAGAATATAGAGTCCACAGAGGGGAGTTACATGGTGAAGATACAGAGGAATAGATATTCAGCATCACTGTCACAAAGCAAAGACCTTTGCAGGTGCCCATCCACAGCAGGTAAGGCAGGAGGCTTATCCTCTGCAGGGTGAATTCAGAGGGACAGTGGAATGTGCAGGGGTGACAGTTAACCAGGCAATGAGGACACTTGGCCTCTGGCTGAGAGTACTTTTGTTTATAAACGCAGCGTCCACTTCCCAGGAAAATATTTTTGATGTTAACTTCAGACATCCTCTCTCTGAGAACGGCCCAGCCTCCTGGCTTGCCCAAGAGACAATAGAAGGAAAACAAGCACAATAGGTGCATGTGCTAAACACTTTAATGAGCACTTCCACACCATTCTCCTGGGTTTCCCCACATCCCCATGAGTCAATAAGCACCTCATGCAGCTTTCTAGATAGCACATAATAAACTGACACAGCTGTGGACTAGCCCAGACATTAGCTCTCATTCACTGAATAACTGATAGAAACGTGAACTTATTTTGTTCCGTGTATATTGTCTCAATATGATATTCCTAGGAATTCCTTTGCCTGTGTAAGCTTTCTACAATTATGCTTAAAATATTTTAGATGCAGTTATACAAGTTTGTGCAAATTTTGCAAATGCACAAAAGCTCAGCTGATCTGTCTGCACCTGCAAACAGAAAAAGGTCCTTGAATTTGTTGCCCTGTGGCTCTGGAGGACGTGTGCCTCTCTGTTGTCTCTGGTTCATTTTAAATCGCCAGTGATTACGCTTCGATTTCCATTGTCACCCAACATAATATCCTCCTCCAGTAGCACTTTGTGATGCACGGAGTGTTCAGTAAGTGCTGTAAGTTCTGCATCAGAAATTCAGTATTTATACCAGTTGCTTGGGACAATTTTATCTCCTGGAGGCATGGCTTTTAAACTATGACTAATACTTTGCATTATATCTGGGAGTCTTTCATCTCCAGCTCTCAGATATTTAGTCCAGACAGACGTACATTATTCCCAAACTCCTCAGTCTTTCCCTTCAAATTCACACAAGAGAAATTTTTATGGTTTATGCAAATGGAAAATTATCAGGTTTCAGAAAATGTGTTTATTTTTTAATATTGTTTGCACATAATCAGTAAGAGGATCTGGAGCAAGGGATGTGGATCACAAAGCTTTGCACAGAGAAAAGGGATGTGAGTAGAGAGGAACTTTAGTTCTATTCTTTTAGACATTAACAAATAAGAAGTGTGCTGTTTTGGAATGAAATCCTGCCTCCATGTCCAATGATGTAAATCTGTTGAGGCCAGCTATTTCAATAAAGTTGGTCTGACTCTGAGCTCTATGTTGGTTACACCAGCCCAGGAACCGTTCTGATTGTTTCTGCCCCTCTGCTGACTCTCTCTGACAGTTTATCCAAAGCTTTGCCATTATCTGAGCTCGTGAAAAGCTCATCCAAGAATTAGATTTCACTTAGTATTTTCCGTCATGCTCTGGGTTATACTAAACGCTCATTATCTTTGCATGTTTTGGAAGTGTGTGACTTCAAATCTAATTTAGCATGAGAATTCAGAATTAGGGATTGCTGGGAAATTTTCAGCGAAATAGTTTTGCTGAAGAAAGATTTTCTCAAACTGGGAGTGCACTGCTAAAAACAACATTTCTACTGGAAAAGGTGATTGCTTGGGGTGTGGGAGACAGGGATACTTTTTTCACACTGCCTCTTCCTCCCTCCAGTCAACACCCTAATGCTGCTTTTGCTAATCTGGAGTTAATTTCTTACTCAGCTGAACATGTTGGAACAATATTCTTATTGAAACAGAGATTTGAGCCTGAATCCCTCAGTCTATGTCCATGCTAATTGAATCAGCAATGCTTCCCAGCTCCTGGCTCTGGGCACCCCACCTTGGGAATGTCCTTTCTCCTCCCCTCTGGGTATTGGTTTTCTTGCAAACCTCAAGACTGAGGCAAGAGCTGTGACAACATTTTTCTGATCTCGGTGAGTGCTGCGATGTATCTGGTACACTCCTAAGCCATGTCCCACAGCTTGCTGGCCTGGCCCTGCTACTCATGACACAGGGGCCTTCCTTTTATTTCTGTTTGGGGAAAAAGGAAAAACACTTTTAGGAAGTTCTTCACTTCATCCCTTTGCCAAATCAGACTTTTCAGAGTATTTTTGATGGCCAGAAGACTTGGCCAGAATGGGACTACTCCTCATTGCCCTTTATAGCTTTAATCATGATTTTCCCTGTTTGTATGATGAACTCCAAACTGTAGCTTGGTTGGCAGCTCAGTATCCCTTTAAATCAATCTTGGTTTCTCCTATGTCATTAATATTTTATTTATGTTGTATTACATTTTGCATCAATCTCCATGCCAACAGTTCATGCCAGGAGCAATGTCTGATAGAATAATTTAAATCCTCAGAAATACAAGCACTTCCTTTTTGGATAGCTTCATTAAGTCAGATTTGTTTTGTCCTTTGTTTTGCGGTGTCAGAAAGCCAAGGCTGGGTGTGTTCTTGCTCTGCCCAATGCGATGCCTGCAGTGCTGTCCAACGAGGACACCTCTTCATGTGGCCAGAGGTGAAGATTAACCCTCACTTAAGTGTTACCCATGACTGTCACCAAATCCGTAGGGAAAGGCAGAGCCTTTCACTAGGCCGGATGATAGTTCTGGGAAAATACAAGGTTTTTAGTAGAAAGTCCCTTCCTTGGGACGTCTATAAACTCTTTCTTGTGGTGTTGCACCATCCTGATCACACAACCACTACTGCTCCCATTCTCTGTTAGTGAAATCCATGTAATGACTTTATTGTTTCCCTGTTTATATTGTTTATCTGAACTGTAGGTTCCTGTCTGCTTCTGCTACTGTCAAGCAAACCCCTGATGCTGGAGTGGAGGAGCCACTGAGAGGGAAGACAGAGGTAAGATTAGCTCCCTCTTAACTACATACAGGATGGTCACAATTCTGATTTATGCTGCAGATTTGCTGAGATCCATGTGAAGTGCCTTCTAGGAGATGTATCCGATGTCTGCTACTGAACGTCCATTTGTTCATGGAAGCTGTCTTTCTTCCCTTTTATCCTGCAGTGGTAACAGTGGTAATAATCAGTTCTCAGCCCATAAAGTCCTGCAGAGTACAAACAGCAAGATGATTTCTGCAAGGAATATTCTAACCCTGTGCTCATTGCACTCCGGTGAGTTCCAGAAAAATGTGGGGCACCCACTGCTATAGAGCACATGGCTGGGACGGGGTGAGCTGATGGGTGTCTGGCCCTTAGCTGAGCTGGGACCTGCTGACTTGGTGTTCCTCTGCCCACACCTCCAACCAGCCTCACTCCTCTAGCTGTTTTTTGAATGTGTGTGTTACACCTCAGCATGATGGAGGGTCACGTTTGTTATTTCAGCCTTTAGTAGATGTCCCATAAAGAGCAAGGAACGGTACTTGATCCCACAGGTCCTGGAAGAGGGGACAACTCTGTTGGGACTGCATGACTTCCAGCTGCCCTCTCTGGGATGCTCACACCAGCACCAGAGATATGCAAAGACCAGTAAAAAACAGATGAGAAGGTGAGCAGAAATAAAACAGAAAACGAAACTATTCAGGTTAAAGTAAGAGAAGAATAAGCAGGAGGGTACAGCCAAAAAAAAAGAATGGAGTGTCAAGGGAAAGAGCAGCAAAAAAGCATGAGTGTCTCCATATTTAACAAAAAATGGATACAAGGGACCCCTAAGGGACTGTTATTGGAAATGCAAAGTCTGGAAAAAAAAATGTGTCAATGAGGGTAATGTAATGCCACACAGGAAAGATGTGGCACCCAAAATATTTCAGACTTCTGGGGCCTGACATATTCAAGTTCTCTCCCACCGCATTCTTAAAATCCTAAGTCTGCAGGACTCAAGGAATGATGTTAATCACAGGTGTAGCCAAAGGCAGAGGTCTAGAAGTCCCAGCTGCCTTCATAAGCCCCTGCACCAGGGGGGATTAAAGAAAAACGAGTTTACTGGAGGGACTGTGGAGTTAGCACATATCGTCCCAAGAAGTAATTTGTCAGTATACAAGACCTCTGTGCAAGCAAAGGGAAAGGAAAAGAAAGATGCAGGCAACAACCTCGGCTTATACACATGGCTGCATTGATTTTCCATGCCAATTAATGCCGGCTAAGAATACAACCCTGGAGACCACACAGCGAACACTCTAGGCAAAATCGCCTCGCTTGAGATTTCAGATGCTATTGCAGACTCGTGGTATCAACCCTCCTTATTTGCTTCTGTTTCTTTTATTAAAAATCCATAGTGGGAAAAAGGCTGGTACATCTTCCTGACACTTGCAATGTAGGTTTGGGAATATCTGTCTGTTTCAGCAAACCAAATCTATCCCCTGTCTTGCTATATTTTTGTTTTGTTTTGTTCTTTGTGAAATATGATGAGTGGCTTTGCTTATTTTTCCCAACTAGCAGTTCCTTTACAGATAATTGCAAGCCCTACAACTTTCTGACATGGCAGGATTAAGAAAAATCTGCAGAAGTGTCATGCAGTGTGCTGTGAAATCTGACAATTTAAGAGGTTCCATCCTGGTCCTGACAGTGATGATTTTTGATACCCTTTTAAAATGCACTACTTCTGCTCTGCCAGGTATGGGGGAAATGAATGAAATCTGCAATCGTTTGTGCAGATGGGAGGGCATTGGATGATTCATTTGCTTTGGGGGTGCTAACAGCCATCCTTTACATGTCTTGTGTTGGTTTAACGGGTAGTTTGCAGCTGTGGGATCATTGCTATATTTTGTAGTTTCGTTCTATTATTAGGTATTAAAGGAATATGAGACCACAGTGTTGTATTAAACTACCAGTGCCTGTATTTATTGGCACCACCTGGGGATTAGAACAGATGCTGTCACTCTGCTGAGTTGTCTTCAAAGCAGGGGAGATATAATGACTACATGATCAAAGCACCCATGCTTCGTCCCATTGTGCAGTAATTACAGATGGAAACGGTTTCTAAACAGGCAGCGTTGGCTCGGATGAAACAGAGGCTTTGCCCCACACAGCAGGAGTCGGCGCAGGAAAGCAAAGCCAGTCCCAGAAACCTTCAGTGGTTCAGAGATGGGAAATGCTTCATAGTCACGATGGCTTCTTCCAAGGAGAAAGCCACTGCAGGAGGGTCCAGCAGTACCCTCTGGGGCATGTAAATACCCTGTGGTCACCCTTTGGGCATGCAAATACCCTGTGGTTAGCCAGATAGCTGCTTATTCACAATGACCAAAAACGATGTTTGTAACAAAAACTCTTTCAGTGACCTTTTGTGATAATTTCAGCTCATTCTTCCATGGCTGCTGGGCATGTTCCTGCCTCTCCAGAGGTTGACTGGGACCTTTTCACCCAAGGGAACCTCTGCACTCAGGGGAAAACACATTTACTTTGAAAACAGGGTGGTAATCTGTCCTTTGGAGGAAAACTGGAAGAAACTGTTGGAGCTACAATGGTGTATGAAATCTATGGCAGAGCCGCTAGCTCATGTTCCTTGCACGTGTGGGCAAAAGGGACACAATAAATAATGCAGCAAATGCACAATAAATAATTTAGGTACTATGAGGCTTGTCTGAGATACAGAACTCCTCCTAAACTTACAGAGCCTCTCTCTCTTTTTGCATTGCAGGAGGCCTGCGGCACCTCAGACCTGCGTCGGTGGCATCCTGATCCTGCCATTGCCAGGCACAGCTCCAGCTGCAGCAAGTGGCATGCCGAAAGGCAACACTTCCAGAAAAGGTCTGAGCAAGTCATTTGAGCACTAATTGGCATTAATACTAAGCATAGTTCTGTTACCTGGCTTCAGCCCAGTGCAGGTCGACATGTGCTGGTGGGGTGTAAGCAGCAACTCTCAGTCGGTGGGTTTATGGTGAGTCATCTCTGGAGCCAGGTGGCCTTTATGGTGTTGCTGTTCAGAGTTTGATGATAAGAGTGTGTTGTGGTTAAGGACAAATGTTATCTTCCTCCTTCAAAAAAATGTGGAAACTGCTAAGGTAAACCTGAAGCTGGAGGCTAATGAGAGAAAGGCAAGACTCACCCAGGAGCTGGATCCCTGCAGCCCTCGCGTTCTCACAGATAATTATGAATAAAACACTGTTCTTTCAAAGCACTTTCTAAAATAAACCATCCAGATGGCTGTAAGCGAAGACCTAGTCATCAAGCTGAGTAATGCTTATTTTGAGTGCATTAACCAAGAAATGTGTACAATTGTGCTGAATTATGCACAATGCAACTTAAACAGATGCACATGCAGAAGCAGGAATATCACAAGCGTCAGACAGCGATGGTTCACACTGTCATTCTGGTCCTCATCTATGGGACAGTCCTGAGAACTATTTAAGGTTGTCTCACATATAATGTGTAGAGAGGAAGAATGTATTTCTCTCCTACAGCTTTATAGGTACTGGAATCACTCAGAAATATACAACAGGAGATACTCAGTGCTAAGCGAAGGTAAATGTTCTCTCTTTTCGAGACGTGGTGGAGAGGACAGAGAGATTTCCTTATAGTCTGTGAGAACAAGGTTCTTTGGCTTTTCAGGCAATACTGAGGTTCTTTCCCCTGGGATGTCCAATTCAAACTTGGAAAAAATTACATCAGAAAAGTGACACTGTCAGAGGAAGGCAAAACCCAGGTGCTCTACGAGGGCTGCCTACATCCGTAGTGTAATAGAGCAAAATACATATTCACAGAGATGTTTTCTAGCTTGCTCTGCCCAAACTAACACGCTTGTTTAGTGCTTGTACTGGAGTGCCTGGTAAGCGCAGAGAGGTGTGCTTGATTGCTTTTAATGGGCACACTCAGTGGGATGGCTTTCAGCAGCACTTACTGCCTGAGTGGCCAGGCAGCATCACCAGGTCTGTCCAGCTGAGGAATACTGGAAGGGTCTTGTTGGCTGCCACCGCTGCTTTGTAGTTTCCTGACTTCGCTCCTCAAACCTCGAGCAAAAAGCTTTCTGCAGGGAACACCCCCCATAGCACTACGGAGGCTGCTGCGAAGTGCCCCCCCCCAGCCCCAGGACAGACGGGAGGGCTGTGCATCAACGCTGCCCTGCTCTGTGCCTTGCACGCTGCAGAAGCTTCAACTGAACAAAATACCTCCTGAAACTGAGTTTGTCCACTGCACTCCAATTTACATAACTAAACTTTGTGCTAAGATACAGCCTGAGTAATAGCGGTTGCTTTATTTTTGTTTTTTTCCTGAATGCAATCTTTATTAGCTGTGAAATCAAGCTCTTTCCCTAGCTGGAAGTCTGTGAGCAGCCTTCATGTATAGGAAGATTATAGTGGCATAGCAGAAAAATAAAACTAGTAGAAGCTCTTGAGGCATAAATTCAAACCCTCATTAACCTCTGTGGGCTGCATCTCAAATCTGAATTTTTATAGAACGTGGGTGGTATTTTCAAAGCGAGTTGCTGGAATTGGTTGGCTTAGAGGATTGACTTAGATGATAACAGCATGTTTCTGAACCACAGTCCTCTGCCTGGACAAGATGCAGGCTGTGGTTTGTGCTGGGTACCTCAATGATACACGGTTGTGCCTGTGGTGTGGGGGTGGCTCCAGGTCCCTGCAGTTCTGGTGCTGGAGAGCAGAAAAGGAGTGCATGGAGCAGTGGGATTGACACACAGAGCTGCTGAGAGACTACTTTTGATTTTTCTGATATTCACTAATTCAGTTATGGCACGCTTTTTGTGTGTCTTTATTATTTTTTTCAAGAAAGAGTTGAACTTCCTTCTCTGGGACAACTCAGCTTTTTTACTCTGAAACCCCAATTAAAATTGAAGAGTGTGGTGGATGTGTCATCCCAACAGTTCTGTATCGCTCCTGTCTTTCACCCAGCACTCAGAGGAGTCCCTTATTACTGACAGTGCATCTTGTTGTCACTGGAGACCCAAATGCCAGGAATGAGGTTACACTGGCTTTGACACAGGAGAAGTGCACTTGGTTCTTGAGCTTTTGCCTGTCTCTTAATTGCATCTGGGAGCATCAAGCTCGCTCGTTTAAGCTGTCATAACACGAAGATTTCTGACTCACCACTACAAAAGCAACAAGAGATAAACTACTGTACTTATGGAAGTTTAGGTTACGACTGAAGCCTTGTCTTTAATCAAGGACAGACTTTGTCCCTAGAAAGAGTAAAGGCTAAAGGCTAAATTCCAGGTCCAAGAAGGATGCATGCTGAAGGGATTCCCTGCTAGAATTTGAAAGGATCTGTCACTCACTTTGTTATCACAAAGGTCTTTGTACTTCAGACCTAGGAATTCTCCACATTTTATTAGAAAGAATACTAAAATTTGAAGGATAGATGAAGAAAACCCCACTTATTACACGAGATGATAGCAGAAATGTGTTTGTTTTTTTCTTAAGGCAGTTTATCTTTGGCTTAAGTAAGGTATGGATTGGAGGAGTAACTTAATCTTCATATTTTTTTTAAATAAGTATAAATAGCTGAATCTCCACTTTGAGGAAGCAGCAGGTGGTGATTTGGCCACAGCAGATCCTAACCACAAAGTTCGGGGAAAATTTTACTTATGGAGCTTTTTATCTTTATTTTATGCAGGTGGGAAGGAGTGTGAGATACTGAAAGATGTGGTCGGTCCCTGGGGAGCAAGGTAGACATTTACAAAAAAAAAAAAAAAAAAAAAGACAGTACAAAGAAGAAAACCTATCTGAGTGCATGAAAATCAGATGAAGAAATATTGTCTTTCCTTCTAAAAAGAAAGCAGCAGTTCAACATTTCCTTGGTGTAATAATACAGCTTAATAAGAGCCAGATTCTTGTGGCTTTATGCGTTAAAGCATGTAGGCAGGTTGCTACAAGGAGATGAAGAAAAACCCTGCAGAAACAGGATTTTTTTTTTTTTCTTTTTTTTTTTTTTCTCCTGTAGCTGTGGTTTTACTTTAGAGCATCCCAGAGGCAGAGCTGTGGATTACTGGTTCGTGAGCACAGCCTGCCGGCCCCGGCCGCAACCAGCAGCGACGGGCACCAGTCCTGCTCGCTCCTGATCCCCTCCCACGAGTCCGTGTTTTGAGTTTGGGAACGCTTCGGTTTGTGTTTTCCCCTTGGCAGTGGACGTGCTCCCTGAAACCCCTGTGAGATACCCACCGCCTTTTCTCCGAACCATGGGGAACACACAGGGAAACACCTTGCAGCTCTCTGCAGGGACAGGAGGTTTGAACTTTTGCAGATAAAAGCCAGAAAAAACCTCCTGAAACAACGGAAAATAAGTAGTTCCTCTTCTCTCAGACCGCCAGGCTACTTGAGGGTCTGAGGGATTGCGGGGTTATTGCAGGCTGTGGCAGCAATGGACATCGCCAGGCAGAATTATCCCCTTATGAGGCTCGCTCTGAGCTATACCCAGCATTTCGGTCCAGGTCTGGCTGTTAGCAGACTCTACAGCTGTGCCTATGTCATGTTTAAGTCCCTGGGTTTGCTCTAAGCTAACTAGTGTGTCTGTACCTCTGGGAAAGGTGTTTGGAGACAGCCCTTCGTGCCGTGGGGCTGTAACCCAGTTGAGGAAGGGCTAGTATTTTAATCTATGCCTGCTGACATCCATCTGTAACACTTTCTCCTCTCATTTCATTGTACTTCAAGTTGCACCTTTCCCTCCTCCTCATTTTCCCCTTGGGAAGGCTGCAGAACATGAACGTCATGTTTAAAAAGGAAAAAAAAAAAGTTAAAAAAGGAACCCCCAGAGTGCATGGGCTATAATTTAGGCAAAGGGGTGATCAGGCACAGCCAGGTGCTGTACACCGCAGCCTCCATGCTACAGCTCAGCTGCTGCGGGTGCGAATCTCCTGCCCTCAGTCCCCTGCCTTTCCTGCCTGCAGACTCCTGCTCCCACAGAGCTGGGAAGATGAGGGTGGTCTTCTGCGTAGCTTGCTGAAGAATTGTCTGTCTGTCCTGGCTGGCTGCAGGTATGACTGATAAAATCAATCAGTGTTGTTTCTCAGTGCACGTGCCCAACGTTTCTTTAGGACGAATTATTTGTGTTTGGGGCTCATCCCATAAATTTGGCCCAAAGCACTTTTTTTGTACAGAAAACACTTTTGCATAAAACCAGCTTTTTAGTTTGGTGGAAGCTCTCGTTTTCAAACGAAAACCTTGGAGCAATCCTTGTTCCACAATCCTTGCCATCAGAAGTGCTGCCAGGTACCAGTACAACGAGACTGGGAGACCTGCTGTAAGGAGAGAGCACGGCTGTAGTGCGCAATGCTGTCAGCTGCGGGGGTACGGGAAGAGGTTTCCTTCTGAGATTTGGTTGCTTGTTTGCAAAAGCAACTTGTTGTGGAGTCTGCATGCCACCCCTCTGGATGTACAAGAGAGAAACCTTCATCCTAGGGAAGATCTGAGCCATCAGCCTCCTCTTCCTCGACATGCAGGTACGCTGTGACACCTAAAGCCGTGCCCACCGCAGCTGCTGGAGGAGAGACCCGAGTCAAGGCCAGCGGCTGCTGCACCGAAATTCATCTCACCACCAGATCCCTCCCCCCCACCTGCTGTGTAAGCTCTAATTAAACCCTTGCAGCAGAATAATTAATCATTAGTAAGATAATTAAATATTACTCTGTATTATAGTAAACATTAGTTATATATTAACAAGCTTGCTATCTATTCATTAACGTTTTAAGCCTTTCCAAATGCCCTTTATCACACTGCAAGTTTGTGTTAAGTATCTGCCTCAAATTGACCTTATGCAAGTGCCCTTCTGCTTGCTATTAAAGGTGTCACAAATTCCAGAACCAGTTTAGTTATTTTGCCCCTTCAGTTATTATCTCTCTTTCTATTTGGATTTATTTAAATTCAGCTGTAGTGAAGACATCTCATTATTGATATGGAGCTATGCAAACTTCCCAGAGATTGAGGGAATCACTTCCTAAAATGATGTGTGTTAACTGAGGCAATGATTCTTTTTTGCTATTGTTGCTTTTGTGCTGCTTGCACCAAGCATTGGCAGACCTTATCCCTCACACCGGAGTACATGCCCTAGAAAGATAAAGGCAGGGAGCAAGAGAGGGCAAAGCTAATGGGTATGTATAGCCCCAAATCAGATTCAGAGCCACAGATCCAGTTTTGGCCCCTGATTTCCAGCTCATTATGGCAGATCCTTTAATTTCTCTGCACCTCCCTTCCCTCTCTGGAAGCTATGGGGCTATTTCTCCTGTGCCCTCTCTATCCTTTTTTGCTAAAATTGTAAGTTCCTTAAGGCTGCAGTTTGTGCAGGCTGATGTCCAGCATCAGGTCTCCCACCTGCAGGGTTTGCACCCCAGTCACTGGCAAGGTAAAATGATGGGCATGAGCCAAGTAAGTGAAGAAGGGAGCAATGGGACCTGCTGACCATAGCACCTAACTCTGCAGTGGTGAGGGATTTGTGGCCAACGCAAGGGCAGAGCTGCTTTTATGGGTCAGGCTGGGCCACAAGGAAAGTACTTATAATGTCTGGTTGGAGGGAACGCCTATCCTCCCCATCTGAAAGCCATCTTGCAGGACAGTCCTAGTAGCCTTGGCTATGAAGTCGTGGCTTTCATTTCCCTACCTGTGGGTTAGTCAGAGCGGCAGATGCAAGCCAAACGAGGGATCAAAAGACCTGTTTGCCAGGTCGTTGCTTGGGGGATGAGAGGCAGCAGAGGTCTTCTGCAGCATGGTGCTGCCTATCATGCAGGACTGACGCTGTCTCCTCCCCATCCCAATCTGCAGCCCAGACCTGGCCATGGTGCAGGCAGGGCTCTGCAGGCGGCTGGAGATGTGTTTGAAACCCTGTCCATGCTGCTCGGGTCTCCTGTGTTTGTGGTGATGGACTGCGTCCTGGCTTGTCCTTGCTGAGCGATCCTTAATCTTTTACATCTTTTAATTAGGGCAATTTCTTTTGGCCTGCTGGAAATGCTTTTCTCATGTAGATTAATTAAAAATAAAGCCTAGCTCTGACAATTTAATGTGCTGTGAGCTCTGGTCAGGATGCAGGCAGTCTTCTAAGCCATTATTCATGACATCTTTCTTGCTTCTTATTTACTTTTAAACCATGTTTTGTGGTAACTGGGGACAGTCGTTACTCATTCTCGGTAAAGTTACAGGCAGATTTAGTCCAGCTGTGAGAGCAAAGTTGTGTATGAAACATCACCTCCATCCTGGGGGCTGCAAAGCCCATCCTATGCTGCTGAAAGCAGTGGCATGATACCAGATGCCCTCGGGCAGCTTCTTTGTTTCGGGGTTTGCACCTCTGGTCAGCAGGGATTCCTGGCTTAAAGCCTGGCAGTTCAGCTATTTCGAGTCATGTTAATGTTTTCTGCTGATCATTCCCTTTCTGTTCACAGAAGCTGACTGGTTTGGTCTTTGCAAGGCGTGAAACAATCGTCTGAAGACTTGGGCAGTCAGTAAATCAATACTGGCTACTTAATGGCTTTGTTCTGATCTTCTTCGGGGTGTCTGTTTAAGTTCTAGTTTGGCTGGCCTGTGGCATTTGCAGAATTAGGACGATCTCTTGGAGAATATTCACCCTTGCGTGGATGACTTTGACCCCTTCTAACATATTTCCCAGAAAAAGTTATGATTCTGCATCGACAAAGAGTTTGGGCAAAGTTCCATTCCTTCCCAGTATGAATTTGTCCAAGGAATATTAATTCCTGTATTTCAAAGTCAAAAGTAAGAGCTGTTATAGACTGGATCAAATCTAAATCAGCAGGTGGGTTGATCTGGCACTGGCCTGCCACAAGGTCCCACCAGTGACAGGAGATGGGACAGGGGACTTGCACGTCTCAGGTCTAAACCAATCTGGGACTCACCTACTTTGATTTTTCTTCCTCAGACTCTCCAGGTTCTCTCAGGGATCTTTCAGTAAGGCTTCTTAATTTTAATTTCTTATAAGCAGAGCTTGGAGAATAAACCATGAATTTAACATCGTTTCTGCTGATAGCTCATTAATACATAGTGTGCAGCTTCCTTGGGTGTGTTCCTGGGCCCAGCTGAGAAAAGTGCTCTGATGAAGTGGGATTTTGCTTGTCGTGAATATTTATAGAAGTCTCTGTGCCTTGATAGTTCCTGTCATGTAAATGCAAAAGGGGAGGAAGGAGATTTTTTTTTTAACAGTGATTTTTGTACATCTTTTAGTCTACTTTTGAAGTCCTGGAAAACATTATGCTCTTTCACAGCAAGTTCCTGAATGCAGAGCAGCATGCTAACTAGCTGCGGCAGGACTGTTGCTTCACTTAGATGCTATAAGGGCAGCTGACAGGGCATGGCTGTACCTCCACCTGGACCCACCAAATTCAGCAAAGCTATTCCCAGTACAGTGTTTTTTGTGCTGACCTGAACATGCATTGACTGCAATATTCAGCAGTAGGAGAACATTCTGTTGGCGTTGCTGGACTTGCAGGACAGGTCTTTTGTTGGGCTGCATTTAAATGTGCAAGATGTAAGTGCATCACAGCATTTCCGCTGAACTTTCTCGTGCAACTTGGCATGCAGTATCATGATAAATGGAAATTACAGTGGTTATTGTAAGTTCTACCTAGAATAATTCTGCTTAAATTCCTAGGGGGTGCTAAAACACTGAATGGGAAGGGTACAGCAATGCTTTGATCAGGAGCCAGGTGTACAGCTGTAAAGAAATATATTTTTAAGATAATGCTGAGGCAACAGAGCTAGTGTTCTAAATTGAAAAAAGTTTTACACAGTGGCTGGAAAGGGCAGGGGTGGTGGTGGTAAAAGCATGTTGCCATGAAAGATACTCCTTCTTCTTACGGGGAAAACTGAATATTTTAAATCAGCAGCATTTTCTGGTTTAAGTGGCAGAAGACAGCCCAAAGCGATGAGTTATCGTTCTTGTAAATAACGCTACCTGCCGTGTCTCTCTTCTTACACCGGCATTTGGTGCTCCCTTCTGAAGGCTGACATTTGAGGGTCTCATCACGACACTGCATTGCAAGAACTATCGTGCAAAGCCACAGGCTCCCCACACCTGCAAAGTGCAGCTATGGGAAAGGCTGCGCTGTGCTGGAGCGCTGGCAAGTACCACTTAATCAGCGGCAAGTGCTGTTTCAGTTGTTTTACCAGGTAAAGCCTCCAAACTCCAGCGTTACTCATTTGACTTTTGATTGCACACTCAGTACCAGCACTATGCTTGTCTGAAGCCAGCTGAGCTGAATTTCTGTTCTTAGAAGGTAATTTTACAAACACATTAATAAGGATACAACAATTTCAAGTTAAGCACCACGAATAAAGAGTTGTTTTTGCAGGCTATAGTTGGTTGCAGAACCTTTAATTTCTTAATTTTATTTATTTTAAGTGTATTTTAGTTTAGGTTTTGATTTTTGACTCTTTCGGGCTTCGGAATTCCTGTGGCAAAATTGCTTCGTGTAATGATTTCATTATTCATACATTGCAGAAAAGCAAAAAAAGTCCCTGTATTGGATAGTCAAAAGATCAGGAAAATATTTCACACTATGTACAACAAAATATTACGAGGTAATTTTATTTTTTCCCCATTTTTAGGTAAAAATATTACAGTATACAAGATAATCTTATTAAAGGTAAAAATACGATATTTTGCTTTTTCTCTAAACAGCTCTACGTACAGTACACTTTTTTATTTTTTTTATTTTTTATTTTTTTGTACAAATATAACTATTATTCTATTAGGCTATCTGTATTCTCATCTGGCACTTAAGAGCTGATCACAGGTCACCTTCTGGTTCTGCTTGTTTTTCTCAGCTGATACCTAAATGCAATGCTCAACTTATAGGTGTCTCATGTAAACAAACAGCACAGTTCAGTGGTTCCCCAGTAGCAAGGTGTGCTTTAAGTAGTTGAAGTCATGTAGCTAAACATAAAACCCCAAGCAATCAAAGTCTGCAGCCGTGTTGAGCAGACCTATCACTTTCCAGTTGTAAAAGTGCAATCTGAGTACTTGTATTACTGCAGCCTTTAAAACAGATTTAATCCCTTCTTTGTCCTTTGTAAGAGCCAAGTACATAAGACAATTTCTACAATGATTTTTCCTTTTTTGTTTTGGTTTGGGTTTTTTTTGTTTGTTTGTTTGTCAGAATGTTCTCAGTGAAATTGAAGCCTTTCCATATTGACTCAAGGGTTTGAAACTACTGGGCTATGTTCTTTGTGATATCTCTCACACTATCGCTTGCTGTTTGACCTCTGGAATCCGAAAGCTGAGCTCGGTTGCATCGCTGCCGCTGGTTTAGTGTTCTTCCTTGAACTGAAGACATTAGCACGATATATGTTACTTCTGGGTATTCCTGGGAAGTGAGTTTCACATCATTATGAATATTTCAGACCACTGTTGTTGAAGCTGGGATCATCTAAGGACAGAAGAGAGGCTAGGTGTGTACAAAGAGACCATATCCATTGGTGGACTAGCTAATGTAGCTGGAAAAGGTGGAGAGGAGTTTGACCTTTTGTCAGGTTCTAGCAGAGGGGTGAAAGGATGCTTTATCCAGCAAGCTTGATTCATTTTTTCCAATGCTGTCATCCCATCTCAAAAGTAGATGACCTCTACCTGCCATGTGTTGCCTTGGTCATTTCAGCAGGTGATTTCTTTCTCATTTGCTTTTCTTTAGCCAGGGCTGATCAAAGTTATCTTCATGGATGCCTGTGTAAACACAAAAGGAAAGTACACACCTAACTGCACGAATTCTTTAAATTTTTCAAAGCTTGGCACATTTTTTCTTCGGACTTCATCCAATTCTGCTCAGTACAGTCTCAGTTGCTATAAATGAGCATAGTTGCATTGTCTTCACTAGAGTCAGACGGGTGAAGAACTGGCTTTTTTGCCTTTAACTAGAGGTGCCTCCCCTATGGTGCATCTATTTCTGGTGTCAAAGGGCATATATTTTTACCACTCAGTCACTTTTGTATCATGAAGGAGCATCACCAAGCACAGGAGTAATGCAAAGTGCTCCTACCAATACTTGCTAGTCAGCAAAAATTGAGTGTGCGGTACCCATCTTTTACATGTTTTTGCCCTCCCAAGATGCTGGTTGAGACTGAATAATGTTTAGAAAACCAGTTGCCTTTCTCTGGGTTCACCATCAAATGTCCTTATTTAAGTTCTTTCCAAATTTGTCGCTCAGCTGCTGTATTAGTCTTGCCAGCTCGCCAGTAGCTTGTGATTTTTCCTCTAAGAGTTCATAGCGGAGACTAGAAATATCTTGCTTAATCTCTTTAAGTTCTCCTAAAAGAAGGAAAATGTTCTTATTAGCGATATTGAACCAAATAAGGAATCCCTATGGTTTTAAGACCCGAGAGAGCATTAATTTCAGTGTGTTTGGTCATGAATGTGTGTGGAGCTCCATATGGTGTCCCTGCATTTATGCACTTAATATTTGCACTTATAAGAAATAGTCTGTGCTTGCAGTAGTGGTACTGACAGCAATAGCAAGTACGTGGGGAAAGTTCATCTCTTTCCTTCAATCTATTCTCTCTCCACATATTGATCTCCACCTACAGAGGGCATTTGAAGGAGATTCTTTTCCATCTGCATACAAATCGTACTAGGCACCGTGGCAATATGAATCTTTATCCAGCTCAAAAAAAACATCCTTGGGGCAGGCATGGCATTACAGTAAAAAATTGCTTTACTTAGGCACCTAGATAAGGTTGGGTGTTGGCAATACCCTGGGCCTTGTAAAGCAAGGAGAGGTGGAGCTATGGGGACCATGCAGAGATCTGATGAGATATGTGTTCTGCTAAGGAAAATGAAGAACTCAGAATTTCAAGAGCATAAAGGGGGCTCAGTCACCACTGCTCAAGCTTAGTGCAAGCATGAGCATGCTCTCTCTGCAGAGGAGTTATCTAAACTCTTACTGGCCATATCAGTAGCAATAACATTACACGCTCTAATCTGTGTCAATTCTAAAAATCCACTTGCCTTCATTGACCTCATCATTTTCTCGGTCAACCTGAGCCTTCAGTACATACCGCTTAATCAGACGTTTCATTATTTTCTGAAAAGGGAAGAGAAACATTTATCTTAGTGTGAGCTTATGCCTTGATTCTAGACTTATTATGAGCAATTCAAACACCTGATTTCACTATGGATAAAACCTGGCTTCAGAGGACGCAAAGAGAATTTTTTTGTTGCCTTCCCATTTATTTTCTACTTCATATTACTAACTTTGTACTACAAGAGTTGATGGGCAGCCATTCAGTAATAAGCCCACATATAAGGTACTTTGGAGTGTTTTGTGGGATGCACATGAATGTAGAGTATGTCCCACAGGCAGAAAGAAAACACAGCTGATCCAATAGCAAGCTAAGAAACAGGCTTGAGAGCCTTCCTTTAGCATGTTGCTGTTTAATGTAATAATAAAAAATACTTTACAGGAAGAAATAGTGGTTAATTAATGATGTTAGCAAACTCACTCAGGATGATGAACTAAACATCTGATCTGAGGTTAACAGAAAGAAAGATTGTTTGCCTTGCAATTGGGGTTTTAGGAGAGAAAACAAGTTTTGTGAAGGACAGAGAAAAGAGAATTTGAACAGAAGTGGAGAACTTGGCTTAAAAGAGAGAAGTTTCTTAGGGAAATGGCAGATTTTAAGGACACGCACAGGGAAAAAAATAGAGCCATGTAGACTTACAAGATATGAGATGATTGTTAGTAAGGAACGGTGTGTAAGGAAATAGTAGAAGATGGCTATGGCTATGAGCTTGCAATGTGATATTGTTCCAAAAATGCATAAGTAACATTTAGCTAGAAGGAAAGCAATTTTGGCAGTCTTGGGCTACATACTGGGCTACAGCCGAAGGCCTGTGTTATTGCCAGTTCTTCACTACAGAAAAGACATTCATCAACGAGGAAAAAAAATCTCAACTATGCTAAACCTGAAAAGGATTGTTCTGTCAAAGACAGCGATTTAGGTGCATCCTCTGCAACGAGAGGAGAGCCCAGTGAGCATCCAAGAACAGATACACAATTGTCTTTCATTGACCAGATGGCCTCTGATAAGGGAAAAGCCTCTCCTAGCATGGGCTTACTTATTCACAGAGCAGTCGGCTGTCTCTGCTTTGAACATCACTGACAAACGCTGCAGAGTGTCAAATATGAATTAAGAAATCGGTACACCTGCTCTTTTCTCTTAGTAGCCAAATATGGATTCTAGCAGTGCAAAAGGGATGTGAGCATCACAGAAGGATCCAGGTACTTGTATGTGTCATGCTGTCATGGAATAATGGCCTGCCTAAGACTGTCCTTGTAACAAAGAGGCCTCTGGCTAACGGGTGAGTCATTAAGGCAACAGAGATGAGACACAGTGCACGTACGGTGTGTTGAAGATGGCCAAGGTAGTAGAATCCAGAGGGAGGTAGGGTTGTCACCTGGGAAAACATAAATGAAGTAATGTTTGGGGAAAGTAGGGAAATCCTGGATCTAAAGAGAAATTTTTTCAGAAAAGATGACAGGAAATTTAGACTAAAACAAGGAACCAGCACACCATGAATGCTCTTATTACCTGGAAAAATATCATAACTTAACATCCCTTGACTCCAGTTCCCATACAGCTTGTATTTTTGATGGACACTACCCAAATGCTATCCTATGTTAACCACTAGGTGTGATAGAAGTCACAAGCTGAAGGCTGCCTGATTTATCAAACACATGTTGTAGTCAGACTTGTCTACAGAAACTAAATATTAAAAATGTGACCACTTTTTAAAAAGAGTCCTCTTAGCCACTTAGTAGGTATTTCTGCCAATTGCTTTAGGAAAGTAATTAATTTTTGCCTCAAAAGCACCGTAACTTCTAAGCCTTACTTCTTCCCTTCTACTTTTAGCTACAATGAGTGAAATAGCCTCTTGGCAAAATAATCCTGGTTACTGCAGGGAAATGCTGAACAAAACTTGCAGACAGCCTCTTGGTAATGAATGCTAAACTTGAAACAGCTCAAATATGTCTGATTTCTGTAAAGTTCTGTTCCCCCATTCTCTAAAAGTTAATAAAAATTCTTCAGGTCTTAGAGATCTTTTGTACCACGCAACACTCAACGACTCAGTGTTGGTCTTAAAATGGTCTTAAGAGAATAGGTTCTAGGAGCAGGCCAGGCATTTGTAAATTATAACTCTGCACTGAATTAAATATTTTTTATGTATTTATTGGCACAACCTTCAAGCTCTGTGTTTGCCATTGGCGATCTGAACATTTCTATATCTTCTAGCACAGAGAAGAAAAGGACAATTTGCGGCCAAGGCACTGAAATGGGACTCATGAGATTTGGGTCTTAATTTCTCATTCAACCATAAGTTTTTGGGGTCTGATAAGTCCTGCTGGACCCCAGTTCCTTGTCTTTAATGTGGAGGCCATGATGTCTCCCCACTTCACTATTTATAGTGTTTTATTCCGGACTTCACTTATATTCAGTGTTGAAGATCACATTGTCACAGACCTTAATACTGCTATTTAATTCACAGGTTTCTTCTTGATGCTGTGTTTGTGGACACTGCGGATGTCATTTGGCATGAGTGTGGGGGGTCCCAGGGCAGCACTGATGGGAAGAAATGCTTTACACCTTCATGTCCCTGGTCAAAATCAGATGCAAGTCGGCAGTGATCAAAGGGGACAACTACCCACTGAGGCATCACATCTCAAACCTGGTGATCTCAAATGCACATTTTAGTCAATAGAAGAGCTTGAGAGTGAAGTGAGCAAAAGAATTTGCTCATTTCTCGCCTCTTTACTATTTTCTCTCTTCAAACAGCAAAGAAATATACTTCTGAGCCTTTAAAAGTACAAAGTATTCCTTCTGTTTTTTTCCTGACAAATCCTTTCCCGAGTTTTGTAGATGAAGATGCTGTTGATAGCATGACAGACTGCAGTGCTGAAAGTGGGAAAGACTTGTGAGCTTCACCCAGCATTTTAACAATGCTCCATCATAAAGTCTCTCAGCACAAGAGGGTTTGATAAAGGTATAATTTTTCCTGGGCTAATTTATTCCCAGATCGTGGCAGCTGTGTGTTGACTTGTTCTTCCTACTTTTCAAATTATTGCATGTTTAGATTCTGTATATTTTTGTTAGCCCTCAAGAGCACTGTCTGTACACAGTCCAAGCACACACACTGCAGATTCATCACTTGGTAAATACCACTGCACCGAGAAGCTACTGCTTCAAAGGTTTTCCCAGTTGTAGAAGAAAGCTTGCTGGCCAGATTATCAAACAGTTTGTTCTTCTTTGTATTTAGATAATCAAGACTATTGCACTCTCCTTATATTATTTGGGAAATTTCTTCCTGCAGCAACTGAATCTTTCTAAGATCATTTGAAGGCAAACCTAGTAGGAGCATTATCAAAGCAAAACAACATGTTTATCTATTTTTTTTTTTCACAGCCGCCTTTGGCTTTTTCAGCCTGGGAAATAAGGGTCTAATTTACCACAAATATTAGGCGGTCTCATTTAGAAATAATAGCTACAGGAAGAGAACGAGTCCAGCAGAGGCTGACACATGTTTCCATCATCTGTGGATTTGAATGGAAGGGAAAATACCAGAAATGCTGAAATGCCATTTTGAGCAGGACAAATCATCTCTTCCCTTTGCCTTTGATGATATCAAGCCAACTAACTCCAGATGCCAGAGTCAATGTATCCCATTTCTAACTTAGATCTTTAGATACTCCTCCTATCCTGGCACAAAAGCCTGAACAACTTTTAAAACCAGTAGAAATTTGTTACTGGTCTGCTGTACAGCCTAGGAGCCCACTGTGTCGGCTGCTGTACCAACACAAGACAAACCACTTCTAGAATTGCCATTGCACATTTTATCCAACTTAACTGTTACTTTCCTTGTCTCTCTTTAGTGTTGGTTCCTTCAGACATATCACTTGCCATCAGATTCCTTTTCACTTTTTGTTAAAAAATAAGGAAAAAATCCTGTAAGGCACATTTTGCTTATTGTGTTACCCTACCACGCGTGTTTGCACAAGAAATAATACATCTGCTGGCATGAGACAGATAGTTGTGTTAGTTTCTGCAGTGGCTGGGGTACCCCGTGCCACCGCTGCAGCCCCAGATGTTTTTGAACCGTACCACATTGCAGGTTTGGCTTGGTAGGACAAGTCACTGCCAGAGAAAGCACATGCAAATGTTAATGCAAAGGCTGGAGAGATGACTCCATGGCATGACAAATGAAATGGTGTCAATGCAAGACTGGAGGGTTAAAGCTTGAATGATATTTCTTGGATTAAATGAAATACCCTTGAGTGGCATTAATTCGCACAACAAACGCTAACACCATGAGTATTTCCATGGGTGACGGGCTGCGTTTGTCTCTGAAGTGCCCCAGCCCAGTCCCGTGCCAGAGTTAAGCCACAGCCTGGCGTGTCACAGGATGCCATCGGCTGGAAGAAAGCAAACATGACCCTTGCAGGTAAGAGCTGTCCACTGACAGATCTCTTCCCTGGCTCTTGCTTTCATGCTGTGGTTACCTGATATCTTGTGGGCTTGGTATAAGCATTCTTCCCAGAAAAATTTTCTGTATTTCGAGTGCTAGAGTGAAAACGAACTTTCTGAAATTATAAAATGTCATGATATCATTAAATCAATGATAGTTTTTCATACCCAGACAACCCCAAACTAAACACAGTTTTATAAAAACAGTAGGAAATGGTTCAATATATGAGTAGAATAAAAGCCAGCACATTCAGGTCTAAAAAGGGTAAACTTTTCAAAGACAGAAAAAGGTAAACCCCCACAAATTACTGCAAAAAATTTGGTTCTAGATTGTCTAGGCAAAAATGGTATTCTCAGACAAGTTTTAGTCAAGAAGGTGTTAAGAGGCACGAAATACGTTAATCTAACATAGATCGGTGATTATCAATTTAGAACACAATTTAGGAAAGGAAGAAAAAGAAATACTTATGTTTAAAGAGAGCAAATTGATGTGGTATGAAAACAAATTCTGAAACAGAATTGATGTTCATGAGTCCTTTCAAAACAGCAGTACCTTTTGCTACTTTTCTAGTTCAACAAAAATACACCTTTTTTTTTTTTTAGATAGAGCAGTATTTTTTATCAGAGGACACCACAGCTACTAATTTTGTACTCTAGAAGCTTCCAAGGAGATTTGTCTGAAGACTACACACAACATTTGTAGCAGATGTTTTGACTCTGTTATCCACCTCTGAACATTTCAAGTGAAAAAACCCCACTTATTCAAAGGAGTTAATTTGGCCAATACATATCATAGGCCTCTGAACCTATCTGCAAGTGTATGTACAGAGAAAGCCCTGGTTAAGTGTTTTTCTTCCCTGGCTGGACCAGAGATCTTGAGAAACAGGTGATTTATTTGTTTGTTTGGGGTTTTCTTTATTTTTTATTTTTTTTTTTAAATCAGGATGCTGATAATGACTGGATTAAAATTCTGAAGTAATCATGTAATTATTTTTTTTCATTTCTCACTCATCAGGTGTGCCACGGTCTTACAGAGACTGTTTTGAAGATGATCTGTGAACAAAATCAACAGACAAGCAAGGAATGACTGGTATTCTTAATTGTTCATGTCAAAGCCATGGAAACTATGAATTTTGCATGAGTTTAATGAAAAAGGGCAAGCCAGACACTTTCACTTATGTGGCTTGGGGAAAGAGGGGCTCAGAGAAAATTCTATTACTTTGGTTTATGCTTTAAAGCAGAAATTAAATTTCAAACAAAGCAAGCTTCATGTGGTTAGATTCAAATAACATTTTGAAAATATGATCATCTTTTTTAATCATTATTTGAGATAGTTAAAGAACAAACTTTTTTTTATTGTGAGATTCCACTGTTCTAGTGGGTCTTTCAGTAATCAATAGTAGTGTTAAATAAATTTATAGGGTAAAATGCCCCCAAATGCTTGTCTATTTTGGCAATGCTCATCGTGTTGGGTAGTTAAATTAATTGATAACATGGACTAGACCCCATGGGTGTATTTTTCCCTTCAATTTAGGTTCTGGCAGAGACCTGAGCCATTCTCTTAACTTCATGGGAGCATGATCTCCTCCAAGGCCATGAGCTTTGCCTGGAGCTGAATGGTTCACCATGAGTTGTATTGCTTAGCTGTTCTCTCCTTCAAGGAGAGCCAAGAGATCTGGACAACGCCCTAAAGCAGGCTGCACATTACAAAAGCAAACTCTGAAAAGCCTTCTCCAGCCTTCCTTTCTTTCTTCTTGGTCTCTGTTATTACACCTCTTCCCTTTTGCAAGCTTAGAACTGGGGACTGGCTGCCCACATCTTAGTTGGAGAGTCCTGCTGTCACCCTCCTCTTCTCTCCCCTGTGCATTGGCACACAGCTGGGGTTTTAAAGCCCAGATGGATGGGTCTGAGAGCAGGCTGAGGGAATAGCAACATGCCCCAGAAAGGCTGGCCAGCCTGCCAAGGGGTCACAGCAGCGTCTCACATGCAGTGACTGCAAGAAATAAAAGCCAACACATTTCAGAGGGTTTTTCTTTTCCCCCAGGAATGGGTTCCCAGTGTTGTTCTCTTGTTTCAAACCCAGCTTGAGCTGAGAAAATCAAATAAAGGCCAGGACACTCTTAAGCAAAGCTGCCTTCTCACATCTTTGAAACCACTGAATCTGATGTCAGTAGCCAAGCAGCTGTGGCTGACTTCCTGTGAACGTTTTTGGGTGTTTTTTTCTCCAATGTGCAAACACAGTCCCATTGACAGGCGAGTCCACCTGCTTTACATCCATGTAGTAGGAACACTTCATCCCAGTGACACCCTGCACTCTGTTGCAGATAATCATTTCCATGGGCAACATAATTTTCTCTGATTTCTCTGGCATTTTCACATGGGGGAGCAAAGCTAATTCTGTTGGGAAGGGCCAGGTTGTGAACCATATTCTTGCATCTCTCTTGTTTTGTCACATGGACACTTCCTAGTGCTCAGGAAGCGTGCCGCTGTGCAGCCAGTATTTCCAAAGCAAATTTCTATTTCAAATGACCAAAGGGGTGGTGGCTGAGGCAGGATCTACCCATCAGTGTCTACACATCACTAGGCTGGTGTAAGTAGAGAGAGGTTGTTAATTACAGCTTTGGATATCTGGGAGGTGTTGTTAAACACCGCTTGGAACCTTGTTCCCAAACCTGGGGTGGCAGTAAATGTAATGACAGTAAAATTAATTTGGAAATCACTTAAAGGCAGGCGGATGTTTTGAAAAAGCATAAAGGCCTGCTGGGTAGATGAGAAGTCAGACAAGCTGGGATCCCATTTGTGCCTCTGTTTCTGCCTTTCCTCTTTCACCTTGCCTATCTGGCTTGGGAAACCCTCTTAAAAAACTGCCTGCTTTCATAAAATTTTCTCTTTTCCTGGTGACCAGGCAGTGCCTAGCATAATGAGGCCACAAGTTTCGGAGGACCCTGTAGGTGCAATGTAATACGAGTAACATGCAATGATGAGGCTGAGGAAGAGGCTGTGCTGTCCCTGATCTGCCTGTGTACCATGCAAACCCCTCCAGAAGGTTCCCGGCATGAATTCTTTTTACAAAGAAGGTGAAAAGTGGTGAGACAACATACCCGTTGTTTGGAATTCAGCATCCCCATCTCAAGATCATTTTCACAGTTTTTGGCCTTAGATTTGCAGAGTTTTATGAGGCACATTTTTATTCTCAGTATGAGATAATAAAATGATTTAGGGCTTGGCACTAGGTTAAAAGGAGCAGGTAAAGTCCTTCCTTCATCAAAGTAGGATAACCAGAGCTTGGCACGTGCAAACTTCCACTCCACATCTGCATCCTCCTTGGGAAGGGAAGAGAACAAAAAAACCCCACAACAACACCCAAATGCATAATTAGTAAATAGGAAGGAGTTTAGTTATAAGAAGGACAAACATACAGGTAGGATTTAACTAGAATCAGATTTCTGTTTTCCAAACCAAGACCCCTACACACAATGTGTCTTTGTAGGCTTCTCTGAGGTAGTCCCAAAATAAGGAAAATTTGGACAAAGCAATGGGTAAACAGAGAGTATAAGTCCTCCAAAAGCTAAGCTATTTCATATTTCCTTGGATATCAAAGGGGTTGTCTTTCAGTAATGATCAGGTACTTGTGCTATGCTGATAAAAGAATGTGTCAGAACATACACAGAGTCATGGAAAGCCAAAGAAACTGTTACATGCACAACAACAGCAAAGCCTGTCTCTGATTAACTGCAATGCTATCTCACTGCCAACTAACGGTATCACTGCATTTGCCAGGAACGCCCCATAGAAGAGGCTAAGTCACCAGTTTCTTTTGTCGTTAGCTGCTTTCCTCATGTATCCTGTTTGCATGCACCATCATGAGTCCCTAGATCAGTACACCTTAATTCTCTTACTGTTCACCTCAGCGGATGAAGGTAGAGAAAAAGTCCATTACTCGGGGCCTGCAAGTCTCCTTTATGAACTGTCAAGGCAGGCCAGGATCACTTCCAAGTACAAGTGCAAGGTTAGCACATACTTTATGGATCTGCTTGGCATTTGTAGAGGAGGATGGTCAGGGCCATGTATCAGGACCATTTATCAGGCAAAAGAAAGGACAAGATACAGCTGCTCTACAGCTGTTTTCGTTATGGTTTGTATGGAGGCCAGCAGCACCGATAGGAGCATGGGTCTGCCAACACCCTGTACTCATGTACATCTGTGTTCTGCTGAAATTAATAACCTCTGATTACCCTGTACCTCTGAAACCCAGTCAAAAACTGGCATAACACAAGTGAGATTAATTCTGTCACAGTTACAGCAACATGTCTTTGCCAACGCAGAAGCATTCACTTCTGCTGTTTGGTCTTCTCTACTGATGGAGGGAGTTCTGGTTTCTGGCTGGCAAAAGGATTTTTTCTTTTCTTAAATGCAAAGTTGACAGGAAGCACTAATAGTTGGGACATAAATAGAAGAAAAACAGAAGTAGCTGAAGAGAGATGTTCAATGGAAAGCATGAGAACATGGTCTTGTCACTCTAGCTGACAGTAAAACATGTCCCCACTGACCATAATGGAATTTAATTCCTAGGTAATGACATTGCTGTCTTCAGATAAACACATTGGCAAAAGGGACTCTCTCTGCAGTCAGTTAGATGAATCTGCCTTTAGCCTCCCTGCTACCAAGGTTTGAAAGGAACTAGTATGAGATTTACTACTTTTTCCCAGTCCTGAAGTAGGAGGATCTGGGCCAAACAGCTCACACTTATTTTGCTCGCTGATAGTTACAAGTAGTCTTTAACAAAGTTTTGAAAATTTCCATGCAACAAAGAAGGATGATAAAGAGTTTTTCCAGGAAAACGGTCATCAGAAAGTTTAGACTAGAAAACTAATATAGGCCACCTGTTCAGATATTTTTAGAGATTTTTCTTTGTAAACTTTCAGGAGCATCTCCACCTACTACAATAAACCGGAAAATGCAGTAAAAGGCTGAGACCCCTTCAGAAGCAAATCTCGTTTCAGTAGAAGAGGATTCAGGAAGACGCTTGATCTTAAGTGATTGGGAACCTTTAGGGAAATGACTCTGCCTTCTGCATGCAGGAAAGCTTCTGGGGCAGAGAACATGTGTAAGGTCTCTCTGACATTTAGACTTAGTTACAGCATGCACAAGATAGAGTTATATTTGTACTACAGTACATGGATGAATCAGACATTAAAGTGAGAAAGTATTTTCAGCTCTGGCCTTTTGCAACGTCAGCTTCTGAGGGGACATTAGAACAAATAATTAATACAAACCCAACTACAGAAGCTTGACATTTACCAAATCAGAAAAAAGAGGTGACTCAGAATTAACATTATCCAAATATTTTTTTTCTGCCTTTATTTACATTAGCAGGGATTTTTTGATATTCAAAGCATTTAGTAAATCCAGTCTGCTAATAGAAATACTGCTGAACAAGGCTGGGTCAACCCTTAAACGTTTTCTTGGAGAAACCTATTCAAATTCCTCGAGGACTGTGTTCATATCCTTTAAAAGCTGATTTTTGTGAACATCCATGCAGTTATATCTTGCAGACCTAGACACACCTCAAAAAAATCTGTATCAAGGTTCTGTGCTCGGTATTTGGAAAATATGGGTTATTTAAAGTATGCATTCACGAGTTTCAGACCTAGATAGGCTTGAGTGTTTAACCAGTAGAGAACAGGACAAAAAGCCAGATGAAATATTACTCAATTTATCATAAGCAAACAATGCAGCTAAGGTAACACACATGGATAAATCATCATAACTGACATAGAGATAAAAAATATTACAAACTACTTTCACTAAATACATGTAAAGGAAATTGGATTTACCTACAGACAGTCATTGAAAACAAGGAAGTTGAAGCTGTTCTGGAGATGATTCATTGTTAATCATTAATTCAATCCTAATTTGGGGAGGACACACACAGCCTAACTCCTACAAAGTGTAAGACCTGTGTTCCAACAGCACTCTGGTCTTGCATATGGAATAAGCTACAGCTTCCTTGTTTTTTTATCATTTTCATTGTCCGTGATAATTAAGTACATTGAGTTTGTAATCTGATTTCTTATCTTACCTCTATTTCCTGATAGGAGTTGTTGATCATGGCTATTAGCATATTAAGCAGCACCACCACCATAGTCACGTTATATACTCCATAGAGTACATATCCAATATTCTCGATGAATTTATGATCATACTTCAGCACCACAGATATCACTTCAGATAAGCCAAATATTGACCAGAATAAAGTTTTAAAACTTTCTTCTACCCTAGAAATAAAACAAACAATCACTTATAGAGTTGACACCAGGTTAGCCGGGTCAAATGCTAATAATAAAAATGACAATCCAACAATACAAATATGATGCCTTGGCACAGTCATTGTAAACCTTTATCCCTCACCCAGGGATGGGGTAAATCATATTTCCTGATTTGATTAAGAAAATGTGATTTCTGATTAATACTATAAAGTTACAGTGTCCCCTTATTTGCTCCAGCTGTTCTTCTCAGGTGCATTGTTTCTCATTTGGATTTTGTGTCCCTATTAAGGACTTCTCCACGGGCAGCTTGCAGTTTGAAACACTTTGTGCAGGGCTCTTGACTTCTACTCACCCCTTCTTTTCTCATCCAGAGAAGACAGGCAGAAATTGTCTGGGAAAGGGAAGAAGGAATCTAGTTTGCTGAACTTATATGTGGTTTCCAGGGCAGAAAAGAAGCATTACTTTTTACCCAGTAGGAGTGACTGAAAAGTTCTGGTTAGTGACATTAATATAACGAGCACACTGTGCAAATATAGTCAGCCCATAGTCTGATTTTCTTCCATCCTGCTTTGGGACTGCAAACAAGTCAGACACCCAAGCATTTGAAATTAAGGAGCAGTAGAAAGAAGTATTTTGATTTCATTATTACACTTGCTTGAAAGTAGAAAGGAACCAGAGGTTGTAAGTCAGGGAAAACACAGCGGGGAATAATCCAGTGACAAAGAGAAGTGGGGCTGGAAAGGATGCGACAAGACAGATCGGTCAAAAGGAGAGTCTGATGCAGAGTCCTCAAAGCCTTAACAGGCAGAAGGGGAGCTGGAAAGGAAGGAAGGAGGGAGGAGGAGGGACACTGGTACATTTTGGAAGCAGTTTGCTTAATTTTTTAGAAACAATTTCACCTTCACTGAACAATCTTTAGCATGTTAACAGTTAATTGCCTCCCCTCTCCCCCTGCCTGCCAGAAGGTAAACACTTTCTAAGAAAACAATGCCATTTACAAATTATTTTGATGTAATGTTTTTTACTGGAGTGGCAGCCTAATCCTGCTAAATCTGCTTATAAAAACAGATTATAGACACAAATTACACCATATCCTAAGGGAAAAAATGAGGTTTACATCAACTCCAGTATGAATTACACCACGCATAAAAGCAAGAGAAATTAATTTCAACCCTTTGAAAGGCTAGTGCAGAGCACTGGTCAATTCCTTTCTGCCACAGCAAGCCGGTATTTATCTTCCATCATAATTTATGATATTCCATATTCCATTTATAAGTAGTAGTAAGACTGCAGTAAATATTTCAATTTTATTCTCAGCCAGTTTAACTGCATTGAGTTGTGGGGAGTAACACTGAGTAGTGTTTCAAATACATATTGCACAGCTTCGTTTAAAATGTGGCTTTCATTAAGTCTCTGTGATACTCGGAGTCACTGATACCATGTTCACTCCCCCTTGGTGCTCTGCACAAGGCTGGGACACCAGGCAAGGATACACTTGTGGGACGAGCTATGACTGACCCTGCAAATGAGTGCCATCACTTTTCCACTTGCTGGACATCACCTCTCCTGTAACACTCCGCTCTTGTCTCCTGCCCTCAACTGCAGTAAAGAGCCTTAACTTGTCAGATACCTTTCACTTTTATGGTAGCAATCTGGCCAATGCTTGTTCTATAAATGTTGTACTTTCCAGTTAAAGAACACACATAACACCAAAAATCTCTGGCTTTGAAACCCAACACCTAAGTCACTTATCAAACTAATAAAAACCGTAACCTCCAGCCTTGATCCCAGCTGTGCCCTGCTATTAAACCTTCCTTTTTTAATTTGGAAAGTTTCCCTTACTTTTACACCCTGCTGGCAGATTTTAATACAACGTGTCAACTCTGCTCCTTTTCTGCAGCTTAAGCATTAACCTTTGTTCTGGTGTGGTGTCAGATTCTCCTTCAGAAGTTAATTAAGGACTGTAAGTGGCCCTGATCCCCCTGAGCACTGCGGAGGAGACAGGCAAGGGCCAGGGTGCCAGGCTCCAGTGCAAACGTCCATAGTCCTTGTTCCCAGGGTCAGGTGAGGGACCAGTGCCCATGGTGGTGGGACAGGGAAGGTGGTATGAGAGGTGGACCTGACATGTAGCACCCTGAAATGGTGCTTAGCAATGCTCCCAGGCAGATGCAAGTCTCCCTCTCGTAAACATTTCTAAGGAGACGTTGTACTAGTCCCTCCCTCCCCTCCAAAAAGGCTAGATGGCTCTTCCCTTCTACGTTTAGTTTACTGCCAAATTGCACGAGAAGTGGTACAGGTCACAGAAACACCAGTTGGGTTTGTTGTTTTTTTTTTTTTGAGCACATCTTACTAAAACATGGGACAAGGATGTCTGGAGCCAAGTTCTCAAAGATCCCAAGATGCTGATGTGTCTCATCATCATGTTGCCAGCTAAGCAATTTACCCCCTTGCTGCAAGGTCAGCGGGTGTTTTATCCTTCTCAAAGGCAGACAAATGAAGGAACAGAGGAAGTCAGGAGTCCTGCCCAGACTGACAGCTCCTGGCAGCAGGAGGATCTGGCAGTGACAGATTGACTGATGCTCCTTGTGGAGATGGGTATGCTGCAATCTCTCTCTCTACTGTGGTAGAGCCAACTGTTGCAGTGGGGAGAGAGCAGAGATATTTTTTTGTTTCAATACACATAGTCCTGTAAAAGTCAAACAAAGATTTTGCATCAATGGAGAAAACAGACCATAGGCAATCATCTAGTCACAGATTTTCCTTGCTTTTGTAAGCATCAAAAAAGATCACAGCAAGGCTATGATTTCATGCCAGTCTTGTGTCCCCATCTTTAAGAAAGCTTAAGGCATCCTTTCAGACTTATTTCCTTAAATTGATTCATTGAGATTTAACACTGCCAAAAAAGCAATGCAGTCAATACAATCTAGAAAAATATCACATTTCGACAAAGCAAAATACGAAGAAAAAAGCCTTCAAGCCTCAAGTAACATTGGCACTAAACAGTGAGTCACATTTCCCTTTAGGGAGAGGGAGACAGAAAACCTCGTGTTACAGCCTTCAGCCTGATTTGTGATGCGGAAAGCAAGATGAACGCAATCAGTCTTGCCTCCATTTCAGTTTTGTTTGCATAGCATGTTCTTAATTACAGGCTGTTTCAAGAGCTGTGTTCTGTACACATCATACAATAAACAGATAAACATAGCTGGGGTCGGTTGCAACTGTCGTGGAAATGTTCTACTTTTCAGCATTGAAGAACTTCAAAAAGTATACCATGTTTAGCTAAATAATCTCTGTATTTAGCTGTCAAGTAAACTCCACTGCATTTTTATTTCCTTTGCATCCAGAACACCAAAATGGAAGAAATGATGGAAACTTTGCATGGTAACTCATTTCAGAGTTACCACGGGGTGCTACATGCTTGCTCTTCAGATGGCAACACAAGCAAAATGGAGCACATGATTTCAAAAGTGCAACAACAAGAGAAGGTGAAAGCTAAGTTACACCAAATATTCGCTGGTTATTATCATTAGAACTAAGCAAGCAATTCCCTCTGAGTGTTACCTGAAAAAATGTACACTTTTTTCTCCCTATGTACTGTCCTGAGAAACTGTGGTTTTCCTAAATATGTAATTCAAAGTTATTTCAGTGAGTAGCTCTTTGTCTATGAGGTTTCTCACTGAGGTTATCCAGTGAGCTGCCAATTCAATGCCCTTTGAAACTGGCACAATCAACTACTGCACAAATCCAATGAGTCTGTTTCTGTCATGACTAGCCAAGTGATCTCTGAGAATCAGATGCCATAGTTGAATAGTTACACTTCTGAGTATAAAACTTGCTTTCTGTAAAATTTCACCTATCCTCATTAGAGATCACAAACATGCCCACAGAAAATGCATTCAGTGAAGTCACTGAAGTCACAGAACGGTTATGAGGACAGCAAAGTAAGTGTCATTTTTCTTTGCCCCAGTGGATTTTCACAACACTTGAGCTACTTAGCTCCAATATTGAATTTTTCCTTCCTTTCATTAATAAGTTAATGGCAGCAGGAGCCCACCATGTTCAGCAAGGCCCACAGGCAGCTCATGAAAAATATAGCAGGAAACATTGCTAGAACCGGTGCCCATCTGCCAATATAACCTTGTCATTAGCTTATTAAAATTGTTTGAGACTGTATACCTCAGGGTTTCTAGCTTGTTGAATGAGATGTCTGAGAAGGATTTTTGGGATGAATGTTAATCTATTCTCTTTGTTTCATATGATGAAAGGGCTCATTTTCACTGATCATCTTTTGACACTCCTGTGTTTTTAAATAATCAGAAGAAAGTAAGTCTATTTTAAATGTCTTCCAAATTCATAAAAGGAAAATTTATGCTCATGGAAAATTTACTTCATAACAACATGAAGTCCCTCCAGGATAAGTAGTCACCAGGCTGAAGTTAAGGAGGAAGAGCGCTGCCTTTTGACAAGACTATCACCAATCCAGACATCCCTCGGGCATTTAAGCAATCTTTACTCCAGCAAGCAGTCATCCTTTTAGTCAGTGTTTGCTCATTATTTCCTTCAAAAAATAAGAGCTACTGGAAGATCCACTTAGGTAGTGAGTGCTAGCAAGAGAGTAACCACATGGCATTGCATCAGAGACTGGAAATTGTCAGTGATTCTAGCAATGTGCCTGAGGAATATCATAACTGAGGGTTACTGTGCCGCCAGGCAACCAAGGGTGGTATCAACTCAACTTCTCACTAAGTCTTGTTCTTCAAAGGCATCTCCTCCTCTTCAAATAAGAAGCCAGTCACATCCCACACGCTCAATTTTCTTCTACCTTACTACTGAGCACAGATAAATGTAATTGCATCTGGCCACATAAATTCTTCCATTACTATCTACCCCGAGGTTACAGGAGAGGGCTAGAAGGCATATTTGGCTCAATTAGAGAAAGTAAACATTATGTTACAAGATATGTGTCACATAAGAAGGTGGTGTGGTAAAACTGGTTCCTGTGCCTTTGGAAGGAAACAGCCACTTGCAGGACAGAAATAAAGCTGAAAAGGTCATTTATCCTAGAGGAGCTACGAGCTAAGCCCTCAGCTCACTGTGTGACATGTTAGAGAAATAACATGTCAAATGCCAGCTGCTGTCTGCTCTGCTTCTGGTGAACGCCATGGGCTCGGACACTGCAAACATGGCATGGTTGCCCAGCAGTCAGATCTCAACAAGGGAAAACATCATGTCAAACTTTCCTCTTCCCTCATGGATGGGTGTGTGGGATGGAAAGTCCCCACTGTGTCCCTAAGGCAAGTCATGGTGGTTTTGTGAGATGCAAAGCTGACTGCCATGGTGCTATGCTGGTGGGACACCACAATGCAAGGAAGGAGGCTTTCCTGTGGATGCATGGGACATGTCCCTCAGACACAGGCAGGGCACCAGGATGTCCCTTCCTCTGAAAGATCCTTCAGAAAGATCCTTCAGGACCTCAGCTGGCCCCCCCACCCCAGGTTAGGCCTTGGGTTTCTGAGGACCCAGAGAATCAAGGTTGCATTTTGTGCTACATCTGAAGGGTTGTAGGCTCATCCTTTTCCAAAAGCAGCCTCAGTCTGAACCTTATTCCAGAAGCATTTTCCACCCTCTTTCTCTTCCTGACATCCCTGACAAGGTGGAGACAGGGCCTCTGGCACAGCCACATCCGCAGGGCTGTGCAGCCACCCAGTGAGCGCTGGCAGGTGAATGTGACCCAGGCAGACCCACTGCCCTGTGTGGCCAATAACCTGGCATGATGTTCTGCGCAGCTTTCGCATGGCCTCTGCTGAAAAATACTCACCCTGGATTTAAAAAACACAGCCTAGGCATCCCGGTTTGTTTTGCTATTTTGAGCATCGTGACTAGCAGCTGGCTCTGCGGATGTGCACCTAAAAACTGAACATCTCACAAAACATTTTCCTGATATGTTATTTCAATGTCCAGAAATAATGATTTCTGAACTACACTTCTCCCTATGTTCAGGCCTTCAGCTGGCTACCAGGGCTGGAGGTTGTGGTACAAGTATCCCAGGCAAAGTCTGGATGTGACTTCCCCACGCAGCTGGAGTAGAAACTGTCTGAGCAGACCTTGCAGCAGCAATGGAACAAAATGGATTGAGCCCTGCAAGAGTGGCTGCTTTTCCATAGGTACTCACGTGGTAAATGCAGGGTTGTATTTTGCACCAAGGTAGTAAGAATAAAGGTTGAACATTCCGATCATGAAGGCCAGGAACACCATGATGAAGATAACCATGAACTTGAAGATATCCTTCACAGTCCTCCCCAAAGAGATCTGCAGGGGGCCGAAGCTTTCGTTGGCTGGAAGAATGTAAGCAATGCGGGAGAAGCTGAGTACCACAGCTATTGCATACAGTCCTTCTGAAATGATCTGAGGATCCGAGGGAAGCCACTTGTTCCTGGCTAAAACAATACATGTACACTAGGTATTAGTAACAAAAAGTGTTAGATGGACGTTACGATGATAAATGACCCTTTTCAAGAATGAATCTTGGTTCTGGCCAGGAGTTAAAGAAAAAAAAATGTTCGAAACAACTGGTCACTGAAGTCCTCAGCATGCTGTACAAATATGGGTGAGAAGAGTTAGTGGTATTTTTCACATGGTAAAGATGAGAAATGAGCAAGTCACTGGGATTTACCAAAATCACACAACAAATAAATAGCATAGCTTTCAACAAATTTGCTATTTTCCGTTTCCCAGTTGAACATCAGCTGTGCTGTGCGTTTACCATCTGAAGCCCTTGAAATGGAGAATCAAAACCACAATGCAGTGGAGTTTGGGTACAGATTTGAATACATGGCACTGTGTCAATATTTGGAAAGAAAGCATGAGGGAGGCTGAGGTTGCTATCCCTTCCATTAGATAAGAAAGTTAGAATTTGTTCAGATGAAGCAGTTATAACCATAAGTATATCATCTTCATGTTATTTTTAAATTAACACCAATTTTTGCAGCCCAGTCACTCTAATATTTTTACTTTACAAAGCTTCTTGTTGATACCAGCTATGCATCATTTATTTAATCTACTGAAAATTTGAGCATTTATGTTAATATACCTTATAAGTGTGCTTGCATCAACTGAGCTTCTTGATGAAAAGATCGTGATTCAGGGCTAAAATACGTGACAACTTTAGGGACACAGCAGTAAACTTAGGCATTATTTTCAGTAATCTGAACCAAAAGAAAAGCAGCAGATGGAGGAATTCACAGTATCTGGTTGTGACATTTTGTTTTGTGACCCCTTGCACCTTTGTATCCTGCACTCACTTTAAATGGGTCAGCAGCAAACCAGAGAGAGGAAAACCATGACATCACCTCAGAGGCCTCTTGCTTGCCTGGGCAGGGAGAGGGAAGCTTACCTTCAGAGGGGACACACCAAGAAACAGGCTGAGCCAGTGTGACCAGCGCATGGACCCGCCAGTGAGCCTGTGGCTGTGAACCCTGGTGTGGGGTCAGGGCACCGTGTCTCTGGTGTCACCTGGTGCACATCAACAGTGGATGAAGTCTGCTGCCCCAGATCTTCCTCTCCAGCCCAAGGACATCGCTAGAATAACTACCTTACAACCCTAGGGAGCAAATGGTGCTCCTTTATGCCCAGCTCTCCAGCTCTGGCAGTCCCTCTGTGAGCAAAAATCACCATGGATTTTGCTCAGCGTTACCTGTGAAACTTGCAGTGGCATGCAATGAATCCAGTCCCTACGCTGAGGTGCAAAGCTCTACTCATTGGTGAATATCAAAGGAAAACCATTTCAGCCATCAAAAATAATGTTGTCAAGGCTATGTTACCGCTTGCATTTCCAAATGCTAACACTTATAGATGATATAGGCTCTCAAAAAATAAAGTTTTTCTCTTGGAGCAGCAGCAGCTTGCAGGTGTAATTGGTGTTTGTATTTCCATTATACAGGTGTTGGATGTAACAGAGGTGCAGAGCGCACCAACAGTTAGAAATGCAGCTCCAGCTCCTATGTTTGTTACACATCTCCCCCGTCTCACCTTTGGAGAACCAAGCAGGTTCATTCATCTGTAATTTAAATTGTTTTCTGCTCACTCCCAGTTCCCAATTATTTGTTGCTCAAGCTATTTTGTCAGGATGTGATTGACCTGAATGTAGCCTTAGCACAAGAACAGAGACTGAACGAGGATCAGATCTCAATTCCTTTCTGACTGTTTAGGAAGATGGCAGGAATGGGTAGATCTGAGAAGAATAATTTGGTTTAATTACAAAACACCTACATAAATATCACAAAAAGAAAGCTGCTTTCAGCACTGCCATACATTAGAACAGGAAGCATTAGACAGCAAAAAGCATCTTACCATAAGTAAAGTAAGCAACTTCAGGGGGAAGGGTGGCATTATTGAGGTCATCATCTTGAACGTACTGATCTACGTACTGTTGTGCTTCAGTCGCTTTGAGAAAAGCCATGAATCTGGCGGTGAATGATGCCACGAAGATGGACAGCATCCCGAAGTCCAGCAGGTTCCAGAGATGCACCACATACTCGCGTGGACCCTCTTCCCAGATCTCCTTGCACTCTGACCATATCATGCCTATGGAAAGGCGAGAGCATGCTTAACCAGCAAACACAGAAGGTGTTTTTGTATTCAGACAGACCTGTTTCCTGGCTAACAGTGGCTTCTAAGACTGAAGCAAATAGCTCTTCAATTAAACTGAATTTCTTGGGAATGGTCCGTGTCACCTTTTCTTAAAAATTATTAAAAACTTTAAGCTTATATGTCTTTTGTGCATATGAGGTAGAAATTTCAAAATTTCATATATGAATCAGTAGTAAAGTAGATTTCTTGTGATGTCAGAGAAAGCACAGTTCAGAAATACAGAATACATTAGGAAATCTTGCTGCTGATCTGTTTGGAAAAAATGTAGATTTCCTCTCTTGCCCCTAAAATCTCCTTGCTAAACTGTGTCACTGAAGATGGCATCGTTTGCTCTGCTGATGTTTTCCTCCTTCCCTAAAGTAGCGAGTGGGTCCATTTTGAGAACAGAAACAGATCTTTGCGAGAGAAAATCTAATCCAGGAGTAAATACAATATGATTAGAGAAAAGGTAAGACAGAAGTTCTGCCCTTGCAGTACTTTTCATGAAGTTTTATGTATTAAATAATAATGAATTTCCATATATTAAAGTCTGATCTATCACTTTGATAACACTGATTTCAGCCAGAATTTAGCATCTTTCTGACAATAGATTTCCAGATAAACCTAAATGCCAAACCCAGAAAATTCAGATGTTTTGACATGCATGCTCTACTGGGGAGTGCTGGGGGGGACAGGTGAATTCAATGGGCAAACCAGACCCAAGAACTCAGGTCAAATTCAACAACATACCCAACTTTCAAACACAGCAGGGCTCCAGAACCAAAAACATGCTTCTAAATAGCTAAAATATTGGAATATTTAACCCACTGATAAATATTTCCTGCACTCTACCCAATCCAGTTTCCATAGCAGCAGCAAAATTCACATTTAATCAAGCAAGAGCAGTGCCTGCCAATTTCCATGTGGCCTCCTGCAACCTTGTCCTTTTTGTGAACTCTTCTCCATCCTCTTTGCTGGAGGCTCTCGTGGTGTGGCATGTAAATGCATTTGCTTGGCTTCTTTAGAGACTCCTAGAAGCACATGTTGTCCCAAGAGATGCAGTCGAAGGCTGGGTTATAGGCAAGGAAACAAGTCAGTGTGAATCTAGCCAGAGGGTGGAAGAATGAAGAACTGCTACTGTCGGTCCTTGAAGGATTTGAAAGAAAAAGGAAAGCTACGCTATCGATACCGCCGTCGACCAAAGCACAGCAACCTGTGACCTCTGTAGCCCTGGAATCTCCAAGCAGGTCCTTGGAAATGTACCCTGGTATAGGTTATGCCTCATATAGATCTGTCTTGGGAGAGAACCTGAGGTCCGCTGAGAGCCAGAGGGAGGGCAGAAGAGGAGCCTCCCAGCTCTCCTCCTTGAGTCCGCTGGTTCCTGGATGAGTAAAAGCAGGAACTTCATCCCAAGCTGTCATTCACCATGAGTAAGATTTAATAATAAATAACCTAAGGGAAGATTTTGTTTCTCAGGAACTGTCCTGGACTGAGAATGAAATGTTAAAGAGACATTTCTAGCTTAAAAAAAAAAAGTATCCCAGAAGTGATGGATAGGAGACATTAGCCCTACGCATTACGCATGTGTGTCATATAAAGGTACTAAAGCACTTCAGGAAATATCACATGCGTGGTGACACTGCTCTTTTTCAGAAAGAGCATTTGCCCCAGAATGTCTTTTCTGGTTTAAATATTAACTCTCCCATCCAAATTTATTTCTAATCTTGGTCGCTTGATATACCTAAGCCACAGATTAATGAAGTAAGAGCTATCTAAAACTGAGTAGACTGGCTAAAATTAGAATCACTCTGTGAAAGTATCACACTATTGGCCTATAATTTACATCATTCTTTTTGCCAACTGTGTGGCAATCATTTTTTATCCATACATATGGAAAAATGTCTATTCAGTACAAGTAGAAAAGTTACCGTAATTATTTGGTCAGTACTGTTGGGTAATTGTATATACATTGTAAAAGACTAATTCAAAGCTTCTTCTTGAGTGAAAATACTGAGAAGAGAAAAAGCAGATAAAATTCAGGGGATGGGACGTAAGATGAAATGTAAGAAATAATGGAAGGCAGCTAGGCAAAGCAGATTTGCCAGGATGTGATTATATTTCATATGGTGTTTCTGAGGCCCCCAATGGCTCTGGGAGAGGTCGTTTCCCCAAGTTTGACACACAGAGAGGTGAGATATGAGCAGCTTCTGCTGTCCAGCTTCTGCATGTCTCTTGTGCCTGTTCTCCCACAGCAGTGACAATCAGAAATGTCACCTTGATGGGCATTTCTGGTTTCAGCAGGGGAAGGAAAGGCAAGCCACAGGCACAGCTCGTCTGGAAGAAAAAAGGATGTGTGCAAGAAGTGCTGTTCGCCACCTGTGCACAAAAAAAGGAGCAGTTTGTCAGATTTTTATATCCACTGGTCTAGTACACAAATCACGAGCAGCTGATGTTGCAGAGCTGCCTTTGAGCCTTCCTGGATACACCAAAGGCTGTTGGATTAAGAGAGCGAGTTGTGCATCAACCCAGAGTTTAACTGCTGCTTCGGCTGCTTTTGCAGTAGGGATTTTGTCTCTCTAAATGACACCTCCCTGCTTCCAGTGCACACTGTTGTCCATATTGCCCACAAGGAAAATCCCAGGCTTCGTCACTTGAAGGCAAGAGATGGGAAGACCTGGCCACAAGGGGAGAGGTAGCCAAGGCGTACAACAAGCCACAGATGCATGAGCCAAAATTGCCGTGCCTCATGTATGAAGGGCAAGTTCTCCTCTCAGAGCAGCATGGTATTTCTCTGCTCTAACAGGTTTATAATCTGCAGCCCTTGGATGCTCATTCTTAACAAAGAGGAGTGAGATCAAAAAGGCACTCCCCCCTTTAAAATGCTATCTGTCTGCTCATGGGGAGGTTAAATGGGCTACTAAACACTACCTGGCTGATCCAGCGATGCTCTACAGCCATTTTGGACGTGCAGGTTAGTAGAAAGTAAGGCCTCTGATATGCATTTTTTGAGTAGGATAAAGAGCTTGCCTGGCTGAAAGTCATTGCCTCTGCGCAGTTTGCTCCATTACTCACCTGCATTACAACTGGTTGGGAGCAGGAGATGGCAATGATATCTTTTTGCATAATTCTGGTCTGAAATTCTCCTGCTGGTAGTTTTAAAATACACACACGTGGATCTATTTTCATATCTCCAGCAAGATTAGTTGCAGGGACTGCTGTTAGAGGTTGTACTCACTCGTGGCCACACTATGCTATGCTAATGTATCACATTATCCTCGAATAATGCTATTCTGAACATGCGTCATAATTTTATGTTTGACAGGCAGATAACTCAGACAGCCAATTTTCTCCCCAAAAAAGAACCAAGATCAGGGACCTGTAAACTAATTTCTCAAAAATGGTCTGCTATGGTTGGCACAAGTAATGTGTCATCAGCATTCATCATTGCTGCCCCAGTATGAAGGAGAAAAAAGAAAGAACAGAAACAGAAGGAAGGGATTTACAAGCTGAGAATAAATAAAATTACACTTTATAATTGTATTACGAATCAAAATGTAGGTAGCACACCTAAATTGTTGAGTCTGAAGACAGCAACTGCAGGTGTTGTCAAGTAGGATTAAGTATAGCTGTGTATATTTAGTACACAAGAGTTAGATTTATTATATTTTAACATATACTTCCTATCTACTTACATTTGCCTCTTTGGAAAATCATGCCTCAGCAACTTTACCTGTGATATTTATCTATAGCATTTACTTTTATTTATCTATATTTCTACTTACGTATATGTATTTATAATACCTATAAGATTTTTGTGCCAAAAGGCTGGGCACTCTGACGCCCTTAGTATTTTAACAGTCCTTAAAGTTCAGGGTCACATGTGGGGCTCAAGTTCCCAAGCCTCCGTGACAACTGTCTGCAAATGACGTGCACCAAACTTTCACCTTAGTATTGCTGAAACTTTATGTGAAGCTTTATGTAGGCAGACAGGTAAAATGGCCAGAGAAGACTGTCAGTGCTGATGTAGGTAGTCATTAGAAAATCTCATTATATTCAGAAGTCTGTACAATGAATCACCTTTCTTCTCCCAGAAAAGTGAAAACCTTTGCTTTAAATGAAATGTTTTCTTCTTCATCTCTCAGAAACTCACCAGACAGATACCTACTGCCTATAAAAAAAGAATACCTAGCCTAAAATCCAATCATCTTGTCCAACTGCTTTAATATAATTTTAAAAATATACCTTACAGACTTACCCTATCCAGTCTGGCATCTATTCAGTATTTTCTAGCCTAATATCCTGTATGGGATTCTGATTATTGCGGAGACAGGGAACAAAGAAATGGTGGCCAGGAAGTCATCAGATAGAGCAGCCCTATCCTATTTTTCAGGGGGGTTTAATGGCATCAGTACTTATGGAACAGTGGAATTATTTGCTGCAAGAAAAGAATCAAAATCATGGCGGTGAGTAAAAATAGATATTGAAGAGGTAGACAAAGATTCTACAGAGTTGATAGGCTCAGTTTCCCAATAAATCCTTCTGAGCTTGTTTAGATTTAGTGATTCAAGGTAGCTGACCTGCCAGGAATAAATTATACCTATAGGAAAAGCAACACATCTGAATTCGCCTAAAAGTCCCTAGTAGTTTAACTTGTGCACATGACATACTTTTGCACTTAAAGGGTTCCTCCACATGAATCCCTAATTTATAATTGCTGGATAACTTAATTTCTTATAAAAGATTTGAGTGCTGTGCTGTCCTCTCAGTAACAATTTCGTTATGAGGAATTTCATAAAATCCAACTCTTATTTACCTAGCAGTTTTCATCACTAGATCTCAGAGAGTGTTACAAAAAAATAAACAACAATATACCCATTTTGCAGATGAAGAAACTGAGGTTCAGTGAATTATAAAGGTTCGGTGAATTATAAAAGGATCTTATGGCAGGGTAATAAAAGAAGCTGGTCGTCACCCACCTCCCAATGGACACACTTCTTTCTGCTCACTAGACAAGAGCAATGTCCTGTAGCGAAGCTCTAATTTTTCTATGACTATATTACCTTCTTTAAGATGTAACGATTAAACCGACAGAGGGAAACAAGCAACAGCTATAGCATTCACCATGAAAAGTGGGAAATCAGAAAGGTGAGAACTTGCTAAGCGTCATTCAGTATTTTCAAAAGCAGTGACCAAGATCAAAGTCTTCTTTGATCTTGTTTTAATCAAAATACTGCCATCAACCTCTGATTCAGCCTCATGTTGTGCTTTTTTTTTGGTTTTAGGGGTGGGGTGGGTAGGTTGTTTATTTTTTTTGGTTTGAGTTTTTTTCTTTTGTCTTGTCACTGTCTAGCATGCTATTCCTAGTCATGCTGAGTTTCCCTGGAGGACTTGCAGACATTTTGGTTTTGCTTACCCAATACCCACTTCATGATCAGCAATTCTGTCCATGAGAACTGAGTTGTCTTGACTCTAAATATTTGTTTTGGATGATCCGTGATGGTCTCGTTGGGGAGATTTTTTACTCCTTCAAACCGATCTGAAGCATTCACTACTAACAGTCCAAGGAAGATTGTGAAAGAAACTGCGTGTGCCACAAACTTCATGAAAGGACTTCGGAGGGTCCGTCCCAACTGCAATGAAACATCCACAAGACATAAGATTATTTTTCCTGTATCTGCCTCCTGGAAGTTTTTTTTCCTATGAAAGTTTCAACCATTTGCCCAAGACAAAAAGGATTCAGAAATGAACTCTGGATGATGAACTAAATGGGGTTTAGGTGCGTTCAAGTTGTTCTTTGCTATTACTAGACATTATGCACTGCAGTTCAGATTATGCCCTTTGGATAATTTTGTATGCATGGCAGTATATTATATTGCTCCTTTATACCCACATATAATATCTAATGGTCCTGGCCATATGGTAGGTGGAAAATGCAGAGACAGGACATTTATATGAGACATGTTTGTGTATATACATGTAATACGAATGTACTCATGTGTGTCAATATAAATCCTAATGATGAACCCACTTCTCATCCTTACATCACTGTTATATATTAGAATATTTTAATGCTGAATTCTTGGTTCATTAATGATGTGTAGGAAATAGCCTTATGTATAGAAGTTCTTTAGTAATGCTTTCAATATTCTTCAGTATGATAGCCCTCTCTCATAATTACTACAAAAGCCGGAGATTCATTCCCCAGAACACAGGGATTTATTTCAAGACATTAAGCCAAGAATCAGAGCAGCAGAACATTTCACTATAGCTAATATTTGTTCCATTCTTCTTGAAAAACATTCTTTGTTAATAGATTTAGATAACACACTTTTCATTTTACATTTTCTGTGGTCTAAGAAAACATTACTCTGGAAAGATGTCGGAGTGGAAACGCTTTTAGGAGTGCTAGGACTGATGTCTGTGGTGTTGGACACAATAGACAGTGCAGAATGGACCTTGTAAGTAATGGAAGTGCTGTCCTGTATGGGCCCTTTCAAACCCCCTCTCAAAGAAAATGGGATTTTTTCTGCAGTATATTACTCATTGATTCCTTTCCCTTGATGACAAAGAGTCCTAAAAACTTTCTTAATATCTACTGACTTGATCATAAAACTTCATAAGAAACATGAAAAGGGACTGAAAAAGGAAATTAGTTGTTTTCTTATTTATCTCCAATAGCAGGTTTGTACAAAGGAGCCTGGGTCTTTGGTCAGTGCAGAGCAGGAAATATTTTAAAAGCAGGGCTCTTCAGGTCTAGCAGAAATTTAAAGGAAGCCTTATGATTCTGGTTCTCAACTCTTTTTCTTTCCTAAATTTTTAAAATGTCAAATAAATTTTTATGAAGCTGAAAGAATAGAAAATCCTCTTGGAAAATTTGTATGTTTATAAATACCAGAAAGAGTTTCCAATAAAGAAAATGAAAAAAATCTGCTCTATCCCTGAGCTCTTTTTAACGCGCTTGCTTTTTGCTGAGGTCAATAGGATGTGTTTAAGTGGGTAGATACTGCACTGAATCAAAACCCAAGTTTCTTTAATCTTGTCTAGGACTATTATGGCAGATGTAGGACTAAATGAAGTGTGTTAAAATCAACCCCAACACTTGTGATGCTGATTCACTCCTCTGCCCTAAACCTTGGTGTGGTGTTAGTTCTCAACAGCTTTTTATGGCTGGTGTTGGGTAGATGTTGGACTGCTTTGTAGCAGACCTTGTACTTCCAGTACAGAGCTCATGGGGTGATGGGGTATGTTTGAACAATGTCCCATACAGCAACAATCTCAGACGTTTTCCTCATGTGACCTGTCTGAGAGAGCTCAAATTGCAAGAGTCAAGTGGAGCAACAACTACGGGCATATGGGGCCTTACCAGCAAATTTGAAGAAAGTGCATTTGCGATCCATACAAGACTCATTTCTACCCTGAATTCACTAAAAGAGAAAAAGCGCTGTCTATTGAACCATGAATTCTCTCCAAATAATTAGAATTTTCTGCTGTCTATCGAAACTTTAAAAAAAGAGACCTGAGATTAAAGTATCACAGCCTCGGTTGTCAGAGAAATAACCTCATGTATTACAGAACTAAATGAATTCTGTGGTAATTTCAATCAGTTCCTTACTGATTTAACAGAAATCTGCATTTAGTCAGTGTTACATCAGCATTTTGTCCCCTTTATTACCATGGAAAACATAATTTTTTTTCTTGAGCTGCTACTTCTCATATCTTCTTGGAAATCTGATTTTTAGCTAAGAGCTACAGGAGGTAAAAGTGTTGACTAGAATATGTTGACTAGAATATTCTGTAGAAAATTAGTGAAGCATCAATTCCTCCAGTCAGCTTAATGCATTATGACACTAAGTTATATTTTTCAAGCAACAGGATACAGTTAAACTCAAGGTGTGTAACTACTTGGATGTATCAATTTCTCAATTACTTTTTAAAATCAAATTATCATCCTTCATCAGATCGGGATTGCAGGGAAGTGCCTAGCTGTCACTGTTAAGACAGAAACACTGACAATGTGTGAATACAAAGGTTCACTCTTAAGAGAATACTCACTTCATGACTTAGTATCCTACTTGTATTACAGGAAAATAATGAACCGTGCAGACATGTCAAAACAAAAATACAATTAATCTCCACTGCAAGAGACAGGAACAAATATAGAAATAACACAAACAGAAAAGCCATTACTATTTTCAGCACTATGCTCATAGCAGAAGCATGAAAAATATTGTTGTAGAAAATTTGTATGGGAAAATACCCAGAGTAAAAAGGCACAGGTACAGCTTCAGGTGGAGAGAACCATTAAACTTCCAGTGCTTAAATGATGCTGAGTCTGTTGCAGTGGGAGCTACGGGCCACAAATCCCCAGCACGGCTACATGAAAGCCAGAGAATAACCCAGGCAATGAGAGCTGTGTATAAAAATGATCTCTGTGTTGTAATATTTGAACGTGCACTTCAACTGACCAGAGAAGAAAGAAAATACTTCTTGAAGTTCTGCAGACAGTCCCAACAGTCCCGCTTGCTTTTGTCATTATATTTTTGTGCAGCAGACTGTGCAATTTTTCCACTCTCTCTCTTATCTTCTCTTTTGATCACCAGTGAAACAAGTTTTGGACACCAACATATAAAGCAACAGTTCATTTCAGAGTCATAGCCTCCATGAGATGGATGAGCCAACACAGATATTTCAGGATAGGATGGGCTTGGACTCTGTGGGTCTTGTCAACAGTTTGTGCATCCAGGGGTGAAGGAATGACTGACACTAAAAATGGTTTTAATAAAGGCAGCTCTGTGCAGCCCAAAAGAAGACTTAAGGATTCAGTTGCAAACTCCACTTAATACTATTTAGCAAATCTTTGAGGATGGTATTTGGTATAGTATATTCTAACCTCACAGAGATTTATTAAAGAAAATTCTCTGCTAGGGAGTAAAGGCTTGAAGACATATTCCTTGATAAGAACCACCAGTGGAGGAACTATTTTGAGATATGAATTACTCTATTACTCTATGTGAAATGACAGAATTTGACCAATACATCTTAAGAATGTGATACACAGTAATGTTGGTCAGGACAGCTCCTATAAGCAGTATTCTACATCACAGAGATTTCCTTTGTTTTCCTCACTGTCTTAGTCCAGAAATGAGTCCCTGACTCAAGCCTGGGCATCCATGTGTCTTTTAAGACAGGCCTGATTTGATTTACGCTAAATATCTTAGCTGATTGTTACTATAGAAAACTTATTTCATTATCCAGTTGTGCAACATCAAGATTGTTTCCGTGACTTAAAACCAAACAAAACACTTTTAAAATTGACCAGGACAAAACTGGGCTGCTCAGAGCATCACCCACAAATCTTCTGGTAACATCACCAACCTTTCAGCTGATATGCTACTTAAGTAAAATTGTCTGTAATAGCACTATGAGAGGATACAAGGTTCAAAACCCCCAGCCCTTGAACCTAGTAATGACGATTTTGGGTGAGGTACCAATTATTGGGGGAAAAACGCATTCATTATTCAGCTATTTCTATCACAGTCCCCAATCAAAAATCAAGACTACATTGTTCTGATCAATGCAAACCCGTGCATTAAAAGGCAATTCCTGCCTGAAAGAACTTTCAATTTGACTTTATGATAGAAAGTTATGGATGGTTTTTCACAGTCTCAAGTTGGATGAAAAGAAAGAGACATTAAAAAAATAAGAATGTATAAAAGGCTTAGTGTAATGGAATCACAGTCAATGAAAAGTTAAGTCCCCATCCCTTCACATTTTTTTACTTTTAATACATCTACCTCAAGAAAGTAAAACCAGGTAACTTTCTCAATCATTTATTATTTCTGCTGTAAAACTGATTTATTTTGAATTTTTTGCCTCAGTTTTTTTCCCCTTAGTTTTTTATGCTCTTCATTTAAATTCTCCACTTATTTCTATTCTAATTGTTCTCCCCACCTATTGCTGTATTCAAATGGTAATACTGAGAATACACCACAAATGTTGCTGTTGTCTGGTGTGCCAACTCAGCACGTTCAACAGAGATGAAGGAAATTAAACAGCTTCATAAATCTCTGCTAGACTGAGGTCTGACGTAATGGAATCAAGGTGGTAATTCCACATATGAATTCCCTCTATGACCTAACCAAAACCACCCGCTACACAGCCCGGCTTTCACATGCACTTCTCTGTGTGAAACTCCAGAGTCCTGTCCAGTAGTCATAAAAGCTGTGGGGTTTTGTGTTGATACAAACCTTGAGAAAATGAAGTTACATTCTCAATTACTCTAAGAGAAAGTACTTCTCTTGGAGATATTTTGGAGGACACTAAGCCTTAAATGTGTTTTATTATCTCAGATGTTCTGGAAGACTGTTTTCAAAAGGTTTGTCTGATTGCACTGGCATAAATCTTTTCAAATTATAGTCTTTCCTTAATACCCATCCATGGATCTATAATTTCTTTGGCTTGATAAATTTAGAAAGGATTCCTCACTGGCTTTTAAAGGAAATGGGAGATATAGACAGAATACATTACCAGTGCCAGGAGTCATTTTGATCAAATTTAAGTACCTCTGATAAGCCTCCTGCTGCAGATCTCTGCCTTGTAATGGATGAAGTTGCTGGCTATTGCTGAATGTGAAATGATCTTCTCCCCCACCACCACTTTCTTCTGCGGCAAGAGCAGTGAAAAAGCTATTTATCGGTCGGCCCACACCTATTTATCTCCAATTGTTTGAGCAGACTCTTTCAGGATGGAAACCTCACTACAGATCTCATATCACAGACAACTCAAGCTTTTACCTAAGCTGATGGTTGTCTCTGGTTCTTTGACCTCTTGGTCTTGGCAAAACTCTCATGCTCTATCTGATGCTGTGAGACACAGCACAGCTGTATTTAGGTATTTAGTTTTCCAAATTTCATCATCTTTTCCCTCAAAACCATCAAGATTGTATGATTAAGTCTAGTCTTCTCTGCAGCACTAAGCAGCCCACTGGGGCTTGCCAGAGTTTCAGGCACATGTGCCGTAATAGTGCTCCACTAACTAAAAACACAAAATCAGAAAGAAGGAAAAAGAAGAAAGTAACCCTGAAAATGGGAAGAACTTGCAACAAAAAGCGTATAAAAGGAATGTGAGTTTAAACCTCAGATTTCACTCAAAGCACAATGAAGATCTCCTTTAGTTATTTCACGTTTTGGTGGTTCTTTTACTCCTTCTTCACTCCACTCCTATGTTGTTATTTCCTATCCGTTTCTTGTTCCTATTCTTTTCTTGTCACCCATTCTCTCACCATCTTCCCCCAACACCCCACCTTTTTTCCATGTAAAGATGAACCTCAAACCACACCTAGTATCTCCATTTGTGTATGTCAAGCAACACCTCAAGCTTGCTCTGCTCTGGGGCAATCTTAGAGGGTAGCATGAATCACTTCCCAGCAGCATTACAGAAAAATATGTGACTTCATTCCAAGCCCTGGATGGAAATGACTATAAACCCCATGCACCTTAATGAGTTTGTACCTTGCTGCAGGGAGCAATCCAGTAGGCTATGGCGAGGAAGGGCAGGCCAATGGAGACCCCAAAGACAGCCAAGAACTTCACAGCTATAGATTGCTGCCGTAAGCCTGAGAGGTTTTCATACCACATGGTGAGCAATTGCTGCTGGCAGTTGGGGTGAGCAACAAACTGTAAGAGAAACAGAAGTATCAATAGCATTGTCTGAAGAGGATGAGAATTCAGTGAATAACCTGCTGAACTTGCCAGTGGAACAAGACAGGGTATGTGTCTTTGTTGGCCAATACAGCTTTAGGCATCACAAACAGAAAACTGCAAACCAGCCACCCAAAATCCCCAGGTACTGGTAGAACGTGTTTCACTTCTGCCTCTTGTCTTCTCTAGATAAAAGTTTTGTTAGGCAGCAGACTGTCTAGGCCAAACCCCAACATCCATCACTGACGAAATGCCTCTGCGGGCAAGTTACCACTTCAGGTAAGACAGTCTACACCAAGATTCAGGACACAAAAAGAGAGATGCTTTGATGTCAAGCAGAAAAAAAACTTCTGATAACTTGCTAAAGACATAGGCCATTGAAATAGTAGCTCAACACAGCACTAATATCACTAATACTATATTGTTCTATTCACTGCATACAGACCCAGAGAGAACCATTCTGCACAGATCTCCTTCTGCTGTATATTATAAAAGGTCTGGCTGGGATTTGGCTACTTTAAATGCTTTATCTCAGCGTACCTTTCAAAAAATGACAGCTCATTCTTTACTCATCAAACAAAAAGACAATTTAAAAGCAGAAGGAAAAGCTGTGGGGCTCTGGTACAGAAAGTACATGTTTTGTATCCTGTAACTGAGACTCCTCTTCAGTTTATTGTTCAGAGGAAAAAAGAAAAAGTGAGCAGGAGATAACTGAAAAGGGCAATTTCTTAATGGTAACATCACAACACCACTAGATCCCATAGAAGACTTTCATAAAAAAAAGATTGAACTTCTTTATTTCATATTGTTCTTCAAGGTGATTGAATTTATATTCTTAATCACAAAAGAAGATAATTAAAAGGCAAAATAACTCAAAGAAAAGATGAAAAATAAATGTGTTGCTAATGTAGCTGATTGCATTAGCAGAACCGAGTGTTTCATTTATGAGTATTGTAGCTGAATAAATATTCTTAGGAGGGAAAGGTAAAACCTTCCACTATTTCTAAAAGCAGGACTTTCTGGAGGTGAGGGAGGGATGAAGGGGGTAGAGAGAGAGAAAGAAAGGAGGAAAGTAGAAGCTACTGGGGCTTTGTGGCTGCTGTTGCCCTGCCTGGCAGCCGTCCCATTGCCTTGCTTCAGCCCTTCAAGCTGCAGCCAGCTGGGGGCATTTCAGCTGTAGTCTGTGGTTTTATTTGGCCTGAAAAGTAGAGAAAATCCTAACTGTGCTTTCATCTTCACTATCTATGAAACGGTGATCAAATCGGGAATTTAATGGACTCTTTTCTAGATGTTTGCATAATAACAAAACCGTTACTGCGAGTTTAAATGATCAGTTCATCTCTAGTGCAGAATGAAAAAAAGTTGCACAGTAATTAGGATTGCCATGGAATAGGGCATTTCCTTCTTTAACAGCACGTTAGTAGCTGTTTAAAAAGTGCTTCTTCAGATGAATTAGGCTTTGGGGGCTGCATTTCTCAAAATGAAAAAAATAGAAAGCAAGGCTTTACACCTTCCACTGAATAAATCGATCAGAGGGAAGAAATTTGATGGGTACTTTTAACATCTTTTGTCTTCAGAATTTTTTCCTGGAAATACTAATATTTAAATATGCTTTCTTTTAAGCTGCTTTCAAAAAAAGAGAAAGCTTTTAAAAAAGATACTCTATAAATCACCAGTCCTAGTCCTTCTAAGCATTTAAAGTTTAAGGTTGAGGTGATGACAGCAGTATTGCAAGGAGGCATTTCCTAATGCCCCGTGTTTATGTTTGTGCTAACGCTGGTAGGGCTTGTTATCTTTCTGGCAAATAGGCAGAAAGACGAAGTGGAGGGAAGCTAGACAGAGAATTGATTCCCTTTGTAAATTTTATTTTCAGATATGATGAATTCAACAGCAATTGTAGCAACTCATGGAAAGGAAAATTACACTGGTGCAGACTTTTGAGACAAAGGGCCAAAGCAACAGCTCTCATAATTGTTCACCACATTATGAGAATTGATTCAGACAAAGAAATTCCGTTGTCCTTGGCAGTGAGACAGTCAAAGACTTTTGCTGGTTGGCATTTCAGACAATTCATCAGGCAGTTTAATCTGTTCATTTTTTCACTCTGTCTGGGAACAGCTACAATTAAAATACAAATATAGGAAAACTCAGAAGGAATTGTCGTAAACCCCAGTTCATTGGAACAATTTATTTTGTACAAGGCAATAAAGATTGGCAGCATGCCATAGAGTCTTGATGGTGTTCATCTTACTCTGGTTATTACAAAAATGAGGGAAAAATAAGATCAGGATAAGAAGGATAAGAGCTTGAATGAGTTTTGATCTGTTATTTGCTTACAGCAAGCAGTACAGTTTTTCATTATGTTTGCTCCATCAGATATTAATGAAATACGTGTGACCCTTGGACAATGCCAACCCTTGCTCTATCAAACTTTCAGAAATCTCATCAGAGACATTACAAGGCCATTTCACTTGCTCTCTTCTCTGGGAACGGGCACTGACACCAAGTTAAAGATTACACTAATGCTTTGCTTAGTGTCATAGGCACAGAAATGAACAGAGTTTGAGACAAAAGCTTCAAGGCAGAAAGTTTCAAAGTGTAATGAAAAATGGTGATATAGTATATTGAATTTCAGAGGCCTAAATGCTGCAATGCTTTTTCAAATTTCCCATTAAATGCTATTTCCCTTTCTTCAGTACTGGAAAATGAGGCTAGGAGGCTTTTAGAGACAAACTGTGGCTGCTCCTGTGCTGCATCCCAGAAGAGATACGTAGAAGGTGTTGCAGTAGGACCAGTGTGACTGGGGCTGTACAGTAGGGCAGGATATTGCTGATTGAAATGGAAGCACTGGCAGTGAAGGGGATTGCATGGGTCCAAGAAGAGCCTTTTAAAAGCATTAAGTGCTTTATCTCATGGGCTGAGTGAGTCCCAGGCTGATAAAGGTAATGCATCAGGATCCGGGAGCTCAATCAAAATGTTTTCCAATGCTTCTGCATTCAGAAACTGCAGTGTGATCTTTTCTGGTCCCATGGCACAGAGACCCCAGTAGATGGTGGTGGTATTTCCTTATACCATGCATGCCTCTCTGATTTAAGAAGAAAACGGTGCTTCCCTCCCGCCTATCAGTTACACATTTTTTTAAGTTAAAAAAAGGTAAAAAAAGATAAATACATAAAATCAGACATCAATCTGAAGAGCCAGCTGAAATAATGAAGCTGACAAAGTGGCATTTTTGAGAGCCACTGAAAGGCACAGGGAAGTATTGACACCCCCAAAAGCTACTGTTCTGTGCTACAGGGGATTAAATGAGTGAGATGAGTATTTGTCTAGAATATGGAAAAAAAACTCTCAAAGCCTTCAGTGGGAATAGAAAGGGCCCAAAGGAACCGTTTTACACATAGAAATAAAGAGAATGTTTTAGACACCACTGTGGATATCACATTGAACAATAACTTTTCCACATTTCTATCTGGTTTGATGTATGACAGCTCTTTCTTCTAGCTTATCATGTATACGCATCGTGGGAAAGCACTTTATAGCTCTTATGACAGAGAGGTTTTTTCCGCAGCATACTTGTTCAAAAATGCATGAGTTTGGCTACACAGACAATAAAGTACCTTTATATCTCTATAACTGTTTAGGAAGTTACTCCTGATAGAAAACACTGTAGTAGAAAGAATTTAATTTTTTATTTTCTTTTATATCGGACAGAGAAAGAGCCTGTGATGAGGACCCTGGTCACTTCTGCTGTTCAGTATTAGCACTGTGGGGGCCTAAGCTGTCAGCAGATAGACACTGTTTAAACCCCCTATCCAAAACCCCCCATGGTTCTTACCTGAAGGGCATCTGTCTTATCCTGTGGCACATAACAGATAAACTACAGCGAGGTGATAAAAACCCAGGTTATTCTTGAGAGTGTCAGACAATGCTTACACATCAAACAGGGGAAAAAAAAAAAAAAAAAGAAAAAAGGAGAAGACGTCTATCTTGGACAGAAAAAAGCTGCCAGTAGAAATAAGGAAACTTATGGTAAGACAGATAAAAGGCAGAGGTCAGACTCAGATGGCTGGAATAAATTGTGCAGAAAAAAATCAGTATCTCTTATTACTGAAATAATTCCTATTCCCTTATGAGTACAGAAATCTACCACTAAGGCAAAAGAATTAACCACTTGGACAGGATCACCTTGCTGTGCTAATGCACCCTACACTAGATAGCCAGGGGCTGAGGTAGGAAGGAAAAACTCATCAGTGAACCAGTGAAAACAGTTCAAAAACTTGCATGTCAGAATGAACGACACAAATTTGTGACTTTAGCATCCTGCTTTCGCAGAGATACTCCAGTCATGTCCGCTCCAGCTCGCCCCTTTGCTGTAAGCCCTATAACAAATGCTGGCAAACCTCAGCAAACAAAAGCTGCAATTCCGTGAGCAGGGGTGTGTTTAATCAGTGAGTGAGAGCCAGAAGAGGAGCTGCATAAACAGATTTTCAGGAGAACTTCGGTAATGTCAAAAGACACTGGCAGGGGCAGGGGTGAGCTGTTTTTCTTTCTGCACCCATGTCCTTCGAACCACCTTTTGGGTTCGTTTTTAAACATTTGTCTTCTTTTGATATAGCTCATTGCTTCTGCAAGCCTGCATTGACTAACATGTTTTAGGCTGCAGCACCTGCTCACAGGAACCCCTGGTTGGGTGCGGGATGCTTCAAATGCCGAAGAACCTAGCGAAAATGTCGAAACCATTTTGATGGCTCATTTGAGTCAATCATCACCCTGTGCCTCCGAATCACAAGGGAAAATGAGGGGAGTATCAAGAGGTTTGTATACATGGTTTTTCCCAGTTTGCCAGGGATGTCACCAGGGAGCACAGGAGCAGCGCTCCTGCAGGGATCCACACATTGGAAAACCCAGGTGGGATCTGAACGACACAGACTGTGTGCTCTGAAGAGCTGAAAGTGTGAGAGTATTATCACAAGGACTTCGTGACACACCTCACACACAAACACAGCCTGAGCTGAGCTTGCCGTGCTGGTGTTCCCAGCAGGACCGTAGCCAGTCCTGGTCTGGAAGGTGAGTTGGCATTTGCTCGGCAGCAGTGCTGTGCTTGAGCAAAACCAGAGGCAGGGAGGGATGGAAAGCTGGGCTTGCCCATCTCCGCTTCTGTGTAGGCAATGTTGTGTTTCTCCCAGCGGAAAGCTTCACCAAAGGAGATATGAAATCATCCTTTTTCAGTGGGTTGCTGAAGATACTGTGGGAGTATTGGCAAATATCGGCAGGGGTGGAAGAAACTCAGGGAAAGGTTGAAGCAGGAAATTACTGCTCTTCCCCTGAAGAGTAAAAAAATATACTGCCATTTCACCAACGAGGATCAGATGAATTAAATGATAAACATATGCCCACATATAGATGACAGAAAAAAAAAAAGGGCAATGAAAATATTAAAACAAATCATATTTTCTTTACTTTTAAACTGCTTTTCACTTTTGAAGATTCCTTTGCTATTTTAAGCATTCTTAACACTTGAAGCCTAAATAAAGAGTCCGGATTCATACTGAATAAAATACTTTTCTTGAACTGAAACGTACTTCATCGGGGGAAAAAAAAAAAAAACCCACACCTTGAAAAACACCCCGCGGTGGAACAGGTTTTTTTTACCTGGTAAAAGACCAACCTACTTGCAGAGTCATTTCACCTGACGCAGAGCAGGAGACGACAGAGCTCAATGGAAATTACTGAAGCTTGCTCGGAAATGCACAGCACGGGAAAAGGCCACCATATGCATATGCCTTTTCTTATCTTCACCTTGTGCTCTGTTCTGTGAGCCTCCAAGTGAACAAAGAGCCCTTTGTTTTGAAGAAACTATTCTGAGACACTTTAACGGAAGCAGATGGGATATAATATATTTATTTCGTGATCCGGAGTGCGGGAAAAAAAAAAATCTGCCTTTAGCAAGTGCTTGTGCTATTAAATGATGACAAATGAGGTTGTCAGAGGGTAAATATGGCTGGAACTTGGCTCACTGGTTGCTGTTGTGCCTGATAAGAGTTGCAAGTAAAACTGTAGAAAGTTTAAGAATAGAAAACTACTTGCCTTATTATTTATGAATTAAAAAATAATAAGTACCAATCCAAATACCCATGCCATGAGACTGACCTTTTCACAAAAGAGACCTGCTCTAATTACAGTTAAATTCTATCCATGGCCACAGGCCCAGTTTTTAAAACACTTTGTGCCAGAGTAACCTTACAAGGGAGAGGAAATCAGCAGGTCCAAATTCCTTCATCCAGACGCAAAAAAGAATTTCACGGGACCCTGTTCAACTTGCATGAAAGAAAATTCAACAGATCAAGACTCATTTCAATGGGATCTGACCATCGCATAAAAATAAACACTACATGAGAAAAGGTCCTCTGAGATACTGCAGTTGCTGCAGACACACATTTTCCTGCCCTGAGGATTGCTGCAGCTTTCCCTCTGTCCCTAAGGTTCATTTGACTGTCTAATGGAATCACACAAATATTCATGAGGTTCTTGCTCATTCTGTAGATGAGCTTTATGAAAGTCTCGGTGAATACTCAGAACTGATATTTGGAGTCTAACATCACTGTTTATAAACCTGGTAGCAAAGGAAAAAGGTTTATATTTATAGGCAGAGACCAGATGAGCTGGAATTATTAGAGAAAAAAAAACCCAAACAATAAATTGTGCAATTTCAGCCTCTGAGTTACTTTTTAGACATAAACACAGAAGTATTTATTATGGTTTTAGTAATAAATTACACCTCTCATAAAATCTTTCACATACACCTTTCTGAACCAAAATATATTTCTTGTTAGAGCCGTTTGGCAGTGGGGAAATACTTGCTTGCATCAAATCCCAAGGTACTCACATATTCCCCAGTTTTATGGAAATTCAATATCTGGATCCACTTACTGGTTGACCTGAGTTATCTACTCCAAAATTCTGATTTTGAACACTTAAAACCTTGGCATAGCTACAGTTTGCAACCACATCTCTTTCCTGTGACTCCGCTCTATCAAAGAAAGCATGGGGGTTGGGATAAATCTTCTGCTCTCTGCTAAATCACGGAGTACATTAACAGGATCAGGATCTCACTTTGCAAAGGTGACAAGAAGACAGAACTAAGGAGTGAAGGTCATACCAGCATCCCAATGCTTGTGTAATTGCCCCAAACCACCCGTGCAGCACAGCTCTGTGAAGGAGACAGAATGATCCCTTTAGAATGAGAAACATGGGTGGAAACACGATTTGACCAGGTACCAGATTGTTAAACAGGCACAAAATAAAACCCAATAAAAACAAATCAGCTTAATAGAAAACAAAAATAATGGGGTCAATAAAACTGCCAGGACCATTTCAAATGCAATTTGCCCATTGACAGAAATGATCTCCAGTGCTGAGTGAAAACACAAAATTAATAATCCTCTTAGCAGTGAAAGGAAAGGAGGGGGATTTTTTTGTCATTCTGTTGTATTTCCAAGTCAAGTGATATAAAACTATGTCTGATATATTTGAGATTTATAGCTAGAAACTGTAGAGTTTATACAAATTCTTTAATTAGTTCAGTTTAAATCTTTTTCTACCTAAAGTGTCTTTATAATTTCACTTCCCTAAGACAAGGATAAAGGCTCTTTTTTGTGCTAGGCATTCTCCTATAGGGTAATGAATAAGGTGGTTGGCTCTTGAGAAAACAGAGTTTTCATATTCTAGTGGGCTGCATGTTTTCTGAAGAAATTTGTTGCTAATACCTGGTTCCTCCTCTTTTTACGTATACGAATAAATCTTATCACTGAATTATTTATCTGAAAACAAGCAAATTAATTGGAAGTCACAGCCTTTAACATTCCAGGATTTTAATTTCTGTGCAGAATCAAAACCACTTAGAAATCCTATTATTTAATTATTCATCTGAAAACATGCCACAATAAAAAGCTACCAAACAAGCTGCCTTTCGTATCTAAAAAAAACCAACCACAGTAGGCACAGAAGGAGAAACTTAAAATGCTTTTCCTCCCCCAGGAGAGTCAGTAAACTATTTTCCCTCGGCTACATGGTGAAGAAAGGCTAGGCTGGTGCTCAAACTCAAATGCCCCCACTGCGAATGGCTTCATTCCCAGCAGAGCTTATGAAGAGAAAGAATCACTCATAGGATGAGACTCCTTTCAACATGAAGTAGAGTCTCCCAAAAATGTACTCAAATGTAGCCACCTACAGGTGTGTGAAAAGAATCTCTTGTAGGAGAGCCACACTCTGGCTCGGTAGCCACGCAGACATCCGAATTTGAACACCACCTAGGAAAATAAACTCAGCAAGTTGAAATACTAAATCTTTTTTTCTTTTCTGAAGGGTGGTACTCATCCCCACCTGACTTTCCATCCAAAATGCACATTAGCAGGTCTACTGCCTGTGGTGAGATAGATGAAGCCAAAATTGGAGGCAACTAAGGTCAGGTTTATAGCAGACCGTATTAATTGATATTTTCTAAGAGAAAATTATTATTAATAAAGGTAATTTTAAGTCCTTTCATCTGTGATGGACATCCATGCAATGGGTTTTATACGCTCCTGTGCCCAATTGTCAATGTCTTGATGGACATCTAAAACCCTGTGGCACTTTGCAAATGAAAATAATTAAGTCTGCATGTTACAGTAAATTTGGAATATTGCAAACACCACTCAAGATGGAGAAATGATTCATTCAAGCCTTGAAATGATGGATGTATGGGCAGGAAATAACAAAATGAGATTCATCTTGGAAAAGAAAAGAAATTAAAACATCTGGGCAAAAGGAAATCATCAGAACCACTGATTTCAGTGGGAGGAAGGAACCTTGCTAATGAAATGCTCAGAGACATAGAATCACTTTCTGTGAGGAAGGGAAGTAACTCCTTCCCTTTCCAATCCCTGACAAATGTCTGTAATATGCAATTAAAAATGTAAAAAGAAAAATTACATGGATAAGCTTAAGAGTCCAAAATGACCACAGTGTTTCTACTGTTCACATACATATTAGATTACGTTTGTACAAGATTGACTGGTTCTCCAGTGATGGAAACAAGAGACACTTTACTTCCCACCACCACAATCCAAGCCATCAGAGACTCCACAAAACCTTAGTTAGATATTCCTGAAACTAAAGGGTGGAAAACAATTAACCAGGGCTTACAGAAACAAAAGCAAAAAGCTAACTTCCTGGAAGCCTTTCTTCTTGAGGAGTTCTCCTCCTTGAGGCATCACATTTAGGTAATAAAACATAACCCTGTGCTGCTTCAAGCCATATCTGTGCATGTACAGCCATTGGGGTACAGGAAGATCAACTTGGTCCCATGGGAAATGCCTAAACTTAATTTTGTTCCAAAGAAGGACAAACAGCCGCAAGAGAGATTTTCTGTGACCTATGCAGCTCTGAAAGCTGCGGAGCTGAAACTTCTTTTTTGGGTTAGTGAAATCCAGTTTTCCATTCACGTTAAGGCTAATGCACAGGATGTGTGCAGGGTAGTGGGCGGTGTGTCCCAGTGCACCCTCTTCACCTTTCTCCTGCAGCAGTCCCTCCCCAGGGCACAGAATTGCAGGAATTTGCAGCATAACTGTAAATTGAGAGCACACAGAGCTTGCAGAGCCATAGCTACCCACTGTGGCACATGGCACAGCTGTACTCCTTGCTCTCCAATGGGAGGAGTTTCAGAATTTCTTGTCTTCCTTGGACTTCTCCTGCCCTCTTTTCTCCAGTTTATTTTCTCATGCATCTCTTGCAAACACCAGGCTTTTCCAGTTAACCTTCCTGCCTGTGTTTGGGGCAGTGTCTGTTACTGCACATTTCAAAGGGCAGAGCTGTGTCCTCAGCAGGAGCAGGGCTGGTTCTTTTGCCCATTCAGGGACTAACCTTCTCTAGCTCCCATGCAGGGTAGAAATGCTGCAGGTGGGGCCCCATTCAATGGTGAGGAGGACCCTGGAAGGCATTTCATGCACAAGATACTGTGCGGGGTAAAACCGCATCCTCTGAGCAAGTGAATGAGGAGCACAGGTTGTTGCAGCAGTTGATGACAGCTGGGACTTCTCCTGCCCTTGAGTATCTGAGTCGCGTGACCAATGCAGTGAAAAATTATAATCTAATACAGCCATGAGTATTCTGTTTGGAGCATCCTCCATATGTTAATTATTAATAATACAGTTATGAGAAAAGTTCCTGTTCCAGCTCTCTATTAAATAGGATTTACACAGCCATCTGGTGTTCTGTTTAATTCTTATTAATTTTTTTTTTTCAAACCCAATTTGTGTGTCTTACTGTTAATTAAATTAAAACTCGTGAAAGAGAAAGGTGCTCTGTCTTTGTGATGGCTATGAACGGAGCTGCTGAGAAAAAAAAAAGAGGTGGGCACTCAACATTTGCAATTAAAGACTACAGCAACGATAATTCTGACATTGGGAAAGAAGGAGAATGAATGTCACCTCCTACAGAGAAGCAACAGCTTTAGACCTAAAGGTAAATGTTGACATATAAGCCTCTTGCCAACATTAAAGGATGACAAGAAAGGAGCATAGCAGTACAGACAAAAATGAGAACAAAAGATATGAAGGTCTCTGTAAAGACGATATACACCAGTAAAATGGTTTTGTTGCAGTACTTCAAAACCTGCATTTTCTCACTATTGGCTGTCCAGGGGAAGAGTCCAAGAGAGAGTTATCCCAGCCTCTGCACCTCTGCCTCTCACAGGTAGAAATCACACCCTGTCTTAATTAGAAATAATTTCACACACAGGGAAAAACTGTGCTACCCTTCTGTTTCCAGTATCTGACTGAAAACAAAATTGTTTGTTTCAAGAAAAAAACCCACTTTATTCTGCAATTTTCAGTCAAGAGCATGAAGTAAACTCTAATTTAGGTGTTGTAAGCCTGCATGAAGAACAGCTGGGAGTATCCCTGGCTCAAGGAGCTCAAGGTCAGTTTTATTTTCTTTCCTTGGGACCAGAACTCCCGCGTTTAGCACTTTTGGCTATAATCCACCAGGAACACCCAACCTAAATAATTGCTGTTTCGCTTTAATGCTGCTTTTATTTTGCCATTTCTGTGAGTAGCTGCTGGACTCTGCCACGGTGTTTGGTCTCACACTGTGACAGTTCCCCAGCCCTCCCATACAACAACACACCTGAACAGCCTTGCTACAACATCAGCAGGGTGCTCTGCTGCTCTTCCTGCACCCAACCTTTCTCTTCCCTTTGCCCGTGGCCCTGCACAGCTGGAGGAGAAAGAAATCACTTCTGACTGAAGCGTGCAAGTGTGAAGCATAGCTAAATAATACCAGGGTAGACAACAGTAAATTTGCAACCATCCCAGAACACGGGCTAAAAGTCTATTTCTTGGAAAGAATCCAGGACTCAGTAAATGCTCAAATGTTTGCAAATTGTTTGTTTCGCTCTTGACAAACTGTTCCCATTGTAATAATTTTCAAGGAACCATGAATCATTAGGACAGCTAATTTGAAGGGAGAAATTACTCTAGAAAACTTGAACATAGGACATTTAAGTGCGGTTTTCCAAGAATCCTGGGGTACAGGGTGATTATTTAGTTCTTTCAGAAAGGGTAGAGAATTAGTGTAATACAGTGTTTTTAAAGACCACTTTGTAAACTACTGTAATTTTAGCTTTCTCCTTGCTGCGAAATATGTACAAGCAGAGTTTCTTAACTCTTCAATGACTTTCTATATGAGGTCTTTCAATTACCTTAGAGCCTTAAACTTGCTTTCTTAGCAGCATCTCATATGTGCTAGTAGCATGCTTTGCAGAAAAAAATGGAAAAAAAGACACAGGCAAGTGAAGTATGGAACTTTTCATACTTTCTTGAATGACTTTCCAAGACTCATTTCAAATTTTGTGAGCTAAGAAAAAAAGATAATGAGATAATGATCAATAAAGATGTCTCCTTTCAGCTGAGAGGAGAACTGCTGGTTTTGGAGTAGCAAAGGGGTGAGGTAACAGGGAACTCTAATAGAAAGCACAGAAGAAAAAGTGAAGAGAAAGATCATTCAGGACAAAACCCTGTTGTAGGTACCAGTTGCAGGTTTACTGAGTAGAGAAGGCAAGAAGGCTTCAGTCCCCTTTTTAGCCCTGATGTGCACGCAGGGGTTTCCTGCACTGATACAGCGTGATCACTGAACAGGTCTGTGAATATCCATGTTAAGGACAGGTTGCCCCCCAAACTGGGGATTTTCAAGCAGGGATTTGCCCTTCAGAAGCAGAAGCACAAGCAGCACAGTGTTTTGGGCTAAAAGCTACCATGAGGTTGGTGGCTGAGTTCCCTGCTCTGCAGGCACGATGTGCACCGATGCGAGGGAGGTGCAGCCTCCAACTCTAACCAAGAGTGACTTCTTGGGGAACACAATTGCTGAATTCAGGATCAAGAATATACTGTGTTGGAACCAAAATACGGACTTAAAATTTAATCTGTATGTGTAGCGTCAATTGCATCCCTAAAATTTTCAGATGGGCACATAGAAAGAAAAAGAAAAAAGATGGCAGAGTTTATTTAAATCCATAAAATGCAACGTGATGGCTCTCGGTTTCAAAATTCTTCTCCCTCTGCCTCCTCCTGGGCTCTATGGCCATTGGCCTTTGAGGAGGAGGACAACTCCATGAGGACTGTGAGCTGGGCATGGGGTGGGAGAAGCTGTTAGACCAGCTGCTAGTACTAAAGAAAAATACCATTCTGAGACACCGTGGCTGGATGATGAAGTGACAGAGAAATTTAAAAGAACAAGGAAGATTTTAAAAGTTTGTGCAAAAGCCTGATCAAGCTCTACTGATGCAATTGCTCTCCTGCCTGAGGATGGGAGCCTTGATATCTTTCCTAGACTCTTGAAATAAAAATCTGATAAAATGCAGACTGCATCAGTAGCAGTAAAAGTCAAATCACGGATATTAAGTAATAATTTTCCATACAAATTTTTCTCTGCAAATTTTCATCAAAGAAAGCCTACTGTAGGCACTTAGAGTACTAATATGAATATGTGAACTAAGAAGCTATTGGTAGAAATTGATTTTTTTTAAACACCAGATATTTAGTCTGGATACTAATTGAAAAAACCCTCATAACAACTAACACCTCTTTTAGCTTATTTTCTCAGACCATTCTGAAGTCCCTGAAGTTGTCTTGTCTAAGATTCTTTTTGCTGTTCATGGGAAAGAATGAATATAAAATACTTCAGAAGCTCTCTACTCATTTAAGTAAGAACATCTTTATTTCTTCGTCTCATCTAGACCTCGCTAAGGTGGAAAATGCAAAACTGACCATCTGAATGTCAATGCCAACGGTGGAGGCAGGGAGCAGGGGTGGCAGGCACAGCTGTAGTCCCTTCACTAGTCCTACCTTGCCAGCTAAACTTCCAGGACAATAAAAACAGCAAATACAACTATTTCTGGGTCGTTCCAGTCCCAGGGTGCAGTTAAACTGGAAAGGTCTCCGTGTCCCTGGGACTGTTTCTGAGTGAGTTACCACCATCCACATCTCAGCCCCTGGACTGGGTCTGGGCAGGCAGCACTGTCAGGCCAAGTGATGGGGCTTGGGGACTCGGGCACTGGGGGTGGGAAAGCACTTGGTGTGCCTGCCTCGCTCTGCCTTTTGCACCTGGAGGGCCACCTGCGATCTCGCTTACCCCTGTGAACCATTGCATTAGCTTTGAAAAAGAGACTTGAAATTTTTACAGGATCTGTCCAAGAATTGGTTTATTAAACACGTATAATAATTCACCCTCCATCTACCCCTCTCTAGTATAGGATTTTCCTCAAATGAAAGTAGATTTCAGAGCATAGGGTTTGCATACATAAGTATATATCTGCATATGTACATGCACATTTTGTACAAATAAGCCTCTCAGCTGGATAACAAACTTGTACCTGAAATGTATTGCATCTTAAAGAAATCACTACTGTGTTGCCATAACACAATCTCTTTGTTCAGCAAGTGTAATAAATATCAATCTATTATCATAAGTCACTGCCAATAACCAAAGCCATTTATCTGAGTATGTCTCTGCCTCCCACAAATGGAACTGACTTTCACGTTAGCAGTTAAATGCTCATCTTACACATAGACATACACTGCTTGCTGAAAAGAATATTCTGAGAAGTGCTAACCTGAGAGTCAACATGAGGTTGACGAATGCTCATGTCTATGTTCTGTAATTAGTTTAACAGTTATTGTTGGTGAACAAGTTGCTGTGATCCAGAAAGGCTGCTCAGCTTTCCTGGGCACAGGAAGACATTTGTACATAAAAAGATCAACTGTATATGATCTATCACAGATGCTTTAGGTCAGTGTTCACACCTTATGAAAAAGTGCACATATATACAATGTAAGAAATGGAGGAAATATTCCTCTGAAACCAGGTAAGCTAGGATGAATGGGCTCAGAGCAGAATAATAACTAACAGCAATTTAGCTCCAGCTAATGGTCTTGGTATCTAAAGGATAACACAAATATTTAGAAGAATAAACAAGCAAGACTGTGCAGAAGGCTTTATACATTGAAAAGGCTTGAGATTCTGACCAGCTTCACGATAATTCTCAGACCACAGGTCACTGGGGACTATTCCTTGATGAGCTGTTGTCGGTGTCTTTTAGATGAGTTCATTTTCTGAAAGAGCATCAGAGTAAGTTTGGCCTCCTGTTACCAAAGCAACAGCTTCAATAACCCAACTTGACCCAGCTTGTTGAAAGACATCTACAGAGTGAACTGTTATGCTCAGCTTTGGTGATGGAACAATACAGAGACACGACATGCTAGAAGGAGGTATTTGGCTTCATACTGTGTGCTCCTACATGAAAGCAATTAACTTCAAATAAGAGTTTTAAGATTCTCTTTAATTAATGGCTTTCATAACAGGAAAAGACCTTCTCTAGCCAGCGCAGCGGCACAGTCAAGAGGCAAACTGAAGCAGGTGGCGGGTTTGGGAGGAGAAAGAGAGAGCAGATGTTAGCTTGAAAATTTGGACTGCTCTTTGAGTCCCATAGCAGGAGCCCAGTTTCCATCAGTGCATATTGTAGGAGTAATTAATTGGGACCACCCAGGCCTAGGATTTGCCAGAATCAAATTTTCCATTCACACAACATGCTTCCGTAAAGCTGAATGTTTGTTTAAAATAATTCTAAAAGTCATTCAGTCTTCATGTTTTTTTCTTAAAAGATACTTCTTCCTTCTGTTTTGTAGATTTGGAGAAATATGAACTCCTACAAGATGGATCTGGAGATTTAGGAGAGTGGAAGCAGGGAATATATCACTTTTTATCAGTTTATCCACTTTCACATGCTTCCAAAAAACAAAATTCCAGGTTAATTAGAAATCCATTTTTGAGTTTTTTTGATCTAATTCTGAATAAAAATTACAAAACCTTTTTTTTTTTTAAATTTAAATTCCACTTTCTATCACACTGCAGTAAAAAGTCTTGACTATGCCAAAATTGCTACTTTTTGTATGTGTTCTTTCTGTAACGTTGCAGGAAGGGTAACATATTTGATGGTTGCAAGTGGCTTTGGAGACTAATGCGTGAGATGTGGGTCAGAGAGAAGTGGTCAGGGAGCATTTGAGAGCAGGCAGGTGAGACAGAAGGCTTGGTCTGCTGACTTCAGTGAGGTTGCAGAGTCCAGCTATCTCCTCAGTCAAAGCAGAAGATGTGGCTTGGAGGAAAGCCAGGTGGTTTGGGAATGGTGAGGATCTGGACCAAATTCTTCGCTTTTATAAAGCGTGGCCAAAGATACCACAGCATCTGCTAATTTCATCCCTTACCTTCATGTAAATCACAGTGAAGGAAGGAAGACCCTCAGTATGGTACGGTAACAGCTTTTGGGCCCTGCTGAACTCTTCAGAGATGCATGGTCATGACCCGCACAAGAAGCATTGTGCTCTGTGTGCAATCCCTTGGGCCGTACACACATCCATGTCTATCACTTTAAAGTAAATGCCCCACCTGCTGTAATACACCCTTTGCAAAGAACCTTCTCCATGTTAATGCAAATCAAGCCACAAAATGCTAAAATTCTCAAGGATAGTCCTGGTGCCACTGAAATCTCTCTTTCATTTATTATTCTTCAGGTGGCATCAAGGAAGCATAATTTAGATGTGAAGACCTGTTTAACAGGGACCCAAAGAAACAGCTTACCTTTTTGACCTCGTATTTAATTGCAAGTTTAATCCTGCTCAGACTGGGCCGGTGGTGCTCAGGGCACAAATGTATGTTTACATCTCCGTTGAGAATAGCCTCTACTTCTTCGGTGTCTCTGCACAGGTCCAGCACCCCCACGACAAAGTCCTTGCATTGCATAGATAGCTTCCTATAGTCGTTCTAAAGGAAAACAGAGAAAAATAAGTTATTTAACTGTGCACTTGAAAGCATGCCTCAAACAAACAAAGGAAAGAAGCAAGAGAGAGCAGTCATGAGCAAGGTTACTTCTGCAAAGCTACTGACTGGACTAGTAAGAAAGCACTTGATTTCACCCAGGATGTAGCTAGCTTTTCACAAATATACATGAACTCCTCCAGACTTAATTAGCAAGGTTTCTATCAGCAGAATAATTTACATTACACTAGAGCACCCTTTACAGAACAACAAGCAAATAATTTACAGTGGAATTTTGATTTTAAGCAATGGCTTGATCTCTTCTCTCTGTGTGGCCCACCTTGTCAGTATGTGAAATGATGACCGAAGAAAGGTGCTGCTAACAGGCTAGAATTTACAGCAAATTTTACAATTTAGATCCCTTACTAGTAATTCTTTCTTTACTAACTTTCAAGGAGTTTCAGACTGGTACAACAAGCTGAAGCATCACACACAGATATGTTCAAATGAATTATATAGTTGTAATACCAATTGCAGTGTCAAATTTATTACCTAAGAGTTTGGTTAAACAGTCCCCAAAGAGCATCCAGAGGATCATTTTTGTCATAACACTTCTCCAGGAAATGGGACTTCAGAAACTTGACATGATTTCCTATGAAATAATTTCACCTTGCAAACCCAAATTACACTTGTAGGAAAAGAGATAGTACGTAGCTGACTTGATAGAAGGCTAGAAGAGCAATTTCACTGCCTTAAATTAAATTGTGATTGATTTTCACATGCTGACACTTAAAAAATTAGGAAAATGCCACCATCTGAGTAAATGCAGTAAATTAGAACATAACAGATTAGGGTTACAATTAAGATCCTAACAAAATGGTGATATTAAAGACTCAATGCAACAAATAGAAATAATAAGCATAAGACAAGCTCTTACTGACTTGAGAGATCTTTTCAAATTAGGTTTGATGAGTTAATTAAATTCAGCAGCTTATCTAATTAAGCCAGCAGCCAAAAAAAGAAGATAGTTAAACCTGGCTTTGATGAAATGATAGGAGTAACCTGGCTTTGTACTCCTGTATTTTCTAAATTATTAATTCTAACGTTTACACATAGCAACGTATTAGTCTTTCTTGTTAGGCAAAGATCTCAAAGCACTGTGCAAACATTCATTAATTAGGTAGATCAGCACTGTCTAAAATATGACATTATTAGTGGTGGCAATTTCTTTGGATAGTTTTTCCCCTTCAGAACCGAGATACACTTGATAATGAATATTTTTTAAATAAGTTGGTTTAATGACTTTGTCATACGTTTGAGGTTGTTTTGTGTGTGTGTGTGTGTGTGTGTGAAAGGAGGCATAACATAACAACAAGCAGATGTTTATCTCTGGCAGAGCAGGTGCATGTCCCATCGCAGAAGCTGGAGCACCAGGACTACTATAAATTTGCCAGTTTACTGCACTAAGATTTAAGATGTTCTCAAGGTTCACACAGAAAATGACTGTATGTTTGCATCTAACTCTAGTACCCAAGTATTTTGTGGAGATAGGTTTTGTGGAGTGAATGTTATCAAATAAGGAGTGAAGTAAGGTCTGAAATGTAAATGAAAGACAGATTGTGCTTTATGGATTCAAAGAGCTCCTCTCTAATCAATTCTGTGCTTTAATCTTCACCATACAAAGATGCATTTCAATAAATAGAAAGCTTGTCTGTTTGCCCAAACAAAAATATAGCCTGGAAGTAACTGCAGGAGTTGTGAAGGACAGCAAATACAGATAGATCTGAAAAGAGATGGAGGCTGGGAATGACACACCTAGCTGCCACAGCTAATGGAGACACTTAATTAGCCCAGCAGGTTTAAAAGAAACAAGGGGAAGGACTCCGCTAAGCTGTAATACCATTCTATATACTGTTTGCAAAGTTCACAAGCTTATCTCTTAGCCAGCACATTTTAGGTAATTCTCATCACCATTTCCACATCATCTGAACAACTGATATGTATTAGCTCAGATAATTTTTCCTCTTCTGCTTTCCTTAAGGAAAGTGGATAGTTAGCAACTGGGAAAGTGCTTCTAAAGCAACTGTAAATGGCAAGCTTTAAATGTAAAAGCTGGCAAACTCCATCAAGACCCGACTTTATTCACATCTCCAAGCCTAATGTTTTTGCTGGTCCTTACATTTGCAAAGATTATGAATGATTTTTCAGTTCAAAATTATTTGCTACAATTTTTAGGTCGACACAAGCAGCAACACAATCTACCCAAGATAAAAGCTGCATAAAACAAAATAAAACAAAATAAAATAAAACAAAATAAAACAAAATAAAACAAAATAAAATAAAATAAAACAAGACACAAAAAAGTGCCTTCCAGCCAATCTGCAGACAGGGAGGACAGCAGCCTGCTGCTCTCAGGAGACTTTACTCACGTGTTAAGACAAGCCACAATGGTCACTGAACCTGCTGTGTCTTCTGACGGTTCCTTTTACAAAAGCATTTGCCAACTTTGTTCTGGCTCCCTTGATGCTCATGGTCAAAACAGAAAATCCTGTTCAGTCTGATGGTGAGGACACAGTCACTCAGTGACCCTCCTCCCATCAGTGTCGTTCCCTTTGCAAGCGCAGATTATTGGCTGTATCTTTACTAAAATCTGAGATTAACAGGAGACCGACAGCCAAGCTTCTCCTGACCCTGGCTTGCATAGTGCGGCTTTGATGACACAAGCAAAAACAACCTGCCTGCATATAAAATACTGAATTGCAAGTCATGACACCCAGTAAAAAACTCCAGGAAGCCAAGAAGATTTACGAGCGAGTGGCATCCAAGCTATACTGGTGCATGTGCCAGTGCTGTGTAAATTGCCTGTATTTCGTGCATTTGGAACCATCTGAGATCCTGCATGCCCTGCACCAAGGAGTGCTGTGACAGTGGTGGGGCTCGCTTCTGCGTAGGACAGGAGGCTGCAGCCCCAGGGCAAGGGTTAGTGAGGGTGGAAGCATCAGGAGGAGGAGATGAAAGAGAACCAGGATGCATTTCCAGCTACTTTTAGTTACACCAAGGTTTTCAAAGACCGGAGCCTGGAGGACTCCTTGGTGACTCTGCCAGGAGACAGAGGGGCAGACGGCCACTCTGTCTTGGGGGGCAAAGGGCCAACCGCCACTTCACTGCTGCCTCTGGGGTTCGACCCAGAAATATCTAAATAGATTTCTGGGGGGAACCATCCTGATTGCAAGCCTGGCCAGGCAGTGGGCTGCCAGTGGGAGTCTTCTCTCCCACCACCACAACAAACTCATGGCTGGAGGCACAAAATCCAGCTCAGTCCTCTCAGCAACGTTATGAAAACAGACACAGGCAATGACAATAACGAAAACCTTCCTGAGTACTCCAGTTAGCTGCCACACTCAGGAGTTCTGAGGATTGGGAGTTTCATAAAACAGATGGATCTTTACAGTAATGAAAACAGCAAATCACACATGAGGGATGCTGGGGCTTCATCCTGACAAGCTGACCACTGCCAGGCCTCAGGGAGGAAGATGAAGGATACAACTAAGTGTACAAGAGAGACAGTCTGCTTCAAAAAACATATGGAGCCAGTATTTTATTTCCTATAGAGACAGCGAGCAGAGAAGGATCAGGATAATGCTTGAGAACATTACAATATGATTTTTCAAAAACTAGAACATAATAAAAGGATTCCAAATTAGTAATTTCCTGCTTCTTCTAACACTGTTGTACATGTGGAGTTAAAAATGTCTAATTTTGCTGTTTTGAAAAGGCTGATGGTACTTGTCATTCACTGCAATTTCTCTGAGTACCCTATTATTATCTGTTGATTATGTTCTAAATGAACTCTGTCATGTCTCCACATCTGTTCAAAACCACCCAGATTTCTTCACAGAAGAGCTGTTTCAGGTCAGAAGGATGGAGTCTGATTAAAAAGTTAAGTGAAATGAGAAAACGTAAGACCAGCAACCTATCTTGGCTAGTTAGTGAAAAAAAAAAAAAGAAAAAAACAAGCCACTATTTAAAAAGCAATCACAGTCAAGGATTGAAAAGGAATTTAATCTGTGGGAGCCTACCTCCGAAATGCCAGCGTTGCAGGTGCATTTTGGATGGCACATAGAGATGTCTGGCCTTGATGCTGCAACATTTAGTGAGCAGGTCTGAGATTTGCTGAACCCCTCGGTGAGATGAACTTTCACCAGAAACTGGAGTGGGGCCAATGGTCCAGAAAATAAGAGGATCAAACAGCTTACGTGTAATTACAAACTACCTGTCCAGTCCCAGATTCAGGAACACACTTGGGCTTATGTTTAAGTCCTGCTGATGCTGACGAAATACTTGCAAGCTTGTGTTTCAGTGAAGCACTGAAGCAATCTTCTTTTGGGCTTCAGGAATTTTGAAGTGGGGTGACTGTCAATCAGACAACCTGCAGGTTTTTTTGGTTGTAACCATTGTGGATTATTCACTGCACAGTTGTTACTGGAAATGGGGCCACAGGACAGTGCACGGCACACAAATACAGAACAACCAGCATGAGTGCACTACTCATGAAAATTGCTCTGTATGTCATCATTTAGGACATTGAATTAAATTCTCTCTAATAATTGCTTCCCAATAACATCTGTAAAGAGCAGGACAGGTATCACAACCCATCAATAGATAGTCTAAGCAGAGATAATTCAAGTTTCACAGGTTTTCCTGCTGTCCTGTATACAACTAGTTGTTCTGTTAGCCTGTACTAAAGCTTCAGGGTCGGATTTCTGATCAGTAAAGCTAGAGTCACAGATGAGTTTCCCTTGGAATATACAACCCCATATCTGGCTCAGAATTGTTTAATATATGGAGCTTTTTCTAGGGAAAAAAACCCCACAACCTATTGCTGCTTATAAATACACCTCTTTTTTCCCTGAATAAAAGGAGGAAAATAAGAGCAGACACAGGATGGTGGCTACGTATTAATGCCACCATTTCTCAAGGGCTCCGCCCATGGTATATTGTCTCATAAATCTGCTCCACTGGGCTTTGAGGGCTACCACATCAATCCAAGACTTCTGGCACTAATGGACATGAATGTCCAGCATCTGAGACTGGGGCTATCATAGCACCAGAAAGCCTCTGCACGTTCTCAGTGCATTCACAAAGCATGGCACAAAGCTGCTGAATCCAACCTCCTCTCTGTGAACAATGCAGGAGCTGTGTGCTCGGCAGTAAATCTGGCATTTCTGGGTAGCATTAAATTTGCTGTGCAAAGGAAAGCTGTAGGCACGTTGCACAGAACCTCTCTTTATGCTTCCTTGAAGCTCTTGGCTCTTTGTAGCTAATCTACATCACACATACACGTATATCATGGAGAGAAATACTGCATTGCTTAGATTAGCATTTTGAGAAGAAGCAGCAGAAAAAACCCCGAAGTAATTCTGTAAACATGAACATAAAACTCCCCCAAATAAAAACACTTGTAGAAAGAAAACAAAGATGAGAGGGGGCAGAAAGCCAGTAATATTACACGCTAGATTTGAAACGAAATTTTTAAATAAACCATCATGTCAAATATTCAAAATGCTTATAAATATTTACCAATTAGATATCACATGAAATATGCACAAGCCAGTTTAGAAGCTGTCGGACAAATTTCCTCCTGGGTATTTACACTGTCTGTGACTGGCCATATGCTTAGGAATGAAAAAAAGCACAAGGCCTGTGGGAGGGAAGGCGATGAGAAGAGAAGCTAAGAAAGGGCCCTGCACTGATCCTGCTCATGTAACCACATTATCTTCTGAAGAGCACTGAGCACCCCTTCCAAAGAGCTCTGTCAACTGTGCACATAACTGCTGACAAGTTTGAATACAGCCCAGTGCACTTCTGTTGTTTCTAGACTAAATGCCTACATGCACAGACTGTGCCAGGGCTATACAGTTCATTTTCCAGAAAGCACAACATCAAGTTGGTTTATGTTCTCTTGCTTCTTAAGTGGCAGCACATCAGTGATTTTTTGCAGCTTTGGGTGTACTGTGTCATATTCAGTGGGCATATCTCTGAAAATAAAGCCAAGAGTTCATTTAAAACGTTTCACTGAGGTGCATGTTGCTGAGCATGTCTGGAGGTAGAAGCAGACGCTGCTGGTTCTTTTTTTCAATGATCCAGACCTTAACTTCCTCGCCCCCAGCGAGCATAATATAATAAGCAATCTGTTCAAATGCAAGAGTTTGACATTTCAAAAGTGTGTCTCTGTTGCTTTCCAAGCAATTTGGGCCTCTCTAAATGGAGCCAAGATAAACAGGGCAACTGTTCGTTCTCTGAAGAGTGCCGGGGTGCGGCATGGTGGAGCAGAGGGGCAGTGCCTCCAGGCAAAGGGTGATTTTAAAACCTGTGAGAGAGTATCAGGAGACGCCAAGAGATGTGTCCAATAAAAGAGCCCAAGGACAAAACAGACAGTGCTGCCTGTGTTGACTATATTTTTGGCCAAAGAAGTCCAGAAAACAACACTATGCTTTGACTGAGGACCAAAAATTGTGTGGCTTCCAATGAGCCACGAAAATAATATCCCTTGCATCATTACAAGGATTTCAGTGGCTGTTGCACTGACTGATTTACCACACAAAATTTTTTTTGGTGCCTCTTTTTTCTCCTCAGTATGTTGAGCTTTCTAGCTGTAATTGGTCTCTTCATATGCGCCACAGAAGCTGATCTCTGGGACAGCATATCCCCTCAACAAGGGGATAGAGAAGCAAAAAATCAATCAAACCACTGACTTCAGATTTCACCTTATACCTATCGACTGGTATATATATAGATATATCAGATCCTTTAAAAAGCTAGCCAAGATGGTGTCAATGATTTCTGTGGTGGAGTTAGAAAATCCTTTAAAATTTGTTACTGTGGTTTTACAGCATCCTTCACAGGTCCAGGAGTATGCGTAACCTTCAACAATAGTATTCTAAGAGCTTTAAAGTGAGAACTGTCAAAAGCAGCAGAAAAGATAGGTTTGCACCTCCCTGTTTTGTATTTACTCTTTCGTGTTCTAGCTGTAAAGTGCCTACAAACTCTACTGATAATTGCTTCCGGGAAACCGGTTGCTTTTATGACAAACACAGCTTCCGAGGGACCAAAACCAATAAATAAATTTTGCAAAATCTTTCTATTAATAAAAACATTGGAAAATGCAAAATGCTTCGCTTTGACAGCCCCTTGAAAGAATTCTTTTGAATGTATTTTTAAATCTAAAATTAATGAGTGGATTATTTGGGGACGTGAAGCCAGAAATCCATCCACATAATCCTAGGAAAAAGCTAAGGACTGAGGTTGAACACAGTTCCTGACTCTTCAGCCAAAGTTTCAGATTCCTTAGCATAGGAAATTTCAGAATCAGTCCCATCTGAATTTTTTTTATTACTTGCATTGATTTTTTTTCTATTTGAAACTTAAAAAAAGTTTCCTGTATGTGTGAACTCTTTCTACACTGAAATTAGTGCATCACTTGACTTATTTAAAGTTCTCACCCTGAACAGAGTACAACTTTCTTTTTTAAATATGCATCTAAGAAATTGCCATAAGAACACCTTACCCACATCTTACCCACAATGTCACCTTCGTCCTGACGAGTGCCATTACTGAGCATCTCCATAGCACGCCTGTGTGCAGAAGCTGCAGTGCTATTCAGTGCAGAACACCCTATTCCTAGTCTCTGAAGTTATTTGAATATACTTAGAACAGAAATTATGTTGGTTGACAAGAATTTTTTAAAAATAGAGTTTTTAAAATCTCAAGGTTGGCATTGCAGCTTTTTAGCATAATATGGTATTTGATGCTTGATGTATGTCTCTTTCATAACATCTCAGCTGGTTCTCAAACTCACGTCACAAATAAGCCACATGCTTTTTATTCCTCAACTAAATGAAAGGTGGTTTTTTACCTTGCAGATTTTCCCAAGCTCATTTACATGTTTGTGCTGAAACATCTGTTTTCAGAAGATAAACTGTCAAGTCCCTGGATGTCACATAAACGGGACAGGCTATACAGAGGTATTAACTAAATGCTTTGGCATGCAAAATGCAGGGAATACACACGTTCAGCGAAAGAGAGTCTCTGTCTCCCTGTGTCCTGTCAACAGCTTATCTTTATTAAATACAAACTACACAATTCAAAATAATACTCTGTTAATTCTTTGGATAAAAAAAGACTTTAGGAACTGTTAATGACAGCAGTAAAATCCATCTCCTGATGGTGCAGTGCAAGACTTCAAATCTTTTTAATTTTTTCAAATATTTGCTTGCTCCTTGCGTGGGAACAAGACACTGAGAAGCGGCTTTTCTTATTTTTAAAAAGGCAAATGCCCCTTGGGTTAGAGGAACCTTTATCTCAACCTTACTTTTATCATCATGCAGAAGGAATTCCTCTTTTACCCCCAGATGCATTTCACAAGGACAGGAGTCCAATGCAGTGTTGGGGTTAACGTCTTTTTCTTGCCACCTGTTCTGTTCTCAACAAAGCGCTTACACACACGAGGATGGGCAGAAAATCTGCAGATCTGATGCCATATATGTATGAAAGCATATAAGTTATGTCTGGGCCAAGCTCCTCATTTCATGTGCCATCCATGCCTTTTGTCTCTGGCACATTCCCATGTTTATCACATTCCTGATCTGTCCATTACAAACTCCACTGGGGAAGATCCACTTTTCCTATACAGTTTGAAACTGAATAGATAGTTTCCTTGTGCTAAATGCATTAGCTGCTGTCCTTCAACTGTGTGTCTCTTTTTAGCTCAGCTGCTTGAAACCCCTACGTTTCATGAAAACCAGATGGGAAAAATTGAGAAAATAATGGATTTAAATTTAAAGCAATTGTTTGCTTGACACAGCTATGTTTATCCCCTAAGCTAAATTTGGCACGTTCAGATTGCTTAAGGAACACTTATGTGTTCAAAGACGCTGTAAGTCCCATCTCTCATGGGAATTTTGGCTACAAACTGCACCTGCATATCAGGAGAAAGACTCCTCCTAAAACCAGCCTGCAAGTTAACGCTGGCTTAACTGAGAGCCATGATGCAACTTCCATCGATAACTAAAATAACCATCTTCCAGATCTTAAACAGCCAACTACCACGGTTCCCAAAGTCCAGCAGCAACAGCTCCTTGGAAAACCAGTCACAAACATCAGAGTGGATGAAGTTCTGGTCCCCACAGCACCTAAGTAGCAACCGAGCACGTCAGAAAAATGCGATCCCAGCTGTGGAGTCCTGGCACAGAGCGCCTTGACCACATTCACATCATCCTCTCTCTAAAAGCAGACTTGGAAGTGATGCTGCAGCATTTTCTTAAGCATAAATGTGAATATAAAAAGTGTATAATTACATTTCTCTGTTCCAAAATGAGTCCAAACCCTGGGGCTTGGATAGCAGCAATGAAATGACACACTTGGCAATGACCAATTTCCACGCTGCACTAGTGTAAAGTTCCCTGCAACAAATTATATTCCAGGAAATTGCCTTTTTTGATCATTCAAATGCCAAAACGCCATAGACGCTAAAGTACCTAGCACCATTTCGTGGCAATGTAAAATTGTTTGTATACCATTCCTGTTTATCCACAATCCATTGGATCGTCTGCCTACACACAGTGAGGATGAGTTCATTATAATTATCTACAATAACAACAATTAACAATACAATAAGGGATAAACTAAATCACTTCCCAACTGTATCCTCTTTAATGTTGGACTTGAGACCCTCAGAATGTGTTGCTTCGTTTATATTCATTAATATGATACTGATACCCTGCAGTGCCTTGGATAGACGTACCTGACTCCATTCTCCCATCTGCTGATCTAGTATTATAATTCTGTTCAGAGAAATAGATGTAATTATGCTCATTTGTAGTTCCAGTAGATATCCTTGCCCAACATGAATAATGAGCAGCAGTCTTTGGAAACCAGTTATCTTGCTCATAATAAATCGCCTGGCTCCTAACTATTCTCTAAAAAACAATGCTGGTGTAAGCTGAATGCTTGGGCATTTGGTTTTACTAATTAAACACAAAGCTTATCAATATTGTATTGGACTGATGTTGCAATAGTGATAGTAGCATTTTCTGTCTTTTCCTCACCGATACTTTGATTTTGTCTTTCTGAAAAATGTCTTCATCTTTGGCACTCTAGAGGTTACACCCTTTTGGTACCATTTATTGCTGAGGGGAAGAGGAAGGGTAATTGTATTACTATGCAATTTTATATCAGTGAGTGCTCTGGGAAAACAAAGATGAATGGCTAGTAAGGGCAAGCTCAAAGTCATACAAGCTCCGCAGTCATTGCAGAGGATCCGGTGACTGGATGGAAAAGCCCAACTTGTCTTTCCTTTCAAATCAGCCAGCTGCAGGTGGCAGGAGCCCTCTCTGCAGTACCATGGAGTAGGTGCACCAGTTTGAATACCAGGACTCATTTTGTCTTGCACGCTCAGCGGGCAAGAAAAAACAAACCACTCTGTCACTGTTAACCAAACACAGGCAACTGGCCAAATCACTCCCCCTATTTATCACATTGCAACTAGCAGCTGGCAGCAAAGCTGGCAGAGAAACGCGAGCTGCTCCTCTGCGGCATGGCTGAGTGCAGTCCCGGGCGGTTCGGCTCTGCCACAGCAGCCTCCATCTGCCGGCACGAACAGAAAGTCCCCTGGCCCCAGGCTGGGCGGCTGGCCCAACAGCGGGAGGCGGTGCGGAGGAGTTTGTCTCCCCTTTATTGCTTAGAGGCTGGAGAGACAAAGGTAAATTTCTGTGGGATAGCCCAGATCGTTGGGAAAGGTTGTGGTAGAGCATAAATCCTGCCTACTGATACAACTGTTGATTGACTAGTTTGCTGTGATGGATCTCTTAAATCAAGATGTGGTCCATTATTCCTCATTTGTATAAAGGGAGGAATCCATCAGCAGTGGTTAGCCTCGCATCGAACGCACCAGTTAGTCCATCAGCCTCACTGTACATATTTCTTCCAAAGGGTGAGGTTGAAATCACAGTTTCAAGAAATTCAAAGAGGAAACAATGGTCAAATAAGTCATGGTTTTGGCAAATACTGGGGGTTTTCTCTCATGTTAAAGCTGTTACAAAATACAAAGTGTGAAACTGATAACATTGTGGTAAGCTGAAGGTTTTATGTTTAATTAAGTTTTGAAAATATTTCTAAACTATTTGTTTCCTGTCTGCTGGGTTTGTGAAAGTCATTATTTCTGTTAGATTCATCCTTCTAAACTTCTGTACTCAAAAAGATGTTGTAGAGTAGTGCTTGCATGGAAAAGACTAACACAACGCAGGCAAATCATCTTCATTCCTATTCACCTCTAAACCAAACCATTTTCTTAACTCCTTGTCTCTGAGAAGGAGAAATGGGGTGAGGAACAGGTATCACAGCATCACTTTCACTAAAAGAGCTCCCCAAAGCCAGTTAAATGCCACTTAAATCTTCACACCAGCTACCTACTGTCCTTTACTCCGCTATATGAGGTGTATATGACTCCACAACACACATGGGCACTATATTAATTTCATTTAACCTTATTTCACTTGCTTTTATATCACAATAACTTTAACTTAATATAACTCTGTATTTAACCTTGTCTTCATACAGAACCCCTCCACACACAACAAATTATCTTAAAATGTCAGTTGTTTTTTTCCTTCTACTTAGTTAAAACACTTTACATTCCTGTTTAACATGTTACAAGTTTTATTATGCTTCAACCTGACTACGAAATATTCAGAGATTCACTGTATCAGAGGTAAATGACTCTCCCCTTGTATACCCTATCAAAATTTCAGGTTCAAGAAGGATGAAAAGGAGATCCCTCTTTTTAGAAGACCTTTCTTCTAAATATATTCAATATGCTCCAAGCAACTCTGTCTAAGATGTCAGACATACACAAAAATATTTCCTGAAAATCATGGCTCAGTAAAATTGTTGTCACTAGGCTTTGGCAGTTCAGAATGATTTATAAAGTCTAAAACCTGGCTAAAATGTTGCATAGTTTGGCTTTAAACTTATCTGCATGAAAATGCTTCTGAAATGCTTGACAGTGGCAAGGCAACTGCTCTGCTGCTCCATTATGTGAACCATTTCCACTGCTCTCCTCTTCCCTTCCAGCTTGTGAATCTGCCTGTTGTCTCCCATTAATGATTATAAGGGGTTTCCATGTTATTTTATATTTTTATGATCGTGTCTGTTGCTCACTCAGACTGGAATCCTGCTCTAGTATTAGTGCAATCAAGCTGGAAACAGGAAGCTGTAAGAGCTGCAGTTGCAATGAAGTTCATCCTTGACTGAGTAGAACTAGAAATTACTTCCCAAGGAGCTGTAAAGGGTCATAAACATTGCACTGATGGGGTGCAAATGGGCATTGCCAAAAGTCTCACTTGCAGTAGCATCATGGGAAACAAAAGTATCCCAGCTGTACTCTCTGGGAGATTCAGATATTTCCAGGGTTGCTTCTGTCTTGCCATTTCCAAGTGCCAAAAAAATTTCCTCCAAACAATTTTTTGAGGGGAGCAAACAGCTTAAGGCATTAATTAAAATATTAAATTTTCTTAGACTGACATTTTGTCTCTGATTTGATGTGTTGAAAGAACCTTTTTTTCCCCCTCCACTCTTTCAAAATAGAGACACGGGCTTATTCCTCTGGGAAAGAGAAGAAAACATTTTCCTGCAGAAGGTATTTTGCCAACTTTTAAAGAGGTTTTGTTTTTCTTTTTTTGACTGAAGTTACCTGGGAGATTTTAACAGCAATGCCTCCCAATCATCCATAAAGTAGGTTAAATGGCCTTGTAGGCAGTGGCCAGGATCCAATTTTATGTGACTGCTCAGTGGCTAGTACTGTCGCCAGAGTTACAACTTTCATGAATAATGGTCTTATTTTTTCCAGATGCAGGTGTGAGTTGTAGATGGCTGAGTTATACCCTTCTGTATGAATCACAGCATCTACTACACTGCCTCACTGTGAATAGACATAGACAGATGCTAAAATACCTTCACATTCACAGATACAAACATTTTTTTCAAGACAGCTCCAGGCATCACAGCTTTGGCATCAGTTCTAAACTATTCTGAAAAGCTTTGCAGATTTTCTTCTCATGCAACATTTTAAAACCATTTTGCTTGGGCATTGTGCCAGGCAGAAAATGATTTAATCACAGAACAGGCATAGAAAGAGCACTTACAATAACTGCTCTTAAAATATAGAGGCTATTTCTTAATTCATAAATATTTAAGGAGAACAATATAACAGTCACAAATTTGGTCATTTTTTTAAGGTCAGAAGCGTTTTCTACATCCATTTTCCACAGTCTCTGCTACACATCCATGCAAAACATATCTGCAATTAATTAGTTTATCTCTCAATACAAACTCAGTGTAATATCTATTATTAATGGATTTGTCTCTAAAAAAGAACAGCACGGAGAACGAGTTCCTCATGTACACAGTGAATCCCACAAAGTTAAGCCGAATACAAATTTCACTACAAGGCTTAAATATACTCTCCTTCTCCCAGGCTATTTCCATGATAATTTTTAATTTCCTCTCTTACTTTAATACCTAATTTGTGCCAACAATAAGTTAAAATTTTAATAGTAGGAAATTTGTTTTCCTGCTTTACTGGGACTTTATTCTTTCCTGTATTATGAGCTGGGTAATTGGTTGTCCCTGCTTATGCATTTGCTTTGCACAAGTGAAAAATCAAAAAAAAGAATCGTAGCTTCTAAAAGCACATGTTTTCAAATCAGTAGAGAAAACTGGCTTTTAAGTGAGAAGGGGGGAAAAAAGAACAAATAGTTCTTTCTTAAGTCTAAAACCAACCAAACCACATCCCTGACCCCAACTCTAAGAAAGAATAATGTTCTCATTAAAGACTGACCTGGAAAAGTTCATATCCAAAAATCTTGGAAAAAAGTTTATAGATTACTGGCATATCTTTAGAAATAGCAGTTTTCATCATTTCTACAGAAGTGCACAACTCTGTGCACTAGCAATGTAAACACATTTAGCAATGTCTACATTTTTGTTCTTTCTCAGGAATCATGCATATTTAGGTAAAAATATCAAAAAGTGAGACACTCTTTTGACTTTGAATATCAAAATGGCTTCAAAGGCAGCAGGGATCTCCCTTAGAGAAGCTGAGGGTACTGAACTAGCACACACCAAAGACAGAAGCAGAGAACAAGCTAATTACAACATAAACTGCAACACAAAAAGGGTCTGAAAGGAATGTTCTGGCCCAGCCACATCAAAGTCCAGTATCATCGGGTACTAATTAGGGGTAAAGCCAAATAACCCAGTGGTCTGCACTCTCAATCAGAAATTTAGCAATGAGAGTCAGAAGAGGTGGCAGAGGAACGGGCTGCAATGGGAAGAGATGGTTCTCACTCCCAAGCAGCTGATTTCGGGAGTTGTCAGAAAACTCACAGGAGGAGAAATAGCAGTTCCTTCACAGCTGTGTGCAGAACGTGGTGCGAGCGACAGTTACTGAGGAACAGTGTCCATTCATATACTCAAAAGTGTTTATAATGGCGATGCTTAATTTTTGAAGTGGGAGCTGGGTAAGATTGAAGATACTTGTGCAACAGAAAATATAAAAAAGTGGTAAAAGGAGTGAATATATTCTGCCTACCAGGCCAGATTTCTAAAGTTCCCTTCTGTCTTCTCCTCCTAAAACCCAGCAAAGTAAAAGAGCAGAAAACAGCAAGTTGCACAAGTAAAGAGACATCTCTTTAAAAGAATATAAGTCCTGTCTGGAAGGAAAAATAGAAAAGAACAGAAATTCTGGAAAATTAATTGAAAACCTAAAGAAAGGCCAGATAAAACCACTAAAGCCTCAAAGAACATCCTGCTGAAATAATAAATATGAGTCATAAAAGGTGTTCCCAAACATTTCAGAAGCAAGATGTCTGCCAGAGTGTGTTGAGGCAAGAGATTATGAAGGGATAAAAGGATCACTCAAGGAAGAATGGGTCAGAGTAGAAAAATTAGGTGATTGATTTGCAAGTGTTCATGAGGCTAATTAGGGAGGTTCCCACGGCAATCTCTCTCTTTTTTTTTTTTTTTCTTAATGGGAGATTGGGAGATGAGTTTCAGGGGCTATCTTCAATCAGTCAATCCTGAGAGCAAACAAGTCTAGGAGTTCATTTGGTTTGGGCAGGAAGCAGAGTTTCTAAGTGCAGCCTTACTCGTTTACAGCCTGATGGTTTTCAAGAATTTTTCTCTTTCCAAGGCCACTGCTATCCCCCGTTCTCACAAAATACTTCTACTTCCTACTATTTTGATTCCTGATGTTTTAATTTTCTGCCCTTTCCTGTTTTTTTATCATTCATTTAAAAAAGCAGTAGTCTAATAATGATATTTTTAACCCCATGGAGCATGTAGTTTTCAGGCTAAAATTTTTCCCAGTCAGGACCACAGAGCTCAACTTTTGCAGTCAGCTCTTCTTCCAAAGTTTTCTTATGCCTTCACGTAATTTTTATATCTTATTTTCTCTGTATTTATTATCATCCCCTCTTATTTTCTTGCAAATTTAAAAATAAAACTCCCTGTTTATTTTGCATTTGAAGAGTTAGATTTCTTTCATTTCATTTCACAGCTGGGGGAGGAAAGGAAAGGAAGCAGTTTACAATCTCTGATGTATTTATCCTCAGCAATGGCCATGATTTGCAGATGGCCTGAGAAATTAAGAAGTTAGGAGGTCATCTTCAATGCTGCAGAGCCACAAACCCTAAATAGCTGCAGCTTCTCAGCAAGATACAACTAGATATGTTAGTGCTTACTGCTCTGCAACAACAGTACAGTGTCATCCTCAAGTGGAGGATCTGGTCCCAATTTCTCATTTGCAGAGCTAAAGCCAGAAATACTAAGACAATTTACAAGGTCATTTCTTTTAAGAATTTCAAGTGAAGCTCATCCTGTGAAGTTAACAATTTAGATTTAGGTAGAAAAAGTTGGGACTGATTTACTGGAGCAAGAGCTGTGCTGCGGGAATGCCAGCTCATCCCTAACAGATACAAGTCTTAGAGTCTCCAGGGCTGTTTTGCCACTCTTTCAGCATCATGAGAATTTAGGGATTTCAGCCTCAGCTGTTTTACATTCTTGCAGCCCCAATGAAACAACAAGCAGTTCCTAGCAAGCACATCTCTGTAGGCATCTACACGCTTGACTTGCCACCACAGAAGCTGTCACTCCTCACAAAGCATAGCACAGCAGCCAGTTGTAGCCCATCAGCAGGCTGAGCCTGGGCATGATGTTTGTCTGCACACAAGAGACTAGGGTCTGCTTTTGGATCCCAACATTTTTTAGAGAAAGGACAACAGTTGAAAGAAAAATGACAGCAAGAGGCATATAATTCAGAAACAAAACATGTTATGCTGTAGTAAATGAACTGACAATGTTGGTAGGATTGGTAAACAAAGACCATGCACCATATGTCTTCCAGGTGGTGGTTTGATCGTGCATTTGGTAACATTTTAATCAACAGGAGCTGAGATCTTCTTTACTGCTTATGGTTGGTGAGATATTTTCATAGCCTCCTTTGCGATTCTGTAATTGAATTTGTCTGGATTGCTAAATGGAATGAATTGGCTGATTGTCTTCATCACAAGGATGTCTCCTGACACACACAAGCATGCAGTCTAATTTGAGAGCATGCAAGGCTGTAAAAAAACCCTGGATGTAGAGTGGGATCTCATCAGAAACTGGAGTGCACAGTCACAGCTTTAAAAACCATAAACAGCTATTCTGTGTTTCACTCGCTGTTTCCAGGATGTGGATAGTAATATTGAGCCTAATGCTGCTGTTACAGACAGTTGCAAGGGCATTTCCTGCAGACTATTTGCTAGAAATGTAATCTCTTGAGGGGTTTGATGGATGTATAAAAATGATTCTGTTGACTCTGCTTTTAATATTCCAGTCTTAGAAATAAGTCCCCTGGCTGTGGACAGCTGGTAGCTGTGAAGACATCTGCATATGGTTTCACACCAAGGTGACATGGGGAAGATCAATTTCTCTGGACTACAGAGGAGAGCAGTTCTCATCAGCCTGGCTCACAGGTAGTGACTTGTTCATATGGACAAATCCTGACTGTGTTATTCATACTGGAAATGACATCAAGTTTACTTACATGAGCAAAACAAAGAGAATACACTGGTAGTTGAGAGAAGGGTTATTTGCTTTATGACTCAGGCCCAGGGTTTGCCAAATTTGAAAGAAATGGGAGTGCACACAGATTTTTTTTTCAATTTGAGTAAAAGACGGAGAACGAGAGGGGAGCCTTCTGCACTGTGTGGCCTAGAGGGACACTAGCTCTGCTAGGCTGACATTGTATGTCTTCTCCCTCAAAACAGCTTCATATTTTAATCACTGCTCTAATGGCTGTCTTCCACCCCTCATGGAAAACCACAAAGCACATTAACTTTGTCCTATATTTTTGATTTTTGATTGAAATAAACCCCTCGGTTTCCCACCCGGTTGTGCCTACAGTCTGCAGAAGCATGGCTGCTATTAACCCTCTAGCCCACACAGGCAGGAAGGGTCCCCCCTCTTTTTCCAAGGGCAATACAGACCACGGGTCTAATCCAGTGGACTAAATCAGGCCCCCAGTCTGTATTGCCCTTGCTCCAGTGGGTGTTGATTTATTTCGGGATCCTCTCTACACGAAGTACACTGAGGTGCTGGAGAGGGTACAGAGGCGGGCTACCAAGCTAGGAAAGGATTTGGAGCATGTCTCATATGAGGAATGGCTGAGGGATCTGGGGCTGTTTAACCTGGAGAAGAGGAGGCTGAGGGCAGACCTTATCGCTCCCTACAACTACCTGAAAGGAAGGTGCAGCGAGGCGGGGGTCGGTCTGTTCGCCCATAACAAGCAATAGAACAAGGGGAAATGGCCTTAAGCTGCACCAGGGGAGGTTCAGGCTGGATTCAGAAATTCAGAAAGAATTTCTTTACTGAAAGGGTTGTCAGGCATTGGAACAGGCTGCCCAGGGAGGTGGTGGTGTCACCATCCCTGGAGGCGTTTAAGAGACGGGTAGATGTTGTACTTAGGTCATGGTTTAGTGGTGTTGGAAGAGCTAGGACAACGGTTGGACTCGATGATCTTGAAGGTCCCTTCCAACTGAAACTGTTCTGTGATTCTATGAGTCTAATGAAGCTTTTCTCCTTTAAAGTGGCCCATGCAGCTGTTTCACCTTTCATATCTGTACCGAGGCAACTCACCTAAAGAATTTCATGTTCTCTAAAAACACAGCGCACGTACTGACTCCTCAGTCTGATGTGCTGAATGGTGCTATTGCATAAGAAATTTAGGGCAGCAAGCAGCAGGTGAAAGGCACTGCATTTATATTTTAATTAGCTCATGGTAGGAGTTTCTTCAGAGGTTACTTAATTACTATTTGTCCACCTACATTATTAAAATCTTACTCGTGTCCTTCTGTTTCAAGGACTTTTTGTACTCCTGAAAACTGTGTTGCTAAGATTGCATATAAATAACTATTCTGAAATAATCCTAAGTGATAATTTTATAAATCTGCTGAACATCAATTGTAATTGCAGAACTTTAGCAATAAATATTTAAAATTCTAGGAAAGTGTTACTTTAGGTAGAGAAAAAAAGTCCTCTGGAGCTTGTCTGATTTCATAAATTTTCATCATTTGTGGTCTTCTTAAATACATTTTCAGCAACCTCATTCTTTTCTAGAAACGAATTCTCAAAATGTCGTGTTCTGTGAAAAAACCCCTACTGTTTTATTAATACTCTATTCCACATCACACTGATTATGTTAATAAGAATAAATATTTTTGCATAAATACATACATCTGATTTTTTTCTACAGTGAGAATACATTATAATCTTGAGAAGTTTCTTATTTCTGGAAGCATTAATGCACTAAAGGAATGTGACAACTTTGAAGTAAACTAGGGGTACGGGTACTTCACCAGCATACACAGGCGTGTGCTGCACAGAACTTTCCAATAAGGCAATGAAATTGGAAAACCTTCCTGGAAATACAGTAATTTGGCAAAGGGTTTCTAACGTTTTTTTTCTGGTATTGATTTACTCGCATCCATTTGCCAATGCTGGGAAGATATAACCAACTTGAGACTATTTAACATTTGATTGCTTGTTTGCTCCTGGAAGATTCATGTACCTGCCAGGCCACATTGGCAGCTCTATGAACAAAAGGAAGGATTCAGGTAGAAATAGATTTAATTTTCTGCAGCAAGAGACTGATCAGAACTGATAGGCATGCAGCGCTGAGGATGCTCATGCTGCACAAAATACATATTTTTCTACTGAAAAGCAGCTGGAACATTAATAAGATAGTAATGTTTTTAACTGTGGGTGTGATCCCACAGTGCTTTCACACTGGAGTAACCCTCACTCAAGCAGCCAGATTCACTGAACCCGATGAGGTGGCTTCACTAGGACTCAGTGCCTTACAAATAAATTCTCCCTTTTAAATTATTGTATCCTTGCAATTCTGATTCTCATGGGTAAAAAGAGCTCAGTGGTTTGTGTATTTTTTTCCTGTTAGAGGCTTACTACAGAGTTTCAAAGGCAACAACAGCCTGAGAACGTGCTTTCTTCTCACTTTTAAATTGGAGAGCATACAGCTACGAATCCCAAAATGAATACTTTAACACTTGAATAGTTTTCTAAATTAAAAATAATGGATTCCTGGCAGGCATCCTACCCCAGTTTACTCACAACAGATTTTATTACCCCAGCATCACTGGTTGTGATTGTAGCTGTACAACAGTCTTATGTTGATGACTGAGCCACTGAAAATGATTTTTTTCATGACTAATTTGTTTTAGAAAGGGAGACAATGATATTTATGTCATGTAAATGACTTAGAAAAATAATGCAAATGACATTGGACATCTACAAACTCATTATGATAATGGAAATCTTGAATAACTTGTCAGAGAGTTCTGCAAGTTCCACTGTTACGCTTGGCGTGATGATAAACTTCATAACAATCTCTTGATCTTTCCTCTCCAGCTTTTTCATGAAATTCATCGTATACAGATGCAGTACCAAACCATTAAGATGCAGTGCAATTTAGATTATTTTACAGAGAACAAAAATTTCTTAATTTATACCTTTTATCATTGTAACAGAACTAGATGTGCTGGATTCTTAAGCCATTAAACCAACCTCTAGAGCTCTGCCTCTAAAATAAATTGCTCAATTAAAAAGACTTACCTTTCTTACAAAAAATGAGTCTCCATTTTTGTAATAAGCTAATTTTTATTCCTGCTGCAAACTAGAGATTCTAAGCAGCCACAGTGTGCAACAGAAAAACTCTGAGTAAGGATGTCTCTGCTATAATATGCAACATTCAGTTCCAAATATTTATTAACTGGAGAATGCAGAGTGTTCTGAACCTACGGGTAGTTAACACATCTGGCAGTTTCTGCAGCTTCTCTTTCCTCCCCCACCCCTTCAAACAGCAAACCAAGACTTGACAAAACATGTAAAATACAGAGTACCCTGAACACATTCAGCCCCAGAAAAAGGCACAGTGAATTTAAATTACCTTAAATTCAGTTTCAATGTTGGCTAGTCTGGCCAATTCATTGCTTAGCTCTAAAGCAGTAAGGACAGGGTCTTCACTGGAAAGAGACAAGTAAGCAGCACTGGCTAATCCTTTGTAAGCGTTCATTCTTGATCGGGAGTGACTAAAGGAATCTTTCCTCTGCTTCTCAATACATTCATTGCACTTGCAAAAATAGTCATGTGGCCTTTCAATCCGCGCGCCTTTTAGGAGTAAGATGTGAACAATTTCATACTCCTGGCAGTGGGCAGCAAGTATGATAGGGGTAATGTCGTGGGAGAACCGAGTTCCATCTTCATCGTAGGCATAAAAATCATCGTCTCTCAGTTCCTGCTCAAGGGGGCTGAGCGTGAGACGCTGTCCTTGGGCAAAGGCTGGATGGTTCAATATTGCTTCCACAATGCGCACGTATCCTTTACTGATGGCTAGCAGAAGTGCATCTCCAACTCGAGCGAGATTCTCCTTTTTGAGGAGGAGCTCTGTCACTTCCAGATGCTCATTCCCTACAGCTAACTGAAGGGCGTTTTGTCCCATATAATCAACACAATTAAAGTTCAAGGTTTTGGATTCCTCCAGCATTTTTCGCACAACAGGAATGTTGCCATATTCTGCAGAATCAAGAAAGCGTTCCTCTTCTGCAGTCAGGCTGGTGCCTTTCTCATTGAACATGTAGGCTGGGCCCCGGATGGCCTGCCTCCGGCCCTTCTCCCGAAGGGTTGTGTGCCTTCGATGCATGTTTTTATAATTGCTGTTTCTCAACCTGCAGAAAACCGGAAAGGAAGGTTGGTTATATTCTCTGAGAGTCATAATCTCACACAGCCTGAAATAAGGTTAGAAATGTCTCGTTATGATCAGATCTTGCCTGCTTTTTAGGATCTGGGCCAGCTGTTTAAAAGCATTTAGGACACTTGTAGAATAAAGAATAATAGTTTTCTGAAGAACAGACAAGTTCTCTCCTGACTTGTACACTCATCTGGATTTCAACAAGGATATGCAGCACATTCTTAACCTGAGACATAGCCAAAAAAAGTGTATGAACACATTGTTTTCCATTTTAACTGTTTAGAACTTCATGACAGTATTTAGGAATGATATGCACGATGTAATATTTCTCCAAATTATTCTTCATTGAGGGCACGAGCCCTAAAGGAAGTTAGCAGGACTCCCCATGCCAGTAGACCTTGGGTCAGGTCAATAAGCTACGTTCCATAAAGTTAAAAAGCGTGCTTCTGATTTTAAACACACAGGAACAAGGATAAATATATTGCATTTTCTGCTAAGATTCAGCTGGTACAAGCAAACCACCTATACATTCAGTGCTTTTTTCATGCTGCATAATAACATTTTTATTTCCTGATCTAGAGCACTTTAATGCATGACTGTCTAATTTTCTCACTGAAATACAGTTGGCAGCTACTCTAAATACAAGTATCCAAATCTGGGGGCCAGTCTTGAAAAACATATGAATAACTTCTGATTTAGTGTCACATCACTCCCCGGTAAGCACCTTTCAGAGAGCAGCTGCAGAAAGACAAGAACACAAGTGTCTGACCACAAACAGAGGGCAAATCAGAAAGCATCACTGGTTTCCCCACTGATTCTGTGGCTGAAATGCCTTCACTTGGAGTTGGTGGGATGGAGACAAACTATTCTTATTCTACCTTCTCTGGACCCCTCAAGGAAAACCATGCTCTGTGCAACTGTGTTCAAGGGACAGTAGACACACCGTTGTATGAAATTAACTGAAATCCTAAATCTATCTGTGTTTTTGAAACACTCACACTTTGCATTCAGTGCCGTCTCGATGTTGCTTTTCTTTTTTAATTTTATTGCAGTAGCATCTCAACAAAATCATAGTCCCATTTTTAGAGTCTAAGCACGTGGAGTTAATTCCTGTCTTAGGATGTGCACAGAGAATGTGCAGCCTGAGTAAAAACGTAAAAACACCTCTTTCACAAAAAGCATTTGCACTCAGTCCAATAACAAGTCCTAAATCACTTGGGTAAAATTTTCAGGAGCCTCTAAGCTGCAGTGGGCAGATGTAAGAAATAAGCAGGTGTTAATGCTCAGTGGGTGGCAAAGATTCATCCTTCCACACTCCGTCTGTTCTCCAAGTCAGTTTTGACCTTCAGTCAGTGAAAAGTTCATGTGTTGCTCTGCAAAAATACTATTGGAGTTTGAAAGTGCTGTCATGAACAATGAAAGGGAAAGGTGCCAGGGCACAAAGTGGAGCAGATACATTGCCTTCGAAAATATGTAAGAAAAGAGTAAAGAAATCAAGCGAAAACCTGGGAAAACAAAGGGTATCAGAAACCCAAAATACTTAAAGTGCCAGGACACAGAAATTCTCAAGGTAGCTGTACTTATGGAGCTAACATATACATATGCATCTATCATTATCATTCATCACTTTTTTACTGATCTAGAACAGAAAGTTAGTACTGAAGATTTTCAAGCAAATTTTACAGCAAATTTTTAGCAGCTACATGAAAATTTAAACAAATCCTAAGAAAGCAGTTTTGTGACCATACACGACAGAAAGAGAGGCTCATAATGAAGAACCTCTTCCCCTAAGCTTTGAAGCATCAGCGTAACAACTCAATAAAAGCTGGAAGAAACTGAACATAACATCCTGTGACCACTGAGAGATAAAGTGCTATATGAATCTTAAACCTAGTCCCTTCCAGTGTGGTTGAAAGTTGAAGAAGTACACAGAGGCGAGAGCCATAAGAATAATGAATGAGATATGGTTAAGTAAATTAACTCCCAAGATCGCATGAAGTTTTCTGTAAGAGAAAACAATAACAGCTAAAAAAATAGACCATTAACATATCTAACACTGACAGGGAGACAGACAGAGATCTCTAAAGCAGCAAAATGCCTGGGGTAAAATCGAGGCCCCTTTGAAGTCAAGAGTACAAGTTCCATTGATTTCAGGGGAGTCCACATTTTGCAAACATGTATGCATCCGCGCGCACACACACACGCAATGTCCCCAGCAATTAGCTTTCATCTCAGAAGCAGTCCCAGTGAGGCCAAGAGGACTAACATATGCATAAAACGAAGTCTTTAAGCATATGCAAAAGTGCTTGTCTAAACTGGAGCTCGTGTCCTTAGCTATTCAGGACAGCACTGAAGTTTTAAACCTTCACTGAAGTCTTACTGAGTCAACCAAGGCCTGTACATACAAATAAACACTTTTGAACTGCGACTTTGTTAAATAGGGACTTACAGCACTTTACACACTTGCAGTCTTGGGATTTCCTGGGTGTTAAACCAAACCTCTTAAAATGTTAAGCAACGTGAAAGGATGATCTGGTGATGGCTTAAGCGACTGTTGCTGGGATCGAGTGGAAACCAGTTCAGCTCCTGTAGCTCAGCAATGACCCATGAGTGTGACAGAGTTGCACATGCTTACATATTTTTGGGCAGCGCATTGTAATAGCTGCTTCAAGCTGGAGAAATTCCGCTGGGCTTTTCTGGTGTTCAAAAACCTTGTATGGTAAGACACTTGGCAACCTTATATTTGTTGTTATATTTAACGGCCAGTACTGGAAGCAACTCAGAAATATGAATCATTTCCAGCAGTAAGGAATCTATTAGATATTTTGCCTGATGTCCAAGTATAAATCTTGATACTTTGTTCTTTTTTTCTTAGAAAAACTTCACTCTCTTGGCATGTTATTACCTCTAAAGGAGAACCCAGGTAGGTAGGACAGATAACCTTATAATCACACCAAAGTAAACATAAAACTACATAAATTATTACCATTGGCCCAGTTCTAAGATTTTTGCCTGTGAAAGGAGGTTAGAGTTTGGCCTAGAGCTAATTCACTCCAGTTTGTTGTATATGTAATAACATGCCAAAAAAAAAGGACCTTCATTTCACTTTCTTCAAGTCAGAGAGAACACTGGTTTCATACACTGTAACAACAGAAATTGCATCAGAAAAAGAGGAAATGGAAAAGCATACCTGCCCTTCAAAAAGAGAAATACTTCACCACATTTATTTTGCAACATGTGTTCTGCAGGGATGTCCCTACAGTAAGAGTTGATCTCCACCACCTGCGGGTAAGGGCAAGAGCATCACAATTCAGAGGGCTTCACCTCAGATGAGTTATGACCTCCAGTCTTGCTCATGAGCAGAGAAGATCGATATCTCAGCTATCGCACTTTATCATCTTTACAGAGAACAAGAGATGAATAAAAAATTGTACTTTTAACTTTGAATAATTTCATGAGAAATGCTCAGCTATCAACTCCTGTTCTGAAGAGAAAGTTATAATTATATTTGACCTGAGCACTGAATCGTGATAGAGAAGTGGTAGCGCAAAGACTAATATATGCAGTAGCTGACTGAAGATCTGGGAAACTGAACCCTACTGTAATGTCATGACTGTTCTTGGCACCTTTTTCTATTCTGCTTTTCAGTTATGTGCAGGCAGGCTTAGAACTAATCATATTTACTGAGCGTGTGTAATGTGCCCTCTTAAAGAAAAGTAATTATAACTTGATTGCATTTATCTTACCATTTTTGTCTAAAGGTGCTTTGCATTGAAACGACTCTGTATTTGCATATTTTATTGAGACAGCGAGTGATCAAACTCATCAGGCAATTAAATATTGTGTTTTTCTAGGAACAAATGCCAAGGTATGCAGTGTTGTTGGAGAGAAAATGGTCTGGGAAAAGAAAACAAAAAATATCAGGGCCTAAGTACTGCTTGCAGCAAAGCGCATCCAGCTTTACACAGCTGAGGGAGCCATAAGATGTCTGGACTCCTGGAGGGTGGAGAAGAATAGCAGCTTCGAAAGGTGGTTTAGTTCTTAACAAACCTTCCTCTGGGAGCCTCTTAGTTTCTAATTAAAGTGGCTAAGAGTTGGTCCTTGCAAGTGGCACCAATGGTACTAGGCGCTGAGACACTCAACATCTGAAAAGGGAACATGGCATAACGTGAGATTTGTTCTTGATGTGGGGTCACTGAAAACACTGTTGAAGCTGAAACTCTCCTTTTCTGCACTCTCTAGCTGGTCTGAGTGCCAGACATGCAGGACAAAGCAGACATAGGAAGAAAGTTGGGCTGCTTCATATTGAGCTTATGTCCTTTGTCCTTGATCCTGTGTTCCACAATGCTCTAGACTATGCCACGCAAGACCTTCTGCTGCCTCTCTACTCCCACACAGGGACGTATGGAGGGGCAGGGCTACCACCTAGAGCTAAGGCTTGGAGAAAATATTCAAAGGCCTAAATGCCTTAAGAGGCTAAATTAGAGTTTTTACACATGACATTGAACCAGAACTTTAAAAGCTTGTAAGACAGGGTGAACAGTATCTGCTTGAGTTTTTAAACCATATGAAGTCTGAATAGGTATTGAAATCAATGGGTATTAGGTACTGTGGCAATTCTGGAATTCTCAGGCGATGTCAACCTTTACTTGTCTTAAAGCCTAAAAATTTGAGCAGGGCATTTACAAAGGCAGCTTTAGGAACTTACAGTCTCTGGCCAACTTTGGATTTGCTTTCGCTCAGTGCAGAAAGGTTGGCGGGAGTCTCCCTGTGCCCTTTCAATGGTCCGCTTTGCCCAGAAACTACAGAGAAACTTAGGATATGTAACCATTACTATGCCCCACACTGGGTAAAGCAACTGTCAGAGTAGGCTTTGATGAGATGTTGACCCTGTCTTGTTGAAAAGGAAATTTAAATTCCTGAAAGCTGTTTTGGAAGCATTACCCTTGCTTCCTGCAGAGCCTCAGAAACTGTCAGAGTGACACTTCACTTATTATTTTTCTTTCTACTTGCATCAATATTTCTAAAAAGGATCAGGGCACATAAAGGCAGCAGACTCCCTGAGGCCTCTTTGGAATTGACACAGCTCTTGTACATCAAATGGACCATTTTCGTCTATTAACCCGTGCTTCCACACAGAAACTTGATCATCCAAGACAGGCTATGAACACGAAAAAAATTCAGGAAATTCTGTTCTACAGGCAGACACAAATTGATATAGAAATGAATCCATTTAGAAGAATAAGTCAAATTGTTCAGAGTAAAAACAAAAAATCTTTTAGTTTAAAAAATTGCAACGTATTTTGAAGCAGACTCTGGACTTCAGGAACACGAACTGAACACAACTGCACACATTTATTACCCTATATGCAATAGGCTATGCTGGCATTCCAAATGCTGCATAGGCATATAGTACCAGAGCTCTCCCATACCTTCTTTTTCTCCAATATCTTAAGTAGTATTCTAAATCTTACCTTAAGTCAAGATATAACCTTTTAAGATGAAAGATTTAAGTATCCTTTTTCATATATTGCTGACTTACTACGTATACAGACTCAGTATCATTTGGAGTGGTTGCTTTTGATTAACAGCAGCTTATTCCAAAGTTGTCTATGCTTTGAAAAGCTTTGATGCCATTTTATTTAATCTTAGGATGTCCAAAACGCTAATTCAAAACTGTTAGCAATGTGGTCACTCTCCTACGTGAAAAGTGGCATAGATATCTAGGGACGATTAATAGAGTCTTTTAGCTCTGTTCAGGCAGATATTCATTCACTTGCAGACTAGTCCTACAAAGCCGTTGCAGGAAGTAATTTCCCCTCTCCACCCTTCCCACTTCTCATAAAGATAAAAGAAAATGATATTTCAAGGTCAAATTTTGAAGAGGCATCTCTCCTTGTGGAAGTATGGGTGCAGTCAGCAAAACCACACCTTTTCAATTCCCTTTAAGAAATGACAGCATGAGATACATTCAGGAAGACAAACCAGGCCATTAAAGGATGCTGATGAGTGACACACACTAACAATCTCATCATCACTTGTCATGAAGCATAAGTTTGAGGCCAATAACCATTGAGGACAAATGACCAAATCTTTACCAGCACCTAAATTTTCATGTTCTCCCTGCTCTCTGTTAGAAAGGAGGCAGCTCTGCCTTGTGGACTGAAAAAAAGGAAATGGAATTTGGCTTTCTACCAGCTATCTTTCAGAAAAACCCATCCACTGCTTCTCAGTTGTCTAACCCTCCCCCTTCTTATAAACTAAGTATCAGCATTTTTGTTCCCATTCCAAAGCAATGTCATGCACCAGTACAAGACTTTTACAGCAGGAAAGACAGTAAAATAATCATCTAGGTTCTCATATTCAATTTCTTCTTGTGTTATACTATGCATACTGGGGTTTTTTTCCTTCCTTCCTTCCTTGCTTCCCCTTAATATATAGTTGTGAAGACGACTGATGGTTACAAAAGTATCATAGAACACATATAGGATAGGTATACCAAAATCAAGACTATTTCTACATTCTTTCCCATTGTCCATTCATTAACATGTTTGGCCACCAAACGAACTGCCATGACAAAAATGAATCCTACTGTTTTTTTGTAATCTGGCTTTGGGAACTAGGAATAACTCACCCTCGCTGTTGAAACACTTCAAAACTCAGGCTCAGGTCATACTGAAAACACCACAGAGGAATATCTGTTCATTCATAAATTTTTACTACTGAAGAGATCAACGAAAAATATTTGTAATTGTGCAAGCAGGGGGCAGTGTAACGCTGATTTTCAACAAACAGTTCTATCAAAAAGAGAAAGAAAAAGCTCTGAAAAGAACTGGTAATCTCAGTTTTGGCTGTATTTAATTTTTCTGTATTTCTGAACCCTTTTCATTGCTCACTTCAGTTATTTCAAGACAAGAAAAAACATGGAGGGAAGGACCCCTGACAACCACTAGACCCAGCAAGCTGCACCAGCAATGATACAGTGTCCTGTATTTACACCTCTCACTTTTCCTCATTTTGCCTTGGCCACACTGCTTCTAGGAAAAACAAACCCTTAAAAACATTCACCCAGCTACGAGAGAAGACAACAGCGTGGCTCCAAACCATGCAGCCCATAACGAACAACAAACCCTTCGAAGTACGCTGAGACCAGGCACATTTGCATGAATGCTCAGGGTAGAAAGCCAAACCGATTTCACACGCAGCCACCCACCTCGCTCACACCAGCCCATATACTCTGGCTTGTAGGAGACCCACTCGCACCGAGACATCTCTAACCCCAACGAAACTTTCCAGCGCGGAACTAGGGACAGGCGTCAGAGCCAGGGCGCTTTGTGCCCGCCCTGGCAGAGGCAGAGCCCTGCGGCTGCCCGCCGCTCCCCGCCGGGGCAGCAGCTTACATGTGCGCGTCGGGGCCGGGTCCGCTTCACTCTAGAGGCGCGGAGAGCGGCGCGGCGCTGCGCGGGCGCGGCCCGCCATGGCGCGGCCGCTGTCCGCGGTGCTGAAACGCCGCTGTCCGCGGTGCTGAAACGCCGCTCAGTGGGGGCGGGCGCCGTCCGCGGGGCTGGAGCCGCCGCCGGCACGGTCGAGGCGGCGCCTCATCCTCATCCCCTCGGCGGCGCCGGGGCAGAGCTCCCCGGGAGCGCCGGGGATTCGCTTCCTGGAGGAAGAGCCCGCTGCGAGGTTGGCATGTGAGTTGCGTTGTCCTCCTCGTTTTCCCTCCCCCTCTTCCCACGCCGTTGTCCTCCTGTCGGGGTGGATTTGATAGGGTTTGGTGGTTTGTTTTTTTTCGGCGCTCCCACTTCTCGGCCGGAGCTGGGAGAGTGCCCCGGCTCCCTCCCAGGGGCTGCCCCAGAGCAGGCGTGGCGAGACAGCCTTCCTGGAGGGGGCAGGGCTGCCTGCAGGGTGGCCAGAGGGGCGGGGGGCTCCGTCGGGGGTTCTCCCCCTCACAAGCCGCACGTCTGCCTCATCCGGCTGTGCCGCCCCTCCTCGGGGAGTGGTTAGTGCCGCTTCTCCCTCTCTGCTGCGCCCAGGCTGAGAGCGTTTTCTACCTTCTCTATACGATCTTGCCTCTTAGGGGGTGGCTGAAGTGGGGAGTGTATGTGTGTGATGAAGGGGAGAAACGAAACCAACATGCAAAATAATCAGTCAATGCAATCAATCCCCTCTCTTGCTTGGCTGAGAGCCGCCAGAACAATCATTTAAAACTGCACCCGGGAGCGCCGGTGCACCCTTCTGCACTCTATCCCGAGCAGTAAGAGCAGGTGTTCTTCCCAGGAACCCCCTCGGATGCTCTCACCGCCCCCCACACCTCTCCAGCCACACAGGGCTCTCCAAGCCCATGACCTTCCCTGTCCTTCCCCACCCGTGCAACTCCCCTGCCCACCTGCTCCGCCTTACCTGAACGCGGCGATGCCCACCTCATCACGCACCCCACTGCAATTACCGACTAACGCCAGCCCACCTCACCTGGTGTTCACTCCACCGGGAGTTTATGCCTGGAGGAAACCCTCTGCTTGGAAGGTTGACGGTGGGAGGCAGTGCAGGGCTCTCCGAGCAGCGCACTCGAGAGGACGGCAGGATGGTGATTTGCCCCCAAGTTCTCCTTCTCCCATCCCCTCATCGCACTGGGTGAAGTGAGGGCATTGATTGAGAGGAGATTTTTGACTAACTTTCAGTCTAAAATCTGTGTAATCAACTCGACTGAAGATGTTATTTGATGGACACACCTGAGGGAAATGATAGGCACAGACACTGACCATTTTAGCAAGGGACCACTGAGAGCTTGGTGTGGCTTCTGCCACAGTACTATAAAAGCATCCCAGACCATGCCTTTCAGAAACCCTTAAAAGCAGCTGGTGCAGAGCTTTCATCCCACATCTCTGAGCAGTTAAGTTACCTTCACCAGCCTGAGCTGTACTTACAATTGTGAGGAGGGTGAGCCTTTTCCTACTGTGAGGTTTTATGGCTTGAGTAAAGGGGAGATTGTATTAACTTCTAACTATTTTGGGAGGCACCAACACCTGCAGTCTGTTTTGACACTGCCTTTCTGTGCTGATACCTCCTGCCCTCTAAAATACACTGACTGCTTTGTTCTTGCCCCCATTTATGGCTTCTTGGAGTTCACTGTGAAAGTCAGGAGGGTCTAGATGCGTAAACTCATGAAAAGGATGTGGATGTTACCAGGCTCAGGGGAGTGCAGCATTCTGTGGGGAAAGACTTCCTGTGAAAAGAAAAGAAAAAAGAAAAGAAAAAAAAAAAAAAAAAAAAGAGAGAGAGAGACTCCACAGCTATATACTCACAATATCGAAATAAACTTGGAATTATATATTTCTGTACAGACAAAAATCTCTGCTTGAGGTAGGTAACACAGCTTGGGGGTAAGAGCAACTGCTCTATTTTGCTTTTGGACAATTTTATCTCTAAGCAAAAAAAAAATAGCCCTCCAAGTATCTTGATATTTGACTGGCTCTTCCCTCTTCAGGGTTTATTTTCTGCTGTCAATACTTGTGTGTCACCATAACAAACTAATTAAAAATCAAATATGTTTAGAGGCTTTTGCATTAAAAGCATTTATTTATGTTTCCTTTGTAAGACTTGGGAATACTTGCAAAAGGTCAGTTTATTAACTTTTTTTTTTTTTAATTGGGTAGATGGGAAGTAGAGATTAGACAAAACCAGCATTTTTTTGTTTATTTCATTCATAGACAGTATTGCCAGGTTATCTGAAAAAATGCATTTTAGGGTTAAACATGTTATTGATTTGACTAAACATAGGTAATCTTTCTCCCATTTATAATCTGAAAAAAATTCAGGTGTGGATTCAGTGTACTGCATTACTGTTCCATGTGTCTGTACAGCTGCAATTATGTCTCCTGATCCTTCTTCATCCTATCTCCACTGGAAAATATTCACTACTTAAATTTGCATGCCTATCTTTTTTTTTTTTTTTTTTTTTTTTCCTAAAAAAGATACTCAAGCCCCAGCAATATCTAGCACACAGAGTTATCAGGAAGACCTTCTTAATAATCTTAATAATCAACAGCTTGCCCACTCCATAAATCTGCAGCTGATAAAATACTGACAGCACTCCCAATTGCAATTAATTATGTCAGATTAACATGTGAAGTGAAAAAGTGGGAGGGAAAAAGGGAACTGAGGAAGTCTATAGTCTGTCATTATCAATGCACGTTAAAAATAGTCAAACTACTCTTGTAGGTTCCTGGTAAGGCACATCTCAGAATTAGTGGAAACCCACGGCCACAGAACCAAGAAATCTTACACCTGTCTCTTTTAGAAGGCATTTATCACAAGGTTCTGAACTTCTACAAGTTACCTTTCATCTTGATCAGCTTTGCATTTGCTATTGCAGTGGTTTCACATGAAAACAGTGTACTGAGAAATCTATTTCTAATTGTATACAAAACCCTTCTGACTAAAGTCTTATTGACTAAATAATTACAGAATACTTGGTTGTTTTTTCCCTGCACATCGAGTATGGGTATTGCTGTACACTGTACCAATAATGTCCTTACCTCACTGAGGGAAGGAATAACTCTTGTATGAAAGAATTGATTTGTTACTTGCTTCATCTCACTCATATCTTTAAAACTACACAAAATATGTAGTAAATGTTGCAATCTACCAAAATCAAGCAAGCACATATTTCTCTGTAGGAACAAAAATATGGAAACAATTATGCAATTTTAGAAGTTGTGAAATTGTTTAGTTATGTCATGACACTGAATTAATGAAATATGGAGACTTGAAATTCCTCTCAAGGTTTGTAGTTTTGAAAGCTTTTGAGTTCTTATGGAGCCTAGTATTCTTTATCCTCAAATATTGTTGTATTCCCAGACATATTGCAGAAAGAGAATTGTGTGAGAAGGCCTTAAAATGATTGTAAAGGTCTACTTTTGTTTGCTCAGGTCTGATGTTTCAGACAGTTATCCGCATGCCAGCAAAACAGACTGAAGAAATATTTTTTGGGGGAAAAGCTTAAACAAAATGGAACAAAAAGACATTGAAATCGTGGTATTAAACTTCTGACTAATTTTCAGAGTAGTTAATTCTCCAGTTACCCAGCAGAGTCCTCTCTGCTCTCTTTTACCCATTTCCGCTGTTCAACCCGTTTACTGCTGTCACAACCCGAACAAACCAGAACACAAGTGGAAGTTCAGCAATGATTTGCCAGAAGAATTTTTGCTTCTATTGATAAACACTTTTCCATTACAGCATCTTTTTGTCCAGAGACTACTGTTTCATTTAGTCACTGATAACCTTGACTTGATCCTTTCTTCAAACACACGCATGTATTAAGCACCAACTTTCCAAACCCATCATCTCAGATAAAACATAAACAGCAAAGCAGAAGCATTAACAGGACAAGCAAGCTTGGTAAGGTTCCATCATTCTCCCTTTTCACACTGCTCCCTGCTCCTGTTCCCCAGACTTGAAAGGACAAGCAAAGGAGCAGGAGAATCCGCTGTGCTTTTGGAAAAGCCAACACAAGAAAGGTGGAGAAGGAGGAAGGGCTGAAGCCAGCCAGCACTTACAACTTGTGAAAGACGTGGGCAACCAAAAGCATGTATCATTTCCTACCAAGCCCGCATAGGACCAGCTGTACCAACATCCTACTACTTATAACTAGGTATTAGCACACAGGCATTCCTTGCATACCCTTTAAAAATTTGAGGAGATGATTACAACACATATAGCACGTATTTCTAGTTGCTTCTGGAATGGTACCACCTGAACCAGCTTTGACCAAGGGACGAAAGGCAAAATATTGCTTTACATCTTTATACTACTTTTACCATCTCATGCATTTTCCATTCTCCAGAACTCCCGGTTGTGATGACTGGCAGCTTACAAGGGTATCTATGAATAGTAACCCTGTTGGCTCTACAATCTCATCCAATATCCTTCCGTATGAAAAAACTGAAATAAATGCCAAAGTGTCCTCATATTAGAAAATATAATAAGCAGAATGCATTTTGACTACTCTCTGTCTAGCTGTGAACCATTATCTTTAAGATGGTTTTATTCACTTCAGTGACATTCTTTGCTCTTTTAACTACTTCTTTTACTGACCTAACTGCTTCAGAGGGCTTTACTAAGACTAACAGCAATCTACCCCACAAAGATAAATTTGATTGTAACTAAGTGATAGCATTCAGGTAAGAGAAGCAGCAGAGGAACAAAAGTGATGGGTTGATTTAAGATACTACCAGCAATAGGATTGATCTGACAAGTCCCTATTTCTTTAACCCATTTTATTTCAAGAACAATTTATATGATAATCAGATATGGTGCAAATTTTTTTCCCATTAGAAGTAGATGATCCTTACATGTCAAAAAAGAAGTCTTTTGTTAATAAGATGGATGATTAACACTTGAATCCGAAGAAACTCTGGAATACAAATAAAAATGTTTATTTTCTTACAGAACCTCATTCCTATTAGAAAGTCATAAATATGGAGAAAATATTTACAAGTTACAAAGCTAGAGAAACTTAAACTGGAAAGATGGACATTCTATTCCTTTCTTTTAATGAACATAGCCTATGCCCTTCCTTATGTTACAGACTCATTTCTTTCTAAAGTTATGACTAAGTTTTGTCAAGATCATAGTATAGACAGTGGTATTTCTGTACATATCTTGATAGATACGGCTGCAGAAAGCATTGCACCTATGTTTTTGGATGCTCATTTTAACAGCAGTGACTGTCCTTTATTCTCTGTGTGAGACACTACTGGCTGTATATTCTTTGCTGCTTATAGAAGTGCATGTGCATGTTTTGGAGGTTTTGCTGCTGTTTCCCACCAAACAGTCCCAGACTGAACCTCTGCAAACCTCAGACATTTCTTTACAAAAAAACCCTAAAAGTTTCAATTTCTCCATGTTTGCTCAGACTCTCATTCAACATAACCGAAGAGATGCTTAATATTCCACACCTGCTTAAACCCCTATCATTCCCTACAGCACTTCAAGCTCATGCTCAAAGCCACACAGAGTCATGTGACTGCCACAAATATGAAGAACAGAGCCCTTTACAGTCTGAATTCCTGGTGATTCTGCAGTCCAGGATCACATCCAGGCCTGGAAACCACACTGCTCAGTACCTTTTCCTTCATCTTCTTTTCGTACAACAGCAGCTGGAGAGATGACCTTACAGCTTTTTGAAGGTTTATGAACAAAAGCCTGTGAAAGGGTACATGCTTACAAGCACCTTATCAACCCTTACCCTTGACAATCGCCTTTCTGTTCTCCAGTTTCATTGCTTCTTCCCAAACTTTTCCAAAGCTTTCTAGAGCTTTTCTAATTTTCTTTATCCTTCTTCTATTTTTTTTAAGTGTTTGATTATTTTTGCTCATCTTTTCTGCATCTAAGCCATTGCTTCCTTTCTCCTGAGGGTACAGGTTAGGGATGAGTTGCCAGATGGCCACTCATACACTTGGGCATATATTAATTTAGCCTTGAACTCTTCCCATTTCCCTTCTGAATGCTTTTCCTCTGCTGTCTTTTCTAATCAGATTTTATGCAATGCTTCCTGCATACTTCCCAAATATGTTTGGTTACAAACCCCATGGCCATTTTCCCCCATGATACCTTCTCTTTCTGGATCCCACTCCAATTGCATTCAGAAGTCAGAGCACATGTCTTACTCTCACAATAATGTTCAACCTTAACAATTCTACTGATGTGTCCTGAATTACTTATATCTCAATTAAATATTACTCCCTCCAGAAGTATCACATAACAGGACAAATCTGGGAGGATTTAGTCAAGTGAAGTTTTTCCTGAGGAGGGAAGATACAGAAACAGAGGAGCACTCCAATATAAAAAATGAATATTTATTTTGTGTCCAGGTACAGTTAATTATGTGTTTCATTAGTTTATTTCCCTGTCAAACATTCTCATTTCTCGTAGCACTCTGTTCATTTCTTTGTTCCTCTGTTCTCAGTATTGTAAACTGGCATAAATTCAAGGAAAAAAGATTTTATTCTAATTGCGCAGTCAAGAACTTTTACATCTGTTAATGCCAAATCTTCCTCTGCTCTGTGAAATGAAATAGCTACCTATGGGAAAAGAAGTTCACAGCGTACAAAATTGCATATAATTGTGTGATTACTACAGAGACAATTCACAGTAATCATGTGATTTTCCCATATTTTTATTTCCTTACAAGTATTCCCATGAACAAGATTATTGATAAGACTCTTCCCTAAAACATTGTGCATACACAAAAATCAACATAAGACTTTTCTTGCTACCTCATTTTCATGAGAATCAATACACACAATGAACAGCCAAAATAAGAGCCCTGAAAAAGAAGAAAATGGGTTTTGTTGTTTGGAGTAAAAAAATCTATATACTGTATGTTTGAGAGGGGGGAAAAGACATAAAATAAAATCAGTTATTTGATGTAAGAATCAGATAATAATGGGAAATTTTCTTTTCAGAAATTGTTTTCTTGCAAAACCAAAATAGAGAATTAAAATCACAACTGATTTTTTACATGCCATTACTCATAGGTCAAAGGAGACATTGCTTCTATGATAGTAAGATACTTTGTACCTACTTTCACTGTCTGATTTTAGAGTGTAATTTGTAAATGTCACATCATTTTAAAGAGGAAAACCACAAAATATCAATATCATAATATGTTTTTAAAACAAATGTTTAAACACGTTTTAAAGAAATAGCCACTCCATGGAAAATGCTGTGTCAAAACTAAGTTTACCTGTTCTGGTTCAAATTTTGAGCACAGAAGTGTTCTTTGACTTTTCAGCCCCCCCGAAATATCTTCCTAACCCTTTCGAAACACTTAAATTTTGATCCTTCTTGGGGAAAGAACACAAACTCTACCAATGACAGCCCAAACCTTCAGTTGTGCCATGTTTATCCGGTAGGTATCCGAAACAATCAAGAGGTTAAACAGCATGGTAGCAAAGCTGTTTTTCTCCTCGTCCACTTTTCATCAGGGGTAATTTAGAGTAGCTTAGTGCTGTAGGGTAATTAAGAGTAGCTCTGAACTCCTGCACGGACCATCCCCAATGCCAAAGAGCAAGAGGACACAAGTCCTCCTTACCGCCAGTGTGGTCCTGATGAGCCTCTTGTGCAGAGGCAAGGTCCCAAGAACCCAGAGACATCTACACTTCACAACTTTTCTCTTTCACAGGGGAAATACGCTTTGGGATAGCTTTTTAATTTCTTCAAGCATTTGAAGAAGCCAAGAAACAGAACAAAGATTAATTGTGTTTCTCTAAAAGATTTTCCATCTAACAATTTGTACACTGGAAACCATACACAATGTAGGACAGATGATGATATGCTTCATTCAATCTTACCCTAATTCAGAAAAGCCTTGGGTAGTACCCAAGCTACAAAATGAAAAAGCTTGGTCTTTGAAATCAGGGTTCACATTAAATTTTCACTTCAGGATTTGCACACACAGAGGGTTGAGGCTGCATTAGTGACAGCCAAGTTGGTACACTTTAGCACCAATTCTGTGAACTGTTGCAGCTAGCAGCCTGTCCATCCTAAAGCATCCTGCTATGTGTCCCGGGCCTGAAAGCCATCATCTGAAAATATTGTTCTAAGCCTGACTCGGTTTTGGCCTTTCCTCCTCTCTGGAGCATTACTGTAAACAGTGTTATCACCAGACCGAGCTTGTCTAAAGCACATCTGCTTATGGATGCTGATGTGATGCCAGCGCTCTCGGAGTTATCAGCTAAAGCAAGCTAGCTGAAGGTGAACTTTCCAGCAGCACTTAAAAAACTTTTACTCTCAGAAAAAAGAAAAATCAGAAATAGCCATTTAAGACTTTTCAGAAATGAGAAAGTTTTTAGAATCTTTTCCAGGACTGTCAGTAACCAGTCAAAAGCAGTCACTGTTGGAAACAGCAGTGTGATCAGCAGTATTTGAGATCAAGGCTGTACAATGACCTTTTTTGGCTTTAAGAGAATGATGAAGATGAAGGATCGGCTCATGCACACATCAAACTCTCTAGTTGAAGGAAACAAATCCCAGAATAACTAACAATATCTCACAAGAGACTAAAGTCCCCTCAGCAGCCCCTAGAGTTAACAGGAGGAGGTAAAAAGATTCAGATCTTGGGTAGGCAGATCCACCAGTGAAAGCTGATGACAAAAAGATGTATTAAGTGCACCAAATTTAGCCTAGAGAAATCTCATGCATTTTCCAAAGTGTTTTACATAATATCTCTACTCATTGACTGAATGAAAGAGAAAATTAGCAAAGAAGCCAGCTCAGTTCACGAACCCACTAGTAAATTCCTTGTCCACAGTATGTTGAATGAAGTCAACAGGCTCCAGGCACTGTATTTATTTAATTTGTTCATTCTTTGATCTTCCATCCCAAATGCTTTAATCTCTAATAATTTTTCTTTCCATAAAATAAAATCCACAAAAGAAGGGCTATTCCATAAAACATTGTATCATGTTCAGCATGCAGCCTGGATTTGTGGATCCCCCATCTTATTCAGCATTTTCAGCACAGAAGAAAAGATGAAGAAAGAAAATATGAAAGAACACAGCCCTTCTGGTGAGACTCTACCAACGTCCTTCCACATCATCTTTGCCAAGTTCACACGTGAATGCTGTGAGAACGGTAGACAAGAAAAACATCACCAGCCTGCAGTGGCTTCACCACCTTCCCCCAGAAGTTATAACAGAGTTTCTCACTGGCATGCTTCTCACAGTGTGTAGCTCAAAACCAATAAAACAAAAAATCCTTTTTTTTTTTGTGTGTGTGTGTGTCTCAGCTCCTTTGACCAAATTTTTTTACAGTGAGGGTGTTGAAACACTGGCACAGGCTGTCCAGAGAGGTGGCAAAGCCCAATCCCTGGGAGCATTCGAGGTCAGGTTGGACTGGGTGCCGAGCAACCTAATCCAGCTAAAGATGTTCCTCACTGCAGGGGGGCTGGGCTGAACGGCCTTTAAACGTCCCTTCCAATTCAAACCATTTTATGATTCTATGAAAATCTGTGTTCATGTCATCATTATTGTGCTATGAAGTGTGGCTGGTGTACTAGAATCTCAAAAAAAAGCAGGTCTCAGCAATATTTGATACCTGTCTAAAATGAACATTATAGAAGTAAACATATATGCCAAAGCGGAACCTGCCTGTGGTTGAATCCCAGCAAAGCTGGAGAATTTCCTGCTCCTGGTAAATACAAAAGGAAAGTTTAGGGGTGGGTCCCAAGTCCTCGAAGTACCCTCACTACAAAGAGGGCAGTCACTTTGTCCCCCACACTACTATCTTGCCCACCCACTAGTGCTAATCAGGAATTAATAGCCTATACATCATATTGTGGGCAGAACCCGAAACAAACCCCAGGACAAACTGAGTGAATAAGATATTTTCCAAAACTTGAGAAAATTCAGATTAATCTGTGTGGTTATGGAGTGAACAAAGAGTGTTTCCTTCTGAAAACCTTCATTCATGAGTGTACCAAGCTGGTGGTGAGAGGGGGGCTGATGTTCTCACTCTTTTGTTGAAAAAGCTTCAAAACATCTGAAATACTTAACTAAAATGTGGTAGTGTGAGGAAAGAATCAGATATGTTGAAATGTATTTGGGATGACTCAAAGGCTGGAGATTTATTTCGTGCAACAATTATCCTCTAAAGTGTGTTTGGGCATTTTCTTTTGTCAATGGTCAGAAATTGTTTGCAGAACATAGACAATTGCTAGGCCTTCTGAAATGTTTTAATAAAGCATATCCGTGTAATGGTAGCCCAACAGAGCTTCAGATGTGCCTAACAAAGTCCTTACTTTCAGTGATAAAAAAATCAACCTGCGAGACACTTTACATCTCTAGATATCTTTCTGGGTGTATTTCCTAATTCAGCGAAGTCTACTTTTCTTCCAAGGTCAAGTTTGTTTGTCCTGTAAGATAACCTCGTATCTGTCTTAAAAACATCCACACAACAAAGGTGTTACACAAACATTAATCTGGAGACTAATTTAAATAGTTATCAGTATTAGACACACGATACTTGGCTTCCAGCATTAAGTTCTATTATACGCCATAAGTGAAATACTACAGATGATTAATTCACATCAGATGTCTTTTTGATGGCTGGCAGTCAGTTACTTGCCTTTCTTAAGCACCTATTTCTACTCCGGCTATTGCCTTTGCTTCCTCAGTCTTGGATAAGAGAAACTCAAGAAAGGAAGAGAGCTTTTTGTCCTCTTTTACCTCTTATTTTGTACTGCACATCAATACTCAAATTATATAAGATCTCTCTTATCACTCTCGATGCAGTCCCTGCTAAATGAAGTGAGCTCAGAGATAGGAGTTTTAAGCTCACAATAAGTTTAGATATTTGGATTAAGAAGTTGCAACCTTAATCAGAGCATCTTTCCCCTGTCTGCTGCAAACCAGAACTGCACCCAGCAATGCCATGCCCAGCAGTATTGACATTACCATTGCTATTTCTCTCTCATCATTCATGGTTTCATCACAGGTTCAGCACAGGTCATGTGCAGAATGAACTTGAAGCCCATACCTTAATATGCCACAGGATACTGCCAGAGACAGGAAGTGTCAGATTCAGCACAGGGAGTTTTTTAACTCTGCCATAACATAAGAGTCCAGAAACTGTGTTGCACACCTCTACTCAGGCGTGAAATTTTACAATTCTAAAAGGTCACGATCATCTATAAACTTGTATTATTACTGGGGTTCTTGCTTGGTATCAAAGAAATAAAAGACAAAATAGCCTCTTAGCATCTATTTAGCAATCTGGGGATTAAGGGGTTAAATACTGTGCAAATTCCTTCAACATCAGTTCAACAGGGGACTAATGTAATCCAAGTAATATTGCTAAGGCAGGGCATGCATTGCAGTAAATCAGTGTGTATGCCAATCGACTTCAAATAAGTTTCTATTCCATTGCATTAAACTACCCCTGATGTACTTCGTTTTCTTCATGTGCCTAGAGCACATATTTCTTGCTGTTTACTACTCCAGAAAATGAGCTTTTTGAATGACCCCCTCAGAGCATTTGAAATGCACTGTATTTTAAAGGCAGCAGCATTTGAGCATCCTTGAAACTGCATGCTTTGTTTCACGATAAAAACAAAATGCCAATACTGTCACCTTTGAAAGTCAGGGAAAATAGGTCTTTCATTCCACCATGTCAAGTTCAGATGTAATTCACTGCAAGTTATACTTGGCATGCTCCTATTTTGCAAGTAAAGGTGCAAGAAAATCGGATTTATGACAACGGAGACAGACCATTCATGCTACAATATCACAAGAAAATTATGAGAACATTGCATATCTTTCAAACAATGCTGAAAGATTTGGAAATCCCTCCAGCCTCTCATATTCTGGATTTCATGGCCTAACCTAACTGTGAACCTAACAGATATGATACAGGCGTCATGCATATGCTCTTAATCTATGTAATAATCAGCTGTGACATTTAAGAGTCCTGCATGAGGTGACTGAGCTCTGAGTAACTTTCTCTCCATTGTTGATAGGTAAAAAACATGCAAATATTTTGAGCAAAAGAGGATTGACTATCACACTAAGAAAAAAACTTTTCAAACATCATTACTGAAGTGTATTGCATGCTGAGTATAAGGCAATGTAAAATGTTACACACTGAGCCCAGAATGATAATTCTTTCCAGAGCACATCTCTGGTTATTTAATATCTGTGCTACACACGGCCTTCCCTGCCCTTCAGAAAGGGATGGTACCAGCTAAAGGGCACAGATAGGAGAACATTTTCTTCTTATTTAACTAGACATTTATTTGGGGAAAAAATTGTGATCATTGAAACAGTGGTGAAAAGCAGGTTCTCTGTGTCCCTACTTATTTTCCTTTCTTATGCTGTTCAGCTTAGACTCAGAGATCAGATCACTATTTATTCTTCAAACAGTGCCAGAACTGCACAAGTAGGTTACTGGACTGATGTCTATGTGGTAAGACCAGGAAAAAATGAAAGAAGATTCCTTTTCCTCAAACACAGGCCAGGCAGATGACAGTCTGACAATGTGAGCATTGGTTTTCCAGTGCAAACTTTTGAAATGGCAATTTAAAAAATTTCAGTCATTGCTTTTACCCAGTTTGATTTATGCTCCTCTAACCTGCTTTGTTTTGACTATATATAGGCCTTCTCGTTAGGTCCCAGGTTTTAATTTCTCTCCAAATTAAAGCAATGAGCCCAAAGAGTGAAATTTGTAGTGTCATACGTACTCCACACTCACAGTGCCCTACTCAGCATGCTAGCTTGGCAGCGTCCTTCTGCTGTGTATTCTTTTCAGGACCTTCAGATAAAATATTAGGCAGGTTTTGTCCCTTTCCTTCGCACTTACAAAGAAACGCTCTCCTGACCAGCCCATTCCTGTTCCTTGGGGAGAACAGCCATGGTAAGAATCCCACTTTCCTCCCCAGCCTGACACTGCTGACCGTGTGACTGTGCAGTTCATGCTCATTAATGTGAACAGGCCACTTACCTGTTAGAGTTTGTGATATTTGCCTCCCTCCTCTATTTACTGTTCAAGACAAGCTATGAATGATGAGGTTTAATTAAGCTGCAACTCCATTAACTGAGATCCTGCAGGAATTATCCAGTAATCATTCACCCTCAGCAGGTCATCCTTCCTTCTGTCCTTGCTGTCTGGTGAAAGGAGCTTCCATTGATCCCTCACAACTCACCCTGAGCTCTGCCTTTCCACTGTTTCTTTCTGCAGGAGAAGCCTGCTGCCAGAGCAAGTCTCTACCTCCTCTCTATGCCTTCTAGCGGTGGGATTTGTCTTACCTAACTTTAGGGGTTTACAGAACAGAGGAGGTAATGACAATCTTAGCTGGACATATGGTCTCTCTTTGCAGTCAAATGAAACAGGCACTCCTGGGGTGACATATGCTTTGCTTACATGACTCAAATATGTTCTCAGCACACCTATTCTCCTCCTGACAGGACATTAATGTAAACAGCAATTTCAGGTATAGTTGTAGACATCTGAGTCTGAAAGGACAAATCCCACTTTTAGAGACTTGAGCTACTATTTATAAATTATCTAAACCCCCTAATAGATGATGCTCAGCCTGAACACTTGCTAAAAGACAACTGTCCTGCATGCATCCATCCAGCAAAATGTTCCTGAATTTGGAGAGTTAACAATTGCCTAATATTAGAAACAAATTTATTCACCAGATGAAGACGTGCCTCTCATCTTCCATAACTCCAGAACCCAGCATGTAGGGGGTTTGGATCACTTCCAAATTTCTTTCAAAAAATAAAGCACACTGTAATTCACAGTCTGCCCATCCTATTGTCTTCTTGACTCAAATCAAGCCTGACAGCTTCTTTATGCCTTGGCTTTTCTTCCAAAACTTTAGATCAGTTTAGAAGCCTTTCCCTGAAATATAATAATCCTAATCTTACCCTAAATCTTTCTCTGTCCTGATTCTGAACTTTAAACCTCAAACTGCTTTCAGTCCTTCCTGTTAAAGCCAACAGTCAATGACCCATCACTTTAAAGCTGAGCCAGAATACTTGCTCTCTCATTTCTACAAAAGCGAGACCCAACTAACTGTACGAGCAGGAAACCTTGTTATTCGAACCCTCCTTTTATCCCAACCAGTGACAAGCCTGTATTTTGCAAGGCAACTGCCTGGGTAGACCTCTGCTGTGCAAAAATATATCCTGAAAAAAATTACCCAAATCTAATTACTGTGGATTCTGCACTTGCAGTTAGCAATAGACTGTGGGTTTGCATTGCTTAATGAATAATACATGGTTGCTGATGTTTTATCTGTTATTATGGTTTCATGATGGTGACTGGAATAAAGATTATTAAATGGAAATCCTCTTTCCAATGATTGTTTAAACAAACAGGCAGGTCAGATTTTCCTCATCTTTACAAGGCTTGTTTCTGCTTTGTCTGGAATCAGTAGAAGTTTTGTGACAAAATCCCTGAGAATCAGTAAAGTTCCAAATGGATCCAGATTAATTTTTTCCAGATTAATTTTTGTTGTGTCTTCTCATAAACACAAAACAACTGAGCATTACGGGGGTGGCACAGATCAACTTGATGGTGTAACACAGCTTTCAGTTTAGCAGGCTCTAACATGGCCAGTGTGCAAACAGGAGCCAATGCTTTATGGAGAAAACAAAATGGACCTGTCCATCGTGTTCTTGGAGTCGTCCTCACAGACCTGGACTGAATCATCACTTGGAAAAAGATGTCAAACATGTCAGCCACATCACTGAAAAAAGGCTGATTTCATCAGTGGTGTAATTTGGATGAGGCAACTGGGACTCATCCCAGTCTTTAGGAGAGGCTTCATGGTATTAAGACGAAATCTGTTGCCAAGAATCATAAATGGCAGCATTAAGTAAATCATCTTTCTGTGATTAGTTTTATTTGTTTGCATATGTGCATTTTAAAGCAGTAGAAATAGAATATTCTGTACATTTTTGCTGTATGCATTCAGTTCACAACCAATTTTGAAAGCCAGATAAAAAGACCTCATGTCCCTAAGACACAGATAGACAGTCCTGTCAATAAGAGATGATTCATGAGAGCCATTTGTCTTATTCTGAGAAACTTGGAAGGGCAAGAAGGTGCATCTTAAAGAGATTTGTCAAGGTGATAATGGGAGAGGAGAGAAATCTTTCTTTTTCAGAGTTCTGATAGAAATCTAACATTATTTTCTTCACCAGTTCAGAATTTTAAGAGCATGCTCAAGGGACAGCGTGTGGTCTGTCCATTTATTGCAGTACATAGAGTACACAGGAAGCCCAGGGGACTATCAAGCAGTATCTCTGGCTCAGTGGCATCAGGATATGACCAAAGGTCTAAAATAAACCTAAACCCAGTAGGTAGAAAGCCCGCCCGAAGTTTACAGGGCTTCCCTTGAGGCTGATTATCCACAGCACCTCAAGACATTGTGAATGATTGTGAAGCTAACAGGCTTCAATGGAAAGCTTTAGAAGGTAGCACTGAGAGTCCTGCTCAGGCTTGCGTTGAGGAAATATGCCACCTTTTCAGAATGGTTTTCTTTCAGGAAGAGGGAATGTTTTTACCTAAACCAAACCCAAGTAATTTGTACAGACAGAGGTCACTTTATACTTTCACATTTCTTTCAGTATTCAAAAATCTGCTTCTCCAGTTTGCTGCTTTAGCTCTGAGAAGGGTGAGAATCTTTTGCCCCTACTCACTTTGGCTACTGAATGAAACAAGGAAGATTTCATGGTTTTGTTCAAAGTAGGTATTTCAAATCATTCTGTCTAGGCTGCAGAAAGAAATAACAAGAGAGTAATTTTTCCTTGTAAAAATGCAGAGATTATAAGATGATTTCAGTACATCAAAACCAAAAATGAACAGGGTTCGAAGGGAAATGTTTTGCAGCGTTGGCAAAATGTTCGTTGCATCAAATTTCAGTCTGTTAGTGTAAAGGTGGCCGCAAAGCAAGTTCCTGCCTTTAAGGAGAAATCCTGACTAAACATGCAACCTGCCCAGCAGCTTGTCTGCGTACTTCATCTTGTTATGCAGCAAAGGGAATCCAAAACATCACTACTACAAACTCGTTATTTCCAAAGGCCAAAATCAACACACCTCAGGACCTGCTGTGTTGGGTATAGCACCAGCTCTTCAGCTACAGTAAGTAAAAAGGAGAGTCTGTGCCAGCAGACTAACCATCCCTGTGTAGGCAGATAAACATAGGGATGCAGTTTCCAGATATGACAACATGGTGATTTTTTGCTTTAAATTGGTTTGCTAAAAGGACCAGAAAGCAAATCCAACACTGGAGTATTTTTGGGAGATTGAAGGGAAAGATACAGCTGCAGCCCCTTGTAAGCCTAATGGGAAAACAAATTTCATATGAAATGAGGAGTGGATAATTATGTGTTGCCTAAGAAAAAGAAAACTGTTCCCCCCTAGAGCTTATTTTTTTTTGAACTTAGGTGCTGCTGGTGAGTTTGTCTCTGTGCAAAATGATTGGAACAGAGGAAAGCGGTCAGAAGCTACATGAGAAGTCTGCATACAGCAGCAAGCAATTGCTTCAAAGGAATTTGGAATTTTCATATTGAAACATGGGTATTTTGGAGGAGGTGAAGTAGTTACCTAATAAAAGAGAAAGCAGCATGCGTATTAAAAGAGGGATTTAGAGAGTCACTTGTAAGTCAATGGATTTCTTAAGGGAAAATATCAAGTGTTTTAAAAGAAAAAATACAGCCTGCAGTTTCCTAATCATGTTTCAAAAGATAAATATGCTGATCATAGAAGGACACGATGGTTTCTATAAAGCAACAGCAGTATCTACACAGGGAGATGAAGCAAAACTGCAGGAGGCTTCTTAACGGTGCTTGAAACTAAAAGGAAAAAAAAAAATAACAGCCAAAAAAATGTGCCTTTTAAAATCTCCCTTTGAAAACATGCAGAGATTGGAAAGAATATGAAATTCAGATTCCTCTTCAACTGTGATTACAGTAACAAGAGGAATTTTTTTCTAGGATATGCTATCCTGCTATCCCACGGTCTACTCTGGAGGCAGTCAGAAGCATGCGAGTCAGGCAGAGTTAGAGGGAGGACAGAAGAAAGCTGGCTCCAGGTTCGAAAATCCTGAGGTAGCTCAGGGCAAAAGACTCACAGAAATAGTTCAGCACCAGCAATAGGTCAGCACTAGCCTGGATAAAAAGCAAAGGAATTTCTTGGCTGAATAAAAAAATTAGGCAAGATGCAAAAGCAGGAGAAACTATTCACCACGACTACGCAATTAATGAATGAAATTTTTAAAAGGATTGCTACGGTCAATTTAGGCCACAGATTTTTGAATTCACAGCATAAAGACTGGTTAAGGTTGGGAGGGAACTCTGGAGGTCACCTGGTCCAACCCACGTCCTCCTCAAGCAGGGACCACCTAAAGCCGGTTGTCCAGGACCATGTCCAGACAGTTTTTCAACATCTCCAGGGGTGGAGACTCCACAACCTCTCTGGGCAGCCTGTGCCAGTGTTCAGTCACCCTCACAGTAAAAAACCACTCTCTCAAGTGTTAGCAGCCACTTGAGGATGAAGGTTTGGCATTGGACATGTCTTTAACTCTAAAGGTGCAAAACATTACAGTCAACTTGACAAATATTCTTCTTCCAGAATTTAGTCTTCAGAGCTGCAAATCGCAACAAAATTTAAATTTGCAATAAAATTTAAATATGCAAGTTTCACACGCATATTTAAAACTGGGCAGTGGGTAGGACCTGCTGCTTTTAATTCTCTTTTAAGCTTTGCTGAGCTGCTGTTCTTTAAACTGCTGCCACAGCCACTTAATTTCCCTCCCCAGTATTACCAGTTGGTGGGATTTTCTTTTGTTTGTAAGTTTGGGCTTCTTTTTTTTTTAGGCATTATTGGGTTTTTTATTATTATTATTGTTATTTAATTGTTTCTTCTCTTTTGGATAGTGGAAGATAACAGCCACATCACAGTGACACAGCACTAGTGACGGACACCAGCCCTGGTGATGTCATGGCTCTGTCACGCCAGGCAGAATGTTGGCAGCGGCTGTGTCACGGCAGGGCTGGGAACACAGCTGGTCCAGAAAAGGTATAGAAAGGGCTGCTAGGACTGGTGGTGTCACAAGAGCAGTTGGACTACTCTCTGCTCCAGCAAAATGAGCTTCCTTACAAGACAGACAAATGCAGCACTTTGTGAAGCCGTGTGTGAGGACGTGTGCTTTTACAGATAAGGAACATACTCCATGGCAGCCAACTGACCTACATTTGCAGCTGAAGAGGTTCAGCTGCCCCACAGGGACTTGCATGGAGCCTACCAACACAGAAGGAGTGCTAGTCAAATGGCCTGGGCCTTTTAAAATAATAAACTGAGCAGGAGTAGCCGCATGGGGACAGTTTTTTTTCCTGCTGCCGTGCATAAGAAGCAAACAAGATCAATACTTAATTACCAAGGATTACCTATAATTGACAGCACCCATTATGTGAGATGAAGTTAGACAAGTCCGTAACAGTTTCCAGTGCAATACCTGCTCCTCAGTGACTAAGTTTTTTCTTTCCAGATCTCCTTTAGGCAGTGCCTGCCCCACTGCTCTCCTTGTTCCCAGCAAGTGGATCAGCTGCTCCAAGATACAATTACTGTTCAGAACTAAAAGAGTTTTTCTCTGTTTACAATTTTAAGGCAAATTTATTTTCATAAATACTAGACTTGCCTGTGTAGAGGTTTGACATTTTAGTGACAGCCACACAAGTCAGGTTATACGGATGGAACAGAAGCTGCCGTTTTTGGGTAATTAGCATTTCATTTCCTTTCGAACAATCTCCCCATCATGTTGAGCACCAGCAGGGCAGTGGGAACATTTAAAAGAACACTCCACTGCAGTTTTATGCTGTTTTTTTTTTAAAAAAAAAAGGGCATAGCAATTTTTGAACTAACGGTTGGGGTTTTTTTTGGTTTGGTTTGTTTTTTGGGGTTTTTTGTTGTACAGTGTCGTTTCACTGAGTTAATACCAGGTAGCACAACTAAAGCTTTAGGTTGGCTCAAATTCTGTATCTTTTCTAGTGGTATTTAATTTCTTTCACAGACTTAAAAAGTCACATTATTAAAACTTTTCTTGCAGAAGGGAAGTTTTTAGTGAATCACATGATAGAAAGAAGACAAGGAATCTCACTGGCTTTTGCACAAATGACAGGAAGATTTCCAATCATCCCCAGCTCCTTGCTGCATACATACAGCAGCCCCAGACACAGTCCTGGTGGGCTTCTGAGAAGCAGGAAAGGGGACATGGATCTCCTGTTAGAACCATGCCAGGCTGTGTTGGTATTTGGGTGGGCTGCTGAGGAAAAGGATGAGGACCAGCAGTCCATCAGGTTACAAATCCAACTCCACGGGTCTGAATCTCTCAGCCCTTAAGGGGACTATTGCAGGCAATTTTTAGCTACATTTCCTTGCTTTGAGAAACTTTCTAAGGGAAATTGTGTCAAAATTGATGCACCTCCATAAGAAGTTTGAGGTTTAGTAAGAGGTTTTCTCACAGCTTCATCGTTGTCTCATCCTCTGTGAGCTGAGATCCTCTAGGCTCTGGCTGGATAGCAGACAAAAGATGACACCTTCGTGCCACAAGGCTACATGATTATTACGGTGCTTTCCTGGTTACTGGGGGGCTCTCTGAGGCTATTAAAAATCAAGAACCCTGATTTCTGTTGAATCCTAGCCCAAAATTCATGGTCCACAGGACTTCTCAAAATGGCAAGAGAGACCAACATCTGACATAGGAATTTACAAAGCTTCTCTCTGACAGGATTTAACTACAGTTTGCCACCAACGTCAGCCTCTGCTTTAATAGACCTGATGTGTCATTTACACTATTCTTGCCTCCCACATGTTCTCTGCAAAGCATGAGGAATATGCATTTTGCTGTTCAGTGACAGCAGAAGAATGCCCCAACCACAGCGTCTGGCGTGTGTCAGTCTAGTCATAGAGATGAATATACCAAGAAAAGCAGCCTGTAGATTTAGAATCTATATTGGTGGTATTTAATGCTTGCCAGAGGTACATTGCCATGCAGGGGAACTACAAGATCCTCATGCTGTCACAATAACTGAAATAAGTTACAATGCAAAAAACAGTGGTATATCCTGCATTAAAACATAGTTTCTAGGAAGTCATTGTGTAACCTTGGCTATCCTTTACAGAGCAACTGCAAAATAAAAAGGAACAAATGTTTATGGCCTCTAAGCATACTGGGTTTTCCTTTAAATGCATTAACCACTTTGCAATTTAGATTTTCTGCTCACTCTTTCATTAGAATAGAATTGAGTGGCAGCCATCCCCTTGCAAATAAAAATGTCCCCGTCTGATACAACAGGACACTTTTTAATACCCTGTGTGTAGTGGGTGAGATTCTGCAAGACATGCTGTATAATTACTGCCACTTAGTACAAAGTTTAAAAGGTTTGTTTGCAGAGTGACCAGATACTTTCTACTTTAACAACAGTATTTACTGATTGTTTGCTATTATGTATGTATATCTTAACCTGGCTATCGATGGGAAGAAGTTTTAAAGAGACAATTTGATAATACTTAAGGAGCAAGAATTCATACAGCTCAAGTTATTTTGACTTGTAAAATTAACTGTGAAATGTTCTAGAAGCAGGGTTTTGATTTTCTTGGTAATCAGAGGTACACAATAGGATCCTACCTGTGTCAGAAATTATCTGTAGGATTGTGGTTTCTGTGCTAGGTACATGCCTGATACTCATGTGTTGTCCTTAAGCAAAAGAATAAAAAAATCAAAGGGCTTTCATGCATACCTCTCACCTTGACATAAACAGCAAAATTCAACTAATTTCAAAGGGAGCCTGATTGAGCCTGAAAGAAGCAGCAATAAAATGAGAAGTATTGGGCAACCATTCATATTTACTGAAAGTGTGAAACGGATTAATTTTCTGTATAATGAAATCCACACATAAGCATCCATTTCTACTATTGTAGTCCAATAAGAATAAATTAAATAGTGTCAGAATTGATGGCTTTTCCTTGTGAGACAGATAAGAGCCACAAACAAGGGTATGGAAATGAATCAAACTATGTTCATATTGTTTACAGAGAGCACAAAAAACCCAGCATCCACGTAGGAACAGACTGTGACATTAATTGAAAAAACGTTAAACTTTGCTTCTTTGCTTGTACGCTAAAAAAAGCTTTAATTTTCTTCTTTATTTTTTTCTGAGTCTTAAAAGATTAGGAATGATAATGTAAGCCAGTGGCAGCCAAAGAAAAGAGAAAAAAAATCTCTCATGATGGGAAAGTTTCAAACATTGACAAATCTCTATCAGCTCCATATAAGAAAGCATTTTTAATCCAGGCTATTTCTTTGTGCTGCACTGCCAGATGAGTCACTGATAGATGGAGGAGTTTGTAGTGCAGCAGACATGAAAACTGTTCCTTATTATAAAGCAATATAGGAAATTGCATACAGAAAAACTATATTTAAAGACAGACACACAGAAGAGTTTAATGAAGCTGTTCCTGCAATCTCCCTTCAGACATTCCCTCACTCCTCCCAGCATCACTGAGATCACACAGCCAGCAACAGAAACACCCTTTTGGGTCTCCACTTCCAATCACTGAACACTGAGAGAAGACTTTGTTTTTCTTTCTTTTTTTTTTTAATTTTCTGGCTTAATTACTCTTGAACCTGCATGTGAAACAAGATAGTGATCTTGTTCAAAGGTCCCTATCCACTATCAGGCTGGATTATAGGGCTTGCATAGAATACAGCACTGCGTTAAGGTGCTTATTGAACATGTTATTTGGCTTTGCAACCCAAATTGGAAGTTAGCCATTCTTGCCCCGGTTTTTCCAAAGTGAAAAAGACTTAAACTCGTTAGCATGGCTAGCCCAGTCAGCTATCCATCGACTCCATAAGAAGAATCAAGTCCAAGCTCGAGTCAAGTCACCAACAGACCACTCTTGACTTAATAAAGTTAGGCTTCACTTTGGACTTCAGTTCAAGGTCCATCCCTGCAATAAACCCGAAGTAGCAGGTGGCAGTAAGGATTTCTTCTCCCAAAACCACTATCTGCTGCCCAGTGAAGCAGCAGCACTCAGGCAGTCAGAGGCTCCTACAGCTCTTCACTAGAGACCAGAGGAGTCTGAAGCCCCATTCCTCTTTGGGATGAGGGCAGTGATGGTGCCCTGTAAATCTGGCACCACACACCTGCTCAAGTCCTCGTAACGTGGGAAGAGGGACACCTGTTTGGGAGCAGGAGCCTGAGGACTTTGGTCAAAGAAATGGTTAAGCCCATGGAAAATTAGGAACATGTGACTCCAGACCTCAGTATTCCAGAGGATCCTGGTCCAAGTATCTGTCCTCAATATTTGGCTCAGTAAAATGTCCTGCAAGGTGCTCGGGAGGAGGAGTTGTCAGTGGAGGAGCCAAGGTCTGATGGAAACCCTGGTAGATGGATGATAGAGAGCTGCTGCTGGCTACTTCTGCCAGCCCACTGCTGGCAGGAAGAGAGAAACAAGATCAGTTAGACATGCATATATTTTAAGATCTTAGAATAAGATAAACAATGTCAGTATTATTGCTCTTCTTTTCAGAAAGACTTGGCCCATGTGCAAAGTTAATTGTTCTAAAGTAAAGTGCAGGGCTATGTCTTGTTTTCTGTTCTCCTGCTGTAATGCTGGGAATCAGAGGCAGAAAAGGCATAAAGAATCTCTCAAATTCTCCCAAGGTGTCTTAAATGACCTCAGAGATCTGCCATAAGGGTGCTGCTTGTACTTTGTTTTGATAAGGTTAGCCTGATTACCCTTTTTAGGGAACCTTTGCATTTTAAATAAACCAGCAATCTTTTACCCCTTCCAAGAGCTCTAATACAGAAAAAATTCTGACAAGACCATTCTAGCTGTCATACAAAAGCAACAGCAAGAGCTGAAGCTGAAATTAGGAGCCAAGTAAAAGCACAAATACACTTATGCAATGCCAAAACACATGTTTCTCCTTAAATTGTTAATTCTCTCCCTTGCCATATTGGAGGCTAACTCTGAATCCAATAAAGCAAAACAACTCACAGTAAATTACTTGCAAGTGAAAGAACCAGATCCAAAGTTTTTTTTTTCTCCCCAACACAAGTTAATAAATGGAACAGCTACACTAAGTAATAAAGAGAAAATATTTATAATTTATTCAGTGTTACAAAAGCTATATCCATCAAGGTACTCTGGGGAAATGGACTGTAGTAACAGATTCCCTTTAAATATAGCCAAGAAGGAAATTAAAACTGGCTTAATATAGAAATAGAAACCTTCACTATAAAAATATATTGCTGAATGACAGTGTCCAGATCAAAAAAAAAAAAGTCCAAGTCCCTGTGAGATAAATGTAAGACTGACTCATTCAAACTATTTCATGAACATATATGTTAGAAGAACAGCTCTATGTGACAAATGTGAGAACGTCACAGCATTAGACCGCCGCCACCCTTAAATGCGTTTCTGAATGTTGAAGATGTCACACATCTCTCTTTGAGGAGTAATCATTGTATCAGTACAACATATTACTTGAAGTATTTTTGGTGCTTGACTAACAGGACAAAGAGACACGCTCCACGTCACAACCCAGCTCTGGTAAAGATAGAAATAGAAGCCAGACTTTACACATAACCTTCACATTAGCAGAGTTTTCCATAGTTAACGGAGCTGGTCCTTCTCAAGGACACCAAGACTTCAGCCACCGGACATTTTGAAATGCACGGCATGTGTCCTCAGCAAGAACTGCTTCGCTATGCAGATCTGCCCCCTTAGACCTCACTGCGTGCTAAGGCAGACACAGAGACTTTTCCTATGCCGGAGGCAAAGAGTTCATTGTGCAAAAAAAACCTGTGAAAAAGTTACTATTGATTTCTCTTCACTTCTTTCACACCATAAGATCGTTGCTGTAAAGCTTGGTGGAGGTTTTTTTTGCAGGACACACACATATTGTTTTACATTAAAAGAGAGAGATGCCATTGGAATGGCTTGTAGGCACTCGCGTTGTATGTCCTAGATAGTTTGAACAGTTTTGCAAAATCTTCTGCAGAAGTACAAGTAGGGAGAGAGAGGACCATGGAATTAAAGAGGAGAGAACAGCAGAATGGGAGAATGAAAGAATGAGAAAATAGAAGTTATCTGTATGTTTGCCTTTTATATACACAAATTAATGTCAGCTTCTGTAAATTAAAAATAACAGAACTTTAAAATAACTTTTAAGTTATGTTCCTAGAACGGTGACTAGAATCTATTTTCCTGCTCATCAAGCAAGGCAGCACACTGTGCATTTGAACTATCATGCTGGTAGGCAGAATGTTGAACCAGCACCAAAGAACAGGAAAAATTGAGCTAGTTAATTGTTATTTTTCTAAGCCCTCATTGTGTCCTTTATGGATTCTTTCCCTGATGTATTTTATCCACTGTTTCAAGCCCAGTATAGCTAAAACCAGAAGTTTCCATAATCTTCCCAAATCTTCCATTTTTTCTGTCACTGTGGACAGCACTCATCCAGTCCTACTTCCCAGGTAATACCTTCAGTTCTCCTTCTAGGTCACAGAGATTTTTTTATGCATCTCATCTCCAAAAATAAAAGGTCTCAAAAAAATGAAGATTTTCATAGCTTTCATGAGGCTACAAGTTTTTTCAAGTTTTCATCTCTTTATTAAGAAATATTTTTCTTTGTTTTTCTATATTTTCACATGTTATACAGCCTTCCTCACCCCGAGTTCTGCTAGCATGAGCTGATTGTCCACCCTTTCATGGTCCTTCAAGGGCCAGCTCACCCACCAAACATGGAGCAGTTAACATAGCTCTAAACCATCCACGAGCCCTCCCTCCATCATCTGTGTGTCAAATTTTAAAAGACACACCACCATCTTGCTTACCATCCTTCTTCCTTACATAATTCCGCAAAAAATTGCTAGACCACCTCCTTGTTTGTTCTCAAAACTCACCTCTTTTCTCCCCTCATAAGGCTTTCAAGAAGTCTTGAGAGGAGCCTGCTTATGGGGGTGTGAACATCAACCCCTATCATGCTGACAAATAACATCCCATTATCTTGTTTACTCTCATCTATCTGTCAACATCCATCACATCCAGCACTCATGTGCTTAGACTATAACATTTTTCAGCAGGTGTTGTCTCTTTCTGTTCAACAGACCAGTACGGCTGTGAGTTCTAGGAGTTCTTCCACTTCCCAAAAGAGTCTGGTAAGTTCATAGTAGGCCAAATAAATGAACTTTAGTTGCTCTCATTAGGAAAGGGACCAAAAAGCTTTAATGCAGGATTTTCTTGATTGAAAAGAGACAGGCAAATATGTATTCCTAAAAGTATAATAACAAAAAAAAAAAAAGCTGAGCTTCCTTTAGAAACCATATCCTAGGAGTCCCTTCCTAAAACCTGCTGGGATTTCCCATCTCTGCGAAGTCATAGGATGTTCTTGCCACCATCAGATACAGACAGCAGAGCTAAGCCAGTGCATTGTAGTCACAGATAGGACACAAACACACCAAGATGCCAATTCTTTCCAAATCCAATACCTTGGCAGAGCCAGCTGTGAGAGCAAGAAGCCCAGCACCTTAAAACATTTAGAGAGCTCTCCATACTCTTCACAGGAAGGTCCAGCAGAGAAAGGCTCCTTCAGTACTAAATTACCGAAACTGAGTGCTGAAAATACGGCTCTTTCAGTAAATGAGAAATAAGCACAGTCATCCTGGCAACCACTAATGTCTATATTTAATCTTTTGAGTTCAGGCATACAAGGATAAATTTCTCATTAGAGTCCAAGATTAGCCCTTAGTAGTTACAGTCAAAAGTACACACAAAATACTACCCATGGAAATCACTTTAATTTTCCAACTAGTTATTATTTCCGTACTTTTCTATGAGCAGTTTTAAGTGATGAATAAGATTTTTGCTTCACCTCCCCAGGTGTGGTTAGCAGATCTGAATCTCTTCATGAGCTCCAGGGACATAACTCATTTCATAAGAAAAGAAGTAATAATACAAGTAATAGAACCATTAGGGAGAAAAAAAAGAACATTATAATTACTGTCAACGATATAGATGTCTTCATATGCTGAAGTCCTGTCAACTTCTCTACATAGAAAGCTATTTTTCATACTTTGCTTTTGAGAAAATAGTGAATTGATTACATAAATATAATGTTCATGTTTTGCATAGGCTTGTTTGGATTTTGAAGACATGGAAAGAAGAGGAAGGCAGACACTTGGTGAAAAATACAGCTTGAGGCCTGATTTTTCAAATATATCATCAAAAAGATTGTGGTAATGAGAACTGAGAGGAAAGAGGAAAGTGATTAGCAGCAAATGCTGTCCACGAATCCTGACTTGCTCAAAACTTGCCTGGAATTTTAAGAGGTTTTTTAATGTATTTGGTAAAAACAACCTTTTCACTTAACTTCTCCAACCATCTTACTACAAGAGAGTTTCACTGAATATTGATGATATTCTGTGTCATTATAAGTTGAATCTGTTTGTAACATGATGTTCAATCACTCCTACCAGTGGTCTTCTATCTGTCTGCCACTTCTACATCATGCCTGCCACACAGACATTCCCTAAACAGGCTAATAAGTGTAACAAAAAAGATCACATTATGCCTTTGTATTCATGTGTGATTTTGATTGCACACAGTAGAATTTTTAGCTCCAAAGCTTAGGTATTTTTATGATCACCACAGATGTTACACCCAGTGCAGATGGAACTTCTCACTCAAAAGCAGACAGCTCCTGCACGCTGTTGTAAAACTGCAAAGTGTGTGGGGGAAAAAGCATTGAAAACCACTTTTTCTTGCAACTGCTCCCTCACACGTCTTTGTCTGCACCCTCTAGAGAAGACAGATCCACTGCAATAGGGCTGCCTTGACAGCTAGCAGTACGCTCTTGCCAGATGAGTGAAAATTTAGAAAGGAGCCAGTTCATATTCAAACAGCTTCTACAGATTGCATCTGGAATTACACCATCCAGGCCAAACAACTGGATTGTTCATTAAAATCATCTGATTGCCATGCACTTATCTTTGTGCTTGCCACAAAAGAGAGAAAAAGAAAGAAGAGCTGCTTTTTTCAGTCCTTTGTCCTATCATCTCTTTCTATTAGACTCTGCCTATTGGACAGAGATTTTGCCGTGATTGGTTTCTTTGACATGTATTTCTATTGCTTTTCATCTGAAAGGAGAAGGTGGCTAAAAATTAAGTGAATTGTTCATTAAATAGCCACCCCTGCTTTGAGAAAAAGTTATCCTTTCTTTGGATTCTTTGATGCTGCGTTAATGATGCCTTTCCTTCCAGAGGCTTTGTGCATAAAAGGCAAGCTCTTGGGGAAAAAATTGGAAAATAAACCTTCTTCCCCTTTTCCTTTCAATAATGATAATTTAAAAGATAACTGTTTTGAAGATAAAGTTGATTTCTGACAGCAAAAGACCCACAGTTTAAAACGGGAGTCTGCTACTCTTAGCAGATGATTGACATTAAAAATGGTCCAGCAGAAGGAGTAGCCAGATTGGCTGATGGGGACTTGCAACAATGAAAACTAAAACAGCAATCGTAAGTCAGAGTGACTCCACTAAACTATTTCTGGACTAGAACCATATTTTCTTTGTTTGTATTTTTAACTATTGGTGCATTTAGACACAGCAGGAAGGTAGGTCATCACACATGAAATTACATCCTAAAAAGAAAAGGAAAATCACCCAGCTTCTTGCTTCACCCATCTTCAGCCTGGTTGTATTACTGACACACTGAATTGTGCGAGTGCAAGCTGTGTGGACTGTATGGTGTTTTTTCCTTCTCTTACCTTTCTGATATTACCACTAGTACAATCAAGTTTACTTGTTCTTATAAAAATGTAGAAGTTAGAGGAACAACATAGAAGGACAACAAAAATAAAGATATGCTTCATTTCTTGAATGCTGCCTTATTCATTCAGGAGTATGTGTATAGGAATTTGTTGGTCTAAGACCAAGAACAATTTCTAGGCACATGAGAAATTTTCTGGCCCTCACCCCTAATATGAAGGCCAGAACATACATAAAAATCAGTTAAGTTCTCAAAATGAGATGTTGGTGAAATTTAAGTGATATAGTAGCTTCATCTTGTTTTTTTGCCTAGAGTTACTTTCATACTCAGCTAATTGCTGAAGTCTACACAGAGTAGAATGGCTAACAACTCAAAAGTGTCAGCACCTACAATCCTGTGGCAGATGTAGAAAAATGATGCTCTATTAAGTTCTTTGTCTTGAAAGAAAGAACATATGCCAGTTGGGTTTTTTTAATTATTCTGCAGCATTATTTACCAACTATGAATGCATTGTCCAAAGAAGAGGCAATAAGTGTTACCCAAAATCTCCAAACCCCACCAAACACATTGAATATGCAGCCAGCAACCCTCGGCACAGTCCTACAGCTACACACTACAGACCCCCAGCAACACCAAAATGCATTCTTAAAACATATTAGGGATGATCTTTTAATCCTTGCTCATATCAGCAGTCTCATCAGTCTCAACAATAATACAGATATGAAAAAGGGTGACCTAGTAAAGTCCTTAATTACAGAGAGGTAAGGCATGTGAAAGACAACAGCTGAGATCTCCATCAGTTGTCATCCTGGTTCCTCTACTCAACTGTTCTCACCCTCAAAATGTTTATGCATATCCTACGTGCAACAGCCATTACCGTATCCTACCAGACTAGGGCAGGTGGAGAAGTACTGAGTAAAGGAGACAGAAAATAGGTGAAAAAGTATGCCAAAGAAATGAGACTTGGCCAGGAGACAGGCTGGAAAAGGGACTCTGGAAAAATCACTTCAAGAAGAGTTTGGGTGCAGTGCAGCAGGAGCATACCCTTAATTACACACGGCATAAAGGGCCTGCAGTATGCTGCCTGTGGAGCTGCTTCACCACAAGCTGACCCTTGCACTGACTACATACAAGGTGTGTTTGCTTTTTACTAACAAATGCATGTTTGGCTGGAATCAAAACAGATTTCAAAAGAGGTTTGCCATGGAATTTCTTCATTTTAGCAGGTAAAACTCTCTTGGATTTTTCTATCATTTCCATATATAGTTAACACACAGAAAATATCACTCAAAAATTAATTTTGGGGGGAGATAAAAAAGTACTGAAGAATTATGTGGTGCTCAACCACTGTCCTGTCAACGTATAACTAGCAGATTTGAGACCTCCGAACACTTGCACTAGCATAGCATAGTGGTGACCAGCATATAGGACGTATTTAGGCTCTCACGGGCACTGTGGGGAAAAGTGTCTCCTTTGTCAGTGCAGAACCTTCCAGTCTGCTTCAATGACAGCAGGAGAACAATGAGCTGAAACCAACACCAGGGAAAGCTCCTGGAGCATTTTCTTCTTTTTATCAATATCCTCTTCCTCTGTAGCTGAGTGTAGCTAGCTGCCACTCCACATATACTTCTGTTTAAGTCCCAGGGACATTTGGAGAGCACATCTGTTGCAGAAGACATGCACAGCTGGGTGTCTGCAGCATATTGGAGCAAGGAGACCTCCAGAGGTCTCAAATACGTGTTGAAAAGCAGACCAAAAAGTCCAGTACTCGTGAGGGTCCATATGCCAGGGCCACAAGGGAAAGGAGCAGCAGATGTTTCTCGTGCTCCTCTGGGGTCTCCCAGTCCTTCTCTCTCTCTCCTTCCTTCCAAAATATGACATTGCTGGAGTGACAAGGGATCTACAGCTGCATGTTGTCCTGAGGTTTTGTGGATTATGGACAGCAAACATCGATTTAACTTTTTTCTTTTAAGTCTGTTGGTCATCTTTTCCTGGCCATCCTTTCCTCTAGCTGTTTGCTGCCAAGGGTACTACCAGAGCTGGTGCTGTGAAGACACTATTCATTCCTGAGCCAATCGGTAGCCCTCAAAGTTTTCAGAAGAAGAGAGTATGTTTACAATGGCTGTCCTGAGCTGTGAGCCCAGACACCACAGATGTACTTCTGTCTGGCTATTGATGGATTCTACAAAGGTCTGAAAAATTACAGCTTCAAAGTAAATTTGAAATATAATTCTGAGAGGCGTTTGCAGAAATAATCAGCAAAGATAAGGATTTTAATTGGTGACATCTTTTTACTCACAAAAATAAAATCATGGGAGCAAAATCCAGTAGAAGGAAGAAAAATAAATCAATACAGCAGGCAGAAGTAACAGTCGCAGGAAAATTATAATCACATCTGTCACTCTTTTGTGCTGTAAAGTGATTTTACAAACCAGAGAGAAGCTTGAATGTAGAAATGTTTTTAACTGAAAGCTTTATAACCCTTTGTCACTATGGTTTTAACTTCACAAATATCTCCCCTTTCTGGTATCTCTGGCCTTTCTGTGGCTCTCCTGACATATAGTTCACAGCATGTGATAGAGACTGAAAAGTTCAGCTTTTTTCCCAGTTTCATTACTGAAGCACACAGTGTGATGAGCTTAGCTGCAGGTGTGACTCAGCAGCTGTTCCACCTGGGAGAGACATGGGGGAGTGTCCCAGTTTCAGCTGGGATAGAGTTAATTTTATTCCTAGTAGCTGGTACAGTGCTGTGTTTCAGATTTAGTGGGGGAATAACGGTGATAACACATTGATGGTTTAGTTGTTGCTAAGTAGTGCTTAGCCTAAGTTAAGGACTTTACGGTTTCCCGTGCTCTGCCAGCAAGGAGGGGCACAAGAAGCTGGGAGGGAGCATGGCCAGGAAAGCTGACCCAAACTAGCCAAAGGGATATTCCACACCGTAGAATGTCTTGCTCAGTAGATAAATTAGGGGAGCTGCCAGGAGGGTTGGATCGCTGCTCAGGCATCAGTCAGCGGGTGGTGAGCAATTGCATTGTGCATCACTTGTCTTTTCTTGGGTTTTATTTCTCTCTCTTTTTGTTATATTCCTTTTCGTTACTCTTTTTATTGTTATTAGTATATTTTAGTTACTAAACCATTCTTACCTCAACCCATGAGTTTTACTTTTTTTATCAAATTGTCCTTCCCACCCCACTGAGAGGGGTGATGAGTGAGTGAGAGGCTGCGTGGTGCTTACTTGCTGGTGGCTAAACCACAACAGGGAGAAAGACGAGCTACTGCAGCTCACACACCAAGTTATATATGGTTAGAGAGTCTAGAGGCAGCCTTGGTTATGAAGAGCTGCAACCACTTGTGTGCGTTTTTCTGCAATTACACTCAATTAAAAAAGAGGGTTCCTGTGTCTTAATAAAATGCTTTTCTTACCGTGTCAGAGTCTGAGCAGTACAACTAAAATAAGAATGTTAACATCATATATATAAAACAAAAATAAGAGTGAAAATAAGGAAAGAGGATTCTAATTCTTGCAAAATATAAGCAAAGTGAGGGATGTTAGGTTGAGATCATGCTCTTTTCAGAGTTTCAGTACCTGAACTCCAGCAGCATAGAACAGGAAAAAATATCCTTCTTGTGAAATGTCTGAAGTAACAGAGATCAGGTAGGAATCTGGCTCTGTAGAAAATCTGTAGAAAGTGAATAACAGTATATTTAGATGTGTAAACTGGAATATTCCTTGGCAGACACAAGAAGTAACCATTCCATTTTACCCGGCTTTAACTAGGAGTTAGAGTACGAGTCCCAGCTGATTGCAACTTACTGTTTCATCTCTCCCAATCCTTTAAAATTCAAATGAGAAGGATGGATGATTGTAGGTGTAGAAAACATGTCCTACAGTGAGCATTTGAAGTAATTGGAATCAACATGCTGCACAGTCATGGTATACGTGTTATTTTGACAAAAATTTTTTCCATATGATTACAGTGACTTTTGTTTAAAAAGGAAACTAACATTTGGGAGGGAAGGGAGGAGGACATTGATTAGCTGTATCTCATTTTCTCCCAAATTTCTGGATTAAGAGTCAGATGCTGCATATAACACGATGATGACTCATTTGTTTAGAAATTATTTTGTAATGGCTCATCTCACCTTAGGTGGCTAAGGGATGGATTTTGTCACTTAATTGTATGTATGAAACATCATACATACTCAAAAGGGCTGCAAAGATAGAGTGGAAGCAAGAATATGTCAACAAGTGAAGGGAGTGAGCTGCAGATGCACTGAGCTGATTACAAACCCTCTCCTGCTAACAGTACCCAAGAGGGACCTCTTTTGAAATCAGTGAAATTTCACTGGCTTAAGAGTGGCGTTGCATGGGAGTCAGCCCTGTCACTCCATATGTCACCTTTTGTTTTGTTATCTACTAAATTATCTCCATTTTTAGATCTATAGGACTTGGAACAGGGAAGAAAGAAGGAGACTAAGATTCAATATATTCACTGATAACATGTATCTCATGCTCATCTCAGGCATTTATCTTCTGCATATAAAGGTCCGTTTTTAGTACATTTTTTTGCCATTCTAACGAATCATAGAAAAATACATAATCATTAATCAGCTGAAGATACCCTCCATCTGAGACGGTGAGACATACTGCAAGCCTTCTTCAAGCCAATCAATCATATTTTATCACAGTAAAGTACTTCATTATTCCTACAGAGTTTTGAAACTATTCTATTTCATGGTACTTTTCTTCAAGTATTCTTTCAAGGAATAAATCTAACATACACAAAACTTAGATAAAGAAGACAACTTGCTGCAAGGAAGTTTGTGGGTTTGGTTTTGTTGTTTAAAAACAAGATTTTGTAAATCCTGATACAGGCTTGAAAACCACCAGAAGCCATGTTGTTATCACCACTACAACTACATAAATATTTACTAGCTTTACACTTTCACTTGTAGAAAACTGAAGCAACAAAGGAACTCTAAGCGAGACAGCTTTTCTAACATCGAAAATGGAAAACTAAGGAAGTTACCCTGAACAAAACGGCATCCTTGTACATGTCAGTCAAGCTCTCAAACTTTGCAAGAAAACAACCCCACAGTGATATTTTCAAAACACGTGCAAAGAACAATAAGGTTACGATTTCCTTGCTATGAAATCAGCAGTATTTCAGTTACTCAGCAAGCAGTAGCAGAGGAAAGGACAGCTCAACAATAGTGAGAGAGAGCTGGGAGCTGCCCTCCCCTTTGTTATTCAAGATGAACTTCAGCTAATCAACAAGGGAGGGTTAATATCCCTTCAGCCAGTAACCTGGGGGAAGAGTAAGCAGGCTTGTCCTTGACTTCCATCAAACCTGGCAATACAGGAAAACATGTGTTTTTTGGGAAAGGTTACCTGATTTTCTCTGAAGGTTCAAGGAAATAGAAAACAGAAGACTCCTCAGCTCTAGGAAAAAACCTCACACTAAAAAAAACCCAAAGCAACAAAACATACAAAGCTGATCACCCCTAGATATAAGAAGGTGGTGGTGTCTGCTGTATTACAGCCAGGAACTGAGGCTTAAGGACACCAGCTGACATTCATGTGATTTCCCTGATGCTTGTCCTGTCTGCAGCTGCAGAACGATGCCTGCATGAGGATCACAAGGTCTCTCTCCTTCCCTGACAGCTGTCAGCATGTGATAGACATAAAGGTAACTCACAGGACACTTTCTGATTTTCTTATGTCTAGCGAGGAACAGAGCATATGGAAAGTTCAATCACTTTCTGTTTTCAGCAATCATTCAGCCTTTGCCAAAGGACATTGCCTCAGTCATTTGCGCATGAGCACAGAGCCACTCAACTGCTCCCTCAAATGCAACCAGCACTTCGCCTCTGCGGCTTGCTCTGGGTGATTGATGCAGCACAATCTTTGCTTCCCTCCAGCATGCTGTACAAAAGAAGGGTAAATGCAGGAACGGGAAGGGTATTCACTCAGTGGTCCAAGGTGGATCATGTTTTTATAACTGATTAGTATTGCTGTGCCATTGCACTTCTCATTAAAATCCCTTTCTTGAAGCTAGGTACAATTTGCACCATGTTTTCCACTTGTTTAAGCTTCAAGCTGTCGCTCAAAAAATTAATTTTAGCTGGGTTCATCTTTCCATCACAATCTTTTTGTCACAGTAGTTGATTAATTCTGTGTCATTGTTTGCTCTTCTACAAGATTAATTGCAGGATGACATTCCGGTGAGGGAATATATCAAGTTATTGTAATTCCACAATGCTGGAAAACAACTTTTTTTCCCTGATCTAAATTCAGGCAACAAGAAAATAATGCAGTGAAACTGGTTTGGCCTGCAAGGCACAGGCCCTGGGCTCAAGGCTTGTACATCCCATGTTCCCCTTCCTTGAAGCTGGTTTGCTCTTTAGGATTTTTACTCAAGAAGTGAGCCACTGATAAATCACAGAATGGCCACTCGTAAGCTTCATGTTTCCTGGTAGGAAACACTGTGACAGAGGTTTTCCCAAGTGAGGCTTGTCCCGTTCCAGTCCAGGTGAGCTGACACATCTGGTTCCAATGCACTCCAGATGCTATACATGTATGTGAAGTAGGGACAGGGAGGGGGCTTTGGGGCACTCTTTCTTTAGTCTGTAATGACGTAAGATAAACAATCCTTTATAGTCAGTCAACCTTTCATTGGCTTACTTTAGTATACCTTTTTTTCCCCACAGAGAGGCTTTCAAAGCATATCTTCAGTACTGTATGATATACAGTTCTTTTCTACACAAACTTCATTTATTAATTTTTTATTCTGCTTACTGGTTATTTGGAAGAAATACTATCCACTAGTTAGACAACTGAATTGATATTTCGCTGCTGGTTTTTCATTTAAGCTTGAACACAGTCTTTCTGTTCCTCATTTACCCCATTGTGTAGATAAATAAAAGGTTTCCCCAGAAACACCTATGCTCCCCAGATGCATTACATTGCAGAGGCTTGTTTCCTCCTGCATTGAAGCCAAGGAGAATATTCTCTCCAACTTCTATGAGAGCAGGTTTAGTCAGTGCTTGTAAACTGCTTTCATTAATAAAGCAGAAAGAATTGCTTTGCATCATAATAAATTAAGTCATCCAACCCAAAAGGACATAGCACTGTATAAATGCAATAATATTTTCCATAATCTGGGAGATTTTTACTATTTGAATGAAATCAATAAATATGGATAGCCTGAGAGTGAATTTTTAATGTGTAGCAAAACTATGTAAAAAGAAAAAAAGCTTTATATTTCACCTTTTTGTTGTTTTTCCCTGGTCATCTCTACTTTTTGTGTGAATGAAGTGGGTTTTTTAGTATCATGGTGTTCAATAGTTAGCGCTCATTTGACATCATTACACTGGATTTTTGGTATTCTTTTCTCATTCTCTTTTAGAGGTTTTCTACTTGTGCCTCTCTTCCCCTCCTTGTAAACCAATGGAGCACATTCCATTCAGGGAAATTCCTCTTCAAATTTTACTTCAGTTTTAGTTGTATCTGCATCAACAGAGAGAAATTCATTACATATTAACCTGATTTCAGTATTGCCTGTGTATGCGTCAGAGATGTATGAAAGTCCTGTTGACCTTTGTAAAGATGGGGTGGGTGTGCAATGGCAGGAATACTCAGGATTTTCTCCCATGCCACTTGTAAGCACTCCCAGCGAGACCAAATTGAACTATGCATGTACACAGAGTAATAAGGCACGTCACTTAGCTGGTGTTAAACTTTGTAACAGAAGTAACAAACAGCCTGGAAATGACATCTAGTTCGAACTGTCTTGATCTGCATCAATACAGGAACTCAACCTGAATGTTAATCTGAATTTTGCAACCGTCATTGAAATAGATCATGGGCACTGAAGATACCTCTGGAAGGAGACAAGCACAGCTTTACTTACATTAATTCTACTTTTGTTTGACTTGACTTTAGTTGGAAACATGTACTAGTCTATTATCATTATGGCTGACTATAAAAAAAATCCACCTCTCCCCAAAGCAAGGTTATAATAACGCATTTAGAGTTTCTGTAAACTGTGTTAACCTTCTCAAGCAGCAGTAAGGGAAACCTGCTGGAGTGACTGGATTCAGCTACTGAAATGAGTTTTTGGTTGCTACTCGTATTGGCCATATTTGCAGTCTTCCCATAATGAATTCTGCTGGCTCAGAGGAAATGCATAACTGACCACCTGAAACTTCTGCTTCTAGAAAACAGGGGGGAACAAAATCCTATAAACAGGCATTGTAAACATGTCACCTTAACAGCATACAACTGCTTCTTGTTCTATGCATCGGTATTGCTTTAGGCACAGGGAATGCATGCCCAAGACCAAAACCCAGCAGCCTCTTCTGTTTCTTCTGTTTACTGCTTTCAATATTCAAACTTTTCCAGTGTGTCATGTCATATCTTGTGAGGCAAATCTGCCTTCTAGAATTCAGCCCACAGAGGAAATGAACCTGATTTGCCTTTTCCAGGTAAGAAAAATATATCTCTATGGGGAACTGATGTACCCAACTGGGTGAAATCATTATTGATGTTAAAGCATCAAGTCTGTGCTTTTGAAAGTCATCCAATGACTTTAGGGACTTCCTTTGTGATTTAACAGGAACTACATGACTAAATCCCATCAGGAAAATCCCACGAGTAACTTGGAAAATTTCAGTATAAAAATTGAAATTCAGCAAATTAGTCTGGGAAAAATCTCTGTGTTCCTTATATCCAGGTAGCAACAGTGAAATCATGCCCTGTGTGGAAGAGGCAAAAGAAATACATGAGATGTTCTACGTTATGAAGAATAAGCCCTTTCTAAAGCTGTTTCCCAGAGGAATAGTCACTATATCCCTTCATCATGATCAAACCAATGCTGCACTGCAGCGTTCAAGGGGGCTGAGTAATTCCTACAATTCCTCTTCAGTCTCAGCTCTTCCAGCCCTCCTGCACCACAGAGTAACGCATTTAGGGGATAATTTTCAATTTTTTGTCAGCATCTCATAGTCAAAATGTCATCTGTGTTGTAGTCTGCAAGTAAGACGAGGAATTAATGAGCCACAACATACACATAAAGAAAAATCCGTACTTCATTTTTAAAAACTCACGTTTTCCTCCTTCAATGAAAAGCTTTTCTTAACTATTTACCAAGGCACTGGGCTTTAAACAGGATTACTCAGAAGCTTGAAGCTTGCTATTTATTTAAATATCTCATAGCACGAGGAAACTAAGATGAATGCACAAATTGCTCTTATGTTCACAATATGCAATATTTCCTAGTCCTGGGGCTCTTGGGTATTATATTGAACAATGTTAGAGAGTATTAATAATTAGGAAAAATTGCATCCAGAAAGCATATCTGAACACATAAAACAGCATAGGATTTTGAAGGGTTTTTTTTTCCTCCCTCCAGGCCATAATGCTCATTTAGCAAAAATGTGCAAAAGTGAAATTACATCAGTAGATCTGGTGTGTAAATTAGAGAAGTCTCAAAACAATTTACATTTTCATACACCTCTGAGGAAGTAGGACAATTTTATTAGCTACTGTCAGGTAGCACATAAATAACTGCAGATCCAATTGCCTGAATTTCTGGAACTTGTTACAGAACTTAATAGAAAGATTTATGAGAAGTTCAAGATCTGATTTCAAATCCTTGGTATCATCAAGTTACACAGTCCTCATACTAAACTTCTCATCCCCAAAACTGTCTGTAAATTCAAAATGAAGCCATAAAGAGTCGTTAAAGGCTTTTATTTTGAGTCTTAAATTCTATTCTCATGTTCTGTTCAATATGCTTTATTACTGGGAAGTCCTTCGTGCTTTGAAGTAATCTTACAGCTCATGTCAGACCAACCTGCCTTACTTTTCCCTAATGTTTTCAATTTTTTTTTGCAGCAGAATAATGCTGACATTTCGTCGTATTATTTAATGTCAGTAATTGGGATGACTAGATTATTTTCCTTCTGAAAAGGGCTGTTAGGAGATTTTAATTCCTGTTTTTGTTAACTTAGCAGGGGAGACATCACTTGCTTTGGATTGTAGGACTGTGGTCCCATGCCAGGGGATGGAGGACGGTGGGGAACACAGTTCAATAGGAGACAGCAAATTCCTGTCCTTGCAGGTAACGCTGCTATTATATGAACAGCATTCTTCCTTTGAAGAAGCCACACACACACACACTTATATTTATTTATATGCACATATGCTATATGTACCTGCTGTTACAATGAGCTTCTGGCCTATATGTAATTGAATTTAATAAAAGGTAAATGTCTAAGTAAGAAAACGCAGATCTGCAGCAATCAAACTTGCTCTGCATGACCACAATAGTCGAAACCACTGCAGCATACATTTTCAGACATCCCAATATTCAGGAAATTGCTCTTTGACTTATAGGTTTCTAATCATAGCTTTTTTTAACCTGGAAAAAGGCACTATTGTTTACTTACTAGAAAGAAAAATATTCCCAAGCTGAGTTATTGCTCAAATAACCTAATTTCTGAGGAAGTGCAGGAAGGAAAGACTAAAGGGGGAACCAAAACGGGTCTAAAGTTTTTCAGGATAATTTTTGGATTTTAAGATTTTGGTTGATTTGCCCTGTGCAAAAACTGCATGCATTCTTAATTTTGTGATCAAAACCAACGTAATGTTACACAAAATTTATGTTAATAAGTTATGGTAACAATATTTTAATACTAATTTTTCATCTTTTAAAGTTACTATCATTATTTTTACAGATAATAAAATTAATACAGTGAAGACTGTTGACTGTGCCTCTTCAGAAGGTCCATCCTACTAAACAAAGAAACTGTCTTTCATTTATAAAGTTTTATTTCAAGGAAATTCTATTAGAAAAAAATATTTCTAAGTTTTCATGGGAACACATCAAAAACTCAGCATCCAACATTCAAAAACAAAGCAAGAATTAAAGTTCCTGACCAATGCCTAGCAACCACTTTTTCAAATTCTTTAACTTGGTAAATTATAAAATCTCTCAGAATAGTTTTCTCTCAGCCTTTTTTAAGAGCTTTTCTCTTAAAAGAAAAGGAAAGCATGTCTTTGTAAAACTAACATTTGCTAGGAAATTTCAGAATACTGGGGAAACAACATACCAAAGAATGAACACAAGGAATTCAGGCGGTTGGTACAGAAGTACCTCAAGTAACATTTACCAGGCAATGAAACATCCTTGGCATATTTGCAGAGGTTACACCCTGTCTATCACAGGATATAAGTGAAATAAGATGATACCCAGCACACCAGAAAACGTTTAAAGTTCTTTCAATAACAAGTCCGCAGTTTCAGTAGAATTCACTGAAGTACCACGTAGTGACAGATTGCATAGCACAGCGTCTTACCTCTCCCCCCGCCCCCAAATCACCCAAATTCCTCTTGAGGTTAAATTCAAAGTCAACAGAAATTCTTCGCTCACAAAGAGGCTTTCGTAAGTGTCTAGAACAATCTTTGAAATATTGTTGGGACCCAGCATAGCATCTTCTCTGAAGAAAAAAAGTGGTCTGTGTTCAAACAGAGTGTGAGATTTCCAAGCCAAACTGGCTAATTTGCCAGTGCTTAGCAGCAGTAATTTCACAACACTTTAGTCAGAGCTGTATTTGATGTTCAAAGGTGATAAAGTGAAAATACAAAAGTTTACTAAATTAGTTTACAGCAATTGGCTTCAGTATACAGAAGCGATGAACTTTACCCAAGATAGAAAAACCTCAGGGATTACACAGTGTATCATACATTTAGTTGAGTAAAAGCAGGAGAATGAGCTTTGTTGTCACTGTCTGGACTAGCAAAATCTGTGTAAGTCATTCCTAGCCTAGTCAGAAAACTCTTTTCCCACCCTCATTTCAATTTTAAACTCAACTTCTCCGATTCCTTATGGACAGAGGCTGCTAAGGTGGACTGAGCTTTCAAACCAGTAAGAGCTGAAAGGGTTAAAAGTAAGGAAAGTGTTCGGTTTCTCGTTTCTAGTATCAGTTTAAGTTCTTGTGATGTCAGTTACGTAAAATAACTCAACTGATTGAGTAAATTAATGGTTTGTCTTGTCAACTAATATTTTGGCACTAAATCAATAAACTACTTTTAGTTGCTCTTCACATGCATTAAATTCCATCCCAAATGAAATACCCTGTGTTTTTATTTACTTTTTTAAATGACCCTTTGCAAACTAAACTCTAATTATAAATGATATTGTTCTGCCTTTCCTTCTAAACATACCAAAGCATATTTTGAAACACAGTACTGAAGAAAGGCACTTTCAGAAACTGCACATCTGAATTACAAGAAGCTGACAAGCCATGGGGAACCACTAATTTATTTTGAAGCTGCAAATCCATTTAAGAAAGTGGGAGAGGGAACATTTTCTCCATCTAAGTTCCATCATGAAGGCAAGTGGTAGCCCAGAGCTAAAATTCTCAAACCAAGGCTTATAGAATATTAGCAGTTTTAGTAATGGTGAATGGAACGAACATGGGTGTTAACATACACTTGACTTCATATCATCTACATAAATTACTAGATTCTGCCTAATCTAAAAATATCTACCATAGTTTGTGGCTCACAAGTAACAAATCTAAGAGAACGGGGAACAGAAAAGGAGCAGGCAAGTAGAAAATTAAGAAACAAATACAGAAAAATGAAACATCAAATATTACAAGACCCTGTGTGGGTTCTGGCCCTGCTGTTGTCTTTAAGCCTGGAATAGTGACTAAGAGTTGTCACAAAGAGCTACTCAGCATCAGTTGGGAGCAGCAGGTCTGAGGCTGCTTCATCTCAAGGCACAATACCAGGTTTTTAAGGTAGTCACCTTCGATGTCCCATGCAACACAGAAAAAGAAGTCTTGCATGTCCTCGCACTAAGACCGTGCTGTCATAACAACCAAAGATCTCTCAAATGCAGTTGTGCAGTAGAAAATGCTTCTGTTATTGAATGCCATTCCCAAATCACCTCCTAAATCTGTATCTTCCTTTCCTATTGATGACATAGTCCAAGAAGGTTGTGAAGGGAGGAGAGGGGGGAGCTAATTAAATCGTTTGGCTTTTAGGTTTTTTTGGTGTTTGTTGGGTTTTTTTCTTGGACTTTGATCAAGATTTGCAGCTGTGGGAAATCCCATCCTGTTTTCTGGATAGCATCAGTATTCTTAGACTGAACTTTGAATTAAAAGACACCATCATGCAGGCATCCTGTTTACTCTTCAGTAATTTCTTCTTTGTGCTGTTTTGTGAAATGCTTCAGTCTCTTGCCTGTGTGTAACTGTGGAGACATCATCAGTCAACAGCAGGGAAAGCTCTTGAGCTTACTCTGAGCTTCTCCAAGGTGACCTACACCATAACCTGCTATACCAAGATTGCAGCTGCCCTGGATACCCCTCCACCCTCCTTTTCTCCCTGGCTTTACTAACTTGTGCATGACAGCAGTGACACTGTTGCCTTCACTCTTTCTACCCATCCTCTTTTTAGTGCCAAATACCCATAGAAATACTCAGAAGAAGTAATGTCCGCTCATCTGCTGGAAGACTGGAGATAAACTCTGAGCATGGGATAAGAGAGATTCACATTATACCCTGTTCCCACGATTCTGCTCCCAAGATTAAGATTCTTTTTTTTTTAACTCAGAATGCCTTAAAAATAACCATGTGCCTCTGGTATCTTCAAGGAAAGAGAAGAAGAAAAGACAAGCCAGAGACAGAATATCAAGATTTCAAGTTTTATAAATAGCTCTGAAATATGTTATCAACAGAACTGCCAGAAATCCCTCTAAGTAGAAACTGGTTTACATGTATTAGTAATATATATATATATTTATAATGTCATCATCTTTCTTTTTAATGCCATGTCTTTTGTCCAGAATATGACTTTTCCCTACAGCCATTATTTCCCCCATAAAAGCACACTCAGTGTGCACTGATCCTCTCCCCTCTATGGGTTTTGAGAAGGGACTGGGCGCCCCTTCAGCTACAGCAATATAAATGCAAACTCACTCCCACTTGCTTGGGCTGGAAGCAAAAGTGGTATTTCTGCACAGCCGAGATTGTACTAAATCAAGTATTGCCATCCTCAGATGAGGAATTACCTTCCCTAAAGATGAGGACAGCAGTGCTATTGCTTCTCCGGTCAAGCCCTCCCAGAGGACTGCAGAGCTTCCCCTGGTGAATCAAGTGTCTGTAGGGGAGCATGAACCAACCACGCCTTCATAGCTCATCATACTGGCAGTGGCAATACTTCCTATTATTTCCTCCTTTGGAGGAAATTTTACAAAGAAACCATAAATTGTGGAAAAAATAGGAGCACTGGACTTCTGTGTACTGCCCTTGTTATCCAGGAGTTGGTTTTCCTCTGCAAACACCTGCGGGGAGCACTAATTAGTAGTCATGATTTAGTTTTCTTGGAAAAATAACAGCTCTTTATCAAGCCTTTAAGAACAGGGGTTTTTTTCCCCAAACAGTTTGCTTTTTCCTACCTGTATGTAATTATCCACATACTCAGATCAATTTATTACCCTACACATAAGCACATTCTTTCTCATTTTTCTTTCCCTTAGGACCTTTACATTAAGATGACGACTCAAACTGCTCAAATCACCCAATTGCAAATGCACTTTGATCGAATGATGACTCAAGGAGATTCAAAGATTACTTCTGCAGGGAGAGACAAGGCAAATTGATCGGTGTTGTCACTGGTGAGAAAGAGCTCCTGAAGGAATAGTTCTAAAATGTATTATCTTTAATGTAATCAAAGGAACATTTAGTTTTAAAATGCCTTGCAATATTTGTTAGTGCTATCGTTTCAGGGTGTTACAGGGACAAAAGTTAATCACACTGACTAGACAAACACTAAATTGTTTAATTAAGGCTATTCTACTTTCTTTGTACTACATTTTTCTAACTTGGTGTACACATAGATTATTTTGAAAACAGCAAGAACATAGGTGTAAATAACCTTTCAGAGTAGAGGTGCTGAGACTAAAGATGTAAGAGGGTTGGTGGGCTAGGAAACTGAGGAATAAACAGATGCTTTTCTACACACCTCATAACATATTTTAGATTGAAATGAGGAGAGACTAGGCATGACTATGGCATGGTTTTTCCAGAAGGCATGAAGTAGATCATAATCCACCCATGAATTACCCAGGCAGCATGAGTGAAGGTTTGGTATACTGCCTAGACACCGCTCCCAGAGCCAGGGATCAGGAGGAGTTTGCAGCCTTCTGCCTGTTTTCTTATTTTGGCTTTGCACTTGTGTAGGAAGTGGATGTAGCGGCAGCAGCGATGGAGGGTGAGAGCATCTCCAGAGGCACAGCCCTTTCCTCACCAAGTAGCAAGAGGTACTGCTAACAGAGGGAGCTGAAAGCCCTTAAATCCAGGCATTCCACACCTGGACCTCACCCAGGCAGGGTGGCAGATGTAGGCAACAGAGCTGACTCACTGCACACACCAGAGAGAGCCTCATGTCCACATGGGACGCGAGGCACACGCACAAGCTAAGCCTTGCTTTTAGCAGGCTGATACAAGCCAGGCTTTGAATGCTTGGGCTGAACCAAACCAGCATACTTCCTCTATTCTTGGGCATTCCCATAGGCTCTAGAAAGCAAGTTGGCATCCAAGCTGGCTCTTCCTTACGACTTTCATTTCTGTGGCAATGATTCATTATCCTTCTGTTTTATCCACTCTGAGATGATGATGGCATCCGCTCGTTAAAGAAAAAGAGAAGTTTATGAACCTGTGGAAAGTGGACAGCTGGATTTAAATAGCTAAGTTGTATAGCAGGGAAGGGAAAGAAAAACGTGGAAAGGATGTCTTGAAAAGCAAAGTTCTTGAAGCGGAAGACAATGAGTAAGATTAATGTTATTTTTAAAGATCTTCCAATGGTAATTCCTTATGCAACCATCCACAGGCATGAAATGAAAGTTAAAACTTTAAAACCTTCAAAACCTTCAAAAAGGGAGGAGATGGAGTCTGAAGATCCTCTGTACTTTCTGGATATCACAAGTCAACAGATGTAAATCAGGGACAAACTGCAACCCTATAACAGCTGGAGAAAAGATCAGAATCATTACAGGTGAAAACCAGGATTGCACCAAAGGAAAGATTAACTGAACACTGGAGAGGCCTGACTGGTAAAGCCAGGCTAATTGTCTGTAAACTGAGAATATGTTCTGCCTGTCCATCTGTAAGCTTTGGGCTTCCCTAGAAAAATCATTTGTCTCTGTATTCCTTGTTTCAATGCCAGAACATGATGTTCCCTGTCCTGGTATAAAACCAGAATAAGCACGTGGAGCTTTGCAGGGAGATTTTAGATTTATAGCTGTTAGAAGCAAAAAAATTTAATCAGTGTGCTTTTTCTCCACCCAGATTTTTTAGATGTACTCTTTTGTTAGAGAATCCATGTTGTTAATGATTCGTCCGCGATCCTCTGACTCTAACTGAGCTCTGCAGCAAGAAAGTTTTCTCTAGAGTCAGCCTTTACTCTTTCCCAATTTGTCTTCTGCTAAATCTACCCTCCCCCTCAAGAAGCAAATTTAAACGTAAGTAAATTTTTGTGAAAAAATACCTGTTAAATAAACACTTATTGACTAGTACAACAATACCAAACCACCAGCAAGACCTAGGATTTGGGTGACTGATATAAGTATTTTCTGGTGTCCATAGCTTTGTTTTCCTACAATAATACTACAATAATGTATTTGAAAGTTTCCTCTTCAGTAACACAGGCAGAGAAATACTTATTTTTCCAAGATGTCAACCCTTGTTTCACTATTGCTCACCTTCACATCAGTCATCTTCTCACTCAAGCAGAAAAGTGAAAATGGAAGTAGCACCTCAAGTCAAGGAAATATAAAAAAAACCCCCAACACTCTGAAAACGGCAATTTGAATAAAAGCATTTCTGTGCATCCTCACTCTTTGTTGCAGAAACAAGAAAGCAGACACATTTGGTCTGCTTTTCATTCACAGCTACAGCTGTGGGTGCAGCTGCAAGCCAGAGCTGCTCCCAGAGGAAGTGCTTGCACAAGATGAAGAGCAGAAAAGGTACCATTTTAAGATAAATCACAAAGGAAGACTGAACCAAAATAAAAGTAGACTAAAATTCACATGAAAACTTGTCAGGAGAAAATACAGTTTCTAAGGGTGAGTAAATAACACCGTGATGTTGAGTTCCTACCTCCTCTTTGCTCATGTTGTCCGTTAGCAAAAAACCCCATATTACATGACGTATTTTCATGGGGAGGTAGGGCAAAGTTATGGAGAATACTCATGGTTATAGTGCTCGGTTCATGAAAACACCTTTTAATGAGTTGTAACTCTACTGCTGAAAATACAGAATTAGACTCCAGCAAATGTGCAGTAATAGTGCCTACAGTTGGCTGTTAAGAAATATTTAGTCCACTCCTGAAATCTGTCACAGAGACACATTTTCTTCCTGATTCACCTAACTGTAGCTCTAAAGTTTTCTCAGGAAGCTAAGCTTTAATGGATCTCTTCTGTCAAACAGCACTAACCAGGTTCAACCTGAACTAATTCTTCGGGTCACTGAGGTGGAAAATGCATAGAACTGCTTTAATATTCTAGAGCTTGATTATAGTTTGTAACTAGTCATGCCACTTAGTTGACTTGCCATGCAACTCCCTTCCACCACACATAGAGTCTACATAATGAAAAAGGGACTAAATTTTCCTATTTCAAATACCTGCATAAAACTATGAGAAAATCTGGTTGGCAGAAAAAAAAAAAAAAGAGGACTAATTTCTCTTTAAGATACCATTAAATTCAACAACAGCAGCTGCATTTACAAACAGTCACTTCCCCAGAATAGTTACTCCAGACCAGACTATATACTCACAACTCAGCATGATTATCATTTTGAGGGTAAATGGATTTTAGGGGTCCTCTTCCTAGGATGGAAGGGAAACACGAAGAAAGAACACACACAAACAACCTTTTTTGCTCTTTTAAATGCATTAAAGCACCTTAACTCCTGCCAAGGTCTTTTTTTAATACATTGTGGTTGATGTTACAGAAAAAAAAAGTGGAAAAAACAGCAAGAATTCCATCCACTCTGTACTGGGCACAGTCAGGGGCAAGTAATAAGCAGCCAGGTTCCAGGATTTATTTGCAATAATCCTGCTTTCATGCCACTAACCACCAAAAAAGCTATCTGAAGTATATATTTCATATATCTTGTACATTGCTCTTTGTTCAAAGAGGCACCTGATAAGTTAGGCTGAAAAGAGAACCAGAGAAAATAATTTCTAGGGGCTGGTGATTTACAGGTGAGCAGCAGCAAGGCATTTACAGGGAAGGGAAACAAGAAATAAGTTGAGGAGTTTGAGACAGAGAAAGTAAAGGGTAAGGAGAGGGAATCAAAACGTGTCCTTAGTGGGAATAGACAGAATTTCAGCAAAAGTGCTCTCATACGTTCTCCTAAGACCTTGTCAGAGCAGAAAAAGGGGACCCTGAGGCATATAAATTTCTGGTCACAATCGGATCACTAACTCCCTCCACAGCCTGGAGCAAGTCAGTGCAGATGAGGTGAGTAGCACGAGTTCAAATGACACCTTGGCAGTGGGCCTGTAAAACTAGGTACAGGCTCCCACTGAATTATTTCCCCTGCTTCTTAGGGACAGTTTGCAGTCCACACCACAGCTAGATTTAGTGCTCCAGTTAGCTGGTAAAGGCTTACTGCATCAGTCACAGACCTGCTCCTTGCCACCGCGCCACCCAGGCCCTCAGAGCCATTAGGTGCTTTTGAAAAACAAGAAGGATGGCAGCAGTGCAGGAACAGGCGAGCAAGCTCTGAACTGGGAGTAAAAGCAGAGCTAATTCAGGTGTCTCTTGCATGGTGCTGCAAAAGCTCAGGAGAGAGGATGCTGCGATTAACTTTTGCTCAGAAGAACTTGGGGTGAGCTAGACCTCTAGATTGGAGGAACCTAAATGGAAGTCTTCACAGAAAAAAAAAAAGCGTATGAGATGGCAGGGCAAAGGGAGCAGTGGAGAAAGGAGTTTAAGGAAGTCTCAGGCAAGTAAAATGTTTCTTCAGTACTGAACCATACAGTATTTGTTTTATCCTACAGTATCTTAGAGTGCTACTCAGCACCCCTGGCTATACTAAGCAGAAGAGCCTCTGAAAGTTCAGGAAGTTGGCCTCTGGATGTATGCAACGTATAGAATAGAAAGTAAAATATGAACAAAAAAGTGAGGAAACCTTCCTTCAGACAGGCAGGTACTTTCCCATTTAATGTAACTGACAATTTTCCAAACAGAACCGATCGAAGAACAGTTCTATTACGTACGAATCACTGAAACAAGAGGGTGTTTCTGCAACGCAGACCGGTCCCCTGAGCACGTCATCAGTTACGGTTTAGGGTTAAAGGTATGACAACTCTTGGGGCTTTTTATACTTGTTTTACATACATTTTCTACCACAACAGCATCAAGATTAAGGATGCCTAAAGTTTATGCTAGCTTTAATTTTCTTCACAAATTCTTCATCTCTGTAGCAAATTAAAGGAGCAGATGCATCCCTGGGAAGGTTTCCAGACTGATTTTAAAGAAAATGGGACATCCAATACTTCCTGAGCTGAGCTGAGATGGGGTTTCTGATCAATGATAGTACCACACAGGATCAAAGAAAAGCTTGGAGTAAATAACCGATGTGTAGAGTTGTATAAAATGCTTGGGATGCAGATGGTTTCAGTACCTCCCCATGGACTCCTGCTGAAGATACAAACTGCTGATCCCCATCTTTGATTATCATACAGATCATCTATATTGCTTTAGCCTTTGATGCAGCTGAATGCTCTGCTTTCCTGTATGGGTAATTTAAGTTTAAAATTATTTTCAAAGACTAAGGAAAGCCTTTCAAAAAATAAATACACATGCAAATGTTCCACAACTAATATTGTTAAACTAGTATGTTATCACCCAAAGTATTTTCTACAAAGACCTGGCTTTTATCTCTGTTTTGTGGCATCCAAATATCAAATCCCGATACCTCATTTCTGCTTCCCTGGGCACTGCGACAAAGGAAAATATCAGCTCTTTTGTGCTTAGTGCAGGTCCAAACTAACGGTTGGAGAATATTTCAAACACTAGGTTATTCATCTGTTCAGCTTATTGTATGTTAACTCCCATTAATTTTCATGGGGTAATGAGCATTAAAAATGCATTTGAGAAAATTCAATTACAAAATTAAGCTGACCATGTAAAGTAAGTTTAATCCTTTATGCGTAGGTAAACAACAGTTCCAGGCAGGGATGTGGTTTAATCTCAGAGAGGGTATGTGAAAGCTGAAGGAGATGGCACAGTTTTTCTAATATATCTCTGTATAATCACAGGTTTTGGAACAAAGCTCAGCTGAATTAGGTACATCAGGTAGAATACCATAAACAGATGCGGCAAATGCTAGTAAATGACTACTTAATTAATGCAAGCAAGCATAAGCTTAGAATAAGAAGCCGAACAAACTCTGTGATTTCTAATGCATACAGTAATACCTTACTTCAGTGGCCATTTGCCCTTTTCACAACACGAACCCTTGATGATTACTGGAGAAAATACATTTCTTGAGAAGATTATTTTGTTTTTAACCATGTGGATAAAGCCTGTGAGGAAATTGTAATACAAATTTTGATTCACTCATTTTCTCTCAGCTCTAGAATTTATTCTGGCTAAGAGATTGGCCAAGACAGCTTTCATTTCATGCTTTTAACTTTATATTTCCCTTAGTATGGAGTAAAGCAACGTTTTTTATTGCTCTTGTTGAAGTTATTATTCCCGTGTTAAGATCAAAATTGCAAATACAGAGAGAATGGTTTAATTCATAATAAAAGAAACATAAAAAAGAATTTTTCTTTGAATTATTATGTTTGAAAAGTGTGTTCATTCCCTCAAAAGTACAGTTCATTATACAGTATAAAGCAATATTACTGAACTACGTAGTTAGAGCCTTCAGCAGAGCCCTAAAGGCCAGATCTTGCAGCTCTACCACATAGCTGCTGAATTAAAAAAATAGAGAAGAGTGGGAAAAAAAAAAAAAAAAAGGAAATGCTGCAGTTTCATTAGGAAGAAGAAGGAGAAAGATCATCAGGCTCTTGTGTGCTAAACTTATGCACAGAAATTCTAAGTTCATACCCAGTGAAATACTGGTTTTTGGAAGCAGCCATCAACTAATGAAGTCTACGTTCAGAAAAAGTGAGAGCTCTCATACCTACCACGGAGGACACTGCTGATCACGGTTGCAGAGGTATGTATTTCAATGTAAAAAGTAATTTCAATGTCACAGGATTTCCCTATTCCACTTTGGAATAAAAGCAAGAGCCTTAGACACTGAAAATGCACGTAAGCAAACATTTGTTCCAAAATGTGCATCACAGCTGGACATCAAGGCACCTGACTGTTTTGGGGTAAAAGAGCAGATCAGGATAAGGATGTAGCTCCTGAAACTCCTAGTCTTCCATCTCTAATTTTGACCATTTCCAAAACAAGAAATGACCAATTTTAATTCCAAATTAAATTTCCTCAAAACAGGTATAACTCCACTATATATTTCAGTTTTGGCAGTAGAAGTCGCAGCTGTTTCCTCCTAAACACTTGAAAGTTCACATATTTGGAAAGCTTCTGAAACTAGATTATGTCAGGGAAAGTGCTGCCTACTACAGCCAGCACTGCATGAACTGCCTATAATGCTTATTAGTGATGGCAAGAAAGAAATTGATAGACTATGAGTTGCTCTTATCACAGTTAATAGTTCTGCAGTGATTAAAATGAAATTCCTGATGGAGGGAGGGGAAGGGTGATACAATACTAACCTAACTGAATGGATGCACTCCGCTAAACTGAAAAGAAAGTAGAGCATTGGAGACATTACCCTAACCTATAGCTGAAAGGTTGGCTGCTCTGCTCCTCATAAAAGTCTTTGAATGTGAGGCTTCCTATCCAATTGGTACCCTTAATTCAATGACTTAAAGGAAAGTCACCGAAGAAAAAGTCTCAATATTGTTTGGTTTCATTTTATGACTCAAATTAAGTTCTTTCTACTTCAATGTCCTCAAGGAGGAGGTCTCATTGCAAATGCCTTCCCATGTTAAGACCAAACGGAAAGGTCTGCCTCTGTTGTTCATTCAATGCAAGGTGAAGAAAATAACCAAGAAATATTATGGCCACATGTTTATTACGTCCTGAAACCAATGGAAATCAGATTTTGCCCTTGCATTTTAAGTTTTCCTTCCAATAATTAGGGGAATAAGAAAGATTATTTTCCTCCAAGTTGTGTTTTCTGAAAGGTTTTTCATTTTGGCTTGGGTTTGTTGAGCTTTGAGCTTCAAGATACCAAGTGCTTTTCCACATAAGCTCTCGCCCTCCAGAAATCAGCCTGCAGGATGTACCTGCGGTTCATACAATGCAGCGTCATTGCCACAAAACCTTCCTCTCTCCAGAGAGCCAGAGCATCTCTTGCGCTGTCACCCATAAGGCAGCATCATGCTCTTCTCAGGTGGGGAAAATTTTCTGGGAAACTCTCTTTCTACTTTCAAAATATCTGTACACTCATAGTGTATTTTGACATTGGAATAGACTTAGAGCATTTCCAAAAGTAGTCCAGTAACATCCTGTAACAAACTAAGTCAAAGTCCAGTTTGTTGTTTGTATTCTGAGCAATGAGAGAATGGCTCAGGAGATCCAGTGAATCTCTTCTCAGATAATCTCTGTGATTCCCTCTGCAGACAATCTCTTCAGCAGAGGTTATTTTCCTTCAGAGTAGCAATCTCACAGGAAAAAAGTTGTATTTTCCTTTGAATTCTCCTGTACACACTCATTTGCCAAAGACTAAACAAGATAAAATTATTCTTCGCACAGAGTCAGAGCTAGACAGAAGGTCAGAGCAAGTGCTCTCTAGCAGCTACCTGGAGACAGCATGAAAAAGCCTTGCAGAGATACTGCTGCAATAAGCTTTTGGTGATATCTTTTGAATCATAATGTGTGTTCAGAGCTGCATTTACAGGTCAAAGCTCATCACATGCAGTTGTAGCATTCAAATTTCCCCTTTACCTACTGCATTTGCAGTCTATACACAGCAAACGTTGAGCTGTCTAGGGTTTTTTCTAGTTCAGTAGCACAAATCTAGACATTGAGGAAAAGTTAAAATTTCAAAGGTGTTGATTTTTTGTTTTGTTTTGTTTTTAATTATTATTGTTATTTTCATATTGTATACAGGCCTCAGTCTGCATTATAGATCTCAGCATGGGAAGGCTCAGCGTAGTAGAATAAGAGCAGCTGTTTTTTCAGGGCAACTGAGAATAACTTCATCTTAAAATGAGGGAGGTGGATATCAAAAGAAACATTGAAAGACATCATGGTTTTGTTTCTGAAAGGGAGGGTTTTTTCTTCTCCAGGGCGTTGAAAAGGCTGTATTTCACAATCCTCAAACTGAAAATATTTTAAGATTTGAATCAATTAAAAAAAAAAAGTCAAAAAACTTCAGTAACACCGAAGTAAAAACAGAACAAATGATTCAGCTTGTCTCCAAATTAGATCTTTGGGGAAGGAAGAAGCATTTTAGCTAAATGCAAACAAAACAGCAACAAAAAAGATCCTCAAGAAGTTATTTTTGTCTGTCAAAACCAAGTAGTTTTTCCATTTTTACTTTCATCTTGGACCCACTTTTTTCATTTGGCATCTGAACTGACATATCTGTTTAGCCCTGAAGGGGAGAGAGTATAAAGTGGGGATAGAAGAGAAGCAGAAGGACACAGCACAACCAAGACATCCCGTCATTTACTGCAGGGGCACAAACTGATTCCAAGGGGCTACAAAATCTATCCACCAATAAATCCTTGCCTATCTTGCCAGTTCTAAAGCACTTCCTAAAACATTATCCCCTGCCATTGCCGCACTACACTGCAGGACTCGAGATAATCGAGGGAATGCGAGTGTTAAATTACGGTAAAATTACAGTATCTTCATGTAGCTCATTTTATGCATTATCTGGAAGAAAACTTAATGAAGAGCTTTCCATCCACACGGAAGACCAGGAGGTACTTTCAGGAGTGCACTTCATTTCTAAGATTTTGTACTGAGCCCCAACTAACATTTCATCTCATTTCTACTGATTTTTTTTTTTTTCTTTTCCAGGATCAGAGATTTTGCAAGATTAGCACTGAGCAGCTGTACTTATCTTCATCTTAATGACATTACTGATGTCTTTGCAAGGCAATTCAAACTATTTGTTAAGCATTAGTGAACTAGAAATCAAGTATGTTGCACCCTCCCCTCTGGGGACCCAGGAGCCACTGCCTTTCCCAGCACTCAGCCATCTGCTCTCCCATTGCTCCAGCAGCAGTGGAAAATTCCCTTTTGTCTGAAAGGTGAGTTGTGTACTAAATCTAGATGACAGGACCAGGAAACATCTTAAAACAAATTAGCAAGACAGCAAAGCAGAGCGAACAAGTTATAAATTACATTAGCCATTCTAAGTGTCCCTCTGGCCTTGACTCTTGCTCTTTGCTTTTAATCTTACAAAAAAATAGTTATGCTATTGGTTTCCTAATGATTTTTCTGCTTGTTTTAAGAGCAGTGGATTTTAAGCAGAGATGTCTCCAACCAGATTCGATGGTGTGACCCATTTGAAACTCCAGGAGGACCCACAGCATTGAAATTATTCTCAGAGATATACCCAGGTACAGCTACCAACCATGTGAAGCAGTTTCTTCCAGAAAAACACCCTCACCTGCCAGGACACAGGTATCAAGTCCTTTGCAAACCCAGAGGAACAAAAACATGAGCAGACTGATTATTTGTAGCTCTCTGTCAAACATATGTGTGATTTTGCCTCTATTTGCTCCAGTCCCTCCTCCTTTCCTGCCTTCCTCTAATTATTTTTCTTACTTAGTTTGCTGGACACAAATATCTTTCCCATTACATTGTAACTACACGAAACCCTACCATGGATTCAATGATGTGTCTAATACAATGTGATGTTGTGAAGACAAGGACTTCATTTACAATCACTGATCAATATCAAATCATCAGCACAACAGGAGGATGATGCAGCTCCTAATGAAATCTTTCATGAAAATTAAGGGTTTTTTAAGGTATAAACTTTGTCACATCAATTGGAAGCTGGTAATTAGATCTTTTACTGCCGTCCTGAACACAAGACGAAAGACAGATTTTGACTCTTCCTATCCTGGGACTGCAGAGGAACTCATGATCTGCTCCTCCCTGACTTTAACTCAAGCATTACTGCAGCAAGAACACTGTTGAAAAGATTAAAAGACACTTCTTGTCACTTGAGCTTAACTTGCACTTTGTCAGCAGCTTTATAAAGGCATCAAGGACACTTTGTTCATGAAAAAAATAATCCCAAACTGCATCTATCAGTGTATTTGAAATTATTTTCTGTTTTTCAGCCTGAAGTGTTATTTTCCACTAAACTTTAAAAGGATTTTGTCAGGACTCTCCCTGCTGTTCTCCCAGCCATGAAGTCTGAAGTCTTAATAACTCAAAGAGAAGGTTCTTGGAAACCTGAGGAACACAAAAATGATGTGATATGGAGGACATTCTTCATTCACTTCTCATCGATGATGTAGCTATTTGCTGTGCAAGCAGAAGCAAAAATAAACCAATTATTATTCTGCACCTTTAATCTGCATGAATATGTGGTTCAATATAGCATAAATCTGGAGATTCAGTGTCAAATCCCACACAAGACTTCAAGATTTTCCATGGCACCCACAGCCATTTGCACAACCCAAACCACTTAAGGAATTACATCCTAGCACCTCTTAAACAATAGAATGGATTTCAGAGCTGTAAATAACCTGGAAATGGCCATTACAAGAATAATAAAACAGTCATGTGCTCAGAAACAATCTTCTTCCTGACTCAGCTAACTTTGAAATATCGAAATTCCATATTAAGGATTCCAATATTGTCCTGTGGGACTGATTGTCAGAACTGCTTAATACGAGCGGTGAAATATGGAAATATCTTTTAGTCTACAAGAAAACCTTGTGTTAGAGCTGAGTGCTCTATAAGTTAAAAATCCCACATATTTTCATGCTCCAGTTACTTCAGCTGTGCTTGTTGTATAAATACTGCATTGAAATAAGCACTAAGAGTTTATCTGCTGATTTTCACTACAGATCTATTTAATGAAACATAATGAAGCATGACTAATAGTACAAACAAACATTTTTTTGTGAGGAGTTTCTTTTCTTGACTACGGCTTTCACAGGTTGGGGATGTTCCCAGTTGCTCCAGAGTACTTACTCGAACCCTACCTCTGTACCTCATACTCTTTAAAGTCAGCCTTTTTCTTCTACTCAGTTGCTGCAGTGCTAAATATCTCATCCATTTAAGTACAGCCAGAGGATTATTGAATCATACATGCAATAACACCACAGTACAAAATGAACACTTTAGGCTAAAAGCTCTCATCACTGAATCTGTGTCAGACGTATTAGCGGTTCACGTTTTTGCATAGGCAAGTCTGATTCTATCACTGTGCCCCCGGTTCTTTCTTGGATGACACTTTGGATGCCAGAGTCTCTTACACAGACAAAAAGTGTTTCAGTCCAGTTTGACAAAGATTGAGAAAATGACCAAACATCCTGCATGCCTCAGGCACCTTGAAAGAAAGACTCAAGCAAGCAAAAGACCTCAGGTTCTTACCTGTCTTCAGAGCTGCAAATGCTGGTAAGCCCAAATGGTGGAAGTTGAAATGAGCTGCATAAAAAGGAAATGCCAGAATAATGAATGTCTAGCTGAAACAGCCAGAGGTTTCACCACCCACACAGCAGAACATGGTAAATAGAAGCAAGGGACATTACTTAAATTTCCGTGTTAAACTGGTGTTGGAAAACATCTACCTCCTTATTTGCTGTCCAAACTGTCATGCTATACAGCTATGAATAGTGGTGGGACCGATAAGTAAGAGACACAATTAGCTGGATTTTTTTTCTTAAGGATCAACCTGTTTCTGTTCCAAAGGGCATCCAACCATTTCTGTTCCCAGTACAGAGCTATGCAGAGCTTGGGAGTAAACATAATACAAGTAGAGAAAGCTTAGAAGGACTTTGAAATAATTTTAAAGAAACACTTATTTTACATTGAACACGAGATGGAGAAGGGGGCAAGTGTGAGCTTACAAAGAGAACAGCAGCAGTACTTTATAGAGGAGGACTTGATTATTCAAAGCCAGACCAGAAAGATGTTGGGGGAAAAGAACTGTAAAATTGCAGGATGCAAAAAAGGAACTTAGAGGTAGGAAGGCCAGTTCTTGGAGATATGCTGAAGACCTTTTCTGATCTTGGAGTCCAAGACAGTGTCCAGATTGCCAACAACTGGGGTTTGAGACAGGAAACCTGTCCTTGGAGTAAGAGTTAGACCATGTGCAGCCTTGTCAGAGGTGGAGCTTTTGGTCTGGATCAGAGGAAGGAGGTAGAGAGAGGCACCACTAGCTCACACTAAACAACAGACCACTGAAACAGGGTTCATGGGCTGTGAACACCAAGACTCTGTCTTTCTCATGTCCTAAATGCACAATACAACACTGCTCGGCATTATCCATAAGGAACTTTGTCCATAAGAAACATGTTTGTTAGTAGTTCAGCTTCCACATATCCACAATGGCTAATTCAGCCAATGCTGTTTGCTGGAGTAATGAGTTAGTCTCCTTACAGTATATTTGCCTTCTTCCTGTGAAAATTGCTTTGAAATTTAATGTTTAAAACTAGACCTCTCTTTTCAGAAACACACCCACCCACACAGCACACACTGAGTTTGCCAACAATTAACCAGTCAATCTGTCTGTAAAATAATGAAATATGTTTTAAAGAAAAAAAAGTATTTCTATTTAAATTAAAAAAAAATACAGGCTAAACAGCATGGTTTTTTGCCAGGTACCATACACATTTTTTTGAAGGCAACATGACCTCTGTGCCCTGTGAGGATCAATTATATGGACATTGTGGTTAAGACTTCAGAGCAAAGAGCTTGCTCTCACAGTCACTTTTACATATCCCAGAAAGTAACATTCTTTTTAAAAGTGCTTGGCAAGGTTGAACAACCTCATGCTTCTGTTGACAGCAGCCTGAAACATGGGAGCTTTCAGGTATAACAGACCTGCTGCTTTTTGGTTCTGTTCATTCACTTCTGTATAAATCTCCCAAATATATAACTTTAAGAACATAATCAAATCGGATTCCATCTCAGTCATCAGCCATCACACATATTGGGCCAAGACGTTTTGCAAAATACATTCTGCATTACAGGTTTTCTCTGCAATACATGTAGAAAAAAAGCTGCTTATGGATCCATATCAAATTCCAGGAGGTATCACCACACAGGATGGTGTTCACGGAATGCACAGTACTGTAAACTTGTTACCATGGCATCTCTTTTTTGGATTGTTTTTACATTTACTTTCTTCAACCTCTTTTTTGACATTTGCACTTCTTGAATCTATGCCTGAACAAATCTTCATGCCCTTTCCTGTTCCTATAACTAATCACCTTCCTGCAAAAGTGCAGAAGAAAGCCTGAAAGTATTGAAAAACCTTCAAAACCAGACATTTTGAGAATACCAAAGGTCGTCTTAAAAAAACCCCAAAAAACAAAAAACCCACCAAAACAGTTGCAGCATGCTTGTATTTCTGTGTTGTAGATATCCCTGGGATGAAGGACTTGGTCCCTCAAGGTGCTGAGCACTCTGGCTGTAATTTCGCATTTCGTATCCTCAGGGCTCAGCAGACAAGCAGTCACAGAGTCAGTCTCGCTTATCCCCTAGGACTACACGCATGCTGAGGAGTTGGGGTGGACTGGAATGAGACTGCAAGATTATTACATGATTCAGCAGTATCAGCTCAATTATTAGAAAAAAACATAATGCAGTGATCATACATTTTTAGCAGTTTTCATATTTAGGATGGCAAAAAGGCATCCTAATCTTTCTAGCATACGAAGTGCATCACTATACAGCTTGGACATCTCAGAATTACTTCAATTAAAATTAATTTCTATGTTTACTGCAATTCCTGAATTATCTATAACTGTTTTATTTGAAGAATTCGCGAGTTCTCCAACAGCAGATGGGCACAAGTGTGCAAGACAGATTATGCCTGCAACACTGCCAAGCAGAATTTTGCCTGGTACAGCACATTTTATTTTTGAAGACTGAAATGTACTGCTGTAAGAGAAGAACAGATCCAGTTCCAAAATGTAGGATAACATCACATCATAAATTAATGATCTGTAATATCATGCCATGAATGCTTCATTTCTTTTCATTCTCCCTCCACATGATATTTATCTGGTTAAAAAGGAAGATGAAAGAAGAATAAATGCAAGTTGAGTGGAGAGCTGTGTCTTTTGCCAAACTGTCATGACCTTTCCCACTGAAATTTACATATAAATTTTTCTAAGACTTTTTATTCAACTGAGCAAATGAATTAGCATTTCGAAGGTAAATACAACCTTTCTGGAAAAGATGACCAAAAAGAAAGGAAAAAAACCATTATCAAAATTATATGATCAAAACTACATTTGTAACACAATTTTCATGTATAAACTTTACCGTAGCTGGAAGTGAGGTCTCATGCGTCATGAATACAGGCAACATGAGCAACCAGACAAAAGGTGTAAATCAAATGTACAGCAAAGGTCTCTATTAAGGTACCCTGAACTCTGAATGAAGCCAATCTGCACATCCCATGTGCAAGCAAATATTACACCAATCTATCCTCAGAGAGAACTGGTGGAAAACAAGTGAGGCAAAGGGTGTTCAGCCCCGGTTTGATCTATTATTCAGAAAACTGAAATGCTTTAGGTAAGTCAGATAGCATTTAACACTATAGAACGTTTTTTTGCCTCAACTCCTTGGGTTTCCTTTCGACACATATTTGTGTTACATTTAAGCTATTTAAATCATTTAAACCTCAAACAGCTGTAAAAGCTTTTCTGTCATTGCTACAAACCTTTTCTTTTAACACGACACCCTGAACCAGCAGAGACATGAATGTTCAGGTTGGGATAGTAAACATTATGACAAATCAGTATAAAGGGAGAATTACACCTTGGGTCATGATGTACCGTGTGGTTGGCTGAAGGCCTCACCAAAGCAAGTTGTACGGAGCTGCACAGCGATACCACTGTAGAGTTTCGTCCAGGATTCCTGCTCGGCGAGTCAATCAGTCAGACAAGTTACCCTGGGTCAGCAGAGCTGCTGTAACTGTGTGTGCAGCTTCTACCAAACCACCTGGGGTTCTCATTTATAGCATCTAAATCTTTCCCAAACACCACTGGAATCACTCATACCGCAGAACATTTGCTTTACATGAGTGCAGGCTTCCCAGTATCCCCACAAAAATATCCTCCAGTTATAAAGCACTTTCTGGCAGGTCATGGTGCCTGAAAACACAATATTTTCATTCTCCATGGAAGAAAAAGGCATCTTTGGTTTGCAGCTGTTGCAAACCAGCAAAATCCCACTGAAGTCAGGGGAGATGCATGACCTCATGCAACCTCTGCTGGTTCCAGGGTACCCAGGAGATCCTACACTGAGCCCTGGGCTGCTTCTAATTAAGTGCTGCCCTACATCTGAAGTATTCTCTGTTTTTTGAAAAGACAATGTTCCTGTTTAAATCCTGCCTTCCTCATACCAGAAGAGATTAAAAATTTTCACAACCAGGTGCAAAATACACTGATCTGCTTGAAGTTTATGCCAGTTCCATGCTACCAAGAGCAGTGCAAGGTGTGTGGGAAGGAGAAAGCTCTAGTGGAGGAATAAGCAAACTTCATAGGGGTTTAAAGAATCTCACAATACATGTCAAATAGTTTGCTCATCACTTTGCTTTTCCTTGAAAACCCAGATCCTTTTAAACTTCCACAATCCAGATTTATTTGTGTCTTGATTTCTTTCTCAAGTTCTGAGAAAGAAACCTACAGTTTGACGAATTTCAACTCAACTTGCAGGTTCTAGGAGCTTTAACAAACCTCAATGCCTTGATTTCCTCTCTCTGATGCCAATAGGAGGCAAAATCCTTAACAGGTTTAAGAAGTCGTAACTTCTGAAGAACTTACCTCACTAACATGCCCGTCTCACAGGCAGTGCAGTGAAACTAGGTTATCATCCATACACATTGATTTAGGAACACTAAGTGGAAGTGCCTTTGATCAAAAATGTAGTCAGAGCATGATTTTCAAAATATTCAGCTCCCACTGAAATCCAAACTCTACCCACTAGCTTTAAAGAAAACAGATTTAGGCCAGCACTGAATACTTCTGAATATCCAATCTGAAGTAGAATAACTCCATGTGGGCATCACTTCCTAAATTAAAAAGTTGCAGGCAAATCAGGTCTGACTAAATGTAGAACTACTGGAATTGAGCTAAAACCATGCTTGAACCTTTGCTGAGCGTTGAACAGTTTGTTTTCAATTAATTTGCCATTTTTCCTTTCCTCCCAAATGTTGAGTGCTGGTAGCAGCTGGGAGCTGGACTGCCACAAGTGTTGTTTCCATGGCATTTCCAGTCTGACTGGAAGCCAGAAACATTAGAAAGCTCATGAGACAGCCTGTTTTCAAGAGTTCTCAAGCAAATTTTGGCTGATCCAGGATGTTTTGATGACTTCAGAAAAGCATCCAAACTGGGGCATATCTCATAGCCAAGCTAAGTCCAAACTCTACAGAAGTTTGCCTGCAACAAGATGTAATTTGAGGAAGGCCAGTCTGGGCAAATATTGTGTGGTTTATTAGAAGCATTTAAAAGCAAACACAGCAGAGAAAATAAAAAGAAAGAGATACCCGAAAATATAAGATCAACCCCTTGTTATCCAATTCAAGTTTTCAAACTTTGATAAAATCCAGCTCTCCTGCCGCATAAAAACTTTCATTTGGGTGAAATAAATTTTGGTAGGGTTTGAAGATGGGGAGCTGTGTGCTAGGATCTCTACCCTGGGCAGGGAATGTTTCTATATCTGAGAGAAAAGCAATTGCTGTTTTCCCCATTTTATCCAAGGGAAGCGTAGGTTCTAAGTTCCTGACAAGATGCCAATATAATTTGCAGAGGCATAGGTTTTTCCACCTATATACTAGCAAGAGTGAAGCTGAAAATCTACAGTCAGGCTTTGCATCTATAATTCACATTCATTCCTGTGGCAGAGCCTTTCCTTCAGCAAGTTGGGTATTAGCTTGCTATCAACTTTTCCCTGAGTGCCAAATTGAAACCACAAAAACATAATAGTTGATTCCTCCTGAACACTTGTAGCTGAGGTGCCAAGTTAAGAGAAATTTCTTATGGTGATAGCTTGCAGCTTGAGCAGTCAGGTAAGTAATGAATTTTCCTGGAGTTGGAATGATATTGGAGAAGCCCATAACCTGACGTGAGGTGTGAGGCTATAGAAAACTTCAAGTTCACCTTAGCTTTGGTTACTTGAAGCCATGCACATGTTATGCTCTAAGCAACTGAGACCCCCAGCTGGCTCTGTCGGCCAGAGGCACATATGGAAACATGGTCATTTCATACCCTCTCTTGACCCACACACAGCCCACTTTTCTTACACCTCCTGACCAAGCTTTCCCTGCCACTGCCTCATGCATTGAGTCATCTTCAAGGCTCATTGCAATCCCCTGGCAATGCTGCTAGAATTATCCCCAAATAGCAGTATTCCCCCAAATGCATTCGGGGAGAGTGTGTACTAATATCCCTTCCACCCAACGGACCTTTTGCTGGCTGCTGCAAGCAGTCACGCAGCAGAAGTAATGCTGACCAACAGATTCACTTTTGTAAGAAGGAAGATTTCAAGACGCCTCTCAGCACCTATTCCAGCTACAGCTGAATTGGTCTGTGAACGATCGAAGTTTCTGACGTTGCTTTGTTGCATGGCGTGGCCCGTGAGACTGTCTGGAGAGCCTAAACACCTCATTTCGTGCTTCCCTTCTCTCATGGCTCCGCCAAGCAAGAGCCAGGAGATATCAGGGATCCACATACATACCTGACACGGACACTCTGTTCACTCCGTGCCATGGTTAGACACATACAACCCTCTTTTCAGCAGTGCCTTCTGATAACCGAGGTGCATCAGAAAGGTCAGAGGGCCAGTGCTGGAGAGCAGCTATGGACAGTTTTACGTCACTGCTTGCCCTACCACCTGGCTCAGAGGCATGCAGAGAGCTGGCAGGAATATGTAGCCTATAGGTACTCCTCGAATCCCTAAAACACCTGACCTCACAGTATGATAGGCACCGTGCCTTTCTGACCTCCAAGACTGCTTCCTTTCCTCAGGGAAGATGCCAACTTTCTGATCAGAAAGCATGCAACTTAAAATGCAGATTTTTCTGTATGTTCTTGGTGGAAGCAGAACTGCCTGCTATAGCTAGTGCCTCAATAAACATGGTGGAGGAAAAAAAAAAAAAAAAAAAAAAAGTCCCAAACAAATAAAAACCTGAATGCATTCATTTACCCTTCTCTCCATGAAGCACTGAGTTCATCATTTTCTGTAAATCAGAGGAGATGAATGCTAAGTGTGATTCCAACTTGTCAGTGCAGATATAACAAACTATTTCCTGGCTCCAAATCTCAATCAACAACCATGCAAGAAAATACATATGCATGTTTGTATTTCTTATTTGATCAATGTCGAGACTGCTCCCATTTCTTGTTTCAAAAGACACTAAGCAAACACACTTTTTAAATTCACTGCAAAGAGTAGCTTCAGCTAGAAGATCTAGCTCCCAGTTGATTGCATTATTTAGGGTCACTGCAGCAAATTCAGGGTATCAACTGTTTTGCTTTTTTAGAAACCAGACAGTATGTCATCAGATCCTTAGTTTTATTAGTTGCCCCACAGATCCCAAAGAGACCTCTGCTCAGTACGTTTTTCTTTCTGCCACATATAATGTCCCTGGCTTCTGCTATGTGTGCTACTTCGTTCTCCATTTGAATTTCATGTTTCAGGTTCAGGAACATGGCCCCTTTCCTGAACGGACTGGAAAGTTCATAAACCAGGCCAATCCTTTCACGTAAATACATCGATTTTAAGAGCATGCTTGTAGTCAGGAAGAAAAATTTTACTTTAGAGCAATATTCCCTGCTAATGTCTCATGATCTGAGCAGTGAGATAAGTTTTGCTGAATCTAATACGTAGTTACTCATCACAAGGTATAGCTGCAAATTTCACACAGCAGGACTCCTTTGTCAAAACAATTCTCTGCTGCAAAAGTCTCTTCTGCAGGAGCTCCACAGGGCTCCAAGTACTTTGACATTTCAATCAAGTTCTCTCGGTTCACAACTCGTTTTCAGCTCTCCGCACTAAGCAGGTTGGCTCTGGAATTGCACAAGGAGGGCGGTCGTTACCGCTCCGCCAGCTCACACGGACTGCCTCAGTTCCCAGTTCCCCAACGATACACTCCATGGGAGGCGTTAAGGAGATCAGTGCAGAACCAAGGACAGCTTGGAAGATATTCCAAGGGAACAATTCGACATTTTGCCTGAGCCTAATTGCTTTTCTTCAAATATAAATATATATATGTGTTGCGTGTTCAATGCTTGGTAATCCATGTGTGAGAATTACTGAGAAAAATTATTTTCAGGATGAAATCTAGCTAATTCCTCGGTTTCACTCAGAGGAACATTCTTATTTACTCTTTTTTTGTCCTGTTATTAAGTCCTCAACGGGATGAACTAACTATATGTTTCTTAGTTTTAGTTAAAATTACAGTTAATACTATGTCAAACCACAGAGTCTAGCTGACATCGTTTCCTGGGCCAAAAAAAGCCCCAGAAAATCCTCTCTGCAGTCCATCTAATTGAGTCTCCCTTTTCTTGTCCCTGCAGATCAAAGGTGTTTCTAGTACACCTTTTTGACTTTGAAAACTACAATCTGGTTGAAGCAGGGTAAAAAATGAGTATGTAATTGGCAGGGACGGAAATTTTGTGACTTGCTATAGAGCCATTCTCTTAGAAATAAGCTATTATAAAAAAATGAGACTAGTAACATTGATTAAATTTATTATTGAAAACTTGAACATTTTGATTTTAGATACAGAAGGAATTATAACAGTCATTTTTACGAGGAAGAGACAAAACTGTTTAATCTCATGGATATATACAATCTTGTAGCAGAAATAAGGCTAGGAGTATAGACCTGCAAAATATATTCTAACAAGTTGCTTTCAAAAGGAGAGATTATTATAGTGGACAGAAAGATGTTGCAATAGCTTATTTCAAGAGAAATTGTGGAGAACATGCCGTGAAGAATAAAGGATCCATAACTTTACCCATCAGGACAACCTGTATAATTGTGCTGTATGTTTTTTAATACAAAAAACGATTGAGCCAAACATCACAAACCCAAATACCACACTTCCAGGAAAAAGAAAATTAGCTTTCATTTTCTGAAGCTTTTTTAAGAAATGTCGCCACAAAAAGGATGAAGGTTACATCAGACCCTGAGATCTTACTGCAACAATTGCAGAAGTTTTTCTGCAACAATTGCAGAAGTTTTTCTGCAACAATTGCAGAAGTTTTTCTGCAACAATTGCAGAAGTTTTTCTGCAACAATTGCAGAAGTTTTTCTGCAACAATTGCAGAAGTTTTTCTGCAACAGGGCGATATAGCAACAGTAGTATGGATTTAGGTGGAGAAAATCCAAATAAAAATTGACCAGGAACAAGGAAATGGAGGTGAAAACATCCGATTATTTTACGAGAAATGGCTCACCACAGACAAAATTTCTGAAAACTCATCTCGTTGAGTTTATCAGAGCAGATTACTCCAAGGATGACAGTGGATTTCTCCTTATTTGAAGATGCTAAGAACTTGTGAGGCATAGTGATTTAGCAATAACCATCAAAAATTAATCTAATCATCAAGTTGCCTAGCAGAACGACGACACATGGAGTTCATAACTAATGAATGAAGAACAATACACATTGTTTACAAGGTGAGTGGTAAAGACACAGCAAAAGTCAGTTTTTTAAACATAACAAATAATGACACTTCATGTGAAGTCACAGCTTATAACCAAAGACTGAAAATCTTATAATAGAACCCTTTAGAGTCTTCTAGCAGTATCTTACATTTATTTGTTATTGCTTCAGTCAAGTAGGATTCTTACTGAACTGTTTTACAGTAGCTAAGCAAAGACAGAGAGGAAACAAAGTAGATTATTTTAGTCATAAAGCTTTTGGTTTTCAGCATTGATTATTCAGCACTATCGTTAACAAGCTCTTCCCCCCCACCCCACTGAAAAGATCATGCAACTCACTGTGTTAAACATAATTTCGCTCCAATTATTCAATTAATGTCTGCACGTATGCAAAGACTTGAACCTCACACTAATCTACTTTACCATAAGATTTTCCTCTTTTCATCTATCACTTTAGTAAAATAAGAATCCTTACATATCCTACTTCTTCTAAGTAAAACAAATGCTCTTGAAACAAGCAAGTTAATTCGGTTACTGGAACTCAGTCTTCATTCCCATTTAGTGATAAATAACATGTGACCAAACAACACTGTTCTTGAAACCCTACATATTGCCCTTCGATAGTCAATACTCTTGTCATTCTTCAGACACAGGCCATATCCTTCTATAACTCCCCAAACCAGAGATTTTCAGGTCAGATCATACCAGAGAAAACTCAATCCCTTTCTGCATGTGTATGTATTACCTTGGTGAGAAGGAGCAACACAACAGCTCCTCACTTGATGGCTCTGAAGAGAAGCAGACTGCAAAGAACAAGAGGTAGACACAACCTTGACCCCCCATTCCCACCAGCTGGAGAGCCTGGAAGATCAAGGTTGCTTCACCAAGGCTACCAATCACTACACACCTTCCACAGGCAGGTGATTCAGATTTGCATTTTGAGTTCATTTACTAAGAATGGGTTTTCTGGTCAAACACGTCTACTTGAAACCTTAAAATACAAGATCTTGCCCCAAAAGCTAGCCATCTTTTGCTAGGTCCTTGATGAGAAACAGTGCTAAACGTAGGGGTAGCCTCTTTATTAAAAGGAAATTAATCAGATTCATATACCAAAAATTGATACTGAAAGTCTTTACCTTGAAGTTACCCATAAGAAATTATCCCTTTCTGATTGCAAAAGCCCATTTCTGAGTGAATAACTCTTTTCCAGTTACTTTTATAGAACTTGAGTATTAACATTTCTGGAGCGTATCTTTCTATACAATGAGGTATATAAAGTTTGTAAGTTTTATACTTATTTACAGGAGTAGAGATGCAGTAAAGTGAGACTGAGAAAACAAGTTCAAGCTGGGGAAAGATGATGGAAGAAAGCCTACAGGCAGCCTTCACTTCCTTTTAATTTTCTATGGGTACAACAGTTGCATCTGTTTTTCCTCTGCTTTCCACTCCCACCGCATCACACTCTGAACAATAATGTGACAGTTTTTTGCCTTAACTGTAGTTCAAGACAGCTGAAGTCGTGGAAGGTAAAGACCAAAACCGAATGTTCTTGAATGTTGGAACGTGAGATCTTTTAAAAACAAAGAGTAGGATATTTTTTCTCCTACTGCATATTCTTGATTGCCAGCATTGGGATGAGGCTTCTGAAGGGAAAGTTCTTACTTCATAGTGTGTTGCGCTGTTATCTCTCTTTTATTTAAGATTTAGGACGGTCTTAAGATAGATAGTCTGTTTTCACTGCTCTGGCATGCATCTGTGTATGAATAATGAGTATCACAGACAGACTGATTAATAGTAATTTTATATTGTGGGAAGAGATTAGAAAGGAGGACATTGTGTGGAATATTTATTAATGAAGTACAGTCAGAACCACACACTGAATAACGGCTGTGGGGGGAAGAAAGGGAGGGAGATAAAATGAAAACTGTCCCCAGAAGCTCCAGAGAGCATGGGAAGTAGGTGGCCAAGTAGAACAGTACAAAAGGGAGAAGAACATAAACGAAAGGCGGTGAGAAGTGAGCAAGAGTCACATAAATTTAATTCATGAGCACAAAAGGGCCTGTGATTAATTCTGTAATGCAGGCAAAAAACAAAGATGAGCAGAGCAGTACTTCATCGGCAAAACAGCAGTATGTATTTAAAGGTACAATCATTACCCTAAGCTGAACTGATGAACACACAGCATATCTGTATCAGTAGTGTCGTAGTCTGAGCCTCGTTCAGTCACTTAAACCTGCCATTCGAACTCTAAATTGCAGTGCTGAGATTAAAGATCTGCCAAAATGAGCATCTGTTGGGATTTCCCTGCTATTGGTTTCAGTGTCTAACAATGCCTTCCAAAAAGTCTCAGGCTGAATTACCCTGAGTCTCAGACAGACCACATAGGAACTCCAATATTTACAGCTGGAGAGCATATATCTGCAGTAATCTTTTCTATTAATTCAGCCATTCCTGACAAATAACATGCAAGAAGTTTCCAAGATTCAAAATAACCTCTAAGACAGACATGTTTGCATCAGTTGACACTTTTTTTCTGTGTTTAAGAATCAGAGCACACAGTAGTTCACCTCTAGTGACAAATGCTTGTCATGGACATGTTTGGCCATTCACTAAAACTTCTAAAATTCTCAGCAAAGCAAAGGAATAACCTTAGAAAAGCAAAAAAAAAAAAAAAAAAAAAAAGCCCAAACCAATTTTACCATGCATATGTTGAAGACGAAAGGACACTTTGAGTCACTCTAACAGACAGCAAGAAAAAAACATACTTATCCAATCCACACACAAGACAACCTATTACCTATATAGGTCATACAGTGGCCTTTCAGCAAAGCAAACAAATAAACAGATACACAATAAAAATAAATAAAAGATATTTTGATTTTTCCTACTAGTATTTATTTCCTCACTAGTATTTTTCAGAAGTGGCAGGAATAACCTCAGTATCTCTTCCTTTGAAAACTGGAAATGTACTGTGTATGTGCACATCCATGGCCAACTGGAATGTTGCATGTTGCTCATCACTGACCTTTCTTACCATGTAGAATTTTCGCCCTCCAAAGAGGCTATAAATTAATCTGAAATAATGTTATGTAATACTTTGTTTTTAACGATTTTCTTCCTTTTCTCCTGAAAACAGTACCTTTGCCGTGAAACAGCAGAATCCCCTGCGAATCCCTGGGGTGTCCAGCAGAAACTCAGAATCAGTATGAGACCTTCAGTTCCTGTTCCCAAGCACATGTTCATCCACTAACAAAGCTTGATTTTTTTAGTCCCTTCTCTGTCCTTACCTCTCGTTAGGAAAACAGTGATATTGTTTTTCCTGTTGTTGCACTTAATCATAAAAAATTAGTATCATTGCAATTCTATTTTTGTGTGTTTTTCTCAAAACCCCTCACTTCCTCATTCAAGGTACAATAGAGAAGTATTGTTGTAGATACTTTTTGTTGTTGTGGTGGTTTGTATATCAGTTATTACTCTAAGGAAGATACACAGAGCTCAGCTGGAAAAAAGTGTAATGAATTTTACCAATTTGTTTTCAAGGTTATTTCTCTTTCTGCTTATGCTTCTCAAACATTTTTATTTTCAATTTCTTCTTTGTCTCAGTACCCATACAATACGACTTTTTTTTTTTTTTTAATTCAGTGAATAACTGCCTTAGTGATATGTAAAGCCAGGCAAAAATCTCATTTGCAGTATATAATTTTTGTTTCCAGTGACTAGTCCTGTCAATCAACTGGTCTCAGGCTCCTGCGAAAGTATGTCAGAAGCCGCATTTTTCTTGCTATTACCTATAATCAGTGTGAAAGGTGAAAGCACATTATTTCATCTACAGTTGTGTCCTCTAAAAAAAAAAGGTCTGTTAAACCTCACCAAGATTCAGCAGCTACAAACAAGACAAAGCCTCAATTAATTTCTCAGCATCAGGTCTTTCTGTATCAGATTTTTTTTGCACCTCCCAGTTTGAAGCTACCAATGTAGGTGATCAAAGAGGCCATATGCAGCGACTGTCCCTTACAAGCAGATGAAATTTGATGAGAGAAAAGAATATTATTTTCACTCCTTCTCCTTTGCTGCGCTTTGGCCTTTTGTGCAGCGCGGCGTGTTCTTCCAGAAGAAATTGCGCACATTCAGCACCATCTTCCTGTGAGACTTTTCCTGCCCTAGATAAGGACCTTCTCTCCTGAAATTCAGAACATCATTAGTAAGATTTTTGAAAGATGCTCTGCTATAGGCATTTAGGGGTCAAGTCCTCTTTGTTAGATGTCATAAACCATACAGCAAGTGGTTGACTTTAGGACAGACTAAGGAAGACCCATGTCACCCCATAGTATTTACTGGCAGACCACAGCGGGAACTGGTGAGAGAAGAAATGGCATCTACAAAGACCATAACATTAATACTCTTGTAGTCATTCCCCAGTACGTGCTATGTGAGCCCATGAGCTGCAATATCAGACCCTCCCATAGGCTCCAATTCAGGTACGGATCATCCCTGGGCAGCTCTGCATGCCAGCTCTCCATAACCACCACAAACACTGCCCACAAGCACAGCAGATTCAGCACTTATTTTTTCTTTCTAATTTTTTTTTTCTTCTGGTTTGCATTAGATATGCACTCTTCCCAAAAAGCAGTCTTCTTGGATCTTCAATCCCATGGCCTGAAATGGGAGCTCATAGAAACTACGTTTCTAGTAACTTTCAGCCCAACATCAAAGGGAGAGGCAGTGGGTACAGCTCCACGGGTCCCTACCACCTCAAGTGCTTGCACAGTGAGTATGAAGGGAACCTGCTCCTGGTGTTTCTGTTCGCTTTGGACCACTCCTTTCCTCCTTTGGACTTTTTTGCCATTCATTTCCCCATGTTTGTGAAGTGGAACTTGATGAAATTCAGTTGTTTAAATAGCAAACAAGCTGGAAACACTATCAATTTGGTGTCATTTGGTTTAGTCACATACTGTGAGCACCAATTCCTGTCTGAGAGAGGCATATATGGATTAATAGGATGCCATGCTGTCATGGGTTGGGACTGGGCTGGCCACAACGAATGACAGATGCTCTCTATTAACCCCCCTCCCTCCCCAGAAGGGAAAGAGAGAGGGAACAAGGGATAGAGACCTACGGTTGGAAAAGAAAAGAGCTTTAATGGAACAGTAACAATAAAAGAAAAGATAATAATACTGATAAGGAAATAATGAAATACCTACCAAACAGATATACAAAACCAATATCAAACCCAACACCCCCCAATGACAGTACATCACCACTGATGCTGCAGGGGTGGCACTGGGGAATTCCCAGGCTGGACTCAGCAGCAGATGGGAACTGGATTCGGGAGTTGGATTCAGTGACTGAGTTCTGGAACACACAGGTCGGATCAGGATAGAAGGCAGAAGAGCAAACAGAGTCCTCCTTGGACACCAGCCACTGAAGAAGAGGGCTTAATCCTCGTGATCCCTCAGCTTTATACTGAATATGACGTATATGGGATAGAATACTTAGTTGGTCCCTTTTGGGTCACCTGTCCATTTCGCTCCCCCCCACAGGGGTGACCTTTTTATTTCCTTGCAACCCTTTCATTTCTGGCACCCTAACATCGGGTACAAGATCCAGCAGAGACCTTGGTTTCTGTAGGAGCAAGTATAAGCAAGGGCCTTTCTGCACACCATTCCTTGGTAGTAACTATAAACCAAGCGCTATCACTACTAGAAGCAGACAACGTCTGGAAAAATATGCTGATGATTTCAGAAAGTGCAGTTACTTAGAAGAGACTTAGCCGAAAAGTAAAATCACTGAACAGAATTAATTGGTTCTGTCCTAGCCCAAACAAGAATGCATGCCCTTTTGAAGAACACAGCCTTCTCAGAAATGTGAGGTATTTGTTGTTTGTATTTCATGTATATATCAAAATCATAATGTAACTCCATTCTAGTCTTTTCTTATACTTCTGCCCATTACAAAATTATATCTTTGCTCCATAAAATGTAAAAGCTTCCCAAAATTGCTTGGAAAGAATATAAGAAACATCACAAAACAAGATGAGCTGTATTTCTTTTTAACAGCTCATCATCAGTTTTCTCAAGAGATTACTTGTTTCTCTGGAAAGAAAACCACTTCAGCTGAAGTAATTCCTCGGATTTTTAATTAGTACATTCCTCTTCAGGACTCATCCTTTAATAGCTAATTCCTTCACCTGCCCATCTTTCTTAATGCTTGAAAACAATCCTCTCAGCAGTTCCAGCCACGATGTGTTTTGCATGATGACATTTAAAGATGTACCATAAAAGAATGAGTAAAAGTGACCAGCTCAGAGATTAATTTTAGAGTGAATATAGAGTAAGTCCCAGCTACTTCTTACGTCTAGTTTTATTTCATTTAATGCAAACAGAAAAGAATAGAGGCAGTAAAGACACCAGGTACCCCAGAAGGCTCCTGCTTTTGCAGACGCTTCCACAGACCGATGGGCTTTTCAGGCCACTCCGTTTTGTATCACTAATTGCTCGCTCTCCTCCGAGTGCTGCAGACAAACATCTCCCTGCTCCTCACCAGGCCCCATGAGAAAACCTTGCTGTCTCCCTGCAAATAGCTCGTGACCTTTCCAGGAGCAGAAAAGTGCCTGCACTCTCACTAGCGCTCCGTGTACTTTCACAGGTGTAAACTTGTCATTTTAACTTATTGTCTAAGAAACCTTAGAAAATTAATTTAGAACAATATTAATATTTTATCTCATATAATCATTCCAGTTCAGTACTGAAGATGTCATGACCACTCTTCACAGCGTGCCTTCAAACCTACAAGCAGAACAGTCCAAAGCTCCAACCACTTCTTACAAGTAAACACAGACACCGTGTTCAAGTAAACACACAGTTTCTTTGAAAATATGGGAACTGTAGGTAGAAGAAAAAAAAAAAAATTACTTAGAGCAAAATGTATATTCCTCTTTTAAACTGCTATATAGGTTATTTTAGGAAGACTATGCTGCCTGGTCTACAGCTGCTCAATGATTATTTTTATGTGAACTTCAAGAGTCTCTGTTTTATTTAAAAATACATATTTTACTTTCTCCTTCATATAGAACTTGGGGTTTTTCTCTCAGCAGTAATTCCATTTGTCTCACTGCCAGTATCACTGAACCCAAACAAGGCTGTTTACTATTTTTCTGCAATTTGAGGCACAAGGAGAATAAACCCACACATGAGCACTGCCATGCCGAAAGCAATCCTTCGAGGTGGGCTGGTATTGTGCACTCACACAGGTTGTAAGATAAAAATTAGAAACATCTCAGACTTGTATCGCAGGGACACAAGTGAGAGCAGTTTCATCTCCATCGCCTCCAAATATTCTCTTGTCTGTAATAGACAACATGGATGTTTGGTAGCACTGTAATTCCTGATTCCTCAGGTGCATTCTTTATACTTTTATTTCCCTCTGTAGAATGAGCACGACAGAGGAAAGTTGTTATACCCCAGATGCTGCAAGAGTATGCCGTCAAGCACCTTGGTTTCAACTCCAACACACGTCACCTTCACTTCTGCTCTAGGACTGGGATAACTTTATTGACTTCACCTATTTTTAGCTAAAGCACAGAACCATATATCAGAAAATCTGGATCATCACCCTGATTGAATGGTATAGAAGGACTTTCAAGCATTGTAAGACAGGGTGATTCATCACAGGGACTGATTCCCAGGGCTCTGCTTTGTGAAAGGCTTGGTTGGATAAGCACCAGAAAAAAGCAGGAAGGAAAAAATAGTAGAAATTCGGCAAGCATCCATTTCATTTTTAAGCCGTCATTAAACACAATAAATATTTATGTAAAAATAATGTTCTAACAGCTTCTGAAAAATGAGTAAAAGCACAATGTTGAGTAACAGCTGACTGTTTGAAATCCAGCACAGCTGATTAAACAGTGTTGATGAAACTGAGGAAAACTGTAAAGATTGGTCTCAAAGTCACATTAAAAAAAAAAAAAGAAAGAAAGAAAGGTCTATGAAGGAGAATGTTCTATTTCTCAGAAAGCAGGTTTCCCTTTGAGAGGGTAGAAGAAGAAATGACTACTTAAAACATATCTTTCCTGCAAGAGGTGATACCAAGTCAAGGGCCTGTGTTCCTGAGAAATTTGCTGTAGATACGAGGGATGGGTGAAAAGTCCTGAGTCCCCATCTGTCCGGTTCAGCTGACTAAAGGAGGAAGATTTTTATCCAGGCAAAAAAAAATTGTTATATAATAGAAAAAGGTAGCAAAATATGGAGGGGGAAAAAACACTTGCCTAATTTCAGGAAAAAAAAAAATAGAATGAGGTTTGGTGTTAATTTTTGACTGACTGAGATCTTTCAGGTCCTACAGGTTTATTTTTAATGTCGTGGAGAAATTACATAATGTGCCTATCTGAGCCTTTATCTTTGTTTGTCTGAACCTTTCCGGATATTTATCCTTAATATTAATTAGAGCTGAAGTTTTAACACGAGGATTTTGAAATACCTAAACACGGTTACATGCACAAAGTTTAGAGATTATCGCAGAATTTTCATAAAATACAACGAAGAAATAAACTCTACTTAATAGAAGTTATTTAATTGAAAATTGTCTTTTAGCTTTGTTTCTGCTGCTTGAAATGGAACCAAATATCTCTTTGCCTAATAAAATAGAAGCTCTATGACTGAATAATGTTGAAGGACCTAAAAAAAAAGAGTATCAGTACAGATTTTCAGTATCCCTGCTTTTGCAAGTAAAGCTTTAACATTAATTAGTTTCTTCACATGCTTATAGATTTGGAGATGTCCCAGAAAAGAGTTCCAAGGGATTGGAAGCCTCTGGCAGTCTTCAGCAAAATATAATAGGTCAGAGTAGAAAAGATCATTTATTTACTCATTTGTCTATCCATCCCATTGCGAAATGATGAAATGGCTCCTGTAAATTAATATTAAATCAAGATCCTAGGCAAATAAAACATGACATTACTGTTGATTCTATACCTTTATAAACAGCAATGAAAGGAGGAAGGTAGACACATTACAGGGACACCATTACTCTTTCAAACCTCCAGAGTCGCGTTTTCCAGGGAGGGCCCCTTGCACTTCACTGGGATCCATTAGAACAAGCGTGCAAAAAAACAATGAAGTTTTAATTTTCTGGGACTTTCAGGCCTGCACCTGACTGCTGAATTCTGCCTGTAACAATCCAGTAGGAACTGGTCCTTTAAAAAACACTTTCTTTTTAGTCCAGCTTTCAGAAGGTGACTGGTGGAATTACACCCGCAGTCAGTCTCAGCTCTGCTCTGTACCTTTTCAGCCATGAGACAAGTGAAGTTGGACAGAAGGCGGCAGAATTAGTCCATGGAATAGGTCTGGGCAGGCAATTCTTTTACTGTTTTCACAGAACTTCTTTTCAAAGAGTTAGGCAACCATTCTACTATAGTGGAGTCTTTTAAGAGATTCATTTATTTTCTTTATACTGGAAATTATATATTTTTCTACAGCTAAAACCCAACTGATTACATATTAAACCCACTAGTATTTAATATTTACTTTGAAAATTTCTTTACTGTAGCAACTACCACGCTAGTTTCCTCTATATTCAAGACCTGTCTTTACTAAAAGGAAAAAGTTTTTTAGAAAAGGTGTTTGTCTGAGGGGCTCTTTCTTCAATTACAACGGATTGTATTCCATATTTGTATTACTAAGATCTAAAACACTGGCATATTCCAGCCACTGTACCTCATGTAGAAATTGAAAGCATAAAATAATCAAGCACACGGAGACTAATCATCAGAAGGAAAAAAAAAAAAAGGAAAATGGAAACTAGACCAAACCAATGTGCTCTGGGGCACTACAAGATAAACATTTGTTCACAGGAAGATGACAAGCTTTACTGTCCTTGGCAGCTAGGAAAGACACCAATATACACCAGAGGAAAGAGCCCAATTAAAGCAATTAAAGAAGAAGCAATCAGAAGCTGACCAAGTTGAAAGCTTTTCAAAATGCAAATAGTCATGTTTGCAATAGATGACATTCCTGTATGCTGGAGTATTTCATACATTTTCTTTCTGTAGCTCCTGTTTAATAAGTCAGGGAACAGTATTAGGCTTATATATTAGTGTAATTTACTCTATACTCCATTACAAGTTAGACAAATGTATTGTCATGGTGAATTTGGGTCAAGAGAATAAATTAGAATCACATTTCTCTGCCTTCTACCTTTCTTGGCAATAATTTGACAATTTTGTTACTAAAATCATAAATCTGGTTGAGTTCATCATAAAGGCAACGTGTGAAAAGCAAAGCTATCTGCACTCAGCTTTGATAAGTTTCTAATTTAGGAGCAAGGTTTACTGCCCTGCCCAGAAACAGGACTGGTTTTATTACTCGCAGTTGCCTCTGGGTAAATACCACATCTTCCCCCCTCCCAAGATCTGAACAGGATGATAGCCTGGGTGCAACCGCAATGGAGAAAATCCTTGAAAACACAGTAAACGAGCCTGATTCGGGCTGTACTCCAGTTTTTTCCTTTTGCCTCTGCACTCAGAAGCAAAACATAGCTTGGATGGAAATTATTCACAAATTATTTTAATAATTTTACTGTGGCATAACCATCTGTTTCCAGCCTGCTGGCTTTAATTATACTTCAGGAAAATACTGACCCTACAGGTTCCCTGCGCCTGCCAGTCAGCTGGAGACAGAGTGGGCTCTGGCTTTGTGTACTCCACGTACCATTGAGCTTTACTGCATTAGCAATACTGGAAGGACACAATGTGAAAAAGCCCAGAACTGAATATCCTGGTTTGCTTCAATAGGTAAGGAAAGGGAAGGCAGTATTACTGTCCCTAAGCATGTAGTAAACTCAGTGGGAAAACCTTTCTGATGATTTCCCGCGAGGTACAGAAAGCTTAATTCAATTACTCATTTATATGCTTTCATTGCAGCTTATCATCCTCCTCCTAGTCTCTCCACCAAACTTCCCCCTGCCCCCCTCAAACCAACCAGCAAACCTATAACAAAATCCTTCCCATCACACCCTGCTCTTAGAGGTGATATTCAATTATAAGGGGTAGAGCCAGGCGGCCCAAATTAGACAACAAAATACTTAAGCATACGCTTAATTAAAAGATGAAGTATTGGGAATTAAATATATCTTTAAATGCTTTGTTGAATTAGGCCGTAAAACAGAATACTAATACTGCAGTCTAAGTTTTAGCTATCATTTTCTTTTCTACGGCCACATGAGCAGTCTCCAACTAAGCTGCTACATCGGTTACTTAAAGCACATCAGGACTTTATTACCTGCCAGCTGCAGCTACCGAACAGGCTGTTGCAGCTTAGAAAATGCCTTCAACACACATGCCAGCCTCCAAATACCTTTTCTTGCCCCAAGGCCCTCTTTCTTCTAATAAATGTGAAATTATAGCAGTTTTATACTAGGACTTTTTATATCATCAGCCTTAAGGAACTGTAGGAAGAACATCCAGCATTTAGGCTTTGGAGTAGCCGTTTGCAATATTGTATGTTGCTATATTGAATGTTGTGCCACGGAGTTTTCAAAGCTAAACTGCAATTTTTGTTGTTTGTAAGGTTTCCCTCAAAGTACCAGCACTTCTGCTGATTAGTGGGTTTCTAGATAAGTTCTCAAAGCTGTATCACAGATGGCCTTGTGATCCTTAACCACATTGCTTCAGTACTCAGGAAAGGAAAGACTAAACTATTCAATGCTTAGAGGTTTGGGGGTTTCTTTTTCCCTTGAAAGAGAACATTTCTTTTTCAAAATAACCACACTGACCTATCCTTCTGCTTGACCAGCCTTCTGAAGCCTCAGTGTGAATAGGATGAGAAGCACATCTATATACTTTACATAGGTACTGCCAAGATGGTGTTTCAGTAACAGTTCCTAAGACAATTTTCAACACTTCTTTGAGCACATTATGCATAGAAGGACACACAGATTTTAAGGATTCTCATTAACCTCATCTGGCAGGAAACAATCTACAAAACCCGAGCTCATTCACAGGAAAAAAACAAAAACAAAAAAAACACCCAAACATATATATATATTGCAGAAAGCAAAATGTTGAAATATGCTTTTTGATATTCTGAATCAGAGGGTTTAAATCAGGGGAAAAAAAAAAAAAAACCACACCAAAAAAAGGCCCATAAAAAGGTGGAGAAGACACCTGTGATGAATTCTGGCAAGGCAGGTGTCCTGGGGAGGGCTTGTGGGTGTTTTTTCCTGGGTGTTTGTAGCTGCGTGATGTTGTTTCAAAAGCAGCGACAGCAGACTCTGTTCAAGACCCTGCTTTTAGCTGAGGCAGGGTAGGGCTTCAGTGCTCCTATGAGTACCCAGTATGTTGCCAACCCCGGAGAGGCTGATCTGCTTGTGTGGACCAGGTGAGCAGGCTAGTGCTGGTTGGGAGCTCTTTTTCCTCTGATCTAGGCACTCTCGAGTTCCCCCTACTTAAAAAGTGAATTATCCTGATTTGTATTCTAATAAAGCCTCAGTTTAGTCTGAAGGAGTTCTGATCTTTGCAGGGAGCTTGCTGTAGAGAAAGGTATGGCTCTTTCAAAGTGCTGGCCTGGGGTCCTCTCCCATTAGGAAGCAATGGCTGAGTGAGTGTTGCTTTTAAACAAAAGCCTTACCAGGCTTGATTTAAAATGTTGTGGGAGGACAGTAAGTGATGTGATACTGTAATTTCAGGAAAATTTCAAGCTAGATGCAAAACTTTCCTAGCTCAGCAAGATCTCACAGCTATCAACGTATTGTACGTTGTAGACCTTAAATGTTCCTGAATTGTTGTGAGAGCCAACAGGAGCACAGAACTATTTTTCACCAAAAAGAACAAAACAAAACAAAACTTTTTTCTTGGTTGGTGTTTTACCCTTTTGCCTGGTGTTTGGAAATGCTGGTATTGCTGAAAACTGCTAATAATTTCTTGTGTATTTCCAAGGTGGGAGCATGAGTTTAATGGCAACAAGAAATGTTGATTAGTGGTAAAAAAGGGGCTCTGTCAGGTGCTTGCTTGTTAGAGTTAGTCTGTATGAATGTTTGGGTTTCTCAAGGGAGTGAATGAAGAACTTGGAAGCTGGTTTAATTTCAGGCTTTCATTGTGTTGCCTTCACTCCTTTAGAGTTACATTTTTAGTAAAGAGTTGTGTTAGGGAAGAAAATGGCAGTAAAGGCACCTGTACATCTGCTACTTCTGTGCTTAAGCAGGTGGAAACTGCTGCTAAACAAGCAAAGGTTTGATGGCTCAAATACAAAATTACAGTTGACTTGAAGGCAAGAGCTGGAGAGGAAGATGCTGTCTTGCTCCTCTGGCTGATGGTGAGAGTCTCCACGGAGCCATTGAAGCCACACATCTTGTCCATCAGTTAAATGTAACTTTGGCTTTCTGAAAGAAGAAGTAAGTTTTGAGGACAAGGCTCTGCAATAAGGCTCCACGGCAAGAATTTTAACGTAAGCTTGATTTCTAGATAACACAAGTTGCCTGCTTGTTGGACTCCAGGGCCTGGGAAGTCCCTCTTGGTCCTGTGTTCCCACATGGCTTTTCTCAGGTGCAGGGGGTGTAGCAGCGCCGGCATAGCATAGGGATAAAATTAAATAGAATAACATTCCTATATCTGCCCATGTTAAGACTCCTGTAAAACAAGGATTGCGAGAGGCATTTTTTGTTTTCTTTACTAACTTTCTGGATTCAGTGGAGGAATTATTCATAACCATAGATTAACTTATTAAATTCTCAAAGCAATATGTTCCAGCATTCATTGATGATGCTCAGATGAGTGAGTAAATTGGAGGGTTAACAGCCTGAGAAGTGTTACAACATTTGCAATGCATAGCCAGTTCTAAAAGCTACTTCACAAAGCAGCTGGTGATGATAGAATGATGCTGCACAAGAAAAAGATTGTTATCCAGCTGTCAAATGTCTTACATGTTTTCATCCATCAAGTGTTTGAGAGGGCCATTTTCCTATGCTGCCATAATTTAGGTCTCATAGCCGTGACATCCTAGGTCCATTTTATGCAAATACAAATTATCTGTATGCCAAAAAAATTTCTTAACACACATGCACCCCCTCCCCCGGTGTGATTTGAAAACTGAAAAATTCAATAGATCTTTTAGTCAAAATAGACAGACACATATAGAAGATTTCCTGGCTTTAAAGTTCCCCTGAGAAGTCAATATCTACCATTCTTTTTTTTTTTTTTTTTTTGCTTTTTATTCCTTGCTTTTGTTTTTATGGTTTTTATCACAGTTCTTGCAATAAATCATGTGCATGTGCAGCAGTACTTCTGCAGATAAACTGGTTTCTCTCTCCTTCTGAGCTATTCCAATAGTAAGTAGTAGATTATTTGTAGTTAAGAGTAAGAACACAGACACATGAAGTGTGCATTTTTTTCTAGTGTTGCTGTCGTTAAAAGGTCTTAATATTTTATTTTCTCAAAGCTTACCTCTGAAAGGCATACTTTTAAGTGTATATAGTTAACCTCATAAAAATAGTACTACTTATGGTTAAACATAAATCTAGAAATCTGAATGGATCTCACTCTAAGGACTCAAAAAGCTTGTTCTGTCTCTCCTAGCTTGTGATGTTGAGTCAATCTGCAAATGCTTCAATAGGAATGGATGACTATAGTCCCAAGCCAGTTTTCAATGACTCTTACAAGTGTTTTTAGCTGTATTTAAAGTATTTGAATGTTTTAATATGTGAAGCGTAACAGCCAAAATATCTGACTAAGACCTGCCAAATATTCACTGAACTTACTGAATTCCTTGATAGTAAATATTAATGAAGTAGTGTTAACTTGCATACATGTTTAAAGATGAAAATCAACATCAAAAGTAGGATGTTGCCTTGTCTGTAAAGTCGTGCAGAGTTGCCCTCTGCCCCTTCCCCAGTGGAGTGACGGAGCAGAGCTGAGGCAGGGAGAGCACGGCTGGTCTCTGTGTTGGCATTTTTGGCATATTGCCATGAGCCTGAGTGGCATTTTCAAACATGAGTCAGCTGCAGGAGCCTGACTTAGACTGAAAATAAGTCTGTAATGCAAGCTACTGCTCAAGGCTGTTGCCACTGCACTCCCAGCCTTTCTACTCTTGCTTTTCTGGGGTTTGCTGGGTCTCTGCCACCGTGGGGTTTACTGGGGCTGTTAGCTGCAAAGGAGAAGAGCAGGGGGCTGGTCCCAGCTCCACCCCTGGCTCATTGAGGTGATGTTCTGCATGCCAGCATGCTCAGGGGCTCTACCCAGCCTTTTAGTCTTGTGTGGCTCTGCCTTACGTCCACAGGAGCTGGCATATGGAGGTAAGCATTGAACTTTGGCTTGTCGTCAGGTCTTAAACTTGACTTCAGGCTTAAGGACTACAGTAGCAGTGTGATAGTATGGACCTGGCTGCAGGTTCAGCACATGTGGTTCAGTTGGGAATGACATTTGAACAGATCTGCGGGGCCCCGTGTTTATTTTACAGTACAAAGATTAACAAACTCTTCATTCTGCCCATTGCAACTGTGTAACATAGATGAAAAAAATATACTGTGTTTGTTCCCAGACTAGATTCTCTGCTTAGCTGATACTGCCTAGCTCTTGTAATCTTTTGAAATTTCTGCCTTCGCTGTCATGATGTTTGTACGAGTCCTTCAGTCTAATTTTGCATCATGTAACGTACTGTTTCTTTTCAATGTTTTCTTTGTGCTGCATTTAATCTCTTGTGGACAGCGTCCATACCGACACACCCTTGTTCAAGGAGCACCAACTTATCTCTGTTTTGCTGGCCATTATTTTATAGATCCCTACTGCAATTCGTAAACCCGTGCCAACGTCATTTTTCCACAAAGTCAGTGCTTCCTAGCTTCTCCTGCCAATTAATTGGAAGTACTCTTGACAGAAATGACAGATATACCTGAGGAAGAACTAGTGTCTAGGAGAGATTAAGATAACTTAGGAAGCTGAAATTAATAAGTAGATGAGTTTCTGATGATGCTCTTGAATAAAGTGCCTAATCAATAAAGCACACTTTGAACAAAAACACTCATTCATTATAAGTGCAGGGGCTTGTCTGTGGCTAGAAGAGAGAGAATATGAGCAAAACTTGTGTTTGTGATGTTAACAGGACTCTTAGAGTTAAGTATAAGTTTTTAACACAATTGTTGATGTATAGTTTCCAGAAACACACTGTAAATCTTTTGTAGTGAGGGCAAGAAAAGTAAGTAGGGTTGGTTATAGGATGTGTTGGTTGAAGAAACTCTCTTTTCCTCTACTGGTGTGGGCTATTTTTATGCCTTGTTTTCTTATTTTATGCAAAGCAACCTTAAGGGCTCCAGCTGCCACCTGTTTACCAATTGGACAGGCTGGCATTATAAAGTGTACACTGGTACGATGATTTTTTTTTTTCCTCCTGCATATTTTTCAGATTCTCCATTCGGTACCATTTTTAGGATCCCCTAAGCAGTCTCTTTCTCCACGTGGCTAATGCGAGTTTCCCTACAGCTGTTGTACCAAAGAGGAATTTGACTTCTCAGGTGTCCTGTAAGTCCACTGGATGCAAGTGCCCCTTTCCTGGCAGTGTCCAAGGCCAGGTTGATGGGGTTTTAAGCAAGCTGGTCTAGGGGAAGGTGTCCCTGCTCATGGCAGGGGGTTGGAACTGGATGATCTTTAAGGCGCCTTCCAACCCAAACGATTCTGTGATTCTATGAAGTCCATGCAGGCTGTACCATAACTCTTCAGTGCCATCTTGTAGTCTTTTTCTGGCTTAGTATTTATATTCTAACTGTTTTATTCCTTACAGCCAAGTGAGGCAGGTTACTTGGTATTCAAAAGCTATCAACAAACTAATCCCTTCTGCTCATCTACCCTTCATTCTGTCTGTCCTGTGTTTTTCTTTGTGATAAGACAGGTTCTTTTTTCTTTTCATGCTATTGGTTTTGATATTGGCTCTGAGACTCAAACCCATGCTCTCCAAAACTGCTCATAGCCACTATAAAAGTATTTTTCAATATCTGTAAGGAAAGTGCTTTTCATTGCTTGCCTGTAGGACATGCTGTTCCTCCCATGAAGTTTTCCTGATATTGAGGGAAAGCTCCCGTGCCTAAATTGTGGAAGTTTCCTTGCCAGTTGTTCAAACCCCAGTTCTTATTAAGCTACAAGGGTAAATCACGTGGAATCACTTGCATGTTGTGTTTTTTTTTTGGTTTTTTTTTTTTTGTCAGGGTAACTTCTGCCAGAAAACACATTCTCTAGGTTTTTTTTCCCTCCATGTACTTCCTGAAATGGGCTTTTTATCAAGGATGGAGGTTCTGTGTAAATAGCTTCAAAATAGGAGTTTATGGCATCAAGGGCAGATTTGTAAAACTACACGTTATTAGATGCTTTTAGCAGAGTGACCATGGCAAGCAGGTATGTTTGGGCTTTGGTGAAGTAGGGCTGTGGTTCTTCATGTGCCTTTCACTTCTTATCTTCTGTGGAATAAATGTGATGCCCTGCAAGTCTGAAATCAGCCTTCTCGGGCAGGGATTCCCTCCACTGAGCCATCTGGTGGATTTTAGCTGCAAAGGTAGGACTGGCCAGCTTTGTAAAGCATCTGCCTTGTTAGTCCTGCTCCTCTGCCTTAGTGGTTAGTGTTAGAGTTGCGTGATGTCTTTTCAGCTTGGTTTAAATTGTATGACATGGAACGCTTTTCAATACAAGATTAAAATGGCTGTACATTTTGGACTCAATCCTAAAAGACTTGTTTTCCGCCGTTCCCCAAGGACACTGACTCTGCTTTGTGTGCTTCCCTGAGTTTTTAGATCCAGTCTGGGCACAAGAATTCCTCATGTAGGCACCGTCCAACGGTAGGCAATCCCTTTAGGCTGAAATTATGTGGCCTCAGAGTAACATGCAGAACAGAAGGTGGGATGCAGTTTCTTTTGTCATAGCACAACATGGTTTTTACTGTACCTTTTGTTTATAGTTTCAGCAATAAACCTGCAATAACCACCATATGGGGAAAGCAGCTGAGCACCTTTTGTACTCATTTTCCTCCCCCCTTTCCCAATCGTTAATGAACATTCTCTAAGGAGATTTTATTCCTGTGGGCATTATGTAGTTACTCATGTATGACTTGGAGATAAAGTTAAAAAAAAAAAAAGGGGGGGTGGGGGTGGAAGAAGTGGAAAAACTTCCCCAATGCTTCCCTAAATTACATAGGTATGTGCCTCAGTGGCATAATATATGTGTCTGAGTTATCTTTTTTTTTTTCCTTAATGCTGTTAAGGGAGTGGATCCCTGCGACAACATAAGTGTTATCCTGCAGATCTTGCCTGTGGGAAGGACCCATTAGGAAAATCAGCTTTGTGTAATGCTAGTAAATTTTGCAGCAAGGAAAAAATAGTGATTGCAGCACGGTCATATGGCAAAACTCTCATTGTTTTCACCAGGATCAGTATTTAATCATTGGTCCTGCTTCTCCATAGACTGAGAAGGGACGGAAAATACTCCTGTGTGACCAAAGCAGGATAGTCATACAAGGAGATAGAGATGACAGACAGATAGCTAGGTAGGTAGATACACACAGAGTACAGGTGATACTTGTCAAATTGAATTAAAATTTCTGATAAGAATCTTCTTACTTCCAAAAGTACAGTCTTAGTGAAACTAGGAGATTTCACAGAAATTTTCTGATTTTATTGCCTGTTTTAATTTGACCTTATCTATTTTTCAAGGTGTGTAGGAGCATAAGCTAAGCAAATCACAGGCTCTATTATTTTAATGTTTTATAGTAGTCCAGTAAGTTTTATATCACTGAAAGTTGGACACTTTGATTTCTCACTGCTGTTTTAGTGTTTGGATGCATTTCAACAAATTCTGAGACTCCCTTGCATGGGTTATTCAAACTAATTCTTCTCCTTTTGCCCCTCAGAATGAGGGGGGGATCTATGGATATGGTGCAGTCAAGCCTGTCTCTGTGTACGTGCATCCTGAGCCCTGCTGGAGAAGGGAACTTTTTTTTTTTTTTTTCCTTTGATGCAGTGGCTAAAATGGCTTTTCTCAGCCTGCTGTAAAAGGAGCAGGCTTTTATCGCATCTCCTCTTGACCCTGCACGTTCCCCCAGGGATGCAGTTTCTTCTCATAGATGTCTCTGTTACACAGAGCTATAAAATCACATATGGCCCAACTGCCACCAGAGCAACGCGTGTTCCCACTGTGGGATGCACTTGGGTGAATATGGCAAAGTCTAATTTCTACTAAATCGTACTCTTTGCTTAAACCAAGTGTATTTCCAATTTTAGGAGTTAATGTGTATTCACTGAGCTGAAAAATATATGGGTCTGTAAACTGGGTACGTGAATAGGTGTTTGCAGAGTACCTACTATAGCAGTTTAATGAGAAGACATGTAGGAAAAGTTCCTTTCCATCTGTTGCATAGGAATGAGCTGGTCAGCCCATTAAAGCAGGCAGACTGCAATCACCCTTGTGATTGCTAGGAACAAGTCATGGCTGTATATTGTCTCTGTTTTCTCAATTACAAAAACAAGACCAAGTTTTGTGATTATTGATCTTGCCATTTACTTCACTAGTCGTTTAAACAAGCGTGGAAGGGAACTCGAGCATTTTGTTGCAAAGTGATCACTTCCATAAAGTAATCGTGGTTTGTGTCTTTACCAGGCATCCTGACTGCATTTTTCTACTTGGGGATTCAGGGTAGCGAGGTTCAGAACCAATGTGCCCATTAACCTTCTGGCTTTCAAATCTATTATTTTCTGAACACTGTTTTATATGATACTTTATGTAATTAGTGCAAATCCTCTTATAATGGCAGCCCTCCTTGCAACCAGATAAGCCTGAAAGAAGCAATTTGCTTTTTGTTTTCCCAAGACACTCCCCCCAGGGTGAAGAAACTGCTGGATTCAGGTTCCACTGAAGCTGATAGTATCTGGCAGTTGACTAACAGCCCTCAGGGTGTATCCCCAGGGGCTGCACTTCTCCTTCTCCCCCTTCCCCCGTAAGAAGTATTTTACTTTCTCACCTGACCAGGGTTTGAAATGCTTGACTAGAGCTGGCTTTTCTGCAGCTTGTGTCGAGAGTCAGGTCTGCCAGTGTAAAAAGCACAGATTTGCAGCATCTGTGCTAAGGCCAAAACTTTCACACTAGCAAAAGTCACCTCTACCTGCCTGGTGATGTGCAGCAAAGAATATTGAAATAATACAGATGAGACTTCAAAGAATAAACTTGCTGAGCCAGAAAGCTATTGAAAACATTGGCAGAAACCTGCTCTCTCCCAATGGGTCACAGTGCACTTTGTGGAGCTTGTAATGTGCAGAGAGACAAACAGAGGCTGTTTTGCTCAAGGAGCTGCTTAGGTAATGCAGTTAGTGTATATGCATGTGTATATTTAGACACAAATACCTTTTGTTATACATATGTTTATAGATTATTTTTTTTTAATAGCAAAGAAATGTGTCCCTTGAATAACCTCTTGGTTGTTTAAAGGGGCTGCAGTAAATCTACCAATTAATCTGAAATTAGTGGTTGGGCTCTTTGAACTGTTGCTATGTCAAAGGTGGAACTGGGTTTTCTGTCACATACAGGAGATATTTTATCTTGTAGTTTAGCTGTTTGTTTTGCTTTGAGTGGTTGCAGTCTGGAGGCTGGGCATGAGCCAGCGGACAGCCACTGTGCAGGACATGTGAGGCTCGTTCCTGGCTTCTCAAGTGCTTCAATGTCAGAAAAAAAAGGCTAAGCAAAAATCTTTCTCACCTTCTCCATTGAGCTTCTCTAACAGTTGCCTAAAAAACAAACAAACAAACCCCAAACAGAAACAACAACAACAACAAACCTCCCAACAAACTAAAACAACAAATAAATGAAAAAAAATAAAACCCCACAAGAAAACCTTCATGGCTTTCCTTCTCAAGCAAAACTGCACAACTCATCAGACAGTTTGTAGGTATTTTCACCTAGTTAGTAGAAACTTAATTTAATTATTTTCAGTAGATGAGTGTTTTCTGCATGTCTGTATATAGAATAAAATGATACCACCCTTGACTCAGGTTGGTATGGTAACAGCAAAAAGGCATGTATTTATTTATTCATTAAAACTGCTGGCAGGGTTTTTAGGTCCAACGATTCCATCCCTTGTGCCTTCATCTTTAAAAGAGCATTGAATCTTCTAGCTGTTTCTCAAAAATAAGACATAACAGTTTCTGGACTTGTTTTTAGGTCTGTTAAGATCAGAAGGATGCAAAGAGGTACCTAAAACGTTCATCTTCCTATTACCTCGGAAACTGCAACAAGGCCACCTTGGTAGATATGTTATTTAAGTATATTAGATGTTCTCTGTGAACACATTTCATTGATTTTTACTTTACGTATTCAAATATATAATTATATCCTGGATTGCCTTGCTGCATTTTACTGGCTTATCTTTGTACACAGTGTGGAAACAAGACTTCTTCCTACCTCTACATTTTTTTTCCCCTTGTAAACTGTTACAGGAGTCAGTATTGATTTTTTTTCCTACATTTCACCAAAAAGATGGGATATAATCTTCCCTTTATTTTATGAGTGAACTATATTTGAATGTTGGAAGTAAATTCTTGTGTCTCTTTAATCATATTGTATAAATGGATTTTAGAAAATCTGAATGAGTATCAGTGTAAGTAGCATAAGCTTTGTTATCAAAGTTTCATCCATCTCATGGGACTGACTTATCTATTCACCCAGGTTTTTGCCTGAGGAAGGAAGATTAGAAGAAAAGAAACTTTAGTAGGAGCTAGTCTCCTTTGATCACAATTTTATGATATATGATATATGCTGCAGCATTTTAATGCCAGAAGTCTGCTAAAAGCTCAATAAATGGTCCCAATTTATAAATGGAAAAGCAAAGCAGGCAGCCTTTTTGTGGAAAAGACCAATAATCTGATAGTGCAGTAGTGTTCTTAGATACAACATGCACTAAACATGAATGCCTGATTATGCAGGCTTGCCATGAATTGATGCCATGAGAGATTTTCTAAAGGCTGGCTTCTTGTAGTCACTTCAGAATCATTTATCTGAGACTTTAATATCAAAAGTTGAGTTGTCCTGACCTCCAGGGAAAAAAAAAAAACAAACAACCTGAACAGGCAAATGACTCTGGCAGTCACTTCCAGATTGTTAGATTAGCTTGTAAGAAATGGCCTTCTAACCTAACTCAGCCTCACCGACCAAGCTTTCCCTTTTGTTTAAAAGGGCTTTGATTCAGACCTTTGTAAATTGTACAAGAAAGGCTGGATTAGAGCCAGTTATGATTTTTTTTTTTTTATGATCAGCTGAAACCACTGAACCAAAAAAGAGAAGTAGACAAGAAGGCACTAAGCCAAACCTCAGGTGAGAGGTAAAACATTGAGTCTGTCAGGAAACCAGAAATTCCTTTAGGTAGGATGCCCAATGACATACATACTGTACTGTTTTCTTTACCTGGAAAAGAGGTCTGTATTTCCATGTTCAGCTACTGCTTTAACACGTAACATAAAAACATGCCTTTTATGCAGTGTTACAATTATTCTTCATTGTAGCTTTTCTGAAGGCCAAATTCATCAGCGTATTTACTGGACTGTAATTGGTAACTATATCTGCAGTAGATACAAACCTTGTTTTGTCCAAACTAACTCTGGACCGCTGGAGCAATTTCTTGAGTGTCTTTTATTTTTTGCTTTCATTTGGTCTAGTTCCACACGTTCTTCTTACAATATAAAGCCCACTTTTTCATTTTTATGCCCTAAAAATCTTTATAGTTAGTGTCTGTGCTCCCTTGACACTGTCACTGAACCAAGCTACACAGATTTAGCTCTTTTAATCTTCTCTAATATGTCAGTCCCCTTCCATCTGCCTCAATTTTGTTGCTCTCTGAACTACTTCCAGTTTGTCCATCTCCTGTTAATGAGGTGAACTACCACCAAAGTTCTCAGGAATGAGACTAATTCCTCCCTGACTGCTGACGTGATCCTTCGTGATATGTGTTGTGCTGGGAATAGAACGGCATTGTGAAGAGTGTACAAGTGGAGGAGCTCACAGACAGCAAGTTATATATTGATTGCAGTTAGTCTGAGATGGCAGAACTGATAATTCATGGCAGACTTTCCTTATTGGTCCTCTTCCTAATCTGAACTTGGCAACACACACCAAGTCATACTGGATTTCCCTTCTTTCTGTGGCCGCTTGTTTTCCTGATGCACCTCTGGCTCCTTCTCCTCTCCTGCCCTTCTTCTATATGCTCTTTATCACAGTGCTGTGCCTTTCTGCAAGCACCCAACTCAAACATGCTGCTAAGGGTCGTTCTCTCTGTCACAGTCTGCTTCCTCAAAGAGGAATTTGATATGCAGCAGCGTGCTATGTACTGTTAAAACGACCAGCCTGCTCCATGTTTTTTTGCAGGCAAGTTGGTTCAGCTGCATTAGAGCAGGAGATGGTAGGGAAGATGTCCAGTAGCCCTTTGTTCCTGTGGGACTTGCTCTGCTGCCTGTGCGCCATTCCTGAGAGAGCTCTGCTCTTCAGAGATGAGATTTGCTTTCATGGCCGAAACTGTGCTGTGACTGAGAGGCAGGTCTCTCTTGGAGCATTAGGCAGTCTTTTTTTTTTTTTTTGTTTTGTTTTGTTTTTTAACGTACTCTAGACCCGGGTCCTACAGCCACCTGCAAGATAAGGATTGAGATATTAAATTTAACTTGGTAATTTAATGGGAAGCCAGCTATGAAGGAAAGCCAAGTTGTTACAGTCTTTTGTGCTGAGGAGATCTTTGATTGTGCCTGCACTTACAGAAATACTGTATTTCCTTCCCTTCTCTAGGAAAATTATGTAAGAGAAGAGGGGTTGTTTTCTATTTGCTGCTGGCAAAATTTTAGTTATACTACTTAAAGCTACTTACTTGCTAGCCTGATGTTTGGGGTTCGGTAGATGAGCAATAGCCAGTAGTTCATTAAAGTCTCCTCCTTTCTGTTGTACGTACTAGTCCCCGTGGGATTTCCATAGCATGTTCTTTCAAGGCACAAGTGACTTCACTTGAATAACAAAGAAACATCACATGCAGTAATAATCTATGACGTTAGAAACCGATAAGCTGCAAAAGAGTGCTAATTAAAACTGCTGGAGGCTGCAGTGGATACAAAGGAACTCTGTGTAACCATCTCTAGCAGCCCTTCATAACCAAACAGCAGTCATCATTTTTAACCTGTTGTCAGAGAAAGACAATCTTGGCATTATCCAGTTTTCCCCGTGCTTCCTCATTAAGCATTTGTTGATTTTTTTTTTAATTTTTTTATTTTTTTATCCCACTCTGCCCCATCTCCTGTGTCTTTGCTACCTAGTTACTGAAGACTAGGCGTGCAATGAGCACTTGTATTTTCTGTATCAGTGCATGGAATTTGTGCATTCAAATGCATGTCTTGCTCTATTCTGAAATTTACAGTTGGAAAAAGATACAAGGAAATAGGAAACTTTGTGGTTCTCGGATCCTAGTTAGTGTTTTCATGGAAGTAAGCTGCAGTCAAAGGCAATTCAAGTTTTCCCTTTTGTCTCAAGGGATCCTAAGCTTACCTTGCCTGTCTACTTATTTTTAACATCTCACCCAGTCAGACAAGAATTTCTGGATATTGCTCAGTGATGCAGATGTACACACTGATGGCAAAGCTCTGAGATCTAGGAAAAAGAACTTGCACTATTTTTTTAATGTTTAGAAGTAAATTATATTCCAATTGCATCAGTTTTTACTGGAATATTAATACAACTTTAGATATTACAGACTTTAAAAAATGATCTTGTGATTTTTATCAAAAATTAAGTGTTTTAATAATTCAGTTTGGAAATTTTTGACTTTGTTAAAGGTTAGTTAGTATCTAACTTGGGAGAGACATGAATATTGTGCCTTACAATAACAAGTTTAACTTGTTATATACAATATATAAAGGACCACGCTCCGTATGCAGTCTTGAGTCAAACACCCAGAGTATATTATACGAAGGATGGTATAGTGTGGGATACCACCTATCTTCTAGCAGAAGTGTTACTCATGCTATCAGTAAAGCTGTCATCACCTCACACCAGGTGATTGAATGCCAGTGCCTATCATATGAAGTCCTTCTCCATGCAGTCCTCATGTGAAAGGTGCCCTAAGGCAGGCAGGCAAGGAGCACAAATGTAGCTTCCAGGCCAAAAAGCCAACCTAGAGGCTTTAACTCAGATCCTCTTGGCTTGTAGATGATCCAGTCTGGGGAAGGAATCCCCTTCCTCCATGGAGACAAATCTCACTGCCTCTCTCAAAAGGAGGCATCTGATGAACACACCTCTGTTTCCTTCCCAGACTCTGAAGCAGGGGAAAGCAAAGGACCTCAGTAAAATGGATGCAGCCCAAACCACGAGGGTTTATCGTAGAATCATTAAGTTGGAATAGACCTCTGAGATCAAGTCCAACTGTTGACCTAACACCACCATGTCCACTAAACCATGTCCCAAAGTGCCACATTTACGTTTTTTGAACACCTCCAGGGATGATGACTCCACCACTTCCCTGGGCAGCCTGTTCCAATGTTTGACTACTCTATCAGTAAAGAAATGTTTCCTACTGTCCAATCTAAACCTTACCAGGTGCAGCTTGAGGCCATTTCCTCTTGTCCTATCACTTGTTACTTGGGAGAAATTTAGGAAACTCCTCATGAGCATTTGGATTTGGCCCTTTCCTTGAAGGCATTTGAGTAAGCTTTGAAGGGTAGGACATGATTACATCTAAAGGCTCAAGGAGCCCTGGCTTGTTCTTGCTGGTGGCCTTTAACTGAGCCACTTCTGTTGTGATCTTGACAGTTCAGTCCTGGGGCATGTTTGGCTTGCAGTCATGGAGTTCACTGTCCTGGCACATCCTGAGTGCCTACACTGTGGTGGGCCCATCAGCTGCTGCTCCCTCTGGGTATCTCGCCAGCATGTTAACAACACCCTGAGAGGAGGGGTGGACAGCAGTGGTGTGCAATCCATGGAGGTGGGGAGGAAAAAAGCGAAGAAAACTGAATCTACCTGGATATTTAAAAATCCTGACATCTCCCTCTGAACTCCCCAAGTTCACACTGAAGGTTTGGGAATTTGTATGTATATTTATAAAGAGCAGGAGGGGGGGGAAAGGAATTTAACATGAGCATCTTGCGTGTTGGTGCTGTCTGCTCCTGCATTAGCATAGCCCTGATGGATTGGCGAGCTGCCTGGAAGAAGCAGGCAGCTGCCTGTCGATCCTTCTGCAGCCTCCGTGCTGGGCAGGGGCCATGCCTGGAGCTAAACCTCAGCTGCTGTGGTAAAGAGTGCCTCACTTTGGCATTGCAGCTGAAGCAGAATTCATGTTTAAAAAATATTTTACTGTTGGATTACAGTTCATTTAAGTAAGACAAAGTCTAGCTGATCTCTTCTTGTTCCTGCTAGTCTGGGAAAGGCAGATCATGTGCCTTTCAGTGCTGTTCTGCATAGCAGAGCTTGGCTTAGGATAAAGACTGTGAAATCTGGCTGTCTTCCTGTGGTTTGGATCATCTAATTCTTTGTTATACCCACATCACCTGAGAGATTTACTGTCCTATCAATGTAAGTTTGCTGTATAAAGGGAAAGCACATGCCTATTTAGTTTTCATCATCTGAATTTCTAACACTACCATTCTAGAGATGCTTTGGCTAGACAAAACAGTGATTTAAAACATAAAGTGGCATTTATGGCCGATTTTCCACTATTTATAAAATTTAGTAAACATACATGCATGATGAATCACGATCATGTCTTCTGCAGTCAAAGCTCACTGGGATAAATGTTTGATGCCTAGTCAAGTGGAGCTATGTTTATGCAAAGGAGAAAATACAGATACAAGTTTTTCTGTCTTAAATGCTAATCCTGAGTTTAGACATTCTGTTTGTTTGTTTTTAATAGCAGAAGGGACATAAGAGCTATGATTTTTAATGAATACAAAGCAAATAGAAAGAGGATTTGTGTTTATGTTCAATAATAACACTGATTATATATTTTGGGGTTGGGAAAAATGCTGAAAAGGCTTATCTTACAAAATCAGTCTGAATAAATGTCGCATACAAAGCTGTAATAATACCTGAAATAACACTTGATGTTGTTCCACCAGACTGGCTTGAAGGGTACATGCTCCATTGATTTTTCAGAGCTTATTGCTTGTAATACTTCTGCCAGCACACTCGTTACAACTCCTTGCTATTATCAGGCTCAGAGCAGGCAGCTGAGAGCTGACAATAACATCTGACATGATGCATACCTCGGGTTGATAGAGATTTATGCTTTTTCAAAGTGATTACGTAGAAAGTACTTGAAGCAGAACTTTCTTCCTTTAAAAACTACTGTTGCAGATTTTTTTTTTTGAAGGGAGAATCTTCTACATTTGGAAAAAAAAATTAGTCACTATTTTGTCTTTTAAGTTTAAATAACTTCCGAACAGAATATCAGAAGTTGTAATCCCCTGCCACATCATAACCAAGTTAAAATTGCCTTACATTTCTTTTTTTATTTGCAAGATGTTTTACTCTGGTCTTATTCTCTGCTTCAGGAATATACCCACATTTCCCCACCTAGGTATGATTTAGCACAATTGCCCAACTCCAACATGAGAAAAACTTACTGAAATTTAATTCCTTGCAGTCAGTTTATGCCATAGCTCAACATGGAGCTGGGCACTCTGAGCACATGGTCCCCTGGGTCCCTGGGGGACAGCATCCAAGGACTGGCCACATCCACCTACAGCACCAAAATTCAAGGTCATTAGTATCCAAGACACCACTTGAAGTGCAGGGAGAGCAGCTGGTGGTCCTGGTGGCTGTTAGCTGGAAGATGATAGCCCCCAGCAGGCTGGAAAATGCAGGAGCACTGAGAGACCACACACTGCATCTTACCAGAAGTTTAAAGGAAGTAGGATCTTGGTTCTGTAAGGGACTGTGTGCAAGAAGATTTCATCTTTAAGTTGTGTTGTAGATGCATGCTGACAATTCCTGACATGCATTGGATCATAACCACCTGTGTAAACTAAAATTCTTCAAATTTTATGCTGTTATTCAAATATATAGTACCTGCCTTCTTCCAAGTAACCCAACTTTCAAGCATAAGAGCATCCTATTAGATACAGCAATTATTAAACCCTCCGGGTACACAGGAGGGGTTAGGTGGTGTTTTGGGATGCAGAGGAAGAACCCCAACGTCTGTATCCAAATACTTCACAGCAGCTTGAGCTGCAGATACTCTGATAACCAGCACTCAGAGCAAAAGCTTCTCATCTCCACAGGGATAACACACTAGTTAAGATTTAGAATGGTCTACAAACAGCAATTATAGCTTATTAGAGACACCACGTAAATGCAGGTAGCAAGGAGTTAATTACCAGTACGTACCAAAGTGATACAAAAATAAATTTTAGCCTTGTCTGCCTTTACCTTCATTCATGTTTAAAACAGGAGCAGGCTGTAGCCCAGTATAGATTTTTAATTCAAATCTGATTCTTTCCTTCCTTTCTCCAAGCTGACTTACAAGCAGGAAGAGCACACGTGGCAGAGAACCCATTACCAACCACAATTCTTAAAATAAATACCGGGATATTAGATCTTCAACTGCAATGAAATTGATACAACATGCCTGTCTTATTCCAAGCTCATGCTCTGAAACTATGCCTCTCTTTGAATTGCAACCAAAAACTTGTACCAAAAGCCTTTGCAATTTTGTACCTTACATCCCAAAACACTCCTTTCCTAGTCTGTCAGATTAGGAAATACGACTCTGTGGGTCTAGGACAACTCTGTGCAGGGACCACTCTGTGTGGGTCGGCAGATTCTCCCAATCCTCCCCACCCCAGGGTGAGCTTGGCAAAGCATTTGACCGTCGGTGGGGGGTTCCGTATGGTGTTGCGAGTGGTCCTCTCATGGGGCGAATGAGCTGGGGGACTGCCTGCCAGCTCGTTCCTGCTGTGCTGCGCCCAGGGGAGGAGGGGGTGCAGAGGCAGGGGGGAAGCAGTTGGGGGAGCAGCTCTGGGCAGAGGGAGAAGCCGGTCGCCCAAGCACTGCCTGGTGGAGGAGCTTGCTGTTTTGTCAGCCTTAACTTGGTTTGGTTGGTTTTTGCTTTTTTTGGTGTGGGGGTGGTGATGATTTTTAAATTGAGGGACTGGAGGATGCAGCATCCTACCACTCTGGCATCGTCCTAAGCCCTGGACAACCAGGAACGTAGGGAGCCTGCAGTCCCTGCTGCCATGGCGCTTCTTCCCCATCCGCACAACGTGCACGGCGGTACCAGCACTGGAGAGGCCACTCCTGATGTAATGTGTCCTGCGGGCACGGCAGGAATACAGACCTGTGGAGAGCTGGCCCCACGCTGAGTTGTCCCGTTCTGCAGGGACACAGCTCTTCTCCCTCCCTGTGGGAGTGTGGGGTGCTGTGCACATGCTTCTGGTGTCTCATGAGACTTTTTAAATAGCAGGATAGGTGGCAAAAAAAGAGCGTTGCATGAAAGCAATTAAGTGTTTCTACAAAACCACAGCGCAGTTCTGGCTCTGTAGCCCAGAGCAGACCACAGGGCGCCTGCCAGTCTGTACTGTAACTGCTTGGGAGCTATCAGCAACATCCAAATATTTCCTTTAACAATTGAGCACAAAATAACTATACGTGTACCACAACACAGGGTTATTGTCCACTTTCACACTATCCAGCTAGGACAATATTGCTCAGTCTACCTGCCAGCAGTGCCCTGGTAAACATATTCAGGAATTTGATTTCTGAGATGCAGCACTGTGCTGATTTGTGTTTGAGGAGCTCCCCGCAGCAGATGGGAGACCCACTCCTGGAAGAGCTGATGAAGACCTACAGGGCTGCTCTGCTGTGCCACAGGCTGCAAAGAGATGAGAATCTTGCCCCAAGAAGAATGGCAAAACCAGCTTGGCTTTGGCACAGACAAACACAGCCTCTCGCACAAAGTGTGGAACAGGAGGACAGCTAGCTGTCAAATTTCAACATCTGGTAAGATACTCTTGTAAAATACCCCAGTAGGCTGAAAAACCAGTCTGAGCTACTAGCATGGATTACCTTGTAAAGACTGAGTGGAGTAGTACCCCTGGCTTTCCATCAGAATCTCCTGGCCAAGTCCTCCTTCAAATCTGAACACCAGGGCTATTTCAGATCCAGGTTGTTTATGTCTCTTGTGCTATGCTCATGCTGAAAACTCCCTTCACAGCCACTGCTGCTGGCAATGACTCAGAGGTAGTTTTGAGAATTCCTTCCAAGAAAGGAGAGGTGACCCCAGATCACACACCTGGTGCTTCACAGGCAACTCAAAGCCCTTCTAAACCAGCACAGAGCTGCCCATGAAATGTGGTCATCTCTAAAATGTCCACCTCTAGCATGGAATCCGCCTTGCTGAAGGCAGAGGCAAAATCTGTCCAAAAACAACACCCCGGAGTGGTAAGCTATATATTTAGGTATTTTGGGCATACATTCCACTCAGTAGGATTTAGTCCCATGATAGTTCAGCCCTGGAAGCTGCACCTTCTAGCTCCACAGAAGTTCATGTGCAGCACCCAGAAACTTTGACAGCTTTCCTGCACCCTCTGGAACCAGCCTATGACAAGTTTCACAATGTAAAAGTGACAGCACTGTTCTCCAAAATTAATACAGACCAGGCAAGTTGCAGCTTTTCAGTTAAATACTAATGTCCTTTTTTTAAAATTGGGTTTTCTATTTTAGAAAAACTAAAATTTCAGACTGTGTGCACATGTTCACTAACTATTCTAATCAGGATTAAAAATATTTCAGAAAACAAACCTCTTCTTGGGAACACCCCATAAATTTGAGAGGTGGAAGGCTGAGCATCAAGGAAACACGCCATTGCTATGTTAGAGCGTTCTCATGCAGGAAGGACTGGCCTCAAGACTTATATTTCCTCTATAAATGCGAAGCACAACTGCAATATCTTTACCACAGGCCATGAAGAAATCGATTTAGCAATCTGAACATAAACTAATGTTTTCGATGCAGCAAACTTGTCCTGTGTAGATCAGAACAAGTACTAGCACAGGTCAGTGACCCGTACCCAAGTATTTGCTTTAATGAAGGTCATAAGAATTTTAGATCAGAACACACTTCAAATTATTTGACCTGTAAATTAACCCTTTACACATTTTAAAAGCAATTTTAGTGAGTTGCTAACAGTTTTTCTAGCTATGATTCAATGTTTTAAAAGAGCATTAATGGAATTGCGTATTAATCAAATCACAAATTTGGTAGCTAACAAACTTCTTGTGAATAAGGAGCTCCAAACTGAACAAAGCCCAATATCACTAGAAAAGAATTTCAGGTGACTTGTTGTTCAAAAGGCATTATGGCTAAACTATTTTCTGAAAGACAAAATAACTATTATTTTCTCTCAAAAGGTGTTTATCTCAGTTTCACTGACCTGCCCGAAAGCTGTTCAGGGCTTCCAGATTGATCTTGGTGTTTGGTGCCACACTGCATAAACATTATTTCTTGTGGATCAAGCTTTCTGTACAGTTCCTCCTTTCAAAATCTGCATTATCGCTTACATTCCTTGAAGCTATTTAACTGTATTCTTTGTACATTAAAACAGCGCCTTTACCGTTTTGAATTCTCTTACATTGCTCTCATACAATGTTTATACAGAATCTTATTGCTCACCCAAAACACTGCTTGTTCCAGTCATAAAGATACACTTCTGTGCTGCTTTTGTAAGGAAGAACTATGGGGAGGGTGATAATATAATTAGTACTGTCAAGAATATTTTACCAGTATAGTCTGCAACCTAAAACAGTGACCTGGATGTTTGTTTATCCAGCACCCAGGTAAATTCTATTGGGGTTTCTTTTTCCTTCTGGACAGTGTACTAGTGGTTGACTTATTTTTCTACAGCAACAGGATCTGGACTATAATCTACTTGGCATTTATGAGCTAAACCTTCTCGTCCTGTAAGAAAAAAGTTTCCCTGAAAATACAGCTACTACTTCAATTCATTCCTCCAGATTGCTGGTTTTAACTGAATTCTTATAACCTAATTAAAAATAAACTTTAGGTTAAGATAGAGATAACCCCATAAAGCAAAACAGGGTTTGGGCCTTAAAAATCAGTGCTGGCTTAGTGCTATGGGTTGCCCTGGCTTTGAAGGAAAACAGGCACCTGAAATATCTCAACTCAAACATTTCTGAAGCACGGTCGCAACTCCTGTTTGTACTGATCAGGGCTCAGTTGGTGTGATTCAGCTTAGACAACCCAATCAGGTTGATTTAGACTTCCCTGAATCAAAATAATGGGGGTTTTGTGTATTCTAAGAGTTAAAAGCTAAAAAAAAAAAATCATAATAATAATTAAAAAAAAAAAGAAATAGTAGATGAGCTTTTTCTAATGCTTTTTTCCTACTATTGCAGGTACAACATTTTCCATAAAAGAAAATCAGTCAGTAACAAGTTACTATTTAGATTTAGGATCTGACGTGTATACCCAGAACGTGAACAGTGTCTGCAACCGGGAAAACTGCAATGAGGTGGAAACTTTCTTCCAAAGGGCTGTCATGAGCAGGCTCAAGCCTGAACACATAGGTGTAGACAGCACCAGAGTCATTCTTTAGAGAATGGTAGAGCACGTTACATCTTCAGGCTGAGAGGCTTGTGCTGGAAAACTAGTCTCAGGCTCTGTTATTTGCATGGACAGAAAAGGAGGTTTAGCCCTGGACATAAATCTCTGATATTTCCTCTCATGCTAATGGCCCTTTTCTTCACCATGACTTGAAGTGATTTGTGGAGTGAGAGGCAGCAGTAATTCATCAGGGGGAGGCAGCTGCCTGCAGGTCACAATGCCAAGTTGTCACTGTTTTCCCCAGTTCTTCACGACATCTTTTAAAAAAGAGGAAAAAATGGTGAAGATTGATGGAAGTTGCCAAATCAAGGTGATGTATGAGCAGGTATTTTGCCTAATTCCCCCATGTTGTTCAGTTACTGAATTTCAGTCCCGACCTTTTTCTTTCTCTGTCTTGAATTTCCCTTATTGCGATCACAGTTCTTTGATACTGCCAGCTCGTACCTGTGCTGGACTGATGTCTGCTTTATGCCCTAGTAACACAGTCACGCTTTCTCACCTCATTTTTTTGGCAATGATTGTAAATTGGTGTTAACAAATCCCTGAGGGGCTTATTGAGTCAATACATTACTGTCAAGTCTTTGTCAAACTTCTCTTGAGACAAGAGGAGTTTCTGCCTAAAGCCATCAGCAAAGACCCCCCTCACCCTGGCTGGGGTCAGTAATGGGTAGATATCGTGTAGATGGCATATCGCTAGCGCTGCACCTATTAAGATTTGACAAGCCCTCTTGAATGCTCCAAAACTGGCCTACTGAACCCTTTCAACAAGCTGCTTGGAAGGATTTGGTCACCCTATGCTGACAAAGTGTAGCCAAAGTGTTGTGTAGTGGCTTTTTTAAGAGAGGGCTTTTTGTAGCGTAGCTGATGTCGCTGTGAGAGCTGGTGCAACTGCAGCGGCGGGAAGATGTCCTGCATCTGCCAGAAAGGGCCTACGAGTAGAGGCACCAGCAGAAAGGGACCCTTGTGTGTACTGCAGCTGTGTGCTATGCTTGTTCCCTCTGACCAGGCTGCAGCAGCACTGCTCTCTACCTGCCTTCGCCTCTCCTTTGTTTCCTTTTTTCCTGAAGGAACACGTGGACTTTTTAACGCTGTAGGAGAATATCACACTTACAAAGCGAGAGGGGTGAATCTTCAAGTGTACACAAACACAGAGACCGACCTCAGTTCCAAAGAAAGGCTTTGAGCTAGAAGAAATTTTACAGATTCCTATGGCTGACTTGCATACATGGGCTATCCTCATACGTATGCAAAAGACAAGAGTTTGTTTGCACCCTCACAAATACACTTGCCTGTGTTTATACATGTGTAAATTTTTAGCATGAATACTTCAGACGTGTAGTGTTCAGATCATACCCATTTGTACTGGAAACCTATCCCTATTGAATTTAAGTTGATTTCTTTAAGGGAAGAGGGAATCAAAATGTGAACAACATGGATACTAAATATAACTACCTCTCAGAATGCACAGTTGTGCCTCTGGTTTGTAATAGCACAGAAGAGCATGTCAGACTCCAGAGCCATAAATTATTGCAATAATTCAAATGAATAAGCTGATTTTATCATTGTAGAAAGTTTCTTTGCTGAGCTAGATGTACAGAGTTGGTTTTTTTCGTGAATATAAATGTCTACTGCTGATGGAAACAGTCAGCTGTCACTACAGTACAAATGCAAATTGCAAACTAATGGTTGAACAATTAAGATCTAGTGCACAGAGCTTATTGCCACTGGAGGACTGTAATTGAATTCCTATTGCTGTCAGACAGGTTGAAAATTACTGTAATGAAGAGCATCAGTTTTCTACTCTACATCTCATTGTTTCCCAGCCAAGGAGAGGTACTGCTAAAGAGTTTCCCACAAATAGATCGAACAGTGTTGGGAAAAGAGGGCAACAAATGACAGAGGACTGCTACCTGTCATTAAAGTGGAAGTAATTAACACTCTTTAGTTTGATTCCCACATGCCCATGAAATCCAGGAATCTAAAATCATGGCTCTTCCCCCAGCAATTCCGCTTGTGTTACTGTGTATGCGCAGCGAAATTAGTGACCAGACAGCAGTATACCCAAAGACTGGGCAACACAGTAAATAATTTGGTAACTCAATATAATTTCTTATACCTCAAAGCCTTTCACAGTGTAATAGGCAGCTCTACTGTCTACTCCAATATATTTTTAAGTAATCTTTGGCTAGACATGTGAAAGCAGATATTTCTTTTGTTAGTACTTTCTTTAAAATGTAAAAGGTGTGTATATACACACATGCATAGCATCTTAACTACAAGAACCCTGTTTGAATGATCTCTAGAATAAGCAAATTTATGGGAGATACATATTGAAGGATACAAACAAGGAAAGATTAGATCATTACTTATTAAAAAAACATGTTAATTGGTGTTGACTCCTGCTTCTTACACAGCTATTCCTGCTTCCGATATTACAGGAAAAGGCAAAATAGGGAGTTGTCCAAGATCTGTTTCTTTGGGTTTCTCATTTGGAGAGTTTTTAGCCCCAAAAAAAGAGCAACTTCATGTTTCCATGTTCTGGGTCATTTTGTGGGGGAAACTTCTATCCCATCTCAAATCCAAGAAATTAGTTTCATAGTCACTGAAGACAACTGGCATGTCCCCACACCCTTCTGTTACCAGTGTCTCTGAGCAAGATGTTTGTATTAGCTGGGCTGGGTCCCTGCACTGGGAGCTGGAAAGGTTGGTCTTCTGAACCATCTCCAGAAACTCTGTGCAGTACAGAAGTACTTGCTGCTCCAAACTTTTGCACACACATGAGACTTCTAACATTAGACAGTGGTAGTAATTTTTCTGCTTGGTATTTGGAAATGACACATAAGCTGTCTGATAACAGCAGTTCTTGCATTCAGAAATATCCAAGATATATCGCACCTTGCAAGAAAAAAGGAAATTTGGGCTGACAGTGTCACTCACACCACTTCTTCTTGAGGTGTACCAGCCTTCCTCCTTCTTGACCTAATGACAATGTAAATGTGCGTATAAAGAACTTGTCTGCTGCTGTTCTGTAAACCCAGAAAAGAATTTGCTCTGGAGATGTCAGCCTCCCTGTAGAAAGGGCACTTCAAAATTTTTCAGCATCTAAGATGCATTGGAGAGTTTATCAACGGGATAGGGCTATTGATGGAGTCTTTTGATTTGATGGAGCCTTTTGATATGAAATCTGTCTGGCCAGGCCTGTCCCAGATGTAGCAGCAGGCTTGAGTTGTGCTTCAGACAATGCAGGTGCAGATCCAGCAGTACAGAAAGAAAGCACCTGCTTCATCTAAGCAACTACAAAATGTTTTGTTAACTAGGTCATAAATGCCATATGTTATGAAGCTTATTTGAATTTAAAATATTGCTGTTGTAATTCTGTCTCTTTAATTTTCAATTATGGTGCTCAGCGTGATTGTGCATATATTTCAGTATATTAAATGTGAAAAGAGAACGAATGTTCTGGAGTATGAACAAGCAACATGCTCAATTGTCCAAGTAGACTAGTCGCTTTACGATTTAAAATAGTGCATTAGAAGAATAAAATTGAGGGCTCTACACAGCTTTTGTATCTATTTTCTGACCCTCAGAGGTCCTGCATGTATTAAATACGTGGCTGTGTATACCCCACCATAAAAATGAAGACAAAATGGCAATTTTCTTGCATAGCCTATAATCTTCCCAGCTCAGATGATGTCTAAGGAAAAGGACTCCTTTATCCAGTGGACTTCCTGAGTATCAGTTATTTTCAGTCTCATGTAGTATGAACTTTCTACTCTTGTGATCCTCAGAGTGCTTACAGCACATTAGTAACCTGGTTTGTAGCTGAATGCATTTACTTTGGACCAGCAGTGAATCTCAGCAGAAAATTACCTGATTGACTATTTTTAACTTTCGTTTCCATCTTGGAAGTGTAACTCTATCTGGATGCTGCACAGTAATTCTGTTGTTACACTGAATATTTAGTACTCTTCAAGAGAATTTAATGTGTATTTATTATTTCTATAGATACTAGCAGTTGATGGGACTATCCAGTTCTTAGTGCTTCAAAAGCCATTAGATCAAAGCAGAAGAGAAGCAGTTCAAAACAGATGTAGTTTTCTTTAAAGCCATCCAGCGCTCTAAAATTTGTGCTAATGCAGAGGTTGTGATGACAAACAGCTTCCTTCTGGCAAAAACCAAACCAATTACAATCTAATAAATGTGCTACACCCCAGCAGCTAAATAATTCATGGTATTGGCAGAAGGTCTCTGTCCTATAAGTCTTTTCAGTCCAATATAGCGAGATGTTAATATATCAGAGGAGAGAGATCCATCTCCCCCCTTATTAAGAGGTTATTGTATGTTAATAGAAAAACACCCCCAGATACAGGGTTTTCCAGCGCATTGTGTGACATGTTTGAAAAACAAAAGCCACATAATCAAGTGCCTCAAATTAAAATGCTCTTACTTTTATAGGATGGTTTCATCCTTGATGAATACTAAAAGTCTAAGCTTTGTTTCAAGTAACAAAGACTGTTTCTGTGCTGTGATGAATGATGTACTCCAAGTGGGTCATTTAACAACAAGCTACACAAAGGCTGGACACTTTTCCAAGCTAATAGTTTTATAACCAGTAATAACCTGATTTTGGCACCTGACATCTCTCATTAAAAAGATCTTTGCTCATGCTGAAAGAATACCAGGATACCTGGAAAGCTCAGCTCTTTCTGGGATCCTGTCAGCTGTGCAAATTATTCCAGGCTGGTGACACCCACCTCAGTGGGAATGGTTGGGGAATTTAAGGCACATACCTCACTTGGTAGGACTCAGCCCATTTGATAAAAGCAAGCATCTTGTTATCCTTAACTTGAAAAAGGCATATTCTATACCAAAATTATAATAGGGTACAAATAGTAGGAAAGAGACATCATGTGAGAAGTCCACTTATCCTAAAAATATTCATCCTGGGTTATAGTGGTGATTTTTAAGAACAAACCAGAGCAGACACCTTGTGGTTGCTTTCGCACTGTGCATCTGCATACGCCTATAACCTTCTGCTTCCCTGGATGCTTCCATGTTGTCTAGTGTTTTCATCCATCGTTTTGTCCTAGTTCCTGAGCTCTGGGATTATGCACCCAGCTCCACCACATCATTATCTGATGACACGAGGGAGCAGGTTATACACGGGAAGTATTTAAAACAGTGAATTGCCACGCTCTTCGTTCTGCTTCCAGCACTAAAAGCTATTCTAGTGCCTGCCAAACCTTCATACTTTACACTCCTGTGCTGATTATTTGCTAGGGAACACCAGAAAACCGAAGCACTAGCCACTGGGAGCTAATTGGTGTAACCTGAAGACTGTTCACTTCCTACTGTGTGGCTTAATCTCTATAAATGAGAAGAGGAAATAATCCCTCCTATGAAAGGATTTCTTATAACTTCCAGCGCATTGGATTAGTTCCACATTGAAACAACATTTCATGTGGCCAATTTACATTAGCACTAAGCCAGTCCTGGCTGCACACTGCCTTACCAGAAAACATCATCTGAGCGATATGAGGTGTGTTTATCAGATGCAATGCGGGCGGCTATCTGAGGGAAAAACTGGCACCACAAGAAATAAGAGGGCTTATTACTGAATGTGATGTCTCAAATGCCAAAATCTTATGTTTTAATTAACTTTTTTTCTGTTCTAGGTCTAAAGACAGATAATCAACCAGTTCTGTTTTCTTATAATACATAAAAAGGCCTCATCTTTGGCAATCTCAGTTTTCCTTTTCTTGAAGGTATTTATACTTCTAAAGGGGGGGTGGGGAATCTCCTTTCAGAACATCTCTTTGTAAAGAGGAAGACAAAGTCTTGTGGATTATCCTTACTTCACCTAGAAAAAAATCCATTAATACTTCTCAGATCCTCTTTTCTTCACCAGATCTTTTTTATGTAAAGGGAACTCCAACACTGTTTAAAACAAGAACACGGGTAGTTTTCAACTGCCATGGGTGCAGTTCTTCTATAAACTTTAAAAAAAATAAATAAAAATACTGTGGTGCTCTTAAAGTCTACAGCAAGAGCCACGATTATAAGATAAAAATGTCAGATCAAACAAACAGATTCAGCTATCGGTTCTGGATGAACTCAAATGCTTATTAACATCACTTAGTATCGACCCCAAGAGAACAATTAAATGCTTTCAGCAGTGAGTGTTGAAAAACATTATCTGTGATGGATTTGTCCTCGTTCTGTGTTTGGTCTAATCAGCACAAAGGACAGCAAAGTAACTATTGTTAACTTCACCACCTTTGTCTCAATTTAAACATGTGTGAAACACTCTGCTCTGATGTCCTCCATCACTGATTTTCCTCAGGAAGATTTTAAAACTCATATTCTGTGCTATGTGCGAAACCACTTACATCATCGCTAACGTTGAGACAAAGAGACAAGTGAGAGAGTTCCTGCTTTTAGTGGATTTGTCCAATTTTTTTGCGAGCAGGAAAAGAAACATTCAGCTTGTTTAATTTTCATCTTGTGTTTTGATCCCACAAACACTTCCATATTAATGATGTATAAAAGTGCATCTTTTGCCTGCTTACATGGCCTAAAATTATGCTCGTTCTTAAGCCATTGCAGAACTGGGACTTAAACAAATAGCATCACTATTAAACTGCTTTCTTCTGCAATAAACACTTTGCAAAGTAAGGTAGTGTTTTCCATAAGCATGAGGAACGTGTGGAAGATGAGGCCTGGAAGTATTAGGCTTCCTTGCCTGCTCACAGAGGAGAATTAATGATTTCAAATCTCTAATATCTTCATTAGAAGAAAGAAGGGATGCTAGATACCGGGGAAACTTCTCATTTCTCGGAGACCAGGAGTAGCTGCTTCCTAGAGCTAGCCTTGTAACAGGTGTCACACCATTTCTGCAGTTTACTGGTGTTTTGTGTAATTATATTGCTTGCAAATGAAAGCTAATTCATTGAAGGCACTTTCAAGATTTTTATTTCATTTTCCTGCCCATTAATGTTAGTTACTTAGACTTTCAAAACTTTTTTTCCCCTCCTCTAAACATCACTATCTTTGTCTCTGAATTTCCTTAAGGCAATGTATTTTCATATTTAAATGGGGATTTTTGAATATTTTTTTTTCCTCTGTGTTTTTTGGTGTGTTTTTTTAAGTGGAAAGGAATTTGACTCCCTTCTAGGACAGTCTGCTGTAAATTTTGCTGAGAGGTAAACAGCAGACAGGTCTCTGTTTGCAAGCTGCTTTTGAAATACAGAGGCAGCCGCTAAGTCTATCTTTTATATTGATGAAGCCCATTACAGGTTGTGTTTAAGAACATGGTTCCTTAAAATGATAGCGTGTCCTTGTAATCTAGTTCTATGCCAATATATGCCACACTATGGTGGTAATATTTCCAGTGACAGTCATCATTTCTTTCTAGGTAAAGAAAACTGTAGTATCTAGTATCAAAGTTCAGTGCTATATCAGAAAGATCCAGTGCAGATTTATAGTGGTCAGAAATAAAACCATGCCAAGACCTGAATTTCAAGCAGTGACTCCAGTATCATGATGCTCGGTGCTAAAATGCTGAGAGTGATGGAATTGTGAAGATTCTCAGAAATGTAATAAATCCTATGATAAGTGGAAGACATCGTTCACTTTCATGTCACAGAGGCTTCTAATTTAGTCATAAATATTTCAGAATTTTTGAAAACATAGTAACATATTGACCAAAGATATTTCAGTTCTTTATTATGTATCTCAATTTTTCTCTCTCCTTTAATACCTGCCAATTCTATACCTCCCTTTTCCCAGTCTAACTTGAGTTAATGCAAAAACAATTGACTGCCACTGTGAATTCATTCCACAATAATCTTGACGTTTTCCAAATACTCAGTGTCTCGTTTTGTCAGCTGTGGTCTGGCTGGCATAGTCTCAGCTGGCCTCACAACTGCTAAAAGAAAATGTTGTATGAAGGTAATGCTTACTTTAGAGATGAAAAGCAGTATTATCCCGCGGAACTTTTTCTCTTGAATGGTCAAAAATACCCCCCAGGGAGGCTCCGAGTGACCTGGTTTTGTACTGACGGTCGCACGTTAAGCACTCCCCCAGCTGTGGTGGCATTAAACCTGCAACTGCGGAATGGAACATGCAGAAAGTAAAGTGAGAGGCCAAGATGCTTAGTGCTTCCAGGAGCTATATGGGACTTCATTAATTTTAGTAGTATATTATACTTCGGTAGGCAAGCTTTACTTTGATCCAGTGACATTTGGTCATTTTGGAACACTGAGCCTTTGAAAGCCATCTCTATGCAGAGTTTCTAGTCCTCTGCTCATTGTCTCCTTTTTTCAGTGTTTCTTGGACGTTAGAGCCTCTCCCAGCAGTGGTAGTGGTGGGAGCACAGTGGTGACCTCAGACAGTTTCAGAAGCGGAAGGGCACAGATTCCTAAAGTTCAGTGTGAAAAATAAAACAAACCACAAAACCAACCCTAGAACTGTTATCTAGGAAAATGTTGTTAATTGTAAACTAGTCTGGCACCTCCTACGCCGCCTCCAGAAGTGCCTGCAGGCTGTACCTGCCAGGCCACACGGGAGCACTTCCATTCCTTGCTCGTTCCAGAAATGGAGGAGCACCCAGTGCCCCAGACAAAAGGTGTCTCAGGAATGTTCCCAGCCAGTGGAGCTATTTTGGGTGATGGAGGGAGCAGGGATGCTATGTTGCGTCCTGCCTGTGAAGACTAAGAGCTATGGTAATGCTTCTGTCACTGGCAATTAGCTCAGTAAGTCAGAGGCTGCCAGTAAAGGCAGTTACTCAGCCTGGCAACAAGCTGTCCAAGCGATTCAGAGGCAAGGAATACTCTGAAACTTCACAGAAATCCTTGCAACGATCCTGCATCCGTGTCCTTCCCTAGGGGGGAGCAGGGCTGGAGTGCGTGCGGTGTGCAGGCTCCTAGTCCTGGAGGTGACAGTAACGTGTCACATGCCGAAAGCATCGTTATCCTTCGGGGGGGAAATAATGGAGTGGGATGTGTTTTCCAGCCAGTAATCTTCTTCTGTCCTGCCAGTCTCTGTTAGTCACTGTGTGTGCCAGTGGGCAGTCCTAGTTCTTTGCCCCAGCAATAACTGTAAAATTAACTTTGAGATGTTCAGAACAGCTTGCAGGGATTTAGCCATGTAATTTCTTCTGACGTTAGTGGGAGATAGATGATTAAAACTTAGCTCAGTGGCCTGAAATTGTCCCTGCTGGTGTTGTGTTTTCACCTTATACTGGCACCAGTGATGCCTCAGCATAGCCAGGGCTGTCAGAGTCAGATGTGCTCGAAGGCGGAGAGGTGACCTGCTACTTTTGCCTGTTGCAGAGGTTTCTCATCCTGCTTGTTCTGGGCACACTGAGTGGGAGAGTCTCCCTTACAGAATGATGATTGATGAAGCAGGAGGTGGTGCAGGAAGGAAGGAAGATGGATGAAGGGGAAAGTGGAGGAGGAGCGACTGGCAGAGCATGAGTTGTGGTTCCTTGATTTTATTCAGTTGCAGCTTAGTCCTGTTTTCTCTAAAGAAAATTTCCGATGGACTGCAATATGTACCTGTGTGGCCGCCTCCCCCAATGGCTGCAGTTAGCCAGAGAAAAGCTGGGTAATTTCTAAGGCTTTAATCTTTCATTTGTATTCTTCATAAAAATAAATGTAGATCGAGCAGTCAAAAGGGAATGCAGAAACACCAGGGCAAACCCTTAGGAAAAAGAAGTGTCCTACAACAACTCGGCTCCTATTCCCACTCATGAAAAGTGCGTGTGTACTGCTTTGGGGGGAAATAAGCCTCTTTCAGCTGCTATGTGTTCCTGGGAAATGCATGCTGCTGCTGCCCTAGGGGTTGTTCACAGCAGTTTCCAGTCGTTACAAATAACAGGCAACACAACTCTGAGGAAGACTCAGAAAGGTTGCATAGTCTTTGCTCTCTGGCTAGAAAAAAATCCAGGACTTTGAAATACTTCATTCCTGGGAAGCGTTTTGATTTAAAATTTGCCCTTTTGGTGTAATTCAATTTCAGCAAACCAGAAGAGTATTGGAGAAAAACCCTCCAAGCAATTTCTTTCTCTTCACTCAGTAATAAAAATTAATGTCATCGCTGGTCTTCATTTCGAAGCAGAATCATAAATCTATAGTTATATGAATGTTGCAAGCACCATATACATTATTAATTATCTGTAATAGACACAGTCTATTTTATATTTTTGTAATACAGTCCCATCTCTCCCATCATATCATCATAGTAAAAGTAATTTCAGAGTTAATATTCTTAATTCTAGGAGAACGAGAAACAGGAGGTCTTCCCTTATGGTTTTTAACCCTACAATATATCTTCCTGAAGAAAAGGCGCTTAGTGCTAGGAGCAACTAGCTGCGACGACTTCAGGAGTTATTTTTGTTCTTCTCCCATCCTGGAGAGCATTCAGCTGCCCCCTGTCTTGAAGGCTCTCTATGTTAGCTGCCTGCAGCCCAGGGGCACTCGTGGCAAACGTCCGTATGTCCTGAGGACATAAAAATGCCCTGGCCACATATGTCCTCCCTAACTGTACCGCAGTGGGGGCTGTCACCTCCAGCTCCCACCTGCCAGTGTTCAGGGCTATCGAATTCTGATCTGCTCTAGCTGATTCCTTTGGCATCTTAGCTAAAATTGGAGGAAGAGAGGGGTAGTTATGCAGTTTGTAATGCAAAGTGAGGCATTCACTTTTAGGATAATGCTTCAGAATATGTTCAGTGGATTAGTTGTTCTGTTCTTCCTGTTCAAAATCATTTAATATAACCACGTTGGTTTATCAGGAAACCAGTGAATAGCAGTAAACATGAATGTTAAAAAAAAAATAAAATACAATTACCTGAATAATAAGAATAATCTAAGGACATAATAGATTTCATCAGAGAAACTTTTTGTCAGAATATCTTGCTAGAATTTTCTCTTTAATATATTAGAATGTTTGTGCTTAATTATCTGTGGTGATGAGCAAGGTCTGTGAGAGCTATTATAGAGACATTATTAAATTTTGCATCTACCCGGTAAAGAGATAATGATACCAATTACACGTATGAGTTCCAGTTTTGTAAACATTTCTCACTAGAACAATCATCTAGCAGGACTTCAGATTCTTCAGTTAGCTTTATGCCATCAATTGTAAGACACTAACCAAGCACCCATTTACAGTGATAACAGATTATACAACATAAACCACTGTAGCAGAACAGCGCGTTTGCAGTGGTGTTCTGGCTGGTTAAACAAAGGATGGGTTAAGATGTTGGAGTGGAAGAGTATCATTTAAAATGCACTCAAAGCATTGTAACTCTCATGGACTTTTAATTGTCCATGACGACTTCACTTCCTAATAGCCAATCTGTGCCTGTAAGTCACTGCTTGCTTCTCTCTGACGGCGTACAACTTGATTTTTCTTCTCATTGTGTGGTGGTCCCCCAGGCAGCACTCTGGCAGCTCTGTGCCACAGCTACTTGGTTTCTTCCCTTGAAAGTAAAAAAAAAAAAATTTAAAAAAATCTATTGTTCCCTGGGCCTGCATAGGATGGAATTAAATCTTTAAAGAATTTGGCATCCCTGTTCAGGAGGTGCAAGGTGCAGCATGCCCAGTGCCTGGCAGCTCTCAAAGGTCAGGGTCTCACTTGTGCTGGCATTATTATGCGTTTGAGGCAAAGGCAGGTCAGTGATCATCACTCTGCTCCTAACGTGGAACTGAGCTGTGTCCTCAGACTGGGATACTTCACTAGTTAAAATGCATCTGCTCCTGCAACATCTACTCCGTGGAAACAAAACAGTACCTAATCTTCTAAACTGTGAAGTAAACTGTCACAGTTTGAGTTCCTCTTACAAACACAACACATATTGTATTAGTTCAGGCTTGTTTCACAGGTTAAATGTTTATGAGCTCCTCGTGAGTACATTTTGCTGAAACAAGCTTTGACAGTTGCTAAAGAGTTTCAGTGATAAGAATCAATTCTCCGTGATTCAGACTGTGCCTAGGCATATTAGAACAGGAGAACAAAGTTTGTGTCTCACCTGATAATGATGAAGTGTTCCACTTTTGTATGAATTTTGGTTTTGTTAACATTTGGATTAGGGGTTGTGAAACGATGTGAAACTTTGGGTGGTAAAACTCTGCATAGCCTGTTTGCTGATGAAAGAGGACTGTACAGAACTGTAGGAACCCAGAAACAGCAGGAACTCCCACAAAGCTATCTATACATAGCAGACATTAAGGAGACATCAACGAGACATTGAGGAGCCATCAAGGAGACATCTAGCAAACATCTGCATGATTGATTGTTAGGAGAGGTTGCATCAGAAAAGAGGCCCTGGCTTGTGCTCAAGAATGAGGATTCAACTAGAGGACATCGATAAAGAATGTATAATGAGGAAGGTCTATAAAGGCTGTAACCATGATACCTCGCTCACCTTTGTGAAATGACTCGCACCTGCGCCCAACGCTGTAATAAAAGAATGCCTTGCGTTCTAATACCTTGGTCTTAGAGAGTTATTGATCCAATATTTCGGTAACGGTAACCTGGGCAAGAGGTGCTTTCCTCTCAAGAAACAAGTCAATCTGCAGAAGCCTATTACAGAGAAACACCCAAACAATTAATATAATCTTTGTTTATTACCATGATTCCCATTGGAGAGAAGAATAGCAAGAGTTCTTATTTGGCAGAGTTACTGGTATCCTCCACCCAGAAATGATAAACTGAAGAAAAACTCTGACCCTAAGCCAAAAGTTGGGGTTAAACATCTCTGAACCCTGGAAGCTCACAACAGGGTTTCAGTACAGATTGTGGTTTTCTGGTTTGGGAAATTGTCTGGGCAGAAGGCCTATAGCATATTACAAGGACTTATTTTCATCTGCCCACTTTCTTCTTCTCCTTCTATCAGGAACTTTGTATTTTCTCCCACTGTATTGTGTCTGGCCACAGAAGGAGCAATCCAGGCCATCTTGAAAGCAAACTCAGTTCCCTATTTCAATATTTTTCGTATTTTAATAGGAAAATGTGAAGGAATCATAATTCATATAATTCCTGCGCTTAATCTGTGTGTATATTTATGTATATGTAAAATCTATAGCAGTACATGTGCTGAAACCACTTCTTGTTGTCACCTATGGCCCCAGCATCCTTTTTTGGAGAGCTCGTCTCCTCCCTCTTTCCTTATTTTGAACGAGGAGATCTTTGGGACAGTGATTTTCCTCACTGTGGCATTGTCTGTTCCCAAAGATAATACAGGAGGCAAAGGTTTATTTTCTCATAAAACATAAAAGGTAACGATAATAATAGCACTGGAAGGATAACAGCATTTCTGCTTATGTGTTTGCCTGTCTTTTGTACTTATTATGGGCACTCACTGCTCTGACACTCTTGTGAGTTTTTGCTGACAAAAGGCTACGTGATTTGACTGGGTGTCACTGCTGTGCCCCAGCCAACCACCCTGGCTCTGTGGATTACCTGCAGAGTCGTGGGCTGTGGATCAAAGCAGGATAAGTCGTCTGTAGAGAAAGGTTCAGGCCTGAATTTGGAGAAAAACGTACGCAAATGTGCAGTAAGCTGAGATGTCTGTAACACTCTCCAATAGTCTGATCCTCAGCACTGTGGAGGCTTTCACATACTAATCAGTGTCAAATGAGATGATCACCTTGCCTCAGACCAAATGGGTGAATTCAAGTTTGAAATTTCGTGGTGCCCTCTCAGCACCTTGCAGATTATCTTACACATAATGGATAAGAAATTTATTTAGCATAAATTGAAAAGTTAATCAACTGGACTTGTGAGTTTGTGCTGTGTACTTTCCCCTCTATAGTAATGGACTTTGCAGCTCATTTAGGATAAAGGGGTTGCTCTAGCAATCAGCTTAGCTCCCACAATGGCACTTTTGGTCTGTAAAGACTACCAGAAATTCATTAATAGTCCACTAAATTGTTGTCAAGGTATCCCTTCAAAACAAGATTGGAATGCTAGTGAACTCATTCTGATCCGAATTAATTGGTTGCTGTTTTGCTTGATCTTAATCAAAGGTCTGCAGTGAGCTGCATGCATTAATTACATCTATATATTGCATGCAAAGTGCATTTGATAATTTCTTGTCTACAAGTATAAGGTTTGATGTGCAAGGAGGCTTCATGACAGTGTTGGGGTTTCACAGCCAGTGTCTGTGCTGTTTAAACTGGTGTTAGCAGCTACTCGCCCCTCAGCTTCCCCAGGTGCTGTTTCCACAGATGCACTTGTATGGTTACGTGAACTGCTTATGTGTTTGTCACCTAAAAACCGCTCAGGTACATTGTCAGCTTGGTGGGAAGGGTGGTTATGCTCCACAAGGACTTATATGTGGGGTGCAGACAGGCAGTACGTTTGTCATTGTGACGGCGTCTGTGTGAACCGAGTCTGAGAGGCACTAACACCCTCACAGGAGTGAGGAGGGAAGAGCCTTCTCTTCCTGCCTGACATGAGGAACAGCGGGTACAGGCAGAAGGGAAGCACGAACCTCTGTAAACACTGAGTAAGAAGTATGAGAGTGAGTTACCTGAGACATGGTGTTTCCCACTAACTGCAGTCAGAGTACACAGAAACGCTTACCTCCACACGAGGGATATGTACACTGGGAAAGCTTGTTAACTGGTTGAAGAGTGGGAAATTAAACCCTTTGGGACAGGAGACTGATGTGGTTTTGTTTCACTTGTCCTCTGTGCCTCCACATACTTTTGAGTGTTGGGTATAAATACTTTTCTCTTGCTTTTCTTTCAATTTGGCATTCGGGGGAATTGGCTAATGTCAAGACACTGCATGGCCTGAGAGATGGCAATCTGGTAATCACGATGCTGGGTGCAGCTCAGAAGTACCCTGTTCCCCAGTATTTTCCTCCAGGGTGTGCAAAGGATAATGGGCTGCATTCCCCCTTCAAGTGCAGGGCCAAGACTGCAAAGGTAGCAGCAGGAATGAAAGAAATGTTGCCTGGTGACCACTGGTGTCAGAAAATCTTCGTTGTGTAGACAGGTAGATCTCATGATTGAACCCGAAAGATCTGAGAGTAACCTGAAACAACAGAACAGCTGACTTCTGGGTTGGATGCTCTCCTGCAGCCTGCAGCTTTTTAGGCAGGAAAATAAGAAAGTGTCAGTGGATTAGGAAAGGAGCAGGACCCTCTAATCCATCCAAAATAGGTGATAAGACCTGCAGAGCTGTGAGGTTACAGAATCCACTCTGGAACAGTGATGCACCCTTTTTGCTATGCACAAGGAAGGACTGCTCCCATATATCCTTACTTCAGTGGCCAGCCCCAGTTCCTGGGTGCTGTAAGGGATGACCTTTCCCAGAAAAAGATTTTAACTGGCAAACCTAATTTTTGGTGACTGTTATAAACTGTCACTCGGAAAGGAACACACTTCCTTTAAATCACAAATACTATTGAAATAGTGGCAGTCCAAACTCCTAATCCCCCTGTCACCTAAGACGAACTTTGCTCCAAGATGAATGTCCTTTGGTCCTGTGTATTATTTTATGTATGGAAATGAGTACAAAGTTTCAAAAATAGCTATTCCAAAAGCACAGATTAATAGAGCTGCCACTCTTCTCTGCATTAAAATTGTGTTAATGTTAAAATTGTGTTAAAATTAATGTTCTTTCTGGTCTTGTAAGAGGCTACACTTTGCATATTTCTGTAGAAAGGGGCACATCCAGGTGATCAAGCTTTAATTTTAACTAATATCATGCTAACTTGCCACTATGCCTAGTGATTTGTACGGGGGAAAGGAAGTAGAAGAGAGCATAAGAAAAAGTGATACAACATCCTTCAGCTTAATATAGAGTGTGGACTTAGTCCTTTAAACTAAAGCCTGCAAACAATTAGTAGAGACATCCAAAAGATACGACATTTCTTTTCTGTGCAGTGTTAACACTGACAATTTTATCTTAGCAGCATACAAAATTTAGTGTTAATAACAAATGAAACAATCTATTCTAGAACTAAAGACTGAAAAAAAAAAAACAAAAGTGGATTTTCCATAGAGGGGATACACAATAAAAAACATGTCAGGGAAGAGCAGGGAAGTACTGTTGCAAATGTCATATATTCAGAAATCACATTTACTGTATAATATCCTTTTAATTTTAGCGGTGTCTGAAAACAACTAAGAAAAGAAAACACATTTATACATACATGGGGAAAACGGGACACAAAGCACCAAATTTGGACTATAAAGCCTGCCTTGAACTACTTTGTGTCTTTGCAATATAATGCTCACATACAGTCTGATACACCTACACTGGTTTATACCTTCCTTGGTAAAAGTCCCATTTGCTGATATATATGCAACTAAATGAATGAAGACAGTATAACCTGGCCCATGTCAGACTAGAAGATCTTCCTACTTGCTAGAATAACTATCATCATCAAGTAGTTCTAATAATTAAATTTAATAGGATTAATTATATTGTAACATCATTTTAGCCACAATCCTAAAGACGAGCATGTGAATGTGATATGCTGAACTCCATCAGTCTCTTGTCAAAGCTGGAAAGACCTCTACCAACAATATATTTATCAGACCTGGTGCAAACATTTTTGGCCAAGGGAATTGCTGTGTATTTCTGACCTGTATTACCCCTGCCAACCCTACAAAATAAGAAACCGTCTCGGACAGAAAAGCTCGCCTTTCTTAGTCTTTCCATGATAAGATGCAGAGAACAGGGTAAATAAGGCGAGGAAAGAAGATAACATGAAGTTTCCAGGCTCCTTGTTGTGTAGGTTTGACATCTACTTTGGTCAGAAATCCGTTATGAAACAGTTGCTGTTGGCTGCATAAACATTGCATGAGCTGCTGGGTTCAGAGTTTTTCACAAAATGCTCAGCGATGCTCCTTTGACTTAATTCTTCCCCTTCATAGCTAAGTGATCCTGTTACCCCTGTGAAATAATATGTTTACAATTTCAGGAAAGCAGAGACTGTTGGAGGAATGTTGTGAGTCCTCATCTTAGTGAGGGATGCCTTTGCACTTCTGCAAAGTCTGTGCTGTGTTTGGAGACTTCAGTAGCTGCTCTTTCACAGGGAGAGCTGTAACCAGCAATGCTTTTGTTGCCCTGAAGAGGTGGGTGTTATGAAGCAGAAGCTTTGCATTTGCACCTCTTGGAGTGTGATGGAGAATGAGGAAGTATCTCCTGTTATTTCATTTCACTGTATCTTCTTCTTCCTTGCATGAGCTTATAGAATATTCTACATGGATTTGCAAGCCTCCTCCTAGTTTGGCTTTCTCCAGCTGACAGTGTCCATAGTCATGAAAGATAAAAGCTGCTCTGAAACAGATTAAACCACTCAAATCTTATTACATATTTTCTTCCCTCTAGCATGTGATTTTTAGCACTGCACATACAAAGCATCACAGACTGCCAATCTGTAGTCTCTTGCTGGTGGTAAGAATGAATTGGATTGGCTTTTCTTGGTGGAATGAGACAAAAACAAGACACCTAATATCCCAGCCCAGAGTGTGTACTCTATGTTGGTACACTGCTGAGCACTTAGTGACTTCTGTGGGACTATGTATATTACCAATACTGATCAATGTGAACGAAGGTTCTGCACTTTGCAGTGATAACGTCTGCACTGTGTGTGTGCTCTGCTGGCTGGTTCCTTGGGTGATTACCAGCCTTGAGGGAAGCACACGCTGATGTACATCCCATGCATCCTCCAGACCCAGGACTTACTGAAGCACTTTGCCACAACCTCCTGCCAGCACACAAGGAGTCCCATCTTCCCACGCAAGGAAGATGTACACGTGAGGACCAGGGCACATAGTAAAGAGCACCACTGGTATCTGTCTAAGGAGTCATCCTGGTCTGCTGCTGGCCTAAAAAAACTGATGCCAAGAGTGGTACAGCCAGGAGAATTCGCCTGGGTGGAATAACACGTTGTCCGATACAAATTTTCCTGCATCAGAAAACAGAGCAAAGAACCGAGCCCGATGCTTAAAGAAGTTGGAAGGAACTGCCTTTTAAAGAACAATTCAGTAGAGCCAGGGAGAGCAATTCCTCTCTGCCTGGGTGCAGAAAGGCATGCGCATGTTATCTTGAGCAGTTACAAATCAATCAACCAAACAACATCCCAACCCCAAAAAAAACCCCAAGACCACGGGAAAAAAAAAAACAATCACCCCACAAAAAAATGAAAGCAATAATAATTCAAAAAGCCCTAACAATGATTCTGTTTTAAGTGTTACTCACACTGTTCAGCAAAGGGAGAAGCAATTTAGCAGACCACAGGCCAATCTGATCACTTGCCATGCCATGTTAGCCTGTTCTCCTGGAAGGCTTCTATGCACACCGAGTAACTGTTCTTTTAAAATACTAAAATGTAATTCACTGCTGAGTTTCTTCTTTGTGCCTTAGTTTCTACTTAGGGTTTCTAGCCATTCGGAAGGGAAGGCCTCCATATTTTCCCCCATGCAAAGGTGGCATCATTATATGTAGCTATTTTGTGCTCTTTGACCTTTTTAACAAGTAATGCTTGAAAAGGAGGCTGGCTCTGACTATTGTATGTAGTAGTCTCTTGTACTGACGTTAGTGAGAAAGCTCCTCAGTCCAACTCAGCAGTGATATTGCTGATATGCCTTTCATACAAGGTGCTTCATCCCTCCTTACATTCAGATTGATGGACTTACTGGGATTATTCCCTCTGGGCTAATAGGTACCATTTCTTTGTAGGTAGAAAATTTAAAAGGAGTAGTACATTTGATTGATTTGTTCAGGAACCAGGTGTGATTTTTGTGAATGCATTTGAAGAGTTGGATATTTAAAGCTAATTGCGTATTTAAGTGCTGAGCTGCACTGAGATTTAACTTTAGCACTGAGGGCCAGATGAACCAGCAGGACACACAATGGCTAAACGCTAAGAAAGCAGTACCACCCTGTCTATTCAACTTCTACCTGGGTTTTGTTCATGGCTGTGTTTTTACCATCTTTCTGCCCCTAAAAGTTCCTCCCTGCAAACAACCTCATTAATATCTCAAACTGAACTTTGAGATTAAACAGGTCACCTAGAGAAATTGTGGATGCCCCATCACTGAAACTGCTCAAAGTCAGATTGGACAGGGCTTTGAGCAACCTGACTTAGTGAAAGATGTCCCTGCCCATGGTGGGAGGGTTGGACTAGATGAGCTTTCAAGGTCCCTTCCAGCCCAAACCATTCAATGATTCTATACAACTTAAGATTTTAAAGAAAAGTTGTTATGCCTTCAAAATTCGGTCTCTCTTGTTAGCATAGTACTAGTGACAAACATTCTCCTGCCTGGCGTATTTGCCATACTGCAGACACTTTGGCAAAACCACAGGCTTGTAGAGGCAATGAACTTGAGGTTGATTTACTACTGGTGAGATTTGGCTTTGGATTATTTACTTGCTTGTGTGTGTCCCCTTCTCTCTTGGACAGCCTGTCTGTTGTCTGCTGTGGTCTTGTCTCTAACATTTTCCTGGGAAATATTTTACCTGTTCTTTCTCTCACTTAACCTGAATGTTTGCAAAAGATTTTCAGGGAATGACATAGTAGACTTGACTGTGTCTTGGGACAGAGGAATAGACTAGACATCCTTTTAAAATCCTTTCTCACCCCATCTTTCATGATTCCATGAATTTAAGACTAAACTGCATTTTTAGTGAGACCCTTCATGGGTCAGTAAATACAGACTTAATTCACAATCGTTCCTTGCCAGGATAAGTGTTAAGCTGTGCAACGCCACATGCTTATTAGAATGCAAAGACCACTATTATCTGTTTAGACATTTTCAGTGAAAGACAGACATGGACTAATTATTTTTCAGAACAGATATTTGTTGCAAAAAAACCCCCCAACCTTAAAACCAAGAAAGCCTCCAGCAAGTCACTCAGTTATCAGTGGCTTTATGCTAAAACCTATGCCAAAAACTACTCAATTCCATTCCAGTAACACCTACCAAACGTTGCGTATTCTTTGATATGTGAAGAAAGTTAGGGAAGTGCTGTAGGAAGAGAAGCTAGACCAAAATATTTTCCAGTTTATGGTGTAAATCTGCAGCTGAGGACATAAGCATGAGTAGGGTGCATACAGATGTGTTATATCATGACATTAAAAGAATACATGTATTTAGCATAGTCATCTGAAATCATTCACACTTTGTTTCATGCAGTTATTTGATCGTCATCTCTTATAGGAACATTATGCCTATAACCATTATATTTAGCTTTTATATAGTCCATTTTATATATGTCAAACTGGAATAAATTACCAACTGTAGAGCTATGTGTAAGGGGCAAGTGCAGAACTAACACCACTGCAGTTTTCTGTCACTGCCATGTTTCTGTTCTGACACTTTTTTTCAGAGTTATACCAGATCAACGTACCTTGAAGAGTCTAATTTCGTTTTATTCCTGTCCATAATTGTTATAACTGGGATGAATGTGATCAGTACTTTCAGGTAATTGTCCTACAGTAGTTTTTAGTGCTGTTTCTTAATTGTTTTCTTGATTTGCTTTCTGAATTAAAGCTACTTTAAATATCTGTACTCCAGCGAGTTACGATTTAACAGTAAGGTTCACTCTACGTCTTGCAAATCTTTCTACTTCTCCTTTGAAGCACTTTCCTTCATGTCTAGACTGGTACAGCATCAATCTTTCACACAATGCAGGGCCTCTCTCCCTGAAAGAAATGCCTACTTTTCACTCAAAGAATCCATCTAGGGAGACAGAAAATGGGTTTGGCAGTTTTGGGCAAGAGGTCTCAAGAGCATCCGGCTAAGTAGCCCCCTGCTATTGTGAAAGTGTGAAGACAGGTTCATCTGACAGGGTTGTGGGGAGACAGAGCTGAGTAGAAGCGGGGAGGGGAGAAATCACATTCACTAGACTGCTGCTCCAGCTGCTCAGACACGAAGGTGTCTGGGTTGCAGATAATCAAGCACAGCCACATTCTCAGCTCTGATTAAGAGGAAGAAAAGGATGTTTCAAAAATCAGTCCTGTCTGCCACCTACATTTGCTCTCTCCAAATTCCAGGAAATAGATTAATTCAAATTCTGCTAATAGATAGCAAGAGCAGAGTCTGTGTTATGACAGTGTACCACTGCATAGGGGGTGGCAGAAACCATCCACCCCATCCACAGCAGGAGAAGAATGAAAGAAGAATCTTCAAGAATTAAAAAATATGGAAGAAAGGTCGTAACAAACACAAGCTCCTCTGATCCTGTGCCGGTCCACTGCGCAAGAGCTGTGGGTAGAGAGATTTGTCCTCTTTCTGAGGATCCCCACAGCCAAAGAGGCATGGGGTGGAGCACAGAGGAATCTGCAGAGATGCCTGCAGGTGACGTTTGCACAGGGATGAAGAGCTCATGGCAAATATGACAGTACAAAAGCATGCCCTTTGCAAGCTGCATCCCCACCATGCAAGGAGTAACCACCCCATTCTGGGTGAAGCAGTTTTTCCTTCTCCTTGTGAGAAAAATGGCACCCAAAGATTTTCTAGTCAGGCAGACTCCGTTTTCTCAGCCCGCCTTCCTGCAGGGGTATCCTGGCCGTGGGGCTGTGGAAAGCTGAATCAACGCTGAGCCTGTACAAATGAACTGTAATTGTTGTTGCTTGATCTCTCGCCTTGTGAGGACACCTCAGCTCACTGTGTGTCTCGGCTACCATTCATGAGCCTAGCTTCTGATTTCTTGGCAATCATCATGCTAATTATTCATTTCTTTCCTGCATATGTATACGCATTCCCAAAGTCCCAAAATAAGACACCTCAGCGATGTGAATAGGAGGCATGTAGGTAAGTCCTAGTCTACATCATGCTCCTGAATATTTAGAAGGTAATTTGGAAATGGAAAAAAAAATGCAGCTCACTAATGAGTTATAGCTCAAGGTTTGCAAGTCACTTATGCATATATATTCTGCCTGTTGATCACTAAGGAAATTTGTCATGTACAGGTAGGATCAGAAGAGCTCTGGATTTAAAGACTCACTGCCCTGCAGAGAATGTAAATAAGAAAGGCAACCTTTAATCATATTTATTAAAAAAAGAAAATCACCCCAAACATTCTTCCCACTACTGATGAGATTTCTTTTTAGTTTTAAAGTTCTCCAATAGAAAAATAAAACAAGGAAGAGGGATATTCTTACAGGCATTACTCTCCCTTGGGGAGAGCGATTCAGAGCAATTTGATCAGTACAAGCTATTAATGAGGTTTTCTCTTCAAATTCCCTCTTTCTCCTTTCCTGGAGAGACCTTATTCTCTCATCCTGAGCCCTGTAAAACAGCACAAAGAACAATTACAAACAAAAGATTAAAATCACAGCATTAATAGCCCAGGAACTGCCTCACTCATGTGGCAAAACTCCTGCTGGCAGGAGCAGTGTGACTTCAGTGACCTCTTAAGCAGTATCTTGGTTGGAGGCATGTGGAGGTTGCTCCTTCGTTATGGAGCAGATCAGAAAGATGATATGAAAATCTTCCCAGCAGCAACTGTCTGCTCGAAGAATAGGAGATGGAGTAAGAGCTGTCTGGCCTGTATCTTCCCTTTTAGAGGTCTTAATTGTGCTGAATTCAGTGTTCTGGAAACCCTCTAGGCACCCTTCAGTCTGCATTAGGTTTCTTGCCACTGAGTTCTATGACTTCCTTGATCTGCAGCCCCGTTATGATCTCATGAGACAACCCTGGGACTCTGCCAGCTGCCTGCTAACACCATTGTGGCGTGGAGCAGCTGAGGTAACACACCTTGGGGCAGCAACTTCTTGCCCTCTCTGACCCTGGCATCATCCCGGGGCAACACAAGGGACTGGCTGGATTGGAAAGGACACGGCACTCATAACCATCTACCCAACTTTATACCTGTTTGTGTCAAAAATTATTTTTAAGGGGCGTCTGTGTATGTCGAGGGGGGAAATGTTTCTGGTAGAAAAGCACAGAGACAAGGGTGTCTCACCTATTTCTAGGCAGAGCTGAGGCAGTAGCCAAGAGCCACCTCATCCTCTCCCTGTGGCAGCACGGCACTGCGTGGATCGAGTTTTGCTTTGATGCTGCCTGTCTGGCAGTCCTGGCTGGCTCGGCTACAGCCTTCCTCTGCTGAGCAGAGGAGCAGCACCATCCTTCATGGGTAGACGTCCCTCTGATCTGTACAACTGCACAGGTACTACCACAACATAAGTAATTCGCTTCTCGCAAGGGGGTTTCTGGTGTTAGACTAGTCACGTGAAGCAGCATCTGCTACGGGCAGGGTGGCAATCTTTTGCTTCTGGAAACTAAGACTTATATGCTGTACGAGACCAAGTTGCTCTCACCACACCACAGTTTTGGCCATGCTAATGACTCAGCCTCTCCATCACTCCAAAGGACTCCTTGTATTTCTTCATGGCTCTTTTCTTTCCCTGTGATAGAGAAGTGGACTGCCTCCCTAAGAAAATAAATAAATTAATAAATTTCCTACACACTCTACCTGTGTAGGAGCAGCAGCACTGTGGGAGATGATATTTACATGAACTTCATGAATATTTATAGTAATATTTATAGCTTTGTTCAGCAGGAGGCTTGATCAAGTCAGTAGTATGTCTGGGGATCAGTCTTCAGTATACTACTTTTAACAAGAATAATTTGCATTTAATAAAGGGCTTGAGGTAGCAAGTTTCAATCCAGAACTGAGTTTTCTCGACATTTGGGGAAATATTTGGATTAGGGATTTTATTCCACATCCATTTTTACTAGCAGTGATGGAATGAAAACAAAGATCTCAATCCAAAGAAACAGACTGACAGGAACAGTGTGAGAATATGCCAGAAAATAAAGGGGAAATTTTTCCTTGTAGTCCCTACAGCACAGATGCTGCATAATTAATGTTGGACCCTGATTATTTTGGTGACTGCCTTCCTCTCTGCCATAATTACTGTGGATAACTAAGACGGGCAGTTGGAGAAGCCTGGGAGTCCTCCTCTGATGCATTGTAGGTGTGGCATACCTGTTAACTCCACCTCTCCTTCTCCACAAGCGTAAGTGCTCAGGCTGCCCCGGGCATCTCATGTGCAGCCGAGCCTGGAGGGAGATGTGGGGCTGGCTGGGGGTGCCTGGGGGTGCCAGGCTGGGAAGGCGGAGCTGCTCTGGGCAGCGCTGTGCCAGCACAGCCAGGCCTTGGTGCACAAGGGGTATCTATTGCCTACTTAAACCCGTGCCAGTAAAATTCCAGGTGAAACCCTCCCTGTTACACCAGTTATCTCCTAACCAGACGTGTCTTCAACTGGCTAGCTCACTCTTCAGTGCTGAGCTAGCTAGAGAGAGGTACAATCAGTTTTTCCCTAAACTGAGGTGTCTGAGGAGGAATCGGTGCTCTGATTTCACCTGTCCCCAGTCATGTGGCTTCACTGAGATACTATTTAGAACAGGGCAGATTTCAGGACCATCCATTTAAAGGGACCCTTCTGCCACTGCAGAAAGCGCAATACTAACTTGGCTATAACTAGTTATAGGCCCAAGCCTCTCCACAAGACGTTGAAAGGCCAAGGATTTAAGAGAGGCAGAGTGACTTCAGCTGAAGATGATGAACAGAAATAGCTCCAGGACAAAGCACATCAGGAATCTTTCATTCATCCTGACCTCTGGGTAATTTTGGGGAAGGGATTTTTACTCTTTCAGGTTCTCTTCTATCATCAAAACCATCAAAATTTTCTATATCCAGTCACCACTCTTTCTCATGATTTTGTTATTTCATCTGTTGTTTTAGCTGAAATTTTTTTTTTCAGAGAATTAACATTCTACTGGCAGCAGTATCCTGCCTGGGCAGCTGTTGTGTCTACAATGGGATCTGCCTGATGTTGGTTGTTATTGCTTGGAAGCATCAAACTGTGACCACTGGAAGTGGTATTATAGAGGAATTAATAATCCATGTATTATAAGCAACACCATACTACTGCATGCCCTGAATAATTTGTGATGCATGTGGTTTCTACGCATCATTTCCATCTCGTATGGCTGGTTTCACAGAGCAACCTGCTGGGACTCAACTGTCCAGGTTCCTATCTCTTGCTCTGGTTTTGGTGACACCGTTCCATTTTTTGAGTTTTGCTGCTAAAGCCAGCTGCTTTGCCATGAAGTATGGTACGACAAGGCCTTCTGTGTATTATTATTACACTTAGTGTGAGCCATAAATATTTGGATCTACAGTTACTTCCAGCCATTTACAGATGGCTGCTGAGTTGCCATCTACTGGCATAAATGTTACAATAACTTTACTAAAAAACATTTACAGCTAATTTCAGTGTATATGCTTGTGGTTTTAATGCTTTCAGCTAGAAAAACATGAACATAAGGATTGTATTAGGGAGTCTAGAATCAAGTTTGAAACAGCAGTTACAATTTTTCTGGATAGGCATTTCTTGTTGAGCTTGTTTCTATATTTTGCAATCATTTCAAGAATGGCTCAGCAAAATTTAAATGAAGGGTTCACTGAGGTCTGACCTCACTGAGATGAAAGGAGGAGGAATAAATAGAGGATCTGCATCTGTAGGTGCTTGCAAACTACTGAAACCTTGACCCAGGATGATTTAGAGCCTGAGCAGGGTTTATGCAAATTCTACGATTCTTTTGCATTCATACTTCAGTGCTTCACTTCCTCAGGAAGATATTATTGTGTCCCAGGTCATTAATCTCACCACACAGTGTACCGTTGTGCTCAGGATTTGTTAATACATTTGGCAGTCTTGCTTGTTGTTCTTAAGCATATGTTGAATATTTACAGAGCAGCTATTTGTACAATTCCTGTAACATGCCAGAACAGCTTCCAGTTAGTGTCAAGAAACAATTTTCTGCCTCTCTGGAAGGACTTTTTGAAAAGAAGGAAAGATTCAAAAGATCTTACCAAAATACCATTTACAATTTCTTCCTCTCTTGCATTGAAATTTACCCTCTAGCTGTTATGTGCACCTACTGATGTACTTACTAAGAATGTACTTTCATGATTTGGATAGCTTGTTTTGAAGTTTGGGGCCTAATCAATAGATATATCAGGGTAAAAGGCAAAGAAGACTTTTAATTACACTCTGGAGGATAATTTTAAGGTCTCCACAGCCTTCTGCAGAATTTGGCCTATTGCATTTGCAGCTAATGAAGAGGGTCTGGTCGCGCCCTGCTCTGTGTTTACATTCCTGGAGCTGTTAGGAGAAATCCAGTGCAGAGCCAGACTGACTCCAGCAATCATTTGCCTGCATTCGCTCTTCTTCTCTTCCTACTTTTGGTACTGAAACAGTGTCAGCTTCATACGCAGTAGTTATGGAGAATGCTGGCTGAAAACTCATCATGAATGCGAGCTTAGTACAGGAGGGAACTGAACCTGCATACCCACTGCTGATAGACTCTGTAAGAAGCTTCCAAATGTGAATTTTCATTGCAAATTTTCTAAAGGGCCTATTATTGCTTCTTCTCAGTTTGTACTTCATAAAACAATTGGCTGTTAATGCATTTCCAACCATACTGCAGGCAGTCCCAGTGTAACAGCCAGGGAAAAATATTCTTGTTTCTGTATTTCCAGTGTGGAAACACACATTAACTGTGAGGTATTTCAGTTCCCATGTGATACAGTGGGAATCATCTGCATTCACTAGTAAAATATGATTAACAGCACCGCTATTCTAAATGGGAAAGCTGAACATTTTCTAACGTGGCAAAGAAACAGCAGAAGGAAAATTTTAGACTTCCTTGTTACAATATGCAAAGATGAACTGTCTGCAGGAAAGGAAATTGGTGGTAATGGTAATAACATAGAAATGTATGTTTATAATCAAGAGGGAAAAACTAAGACAAGCCTCAATAGTTGTATGCGCTTTCAAGGTTTCACAAATACTGATTTCTAAGGCACTGTGGAAAATCATAAATGCATTTGATTAGGAACAAAAGATTTAGATATACGTGAACATCAAGACTTATAGAGTGAAAACCGTATTAATAAAGGCAGATTGTGACTGCTGCATATTGCAATACTGTTGTCCGCATTGTAAGCAGGACGTTCAAAACCTGAAATTGTTATGGGAAAGAGCTGCTAGATCAGTTTGATGTTGCTCTGTAAAGGTTCTTTCCATTTAATACAGCAAGATGAGACAGAACATGATTGCCAAAGTTATTTCTCCACTGGTTCTCTTTAATCTAGGAGAAAGGGATGAGAAAAGCCAGTGACTAGAACCTGGAACCAACCCAACCCAATTCAGAAATGTGGCAGATGTTTCTATCAGTGTGCATGATTAGCTACTGGAAAGTTGTGCTGAGGATAGTAATTTTTTATTTTTTTTTTTAATCGGGGTCTTGTCATCAAGATTAGGATTCTCTCTGAAATCTGTGCTTTAGTGAAAACTCAAGTTACTTGGTCAAACACCAGCTGGTAAAATATACTGGCTTACGGCATAAACGTGCTTAAATGAGAACAGCAGATGGCCTTGAGCAATATGAATTGGTCAGAAGTCTCTACCAGCACCTGAGCTCAGGTTAGTTGTCCATGAGCAGAGCCAGCAGCCAGTGCATCTCCTCCACCCAGCTCTTCCTGCTGGAGAGGCACCGGAAGAAATAGTCCCAATATCTTACAGTGTCATAAGATACTGCTTTGAATAGGATACTGGGAATGTTTAAAAATAAGGATAAATTGTTTAAACCAATTATTTTAGCAAGCGAAGTCTGAAGGTGTTGCTCTGAAAGGACGTGTACACAGTTACTTCCACTTAAAGGAATTAGCTAAGTAAAATAATTGCATGCTTAACACACACTCCATTTATTCAGCATCCAGTTATCAATTTTAAAAAGGCAATTTTCTAATGCAAGTAATTAATTATTACTTAAAGTTATTGGGATGCTCACATCAACGTAGAAATAGAGTGGCCTGCAGGCTGCACTGTTTGCTTCCTATCATAAGAGCTGCTTTTCTTGGTTTATATTGCTTAACCTCTTGCATATGTTACACAGCCATAAATTTCTTCTATATTAAGAAGAAGAAAGTGTGTGATAAGGCAGATTGAGATTTCTGTGTATTACACATTTTAATTTCTTTCAGGACATAGTTTTCCTACAGAATGCTGTATTAGGAGATATCAAAGCTGGGAAAAAAAAACCAAAAACATTAGAACTAGGAGATTTATTAATATGATTTATTTTTTCAATTTAATACTGTCCCTGGAGCTATTTTATATCAGAATTCAGATGCAGAGAACACGATTTATAATGCAGAACAGCTCACAACTGGAGTTTGTAAAAGACATTTCACTGTAAAAAAATATTTTTTTTGAAAAACAAAAATCACAAAACTATACCAATGTTAGTGGAAGTTCTCAGAGAGAAATATTTGGGGAAGACTTTTTTTCCACACCATTTCAATTCTTTACAAGACTGTGAGCTTGATCCAGATTTGCATTATATTACAACAGGCTAATATTTTGGTAGTTAGACATCTATTATGCCATCTACCGGGACCAAAGCGAAGGGGAATCAGAGCGTCCACTAATCTGTTTTGGATGTTGCGAAGGGGATATAAAGTCTCGGAGGGAGAAACAAATGGGGAGACACCAATGAATTATCAGTCTCCCTATTTTGGGTTATGTAATTGTCACCAGCAGTTTGGCAAAATGTGGGGGTTTTTTTGTTTGTTTCTGTAAATGTCAGGCCATAAATCTACAAATAAATGTTGCAAAGATAAGAATCAGAAACAATACCAGTGCAGTCCGGAAGTAGTTGCAGTGGAGTCAGCCGTGCTAACCTGGTTTGCATAAACGCTAAGAAATGCTGTTCCCCTGGGGAAAGGGTGAGAAGAGCTCAAGGTTTTCACTAACAGAGGGGGTGTCTTGTGTCTGTCCCGGCATCAAGAGGTCACAGAAGAAAGACATCGTGATACATGTGCCATAAGATAAGGAACATTAAAATTATCTGAAAATGACGGATGCAAAGCTGCAGAGATATTTGGGTGAATGTTCCATTTGATTCTCACCATGTAGGACTAGCTAACACAAATGGATATTTTTATAATCAGGGTTCAAAGGGGACAAAGAGGAAGCAAACTGCAGTTGGAGTGGAATCATTTCGCCGGTGACACGTGCACGTGAAAACTTGAAATGCTGCTTGACTTTTATAAGAAACTGTAAATCAGACCTGGATTACTTGAAAAGTTCAAGAGCCTTAAAAAATGTTTTAGCTAAATGCAGCTGAGTTTTGTGATTTGTGCTTTTATACATCGAGCTCTGATAATGAGCAATGCAATGAAGTGTTCTAAGAATCTCCCTAAAGCAGAACATTGTATCTGCCAAAATGAAAAGTAAAACCCTATGATGTTCTGTTTGTTACCTTTGTAGATGTAGCTGTAAGGTTCACCAAGGTGACTGTGTGCTGAAAGAAGCAGCATTGTAAGGGTTGCAATTTGGAGGCATTCCTTACAAGACTAAAAAAAAAAAAAATTCATGGAAAGGATATTTGGTTTTAATCACAATCATAGAGCTTTTAAGTGCATCAAGTACTTTGTGTTATACAGGAAAGCAGAAAAGATGCAACACCTCTAAACTAATGAACCTATTCCCTATTTGCAATTCAAGAATATAATATTAACCGTTAAGATGTCGAAAGGTAGAGGGCCTCAGATCTTACCCTGTGACATAAATGTGCTCCAATGTTGCCTGGCTGCTGCTTCTACTTTCTATGACATAGGAAATAATGGACTGTCGTATTGTTTATTTACTTTAATGTATCAATAGAAAAGTCTACCATAAGAAAAAGCAGGTTACATTTTACAGAGCAACAGACATTATTACTAAACCACAAATTAAATCCCTATAGTGATGCCCTGATTAACCTTTAATACACATTTTCATGCAAATTATCCTGTTTTGGTCCAAAGGACAATTTCCTTTGCTGCTGTTCTAGTTAAATTACTCCAAAGGCTTGCAAACCAACTGGCAGCCAGAGCCGGGAATCTGAAACGTGTCCATTACAACCTGGCAACGTACTTTCTTGGGTTTTAAGGAAACTTGAACAGAAATCAATTTCAAGTGCAGAAACGTTTTGTGAACAGATATACAGTAGAGGTGTGCTGCCTGGTAAAGAATGCAGAGGAAAAGAGAAGAGGTTTCCATGCCAGCAAATGTGTCTTTGTACCAGAGAACAAAGTGTACAGACCTTGCATATAATTTATATTTGCTTCGAGACCCAGAGATGTCAGAAGACCAAACTCAGTCAGGACAAATCAAAATGAAGGATTCTTACTGTGCTTCTTTAGCCAGAGTGTCTCAATTGGGAAAAAAACATGTCAAACACTTCAAAAAGGAATAAAATTGGGGTTTATCGCACTGACTGACAGCTGTACGTATCATTCGCAGGAAAACGACCAGCGACGTCTTTGTTAGCTCATCATTTGAAAACCACAATTCCCTTGAAAACCTTTTGTTATTTTCTAGATCATCATTTGTGTCAACAAGATTCCCCATGAGCCCATGCTGGAGCCTGGCCAGGACTGGGGTGAACAGCACATGGGTGCAGATTTTCATGGGTGGCACATGTCATGGAGAGAGCAAAGGCAGCCAGGCTGAGAGGACAAAGATGCTGTGAGAGTACCTCAGCCCCCTCCCTGGCATGACCTTTCTCCGAAGGGTCTGCTCTGCACCCACAACCTGATGCCTGAGGATCTGCTGTCCAGTAGAAATGTCCAGAGCTCACCAGTTGCATAGCTCACAAACTAGCTAGGAGTAGCCCTAAATAGTGATGACCATGGGGTGGATATCCTCAGGTGCCCACAAGTGCTTGGTCAAGAGGGCTGTAATGACCTGCTGGCCAGTGGGGGGAACGGCGCCCAGGTTGGAGATGAGCCGCAGCGAAGGCAGCAGAAAACTGTGTAGACTCTAGCACAGGGACTCATGAAGTCAGGCTTTGGTTAAACAAGTTATAGTTGTAATTACTTTTGTGGCAGGGAATGACAGTGCCTTTACAGGGAGCTAATCAAACAATCAGCACATGCACTTTATGGCAATAACCGATTTGATTTACAGGTGCAATTCAGGAAACTGAACCAAAAGGTTGAAATGATGATGACAGTCGTTATTGACTTTGGTATTAACTTGCTGGGATGCAAAAAATCACTCTGTAGGAAGTAAATTAAAATCCATGAATGAAATTAATTTAATTTGTACTACTTGACCAGTAGGTTTTATAAGCCATCAAAATGTCATACACCACAGTGTGTGCTCAGAGGTCACGGTTGTCACAGTCATCTGAAGAAATGGGGACAGCAAGTAGAGACTGAAGAGTGGAGATTTAGGAATTAATTTGAACCCAGACCCAGCACGGTGCTTTGATGTCTGACTTTAAGCAGCTATAGACACAAGAAAATCCAACTCACAGGAACTTCTGATGAGGCATGGAATTCCCAGGTATGGAAATGAGGAGTTCGAGCTACGGCAAGTGCAATTCTGGTTATGGAAAGTATTTCATGGCTGGGCAGAGCTAAGTGCTGAGATCCCCTACCTGGGGGCTGTAGAACCTCTTCCATCACTGAGGTCTTCCTGAGCCTCTCCCAAGGAGAGCTGACCCTGCCTGGCAGTGGGGGATTGCACCAGATGTTTCTGAGGTCACTTCCACCCCTCATTTTCTGTGATTTTATGAGGAACTTGGCTTTTTAAAGGAAAGACAGCTACTTCATTCTGCTGGAGCATCATCCGTATCCTGAGGTGGGGGTGAAATGTGAGGTCAAATTTGCTGTTTCTCTCAGTGCATGTTCTGCCAGCACGTCTGCTAAGGCAGACGATGATTCTTCTTGTGGAAATCCAATACAATTGGCTTTGTGTTAATTTCCTTTTTCCCCCTCACTCTTTGCATGTCTCCTCGTTTCCTTGCAATACTCTGGCAGTTCTCCAGACCAGAAATTTGATGAAAGAGCAGGGACGTGTTACGAGCATTGGCAAGGTTTCTCATCTTAGCTTCATTGCTCTCTGCTCGCTTACCCTCATGTGAACAATGTACAACTGTGTCTCTGTTTTGGGTTATGAGTATATGGTATCCTGTCAGGAAGAGTAGATGCTATTTGGAGCTTCAGAGCATAAGGGTATCTGGAACAAAGAGCAGTAAACATGTCTTCAGACACCACTGAGCCTGCCACAGGAGAAAAGTCCTGGATATCATTATGACTTTCTGGTACATAGGAAAACTGAGCTATTTGACCTGTTCCCTGTTCCTCATGATAGGTGAAGTGTTTTTGTTTCTCAGGAATTAAAGCATCCCTTGGAATCTGAAATCAGCTATGAATCTTAACTGCTTAATGCTGTCAAACCTAATAAAAGCCAAGACTGGTTTGCAAGCTCTTTTTGCACCAAGGCTGAGATGAAGTAGAAATGAGTAAGTCAGGTGCACTTGCTCCCTAGGGCGAGTGTATCAAATCTTTTCCCTTTTTGGCCTCTGATCTCTGTTTCAGACATCTTACGTTGGACAGTCTACCCTGCCAGGTATGAATTTGAGAAATAGCTCAGGACGTTCAAAGAAGCAGAAATGTCCCTGCTTCCATTGAGTAAGGCAGGGACAGCCCTTGTAAGTCACTTCCAGGTAGTGAAATGCAGAAATGCCCAGCTCTGCAGTACTTTTCCCAAAGGGGAACCACCACCACAGGTGAGAGCAGGACTCATAGACCATCCTATCCCTCTGCAAGTCAGTTAGAGACTGAGCTCCTCCAGAACTGGCCCTTCATCCCTGCAGACCCCTATCTCGTACACTGCTTATAGAGAATCTAAACCTGAGATATGTGGAATAACTTCCCATGACTGCTAGCAGTGAAACACTTCATAAAGGGGAACATTTTTAATTGCAGCTCCATGCTAGCTGTCTAGGTATGTTCAGAAAATGTGTCAGCTGGGCTCCTGGTTGTGCAGATGGGCACAGTTTCGTGCAGCATTCCCAGGCGTCAGTGGGGGGCAGAGGGGAGCCCTGGACCGACTGCTCAGCTTTGAAAACCTATAATTTCTTTTCTGAAGTCCAGAAGTGGACATTGCCTTTCTGTAACAATGATGGATATTATAGTGGTGCCAATAAGACAGCCCTGGGCAACAGGAGTGGAAATTCAGTGTTAAGGAACTTCCCATCAGGTGAGCTATTGATCGCTGTGCAGGGAAGGCTCAGCACTCTGCCAGGCTGACCCAGGCAGAGCAAGTTTTTTCTTCTTAGCGGAATTTAACCAAAGCTTCAGCTTGATTTCATTCCCTCTTTAGACATCAGAGTCACTATGCAGCAAACAAGAAAACCACCCATGCCTGAGAATTGAGTTCTCTAATATAAACTCCAGCACTGACTGCTGTTTCTCTCAGCATTTGGGCTTTTGAAAGTCTCTCATTTGGGCTTTCTGATCCCCAAGAAACGTTGCTTTTGCAGCGCTCTTTCCCTAGCGGAGGCGTTAACAAGTCTCTTCTCTTCTTGGCTGTCCATTTTCACAAAACTTGCAGAAACTTGTTATCTCTGGGATAGCAACATCTTTGTCACACATGATTCATCTGAGGGAGAAGAAAGCAAAGCATAAAGGCTACAAGGCATAAAAAAGTGAACTGTGAGCATGATTTCATTTTGTAATAACACAGGTGTTTGGGGTTTTTTTTGTTTAATGAATGCTTATACATACTCCTGGCTAATTAATGCTAGCAACAACAAAAATTCGTCCAAGCACCACAATGACAGAAATTATAGATTAATTTTCTAAGAATACAGACCTTCACTTTTATAAATAGAGTACAAGGTTGTCTTTTCAATAAATGATAGGCAGAGAAATCAGGATAGACTTAAAGATTAATTGTAGTCCCTAGGTCTCATACTTAGAGGAGAATAAAAAAATGAGTGACTCAATTTTTCATGTTTTTCTTGGTCCTCCTCTCCCTCAAATACCCCGTTCCTCCAAACCTGGGCAGCTTTAGCCTTCCTATTTCACAACATGCAGCCAGCCTTGTCCTCAAAACTTACCGAGAAAAGTGAAGTGTCACATGATGTGTCTGAAAAGGTTTTGGTATTAAAACCTTAATCGTGTCTATGTATGTTTCCGTATGTTCTCACTTTAATAGTGAGTATCCCTTGGGAAGAGTTGCTCATCTTTCCCAGATCTTCAATGCAAGGTGGTACAGCTAATACTAGGTTATAAGGTTAATATTTTGTTCTGGCACTGCTGTGAAAACTCATATTCACCTTAATGTCACATCCCCACAGTGTGGCTTATAAACAATTTACTTGCTCCTTTTTAGCGTGGCTGACATACAGGAGAGAGCCACCTGCACGAAAAATATAGAAAAGGCAATAATTACAACTGAGTGAAAGCAAATATCCATGGCCATCCAGTAAATCTGAGAAATCCCATGAGGATAAAAGAACGAAAAGAAATTAAAGGGTAGCTGAAAGCTGGAAAGAAAATTGAAAGATTCTGAAAATGCGCATAGGCAGGCTTAGAGCTGGGATATAAATAGCTTTGCTGTCTGCCTTTCAAGAAATCCAAGGAAAGGTGCAGCTATAACTTTCTCTTATTGCCAATTCTAGTGCATTTGCAAAGATGGCAGTATTTCTATGTAACACTTCCAGCTAAAATATTGCAGAAATAAAGTAGAACTGTAGACTTTCAGGCTGCCACACATGTTAGATCCTGAGACCCATACCTCCACACAAGAGCAGTATGTGGAGACTTGCAGGGTGCCAGCCCTGCATCTCCCAAGGCACTATCGCTCCTTCAGCAAATAGGAAGATCCTTTATCACACAGCTCCCCATCTCCCAAGCAGCTCTGTCCCAGAAACCTTTGGGGAGCACTGACAGGTGATAAACCTTTAGAGCTAATCCCTGTCCCTGTCTCGGGGACCTGCACCAAAGGGAGCTCCAGAGTTCAACTGTGCTGCAGAAATCTCTGTCCGTCCCCAAACTGCCGCAGTTTAACCTAGAAGTCTTCTAGCCCTGCGCTCCCTGCTGATTGCACTGTGCTGCTCTAACAGTGCGGTCTCTGAGCTGAATAAAAAAGGTCCCAAATCAATTCTGGCTTCATACAGCAGAATTTGAGAATCTGAGAACTACTTACCTGCTCTGGATCTGAAACCGCAAAGGCTTTATTTATAGAAGGACTTGTACAGAAAATGCCAGAGGGCAGTCAGGTCTCCTCCTGAAAACAGGATAAGGGAGGAAAAAAAACCAAGCAGACACATGTTGTCTTGGCTCAATGATCTCCTTTAATAACAATTGTGTGACAACCATTTCCATATTCACTGGCAAGAGGAAACAATTAGCTAAAGTATCTCTCACCATTTTGTCACTGCCAATTCCAGGCCCGAGACAAGAATGACAACCATGTCCAAAGACTGAAAGATTCACTTGCTAGCAGTATTAGTGTATGCCAAAAATGCTGAGACACAGGAAAAATGATTCAGGGATAATCTGCCAGGTACTCACTTATCCAGGGTTCAAAACCAGTTCAAGCTTTAGTCTAAGCATAACTGTGGAAAACAAAATCATTACAAATGCTTTATATATATTCACAGGATTTTTCTTTGCTGCAGTACTGTCATAGGCACTTGAAGAGTTTTTTTTGTTGTTCAACCACAGTTTTTGTTGGCTTGAAAAGCGGTTTCTATGTATGAAGTTGAGGTCAGACAACAGGGTACCAGTGCAACCGAGGGGCAGTTGGTGCATGTGCATGATTGCACTGCCCAGTCGCCTATCCCGTCACGGCTGGTTCCTGCATAAAAGGAAAGAGAGAGCATTTTAGATGGGTATGTTATTTGCAATAAGGAATTGATTTCCCAAACACATATCCAGCACTTGTAAGAGCCATCTTTCTTTCATTTAATGAAGAGGCTCCAGATTAATGTGGGCTGACCACTGCAATTAAGATCACAGTGTGAGTGTCGAGCATTAAGTGCAGGATTTTCATTTGTAAAGATGTAGAGGGTGTTGGTCAGACACTGCCTGGGTAATCGACATGCTGCTTTGTGTAAATGAGCACTGCTGAAAACTATTGTACATGCTACGAGTTTTCAGTGAACCCCAAGGAATAATTTAATGCATTATTAAAAATCCTCTAATCCAGAAGGAGAATATGAATTGTGTTTGATGCTGAAGTTGAATACTGAATGAATAGAGGGAAGCAGAACACTTTTGATTATAATGGAATTCTTACCATTTACTTTCCCATATTCAAAGTAATTCAAATAATTAGGTAAAGGTCACTATCTCTGCCCTTTCTTCCAGGTGGCAGCATTATCTAGCTTCAGCAGTTTCTGTGTAAACTGCCGACAGTTTGATTGAAATATGTTTCAAATACTTCTTTAGATTAATGCAAATTCATCAATTCATTTGATTCCTAATCAAATGACTGAATTCAATGTGTGACCTATTTGCTTGTGTGCATTTTCAGATCTGTATAATTAATATACCTGTGTTTTTTTCCCCATAAGATAACACAATCATTCTAACTGTAATATGACCAGCACCTCTGCATTATCTCCTCTTTGAGGAATGTATTCCTGGTCTCGCTGGCAGAAAAGGAGGGTGTATGAAGATTTTGCCTATAGAAAGAGGATGAAAAGGTGCATGACTTAGGGATGAGTAACTGCAGCATCTTAACGTGACACAACTACTGCACTTTAGACTGTGAAAGCTCACTGAGTGAACTGCGTGTTTGGAAAGCAGCAGAAATCCCATCCCCGTATCCTGCTGTGAACTCTGCCACTCTGCAGAATTAAGGGCTGGGCCTGTCACTGGCCCCTGGAGCAAGGGCTTCGAAGAGGTGGGTGTGAGCCCTGAGGAGGATCCCTGAGCAATTGCCACTGCTGACCGGCATGTGCACCATCCACCCTGGGCACAGCATGGCCTTGTTAGAGCAGCAAAGGGCAGAGGCTGGCTGCTTTGCATCTCCAGGGAATGCTCTGCTCCGAAAGGTCACTAGCGAACAAGATCATTACCACTGTGGCACTGTTAATAGCTGGGTGCATGACTTGGCTCTCACAGGACTTGTCCAGTTTTCTCCTGCCTTGAATGAGGGCAAGAGAGGCATTTTGCTCTCTCTGGTACTTGTCAGAGCACCTTGAGCACCTCCCCAGGTGCTCCAGGGGCACACAGCAAGAGGACAGTCATTTCGCCGAGTTGTACGGCCAGAGGCAGAGAGAGGATGGGTCCGAGCAAAGGACAAGGGAATGCGAAGTACCCAACAGCAGCATGGCTGGGCTTTCTCCTTCACCTCAGCTGCAGGAAATGGTCAGACCTGGTGGGTGATTTTTTGAGTGCAGGAAGCTTAGGATGTGGCAAAACTGAGGATTTGGGTGATGAGTAAAACATCACCTTGGAAGAGAAGCACAGCATTTCCCAGCACTTGTTATGTCAAGTAATGAATAGAAGCAAGCAGTGAGAAATTCCCTGCAGTTTCACGCTTCAGGTGCTAAAAGACTAGTTTGATGTTTAAATATACACTGCTGTATATTTTTCTATAATTAATATACGCTGCCCCTGCTTTAACTGTTCTACTACGTGTTTGTTACGAAGGCCTTTCAGAATTAGGGAAATTATTGTCCTGCTTAAAACACTAAAACACAGACTGAAGGTGCAGTGGACAGCATTGCTTAAACACCCCATCAGTTTTTAAGGACTCATGAACCTTCTATCTTCCGTCACAACATGCATCCCCAGCACCCCAGCCACTGGCTGTGGGTTAGCTGTGTGCAAATCAAGAAGTTTTCATGCCAGATAAACTGCAGTTTGAATTTTTTATATTACTGTCTACTTTGCAATATTTTTCCCTCTGCCTACTGAAAAACACATCAGGAGGGATTGCTGCTGCTGCTGCTGCTCTTTCTTGTCTGAGCAGGATGCTGGTGCCCTCTGCTGCTCTGCCCACCGCCGGGAATGAATTTAGAGAGATTGGTCTGCAGGCAGCTCTCCCTTGCTAAATCCCCCGGGACAGATACACACTATCCTGGCAAAGAATATGTCCTTCGAGGTTGAGAAAAAATTAACAAAACTTGGCACTTTCGAGTTTCTCCAACAAGCGATCTTTTAATTCCTTGGAGAAAAAAATTCACAATAAATTAAATACCACTGTCTTACTGGCTGACATATGTAGATATATGGACATTGCTGCCTGACTGGGCTCCTACAGTCACTAATGTACTTGTAAAACCCCTGTGTTGAGGCATGACTGCCTCAGTAGCTCTGCTTGCTCACAGGATCAGTGTGTGAGTGCAAACAGCATTCATGTGGGTCCTGATGGGGTTGTGTCAAGCGCTGTCCTGGTTATGCTCATTGCCACAGGTCACAGAGAAACCTGTAGGATGTAGCCAAGTTAAAACCAGCTGTTTCCTAAGAGATGTCCTGGAGCTGTAATGCCACCCTGCAGCCCTACCACGCCCGGTAGAGAGTCCCTTTTGCAGAGTATTAAAACCATCTCAGAGGACTCTATTAAAGGGAATGATTCTTTATTGTCTGATTAAAGTAATTCTGTGCTGCTGTAGAAATGCGACAGTGTCTTACCATATTTTTTTTATGTTTCCATCAGCTCTGTAATTTTTGCACAGTATATTTTTATCCCATTGCTGTATATTTTAGGCACACTTCCATTTGCAAGTGACACATAGTACGATAGCTGTCATTACAAGAACACCGGTGTCTGGCTTTTAGCTAATCATGTGCTGTCCCCTCTAACATCAGCATTTAATGTCTCTGTATAATACCTGGAGCTAAAAATACTGCACACATCCCTCCTACTTGCGATGTGAAAGCTGCTGAGTGCAGAAGCATCAGCACGTTTCAACTTTTATAGTCACTAGATGTAATGTTCTGTCAGGTCTGTCACCAGCATTTCACCCCAGAAGCTGCTCCCCAGTGTTGATCAGGAGACTGAATACGTTGGCCACCATACACACCGCTGACTTTGATGGATGTTTTAGTCTTTTAGTCCTTCACAAGAGTTCAAACCAAAACTTATGAAAACATATATATCTCTAAAAATGTAAAAAATGGCCTCATCATTTAACTTCTGTTTAGAGGGTGGGTGTTTATATGGGGGAAAACAGTGTTTTTGTGTAGTGTAATTCTTTTGCGGGGATAATATTTGCATCTAAAAACAGTAGAAGAAAAATATGTGCTGTGTCGTGTTGGAGTGCTAGTGGCAGCGGAGGAAATACTTTTGGTCAGGCCTAAGCCAAACTTTTGGTTTTTCTTTCTGTCTAGTTGGTGCTGGAAGTACCTTGGACGTCATTTGGAGTCGGATAGATTTCTAAGAAATGAAGCTGAAAAGAGTTTACACAATACTAAAAATTCCAGAAACACATGTGGTTATAAAGCTTCCTTCTTACTGAACTTAGTTTTCTTCCTTAAGCCTCCTTAGATTCTGAGTGTTCAAAGGCTGGGCTTCAGGGGAGTTGAAAGTGCACCCTGGGACAGCCTGATCTCTCCTCCTTTGCAGAAGGGGGATTGGATTTGTCCTTCTAAAGCAAAGTCAATTACAAGAAATCTCTGTAATCTGTGGTTTGGTCTAGCCGTACCGCCTGCTTTTATCGTGAGCGTGCAAATAGATCATAAGTTTTTGCCAAAGATATCCTGTATTTGCTTTTGACGATGAACAACTGTTCCATGAGAACACTAATTTGTGCTTTTCCACAAAACTTCAGGAAACAACAATCTGAACAGGTTTTAGCACAGATCACTGCCTCTGCCAACACATGATCCTCCAGCTAATTGCTTGTCAGCCTCCTCAGGAGCCTGAGCAGTTGCCCCCCCAGATCCCAGGCACAGTACATCTGCACAGGCAGCCTTGGGGGGGGGGGTGGGGGGGTGGGAATAAAAGGCAATTAACTCTCCTGTCTGAAGCAGGACATTCAGGGAGATCTGCATAATGCTGAAGAAAAGACAAGTCAGCATGTAACCAAAGAGATACTGCTTCAGTGCAGAGCAGCAAGTGTCCAGGAGGTATTTCTCACACCTTCTCTGGCACGCCCCAGCACGTAGATGGTGACTGCATGTCTGCGAGTGCTGGAGCTGCTGCAGCCAGCTGTACCAGCGCTATTGTGCCCAGCCTGTCTCAGCTACAGCGTCAGATCCTTTAAAATAAAAATGCTTTTATTCTGATTCTTCATAGATTAACTACTCCAGCTGTGTTTCACAATGTTTCAGTGCCTTTTAGAACAGCTAAGCATCCATCACTAAAATGCTTTATTACAGATCAATCAGTAATCCCTGATGCCGCAGTTCTTCTGTGTTGTTTTTTTCTCTCCACACAAGGCAGAAATTCTGAGTTGCCATTTCAGCTTGATCCCAAACCTGAATAAAAAACAACCCACCCCCCTAATTCTTTTAAACCAAGCAATCTTAGCTGCTCAGATGTTTCATCACTTTCTTTCCTTTCCTCTTACGAACATTCTGCCTTTCCTCAGATGGATTCTTGCACACTTGTCTGCAGTCATGGGCACAGCACTGTTACTATTGCTATGAGGGTCTTGTATTTGAAAACCGGTGTCAGAATTCTTGATTATTTCTCCCTTAATTTCAGTTGTGCCCATGAAATGTTATTTTGTCTTTCATAGCTGTGCCTTATCTCTTTATTTATCATAGAATCATTTAGGTTGGAAAGACCTTTACCGTTGTTAAAGCACTGCCCACTCTACCACTAAACCATGTCCATAAGTGCCACGTCTGCACGTTTCTGATTATTCTTTGCTGTTAACAGCTGTTCTGTCACTGTCCACAAGTTATTTTGCTGATCTTTCAATGTTGAGTACACATATAGGATTGATACGTGCTTGACAATTTGTGAAAAGGCTATCTATTGCTGTTGTGATTAATTAAGCTTTGAAAACTCTAAGAACTGAGGTCTGATTTACAAGCTTAAGTATTTATAGTGGTTTTAACACAGCTGGAGTTTAACCCTGATGGTGAACCTCAGCTGAATTTTGTGGAGTTGCTCAGAAAGACCCAGAGAAACTCTCTTGGGACTTCCCACCATAGAGAGGAATATGGGCAGGAAAGTCTCAAGTGGCAAAGATCCAGACTAGGGCATTTAAACAATATTTCAAGGGATGTAAATTCAAGAAGGGCTTCAGGGCTCTTGAGATACATTTCTAGGTGGTGGTGGAGTAGGAGCTTCTCTGAGGGGGTTTCAGTGGGGCTGAAGGAAAAGCTGAAGTCGTTGAGCACAGGGGTCTTGTGTTAGTAATGCTGCTGGGCACAAAGAGGGGGCAGAGTGACATTTTCAGACTTTTAACAAAGTCTGGAGAATTTCTGGTTTAGGATAGTGAGTCTGGACCCAAGTCCTGAGTATTTCAGCATCCAAACCAGCATCCAGTGAGTTCACTGTGTAACTTATTTTCAATAGGCATTTTTCTCTGTCTTTACATGTGCTACAAGTAGGTATAAAAATGCTGGACCGTGGTCTAGAGATCCAGGTAGTCTGTCTGATATCCAGTACCTAATATGAAAGTAACAATTTGAAAAACTATTTTAAAATGGTTTTGTTTCCCAACTGCTGCTTAGTGTTGCACACATTGTTCTTTTTAAGCATACAAAGAGTGAGAAAGTAATGGCAAACCACACAGTTTACAGTCACCAGGTTTTAAACGCGTTTTACTGGAAGAAATTCAGCAACAACCCAGAAGATGGCACTGTTGGCTGCCTTAAGGCTTCGAGTTCCAAACAGCTTTTTCTATTCCTGTCATTGCCCAGGTCTGCCACCTCGTTGCATTTGGCTAAGTAACTACTGGGAGTACTGGGAGCCTTTGCTCAGTATCATGTACACGTTACTATAATGATTAATGTAAGCGTTCATGGTTAAGTCAGTTCTAGCCAGTGATAAAGAAGTCTGTGTGCTAACACCGAATCATTCTGTTCACAAATAGTGCTGAGGAGGTAGGAATCTAGCTGGTGCTCTGGCTGTTTCAAATGAATCAGGCAGGGGTTCCCCAGCTGCCTAAGCACTTGGTCCCTGCTTCACGTGCCTTTTCCAAACATATTTTTTGCTACAAAACTCAGCCAGGGACGGACGTCGATGGTCCCCTGTTTACTGAGGAGAGAGCTCACCCAGGATCTCTCCCCTCCTTTATCAAGGAGGGCAGATGGCCACAGTCAAACACTGGCACATTGAGAGCTGCACGATGCAGTTTCCGCACTGGATAACCCTAATTAGAAATTTCCCTGGGTTTGAAGGAATCAACAGTCAGTTACCAAATACAAAACTGAACTTGCGTTCTTACAGGAAGGTTGTAAGCAAAGCTGGATTTTGCTCTCAGATGAATCATTCAAGTGGAAGATGAACTCACAAGAAAGGCCCAAAAATACGAACTGAATTCAAAGCCTCTGCTGGATCTGTGTCCCAAGAGATGTCTGTGAGGGGGAGGAAAGGTCAGGAGAAGCCTTTGCAAGGTGATCCAGATCAAAGAGCTCTCCCTTGCTGACAAATCTGGTTGCATAAAGGACAAACCTTCTCTCCAAAGTTCAGGCTTCTGAAGTTGTCTTTAGATCTGTGAAATGAAAGTCAGTTCATTGATCAAATGCCTTTAGATCCCAGTGATTTCCAAGTCATCGGCATAACTTTGAGCATACAGAGTTGTGAAGGGAAGCAGGGGGGAGCGAATTGCATCCATCCCAGTAGGGCAGTGAGTGTCATAACCAGAGCCCTTCACTCAATTTTGAAATTTTCCTTTTATGAGCTGGCCAAGACTCAGACTTTTCTTACACAAGTGTTACATTAAAAGGGTGATTTACCAGAGGCTGTACCTTTATCTTGGAATTAAAAACTCCAACCCCTGTCCTGGAGATTACAAAGCGTGTTTAGCCACACCAGATTTCTCCTACAAACCTCACTTGTTCTGAAATCACTGACATCCTAGTGCTAGTGTTTCTTTTGCCCTGTCAGCCCTTGGTGTGAAGGTCACAAGCATCCTCGACCAGATAACATCTGGTGCAAACTGCCCCATGGCTCCTGCAGTCCCCGGGCTCTCTGGGGGTCTCACTGCAGCACCTGATGCCTCCCGTGTGCAGCTGCAGACTCGTTCCCAAGGCCATCCAGAGGTATTGGAGCGGTTACCTCTCTTTTATAGGACAGCATCTTCATAAGCAGGATAAATGCCCTTACTTTTTCTTCTGTTTCTTTACTCTTTCTTTGCTGTCTACATAAGAGGAAGGTTGATAAACTGTAAACACAAGTCGCTGCTCGCAACAGTCTCATCAGCCCTTACAGCGCTGTATGAATCTTTGACCGGTAAAGGACTTTTGCATCCTCTGAAACGCCACAGCCACGGAGGAAAGCCCGGTTTCAGATCTGCTGTTCAGTGGCACTAGAAGCCGTACGGAATGAATTGATGCTGCTACTAACGAGAATTGCATCGTGTCCGTGCAGCCAGAGGGGGGCACGCTTTCAAAGCCACCTGAAGTTCGAAGCCTTGCAGATACTGGTGAAAAAATCGGCAATGAGATTTCATACTGGGGGTGAGCAAATGAGCCACCGAGGCATTCAAGGAGCTTGTTTCAGCACGGGTGATAGTTGTTATCATTCCAGTGAGCAGGAAAAACAGTGAACGTTTGTTTTGTGTGACTTGATCCGTGACTTTTGCCTGTGTATATGGTTTTCAGCTTTGGCTTCTCAGTACAGAGTGCTGTGTCCACAGGAGCTGTGTGTTTCCCATGTGCTGTAAATATTTGTGCCTCATCTGTAGCTTTGCCACTGGGAGATAGATTGCTTTTGATAATCTTCCTTTCAGAAGTTGGTAATTTCTGATACTGCATTTTAAAAGCATGCAAAGGAAACGTTCCGCCTTTGGCTTGGACATGGAAAGTGTGTTTCCCATTTAGTTTAGACAGGTAATCAGTGGAGTGTGTGAAGAAAGCAGTTGTGAGAGAATGGCTGAGGATAAAAGAAGGTTTTGAAAGCTAGAGAGCAGCAGTGCTCCAGCAAAAACAAGTTGGAAAACAGAATATCAAAGAGGGCAGTGTTAAATGGAAACCTTAGTGGAATCACAGAACAAATGAGCATCTAAGATTAACAACACAGCTAAGAATTAACGAGCCAACAGTGCTTTCCTCAGTGTGCAGCATAATGCATAATGCCTACGTGGATTGCCTCTTGTGCTCTCCTGCTCACCACACCTCATCTCTCACTGATGCAGAATCATTTTGCAAATCTGTATTAAAACCATAAGAGAGAGCATTTCATGGGCAATGTGTTAGGTCATTCCTACAGTGAAGCTATGGAAGCCAGATTTCACAGTCCCGAAGTCTGATGCTTCCCAGGTGAGACCTTGAGCTGAGTCAACCTGTGCAAAAATCTGGAGAAAGGGGCAGTATCAAGCAAGATGGGTATTTGGCGTATTTGCATCCTGTTATCCTGTGGCTCTTTGATGGCTATTGCTGTTTGCAGAGGAAAAAGAATGGCCTGAAGCTGTTTCAGTCTGCTGTGACATTTTATATTCTATAAGGAATTAGGTCTAGAAACTACAGAGCTGCTGGACTGCAAAAAAGAGCTGCAGCTGTACTCATCACAGGGGTGGTCAATATTTAAACTTTTTATATCACCGAAAAGTTAAATACATTTTAAAATAAATATTTATTTTACAAAATTTGAATGTGGCATGTGGTAATCTTAAACTCTTAAAGGCAGTCATCTTTAAAGAGAAAAGTTCAAAAAACAACCTAAAAATGCTTCTCCAATAGCAATGACTGTAGGCTTGCTTGCATGGGTGTAGCTGATGTACAGGTTCCTATGATGCCTTGGTTACTAGTGAAATGTGTACAAATTGGTTGCAGTGTCATGTGTGAGTTTCATTGAGAAGATATATCCATACTGATTTAATACTGTCCATCAATTGTGTTTCTCCCGTATGCATCAAAGCGTTTCCTTGTGTGCTATCTTCCCTTTGCATTAGAATTTTTTAAAAAAAGATTCCAAGCTTTTAAAATCATTTTGCTGTATCTTTTTCCTGTCTTCTCAACTCTTAAAAATTCTGACAATTCCGGGTTGTGAAGATTCTCATTCAAAGTAGATGCAGCACTGCTTCAACGCAGACATAATAAGGAGGATCAAAATGGAATGCAAAGGTTAAAGATACATCTGAAACAGACACACAAATACATTTATCCCAGGAGCTATCTTAGAAGGTACGACAGGTGACAGTTTTGTGTATCTATAATCAAGGGCTTCATCTTGTTGCTTTTTAAGTCAGTCATAAATCCCTAGTGACTTGAATAGGAAAAATGTTAGAACCTTATTGCATGATTGTGCTACATAAAAAAAGAAGAAACAAACCACTTCACAATATAGAAAACAAATCTGTTGTTGACTGTAGTCAACAATACATGAGGAATGAGCTCATAGTGCTAAAAACGGCACCCCCAATTCAATTTCTGAAAATTTGTGGTTTAAGAGCAACTTGAGTTTTCTGTATCTTGGCACTTTCCTCTGAGACCCAAGCCCAGAAAGAAGAACCATCCCTCTGCTCCACAACAGATTCTCCCCAGTTCTTTCCTCCTGTCTTTCTTCCCAGCTCTCATTACAGATGATCTGTAATGCATCCGCTGAAGTGATGGAAACTTTACAACCGGCTGAATGCAGGTAATTTCAGGTTACTGCCAAGAACAGAACAATTTGCTAAGAAAAAGAATAATCAAAGTTATCACCAGAGTCTGCTTGATCAAAGCCTCTACTGAGAAGTGCCCTTTGGTGGGAAAGAAAACACGTATCAGAACAAGGTTTTCAAAGTGGTTATTTGCATATTATTTGTTCTGCTGTTACGGGAGTTCAATGGCATTTGTACTCCAACCATCCAGGGACTTTTATATGAGTAGATTCCTCTGTTCATGGGTTACATCTGAAACCTGAAGAACCATGGTGATAATCTACTCTGATGCATTGCAAAACTCAGGACAGGAAACTTACCCCACCTTTGTGTGAAGCTCTTACCTCCTATTCCAGATGCATCATACAACTATGAACTTCTTTTCTGTGTGGGGGCACAGCTTGTTTGGTGATACCAACGTAACGGCAGGCTGCTGATTGTAGGAAGTGACACAGGAGCTGGGGTGCAATCCTTGCTGTGCAGTCTCAATAGAAGCTGAATCTAAAGACTTCAAGGGAACTAGGATTTCATCTCCAACCTCAGAAAGCCTCACAAATTAATCGTCTTTCACATTCGCTCTTGCTAAAGGTTAGAATAATCCATTCCTTTCCATTGCTGCAACCTAGAATACTTTTATCACTCCTAAAACCTATTAGATTTCAAAATATGATTAAGTGGATCCTTGAGGAAGCCGAGACAGGGAGGGAAACTAGGGTGTTTTTTTCTCCTGAAAGGTTAAAATTTTCATTTGAGTATCAAGCATACAGCTTATAGGAATTCTGGTTTATGATGGTATATGATACCCAGAGGCATTACTTATTAAAAACCCCATTGATCTCCAGATTTTAATAAACACTAAACTACTAGGCTTATTGAAAGAATGTTTTTTAATCATGGTGAGAGAATTATCACAGTGTTTCAACCTGCCTTTTTCAAAAATGTTGCCATCACGCGTAATGACTTGTTGAATCAGCCGCAAGGAGCTGTGAAGAGGGCAGCAGTTTTGTCTCATTAGAGACTGCAATCATTTGAAATGGGATTATACTCTGGATCTGAAGAAAAGCAGAAAAGGTCAAAATTTCTGAACAAATACCCATGCATTTGTACATTTTTCTCCAACAAAACAGAAGCGTTTCGCTTTGTGACTTTGTTTTGTATTTCTGGATTTTATTATCAAGGGAAATCGTGATTAAATGACCCAGTTTTGGTGAGAGTTGAAATGGATGGGAGATGGTGCTGTCATCTGGCATCGTGTGGCATGGGAATGCATACACCTCGCTTCACCAGTTGATGCTGACAGCACAGAACTACTGCAATACATCTGGTTCTTAATTACCTGAGGGGTTTTGCCCTTCTTTTTTTTTTAAAAAAAATTTTTTATTTTTTATTATTATGGTAGTGTTTAGGTCATTTGGGTACTCTGTGATATTTGCACAGTTATAGGGTAAAGCTTTTACTTGAGGTTGATGTTATTAAGTGGCTTTTTAAATGCTTTAAACATAGGAATGCTGATTATTGAGTTAGGGGAAAGAAGAGAAGCTGTTTAACCACCTTCTCTAATACATTCACAAACTGCAAGATAGCTTCCAGAAAGGGATCATTTTCTGTCATGGGACACTAGATGAAAGGACAAGATCAGGAACATTGCCTAGGATATCCAATGCCTTCCTTAATAGTCAGCTGGCCTCCCTCCAAGGAAACTCAGAAAGCTGTTTCATCTCAAGGCCAATTTAATGCTCAGGACAAACTTGGGTTTGAAGTATTCTCAGTACAAGGGTAATGTGAGAGGACTGAGTGTGTTACCAGCACCGTTGCCAAACTGAGAACAATCCGCATGCCGCTCAGCATGCCGGTTCGAAGGCACGGCGGAAGGGTTGTGTTGCTCCTCTAAGATTCCCTTATGCAACAAGATGTTTCACTGTACAGAAAGACACTACACTGTGACACAAGGAAAACAAAAGGGAAAAGAGAGAAAGCAATTTATGATATCTCTGCTGTTTGAGTCCTGCTGTGGTACTTTAGCTAAGTTTCTGTTTTGGAAAAAGTTTGACTTGAAAGTAACATATAACACAAAATTAACAACAATTAAATATTGTATAATTTCTGTTTACTGTACTCTATATCTGTTCTCACTTATAAGCATGTCCCTTTGCTGCCTTTCCACCAAGCCATATATTTAATTTCTTTAAAATACTCAGAGTTTGGGGCTATTGTTACCTACTAAGTTGTTTGTTTCAATGTAGATTGTGCGTCGTCAGAGGGTGTATTTCATCACTGCTTCACAACTTGTTTGATACTGTAGTTCTGGCATATCTGTCTCCTGAATAAGACATCTGTAACACAGCTGCCATAAATCATGACAGAAAAACAGCATCAGGGACAGTCTCTCTAAGGGTAATAACACTGAAACCTTCTATGTGCAGGTTTTAGATGAAGACATATTTTTTAAATGAAGGTAAAATTGTGTTACTTCTAAAATGCAGTGAGATGACTTGATGGGAATTCAGTCTACATTTATTCTATGGATGCAGCCTTTTACATTAACGTTAGCCCCCAAGCATTTTATAAGTGCGTAATGTTTTAGGACACACATGTGGTCATGAGCCAAAAGCTATGCTGAATTATGAATCAAAAAGCTCCAACCAGCATATCATTATTAATCTCTAATTCCCTGTCTGCGTGGTGTAACAGATAAAGAACCCTGTGTTCAGAAACAGCATTTGACAAGCTAAAGAGAAATACATGTCAGCAGTGGTAATAAGAGAGGTAGACTGAAGAGTGAAAGGATCTTGCACATGTAAGAAGCATGCCAAAATGTTTTAGCAGAATGTATGTGCGTGGAAACTACTAATGCACCAGTAGCAGAAAAAGAAATCTCTTCATTTCAACTTTATGAAGTGCTTTGGATGTCAAAACAAAATGGCATTTAATATCTACTTTGCACAAGTTAAAAACAGTACAATGTTCAAAAAAAAGGGAAGTATGGTCTGTTTATTTCATCTGGCATAATATGTTATAGCGCAGTAATTTGCACAGTAAACTGTGCTCCAAGAATGTCAAAACTGATTGTTTTGTCACCAGAATTTTACTGTCTACCAACCTCAAACCCAAAAGGCACAATGAAAGCTATATCCAAGAAGCAAAAATCCCAAATTTTTGAGTCAATGCCCGTCAAGTAAATAGGGTTTGAGAAGTGGGACTCTGTCATTTAAACCACACTTTAAAGTGGACGTACAGTTGATATAACAGAGAATACATCAAAGCAAGCTCCTCAGAGCTCCTCTTCCTTTTTGCGACAGCTCTGTCAGTTGCTGAAGGATGCTAGTTGTCCTGCTACCTGCTGTAACCCGTGTTGAGCAGAACAACCATCAAGTTGAAGCTGGATTTGGGAAAACAAACACAAATAAATTAATAAATCAACACTCGGAGAGCTCTGGAAATGAGCCTTCCAGAGAGGCCATGCGTGCAGATATTCTTGTCCTTCACCTATGTCTGCCACTTCCCTTGGGTGATCGTGCTGGCACCTCGGTAATGCACCAAGCACAACCCAGCTGCGGTCAGGACCCAACTCACAGGCTTCCTCTGAGGGAAGTGTTGAGGCTTTCACCTTGAAGCCAACCTTGGCACCCCTCTTAGTTACCGATGTGACAGTCACTATAATGGCAAACATTCACATGGCGTTATTTCTTGTTCAGGCCTGGGCTACCCTTCCATTTTTTTCCTCTCTGTAATTAAGCTTGGGTTTAGCTGCTGTAGCTCAAACAGCAATTGTCCTTTACAAGATTACACTGAAAAATGATTTAACATTGTATTACACTGAGCAGACAAAGGGTGATACTAAAAACAGGCAAGTATTCAAACATTTCAGTAGGCAGGTAATCACTGTAGCCAGAAGAGTATATTTGCTAGAAGTTCTGCAAATATTTAGTGATTTAAAGGTTGCTGCTGTTATTGTACAGACTTATAATGTCTTACCAACTTACACTCTCCTAGCCTGAAAAGTAATTATTTTTTTAGCAGAAGTCATGGATGCCAGAAATTAGTCAGCTTATATATGTTGGTCCTCTGCAGTTACGTGTGGTCTTGTCTGTAAGCAAGCATTTAAAAAATCTCTGTGAATGATGCAGGATATATTAGTCCAAGTCAAAAAGGGACTTCAGAGTTGTAGGATACTCTGTCCAAACGCAACCCCTCCATCCAGTTGGATTTACATCGTGACTTTTTCTAAAGAATCCAGTTTTGACCACTGAAACAGCACCTCGTATGATTTTGTGTGACAGGAAAAGAAATAGAATATTTCATTCTCAAGTTCTGTTTCTGGCTGCTTATAATGACCAACTCCTTTAACATCTGCAATAATGCCAACGTGCCTTCTCACATAAATCAGACATGCAGCATTCTTCTGATTCAATATGCTAGTAAGAAAACTGATTTTTTATTTCAAATGCATAAATACACCTTGGGATTCCTAGCCCTACATCCCTGAATCCTGTTTCAAAACGAGTTCTATTGAGACAAATCCCCTACGTGGAAAGCTGTCCTGCAGCCAGGTCTTCCTTGAAAGCTGAACAGCTTCAAATCCATTTGTCTCAAGTAAAATTCAGGTCTCATACCAAGTCCCCATAAGACTTAAAATGAAAACACATCCATTACCTCTCCCGCTAGTTTTTCTTTTAATTTTTTTAGTGTTGAATTTTGACAATACGGACTCGTCAGCTGCCTTCAGTAAAACAACTTCTGAAGAGTGGTCAGCTGGAGGCATCACTAGGCTGTCTCAGGTTTAATCTCATGATGTTATAATGACCAAAGACGGTTTCCACCCAGAGGTTCTACAGCCAAGATCACAAAAGATGTTATTACATGTCTAAGAAAGATAAAGAGCTAGTTCTTGCTCAGCTGTACTAGAACGTACCAGAAGTAGCTCCATTAGTGTTAAAATATTTACATCAGCTAGAAACTGATGTGAGGAGAAAATAAATATGTGGGTTATCTCTCTACCACTGCCCTTTAATTTGTAATGACAGAGTTATCATGAAGCTCTTCTAATCACTTGTTTTTCCACTGAAGATTAATACTGTGTAACAGGGTTCAAGAGAAAAGATTTTTTATCCTGTAAGGACTTGAGTGCATTGGAATATTTTTCCATACTGTGTACCCTAGAGGAAGCAGCATGCATGATTAGAAAGGGCACCCGAATTAGGAACTCTGTTAATGAGGTTCACATCGGTCTCTTGTATAATAGAAAAGCTATTTCAGTTCACTGCCCCTGCTCCTTCATCCAAACCGACACGGGGATGCTCCTTGCCTTCTTTTGGTCCAGCATCTGCTTTTCTTACTCGGATCTCTCTCTCTTTGTCCTTGTTATGGTTTAAGCCATATAAAGAATAATTTCTGAAATAATTTGAGAATCAAGCTCCCCAGAACCGCAAGACATTTGGGGATTTTAAAAAACATTTTAAATCAGATTCAATTGGGTTGCCTTTCAGTTTTATGAGCTATTAGAAGTTACTGGTATGGGGTTTGGGGAATCAAAGCCGTGTGGAAGGTAGAAATTTGCATTTAAAAATAATGACAGCTAAGATTCTCAGGGGCATTAGGGAACCCAGGCTTTAAAGGAAAATATGAAATATTTTGAAGCCTAAGAAATGTTGCAACAACTGACAATTCGAAAACTGCACTGTGCTTTTCTGAGAGATTGTGCAAGCTTTCTGTTTCTTCTCTAAGGACATTCTGTGTCGTCTTTATGCTCTTGCTCTCAGAGACCTAAAGGGCGCCTTAGATTAATGCCCAAGTCTAACTGCAAGAGCTAGTTGCAAATGAGAAGTCCTCTTCCACCTCCTCCATGTTTCCCACACACCATCACTTCTTGCGAGGCTGCAGGTGAGTCATTTAGCTTGAGATCACCCTGTTCAGCAGCAGATAGAAGTTAAATCAGCCTAAGGCCAAACTGCAGCCTTAGCAACCAGTGGCTCTCACACTGATAATTTCCAGTAAAGGTTTTTCATACTCCAAAAACTCTCTTCCCACTGAGAAGTCTGCTGGGTTTTTATTCGGCTTTGTTTTCCAGGTAGCCTTTATAGAATACTGAAGTCATTACACAAAAGTTTTAGAAGAGCCTTGATCTCATAGAAATCAGCGTCAGGTCAGCAGTGAGTCTTATTGACTCATCTCTCTCTGTGACATCCCTTTCATAGGCACATAAGTGACTGTGGATGCTCGGCGTCAACAGTAATCTATTTTCAAGACAGGAAAATATGAAATTCCTTCAAAAGGGACCAACCTGTGATCATTTGGATATGGTCTCTTCTTTTCAATAACAGTAAGGAATGAAAAAAATCAATGCTGAATAGATGGCTACAGAAGCTATTGTTGCATGCTGAGACAAAATAACTTCACATACTGTTCTGTTTAAAACTGAAATGTGAGTTGGATTTCATTTGTAAGTAACAACAAACAAGTAAGGTGTCGTAACTGTTCGTATGGACAGGCAAAGAGGGAGGAGAGATGAGTATTGAGCAGAAGACTGGACTTGAACATCTCTAGATAAATTAAATGCTAAAATAGAGCTTTGCATCTCGTGTCACTGTGTAGGTAAAGGTTTTATGTAGTTCCACATCCATCAGTGGCAGATGGCATCAAAGGTTTTGATGAGACATCAAAGTTCCAGCTGTGCCAAGGGTGGTTCCTGATGGCATTAAATTTGTTTCCCTTGAAAACTGAGGAACTTTGAAGGCTGAAAGACCACTTTACTCTTTAGGATGTAAGGAAAGCAAGCCTGGCAGAGCACTGGCTGCAGACATTAATTTGGGTTTGTGCAGTTCTTGCAAATTCAAGGAGGTTCCTCAGCCTCCCTGCTCAATGCAGAGGGATCTGTGTACGTGTGCGTGTGTAATCCCTCAACTTAATAGGATGGGCTTTTAGCGAAATAGTGTGGTGAACTATAGAGAGAAAGACTCCTGGGAAGTAATAAAGTGCTGAGAAGCCTCACTATTTTCTGTTTGGCCATCTCAGAGAAAGCTCTCAGCACTTTTCATTTGATTCTGTATTTTGAATCCCTGAAGATTTCGTCAGCACAAAAAAAAAGTTCCAACCCTTGTCACGCTTGCTTTTTGCATGAGAGTCTCTGAGGGATAGAGTGTTTCTGCAAAGACAAAAGCAAAACTCCTCCTTTGTCCAGAAAGCTAATACCTTTATCTTCACATGCAGACTACTCAGTATCTCTAAAAGCTTTTTAAAATTTATTTTTAAATGGAGCTATACATTGTCAAAGAGTGTCTTTTTTGTGTGTGCGTAAGGCTCTTTTTTTCTTGGTTGAATTCACCATGCATAACCTTTCTTTCACGTAATAAATGCCCCAAGGAGAACAGGTCTCTGCATTTGGAACCTTCAGTGCCACCAGTCAATTGAAGGGTAACCCTGTTCTTAAGGGAGAGGCTTCTTGGCCTGTTTGGCTGTAGATATTCCCAATGTGACAAAAGAAGAAAGGGCTGAGCAGGCAAGTTCGATAGGTTGTATCATAATGTCAGAGAACATATCACATTGTCCACAGGAAAATTTCAGCAGCATAAACTGCGCAGATTTAAAAAAACAAAAATAGATCTTGCTCTAAATGACTTAAACAAAGACAAATTAGGCTATAGTCATCTCCTGCAGTCAGCTGTGCTTTATCAATGACAGGTTAGCAGGAGAGGTCTTCACTTAAGTCAGGAGTCACTGTATCCAAGACCTGCATCTGAATGCGAATTTTAGTTTTACAAAATGCATCTCCATTTTTTGAATAGATCACTAAAACCTTACATTAAAACACTGGTCCATTAAGATCTTGTAACTAGTTAGAGGTACAAGACCAGCAGGCCAAGATATTCTCCACATGTTGCAGTCTACAGAAATTTCTCTGTGGGTTTTCAGCAGTGACAGGTTCACTTGCCGAGTTTGGTATAAGAGGATGGCTCAGTGACAGGGAGCATCTACCCAAAGGGTTCAGGCAGACCCAAATACAAGCTATGCTCCAAGCTGTCAGACTAAGCTGTCTGGCAGAACTAGACTTGAGGCTGGGACTGAGCAAATATATCCGGGCTCTCAGCATGGGCAGAATGCTCTGCTTAGAGTAGCTGCCTGGCTTCTGACCTCCAGCGGCCTCATGTCTTGCTGGCCTGAGGGAAGAAAGAGCTCAGATCATTCCGTGCAGAGATGTCCCCAGAGAAATGGATTTAAGCGCACTGGGAATTAAAAAAGTTTCTTAAGTACTCACGAAAATCCCTACTAGGCTCCTCTCTTTGCAAAAGTAAACACTTCAATAATCTGATTCCTACTGTCCTGCTCTCTCTTTTTCAGTCTTAGTTTGCCTTTAAAGTGGGGAAGTCCTGTCCTCCTTAAGCATATTAAAAAATAAGGAGCTCAGCCCGTGTAATAAACCAGTGATTACAGAGAAGTCCATAAGGGAGAGCATAGAGATACAAATAATATAGTCTGATTAAGCTTTGTTTCAAAGAGAAATTTAAATTGCAATATAATGTTCAAGAGCAGTATATGAAGACATGCAGTCTTCACGTACAGCAGATATCACAATGTTGCACAAGGATCCAAAACTTTTGTTGTCATCCTACAAAAAACCCTGCAGTACGTAGTACCCGGTATTTGCTCACACCAACAGTGAGATTTAAGTGCATACAGCTATTTCTAGGAAGATAGATCAAAAGAACTGAGCCAATTGAAGGCAAATCAGCTGTGCTGTTCTTGACCACCATGGTGTGAGGGATGAAGCAGAAATACAGATTTCAGCAAGGATGGCCTCTATTTTTCTGCCATCAAGAATTTATCCTGGTTGATCCAGAAACATGGGAAACATTGCAAAATATTTGAGATTGATATTATAACTGTCATATCAACTTAGTTTATAAATTGCCTGCTAAATATGACTGGTCCACTAGAAATTGCTTTTATTTGCAAGTAAAACATACTTTATACCTTCCCTTGCCAGCACTGGAGTATCTATGGCTCTCTGCTTTGAGGCTGTTGTTACAGCAGAGAATCACTGGAAGGTAGCTTTTCAAGTCGCTAGTCATTTTTCATCAAACTGAAACCTCTGCCCTCTCAGGTGCTTGGCATATAGCTGGGATCTGAACCTGTATTTCCAGTTGTCTAGTGAGGATGGTGCTTGAGCAACATATAACACCAGGCAGAATTACTTTCTGCCGAAAATATTAGGTCATGCTGATTCTCTCATCCTGCCCAAAGGACACATCTCAGCTGAGATTTTTGAAGTTAAAATTTTGTGAATTTGTTTCTATGACTTAAAAGTTCTTTACGGCAAATTGAAAGAATTGGGTATGTTGTAGTTGCCTGTTTGTGTACTAAGACTAAAGAAATGTATTTTATGTAACCTGGGCTTTTCTTTCTTCCCAGTACACTATGAGATTTGTTTTCTCTGCAGTCTTGCTTTAGGGAGTTAATAAACGTAGGTGTTTGGATCCATTTCTCTGTGCATTACATAACCTCTCTAGTAATCAGGAGATAGCAAAGAGTTATAATCTGACTAATAACAGAGAATGTCCAGGGGAGACTGTTCCTGCCAGGATATATTCTAGAATACACACAGCCTGCACAGCTACAGAGACAAACATCTAATTACACCTTTCAGTTATGTTCAAGGAGACGATTAGAAACAGTGTCTAAAATAGCTACCCAGGAAGAAGTTGGAAATCTGGTAGTAAGGCCATAGAGTTATTTGGTGAAAGAATTTAGAGATGTGGGTGCTGGAAAGCAGTGAAAGGAGCCTTTTGCCTCCCCAGGCTGGATCTCATTGGAAAGATTTCCTATCGCTGGTAGAAAGGGAAACAAAGACCCGGGAAGTAAAGGGAGCAAGGACTAGAGGGGACCAGATTTGGGATTATCCAGCTCTACAAACTTTAGTGCTTGACCATGACTCCAGTCAGGACAAGGCCTTAAATGTACAAGATAATTGAACAGCTAAAAGTTTGCTTTGTCACGAAGACATCACTACAGACAGTTCAACAATGTCCCTTGGCAGAAGGCAGCTTTGTGCCTCCAAGGCAGCCTTGCGGGGCAGGTTGCATACGGGCAAACAACCAGAGTGGGAAAGGACCTGCTGTGGTTTCCACTGCAGACACATGGTGGTGGAGCAAATACAGGCTTTATATAGCTTGCCATTTCAAGCTTGTTCAAACAAATAGCTGTTCCCATTTTACCTTCCTCTAGCTTCCCAATGGGACACCTTTTGTAATCGCAAGCAGAGATGTGCATTTCTGAACTGCAGTGGGCCCATCCCTGGAATGAGGTCTGTGTGATGACCTTTCTGTAACTGGATCAGGTTTTGTGGTATTTTCTGCAGATTGCAGCAGGTAGAAAATAGTTTTAGTCAAAGCTTTCAAATACTGTAATTTGATGTTCCAGATGGTGGTGTATGACGTTACCTTCACTTTATCATTATACTGGTTTATGCTCTTTTTGAAAACTAAGTACATAATGTGAAAAGTCCCATTAAATTATTCAAATATTTTCTTATGAGTCTATACTACGGGCAAAATGTGAAATGAAAAGAGTTGCTGAAGATGTCCTTTTTTTACCTGAGAACTCTGATTTTCTAATAAACGTAATATTCCTTGCTGAAGAACACACATATTTATTAAAAAGAGCCACTGTTCGCTTTTCAAGGTAATGTTTTGGACTTCTGTTTGCTTTTTAAGACTGAATGAATAATGTGTGTTTACACTTACCACATATATAAGCTGAATTATCTTTCATTACTCTTGCAGCCTTTCTAGGGTGTTAGGTTAGGAAATATACTGTAATTAAAAACAAGGAGCTAGCTTTAAAAAATAGTTATCCATCGCTGTGCCTGGGAAAGAAATGTTATTTCCTTTGTGACAAAAGAATAATAACCCTGGCAGATGGGTTGCTGCAGAGCTGGGAGAAAAGCTCTGTTAAAGTGGGACTGACAAAGCTGTCTGTGCAGAACAGGAAGTCCTGTCGTGGAGGTAATAAAAGAGACACTATTTCAGCTCAACTAGTTCCAAATAATCCCTACTTTAAGCTTGCCTTCTGACTTGCTAGGTAAATACCATGATGCTAAGATATTAATGACTCTTCCAGTTTATTGAAATGACCTTGTTGTTGTTACCTCAGCACAGACTGTTTGAAATGCGAAGTTGTGTGGAACACAAAGCTTTAATATCTCCTGTTTTGCATGGTACGAAAGTATTCAGGCATCCTCTTATCACTTTGCCTGGCTCTGTTTTTCAGCAGATTGTTGTTTTTAGAAAGACATTAATTAATATGTCATTGAGCCTGGGCTTCCCCACATCTTTTCATCTTTGGAGAGGGGTGATACCTCTTGGCTGTGAAGAGCTGTCCAGATGGCTTTGATGTCCTGTCAACTTCAGCTTCATAAATGATCCCACCCGAGGGCAACAGAGACAACTCCACTAACGCCCCTGCACCGTGAACAGGGTACACAGGTAACCGAGGAAAATATTTCTTTAAAATATTGAACCCTGTAAAACTCATCTTTACTTTTTCCCCGTTACAATCGGCAATAAGCCTTCCAGTTTTTCAGGAAGAACTGGATCAAAGCTGAAATGACTGGCACAAGGGAGGCTAACAGACAACCACAACTCTACAAGACACAGAAACGTGGTGTCCTCACATGCCAGAGCAGATGCCCTAAGCAGGACTGTATTCTTGGATGTGTCCCTTCTCCCACATAGATCTATCAAACTCGTGAAACCTGTGCTGCAGCATAGTCAAACAGCTTTAACTCTAGCTGTAAGACCAGAAGTGGGCCTGCTGCAGTATTGTGAGAGTCTGTACCAGCTGTAATATCAGAAAGAATCGAGTATCCAGCCATATTCTCCCAGCTGGATTGCTACCAGCACCTGAGCTAGCTGGCATTGACTCAGTGCAGGTCCAAGTAAGTTATATTGTAGTTATGGCCATGACAGCAATAGATGTATCCCACCGACACAGGAAGGGATGAAACATTCATGTATTTACTGCGTAAAACGAGCCTTTGAGGAGGATTGTCTGGAGAAAACTTCTCAATAGAACCTCAAGAGAATCGTTTCAATTCGACTTGTGTTTTGTTGACTATTCAATGTTACCCAATCTCTTCCTCTCTTAAAATAGATTAATGGATTTTCCACCAAACATTCCTTTTTTTTTTTTTTTTCCCCTCTCTTCCCTTTGCAGTGGTTTTCAGCTACTTTTGCAGGGGAGGAAAGGGTACAGATTTTAGTTTATTGGCTCCTCTGGCCTCTTATACAAATGAGACAGGTTGCAGGCAAATAGGAGCTAGATTGGATCCCCACTATTTGCTCTCTTCATTTTTACATTCCCTTTTTTGCTAAAAAGTCCATTTAAAAGAGGTGAAGCAGAAAAGCTTCTTTCAGAAATAATTAGCTAGAGTCTTTCCAGCCATGTGAAAGGGAACAAAATCTAAAAACCTAAATCTTCAACATAGAAAAAAAAACCCAAATGTAACAAGGCCTACCCTGAAAAGACAGAAAGGTGCAAACCAAAACATTCGGATCTATCTCCCATGGGTTTTTCTCAAAGACAAAAATGCTATCAAATTCCAGACCTAATCAGTATTCTGCTCTTTCAGGATTGATAAAGTCAGACCCGAGCAAACTGGAACTTGCTTTCTGGTTTGGTCTGAGCTGCAGCTGATATCCAGTCTTCCATCCAGTATTTTGTTGAAGGGCAAAATATCAGAAGGGCTATTGATGCTGCGATCAGTGCTGCATTTGAGAATAGTAAGAGTCTTACAATAAACGGCAAGTATTGTTCTCCCATTTTTGGAGGGACTGAAATACTGTAACAGCTTGCAGATATTTGCATCATGAAACCTGACTTCTCCCGGTATTTCAGTCTCAGACCTGCTGAAGATGTAAAGCTTGGCATCTCCCTGAGCTTTTTGCCCAAAGACGCTCTCTGGAAAGCTGATTCAAAGCATGTGGACTTGAGCATTTACTTTGTCTGAGGCTGTGTACTTAAAAGGAAAACAACCATACTTGTTTGATTCCTACTTGACAGACTTCTAGTATCTAATACAGACTTCTTACTGTATTTTTAAATTCAAACATTCCACATGAAACTTAGCAGGCTTTCAGTTTAAGCAGTGATGGTGCATTAAAACTTGCTGTAGGTAACACTTGTCATTTATGTATTTTCCCACTTGTCTTTCTTGGCTGACTAAATGATACCTACAGTGCTTTCTTGGATTGCTGTTGCTTGGAATAAATTTGCTGAGACAGCGCCTCCCATTGTCAAGTAACATGTATTGCTATTTACAAAATCACTTCAAGGGAGCAATTATTGCTAAAGATGACAACGGGTGCTGTGCAAAAAGGCTGATAGTTGATTGATTATGCATTTTTGCTGGTTTTGTAAGAAGGAGCTGGACAGAGAAGAAAGAGAACTATTTCACAACTTAGTGTTTGTAGATGTTGCTGAAAACAAAAGAGTTCACCGGTAATATCTGAGTTGCACTAAGCTAGATCCAAACTTTTTGCCTAAATGTTTCAAGCCCAAAAGCAGATTTAGTTCTTTGCTTTCCTAAGCTGTTTTCTGAATCCAAACTCATCTTTCCTTGCTTTGCTGTATTGATCCCAAAGTTAACAATGGTAAACAGTCCAATATAAATCACCTTGCTAAGACTAAGCTCTTCCATGGTCCCTTTCATAAAACATCTCTGGGGAGTCATGGCGTGATTCTTTGTAGTCAAATAAGTAACAAATAGCTTTGACTCCATGGTTGAACAGAAATCACATAGATGTTTAATGGATCTAAGCAAAGTTAACTAAGAAAATGAAATGATTCATTCAGTGAGATGTCTCAAGTAAACATGAGAATTTGAGCTTAAACTCTGGATGTATATCTACTGGTGAAGCTATTACATTTTTATTGTAATAGGGAAGAGAAAGTAGAGCTGACACTTCTGTTAAGAATGTGCTTGACTCAGCCATAGGCGTCACAGTTGTAAGCTTTTGTGGTGTTTAACATGTGCTGTCCATGCTGTAGCATTCAGAATTACTCTGCTTGCAGAGTTCAGATTTACAAAGAGAATTGAAAAGGAACTTCTAGAAAATTAGATCTATAACCCTCTGATTCCATTACTATTGCCACATTATAGGCAGTGAGGAATGTAAAAACCTAAGTCAAACCAGTGCAAGTGACTCCTCCTCAAGTAGGCAACTGGGGAGCTTCAACTGCCTGATTCCAGCTGACTGCTTACTACAAGAAGCCTACCATAAGTTCACAAAGCCTACCATAAGCCCATCTTATGTCATAAATGCAGAGGCACTGTCTGGGGTTAAGATGGGACATGGCAGAGATTGGACTTATACCAAGGAACTAACAGTTCTACTGAAAACCTTGAAAGAGGCTGAACTTGAGCAAGAATAAGTCCTCAGCTGTTTAACTCTTCTCTTTCAGCAAGTTGGATTACTGAAGAAGACAGGATCCTTTTCTTTTCACACTTAAGTTGTGATTCTCCTGCTGATACCAGAGATTGTGTTGAAGCAGATATTATTGCTTCTGTTTCTTTGGGGCCTAGATCTTTCATTGCATTTAACACGGAGTTATTGGCACTTGAAATACTCTCCGAAGACATTCACATCTCAGGCCTTAGGTACTGACCTAAAGCCCACTGACTTTGACCCTGGTCCTAAGACCCTCATCACCCAGTGACCAAACTGTCATTCTCTGAACATACTTCTCCTTCAGTAATGCCAGAGTTTTCTGAGAATGGCAAGCCAAATTTCATGAATGTTTGCAAAACCTTATGATTTTGGAGCAGAATAAGAGTGGATTATGCATATTGAAGTAATGAAGAGAAAGTTTTCATTTGTATGAAGAATGTAGGACAAAACTCACTGTCAACAGTTGCCTCTAACTGGGGATTTATTAGTCACTATTGGAGTCTTTAAGATTTTTAAGACGAAATTGAGCTCTTTAAATTCAAATGTCTTCATATTCTAGCTCAGTCCCAATTAATTCTTTTATTCTCTTTGAAGGGCAGTTTAGTAACAATTAAGTAGCTTTTATTCCTAGAAGACAAACCAAATTATGAAATGCTGTATCAAGCAGTCACAAACGCGAGGTTAAAGTGAATCTTACTGTTGGGGGAATGAAAAACAGTCTTTAGGCTCAGTCTTAATAGTCTCTCTTTGCCTGTTTAAGAGACCTCCTGAAGTAAACCCCATTAAACTGGTGATAACAGTTTTTCAAAACAGGTTGAACTAAATGTTAAAACTTCAAACTGTGCTGAGCTTCTGTTTCTAACAGAAGAAAATTAAATGTAAGATGAATATAAATGTTAAGAAACTACTTCCTATACCTGTGAAAGGGCTAGGATGGGACAATCACTTTCCCTTGTTACTAACCAGTCAATGGTTCAGCTACCTAGAAAGGGGTGATTTCATCCACTGTAAATAGAGCGAGCAGAAATATCTCAGCATCACCAGTGCTACTTTTGAGGGAAGGTTTTTATTTGTCTTAGGCTGAACACCCTTAATTTTCTTTTGGACCAGGGAAATGACTTCCTTAGTGGCTTCACCTTTGCTGACAGCAAATATAACACCCTCCTTCTGTTCTACTAATCACTTGCCATTATTGCAATGTGAATGAGATTTATAACATTCTGAGCACCATAAAGTTATGCAGGCTGCACAGGCTGCATCCAAGCCAGTTGTCATCATTCTCTCAGAAATAACACAATTTTAAATAAATGCAATCCCAAATGTTTCCTTTAGTTATCAACACGAAACAATGCACGATAATATTGCTTACTACAGCTGACATGATGACTAATGGTGGCCCATTGAAAAGACCACTCACTTGTTTAAAATGCAAGTACCTGCAGACAAAACCTGAAAACAGCTAATGAGCAATTGCCCTTGGAAACATATAAGACAGAAGATATTCCATCCTGTTCCTTTATATATTCAGAGGCGTGACTTCTTGGTAATTCACCAGAGCCATCACTCGCTATATGATTCATTAGATGTTAAAAAAATGTTTGAAGTTGTCATATATCAGACGACAAATGTGCAAACTAGATACGCAGCTGTGATGAATCTGCAGAAGATGAACAAAGAAGACTTTCATGCTATTCGGAAAGTTCAGAAAATGCTTTAAATATGCTCCCAAACCAGAACACTCCAACATAGGGACGTCCCAGTTTAGCACAAACTTTCATATACTGTTTATCACAACAAATGTATCTGTTTAATTCTCAAGTAAATGTTCTGTAGTAAATTGTCAGATCTTGTGACTAAAGACTAAAGTAAAAGCAAAACTTCTGAATAATACTATACATCTTAGCTATTCTGCCTAAAATGTTTTGTTTGACCAAGTGTAAAGAGTTTTTCTGACAGCTTCCAAGATTCAAAAAGCCCTCAATGTACTATTAAACTATGTTAAAAAAGAAAATAATTCTGCTCTAGTTCTGACTAGCCATACAATAAACCTTCAGACACTGCACAGCAGTGGAAGAGTCTCTAAAACATAGACTGTATCACCTGACAACTCAGAAATATTCCTTCTTGAAGACTAAATCTCTACGTCTGCATACAGTCTCCATGTAAAGCCATTGTAAGCTGTGCCTTGAAAGCAAGTGTGTTCTGGGCTTCCGATATCCCAGTTGAAGAGATTTCATTTCAGAAGTTCAAGTGTTTTGATGGTCAAATTGCTTCTGGTTTATGGTTTGAATTTGCTCATATTCAGTTTGTCTGTGAGCTATGCAGTACTGCAAAATAGGAGGAAAGCTTACAAAGGTATGTGAGGAGGAGGAGAACATTATAAAATACAAACCAAAATGATCCAAAGTCCTAGAGATTTGGGTCACATCTTAGCAACAAACTAAGGACTGGCCCATCCCTGGAAATATTCATGGTCAAGTTGATGGGACTTTGAGCAGCCTGGTCTAGTGGAAGGTGTCCCTGCCCATGTCAGGGGGTTGGAACTAGATGATCTTTAAGGTCCTTCCAACCCAAACCATTCTGTGATTCTATAACTGTAAATTTGCTTATCAGAACATTTCTCTGATTCCAGATCACGTTAGCTAGTTGAAAACTAAATGTTCTAGGCTGATTTTTGTTACCATTTGCCACATTTCTATAAGAGATTTGGATTGATGTCAAATGATGATCAAAATGATGCTGCTCTAGTGTTGACCATCAGCCATCACCTGTATATCTGATCTATGCTGTACTTTTGGGAAGTATCCCAAGGAATGATAGATAATGAGCTAACCTTGTTAGTTAGTTAGTTAGGTTCGAGTTCTATTTCTGTACCATGTTACACCACTGTTTAGAAATGAAGCTAAAATAGTTGTAAAACAAAGAAAATGGTCAAAGGAATATAAAAGTTCTACATCAGTATATCTCTTTCTTCTTCTAATATGCACATCATCGCAGATAGATATTTTTTTTCCATACAGTGTCTCTGCAGAGCTAAAAGGCTTGTAGATTCAACTGATGTCCAAGTCATGCTATGAGATTAAAGGAGATGGGGTATAAAGATAAAATACAGGAATGACTTATACTCTTGGTGAAAGCATTTTGTTTTATACCATTGTAAAAAGTCTTTTGATTAGGGAGTGAGGATCTAATTTCACAAGCCTTTCATGTAAATAATTCAGCTCTAAGAAACCATGCCAGGCCACTTTCTTTTTGATGCCTTGCAATATGTGCGCAACAGCAGTCCTAACAAAGCAAAACTTCTTGTGCTTTTGAAAGATGCTGACGACTCTCCAAGAATATTTATAGCTTGCCAAATAGCCTGAGCCTATTAACTGTGTGTGTATTGTTTGAACTTTTTATTTCCTAATCAAGATTTGCACATTTCTGAGGAAACAGCTGGGTTGCTTGCACTACTGAGACTTTGTAATTCCTTCCTTTGCTCCGAAGCAGAGAAAAAAAGACTTCAAGCTTTCCAGCAGGTAACAGGTCAATTCACACTGTGACCCTGTGAATGTGGCTCCAATTTCAAAGCACCTTTGCTATTCCATGGATAGGAATATATTGCTTACTGTGCCATGCTGCAGAGGCATGTATAGAATTGGTGAGTAAATTCACTGACTCTCGTGGCTGTCATCCCAGTGTGGCCATCCATGTTCTGTTGAAAGACTAATACTAAACAACACCTAAATGTGACAAAACCCCTGAATAGTACAAAATGGAGGGAGAGCTGTGATACGGGAAGAGAAATCAGCTCTAAGAAGAACTTTTTAGGTCACCCTGGAATGCCAAGAAAAAGATTTGGGTTCCCCTTCTGACAGATCATTGTGTTCTCTAGGAGAAAAAAGAAACAACAAACAGCCATACTGTGAATAAAGAGGCCAGGAATTTAATACTCAGTCTCCTACAGGAAAGACAAGTCCTTACTGGAAGACTGCATTTATATATTGTCCAGAAATGAAATGTTCAGATTTTGATCAGCAACTGAATGCTTTGACACTGCTTTTTTCATGATGGCTTTCACAGGGCTTTGGTCCCATTCCTACTTACTGTGAAATAAAACTGTCTAATCTTGAAAGCTGCCGTGGAACAGAATGTGCATCCTCCCAGCAGCTTTGCCTGGTGCTGACATGATTATTTCCACGCTACACACAGGCAAAACAAAGCTGAGCGATTAAAGGATACACCTTCCCTGTACATTTTAGTTCAGGTTTGTGTCCTCTTTTATCCTCCACCTTTATCTCCCTCCTTTTGATTATCATACGGTATCATTTCAACTGCTGGCTTCTAGGATCAGAGTGAGCCAGAGCCTTTGGGTAATTTTTAGGCTAGGTGTCCATATAGCACAAATGAGCTGTCTCTTTCCTCTTCATCTCACTCAAGACTGTATGGGTGGGGCCCAGTAACCTTAAGTCTCTATGGGCTGCTTAAGTGATGGGTGATTTAAACTTCCTGGGTTGACTTTGAGCTCAAAGAGAAGAGGAAAAACAGTCTTACAGTGTGACACCAATCTCAGTTGGGAGGGAAGTCCAAAGTCTACAGCTGGGATGCCTAGCTGTCTCTGAATTGTCGGAGTCAGGAGAGCCATGAAAGCCAAATCAGAAGCTCAGGTCACAGGTATGGGTACTACTGAAAATGAGTACAAAGCTAATGTAAAAACCGTCAACTTCTTCCCCGATGCTCATTCCTACTAACCACACCACTTTTTCATTTGAATCATCTTGCTTACTGGTGCACTGAGTTATGTGAAAAGCGAATGATGCTTAGAATAAATGATTTCTCTGAACGGCACTTGGAAGGTTTATTTCCTCTCTTTTATGATCTTCCTCTTGTTGGGAGCGTCCAAGCTAGTCTTCCCCACTCCTCTCACTCTGCTGTTTCACTCACTTTTGTTGTAAATGATTGCTGTCTCCTGTCTGCTTCTTAGGGATTCAACTTGCCCACCTTCACTTCATTATCTCATGCCCTTTCATTTCTACTTAATGTAGACATTTGGGTGTCAGCATCTAGGCTGTGCCTTAACATACACAGTGAGCCTGGGTGGCAGAATTATCTTATGAAATACTCCTTTTGTGACATTTGTTTTCTCAGGAAGGAGCTGCTTTGTTCTGTTCTCACTACTGAATTCTTCCAACAGAATCCTAATACAGGGATCTTCTTTTGAGTTGAAATTCTCAGAATTTGAATTTTTTTCCCCCAGTGCTTTGTAGTTTTGATTTGCATAAGTTAACTTTAGTGAATGCAGTACTTAAAATTCCAGCGAATGTGTTCTCCCTCTTTGTTATATGTATATGAGAGAGAAACTCAGTACAATTTCATGCATAAAAAGACAAGTACCAAATTTAAGAGTCTTTTTATTGATCTGAAATTTGAGATGTACTTGCCTTACAGAAAACATCTTCAGGCATGCTAACTCTGAGATGGGTGCATGCTCAGAAGTGTAACAGATTATCACAACATAATATGGCTATTACACAGAACTCTGTTTTAATGATCATGAATGTGACTGCCTTGTAATTACATGATATTCTCTACACAGCTAACAAAAATACTTATGAGCTAATGGGTGACAAGTACACAGTTTGCCTCACACTCTGCAGTGAATCTGGACTGTGTTTTATAGGACTTGGCACAGGAAAGCTGTTAAAAGATCAAGCTAGAAAGCCCATAGGGGAAAATCTCTCCACTGCTCTGGGGAGAAAGGAAAAGAGCCGGCTCTTGCTGTAGTTTATGCAGCATATACAAGTCTTAGCTTGTATACTGTAATGCTGATCCTCGCTGACTGTAGATAGTGTGTTATGCTGTACTCTTCAGGGCTTGTTCCATATGGGACATCTCAGAAATGTTGTGTGTAATTGGACAGGAGCATTTGTTCAAGGTAAAGGCTGGAGAAAATTACCTGATAGCCCCAGTGCAAGAGTTAGGTTCAAGAGTGGCACTGGGGTTGAAAAAGCCAGCTAAGCAAGATCTGCTGTACTCCTGGTTTCCTATCTGGAAACTCTTGCCCCCTGGGGTAATTCTGAATTTGTGACACTTGATCAGGAAGAAATATACCAGCTCTGTAACAACCTAGCTGCTGAAACAATCTTCCTGTGAGTGCTGATGCAGGAGCTCTGATTATATAGAAACTAATCTAAAAAGAATGAATTTTGGGGGGAACTGCCTCCAGCCACTTACTTGACCATAAAGAGAGTTGATTACAGTGTGTGCCTGAGATGAACAAGAGACTGTAATGTCAATAAGCTCCAGACCTATTGAACTAAGTAAGTAGTAACCAGAACTGTGAGATGAGCTAAAAGCCTAAGACAGTCTTTTGTTGCCTTATTAGGTGAACTACGCCCATCTTTCTCCTTGCACTTTCTAGTAGAGCAAAGACATGATATATGTTCTGAGAGCTCCTGTATGGGGGAAGAGGGGCAAACAGTGATGAAAATGCCTGGAAGTATAAATATGAAATCGGAATGACTGACAAAAATATCTAAACAACTCTTTTTCCCTATTTTTTTTTTTTTGACAGGGGTTTCTAGGCAATATCAAAGCTGATATTTGCTTTGCTAATGACAGACTGCATAAAGATAAGAGCAGCTTTTAAACCCCAGAGTGCTTAAGGTGTATCTTGTGCATTGGGCCCATACAAAGGATTCTGCTCTGTCTCTCCTATGGTGATGTCTTAGAGGGTTGACATGGTGCCATCTGTGATGGGTTTCAGAACTTCTCTATGGGGGAGCAATTTGAACTGGAGCAAGAATATCATTAGATGCTATTAGATTATGGTGACCATGTTGTAGCATTCCAGTAAACATCCGGTTTAGACCTTTAGTTCTTCAACAGTCTGCACGTAAGCCAATAGAACAGTTTTGTCTTCTGTCAAAGAAATGTGTAAAATTACTGTAGGGCACAAATACTTGGGGCAGGCAGGTGACAGGCCTTTTTGAAAACTGTCTTATTGGTGATCCTGTATTGTGCCATGTACCCAGATAATGATGGGATCCGATTTTTTTTCCCCCTCTTTAGAAAGATCTATTTCTGTGATCCTAACAATGAAATTTGCATTACAGCACATGGCCTTTCTAACCTTCTGCCTGCAGTGTTCAAACTTTCCTTGATCGTAATAGTAATTAAAAATCTCCTGACCATACAATATGTTCTTATGTTAAAAGATTTTATAAGAGAAAGATCTTAAGTTAAACAGCATATAAAGATATTTAAACATAGAGGGTCTGACTGCCTTACCTCTTTGTGTTTAGTGTATTGCTGCAGGTTTCGTTGCTTGTGATCAAAAGATGAATACAAAGTTCAGACAGACACAAATAGGTCATCCTCTCTTCCTTGGCTGTATCAGTATTGTGCAGCTGTAGTTGAGGTTTGCAAGATCTTTAACAATAGTTCATTTCACATTCAGAACACAGACAGATTTGTGTTGCTGAATCCTTTTCACATCCACTCACCACACAAAAAGCATGCGCTAAATTGAGTTCAGCCCATAGCAACAGTTCTTCTGATAACCTTGGAATGCAGGCTGCATGGACAGAGGACGCTTTAAGTCTTCAGGAGGAATACTTATTAAATAAGCCCCTGCTTTTATAATAAAAGCCCAATTTTAGTAAAACACTCTCAGACATTCTGTTTCAAGTAACTACTGCATTTATATAGCCAGGTGCTCATCTTGCTTTCATCTCACCACTTCTAGCACAATCTCAACTGTGGTTTTAATTTTTTTCCCTTCTGACTTTTGCCCATCTCTCTTTATAATTGGTCTTTTCTGTTTAACTCCATGCTCGCCACCATGAAGTCATGAGAATGCTGTTGCCCCAGCTGTTCAAATTTTGCCATTTCAAGTATTTAATTACAATGCTTCTGGGACTTTATCACTCTAATCCAGATTTCATTCTGAGGAGAAGTAGCAACAGGGAACCACAGACTTAAGGTGAGATTTCACACTTTCTCTTTTCTGTCTCTGGAAGGTACAGCACTGTTGGAGGTGCACAAACAAATGGCTGGAATTTTCCTTCCCTTTCCTCAGCACCTGCATCATCCAGCAAAAATCAGACTATTAGTGTGTTGCTCAAGGTTTCTAACAAATGTAATTCAGCATTTTGGATGTCTGCTGAAAGAACCCTGTTAGTGGGCTTATGCTCTTATATTTCGTATATGTGCTCTGCTCACCTTCTAATAATTTGTCTCTGTTTAACAACAATGATGAAGCAGCTATACAAAGAGAGATTAATGGGCATAAGGCAATATTTGTCTCTGTGTCCTCTCTGGGGCCACATAGCTTAACCACAGGGCTGGCCTGCAAAAGAATCTAGGAAGAAACACATAAATGCCCTTTCAACAGATTATCATCTGCTCTTACTGGTTAGGACAAACCAGTGTAAGTAAAATACTGTATCACACGAAACTCCCACATGATAAAAGGAAGGAAGAAAAATTCAATTAAAGTTGAGTGTACATGGAATATTTTCAGAGACTCACCTGCATCTAGTTTCATGGTATCATAGCCATACATCTTTAACATTCCTTAGCAAAACTATTCCATGTTCAATTCCTATAGCCACTGAAAATATTCACTCTTGTTCCTTTTAATTTTACCCTTCTGAATTTTGACTATCACCAAGCTTCATCCTTTTTCCCCTGTTGATTCATTTCCTTACTAAGGAAAAAATTCTAAGCAATAGAGCCTTCCTATCATCTCGTACCTTGATATACTGCGAGCCATCCTTTAGGAAAGCTCTGCATATCTTTCCTCAGAAATCAGTTATGTCAGCTCTTAGTGAAGCTGGTGTTTCTTATCTAAATTACCTCCTAGTTCCACCTGGGGTTTGGATGCCTGAAGTAGAGAACTAGATCCTTAGCAGATGTAAATCAGCATACCACTATTGATTTTAATTGTATATGGTGTCTTCTTATACTGGCTGATGATCCAGCCTGGAATAATAGTATAATAGATGGCTTGTGCATTTCAAGAAAAGAGGTACTTTTTTTTTTTTTTTTTTTTTTCTCACTGGAAGCATGCAGCCTTGTTGCTTGCTCCTCTTCCTTAACAGCAACATTGCACAGGGGTAATGAGACTCTCTTAAAGCTTATTATTTCACAGCTTTCTTGTGGCACAAGGGAGTTTCTTCCTGAATTAGCCTTCGCTAATCCAAGATATAGTTGTAAGCTACTAAACCTGTATTCACACAGCAGTGGATCTGATTTAGTAAAAGCTTCCCACTAACCAGTGTCACTGGGATTCATCTTGGTCCGTTCTCTTCAAGCCTTGATGAAGAATTACTTAATACTTCCTTGACATTAAAGAGCCACACTGTGGATTTGGACATTTTGGATCTAAATCCCTGCTCTGACATAAGACAAGTGTGCCAGTATATTTTATGTGATTTATGTGCTAATTACACCCTTTTTCCTCATTAGCTAGTTTGAGACTGGAACTGCCTTCTCCAGAAAAGAACTGCCTTTTTCAGAAAAGAGACAAAAGCTTCCTCAATTTCTGTGCAAAATACACCTGTTTCTGATGTCTATACGTAGAAACTGACACTCAAAAGCATACAAATGACAGGAAAGTTAAAAACAATTGACTAACAAAAAATATGTGTGATTGTCCATCTGAGAAGATAAAAAAAGGGAAAAATAGAACAAAAAATTGTTAAGGACATCCTTTACATGCTAGAGGAAGGACATTTGATACAGCAGCATAGGTGACATCAAAATTCATCAGCTAAAATAGAATATGGTTTTTAGTGTTAGAGATGGCAAAAATTACAACCTACTTACACCTCGATAAAAAAAAAAAGAGTACACATATAATTTTTTTTTTTTTTTTATTCGAACACAGTCCATAGAAAGAATGCATAAAAGGAAAGAGAATTTTGTTTGCCTCCCCTGCAAGTAAAGAAAAAATGAATGCCTTAAGCCAGTTCCTAAAGTTGTTTGTACATGCTGGGTCACAGTGATGACTGAAAAGTGATCAAAACACAGAGTGTGATGAGGGAGTACTCAGATTGGCATCTCTCTGTCATGACGTGAAAGCTGTGTTCCTCTTCTCTCCAGTCAATGCATGCCATGAAACATATATATCCCATACAGGGGGATCAAACTCTGAACATCATTGTTACAGACTATAGACTGAATAATGGGCTAGATTCTGCAGTCTAGTCTGATTGTGTGCAAATTTAATGTGACACAGTCTTAATTTGATACATATAATTAAAAGACACAGCAGCATTTCCTAATTTCAGAGATTGTTTTTTTTCACCCTACCTCAGCTAGTTAGGCACATTTTAAGGAAAAATTTGTCTAGGAGAATAATCACATCATTTTTAAAACTGCTTTTCATGTTCACATTTAGTGAGCAATATTCACTAAAAAGAGTAGGCAGTGACTTTCAGGGAGGCTGTTTTTGTGAATAAGATTGCATACTGTAAACATGAATTCTAGAGTTAGGCCTGACTGGCTTTTCTTGTAAATGCACAGTCCTGCCCATAATGATGTTCAGCATTTGCTTTGACCCAGGTTTATTAAATTTATCATACACAGATACATCACAGCAACTATTGTTGGGGCTGAAGACAGGAGACAGTGAATGTTAAACTGTACGGCACAGCCCAATTTTGAAGACAGGAGCTGTATTTTAGTCAGATGTTCGTTTCACAAGAAAGCTTTGTCGTTCATCGAGTTTGCATACGTAGCTGGATGGATATGGAAGATGCCTGCCGAGTGCTGGATGACTATACAGTTGTGTGTGCTGCGAGCGTGTAATGAGTGCAGTGATGCTATAGTGAAAAAAGTCACAGGATACTCTGAGTTGGGAAAACTCCTGTTCCTTACACGTGGGAGAGAGAACTCATAATCAAGCAAACTTGGGCTCATGTTGGTTATTGCAGACAGCAGTGATTATGCAGACCATGCTTCTTAAGCCAGAAGAAACTTTCATAAAAGAATTATTGAAGTGCCTACCTTTGCAAGCCTTGGACACAGCTGAACGTATCTAACTCAGTCAGTAGAGGGCCCTGAACTTCCCCACTGTAGCCAGGTCCTTAGCAGAGTTTTTACCCTTGTATTAGAGGCTGACACAGTATTCCACTTTCTTCCTATGGTATGAGACTTGAGGAAAACATAACCTAAGCAAGAACTCCAATGGAAGACAAATGTCTAAAGTACCAGTGAATGAAAGCAGCTTTCTGGAAACTAAAAAAAGCCCCATATGTAAGCTCATGAGAATGGAAGAGGAAATAAGTGCTATCTAGGGTTCACCCACCAAGAAAAGCACATGAAAAAAACAGTCCGGCAGGTTTTCTGCTGCTGCTGAGACCTGAGTAGGCAGACCATCCTGATCTTGAGGAGTAAGGTTTCTCTGAAAGTCTTTATTGAATTTCTGAGTGTGATTTACTTAACACTGTAGCTGTGCAGCAGAACTTGGAAGAAGGAAATCACTACTGATTGGGTTAAGACACTGTATCATGCTTCTCTGATGTTCAACCTTAGTAAAATGTTTCCAAAATAAAAATGAAAGTAATTCTCCCTCCTGTTAAGGAACAAAGTTACTGCAAAGATGATTATGTCTTCTGAGTTTCTTTTACTGCCATGCTTCTCTTTTGGGTTATTAAACACCCTGCCAAGTTGAGGAGCAAAAGCTTTAAAGAAAAAAATGGGGGGGAGAGAAAAAAAAAACCCACAACTGAAAAAAACAGAAGTTGCCTTTAAGTTTACTCACAAGGTCATACTTATGTTTAAGCACTTTGCTGAACTAACTTCTGCTATCAGGGCTCTGGCAAGGACTGTCTCATATTTTATGTATGAATTCTGAAATCCCTAGTTGATGTTATAATATAAACACTAGTAATTATTTTTAATGTTATGGCTGAAGATAGCAGTCAGCTACTAGATCCCATTGCTCTAACAGATGTAGACTATGAGGCTGCCCTTGTCCTGAAAAGTTTACAGTCTAATTATTAGTTGAAGTGGTCTGAGGTTCAACAATCACAATCTACACAGACATCTATTTTTCTCCTCAATTCCCCAAAGAGATACACAAAAACAAATCTGTACTTTATTTAAAGCCACATTTAAAGAAAATGAAATGTAGTTAATAAAGCTGAATCTGAGGGGAGAAAAACAGGTGAGTAGGATTTCCCAAGTTGCATGGAAAGTAGAGGAAGAGGAAGAAATACTCTTGAAAAGCTATTATTTTATTAGACAAAAACTGTTCACACAATTTGGACAAGGAGAGTCAAATCAGTACTTTCTTATAAATTTATCTTTAACAAAGATAGACTTAGAAAAATAACATCAAAGTCCCAAAAGAGTCATGTAGGCAGATGCTAGGAAATTTGATAGCTTCTAGAGCAATGATGTCAGTGTGCTTCATCCTTTATGATCAACTCCTTGAAGCAACAGAAAAAAATTAGTTAATAAAATCAGGGTTTAGAATAAACATGCAGGAGTTTTTAACAGTGGTGTAATATAAAATTCCTTATGTTATTTCAATTTCATGAAAAAAAAACCAAGAAATTCAAGTAATCAAGTACTATAAAAACAGCATGTAAAAGGTCAAAATGACATTCTGTCATCTTTAGGGTTTGCCAAAGCTGTAGTTCAAAGTTGCAATCTCCATTACAAACTGCGCTGCAACCTTAAATATGGAGGGTCTATATTTAGAACAACGCAGCATTGTTAGTACTTTGATAAATTGTTGTCAGAGCAGACTGTTTTCAGATGCATGAGGCAGATCTCGTTTGTGCAAGGAATCTCAATCAAAAAAAAACCACCTTGGAACTTCCATTTCAGGTGCAAATCTTCCATGGCTCCATGGCTCCTGCACCTCTAGTTTCTCTCCAGTAATCCACCATTCTTAGGGCATAGTCTGTCCCACTTGTCATGTCTTCTATAAACCATAGAGAACTAAAATATAGGATAAAATGAGATATAGGATTTTTCTGCAAAGGGTGATGGGTACTTTCTTTTATAGCAACAAAACCACCCAAATGCCAAGCAGTAAGGTCTTTGCTCTGATTATAAAGGAGAACTATGCCACCGCTGTCTATGAGAAGATAAAGTCTTAGATGCATAATGAATATGACCATATTGGATTGTAGATAGAAAGTATCACAAGGAAATTATCACATCCTTCAAAAAACTATTACCAAAACTTGATACTGCTGCTTTGACTGAATATTGTGCCGTGGCAAAGTTTTGCTGCCTACCTCAGGGTTTGGGAGCAGACAGCATTTTGGGTACACACCTCGAAAACAACAGAGATGATCTAAAAGTTCCTGCTATGTAGCTTGGTAACCAATAAATGATGCAAGAGGTGAGTAAGATGTGAGCTCTCTTTGTTTATGGAACTCTGCAGGTTATTTACTTGTCTGCGGTCCACCAGGAAAATCCTTTCCTTTTTAAAGTGTACTTTCACAGGAACTGCTGCCCTACCCATCCTGCATTAATATTCAGGATCTGCACTCGTAATCCATTGCTAAGCAACACTTAACAAAATTGATCTTGCATTAAGCAAGCTCTGGAGTTTGAATAATACATTATTTCCTCTTTCTACTTACAATCAGTGGAAACCTTTGGTTGCCTTTTGAATGTCATAATATTAAAAATATTTTAAATACAGAATTTAATTGCTAAGAAAGTCCATTTGTATTAAGGATCAGATGTAAATTCACCTTTGGTACTGTTTGATGCTAAGAGTAAATAAATTACAAAAACTGTTCAACCCTTGAAGCATATGGAAAAACTTAAAAACCGAAAGGTCTGTAATGCCGAGCAGCCATGTCCCATTTCGCATTCAGATACATTGAGGGCAATACCTTGTCAGCTACTGTGTGTATATCTTAAGCATCTCTGTCACTGTTTATTTATATTCTGTATTATGATCACACAATGGTGTGCATCTATATGCTGAATACAGGAGTTTCTGATTCCCACACACGATTTTTATGTACATAGGAAATAACCTTGCCTCTCTGGAGTTTTCTGAACGGCTGCTGGGGATGGAATTCCATGTCTTGAAGTTGCTAAAATTACCTGTTTTGTCTTCTAGCCCATTTCTCTGCCACTGCAGGATAGCTCCCCTGAGTATATTCACCAATGCCTTAATCATCCTATTCTTAAGAGTCTCAAGCAATGTCCCCTTTGGGACTTCACTGCACAGTCTATTAGATCTTAGTGCTAGACAACACTTATTTATATTCATCCTGTATTTATTAAGCAGGAGTCCTTCCTGTCTCTAGCTTTCCCCAGCCCCTGCTACACCAGTGCAAGAGAGAATGCAGGGAGTGATTTTCCTGGGATTACGGAAGGCCTAGGTGTTGGGATAATTATGTATGCTACCACCATCAAGCCCTTATTCACTTTCATGGAATTATTAGGTGACTTAAAACTAAAAATTGGGCCCTAGAGAACATGAATTGATTAATTTTAATTATCTCACACTTCATTCTGTAGGACAGTTTTCTAAACTAAATCTGAAATATGATTTTAATTAAAAATTCTTGAGAGGATCCAGACGTGTTAATTTGTTGACATCTCCTATGAATGATTTTTGCTTATGCTCTGTTTGTCTCCATCAAAGAATCCAGTATCCATGTTGTAATGCCTATGGCTGACGTGAGGAACTTTAAGCAAAGGGTTTTCCAAGAATCTGTGTTTTGCATTTAGGTGTTTAAATGAGTAGAGGATACAAGCTATGTGACATTTCCCTATCGGACTTTTTTGGTAAAATTAACCAAAATACTCCACTTTCTTGTCTTGATGATTTTTTTTTTCTATTTGCCTTCATCATCGTAAAACTTTATGTTGTGACTTCTCTGTATTTCATTATCCTGGTCCCTCCCTGTCCAGTAACCTTACAAATTTCAGTACTGGGCTGTGCACCCCTTTTGCCAGGTAATTGGTGAAAGTGTTAAAGAAGACAATCCTAACATTCGTACACACTTACTTTCTACTTGTTTCTCACCAGGCAGTGTCTCAAATGCTTGACTAACTTATTTACTGGTTTTCCTTCAACCCTTCTTGTCTACCTGGCACGTCTTACAACTTTACTACAAATGCAACCTGTTTATATGTTCCACTGCAGACAGAGCAGGAAGAATACACAGTCAGAGAGTACAGTGCACCCTAAAGTGCTGCTCTGCAAAGATGCCTCCTTCCCACCTGGCACTGCTACTGGATCCATCCCCACTGTGACAAATACTCTGTATTTTTGCCTGTCTGGGATTCATTAAGAATAATCTTTCCAGACAGGCCAACCTTTTTCTAAGGCCAGCCTTCGGCCATTTCTTATGCTTTGCCTTTCTAGTCACCCTGTGTTAAAATAAAATTATTGGTGGTTCTGAATAACCATGTAAATAACGGAATGAATGCTTCTATGAAGAGGTATAAGTAAAACCAGACACGTTCAGGCCAATGAATGCAAAGCTACCAAAGCAATCTTACTGTTTAACACAGTATAAATTTCCAAAACCTTTTTTCATCACCTTGCCGCCAATTTCCCTGAGATTTTTATGCAGCTCCTGCAAGAAAACCAAAATATGTAATCTTTATTTTATAAAAATGCATATTGAAATTAAAACCACGAGCACGAACTTTAAATGTTCAATGGGGAGACATTTAGGCCCACGATAAGACTGAACTTGATTTTTGAAAGGTATCTGAGTCTCAACATCTTTATCTCACCAGAAATTTAGCTCATTCCTTATATTTTATCCCCTTTTATTCCTTCTCTTTATTTATAAAGGCTGAAAGTTGTGGTTTTTCTGGGACAACACATGGTCCAGTCCTGTGATAGCAGAGTATCTCTGTTACGAATATCCCACCATCTGAAAGGGTAAATTGCTTTTTTAAAGAGGGAGGAGTTATATTTTTTGAGAAAAACTCGTTACTCAGTGCTTTCCCAGATGACCTTAAATAACATTTTGCTCTTGCTGAATTGTACTTCATATGCTTCCCTGTCACTGTGTATTTATTAGGCATAAACCAGGATATAAACATCTGGTCTTAATTACACACTTTATGTATTTCGCAGGGAACACAACAGTTTGCATTCATCACTCATAAGGAAAATAGAATTATCACAGTAAGCCATAAAGAGTCAGGTTTTGGTGCTCTCATATTCTTCTTTCTGGGATTTAGAGACAGAGAGGTCTTGAGCGAGAGCTGTGGGATAAAACTTGGTCCCAAGCCATACTGCTGGTCTTACACCTTCTTGTGACTATTTAGCTCCATGTCTCCGTTGAATTCAGCTTTAGGTTTTCAACATCCAGGCAACAGGTTTTCAGTATTCTATTGACTAAAATGTCAGCAAGTGATGGCCTGTGTCTTGCTAAAATTATTTTTCAATTTTGATGTAAGGTTTGGAAACAACTCCAGTCTGTCTGAGAAGGTTCCTTGTTCTTTTGACATTTTCTCCCAGCAACCCCTTGGCCTATGAATGAAGAGAAATATTGGTCAGGAGTCTGAAACCACATTTCAAATTAATGGCTTAAAAATCACACATACGAAGTAGCCTATTGAGCTTCTCAGTATTTACATATCTAGAAAAATAAATCGAGACATAGAATTGTCTATTTAATTGTAGCATCTTGCAAGAAAGCTGCTGAGGCGGACAGAGAATAATGTAACTATTATATAGTTGTTTCTAGCAATTGGTGTTAAATCCTTCTACTGGAGAGGATAGCAGAGAACAGGCAATTCTTTTTATGTGGCATCAGCGTGATGGTGAGTGTCTCCTAATGTGTTCTTTCACTCTGTGTGGTCTCTATTGCTGGCCTAGGTGACAATATTTAATAGCTCATGCTTCATTTGAGGCCAGACTTCAGATCTTTTCTTAGACTTCTAAATGTCTAAAGTCACCTTTGTGTGTATCTTCACGCATTTTTCTATGAAGCCTTAGGGGATCACTATCTTTGCCCCTTTAACAATTTAATAATCTCATTAAAAAAAGTATATGGGTCAGGAACATGCAGACCTGGCAGGGGGGGGTCTCAGCTGTAGCTTTGGAACTTGCAGTTTTTACTTCATCTGAGGTCAGACGGGCTGATTTTGTAAACTGGCTTTAGAAAAACACGTGTATAATCAAGCTCTGCACTCTGCTTGGTTGCACTTCTGTCAAATGCTCCAGCACATGTGCATGCAACCAAGAATCCTGTGCTTGTAGATGAGGAAAAATAATCTTCTCAGCAGGTTATTTGCCAGATCCTCTGGCAGTGGTAATAAGTTGTCTGTACTCAGTTTGAGCTAACTTTAGGAACCCAAAGTACTTAATAAAAATGTTAAACCTTTGACTGAGGTGAAAATTTCCTTTTCTATCTGAGGATACTGCTACTAGGTTTTTGCAGACATAATGGTCTCCAGAGTAAGAGAACTGACTAGTCTCTTTGAAAAAGTATCTGTGACTAACTTTGTTTATCATAGTGTTCCAGACTTCAGAATGGGTTACAGTTAGAATGATTGGCAAGTCAGGATAGATTTGCAAGATCAAAACCGGGTGCAGACAGAGCAGCACTGTTCCGATTTTGTCAGCCCCATAGATGTTGGTGTGGGGAGCCTGTATCATGTGAGACAGACCATCTGGTTTTCAGCTGGGGTAACTTGTACTTACATGTGTACACAGCTCTCTTACCTGAAGCAAGAACTGTCCAGATCAAACTATGATAGCTGGAAAGTCAAGTTCCATCTCCGCTATAACTTTCAGGTTTCAGCAGTTATATTAAGCACAAATAACCTTTTGCAGTTAATTAATTCAAGAAATCCTCCTACCTTCTTTTTGTGTGTTGGAGGAATATATTTATGGTGTCAATGGTTGATCTTCCTGGCTCTATAAGCTTCTTTCATTGTCTCATTTATTATTTATACTACTATACTACGGATTCTACTTAATTTTATTTGTAGGGTCTCTTAGTTCAGTAGCTCTCATTACTTACAAAGCTGCCTGGAGATTTTATATGGATACTGTGTCTTTGCCCTTGATGAAAATCTTAGTATCTTTTGTGTCACCAAGAAAACCTCAGGAAGGATGGAAAAAAAAACATCTTTCCTGAAAGGGATGTTGAATGTACAAGAATGGGGAATCAAAAGCATAGGGCCAAGAAGACCTCAATAAGCTGTCTAATCAAACTGCAAAGAGTTTCAGAAGTAATTTTTTCTGTTTATATTTTGTTTCCCTCCTTACTGACCCTTTTCAGAGCCTAATGATGCCCAAAGAAGGGCATCCTTGTTTCAAGGACTTCTGTCCCTTGGTGAAAAACACTTCCAGTTTATGCAGTTAGTTCCTTTGAGGTTAATCATAAGGGAAAGGTTCTGCTTTTTCCCATCCCAAGGGAATACTTCCCCCGGGATAAAGCAATGAGCATTGCATCTTCTTGCGTTTCACCTTGTCCTTTTTTTAAATCTCTACCTTAACGTGAGAGGAACTTTCCTGGGTTTTTTCTGTGTTCTGCAATACCTCCTCTGTCCCCTGGAAGACAGGGGAACAGACACATATCCTCCTTACTTATTTTGGATTCCTCGCTTTTCCAGTGACAACATCAAAAGCAGGAATCAAACAATAGCCTTATTTTCCCTCAAAGCAAATATTACCTGTAGCTTTTCTCGAATTCACGTCCCTGGAGATTTGATTAACCATCTTAAGAGAGTGTGTGTGCTCCGCACTAAAATGCCCCAAGCCACAGTCACTTATTCTGCCTTTTGTTTGTTTGTTTGTTTGTTTTTTCCCTAAGAATACTATTTTTTGGCATTCTATTGGCTTGTGTGCCAAAATCCAACCTGAAATTAATACATCTCAGTTCCTCTCAGGCAGGTAGTCCATCTTCCGCTGCAGTGCTATGTCTTGCTCCTATGAAGAATTTTTCTGAGCTGCTAATGACACTGTCATGGGTTTTGATGCAGCATATGCTCTTCTAGGGTATGTGAAACTCTGTGAGCCTTTGCCACTATTGCATTTCTTTTCAGGCACCGGCAAAATTTTGACTTGAATATATGGTCCAGTGTGCCATCCCACGTGCTACACCTTGTGTGAACTTAGACATTTAGTTCTGTATATATTCCTGGGCCCAGGTGTACTTTCTTGAAATATTAGCAGATTATTTCTACTCCCTATGGAATCAAAGCACTGCCCACCTTCCATAAATTTCACTGTAGCATGAATTTTGGTTGGCAGATCCTGTTTGCTTTGTCTGGGGTGAATTCTGGGTCTTCTGCAGTTTCTCTGCCAGAGCTTTGTTCCCAATTGTGAGCTGGTGTTCTCCTCCCTCAGTGGATTCTTTTCCTTCCACACACCTTGGAATTGCAAGACCTCGAGCTGCATTAGAACGTGGACAAATTTTTCTAGTCTTTTTGTAGTCTGCGTTTGAAAACTTCACACTTGTCTTCCATTTCTATGCAGAGTGAAGTACTACTTAGATTCCTTTAATACAGTTTCAAATTTGGCCAGAGTTAACTGAATACACATCAAGCACTTCAGAATTGCTTACTGTGAGAAATAAGGCCGCTGTCTGTCTGCCTTCCTGTCTGCCGGTCTCCATGCTTGGTGACACAAGGTGAAATTTTGCATCCTCCACATTTCTAGGCTGTCACTGTGGGTAAGGCATTTTCCTCCTTTGTAATTCCTGCCACCGAGAGTATTACCAGGGTTCAGGGGTTATTTTTCTTTGTCTTTATAGCCCTGTTATCATAGACAATTCAGTAATTGCTTAAAGAAGAGGAAGAGGTTCGGATTTTTTTTTAAATTTTTGTCCTTCTTCTGACCATCGCATGGTGCTTTGCAGAAAACTGTCCCTGGTGCAAGGACATACTTAAAGAACACATGACTGAACAGATTGTTTATAGCAGCAGGACTGTTTAGCTGGAGCAAGGTTTGGCCCTGCCATGCTTGAGCAATGACTGGTATCGCTGGTAGACACAGCGATACAGGCTTGTAGCAGATCTGAGTCAATGGCCAAATTTTTGTCAGTCACTTTCAGTATCCCATGGCCTGAAGCTGATTCTGGGTGTTCAGAACCCTCATGCCACACCTGGGGCATATGGTCCACATTCCTCAAATTTCTTACAGCTCCCCTGAGTGCTGGCAGATACTGATGCTGACCCTATCCTGCACCTTTTACCTCTCAGCTATTGCCACACCTAATGCCTCTCTTCCCTCTCTACGCAAACTCTTCATCTTAAGCACACTGAGTTCAAGGGATTGGATGGTTGTGTCAAACAGCATTTGGTTTTCCATAAGGGTTCAAGTTATTGGCAAAGAGCATCATCAGCTTCCCTAGACAGGTTCAGCTTCATGCCTAAAATGTAGCCGCAGGGAGAAAGAAAATTGTTTCTCTACATTATCTGCAAGTACTGCATTCTAGCACATTCTAACATTATCCCCCATAGGAAAACATCGAAGCCACAAAGACTGAGAAGCGTTTATGAGTATGCAAGCCATTACAGCTCCTCTGTGGCTCATGTTTATTGTCCTCATCTATAGACATCAATACTTTTGTTTTATTTTCTTTAATGAAAAGAGGGTTTAGTGAGAGCCAGAAGATTGTTTGGTACAACAAATCCCCAGTTCTTGTTGTTTTCATGCTACTCGGCAAATTCAAATCTGATGTTAACCTTATGTAAGTGAGCTGATGCCAAGCCTGGCCTCTGAAGCTGCAAGATGTTTTGGGGCTCTTTGTCCATCAGGGAGCACTGCTTCCAGACTGGCTCCATAATCTCCAGGAAAGCTGCTGCTTTTGTAAGGATCTTAGCATGTGTTTATACAGGCAAGAGACAAGGGGGATGGGAAGAGTGAAGTACATGAAAGAAGAAAGAGAAGAATGGAAGAAATGATCATAAAGAACCATGAAGAGATCAAAATATGAAGACTTCATAGGATCACGTTAGAGAGAAAAGCAAAAAAAAAGTAGAAAAAACAGGGAAAATTGAGAAAGTTTCAATAGAAAATAAGAAAAGGATAATGTGCAGAAAGAACATGCATGCTTGAGATTTCTTTAACATTTATGTGAATGCAAATTTAATTTTTGTAGCTCAGCCATTAATGATGCTCCATCTTCCATGCAGATTTAATTTCTGAAATCTGACTATTAATGTAAATCGCGCTATTTATTATTGTTTGGTGCTGTGGTGCCTCACAGATGTTCAAAACAGGATCTTACTGTGGTAAATATTGAGCAAATCCATTTGATATTCCACATGTTAATCCCCAAATCTCTGTTTCTGTTCATATGTTATAGAGAGGGCTTAAGGAGACTCTAAGACTGCTTGACAGTGGTAAATCTTGGGATGATGTTTTCCACGCTGAACAGAGCTACAAAACTTCATACCAGTGGTTCATTCCAGCTAAGTATGAAGTCTGAGGACAAATGTAATTCGAACAACCTTTTCCATCTGAAAATGAAGGCTGCATTGGCAGAGTGAACTCTGGCATTAAATGGCGAGAGTTCTTCACTGCAATACTTATGTTAACCAATTTTTGTGATGCAATTCCTAGTAAAAGTTCGAGTAGTAATAGAAGCCACTAAAAAATAAGGTTACCATTTTACAAGATACTTTGTGAAATACCATAGAATTACTTTTGTCACGATCACCACACCCACTAGAAAGATAAGAAAGTTGAAACCATTTGTCAAATATGCAGGGATTATCTTCCCATTAAACGCTTAGTCTTTACATTGATGAATGTTCTGGCATGGCCTGAGTAGACAGATTCATGTGGGCAAAGTTATTTCTTCATGTTAGTTTTCAGGTCCTGAGGACATCAGTCACAAGGCCTAGATTTTACCTGGTCTGCCTGGGATTTTGCAGGCTCTTTCTGGAGTCAGTAACATCCTTCAGAAAACAATCCACGGAGGCCAGGATAGACTTCTGCTCTGAGGCATTATTCAAGACTTGTTTCATTTTCCTTATAACAGAGGAAATTGAAGAAGAGCCTCAGAAGGCGAAAGTTAAACATCGTGAATACCTGCCTCAGTCTCATCTTTCAGTTTAAACGTAACCTTGTATTTGATTATATGTTTTACGTGAACACAAGCCTTTTCAATTTTAAATATATTTTTCTCTTTTCTCTTGTAGGCATCTGTGGGCAAGATAGCTTTGCAAGGTGGGAACAGCTCAGTCCTGCAATCCACCTCCAGCTTCAGTAGGTGATAAGTCACTTTATTGATTCATTGTTTTTACCGTTCTTTTGCTTGAGTTGTTTTGTTTCTTATACCTCTCTACCATAAACTGTGTTCAGCTACCACTTTGCCCGGGACTTGCCATTATTTCAATTCACTTTAATCTGGGATATTACAACTTATACACGCCAGCAAATAGATGGCAGAACATGTTGCGGGATGTTTCCATATCAATGGATGTTTTCTCTTACACTGGAATCACTGACATTGGGGTTAAATGCTTCAGAAAGACGAGAACACAGGGCACTGCACCAACTGCAACATCTCCAAAGTAGCTGGTGCCGCTTTCCCTGCTAGAAATCTCTAATTTTCCTGCTGTGTGACATACGTGCAGTACTTCTGGTTGCAAGCATTTAGCAAATTCTTGCAAAATTCCAAGCACTGTTGCAATAAAATATGGCTGTCAGAGAGAGAAGAGGCCAGGAGCAGAGGCAAATAAAGAGGTCAAATCAGAACCCGTATTTTTAGTATTTTAAAACTAGGGGAATTGCAGTCTGTTGTAAAATGCACAAATGTCTCAGGAACTTTTTATAAGCCAATAGTCACTTATTGCACAGGTTAAACTAGGTTTTTTTCTGCACAATTGCCCAGCAGAGCTAACAAAGCTGAATCTGCAGTTCTGAGAATCACAGGAGGAAATAAAACCCCTGTCTATTAAAAGGATACAAGAGTATATGGAAGATACAAAGGGATGTTAAATAAGGGTCTGTCCCACTGCATGTACTTTTGTAGCGACATATTTTTAAATCCAGTTAAATAATAAGAATTGAATCTAGTAGTGAAGGACTGTGGTACACAGTACAGAAATGTATTTTAAACATTCGTTACTGTAAAGATTTTCTTTCCTGAGTGAATGTTTAAAAAACTGAAGTCAGTGGAATTGTGCCTCACAAGAGGAGGGGAAAAAACATCAATAAAAGTCCACAGAACAAGGCTCTACTACAAAGGCTGCAGCCACTGCCTCAAGAACTATGGAAGCAATCAAGAAGGTGAAAAAGTGATTCTTGCTGCTAAGTATAACTCGAGGAAGTAAAATCCTTTACATGACAATGCTTATGTGCTATTGTTACTGACTTTACCCTACTGGGTACACAGCTGCTGGCTACTGGCTGTGATGCAGGACAAGTTCAGGGTAGCTCTAGGGAAAGCAGGAGTGACTGACTTGGTTCTCCAGGCATCCTTGTTTTGGTCTAGGGGGAAGTTCAGTTGCTTCAGTTATGTTGCCTGCAAGACTGGTGCTGAAGGCTTTGTCTATGAACTGAAAGTCCCCAAGTGCCCTATTAAGACAACTGTAACATTCTTCTGCAGGGGGAATTTAGCTGGAGCTGAGATCTTGATTGTTGTGTGCGTGCAATGCTTTCTGCACCAGAAGGCTCTGCTTCCAGAATGAACCTGGACAGGCTGCAGCATGGAGAAGCTGGCAGGGCAGGGTTGTAATTACAACTTCTGATCAAATGATTTACACAGCTCAAGTGAATTATCAAATAATATTCAAAATCAATACTGTGACACTTTTTACAGCTGCAAGCACAATAACAATGTTTCTTTAACCCTTCAGTAGCTCCTCTAACTTGGAACAAAAGAGATTTTTACATCCAAAATATCAAATAGTTGAGTCATCTGCTGTAGTGAGATCTCTAGTATTCTATTTTTGGATCAGAATTAGAGGCAATTATAGCACTGTCTAGAGATAGAAAACCAGCCGACAAGGGTGTTTCAATTCTAGTCATGGATGATAAACAGTGTGGAGGTGAAATGCTGCAGCTGCTTGGTGATAGAGATTGCTATCAGGATTAAACAGGAAGCCTGTGTTTTACTGGATCAAGAAAGATTAGCCATGTTTTGAATATGGGATTATGAAGTAATTACATAAATGAAGACACATTTCTGACACAAATGCTAAAGTAAGAATGTAATTACTCACTCTATACACAGTGTGTCTGTAATTTATCATTCAGGTCTTTGACTGGCAAGCATATCAGCCTGCTTCATACTAAGTGAAGTTAACCGTACAGAAGTCACTGAAGGACTGAGCCTGGCGAGCTGTGCTAACAAGGGTGTTTTATGGGGATGAGCTAACGGCTGCTATAAATACACAATGGGTAGAACTCCTACATGTTTTGGGGTAAACAACGTTCTGCTCCTCTTTACCAGCCTGGCCTGGTAATTCACTTGAAGAAGTGGTCAGGGGAGGATTAAATTGTTCTGACCTCCAGTGGCTCAAGAAAGTAGTAACTATGCAAAACTGGACAGCACTGATGTAGTTCCTTGCCCATAAAAATCCTCAAATATGTGTGAGGTAATGTGGTTTGTGTATGACTGCTGAAATGCAGCAGTGTCTGGGGTGAAACACATGAGTTAAATGGAACTGTATATAGCTGAATGACAACAGGTTCCTATAAGCTCACCAGGGAAATCTCTTAACCATGAGATTCAAGGTGGTGCAAGATCTTTAATGCCTGTGCAGAGAAGACACATTCTCTATTGTCAAAATCTTACAGAAAAGGCCCATACAGAATAAACTGCACAGTACTCTGTTAATCTAAGTAAGAAAGGAGAAAGCTTGTGTTCACCCTGCCAGGTGGAAGTTATATAAACCTTATCTGTCACTGAAACTAACAGTTTTATTGGAAAGTCTGTGCACAACAGAGAGATATTTGAGAGGAATACTTACCCTTGACCACCATCAGAAGAATGGTATAGTCCAATATAGGAGGGAAGGTGGAGCAAGGCATTTAGACACGGATTTACACCCAAATCTGCGGGGCTTTGGTTTGGACAACTTCTTTTTTGTTGTTTTTATTGGGTTATATTTTGCCAACCTGCAGGCGTGTAGCTTTCCTTAGACCTTATGCGCGCCAAGGGGAGAACGCAATGTGGGGTACCTATGTGCATATGCGCTTGCTTTCTGCTGCTAAAATTAACAAAACTCCATACTTTAAAAGTTAATTGTGGATGTGAAATTTTCCTCTTTCTTATCCCTTGAAATGCTCAGAAGTAAGAGGAGGAAGAGTGCCTTCCTCATGGATTTTGGGGATGGATACAGCAACAGTCACCCAAAGCCTGATGTAGGAAATTGCCCAGCCCTCTTTCCCACATCCTCGGTTGGCAACCGAGATCTTTCTCCTTTCTTGATAGAGAAAGTCTCCTCCTTTCACCCCAGTTCCTATTTCTTAGACCAGTATGCAGCTCCCCTCATCTGTCTCCTTCCCATTTTTAAAAATGAAAGATGAATTTCACCTACACCCTTCTGACAGCTTGGGCGTCCCCGACTTCATTATTGTGTTGTGGGAGCAGATACCTCATCACAGTGTGGGATGTGTGACCAAGGGGGGGGAGCTCCTTGTCAAAAGGAAGGGAGCTCTTTGCCAGGCAGAAAAGGACCTGGGGGTGCTGGTTGACAGCTGGCTGAACATGAGCCAGCAGTGTGCCCAGGTGGCCAAGAAGGCCAACAGCATCCTGGCTTGTATCAGCAATAGCATGGCCAGCAGGAGTGGGAAGGTGATCGTGCCCCTGTACGCACCTTGAATACTGTGTGCAGTTTTGGGCCCCTCACTACAAGAAGGACATGGAGGTGCTGGAGTATGTCCAGAGAAGGGCAATGAAGCTGGTGAAGGGTCTGGAGAACAGGTCTTGTGAGGAGCGGCTGAGGGAAATGGGGTTGTTTAATCTGGAGAAGAGAAGGCTGAGGGGAGCCCTTATCGATCTACAACTACCTGAAAGGAGGCTGCAGTGAGGTGGGGTCGGTCTCTTCTCCCAAGTAACAAGCAACAGGACAAGAGGGAATGGCCTCAAGTTGCACCAGGGGAGGTTTAGTTTGGACATTAGGAAAAATTTCTTCACCGAAAGGGTTGTCAAACGTTGGAACAGGCTGCCCAGGGAAGTGGTGGAGTCACCATCCCTGGAAGTGTTCAAAAATATGCGCTAATGTAGCGCTTCAGGACACGGCTTAGTGCGCATGGTGGTAGTGGGTCGATCGTTGGACTTGATCTTAGAGGTCTTTTCCAGCCTGATTCTGTGATAACAAATTAAGAAACCTGGGATGACTTCTGTGCCTTTGAAATGCCATTACTTTTGTAGCTTGTAAAACCATTGACTTGAGACAGTCATAACCTACCTGGGGCTTATAAAATCTGGTGTTGGGGGTTTTTTAAATGTTTTTAAACCCAGTTTTATGGCCCCGTAACTCTGAAGCAGCAGTGAAGACCTCCCTGTCGGTCCCTCCGGAGGGGCTACCCCCAGCTCTCCCCACAGACCCCGCTGTGGCCCCGGCGGCCCCTCACGCCGCCCGCCTGAGGTGAAGGGCGCGGCGAGGCGCGGCCCGCGCGGGCGGCGCCGGAGCCCGCGCTCCGCCCCCCGCGCTACCTCCGCGCGGCGGCTAGATGGCGCCAGACCTCGGCTGCTGCTGCCGCCCGCCCGCCCCGCCGCCGCGCACACAGACACGGAGCCGCTGACGGCGCCCGCTCGGGGCTCGCCGCTTCTCCGACCCGCCGCCCGGGCAGCGGCTGCCGCACAAAGGAGAGGAGGGGGAGGAGGGGGAGGAGGGGGAGGAGAGGGGGGAGGAGGAGGAGGAGGAGGAGGAGGAGGAGGAGGAGGCGGAGGAGGAGCGCACGGTGCTCGGAGCCCCGGCCGGCGGCACTGCTCGGAGGTAGGGGCTTCCTCTCCGCCTTGGCAGCCAAACTTCGTGGAGCCAGCTCTGGCTGCTCCCGCGGGAGGCTTTGCTGGGGTCTCGTAACGCTGTGTTTTTCCCCTGGCTGGTGTCTCTGCCCGGCCCCAGGGGACCTGTTTTGTATTTAACGTTATTACTGTTGTTGTTCCCCGCCCCTCCGGGCCGGGCGGGTAGGGCGGGTCTCGGCGGACCTGGCAGCTCCGCCAGCGCGAAGTTGGCGAGGGGCGTGAAGGGGAAACGAGCCCGAACTTGGGTCCCCTCAAACTTCCCTGCCCGAGAAAGCCGCGGCCGCGCCGCCCTCCGCGCCCGCCGCCGCCTCGCCGCTCCGCGCCGCTCCGCTCCTCTCCTCTCCTTGCAGATGTCGGGGGTGCTGGTCATAGCTGCCTGGTGCTTCCTGCAAGTGGAGAGCCGGCATCCTGAAATCATCACCAGCAACAGCAATCATGGCAATTTCCTGGACAACGACAAATGGCTGAGCACTGTCTCGCAGTATGACAAGGACAAGTACTGGAATAAATTCAGGGATGTAAGTACTTCTTCGTCTACCGCAGACTTCGTGTTTGTTCCATTTGACCGTAGCATCCTTTCGATGGGTGGCTGCTGGCTTTTAGAGGCTGTAGGCAGGAGAGAGATGCAGCTTGGGCAACCGTTTGCTGCTGGTAGGAAGGATGTTCAGAGGTGGTTGGAAGCCGGACAGTCAGTCCGGGCGTTCTTGGTTACCCCATCATCAGTCGGGGCAGCTTGGGTTCGGTGTCAGTCTCGCTGACATTTTCCTTGGGGGAGGAACTTTGAGCGAAGTTTCTGTGCCTGCTGCTTAAGAGGCTAGTTAACTGTAAAATGATGAAACGGTGTGTATGTGAGAAGGGAATGTTTACCAGTTCGAGCCACAAGGTGGTAAACAGGGAAGCTTTTTTTGCCCGCAGTTTTGGTGGAAATCATTTTATTGTCAATTCTGCTCATGAAGATCTTTGATGCTGGTATGGGGTTGGAGGAAGCAAGGATTTGACTCAGGATATTTTTCAGTCTGGAAAACAGGGATAACTTCAAGATGTGTTATGGCATGTGTCTGTACAAGGCAAATCACTTAAGCTTAAAATTAATTCTTGAATTCCCCTAGTTTGAATACAGTTGCATGTATTAAGTCAATGACTGGAGAAAGGGAAATGCAACATTTATGGTAAATGCAATATTTACTATTAATTGAATTAATAAGAATTACCATTAATTAAAAGAGCTCCTTTTGCTTCTGCTGTCTATATGCTGAAAAAGCTGTCTTGGAGCGCACCCAGAAACCCTGCTTCAGTCTGCCTGAGGCTGGATAAGGGAAATGTTACTGTTGATCACGAGCGTGTTGAGGTTAAGTGTTCTTCATTGCATGGGGTTTGTGCATGGTGGCTGCAGTGTGACTCTAGGAAAGGGAAGAGTAAAGCTGGCTGGTAGTTCTGCTGGTACTGTTCTGTAAGAATTTCTTTGTTTGTTTAGGAAGCTCTGGTGTTTTATAGGATGTTAACAAGTTAAGCTTTGATCCTTTGCAGTTGTCTCTGTGGTATTAACACTGTACCTTACTTTGCAAAGAGAACGTCTGAGTATTACATGTCTTGTCTCTGCCTGGCTTATTCTGTCTACATTTTTCTGTAGTTGTGGTCATCTCTGTGTCTGGGAAATGACGCTGCTCTGAATCTCAGCAGAACAAAGTATGCCCTTAACAGTGGTATCAACAGATGTGTCAATATATAGTTGTATGCATTTACTGTGATGACATCCACCTACTGGAACTGTTGAAGTTCTTGTATAACGGGTGTCTGGAAAAGCCTATGCTTGTACGGTAACTACTATTTTATTAAGGGGATTCTACAGTTAATATGGATTCGTTGATTTTTACCAGGCTCTGAGGGAATCTGTCAATATCTGCGTTAGTCTCCTGGGGAATGCAGGTTAAGGATTTCACTTGTTAATTTCTACATCCGACTCGATGTGAGAATTCAGCAGCATTTGAAAATGGTGAATTGAATGAAGGACTGACAAATTAATCCAAAACCACTTTTAGCCGGGGACAGATTTACAGCAAGGGACATCTTTCAACAGTCTCCTTCCAGATTGAGGCCATGTATTAATCACACTTCTTGAGCTTGAAGTTATTGTTTAATTTGATGCGTTTTGTTGGTTGGTTGGTTTTTTTTGAAGCCTAAGCCTGGAGTCCTTCCAAATTCTCTTCTCATCCCCTTTCCTCAGTCTCACAAGTGCAATTGTCAGAGAAATTAGTTCTCTTCTTGTGGAAGATGGCCGTGAAGATTACCTCTTTCATGTTTTAACATTTCACAACTGAAAATGCTTTTTTAGACTTTCTGAAAATGCTAACAAAAATTGTAAAGCCTCAGAACTCTTTTCTATAGTAAGAATCATTTTATGGAAAAAAAAAAAAACCTCTTAGCTGGTCCTCTGCCAAGCAAAACCATATAGTATAAAGGCCATGAAAAGTTTAGGTATCTCTCTACCCAGCTGTCTTGATGGTTCTATTTAATTAGTTTGAAACTAGCATGTTATGATTGCATATGATTGCCCATGAAACCTTTTATGGGGCAAATTAACAGAGACTACTAATAATCTCCTAAGCTTTGTCCAAAAAGAAAATGTAAAAGCTTACGTATGTAATTAATAACTTGTCTTCAGCCAAAGTGATTTACTGCATCATAATCTCCGTGAGAGGTTCTGGGTCCACAGATGAAGATGTGCATTGGTAGAGTTGCTGCCAATGTCGTGGGTATAGTACAGGCAGCACGCTTCTTGCGTGCAGAGGTGTCATTGGAAGAAGTCTGGTCCTTGCTTTGTGGCTGTCTTGTTGGGGATAGATTGTTAAAACACTTGTTGTAAGACTGTCTGGTGAGATGCAGCCTAACAGTTTACCCCACTGTGATATGTGGGGTGGACTAGTGTTTCATTCGTAATTGTGGAGTTGTAGGAAAACTCTTCCCTTTGTTCCCAAACTAGAACTATAAAGACATCATTACTAGATGAGGTCCTCGATGTGGGCTTCACACAGGAGGCTGGAATATGGAGGTGGTGTTTCAGTTAAAACCTTCTTGGGTGTGACGCTACAGCTACTACAGAGCAGAAGGCCTGGTTCGTACCATGTACATCAGCAGAAGCAAGGTTGCAGTAATTATCATAATTGCCTTTAGTAGCTTTCTGAATTTTATGTCATGTTATATAAATAAAATTGCACAAATATTTATATGACTGTGTTAAAGTACAGTAGGAGAAACTGCATGTATAGAGCTGAGGTTTGGTTTGGGTGTGGCCACTAAACTCTGTACGTGCATGCAGCACAAACATCTGCACACATGTGTATAAATCTGTCATAATGTTGCAGTACCGGGTGGGTTTTTTACGGATGATGTATAATTGAATATAAAATTTAAAATTGGGCTTCTCTCAACTTTTTCAGTTATTCTTTTCAAAATCAATTGGTTGGTCAGCCTTATTGAGCTATGGCCCAATATGGCCTGATTTGAGAAGACAACTATTGATCAGTTTTTTTAGTATGATCCATATTTCTTTTGGGCAAAGACAGCATGGTAGTTGCACTTAATGGCCCAGCAGTCATTACTCTTCCGTGAAAAGAAAGCGCAGAAGTACACCTCATTATGAGTCTGCATTGCATCCGCATAATCGGGCTAAATTTTCAAGTCTGACTGAATTTAATAGTGTGAAATGATCACCTGTCAACATTTTCAAAAAGCCTGGAGGGATCTGGTTAAAACAATACTTTACAATACAATCTTCGCATGAATTGAACACAATTTGTAGAATATTCAGGTGCTCCATTTTTATAAACAAGCAGAGCCTGTAAATGAAGAGTAAGACCAATGTGACTGATCTGTTGTGAAGCACATGCTGTTGAGAATCTTGTATGTTGTCCAGTATCAATAATGGTGTAATGTCTGATGTTTTAATAAGCTTTAATTACAACCTGGACTTGATATCCCTTTCTGTCTTCCGCTCCTTTTTCCTTGTCTGCCATGGGCTTTCTGTGCGGCCAATGACAAAATCTTAGCTCTGTCTTAAGCCCCATTTTGTAGCTGGGGATAATAATAGTATTTCTCTTCCTCACAACTGTGTGTTGAAGCTGTAAAAAAAGAAAGGACAGAGCTCAGAATCTGTGGTAATATGGAATTTATTACTCACCTAATCCATATATTGAGTGTGGCTTGATGCGTACTTAAGTAAGTGACTAGGTCTAGTTTAGTAAGTATCTAAAAAATAGAAACTAAACCAATATAATTATTACTGGAAGAAGAAGAGTAAGCAAGCTGGAGTCTGTAGGAAGGAACTGCAGCTATTTCTTTTGCACAGATTTGAGGCTTGGAAAAGCAGATATCGGGATACGAGAGCTGACTTAGACTTTTTGATATTATGGAAACAAATGTTACAGCCTCGATCTTTCGATCAAATCTGTTGAGAAAGATCCTTTGGCTTAAGAGGAGCTCGAGCGCAAATTCAATGTGAAGTGAGTGCAAAACCTGAATGTGAAGTGAATTCTTATGAGTCTTGGAAAGCATTTATTATGTGAATAGCCACACACATTATTGTAATAGGTCACACTGCAGCATCTCGTGTTCTTAGAGGCTTGGCACAGAAGGGATAGACTAAGTGTCCTCTTACTGTTAGGCCTGCCTTTAATCAACATTATATGAACAGACTAATTCTATTACTTCTACTTGGAGTTATGTCTATTACATTATTAATGCTTATGTATAAAAAGGTAATAAGTTCAACTAGCTATGGATTGAACTGCAAGAAGGAAGAAAAAAAAGTTAAATTAACTTAGAGGATCTAGTATAAACCATACAATGAATTTCTATGAAGTTGAAAGCTAAGAATCTTGGCATGAACTCTGGTTTCAGTGCATGTTTATGCATGGCAGGCTGCCAGACCACGTTCTGAGCATTAACTAAGCTGTTTCTCTAAATTTTATTGCTTACAGAGTTTCAGTTCAGGCTATCATCTTAAAACCCCCATGCATTATATGGCTGGAGATGCTTTGAGACTCTGCATGCCTAAGAAGCAAGGCATGAAATGTCATCATCTGTGTGTGTACATTTCTCAGACTTACTGTGGTTAAGTAGATATAACTACCAGCATTATGAATAGTTACATATAAGTGGGATAGATTAGATATTAGATTTCCCAGGTTGGTCATAGGCTACCACCCCCTGATACGATCCACTGAAGACACAATTTTGTCAGTTATGCAGGTACATCACCTTTCCAAGCCTATGAGCTCCTCCTCGCACCTGATCAGAAGTGCAGCGTTAGGTGATGAAGCAAACTCGGGGCTAGGAACTGGCGGACCTGCATTGTTCCTGCTTTGCCAATGATGGATTGTTGGACTTTGGGCTGGCTCTTCACTCTTCTTCACTGCTTTTCCCCTTCTTGCACTTACCTGTCTCTGATTTGTTTAGCCCAAAATGAGAAGTGTGGTAGTGAAACTTGATCGCAGAGAGTTGCAAAACATGACCAGTACTGAGAAGGGCTGGAATACCAAGCAGGCAGAATTGAAAGACCTTGGAACTCAAGTAATAGAAATGAAATGAAATTTAAAAGTACAAAGTAGAAGGTCATAGAATTGAGAGCTAACACGAATTTATTCTGGGTCCTGGCAGCTCAGCTTGAAATAGATGAGAGGGAAAACCTGTGTACTTTTATTGGTTTGCAGAGTTATTCCAAGTAATGAAAGTAATGCTGCTCTGAGGAAAGCAAATATGTTGTAGGAATGCATAAAATGAAAGATTCCTGGTTCAGTTGAAGAAATGAAAATGTACACTGTATAGGAGAGAATACTTAATTACAAATATTGTGAGCACTTCTGATCACTGAAATTCAAGACGGACAAATTTTTATGGAGTTGGTGATCCAAAGGCCTTCCAGCATCGTAGGGGAAAAGAGCTTGTTTTAAATTAATATACTAGATTAGTTTACTCACACAAAGCTAATTGTGTAAGAGTAGATTTGCTTCAGAATGTTTACTGAGAGAGGGACAGCAAAAGCTGCCTTGCATAAAGTTGAGATAACTAAGTAGATAATTGGTGACAAAAATAACCTTATTCCTGAATTTAGGAATAAGGTTATTGCTCCACCCACAGTTATGTTTTAAAAAGTTATCTTAATGAGCACTTCAGTTTTAGATGTAGCTTGTATGTTAACAAAAAAGATTATGAGGTAGTAAACCAATAAAACCCCCTGGATTTGGGGATTCTAGAAGCCTTGGAGTTTTGTATCACATGTATCTGGTCACTGAGCTTAAAGCCCCTTGCAGATGGTTGCCTTGCTCCCTATCCATACAGCTTCTAGTGTGGTGGAATCTGACCAAGTATCCCCTGCTTCTTTGGGATTTTTGAGCTAACAGTTCGTTTGTGTAGACTGGGTTCTTTCTGCTGTCTCTTCCCTGGGAGATAGCTGCCTTCAATGTGATCTTACTGCCAAGGACCCAACCAATTTCAAGATACCGCCTGATACACTGGACGCTAAGGGGAAGCTACGTAGTTTGGGATTGTGTTTTCTTTTTCTGTGTCGTATTTAGGTCTACAGGCAGAATGAAGCATTTTTCCGCCAACCACTTATTACCAGAACATCATATTTTCTACTTTCTTCACCTTAAATGTAAGCACAGGTTTTTCTGTGATTCAGTGATCGATACAGTCAATACGTATATTCCTGGAGAAACCATTCAGGCCCTGCTAATTACATAGTAGTGAAGATAGTCGTAAAGAAGGTTACAGTACATGTGAAGAATACCCGCTAGCTAAGTGATGGATGTACCCAGTCAATAAAGTAGCTGGGTTATGTGATGGGAGACAGGCACCTCAGGCTTGCTTCCCGGGAGATTATCATTCCAAGCCCACCTTGAGATTTAATTGAAGGTGAAGATTATGTGTGTGGATTCCAGTCGATCTGGACTGAAATACAACAGAGTTGAAATGTGATTTATAAGTCTGCCCAGACACTCTTAGTACAGGCTGCCTCTTAGGGCAATTCTTACTCAACGGAGGGACAGGGATATAAATGTGATTGAAAAGTACAGCTGAGATGTAGCTGCCAAAGCTGCAAGTTTGAAAGAATAGAAAACATGAGACCGAATCTGTGCAAATGTACTTCATAATCAGCTTCTTGCAAGCAGAAGAGATGTGCTTACTGAACATGCCCTTCTCAAACTTGACACTTTCCTTCTGCAGTGGACAAGGGGAAAAATAATGGCATTTATGTCAGAATAATTAACTTGGAAGGTACAGAGAGCCAGCTTTTTATAATTAACTGACACTTATCCAGCTTCCCTAGGAATTGCCTAAGACTCCAAAGCTAACTAGGTCAGTGACAAACTAGAGTGTTTCTGTACTATTTGTTTCAAATGATAACTTGAATAGTTTCCTCACTTACAGAAATGTTCTGTAGACTGCAGTCACGAATCATACCCCTGCTATGGAATTCTGTAGACTTGAAGTTTTCACTAGTATATTTTACAGGTTTTTAGAGTAACCATTCTTGTTTTCTACTACTCCTCCCACCCCACCCTGCCCCAATTTTGTAGGATTTCTTTTCCATAGGGGCTCACTTTATTACAAATTTAAACTGTAATTTTGTCAGATTCCTGAGAGGTGAGTCTTCTGTTACGTTTCTGGATGTAGGCTGTGTAAGAGTTGCAGCGGGAGCTATAGCAAGTACAATGATGTGAAGAGCATGCTGCACCTTTGTAAGGACAGAAGAGAAATATTTTGTTTCTTGATAAGCGTGAGGGTAAAAATGAATAAAAAAAGGTAAAGAGCCAGTTTTGATGTATTGCGATGTTAGCACCTTTGGGGGTGGGGGTGGGCAGAATAACCAGCAAATCAAAACCCAGTACAGAGTTGTGGGATAGATTTTGGTTATATATTTGTCAAAGCTCACTCTTGTAAAAGGGAGAAAACCCCACACAAACGAGCCACATGTCATGTCAAACCATGTCAATGTGATACAAAATGGGTGGACTGAAAACAGTCACAGGAGGCTGGGTTCTGATGTCTGTTAGTGTAACAACTGTTATCAGGCTCAAGTACGCATGGGTAAATAATACGAGTTTTATTTCAGGTAAATTGTCAAGGATTAGGGTTGAGAAAATCAGGGTCTTTATTCTCAAGTGCCAAAAGTTAAAGCTTAGTTATGATACTACATTTTGAACATTAGGGAGCATATTGCCTTTTTTTGTCTCAGGTATTTTAACTGTTTGCTCAATATTTATGGTTTTAACCAGGAGGCTAGAAATATGTAATTTCAGTCAGCATGTCTTTAACAATGTGTGCATGTTTTTTGAGGATAAAATACGAGACTATCTGAATTTGGGGTGGGGCAGCTGAGCTGTCTTTACAAGAGGGAAATGGAGGTCAAGTATTACATCTAGGGTATGAAAACTATTTTCTTTTCAATAACATCTGTTTATTCAAGTGTTACTTGATTATTTCTTTCCTTGTGTAACCGAGAATGAGATTTGTCCAAAAGAGCTGTAGTGAAGTCTTGGTTATGTTGAAGCTGATGACCAAATTCTCAAAGACTTCAGTGAGGCCTGAGTTTGATTCTCATATTCCTCATCCTCCTGTTGTCTTAGACAAAGAACAACTGTCCGTGAAAGACCAGTTAGATTAAACAGTTCTTTTTGGCTTTTGGAGGACACGGTGTAATTGGAAAAGGCTGAAAGATCAAGTGTCTGGCCAGCATAAATAGAAGAAGCTCCCTCAAAGTCCCTGGAAGTATCAACCTGTCTGAAAGTCAGACATCTACAGTCTACAAAGTACACGTTTTTATAGAATCCAACCAAAATGAGAAAGTGGAGTTGAAACAGGGCAGAGTTAAGGTAACGCTGCTGCCTCCAGTGTGAATTTATTTTACTTCCAATACTTAACTCTGTTTCAGCTTTACATAGGGCCTTATTGCCACTAACTTACCGAGTCTTAATTCCATGTAAGTAGTCTGTCATCAGGTAGATAACTCCAGCAGTTATCATTGGTGGATTTGCTGTTGCAGGTTGGCAGCTAAAATTGAATTACACATTTGGACTGAACATCTAATGTCTAATGAGTTTCAAGGCTGAGATGTGATTCAAAATTCAGTTTACAGATAAATTGCTAAGCTACTGAATAGAGGTTTTGGCAGGGAGTAGATTGGTCTTTATCTGTCACTTCTATAGCTTGGTTTGTAATCCAGGGTAACAGAAAATCATTCTCATTAAATAGGTACAAGGGGGCATCAATTAATTCTGTGATCTTAGCTGTCCTCTTAATGAACCTAGTGTCATAAATCCACTTCACTGATTGCTTTCTCCTGAGCAGACAGAAAAATACTTCATTAAAAATTACTGTTAAAGTAACTATATTCAGATTGGTTTTTGAAAAAGGTTTCAATCTGTCATGGCTTGCAGTTGAATTCTGACCGACACTGGGATTGATAGAGGTAGTGATATTTGGCTGGCTCTGCAGGTTATTTTGAAACTGTCCAATCAGGAAATTCATCTGTCCATACAGTTTCATTTGAAATTTCACAGCATATTCTGTGAATAGTTTTTAGGTACTTTTTAGCTTGAAGATCTGCCTTTGCCCTTCCTTCCTCGACTGCCATTTGCTATTCAGAAGTTTATTCCTGCCTTGTCTTCTAGTGTTCGTGTATTGTCTTCTCTGCCTTTTCCTTTAAGTTGTAGCGGTTGGACAACTTGAAACTGAACAGGAGGTGGAGGTAGAGAGGCAGAGGCAGATGCAGGCACTGGAACTGGGCCGGGGAGATGCTTAAATTTTAGAGAATGGAAAGGGAGGGAGGCTGAAAACTGTAATTGCAGGATTAAGAAGAAATGAGGCAGAGTTGCTTGTTCAAGAGAGTGAGTGGAAAACGTTGTTCTTAGTGTTTCTGTGTGTACTCGGAATCCTGAGGTTTGTGGTAGAATTTAGCTGCGATTGGTAAATATTAATAAAAATCATAAAATTGATTTGAGACTTTGGAAACGCCTGTCGTGCCTGTTTGGTACCGGGAGGCTGGTACTTTGACCACCTGTTTGGTACGGGGAGGCTGGTACCACCCGTTTCCAGGAGGCCTCTGGGCGTCTCCCAGCACTGCTGCGCGCGCCGACACCTCCTCCGCTGCAGGCGCTCGCGCGGGAGCGTTGCGCGCGTTCCTCCGCGGCTGCGCGCGCAGCCGGGCCGGCGCGGCGGAGCTGTCCGGTGCTGAACCCGCCGGGCGGGGCGGGGCGGGGCGGGGCGGGCGGAGGCTCCCCGCGTTTGGGACCCCCGGAGCTCCCGGTGACCCCTTCGGTGCCTCTCCAGGCACGGCCCCCGTGCGGTTGGGTCCGCGGAGGTGCACATCGGGACTGGACGGGTGTGGGAGCGGCGGAGGGAGCTGATTCAGCGTTATCCGTCACGCTAACGTCAGGCCTACCGGCAGAATTGATGTCATGTCAGTCCCAGGACGGGGGGCTCTCACTGAACTGGGTGCTGTGCTGGAATACAGAAAGGGTGTGTTCTCCGTTGGATATATGTGCCAGAATCTGACAGCAGTGTTTATCGGGTCAAATTCATTTTGCGTTTGATAACGTAAGCTTCACCCAAGGTATATTGTGTTCATTTTTTTTTTTTTTTTTGTAAGTGAAGCTAGGGTAACCAATCTTTTTGACACTAGCTAGACGTTATATATTTATTTATTTATTTAATGCTAGGTAGGTATGCCTCTGGTTTGATATCGTGTCAAAGGCCGACTAGGTATTTCCTGTTAAAGCGGAGATATTAGGCAAAGCGAATTTCCCATATCTTGTTTTATTTTAATGTTAAACAACATCTGGTGAAACTAGTGACTCTTTAGGGGTTTTAAATCTACTGATCTTTTTAAAACTTGTTTCATATGGCTGAAAAAGAGATTGTTTCATCTGAAAGAACACTGGAGTGTTGCATTCAGTAAGGATATCTATAGGCACAGGATAATTAGTGATTTAAATACGGCATTGTCTGCCACATTCCTTAAACACAACCGTGAATCTCCACATTATGGTTCACTCAAGACAACAGCATCCAAAAAGAAAGCATGTCACATTTAATTAGAAAAAATATACACTGGAAAAGTACTGTACAATTGTTATGCACATAACTGCAGTTCTGCAGCATGAAGGAAACTGTTAAACCAGATATATTTGGTCCTAAGGAAGTATATAGTAGTTCAGATCAGTGGCCACAGATTTATTAGTCTCTTCATGCTTATATAACAAAGTTAAGTTGGATATAACAAGACACTAAATGGTTTATTTTCATTGGAATATGAGACAAGATGGGCTGAAATGATGATCCTTATGTGACACAAATGTCTATTTTTATATCTAGTCTCTTTTTCTTTCTATAAAGCCTTTGGCTTTTCCCTTGAAGAGGTGCTTTGTGTCTTATGCATGTGCCTTATCTTAATAAATGATAAAATGATTGGCAGAGTGAAGATTTTGTGGCTTGTAATGAACTTCTTATATCCTGAGATGAAAGGTAATCTTTTTTTCCCCCAGAGACAGCGCTGTTAGAGATTGTGAGTAAGCATTTCCTAGTCAGGTGCAATGCCTTGTGAAAGAGAAAAGAAGACTGAACACAAGTACAAGAAACTTTAATGGGTATAAATGGACAATTTTTGAGCATTCATAAAATGATAATATAAACAATTTTAGAACCGTTTTAAAATATATTGAAACTTCCACTTCTAAAGCAACATCTGCCATCACAAATAGTCCCATCTCCGTATGTAAATGAAAAAAAAAATCCGAATAACTTCCTATGGGCCATGCTCTGCTATTGGTATTTTTTTAAGTAACAACAGAACCTTCGCATTAGTTTCTGTCACGATGCTCCACCTATGGCAGAATATGGCCCTATGTAATCAAGAATGAGCAATATCCTATTACAGCAGGGCAGTGTACAAATAGAGATAGATGTGGCATGTGCTCAGTATGGCTGTAGTTTTCATTAGCAATGAAAGAAGCTGTAAACAGAAAGCAATTTTGAAACCTACCTCCATCATTGCAAAACCATTATGGATATGTCGAGGATGGTGCAGTTGATGTGTTCCATTCAGAATGACGCAAGATTGTCTATAAAATTTGAACTCAATAAGGAGATATGTAGATATAAAATCAGATACTAAGTTGAAGCCTTAGGGCATGGCTGATTTTAAAGCTGAAGCTTCTTGAAGCTTACTTTCGTAGGAGGGACTGAAACTGCATGATGGAATAAATGTATTTTCCTGAGTCATTCCTTAAAAAGAGAAACTAAAGGTGCAAGAAAATGCAAAAAAAAAAAAACCCACAAACCAAACAAAACGCAAACCCCCAAAACCCCTGTCAGAGACAAACGAAGGCTGGATAATTTAGTGGATCCAGCCAGAGGAGTCATGGATGAGATGGAGATGTGCTCCATTAGGTGAGAAATCGTGATTGGAACAATCTTTTCTAAAGCCCAGAGGTCTCTCCTCATGGAAGACTCCTGGCAGAAAGAGGAAATGAAGAACATGACATGTGTCTGTGTGTGTACCCAGGTAATGAGTTTACAAACACAGACAGAATGGGGAGGAGGTAGATAAAGAAAAACGTATTCTGCTTCGTTAGAGAGGATCTAAAATGGTAGGTCGATGATGATGTTAGGGTCAGAGGGAGAGGAGAGCAGGCAGGGATTTAGTGAGTATACAGCTGAAAGTTAGTTAGATGCTAATCAGTATCCTGCAATACCATGACCTGGGCAGCAAGTGTTTGTGTGAGCAAAGCTACTGGTCAGCCCCACTTAAGGAATGTGCATGATTCTGTGCACAGTTGTAAAGATTCTCTTGCTGAGTATACACAATACATTTTGGACTTCAAGCAATCACCACTGGCTTATTGCCAGATGAGAAGCTATAAACATCTGCCCTTATGTGGTCATCCTACTGTGTGACTTGTGTGTTGCGTGGTGGGTGGTATTGCTTTTAATTTGAGGTAAACAGCAAAGATGCGTTGTAGAAAGAGTACATGTGCTTTAATCACTTTTTTCTTTGCAATGTAGTTGTGGATATCTGTAGCATTCATAATTAGCAGAGGAACAGATGGCAAAAGCTTGGTTTAAAACAGAGCATCCACTGAGTGATCATGTGCTGCCGCAAGCTTATTTGGGAAGCAGTTTGCTCTGTTCCCTTGGATGATGCTCAAATACAGTGGTGCAGGAGTAAAGTAGGAAAAGAATTTTTAAGTTAGTGTAATTCAGTGTGTAGGACATACATAAAGTATGGAAAGCATCTAAACTTTCAAAACATCTCCCAGAAGCTAGTGTCTCATGCTGCACAAGGATGAATTTCAACCTTTATTGTACTGCACAGCTGAAACCTGTTATGTATGTGTTCATATATGGAGTAAATATAAGAAAAGTCTGTAAGATTTCCCCTTTCTCCTGTCCTTACTTCTGCACAGAAGGGAACAATTCTGTTCTCTGCTCAAATTTTGAAAGTATGGTACTGTAACTTAGTTTAAAAAAAACAACAACAAAACCCCCAAAACAAATAAAAAAAACCCCTATATATATTTTGCTCTTGTGCTTCCAACATTACCATTGTGCCGCAATTTTTCAAAGCTCGAAAACATGAGAGGATTTTGTCAGCATTTCACCATGACACTTGTTTCGCATAGAAAGCCAGAGGGCAAAACAAAGTGGTTTCTTTTGGTCCATGTAATCTTTTTAGAAAGCAGTGGTAGCCCTGTAGGCACAATTACAGAGATATTCGTATGAGGTAATGTTGAAAATGATGAGATCTCAGATGTAAAGGCTGATTGATTAGTTACGTGATTCCATTCTTCAAATTCAAAACTTAAAAATATTTGATTTTAAGAAGAGGCAGGAGCAAGGAGGAGAACAGAAGGTTGTTATAGAGAAAAATATTCTAAATATGCTTTTCATCAATAAAGTAAAAATATGATATTCTCTGTCTCAAAGGAGCTGGTTGGATTATTGCAACCATCCGGTCTAGTCAAGATCACATTTTCTTTTTTCTTTTTTCTTTCTTTTTTTTTTTTTTTACTCTCTGAGATGACCTGTATTTACCCTCAAGTCACAGTGAATTGGGTGTTCTCTTAGTCTGTGAAACTATTTTATATCACTCTTTCTCCCTGCAGACTCTATGGATACAGACATAAAATATATCTGTGGAAACAGCAGTGCCATTCCCTCTATGTATGGAATATTTTGGGCAGTTTCTGTAATAGCCAATGAAATGATCTTTGATAGCTCTATTTTTCTGCACGTGCTGAACTATAAATTTAAATATGTTGTGAACTGTGTTTTCTTTTTCCATCATAAACTCCCTGTATATCCTCACAATTAGTAATCCATAGAATAAACATGTCATTTTGTGTTTGCCTAGCAATCTTATCTCCAGTTTTCATGTTAAACTGAGTCAAAATTTTTCCAGTATGAAAAATGAAATTTCTAACTGCACCAGTTTCTTCATGGACAAGATGGAATGAATTGTTTGTGCTTTATGAGTTCAATTGACAGGATTTTTTAATTCTTGAATGTATTTAGGCCATAAACTTCTTGGAGTGGAAACACTTCTATGTGTTTGATCATGAAGAAGCCAGCTCACAGGGGACTGTCATCTTTGCAAGGGCTGCTCACCAATACAAATTTTATAATACAAATAATTAATCGTTATTACTAGTTAATGTCATCAGTAGTAGAACTAAATTAAAACATCCTTGTCAGTATAGGGTCTTCTTTTGTTGACAACCTCTGTGCCTTCTCAGTGTGCTGGTCTTGTTAAGAGTGTTTTGCTCACACTAGAAACAAACTAAATTTGTTGATAGAACAGCACTTGCACAGAGTTTGACTTCTCCTGGGCCCTGTGTCCTTTCTCTTTCCTCTTATAGACCTCATAAAACTAGTTTAGGTTCAGGAATAGCCTTTTCTAAGTCAGTTGAAGTGTTTTCAATTTACTATTGAATGAGGCATTTTCAATTTAGAGATTAGCAAAACAGGCGTGACCATCAGGTTCTTGGGTAACAGCATTCTAGCTGTCTTAGCTACAAGAGCTACAAAGGCAGTATTGTTTCAGTTGCCCCATAACAGAACTGATCCTGAGCCACTTCAAACTTTAGTCAGAAACACTTCCTTGACCAAGAGTTTTCAGAAATTATTTAGTTTATTACAACCACTTGAGCCAACAGGTTCATAGGAACTTTGCCCAGAAGAGTTCCACTCTCTCCCTTGTCTTTGAAGCGAAGTCAGTGAATTTTTAAGATGCCTTTTCTCATAGTCATTCCTGAACACCACATCGATGGCTCTTAGTTGCATGTTCATGGCTTCAGAAGGAGAGGTTTCTTAATTGCTGAAAGTACGGCATAGCAAGACAGAATGACTTATCACCCAGGATCTGAAGTCACTGCAGCTGTGCTGCTTGCAACTTTAACTGCCTTGAAAGTCTGAAGAATTACCTAGCATTCCCTATAATGAGAGGGCTTACCACAACCTGCTGAGTTGCAGAATTATTCCTTTCAGGTTAGACTGTAACTTGCACTAATGTGACTGTGCAAAAAGCTGAGGGAGAAATGAAAACCACCTAACCCACTCTCCCAGTGCTACTGGCAGACTAGTACTTAAGACTGTTTATTGACGGGCTGTGGATACTTTGAGAAAGCATGGGGGACATACCACAGGAAGGTACGTAGTCAGAGACCTGATTTGTTCTTTTTAAAAGGATCATTAAGTTACTCTGCTCAGCAGTAGAACATGAAAAATATGCCGGGTATGGTGCTATAGAAAACCACATGAAATCCAATGACAGGAAGTAAATAGTTTATTGTGAACAGTTTGGGGGAGTGACAGGAGGGAAAATAAAAAGAAATTGCGCAAAGCAAATTTTCATTTGCTGCCTAGGGAGCCTTTCTTTCTGGGGAAAGGGGGAATACAAGTTGTTGCTCACTTTTGTGCCAAAACACTGTTTATAGAGTGAATTCCTGATGTGGAGGAATGGCTACCTTCCTGAGCTTTCTAGCAAGGCAAATGGAGTGTTAACTCAAACCGTGTCATATTTGCACCCTGCTGGGATCATATGACTCTTTCTTCTCCCACCTCCTTTACATAGGTCAGCAAGAGTGCTAGGCCTTGGCCTGCTTACTGTTACTGAGGAGTACAGATCCTTTTCACTGGGCCTGTACACAGAGACCACGTAGGCAGGAGATGGATAATGACTTCCTTTATATTCCTGCACAGAACACAGCGACTACCTAGCCTTTCATCCATGTCTTCCTCTTCATCACTCCTTGTAAATCTGACACTGATTTCAATTGTCTGCTTAGTTAAGGGCGCTTCTATTATCTTTCGCTTTCATGTGCACACAGTATGCAAATAGGAAAAGCTAGAGGCTACAGGAATAGTTCCTCCTTCATTTTAGCCTCATAATTTGTGTTACACGAATGGTTTTATTTTCATTTTCAGCTTTCACTTTCTGAAAAGCAAAGCAAAATGTATGGATTTTTAATCCTTGAAGTCTTGTTTGTACCTTTCCGAATACAAGAAAAAGAAGGCTGTTTTCCAGAGATAGACCTTAGATCATGCTTCAAATATTCATAGTAAATTCCCAAAAGTGAAGCAGTGGGAGCTGTTGCTGTAATTTGGATAATAAAAACAATAAGAAAATGCCAGACTATCATGGCCAGCCTCACTTAACATGTGAAATGGCAAACTACCAGCCAGTGCTAAAAAGAATATCCAGCTGATGCTACTTTTATCCCTGTATGACTGGCAAGGCTCTAAATCACTTGGCGCTTCTGACAATATTTTCCCAGGAGAACACTGGGGTTTCTGTTTGTCTCCATTGAGTAGGAAGGCTACTCTGGGAGAGGGAACCTAATGTGCTTGAGACCTGAGTGGCAAGGATCCACTGGCATTTTTGAGTATTTCGGAAGTTCTGACAGTATGAAGCACTAGTGTCTCTATTACTGAGATTCTGAGGGTAGAAGAAAATGTTAAAACAACCAACCCAGATTAAAACTGGCTTTAGCAGATTGTTTGCATGAAAATTATTCACACTTAGAAGCAATTAATTCAAACTGTTGTCTAAGATGCAGAGTTTTAAGACTAAATATAAGTCTGCTTGGGTAAGTTTTACTGTTTATTCTCATTGAAAAATCTGTAGTATTTTTCATCAAAAGTGTTTCAGGAATCTGCATGTACATTTTATAAAGGTGTCATCGGTAGAATAAATTTACCTTGTTCTCTAAGCGCTTCTTTGTCATCAAAGGTATATTCAGGAGCCAAACGAGCTGCTTTTGTTACTGTTGTCCTTTCTATCGACTGAAGTAGACATATTCTATGATTCTATGATATTGGTTTAGTTTCCTCTCAGAAATAACTGGTATTCCGTCTGTTCCTTTGCTGTACTTGCAGTGAGCTAGGCTGTGAGGGAATCCCCTATAACATGTTGAATGCTCCTATGGATAATAGACTGTGATAACAAGAGGCCAAACTTCCATGATTTCTGGAGATATGAATTTCAGTGTGGTGCTAGAGATGAAAAGAGTCTTTGAGAATGGAAAATGGATGTTTCCTACCTCCCGTTTTGAAGTGTGGTCTACAGAGAGTAAAAACAATTAACTGCCCTTTATTCTTCCTTCTGGTGATCAGTTCTCTAACTTTTGCCCATTTGGTGACCATTTTATACTCAAGCGAAGTGTCTCTGAAAACCTGATAGGATATCTTCCTGTTCTGTGCGAGGTTAAGTTAGTATTTCTGAAAGGGCTGTTACTAGTATAGATTATCCTTCAGGCAGTGCTCTCTCCCTTTGGAAACTCTGTACTGACGTTTGAAATCCTCTATTTGAAATATTCATCAACAATATAGGGATAGGTGATGTGCTTCCTGAAAGAGATGTAGTTCGTAAAATATTTTGGTTCATGCCCTAGATAAGGATATTTTAGTAGAATTAAAGCATCTTGGATTACAGCAGCTAACTCTGGTTCCTTTTTGAACCACCAGAGAATAGACAAAATACCTCTGAAAGCTCTTGATGTGAGAAAGTGTCTCTTTGAATTGCCCACCCGTAGAGCTAGTCATTGACTAATTTGAACAGCCTTTAAAGCTGTAATGGCTACTGGGGAGGAAGAAGAGAGAGTCTGCTGAGAGTCTAGGTTCTCCAATAGTTAATAAGCCACTAGGTAATGCTGTTTCACAACTATCAAAACTATGGGTCTCTGCAGCCCTTTTCAAACAGGGACTTGACTCTTGGCCTTTCCTTAAGACTTGACTGAGCACCTATGGTGTCACACAGTGTTTCCAAAGTGTGTCCTTTCTGTTCTTTAAGGCCTCCTGCTTTGTCTCCAGATGCCCTGGAAGCCATCTAGTCTTATTTATCTCTGAAACTGACTTTAAAGTCCTCAGCTCTCAAGGAAAGAGAGCATTTTAAAGCATTTCTCATCAAGATGTTGTTAGCAAGGCATACTTAAAAATAAACTGCTTCTCTCCTTCCCTCCTTTCTAGGCTGAGCTGAGAGGACAACACCAGTTGAATCATCCATCTGAGTCATGCAAACAGCTGTCATTGTTAGATGTGAAGATGAACTAAAAAGCTGTCATTTGCTTGGGAGTATTTTTATACTTGACTCACTTGTCCAGTGAAGGGGAGAGGGTTTTTTTTTTATTTTTGCCTCCTTACACATGGAAAATTACAATGAAGCCATGTGTTGTGGTAATGGCTATAAACTCTGCTACTGAAAAAGCTTTCCAGAAATCTTCCACCTCAGAGCATCTGTCATCCTGAAAATCTTTTTTTTTTCTCTTGTGCACAAGCTCTGTGAGGCCCTGTGCAGACATCCATGTGGTCCTTCCCTCAAAATGCCTGGGCCTGTGCAAATACCTTCTCCTCCCTAACTGTGTGCTGCCTGAAGTAATTCACTCTTGCATCTGGACTGTAAATATGGACCACAGTCTCACCCTGACGTTTTACACTTGACCCTGAGATTCATGGAGTTTTTTTCCTTGCCCTTCTTCATCTCTTTTCTTACGCTCTGTTGTTTTGTATTTCTGTATCTCTTGTAGTTGACTCTGCAGCACCTTCTTTACTTTGCACTTCTTGTTCTTTTCTTTCTTCACTCTATCATCTGTTGTCCATCCTCTTTCATTCCTGCATTTTTCTAGCATTAATCTTTCTCCTCTCCTTTTTTATAGGTATCTTTCATATCTTCCATTAACCGAGTCCTGTGAGTTTGCTACCAAATATTTCTAGCCAGTAAGTCACAGCAGCAGGGAACTATTTTATCCAAACTGATGATGTGGTCAATCTGGTTTTGTTCTTAAACATGGCTCAATGAAAACTGGTGTATGTTCCTGCACCAGGAATTCCTGCACTATGCACCACAGGGTAGTGGTACTTGATTACTAGGCCAGTGCTGCAAGACAACACAACCTTGTCAAAAGACGGAAGTGCAGAGACTACTTTGGGGTCCTAATTTCTCTAATACTCTGTCCAACTTATAATTGTGAGCATTTGTTTAAGCTCACTAATCACAGCTTCACAAAAAAAAAAAAAAAGAACTTTGAAAAACTGGCTGGCTTGTAACATAAAAGACGATCCCTACTTCCAGAGAGTGGAAAGGAGATGGAGATGCATCTACTCTTTACTGCTACGTCTAACATAATGCTTAACATCACTGACTTAAATGGCTATTATATCTCTCAAACAAGTCATGCTTTAGTACTTTTCTGACTTAAGGAATCTAATAATAGGCATGAACTGGAAGGCTTATCTGTCCAGTTTTTGAGCGCTTGAAGTTTTTTCTAGGAGCCACATTAAAGCAAGTGCCATGCTCTCTTTTATGTATGTTAATTTTCAAATTTGTGATAGCTGATCTCAAAATACTGAAAGAAGGGAATAGTGATATTTCTGCTTCTATAACCCTACAGGAACATTTATTTATACTCTAGAAGGTGGAACTTATGCCATGTTAGAAGCTTTGAGGCTCAGCCCAAGCACTGTCCACAGCGGCTTCTAGGCTGCATTATCATGGGTTTTTTCTCATTTATCCTTAATCAACAAGGCAAGGTTCTTTTCTGAGATGTAGTACACTCTAAAGTTTGTTGATATGTTTTTGAATGCTTTTCTTTTTTTGGAATGGGTTCATATTCCTTTCTTTGAAATTGCCTGGAGACAACTCAACAAGCAAAAACCGCAATGACTGGATGTGACACCGGCTACTCCTTCCAGTTCCTAGTGATCTTGTGAGTGACATCAGGTGTTTCTGCTCCCTGGAAAATGAGCCCTGCAACCTGGCAGAGCTGTAGGTTCAGAGTGGGCTATGACAGCGTCACTTCTGGTTGATTGTCTAAGCCACTGTTTTCATTCCTTCCTTCTCTTCTTTTCCTGTATGTACAGTCACTAACCCTAAACTCATTTCTGTGATTCCTTTTGGTGGTTTATTGTTTGTTTGGGTTTTTTTTTGTTGCTGTTGGGTTTTTGTTTTGTTTTGTTTTGTTTTTCCTTCCCTGTGCTGCACTTGTTTGCTCCTTGCATTGTAACCTTTTTATGGGTGAAATCTTTTCGTGTGTTAGGATTGGGTACAGCTGTGAATATGGGGTGCTGAATAAATGATTTAGCATAGCATTTGTCCATAAGAACGCAGATTCCTGAGTAAGTGTTATATATAGATACCAGATTAGTAACAGTTTGGATTCCCAAGAAAGTGGTGTATAGCTACAAGATCATTACAGTCTTTCCAGCAAGTTTAAAGCTTAGTTAAAGATATTAATTTTTCTGTTAGATGGGAGATCATTAACAAGTGTAATTTTGTCTGCCCTGAAAATAAATGGAACAGAGTTTCTTGGAACACTGCACGAAGGATAGACAGTAACGTAAAGCAGCTATACTCATTTAATGCAGGAAATAAAGGTATTGTATAAAGCAAGTTACATTAAGTGAAAGAACCATTTGAAACCCAAGGTTAATGCTTCATACTGAGTATCCAGCATTTTATAGGTGCTACATAAAGTAATTTAATTTGTAAATGTCATACTATATATCCAGAAAATGGTAGCCATAGCATTATTATGTAAAATACCGTGGAATTAAAATGCATTCTTTTGATTAAGTCAATATTATGTTAACTAATTTCTGTAGCCAGAAGTAGTAAGGGGACAGCATGGGTATGTTATGTTTTCAATACCATGCCTGAAGCTTCAAACAAATTGCTCTTTATAATGAAGTTGTGAAGTGCTCACCCTGATAAAGCTTTATCATGTTCAGATTGAAGATACTGTTTCAGCATATTTCAGAAATTCATAATAACACCCCCCCCCCCAGGTTCTCTTATCTTCTTCATGGAAAACCATAGTTTCTACTTATCTGGTCACTTACCTGTCAAAACAGTTTCTTTGAGAGCTTGAGAAAATTGTGACGCATATCACTACCTCGTTAAGTCCCACTCCATTTTTCTGAAAGAAAATCTGCGGAGGTTGTTGGTACTCTTCCACTTTAGCTGTATACACATGGTGGAACCCTAGGCATAAAAGTCTGTCATATTTCCATTCTCCCCAAGGGAGTTCTGGTTGTCCAATAATTTTAACATGGGCTTATTTTTACATTTGTGTTTAGACCCAATGCAAGCAGGAGACTTTTTGTAGATCCCAGTAAGCTGTTCAAGCAATTGCGCTCCTCGCACTCCAAAGAAATATAGAAACTTTCTTTTCTGCTAGTTTTATCAGCCAGCTAAGCACAAGTTATCTTTCTATTCAGTTGCCTTCTGATAATTTTTCTTATGATTCTTGTCTCGCCTATGATGCAGTAAGGTATAGCAATCTCTAACATCAACTGAAGTTTTATAACCAGTTTGCTTGCAGCAGTCTCTTCAATTCCATCTCTACTTCTCCCTATTTGCTTCTGCACAGTGCTGTTTCTGATATGATGAACAGGAAAACTAGAAAAACCCTAAAATCTAGCTTTTGGGAAGGGGGTGAAGAGCATGTCGTCCTTTCAAAGGAATTTAAAATAAATTAAAACAAAGAAAATTCATAAAAATTCATTATTCATAAATTAATTATCAAGTTTGGTAACTGTAACAAATATGTTAACAGTCAATTTTGTTAAATATGTAGACAGAATGCTCGGAGTTTCCAAATCTGCAAATGTTTAAGTGTATGTTCAGCTGTGGAAGAGTGATGATCAAGAGCTCAGTGGGCTAGCTTGCATGCTCCAGATTAGGGTCCTCCATAGCTGTTTGCAGGATATATATTTAGTGATGCCTTTGATTAGCTAGTGTTTGAAGCTTGAGCCCAAATACATAGTTGCATGGTTGCAAGGTTCAAAATCGGTTTGCTTTCGCTGGAAAGATATTTATTTTACAAAAGTAATTTAGTCATTCAGTCCTTATAAGATGACTTTGGTTATAAACAATCAGAAATTTTGTGTTTATTGTGGTGACCATATGTTGATGCCATGAAGTCATACATACATTACCAAAAGAATAGATGAGTTTGAATCTGAAAAACAGTATTTAGGAAGATCTCCTAGTGACTGACTTATTCCTGAAATGCTTTACCTGCCTTTGAAATGCAGCTATCTGCAGGGTAAAATGTAGCAGCTGGTCTTACACAGAAGAGTTAACCCAATCTGACCCTGCAAGGCTTGGTATCAGACAAAATCACAGTGTGAGGCTGTAAGGCTACAGGCAGACCTGAAAATAAGCAGTATAAACTACTGACAATTCCAAATAAATGACTGAGTGTTGTAGGAGATACACAATGTGCCATTTTGTATGTTACTTTGTGGAATCACAAAATGTATGAAATGTATTTAATTTTGTGAGATCAGGTGTATTTTGAAGCTTAACTTTTTTTGAATTTGAGCTTGCCTTCTGTTTTATTGGGGTTGATACTTCTCTATGAACCCACTTCAATGGTTTTGATTATAGGTCCATTTTGGAATGACAAGGTGACAGTATTTTCTTTCCCCATTTCAGTGTTGTTAAATTCTGAGTGCTGGCAGGGCTGAAATATTAGCCACCGGGAGAGATTTGCCATTATTTTCGGGTGACATTGGTGCTCTGAAGCTTTCACTATAAACAAAACTAAACCGACCTTAAGGGTTGTCTTAGCTCTTGTTTTGTGGTTGAACGCTTCTATATCTGATGTGCAGCTCTCGTGTCTCTGTTGCTGATCAAAATCAAATTAAATGTTTATTCTTGAACGTGAACCTCTCCCAATGATTTCCAGATTTTAGCCACTTACAGATGTTAGTTATTTGTAATTTTCCAGTGCCTGGTGTTTAAGACTGAAATTGTGGTTGCACTGAAGTCAGTCAAATTTACGTTTGGTGAGGTGGTCTTTTCCCCATGAAGATGTTAAACCTCATATATTAGTTTAAAGCTTCTTCTCTTCCAAAGACAAAAAAATAATCCTCTCAAAAGAAGCCTACTTTTCTTGAACTTATCTGTATTTTGCTATATAAGTCAGTAGCCTTAAGTAAAAAATTAGAGATGTAGACACAGAATATCATTTCAAGTCAGAGCACAGGAAATCTATTGCAAGTGGCCTTTAGAAATTGTTCAGTAGCAGAATTCATATTTAGCACGTGTCTTGCCGCTGTAACTGCTGGCTTCCCATTGATGCGTTACTGGTAGTTGCCTGCCGTGGTCAAATCATTATCGAGACAGATGTTTCTCAGCTGCAGATGTTGGTGATTGTATTTTTTTTTCTTCTTTCTTCCTTTTAGAACAGAAGTTTTATAATCAGATTTTGGCAAAAGGTCAATTTGAAACTGTCAGTTGATAGAATAAGCTGTTTTATTTTGGTCTTTTTTATTGGTTTTAATGTCATTGTTCTATACAGATACAAAGATTAATACTCCCCTTCAATTATAATGTATTAGATAAACTCAGATTATGTTTTCATCCAGAGTTGCTGCTTCTCCTCTGTTAATAGCAGTCGTCACTGTAGGGCTTAACCGTTCCTCAGGAGTGTTACCAGAACCGAGGAAGGGGACCTTCACAGGCAGGACTGTAGGAGCACACGTTTCTGTGCTTCAGCTTAAAGCGAATGGAGAGAGAGGGAACAAGGGGATACCAATACCCTCCAGAGAAGTTGAGCAGTTTAGTACCATGCCAACAATTGCAGGTATAACAAAATGAGCGTTAGTCACTAAATCACACCCAGAGTACATTCAACCACCACTACTTTTTCTACTTTACTGTAGATGTGCTGTTATTGCAGAAAGATCTCTGTGCTGGTGACTGCAAGAATCAAGAATGTACAGTCCTAATCCTGAATGTTCATTCGCATACCGTACAGGACAGTGGTGCTGAGTAAGGGCAGCTTAGGCATGTAAAATTTCTTCTGCTTCTGGGATGTTCAGGTATTTATTTTGCAGCACTGCTATCCCAAGAATTGTCTTTCATTTTTACTTTTATCTTTCTTTTTTTTATATCTAATTTTTTTTTTCTTTTGTTTGGTTTTCTTAATGTGAAGCTTGTCCAAGAAGGCAACAAAATTCGCTTGGAAATAATAAATCAGGCTCTTCGCGTAATAGTAAGCTTGGATTTCTCTCCTCTTGCGTGGTAGCTTTACTTGCTTCCTTTCTCTCACAGTCTCAGCCTTATGTCTTTCAATTATTTTCTTCAGCTGTGTAATGTGGCTCATTCTAGCTTATCATTGTCTATCTGTATGTAATTCTTTCTTCTTTAAATGTGTTTCTCCATTGACCTTACTTCATCCCTTCTTTTAAGTATTTGTCTGTGTCTTTCTGTATCCCTTTGCCCTGCGCTCTGCTTCCAATACCTTTCTTCTCTCTTAATTTCCTGTTTCGTTCTTCTCTGTTCTTTAATCTCCTCCATTAGCTCCCATACCAGCTGGAATTATTCAAGACATTCCTATGTATTATGGTTAATTTTCACATGATTTAATTGAAAGTGCCTTTCTGGAACACTTTGGACTTTATAAATTCAGAACATGTACTAAGAAGTTACACCAGGTCAGAATGAAACACCAACTGGAATCTAATTTTTTTGGTGATTAACCTGTAGTCAGCCTCCAAGAAGCCATTGAAGCTATGCCGATTTACACCAATTGAAGAGCTGATTTTTAAATTTTATTTTTAAAATCTTCATTGTTGTTTTTCAACTCAGAGTGTTGGGCAGTATCTAAATTCTTCTGTGTTACACTCTGCATGTGAGCTTTCTCTGTTAGAATACAGATAATGCACAAAAGATGAAAGAAGAGTATATGTGCTTCCAGACTACTAGCTTTGTTACTGCTGACTTCTAACAGTGCCTTAGTTAAAGAGCTGTGGGTTGGCTTACTGCAATGTGTGACTGAAATGACTGTCATCATGTTTACTTGTCCTTCTCCAGCAAATAAGTAAAAATGCAGGAATTAATTACTTGCAGGAAATAGCATCTTCTGTCTTTGAAGATGACATTAACCTTCGTAGAAAGGACTTTGTATATAAGTGTTTCTGTCCATGCTATTGATGTTGACAATGGTGCATCGTTTCTTCAAATGAAGATGATCTTTCCACTGCTGGCATAATTTTCCTTTTTTTTATTTTTTCTTTTTTTATTTCACAGTCCTCTTCCTTACGCTCATAACAGCAGCCATACTGGCTAATTCCAAGTGTCTACCTAACCTAGTATCCAGCCTGGGTCGAGTAGTAGATGTCAAGATAAAAACTGTAAGAAACAGGATAATTTTTTTTTTTTCATATGTTTTCTCTTTGGGGCAGCGTTTTTATTGGGAACACTAGTGCACCCTCCCATCAGAACTTTATAACCATTATCCTGATTTATCGTTCTTAACTAGATCTACCTCCATAGGTTATATTATACTTGCTCTAGTTTGGATTCCTATTTCAAAGCAGGAATTTCAAATTGCTACTCAGTAATCTTTGAAAGGAGATTTTTATTTTCCAATTAAATCTTGTGCATTGACATTAATGAATGATGCTGCAGTATTTTGAAACACTTTTTTTTCTTTTCCTTTTTTTCCTTCCCCTCTATATAATTACTCTTTGATTTAAGGTTGCTATTGATTTGTTATACACTTCTTGGTCACTGTGCTGTGTGGTTTCTGGGTGTAAATAGGTAACCATTAAACATTAGATTAGAGGGTATGAGTGACACTTCCCATTGCACAGTGCTGCACTGTCAGTTACAAGGAAACGTTTCCTGCACTTGATAGGATCCTCCTATAGATTTTCTTTTGTCATGGAGACTATTTTGTGGTGTTTGTTGATGTATTATCCTGGATGATGATGGAATTAACTTTTTGTCAAATATAATTAATTATGTGCCAGCAATCACTTTTCTAGCAAACATAGCTACTTAACTGTACGTGGTTTGAGTAAAAGGTTAAAATCAGGTAGTTTATTACAAAGGGGTTTTTTAACTAGCTTTCTGTTGACATGTGGTGCATTTAAGTGATGCTAAAGAACTATGCAAGAAGTCAGCAAAAAAATCCACAGCTATTGTCATTTACAGTTCTTATTTTACTCTAGTAAGTGTTATTTGCTTGTGCTGACTTCAAGTGTTTCCGTGGTGTGAGGCAACATAAAGGTCTGTTTGCTGTGCCAGCCAGTTTAGGCACTGCACGCTTGAAGAACCTCATGAGCCAGTAACTAGAACAGTCCAGAATTCTGTGACTAAATCCAGCAGCAGGACTGGGTTGGTGAGTGTGTTCTCCCTCGCTGTCTAGAAACACGCGCGTATATCGGGTGTTGCACGGTTTATTCTAGAACAGGATGGTGCAAAGGTTAGTCTCTGATCTGGACTGCTTCTTTACACAGACCTCAGGAAGAGTCCCTGTATTTTTCAGAGAGATCCTGTATTTCTTCCAGTCTCTTGAAGAGCAGTTGCAGGCAGGAAATGGTAGCCATCTGTTGAGAGTCTAGAAGAATTGGAGCTGAACCATTGTCTCCTGCTGAACGAATTCTAAAATCAGCAAGCCTTGATGAAATTAAGCAGCAGACCTCATGAAAACAGAGTAGCTGAGTTTAAGTCTTTATTAAGTCTTTTGTTAGCCTTTTCCTATATGTGCATGAATGCATCTTTCTCTCTAATTGAGAAATTAAATATGAATACATTTAATTGAGACATTGCAAACATCTTTGGTCATCAATGAACGTTGCCCTCTCTAGGTGAGAACACTAAGAGAAAGTAACATCACCTGACCTGGGGATGCAGGTTTTCCCAAAGGCACTGGGAAGGGGTAAATTGATTTAGATGTAAGGGCTGTAATTCACACCTCTGCAAAGAGAGCTTGAGTTTTGCATAGTTCCTTCTGCTTCTTTGATAAGTTACTCAAAGTTCTTTTGTTACTTTGTTGAGAGATCATCATCATCCTGGCAAATCTCTTGCTGAATTTAGCGTAGCTGTATAAAAGCAGCTGGTTTTGGTAGTATCTATCCTGCTAGGCAATGTAAAGACATTCAAGAATTGTTCTGTCGTTAACATTCTTCTCCATATCAAAAACCAGCATGGAGCTTGTCTTCAGGGCAGCTGGCATATCTGTGAGTCCTGGAGATGACGGCATGAAGTGAATCCTGGCAGGAGTCTGGACAGAGTGCTGCTCTAGAAACAGGTAACGGAAGGGAAATGCCTCATCATTGCAAAATAAAATCAGATTCTTGCCAGTATAAAGTTCTTCTCTAAAGCCAAGATTCAGCTCGTACTTTACAGCCTGAGCCTCAAAGGTTTGCTAGGAGAAATTGCCTATGCTCTATGACAGAAGGAACTGCTTTGCTTTCCCATAGGACATGCTTGTCAAAAGTCATCAGTGCTTGCTGGATATTTCCAGGGTACAGTAACTCTTCCCAGCAAGTTTCCCTGTTGTCCTTATCGCTGCTGCTGGAGGTAGGATTTTGTTGTATGTGACTAGGAAGCCAGAGTGGAAGTCACTGTCTGACTCCTACTTCAGTGACTTACTGCAGACTGGTTACCTGAGAGACTAAATGCTGCTGGACTTGACTTCTCAGTAAAAAAGGAGATGGCATGTCTAGCAGATTGTTATCAGTGAGAGTTCACTGGAAAGTTTGTCGCTTTCAGTCTGACATACAGAGTATCTGCTGACCTTCAGGGGAAATGGCTACATTCCTTCTTGCACAGAGATTCTTAGTTAAAAACTTTTTTCTTGGGAGGGATTTTTTGTCTTCGTTTTGCTTCTGCTTTGAGGCCTGATCTGATTGTCACGTGATGCATGGACATTACTACATTTGGTGGTTGATTGTGTCATTGTCAAGGCTTTCTAGCTCTCAGAAGAGATGCCCTTTCGTGTCTGTGCTTGTGGTAGTCGCTGAGCATCCTGCAAAAGGAAATGGGACATATGCAGTAAAATTCGACTCTTACTATCCACAGCCTAATGAATTTTACCTTTGATTCAACAGTAAACACAAGATACTTGGTATCAAAGCCTTCAGACTCATCTGCCTAACATTTTCTAATGCTCAGGAATCTTAACAGAATGCTGATTAATATGCTATATGTTTTCTAATTTTGCAGTATGGAGTAACATGTCACAAATAACTGATCTAGGATCATGTTTTGCCTTTATTGCCATGCAGCTAGAAAGATATATTAGCCACTTAATTAGAGCCTGCTTTCAATGAAGATAATGAAAGGAACAGTAATAAATAGAGCAGAAGCAAGATCCAAGTATTGCTTAGTGCAAGTTACAAGATAAAGGCTCAAAGATGTCCTTTATAGGCCCTCAATTCTGAGGCTATTCTGTGCAAGGTCAGCAAGGACATGGTTTCTGTACCCTATACTGGCCTGTTCTAGTCCAGCCGAGTATTGCATCAATTGGAGATGTGTGGAATGTAAGGATAGTCTAATTGTGTCCCTTGAATATGTCTCTGACTGAAGCATCTGGGATGGCAAAATAATTTATCCAAGAGATTTGGTCCTGAGCAACAGACTTCCGTCTAGATAAAAATCTTGCCATACTCAAGGCATATAGCATGTTTGTATTAGAGGCACCAATTGAAGAAATTAATAAATCAGCTAATATAAATGCAGCATAAATGAAATTAGTTAATCTAAAAAAAAATATACTGTCTAGGAACCAATAGAGATCCAAACTGCTTCCAAAAGACTGTTTGTGGCACCATATATTATGGTAGAAAATCAAATGAGTCAGAAATGCAAATTCATAGCATAATAAGCAGCGCTGTTCCAAATAATTTGCAACAACCTATAGCTGAAGAGAAATAGAAGTGTGATTGCTATTGCAGCAAGAGTTTTGCAAGTTTCTGGCCAAGAGGAGAGCAGTAAAGCCGTAATATTTTTTTGTAATCAGACACGGGTTGGCAAGACACAACTCTGAGCCCAAGGGCTCAATAAATAAAACTACAAGGACCCACAAAGTTGGTTTCATTTTGAAAGGATTATGGCTAAGTGGCAGCATTTTAAACATGCATTCAGGAGTGAGAGAATGAATATTCCGTTTGCATTCAACCCTGAGTGCTCTGATGGTGTTTGAATTGTTCAGGCAATGACCCCTGTTATTCAAGGGCTAAAATCTGCATGCCATCACCATCAACCTTTTTTGCCTTTCTTTCGCGTTTTTGGTTTTGTTGTTATTATTTCGGTTTGTGTGCGTTTTGGGGTTTTTGGTGGGGTTTTGTTGGTCTGTTTTGGGTTGCTTTGGTTTTAGGTTTGGTTTGGGTTTTTTGGTTCTTTTTTTAGGCCCCTCTTTTGAGTCGTGATTGAGGTGAAGGAGTGACAAAAAGAACATCTCATGGAACTATAATTATATTTATTCTTATAGCACTGGATGTATCTAATGGAAGAAGGAAAGTTCATTGGCACCTACTAGAGAGCATATTGAGTTCAAGTACTTGGAAGATTATAGGGGCTCTAGTTTGAAGAGTTAATACAAAGTATTGTTTGTGCTTCAATCCATCCACACATATAAGAACCCTTCAGAAAATTCTGATGGACTGAATTCTTTAGAAAGTGATTCTGGGAAATCTGGTAAGATGCAGCAACCGTAACTTTTCACTTTTGTGTAAAAATCTGTTTCATCACGTTGTGATGATTTTACAGAGTCACTGTGAGTTTCTGTTAATTCATTAAAATTGTAGACAGTGAAGCAATGATGTGTTTGGGAAGTTTGAAAGGCAGAGGAAGTCACAGTGGAATTTATTCTCTAAAATTTATGGCCCGACTTGTACTGGATCATTTGAGAAACTTAAGAACATGGCAGGAGGGAAGGAAGGGGAAGAGGGAAGTCTGTTATGAAGAGAGTCTTCCCTTTTTTGTTTCTGGAAAAATCTCAATGCAAGAGTCATGCCTTTGTAGTTAAATTTGAGGAAGAAAAAAAAAAAGGCAACACAGAGGTGATAGTATTCCTACAGAAATATTCTGAGACCAAGACAAATATCCCATTTTTCATCCTGATAGATTTATGGATGTTAAATCAAGGCGAAAATATTTTCTTGATTTGTAATGTGTTTTCACAATGTAACACGTTAAAGGTTGATTCACCTTTTATTTAGAGGTCATTATGAATTCCTTTAAAGGCAATACACGGATCAGCAAATTCCCTATTTGTAGTCTACCATCTGTAAGTTGTACTGGATCTATTTAATTAGATTTCCCATGCAGCATCTGTAGCGCTGGTAAATTCAAATAATTAAGTTTTATGATTTCTTGTGTATTATAAATGTCACAAAACTAGTTGCTATAGAACACATAATTCCTTTTTGTAATTGGAATTTCTTTCATGAATTGTTTCCTCATTTATAGCTATTAGAACTTTGAAAATAATTTTATATAATTGGGTTCAGTTTGAATTACTTTTTGTTATAGGTTCACACTTTTTGCATCTTTTTCTGATGTATCTTACCTTCTTTTTCTCTTCAGTTAAATTTTATGTTTTCTCTGAAAACTCTTACTAATCCTTTATCAAAGCAGCTGAAGTAACTGTGGTCTGGGAGAGGAAGCAGAGAAACAGAGCTCTGTGACCCAGATGTGAGCTGAGTTGGATTCATCCCAAAGCTTGTGCCAAGACTTGAGTTTCTAAATATATGTCACTAGATGATAATCTTTATTTCATTTAAAAAAAAAAAAAATCCAAACAGCAGCATAGGCAGAGTGGAAGGGCGATACTTGCATTTCAGACTGTGGCTCAAGGGTTGTTTCTATAGTTTTCAAGGTTTTTCAGTAGTTATGTATGAAGTCCTTTGAGTGGAGATTCGGATGTGATCTTCTGGGATTTTCACTGTATGGCACTGGCTGCCTAAGACATCTGAGCCCTAGGCCTGGCAAATGGAAAGTTTACGTGGTATATTCTGGCTGCGTTTCAGAGCAACTCAAAGCCACGAGGTGTAGGTTAACCCTGCTCCAAGAGGTTGGTGTTATCAGCTCGCTTCTGTCACTGCACTAACACAGTTGCCTGGCTTCTTGTCAGCTCCTGGCTCAGTGAGCTCGCGTCTGCCTGGAGCACGATGTTTATCCCCAGCCAAGGCTGACAGGGCTGGTATCGCTGCCTCTGGGAACCCTGCGCTGTCTACGTCACGCAGCAAGGGGGCTTCAGAGACCAATTTAGCACTGTTAATTAGAGGCTGTTTATTATGTTCTCAAAATTCTGATGATGAGGTTAATCATTATTGTTATGTGAGGCAGAAAGGACGATGGGAGCATCCTACAGACGTGGTTCCTTGCAGGACTCTTGTGGTCATTTTGTTGAATGGAGAGTCCTGTTACACGGCATGTTGAGTTAAAATTTGGATATTGAATGAAGCAAACCTTAACTGGCCTTTGGCACCTGAATGTGAGAGAGGAATTTCACTTAAAATAATTCTTTTAGCAAATATCTGAAGATATTTGGTCTTGGTTATAAATCAGCTCTTGGGGGCAGATCAGCTCATCTGATTTCATTTTTTGTTTCTACCATCAAAATTTTGGGAAATAGTTGACAATCTAAGTAAGGTTTGCTATAAATGTTCTAAAGCTAAAAGGCAAACAAACCCCTTCTACATAAATCCACTTGTCTTTTTTAAATCCCTTGGCTGACAATTTTATTTCCAGATTTCCATGACTTCCTGACTTCCAGTGTTTAAATTTATTGAAAATAACAAGATTAAAACACAGAGGTCTGTGGAAGATATCCATTGATGATGTAATTTAATTGGTCAAACACTGACATTTGAGACTAAGGATTATTTTAATTCAAGATTGATCTCTTTAATGAAGGCACTAATGAAATTTAAAAAATGGGATCAGATTTTAATTTACATTGACACCTAGCTTCAGGTGTTGCCCCCCTGCCCTTAACTAAATGAGTCAGTGGAAAATCAGGCACTTCAATCTCACTCTTGGATAGGACCACAAAGCTTTCTCACTGTTCTTGTGATCTAAAGGTGTCTTAACATGTCCACAGAAGTGAAAATGTACTTAACAGCCTTAACGAGGTTGGAGTAATGGGAAACCATTACTTTTATAACTCATGCTTTCTCTGCAGTCACAAACTGTGTTTCCACTTCAGGACTCTGAAGCAGAGAGGTGATGTTAACTTTTGATTTTGACACTTTGCTGGGTGAAGGGCAGAGCCAAGAATAGAATTCAGGTCTCTGCAGCGTGATCCTGCTCTATCTGCCCTGCCTAGTTCTTTCAGCCTGCTGCTACTAGAGGCTTTGCTGACCCAGCTGCAGCAAATTTGGGAACAGCCAAATTTTACTTTAATTGTATATGTTCTTCATGCAACTGCAATTAATGATTTTTCTTTCAGTTATTGAAAGTCACTGCACTTGCATCGTGCTGTTTACGTGGTAATTCTGTCAAGCGATGCAAGATTTGCGGTGATGCCTGTGGGAAATGTTGCATTTATTGAGTGTTTATTACAAATCTCTTGCTGTAATGGAAAAATTAAGCAGTATGGGGAGCATGCTGAATAGGTATTAAAGAAGGAATCAGAACAAGTTAAGAAATGCTGCAGATATGGAAACACTGATGTTGACCAGCTCTTGAGAATTGCCACTGGCTCAGAGGCCAGTTCTAGTGTCTGTTACGGGAGACTGTGAGTGTCTGACTGATGAAAGTTAATATTACACTGGTACTATGGCAAGATACTGCTTAAAATGTAGAAAGTTAGCATTGTGACTCTGTATTTTTGTGACTTGTGAGCAAACCAAAGATTCCGTGGGATCAGAAAAAACAATATGCTCTATAGCTTTTATTTCCAGGGCAGGCAGTTGAATAAAAAAGTGAAGACAGAAAGCAGGTTCAGTTTTATAAATGGCAATATCACTGGCTAGGTGCGTTTCTGTGTAGGCCAAACATTAGTCTCCTACCATGGTGAACATGAACGCAGCAGTCCCAACATGTTTCTTTCATAACACTACTGTCTTTTCCAGTGATTAATGAATTAAGCATTAATCTGTTATTACCACTGGGAATTGAGTGGAATCAGGTATGATTCATAACTTTCCGTTTATACAACGTATCAGTTCCCAGAACACTTCTAAACTAGTGATTATTTGTCTTTCAAGGGCTCATTTAATTCTTTGTTTACTTTAAATATGTTGCATGTGATTTATTGTGATTTATGGAGCTGACAAAGACTGGATCATTGGGAATACAGTGAGTGAGTTTGCAAATCTGTTGAGTAGTAGCTTTTGTTGAAGATAAACTATTCTGTATTGGGATAGCTCTTCTTTCATCTTGTTGCATTTACTTAATGATTTACAGACTTGACTTATTTTTTTAGTATTCTGTTTTATTCTTCATATAAATAACTCAAATTCTAGCCTTCTCTTTTGCTATCCCATACAGTTCTATACAAACCAGTCTACAGAAGGAATTCAAATACTCTCAGCCTAATTCACTATCATTAGTTTTAAGCCAGTGTAACTTGACTGAAATAATGAAATTAATAGAATCACAAGCATAATACTGGAATACCATTATGATGAATCAGCCAAAAATCTACTGATATAACTCTGATAATCCTGCATCTGCAGAATCAAGTGAACCGGATATTTTTCAGGGGCTCAAAAAACCCAGAGACTGCGTTTTGCTGAAATTGTAATGCGCTTTATTATTGTTGCATATTTGTGACTTTTGTGGAATCACATAGATTTTTCATGATTAATATGGATTCTCTGTTAGCATAGAAAAAGAGCATCATCGAAATTCATATGTATGTCACCTGGCAAGTAGCATCACTCAAGCAGGAATATGAAAGCCTTTGAAAGCATAGAAAAAGCTGATGTTCACTGGCATGAAAAGAACATCCATAATAGTCAAGCCTATATCTCTTGATCCTAATGAGTTGTTACAGAAGTTTCTGAAAGGTAACTGCATGTTTATCCAGCAGTGGCTAAAAGGACAATATTGATCAGCATGGTTGATGTAATGTAGTGTATTAAGGCTTTTGGCATGTTCTGAGCATTTGCTTATACCGTGGTCTTAGCAGCATTCAGGCAAATAACAAAAACGGAGATCAATAAAAGCATTAGAAATAAATGTTCTTCTCTTGGGTGAAGTAATACGCTTTGTTGAGGTGCAAAACAATGTAGGTTTACAATATTGTTCATGAGAAAGCACGATGGGGCAATTGATAGAGGTGTTGTCCCAGATATCCTGTCTTCAATATTAGAAAATTCTGTTATTACCTTTAGTGAAATAGGTAAAAGTGGGCTGGCTTGTGTAGAAAAGAAGCTCATGATATGGAAATTCCCCAAAGCACTGTATAAACATAGCTATGTCTTCTGACCAGTCAATGCCATTTTACTATGTGTTTCAGAACATATTTAGTTCATATGTAGTTCAGAAATAATGCCTTTGCAGCTAGAAAGAAGAGTTCCTGTTCACTGGAACAGGGGCAAACATCTCTCGAGGTAGTATAGTGGCAGTTTCTGACTCCTGGAAGGAACAGGTACTGAGATGAGTGACACTAGATGTCCAGAACCGGTTTTAGAACAAATGGCTGCAAGGCATATTCTTGAAAGTAATGGACTGTGAGGGCAGTTGCAAAAATTTGTTGTACATCACAGACTCATCTAAAAAAAGTCTATTTCTGTATATATTGGGCATTCAGTAACACATATATGAAACAGTTGTGTATTTGTGGCTTGACTGGGAGGTGGGACAAGAGACCTCCTGTGGTTCCTTCCCACCTGAATGGTATGATGATTTTATGATTCGTGTCCTTATACAGATAGGTTCAACCAAAATGATTTGGGGTGGCTTGTTTTTTTTTTTTCTTTTCTTACTGTGTTTTATAACTGCCAAATCGAAATTAGGTGGTGTTGAATACTTCAGTGTTTTAAGTAGGAATAGTTGTGACCAATGAAAACCTGTGTTTTCTGTCACACAAGGGAGCTCTGGAAAATACAGAGACCTAGAGGGCTCATAAGCAGTATTTCTTCCCATTTCTGGTGGGATGGGGGAAGGGAGAGAAAAGAGACAGAGGCTTCATAAACTATTGATGGTCCCTTGTAGCTGAAATTTGGTGTCCTTACTGAGCAGTTGCACAAAGAGTTGTGATGCGTGTGACTCCTGCTGAGCTGTGCTCTGTGGGAGTTGAGACACGGTGTTCTTTTTCAGTGGATGTGACTGTCATTTTCTAAGCTTGATGCTTATGTAAAATACGGCTTTTAAGTATTAGGGTGTCTTTTTTTTTTTTTTCTTTTTATGCAATAGTAGTGCAGTTCTTTCAGATTTATGGTGCATCATCTTTATGTAACCATTTCAAGCTGGTTCAGCAAGAGAAGCAAGGAAGAAAAGATTCTGTTTAACCGCTAAGCCTTGAGGTTTTAGTTCTAGTTACTCCTTTGGGGGGAATATTCACATGGATTATAAGTAACCTTTAAAAATAATACCCCTAGTCCATATACTCAGAGCTGATACCAAAAAAAGTGTGCAAAAATACAGATAGAAGAAAGCCATTTGAAGGAGCTCTCATCACATGCCATTTAGTCAGTTCTTTTTATTTCTTAATTCTTCCGATAGCTTAGCCAGAGAGGGGGAAAGTAAATGTATCCTGCTTATTGGTCATATTCTTTCAATTCTTGTATAAATTTCTATATTTTAATGTATTCTAATATTTCTGACTGGATACTGGAACAATTCTTGCAATTCTGTTCTAAAGGGGAGATTCAGTAGTAGTGTTTAAGAATTAGATCACTTTCTCCTTGTGTCTGCTTTCATAGTAGGCATGTTGAACAAAGCAAACATTATAGAAACAGAAGGCAATGCCAAAAAAGTCTACATGCAAATGAGTCTGGAATTCACCATATCATTCCCCTCTTTTTCCACTTGTTGCTGGGAACTGCTAGAAAAAGATTTCATTTCAGGACAGCTGGCATTTGAAATCCTTTGAAAACTTGCTCTGACATCCCAGAGTTATCCTTTTAAATGCTATGTTATCAGAAAGGAAGTTAAAGAAAGGATACGTGTAGAAGATTGCTGAAAATACCAGAGGAAACAGTTCTTGCACTCTGTGTGATCTGAAAAGCATGTTAACAACTGATTGGTGGTTTATTCTAAAACGTAAAGTCATTCTGACTGTCTGTGAAAACAAGATATTAAGAGCATGGGAATAAGAGGATAAAAAGTTGAAGACCTGCGTGAACAATAAGGTTTGCAGAATATAGACTTGGAAAGAACTGAAGTAAAACAAGGAAATAAAAATTACACAGCCACAGTGCCTAATTGTCACTTACTCCAAGGCCCCTTTTGGCTGCTCTGGCAATGCAGAGTGACGTTAAAGTGCAAGTCGTGTAAATGAGAATTGGGCCACAGTGATGGGAAGAAGGGAAACCTGCCACAGTCATTTATATAGAAAAACTAATGAATTCTCAATGCGGATTAAAAAAGCCCTAAATACTTGTTTTGTTTTGTCAGGATCCATTATGGTTTTGGGTATGTGCTCCAGATTCAGCTACCTAGCTACTTTCAAGCAGGATGCAGCTCCCTTCTCTCCTCAACACCTGTGGCATGCTTTTCCTTAAGTATTTCAAGTCTCTTTTCTTTGCCTTTTTTTTTTTTTTTTTTTTTTTTTTTTTTTTTTTTTTTTTAAATCGGCTTGATTTAAATTATTTCTTTAGCAATTAAAAACTTGCCTGAACACAGAAACATTTCTAGGTGGCAAACACACAATAGGCCCTCTTCTCCCCCCAGCATCGTTTGCATAGATTCCTCTCGGTCATGAATAGAACTATTCAGAGTATTTTGTCAAAATTAGCGTTTCTTTTGAAACACAAAATGTTTCATGAGTACCTTTTTAAATGTCCCATTTTCAAGTGTGGATGTTTCCCAAGCTCCGGAGCTCTCTTGGCACAAGTAGTAAGAGGAGCACTGAAAATGTTTCAGTCTTGTTTATTTTCACAGGTGGGAAATAGACATCACAGTAAACGTCTACTTTTAGAAAAGTTTTCGAATATTTAGGATTTTTATTCCACTGGGAAATAAGGGGACAAATGTGAAACTTTTCAAGTGTTGATGAAGTGACATTGTCTGTCAGTGGTCAGTTCTGGTAACGCATCTCAAATGTTTCCTGTGTCGGGATCCTGAAGTGGCTTTGTCAGGCTGTCACTGATGTGCAGCGGTACCGGACCCAGCTGGTGGGACAACGTCACAGCAGGCCGGTGGGTGGCCATGCTCTAGTACCCTGCTCAAAAGTCCTGTGGCTTTACTGAGTTTAGCTGCCAGATGATGGTGGTATTGTTGAAGAGAGCTCACACGTGGCTGTTTGGGTGACTGATGGGATTGAAGGAGAGTAAGGCAAAACGAGTGCTTTACTGCACGGTTCGTTGGACAAAGGTAATGGTGTGAACCCTGGCAGGCATAGTGAGAGATTTGCTTTCTGAGAAAAGTCATAGTTGCAGGAGCACTGGATTTCCTAAAAGACTATAAATTACACCTATTCTTATAGCTTTGCTGGGTAGCAGAGAAGCATAAGATGAGCTGAGTTGTAGTATTCTGAAATAATGTTCTATAATATTTTGTTCTATTAGGTGGTAAATGCAAGTGTTTAAGAAGATGCCAGTCACTTCAAACCCTGGACACCAGCTGCTTAAAGGAGCACAGGTTCTGTTATGTGTGGTTGCAGTTAAATAAATGGCCCAATTGAGGATGTCTTTCTTAGATCCCAGAATTAGGAGTGTGACAATTGCTAAACCAGGAAAATGACAGCCATAAAACTTCAGATAGGCAGGACAGAGAGACCAGAAAAGGGCAGAGGAGTAAGTTGCCACTTTTCTGTGATGCTGCTTCTCTCGTGTGTACGGAGATGCGAAACCTTGCCTGCTTTTGTCTTGGAGTCACTGCAGGACTTAAATGTCCACACTAACTCCACAGGTAGGCTCCCTATGCCGTTTCTGTGTCATTGTTGCAATATGCCTAATGAGGGAAAATGCCTTAAAAATAAATTATAAATGTTTTAATTTAAATAAGGAAAAACTTGAATTAATTTGCTGGATTTTCGGTTGTCTATTGTGTCTCTCATATTGCAGTGCACTGCTTTTAGTTCAGAATACCTTATTATAGCATTTTAAATAACAAATAAATATAAATACCTCATTATAATATTAGTCATATCATCTGGTGACTTGGTTTGATTTATATAGTGCAAGCTAAAGGGTGTTATTTGGCTCTTATGTACTCACAGATGCATGCCTAGTCATGCTGTTTTATGTACAACACAGCTGCTACTGTGTTACTGAGTTTTCCATCTAAGTGAAATCAATTTCTCCCACATACAGCCTGATTAATCAGCCTGTACAGAAAACTGAAACCAGGCTGTAACTAAAATCTACTGTCCTTACCCATGACTGGACTGAAGAATATCAGAGAGAGTGGTATAGTTTTCATCTAAGGGCTAGAGCAGCAACTACAGGTTTTAAGTGTCACCTGCACTATGTTAAAGCCATCCATCACATCTGCATAGATAGAAAGTCTTTATCTCACTGTCTTGGCCTTTTTGGAGCTACTATGGGGGGCATTTCATGAAGAAGACAAATATGCAGGTGTTTTAGTTGTGACACCCTGGCTGTGACCACATCACAGACAAAGTGCAGTTCCTTCAAGAAGGTGCAAGTCTGAGATTTAGAAAACCAGCTTTCATTTCACGTCCCTTCAGGTTTCCTGTATGACCGAAGTCTCTATATTACCATATCCCCCAGCTTACTGTCCAAACACCTTTGGAGTGGGAACAACATTACTAGCTATTCCTCTAGAGACTGTACAGATAATATACCAGCATTTGTGAGGCTTGCAAAGATCACCATGCTGTGGCCCAATAAGTACCTTAGATGGACTGTAGGAAGTGGCTTCCTCATGCCATGAATGACTCTCTCTGGGGAATTCGGTTTTTCTGTAAGCTAAAATCTCAGGTGCTAAAAGAGCTAGGACTTTTCCCTGACCTTTCCTTTCCATACTTGCTTCTCATTATTCTTCTGTTCCCTGTTTATCATTCCATAGTTAGCTGAAATAATCAGAGTTCCAGCAGGAACACTTGCCGTGATTAAACTGAAGTACCATATGTTGGCTCAGCAGGGCAAAGTCACCTATAAACTACTTTTGTTTTTTTTGAAGGGGAGGACTTTCTTACTTTCAGGGAGCAACTTGTATGAAGGGATAGTGAAAATCCCTCTCCCAGTGAACTGTCATCAGTGTCCCTACTGCTAGGTAAGCAGCGCAGTGATATTTCAGTCCTGATTTTTTCATTATAGCATTTTGCCAGGCTGGTGATCTTTCAGGCTTTAACAGAGCAAAAGATACACTTTAAATGTGATTCACCTCATCTAACTTGAGCTAGCTACACTACAGCTGTATTTCAGCCAACTGGTTAGGCTTGTTTTGCAGCCACCGGAGTGAAGCAGACAGTTAATTCTCGGATGCGGTTCATCTAACCTAATTTGGATAGTTGTGTTAGAATGAGATGAATGGTGCCTGCTTCTGCCTATTGACTAAAGGAAACCTAGAGAACTAACTTAGATGAATCTTACCTTTCATGTCAATATTCAGATATCTTCTGATACACAATGTTTGTATAATTTAAGCTTGAGCGATGTATAGTCCTGAATGAAACGAGTTTTCTTATTAAAATGGCACCAAATCTTACCAAGTCAATGTTTTTTTGGGTTACACAGTTGTAACTTTTCTATGACAGACTAGATGTGCAATTCTTTAAATACTGCAATATTATATATTTTAGATTATAGCCTATATAGATAGCCAAAAATTCTCATCATTACTATATTAAAATGTTAATGTTCTAAAATAGATGAATATCAAATGAAATGTAACCGATTGGGAAGAAATTCTTACAGACTTTTTCTTGTTCCACAGGAAACAATTATGATACCTATGTATTTGTCAGTAGTTTCAGTATTTTTTTTTAATATGATACAGAAAAATACATTTGTAGAGTGATAATGATCAATACCTTACAGAATTTAGAAGTGTCCTAGATTTTTTTTGTGCTTCTCATTTTTGTGGATATTAATGGGCTGTTCCAAAAGCAATTCCGTAATGCTCATAGCACTTCCATTCAGTGGATAAAGATTAGAGGATCATTTTATGACAATCACAGCAAAAGTTACAGTGATGGATGACAATGCCGAACTCGAGAACAGTGTAAAGTTAACCTCATACTTGTGTAAGTGGTTGTCACTAAAAAGTAACATTTCAGATTTGTGGTTGAATTTTTGTATTATATTCTTTTTTGCTATAGAGTTAAATAAGATTCTGCAGATGCACAAATCCAACTAAAACCTTACTGTAATTGTGAGTAGTTTCTACACCTTAATTATCTGATTGTCTTGTATTTATCTGAGAAGTGATTGTTTTGTAACAAAGCACGTGGTTTCTGTGATACTTTGGATGTGAGGGGAGATGATTATCATTTCCCCCTACCACCGTACAACTCTGACTTGATTAGAATTGCCCCTGATAAAAATAAGATGTTTCAACCTTATGACCTGGAAGAAATGGCAAAATTTTTCTACTTGATATTTTTTTTGAATAATCCATAATTTGTAAATTTAAGTCTGGCAGGCACTTTGAAGTTGAAACTGGACATGGTGGATCTTTATGTTTCCAGAAATTTGATAAAGATATGCTTTTCTCCTGACAAAATCTGCTCCTTAAAAATCTTCAGCAAATGCTGCACAGCTCACAAAAGATTATTACCCGAAAGGAACTTCTCTCTCTTTCAATAGAATTATAGAATACCAGGTTGGAGGGGACCTCAAGGATCATCTGGTCGAACCTTTCTTGGCAAAAGCACGATCTAGACAATCTTTATTTCTTTCTTTGGATAGAATCTGGTGAAGTAACAAGTATTGATTTGCCCCAGGTTCATTTTGGTAATGATCAGATTCATTTTACCAAATTTTCCTGGTTTCATTTATGTAAAGAAGCCCTGACATATCTGTAACAGCCTTCAGCCAGTTGTTACCGTTAAGGATGTAGAGTATAACAGCATGATGATGAATAGAGACCTGAGTGTACAGCTCTGACAAAGCCATGGAGAGGAATCCATTTATGGTCGTTTCTATAAAGGCCAGTTTTGTCCAGGCTTGTAAGGTCCAAGAATATTTCTTCTAATTGGTGAGGAAGGGACCAGTGTACTGATTCTAGCTAGTTGCTTGCTGGCTGACACACAGTGAAGACTTATTAATAATCTCACATTTTGGTTAGCGTGTTGGAGATGGGGAGAAAACCGTGGCTGTACGTTGCTGATGCCCTTTATGCAATTTTGAAAGACTTGGGTGGGTGGATGTGGTAGACTTTGCCTTTCCTGAAAGTATCTCCAGGTTTTTTCATAGCTTGAACCTGTAAGAGCTTCCAGCGCCTCCATGCACGTATAGCAGTGAAATGAGACTTAGATTTTCTCTCAGTACATTCTATGACTGCCACAGTCTTTTTGTTGTTATAACATATCCAAGATAAAGATTTTATTTTAAAGAGAACATTATTTTACACACAAGTTTCTGTTCCTAAAGAGAGACTTTCTTATGGGTACTTAAAGTAATATTTCTAGCTAGCTGTGTGCAAGAGGTATTCTTATTGACCGGCATCATGCTAGCATCCTGGATTCATTGGCAATCTCTCTTCTATACGGGACAACAAAATAACCCTTAAGGGACAGCTATTAGACTCATCACTAATGTTAGCAGATTTGTGTATGTGACACTGTGCAAACCTGAATCTGGAGAGACAGCTCTGACACTCCTTCTGGAGGAGCTCCTGGATGAAGCTGGGTCTCTTTATTCCTCTTTTGTCTTAGTGAGATTCCTTTTGCTGTTAATCTTCAGATTACAGGGATATTCTTCAAATGGATTATTAAAAATACTCATTAGAAACTCCCTAAATCTCTTTGTTGTATGCTGGGGAAAAAAACCTCTCTAGGTTTAAAACAAAAAAAAAAAAAAAAATTTTGAAGCTTTGAAAGTCATGCCTTTTGCCACGGGACAGAGCCAATGCCTACTTCAATTTCTAGGAATCTCTATTGAAAGATTGTGTCTCTAGTCCTTCTACAGCCAGAAGTTACTAAGAGGGCCAGTGCTTTTTGAGTTTTTTTCCATCCTATTTGACTGTTTCAGCAGCATAGTTAGCTGTACTCGTGAAACCGTGAGAGGATTAAGGGTGGTCTGAGACATGAAAGACACCTAACCTGGCTCAAGTCTTAGATCAGGAGCTATTCACTTTGGTTTGGGGAAAGACCCGCGTAGTGTAAGACTCTAGTACAGTGTACATGGAAAGGCACAAACTCATGGATATTCCAGAGGTATTAGATTATGTCCCCATTTACTCTGGCTAAAGAAGGTATTATCACTTAGGTTCCTTCAACTTGTCTGCCCTTTTAGTCCTGCTTTTTACGTTAAGCAGACTGAATTGTTTTGTTGTAACTGGTCGGTCTTTTCCCCTCTCTTCCTTTCTTGGGCATTTGGATCACAGCGCTCATGTTCTGAAGTTTCTGTAACGTCTAAATTATTTCTGAATAAGTGTGGGCATTGAATGAGTATTTAACATGCTGCACCGAGTGGGAATTCTGTTCTATATGTCCCAAAAAGATATACTCATGTCAATCTGTCTTGTTTGGGATTTTTTTTTTTTTGAGAAATACTTGTGGGTAAACATGAATACTTGTAAACATGAAGCTTCATGGGATCATCTGTCATAATTACCACTAACCAGTGGCTGAAAAGATTTGTAGATATTATGGAATATAAATGAGTGCAGCTGGTGTACTCAAGAGGCAATCAGCAGCATGGAAGAGCCTGGTGCCAGGTTACGATTCTAATAAATCTTGATATTTAATAGGCAGTAGTGATCTTCTGTTCGAAAGATAGATAATCTAGTTCTTTTGTATAAGAAGGCAAAGAAATGTAGATTTCCAGTGGGAAATGTGAGAGAATGTCTCTGTCTTCTGTCTCCAGGAGTAAGATATCCTTAACAAGCAGGCCACAGAGTGAAATGTATCGGGAAGAGGGTAGGAGCAGAGCATTCTCTTCTCTGTTGTGCCCTGGTGACCCCTGGGTTTCCTGAAAGGAAATCTACACGGGAACTTGGCGTGACAAAAGGTACTTAGTTTTCCATTCTACAGCACAGAGGGAAATGGTGTTATATCAGGTGTGGCGTTCAGGTATTAATGAGCTAAAGCGAGTATTCCCATCTGACAACCTTACCTGTAGCTCGGAGATGCCAGATTCACTATTTCCATGTCTAGACTGGAGCAAGAAGCAAGTAGCTGGGTGTGCCCAGAAATACTGAGCTAAAATCACCATGCATGTGGCAAAGCCAGAGGCAATATTAGTTTCGTAAGACTCTATGCACGTCGAAGAACAGACGTGAGATGGCGCATCAGAGGGACAGCGCTACTCTAAGCAGAACCCAGATCTGGAGGGCAATATCTGGACTACACCTTTTTTCCCTGTCAGTTCTCATCCTTTCTTGTTATTTAAGAAATTGTTAATTTGAAGGTGGTGTCCATGATGAAGCTACTTGCTGGACACATTAGGTAACAACTTTGTTCAAATAACGCTTCATTTCATTCTGAAAGCAAAGTAGCTCTAAAATCAAAGACTATACCTGCTGTCTTTTCCTCATTTATATGGTAATGCCGTTTGAGGGGGGAAAAAAATCTTTGGTGTTTCTATGGATTTTTGAAGAATTAAAAGAATGGATCAGAAATGAGAAGCTGAGTTGGAAAAATATACTTTAGTCTTAAAGATGGTGAAAAGTAGAATTCATTAATGTTATAATCTATCTGTTCCCATGCTTTGTAAACATGTAGCTTTATGGTTATGTTCCATATTTCTGTACCATCTGGAGAGTAAGAATTTCAAAGCAAAATTTTTTTTTTCCTATTTTCACCAATGTGTCAGAGAGTTGGTGTAAATGCTTCAGGAAGAAAAATTTTCTGACATGATGAACTTGAAAGTAAGTTTTGACAGATTAAATCCCCCTTTTGTCTAATAAGTAGGGTTCCATAATCTAGTATATGCAATTGCTGCTGAGAATTTCAGAGATTTGATTTTCTAATGTGCAGAACAACATTTCAAAAGTGATTTACTTCTTATTAGGACATTACATGCTCTTTAACAAATTATTTTACTCCTTTAAATTCCCCCTGAAAAGAACCACCCATTTTAGCAATAACAGCTTAGAATATTTTTATTGAAAATCCTTGTTCTAGTGTATTCCAAAATCTATTTCTCTGAATGTCTGGTTATATGTTTGTATTCATAAAGTAAGTATTAAATGCAAAAATAATTTGATAGTATTCTAAAGTAAGTTAAATTCAACAATCAATCAGAAACAGCCATTCTGAATTTGTTCTTCTAGAGAAGGCCAAAAAAAAAAAATTAGATGGAGCAGTGTGCTGAAGCAAAAATGCACAATTGAACATATTCCATCACACAACCAATGGCATTTCAGAGATTCCAAAGTTAATTCAAACCAAAGCAGTGGGTGTACAGGTCAGCTGGTTTGCCTTTGAGGTTTGTACTATGGCTTAGAGATAGTGTAACGATCTAAAAGTATTTTCTGTGCTTTTAGAGATAAATTAGTTGCACAGAGCCAATTTGAGTGCCTGAAGACACAATAGGGTATGTAAAAGCACTAGACACTTGCAGAAGGTAATTTCTTTTTAATGTCCTCTTCCTAGAGTCATTTGGTTATATCTGAATCTCTTCTTTCATGTTTTTCAAGACTGTACAGAAAAAGTTAGGAACCCACAAGTCAGAAGCTGCTAGGCTCACACATTCATTTTTCTTAATGCTGTAATCTTATTTTTTTTTGTAATTCCTTTTCAATCACTGTTCTTCCTTTTTTGTAGTAGCTTCTCTCTTATTGTTTGAATGTTTGAAGTTAGTAATGCTGAAAGTCCTGTGCTGATACATATAATATTTTTCATGAGATGGTGGGATTGCTGTATCTGTTCTACTGCATGTAGAATCTGGAGGCAAAGCAGTTAACAATTTGCAGGCCTTTCGCAAAAGTCTTAGTGGATGGTCATTTAATGATCATCAGAGCAAGTTTGGGGCAGGACTACTTTGAAAAAGTTTATGTTCTATTTTCTCCTTTTCTGATATCAAATGTAGAGGGATCTAGGTGTGAAGTAATGTCATATAACAGTTAAAAATCTAAAATCACATAATACCAAACCCACAATCTTTTGAAGAAGAGTTGAGAGTTGCATAATCTGAAAGACATGTTTCAATAAGACCGTTCACAGACTGAGGCTGCTGTACCATGTGGGAAGGGAATTCCCTGAAGACAAAGGATGTTTAGTTGGATCTCTAGGAGGTTTGTATTGATCTCACAATAGATGTTTCCAAACTATGTTATTTTGACAGGGGAAACTTATTCTAAATGGACAGAATTAGCTTGGAGGAAAATTTGAGGGGGAGGCTTCCCTTCTTAGGGAGCCATCTGGTTCACAGTTTGAAGTTTCCTGCTCTACTCTGTAAGTTGTCTTTAGTTGCAATGACTGTTCTATATGTGTCCCATCACTTGGATCCTAGTATGTGTGATAGTTACTGTAAACAGAACAGAAGATACGTGTGTGAAACTTGGTCTCAGAATCTTGATTATTTTTTTTTTGGTAGAAAGAGATCATTTTTAAAATATGATTTTAAAAGTATATTAGAAAACATTAATTTAATCAAAACATTTATTCTGTATTTTGGATATTTTTTTTCCTGTGTCATAACACTCTGAAGTATTCCTTTGGTTTATTTTCTCTACATCTCTACATTCAAGAGATTTACCTCAACAGACACTTTAAGTCATAGAAGAAGCATCCCTACCCCTGTGAACAGCTTTAAAAAAGGTCATGGTTACTTACTGCTGAATGTAATGGATGAAAAAAGCCAGAAAGTACTTGAAAAAATAATTCTAAATGCTTCTGTGCAACTCTTCAACTCTTGAATATCCCGTGAATGTCTCTGAAAGCTGTGTGCAGTTTCCTGTTTTCCTGCCTGCTGCAATTATATCAATTTAAAGTTTTTAAAAAGTGCTATGTAAGGGAATTATTAACAGTGAATGAACGTTGCCCACCACGATCCAGCCTTTTTTCCAGCATAACAGATGCAAACCTTTGCATGATCAATAGAAAGAGTTATTTGGCTCTCTTTAAATTCTCAGTTTAAATAAAATGGGATTGTGGAAAAGAGAATCAGCGATTTAAATAGTTTACATAAAAGCAATGTGGAGATCAAAAAGAGGCTTTATAACAGATGTATAATATATGTCGAGAGCACTGTGCTCTGTGCTTAGTCAGCTCTTAGCGGCACTTCCTGCTAGCCGTGGCAGTATTTATATAGCACCAAGGTAGAGCAGGACAGGAATGATGTCTTCAAAGGGACGGGTTTAGAATAAGCTTTAGAAACCTTGCAGTTCTGAGGATATTATAGCCAGAATCTAGCTCTTTCAAAGTAGAAATCCCAAATTTACTGGGGACATGAACAGAATGATTAGGTTAGTCATCAGATTTGGATGTAATGAAAATGAGAAGGCAGTGATCGGTTCTCTTACAGGTGATAGCACTGGCTTGAAGATTTTAGAAGACTTCTTTCATGTGTTCTTTTTCATTGTATCATCTGAACAATTTAAGTAATGGATTTCATTGTTGTAAGATCTTTTGAGTTACAGAATCATTAATCCTAGTTCACAACTGGGGGTGTAGACACTGGATATCCTATAGATTTATTCAAGTATTGTTCAGAAGAGTAGAGTGAACCAGACTGAAATGGATCATTTGCTGCTGCTGGACTAGATTTCAACAAATTCAATCTAGAAAAGCAGAATCATTGTAAATCTTGTTAAATTTTGCAATTAAGGAAGCTGAGTAATTCTCAGGGTCAGTTTAAGCAGCAGAGGTGAATTTTTTTAGTTCAGTTTCTGAACAGAAAGATTTGAAAGGGGGGGGAGAAGAGAAATCAGTTTCAGTGAAACCACAACTGAGGTAGGAGGCACTGTTTTATTGTTTAGAAAGTGTATATATACCATATATTGGAAAAAAAACATACTGAGAGAACACATTATTTCAGTTGTTCTGTGGAAGGATGTTTTGCATATCTGTGTCTTGCTTTAACCATTTATCTAAACTTTTCCAGTTCTTCCAGTGGTGAGAGTTTAGTGGAGACTGTAGTGGTTGCTCCAAGAACACAAAGATTGCTTAGTGTGTGTCCAGCACGCATCATAACCCAGTCGATGAACGCTTGTGGATGTTATGGGTTGTGTTCTGCCAAGTTCTACAGCATGTCAGGAGGAGGGAGAGAATTAAATGCCAGGGATGCAAATTTTCCACCATATTCCGTAAATGTCCACAAAGGACTCTGATTTTGTGCAGTTCCAGATCAGCAGCACAGAAATTTCTTCTCTAATGACTCTCAGAATGGCATCTTCATGTTTTCTAGTGGCTGAATTTTGGTAGAGGGGTAACCAGTTGGTGTGGCAAACCATTCATTTACAACCAGGCTGCTAAATGGTATGCTCAGAAGACTTGCTGACTCTGAAATTGAGACATTTTCTTGAAATAGAAACTGAAACCTCAGACTATTCCAGTTTAATCTTTCTTTCTGCATTCACTGCTTCTGGCCTGCATTTGGCTGGTAGGATATAAGAGAAGCTAACAACTTTATTTTTATTTGTCCTTTGTTGTATGCTGATCATATTATATCACAGTAAGTACAAGAGGGTTTTTTGGGTTGTGCTTTTTCAAAAATAATCTTATCTGAACAGAATTTTTGCCTAAAATAACTGGAATATTATCTTACTAAGAGCATAAAGCTTGGATGAAAGTTTTTGTGAATTTGTGGTTTGGTTAAAGTGGAGTGAAATAGGACTGGTTTGTCTGATGCAGTGTGAGGCAAAGTGTATTTTAAAGTAACTTACAAAAGTAATATTAGGAAAACAGAAGAGGCATATAGCAAATTCAGTGCATAGCATTCTTGATAACCTGACAGCTGACTGAAGATGAGCAGATCTGTACTGAAGCAGTTTGTTAGGATGGTTCCTGGAAAAGCAATGTTAGGTCATTTATGTCCAAATAAACATAACTGATAACAAATGAAAAATATTAACACAGAATTATAGAGAAATACAATTAACTGTATTTTTTCTGTGTTTGTAAGTGTTCTGCAGCCATTTATTATAAGTTGAATCTGTTTTGGTTTTTTATGTAATGGATATGTTGAGGGCAGAATTTAGCTGATGCAGTAAAATGGACAAGCTGTTCGGTCTCATTGTGCTTATTTCTATGGGGCTAGAGGCAATTCAGAGACCTGTTCTCAACTAATTTCCAGAATTCAGTGGCAGCTCTTGAAAAGTGACTTACCAGCCCAGTCTCATTCCTACAGATCATCATTACAGTCCCTCTTAAATCTTCCTCCGATGGAATTAAAAATAGAAGATGCAGCTGAATGATTAAGAAGTCCTTGTAAAAATACCTGAGGGATGTGCATGTGTGTGTGTATATATATATATGTATAAAGTAGCTTTTAAAAAATAGAATCTTGTTAGAGCCCAGCAAGAAAGCTGAAATAATTTGCATGTTTTTCCAGTAGAATATGTCACGTAACTTCTACACAGTATTTCTATGTGTATTTATCTTGCTTGTAATGAAACCTGAAATGTTGATGTAATTGCAGCCTGTGCTACATGCAAAGTATAAAACAACCTTGCTGTGTGGTGTTCAATGGGCAATTTAGAAAACTGCTAGTTGACTATGAGCATATTGCTGCAAGCTCCACAGGATGTAGAGTATTCCCTTAACAGGGCAGAAGAGTAAATCTGAGGATGCTGCAGAAATACAGAGCAGGCTACAGGTCATCAGAAGGTACTATATCCAGTGTTAGTGTTTCTGCTGTAGTACTCCTAAGGGCCTTTGAAATTTCCCTCTTTCCTACAGTAGTTGAAGATTTTCTCACTGTGTGCCAGAAAACTGCCACATGACCAAGAAATTGATTTCTCCTTTGTATGCACATAGACAAACTGATCGACAAAGGAAACCAGGCTCCATGTCTTCCATATGCAATTTCAAGGTACTTTGGATGTAAGCTTACTACTTCAGCTCTCAGTGAAGTTAAGAAGTTTTCCTACCTGAATTTGCTACCTACATCCTGTAGAGACATACCTTCAATCTGTGGTTTAATCGAGTTTCAAGAAGGAAAGGATCTCCCCAAGTCAGCAGTAGTCATTTTTTTTCTAATGAAGAAGGCACAGCATTTAGCTTTATCTACTTGGAAAACAGACGTTGTTTCTCTGAACCATAAGCTCACGCAGGCTTTCCCTAGAGAAGCTGGGCACTGCCTCGTTCTCTTGGGGGCAGCAGTGAAACCTTCTTACTTCCTTTTGGCGTAAACAGAAGTAAATTCATGTGTGCACTTGATCATTGCAAAGTCTTCCTGGATTTGTGTGGGAGTTTTGGAGGCACAAGTGACTGTAACATATGATGGATAACATGCTTTTTTAGCAGTAATAATGAATGGCTGTTAAAAAGTGATTTAACATGAAACCTGATATCAATATCAAAGATGTATACAATTTGTGAAAGAACAAAGTAAAATGATACACAGCGCTAAGCGGTAAAGTGATGGTATTTATTTTGGCTCATTTTACAAAAAGGAATTGTCCTCTTTAGTAGCATTATTATTTCTGCTTATTAAAGTACGATTAATAAGATCTGAATAGTTTTTGACAACATGCTCATTTACTGAATCCTCTGAGGGAGCAAAAGTTGAAAGGAACCATGCCATTTGAAATGTGTCAAACACAAATGACTGATAAGTCTGTCTGCCAAAATTATTTGGCTTCATTGGGCTTTCTAAATGGGGTTTTTGCAGTAGTGTCATACATGAGATGATTAATAGAATGAGGAAAATGAGGAGCTGAAAAAAAAATCACAAAATAATTTCCTTCCCTTGTGTTATTACAGGGTTGAAAAATTCTGAGACATCCTACAGCTGTTAGAAACCATTGCAAAGAAAGCTTTTTGCCCTGCAAACAGCTTCATGAAAAGTAAGCATAAAAAGACATTGCCATTTTAGCAGCATCTTTTGAACATTAAGTCTCTCTTGTACGTCAAAGCCTCAGAAACACTTTCCCTTATAGTCTGGGAATTCTCTGTCTTTGAGGTAAGGATAAATCTGTGTTTGTTTAATCTATTTTATGTTTAAGGAGATTAACACATATTCAGGATAATGAAAAACATTTCAAATGCATAGTGCGTCTTTTGTGATGAAAGGCTGATATTAGCTTCCTGCTGAGGTCTGCCAAACCAGAGGTCTTGATTTTAACGGAGCTCAGAAACATGCGTCTGGACTAACACTGTGCATTGTGTGCTAAGAAGTTTCTTCCTTGCCGTGTTGTGTTGCAGCATTTGTTGTTATTTTTTGATTGGTTTGGTTTGGGGGGGGGTAAGGAGGAGTGTTGTGTGGTTTGGTTTTTTGGGTTTTGGTTTGGTTTTGTTCTGTTGTGGGGGTTTTTTGGAGTGGTTTTTTTTTGGTTTTTTTTTTTGAACTTAGCTATAATTCCTATTTATTTATTTTGCTACACAGAAACTCAAAATATGATTCTGTGATACAGACTGAAAAGCTGTGAGGTAAAGGTCCTATGCCCGCCTCGTATTTCTTTATTTTCAACATATATTAGAGCACTGGCAGAGCTGCTGGAGTTTTTGTTTTTCTTTCTCCCTCTCCTGTACAGTTACTTAAAGAGTTTTGTATTTAGATCTCTAGATATAACTTAAATTACTGACATGCTGCTGTTCTTAAGTCTAGCTTCAGATGACTGCCTTCAGGTCCTCATGTATTCAGGTTAGAGGAAATGGAACAGGGAGGAACTGTCTTTTTACGTTGCTTCAAAAAATTCTTTAATACATCTGTAGAGTATCTGCTTGCCTAATAAGAATTGTTAGATTTTAAATTTTTTTTTCAGATGTTCGTGAGTCTTTTTCTAAGTGAGCCTTCTTTTTGTGATACCAGCTTCTAGTAAGGAAAAGTTTCCTGTGGTACTTGCGAGTTTCATTCCTGTGTGAGAGTTCATAGCTTAATGTTGTTATGGAGTGATCATAAAAGCATTAAAGGTAGCAGCACGAATGTCCAGGACTTTCATGCTAGACCTAGTAAACGTTTTCTCAGTTATCAGTTCCACAAAAAGTAATTGAATTAAAGTAGCTCATTTAGTTACTGAGTGTCTCTGGAAGTGCAGGGGGTGATTGTCTTAGGGGACTTGGCAAGCTGCCTCAGGACGCATGGGAGTCATTTGGGGGTTCCAGCATGCTGTGTAGCAGACAGCGGTGGCTCGGCTTGAATGTAGCCTCTGCCCTGGCACTGCTCCCTGGACAATTCCAGACGCCAGCCATTTCTCACTGCACCATGCTGGGGCCTAGCTGTGCCAGGGTGGTGTGGAACTTGGATAGGCCAAGGGAGCTGGTGAACTGGCTTGGCCACTGCTGAGGAACGTGTAGGAACAACAAGGTGTGTTTTGGGAAAGACCATCAAGACCATCAATAGATTGAAATCCAGAGTCAGTGGCATAAATTATGTTGAAGGAATGATTAAAAGCTTGGGTTTGTTTTTTTTTCCTACCTGTTTCTGTTCTCATTTGATTATTGGCTAGGATTACACGTCAATTAACAACCCTCCTTTGTGCCTTACTCTGCTCAGCTCTTCACTGCAAACCTTTAAATCAGCAAAGCTGTCAGACTCAACTCCTGTGGAAAGGAGAAGCTTTTTAATTAAAACTGTGAAAATTGTTCTGTTATAGGCATGTGGTGAGTTGTTAGCATACAACCAGCATGTTGGTGTGTTGTTGTAACTGTGCTACATAAATTATAATATCTACAATTTATAAGTAAAATTATAAAAGTCATTGACACATCAGGGCCTGTAGACTTTCCAGAACTAAACCTTACGTTCCAGAGCATCCCTTCTCTCTCAAGAGCTCTAACAGTATGAATTCATGCAAATTTGGAAAATGCAGACTCATGAAATACCTTGATTTGGCACTACTTAATAGAGCAGAAAATTAGATCTATTAAATTTCTGGTAACTATATAAAACAACATATTTCATTACTGTATGTGTGAAACATTTTCTTACAGGCAATTACAGAACTTAAAGGCATCAATGCAGGAGGAAGAAGCAGGACTTTTCCCTTTTTAAAATTCATAACTCTGATACTTAGGAGAAAGCAACATGACCTTGTTGTGCCAGGCTCATCAGACTGCATTTCAAATGGGGCTGTGATTATTATAGTTGGCTTAATTCATTATTAGTTCATCTCTTCCATCAAAAGCATTTGTGTATATGCCTAGTGCTGAGCTGAATTTTAGCCTGTCATCATCAGCAAGCCCACTTCTATTTTGATAAAATCAAAGTAAATGGGCAGCTGTTTAGTGGCCGTCTTCAGTGTCTTGCAACATGCTTGTGAGATGATGCGATATATCTAAATCAGCCCTTTCGCCTAATTTTAAATGTATTTTTAGTTTTTAAAGATATTCTGACACTTTTTGCGACTAACTTTATGCAAAGCCCTCAATAACTCAGACAAAAGTATGATCACATCTTTTTGCTCTGCAGAATCCAGGGTAGGGCCCAACACAATACAGAGGACAGCTTATAAAGCAAGAGCCTCTGAGAACAAATCTTCTATAAAAGCCTCTTGGACAGTGAACACTTAGAATTTACATAAAACCAATCTAAAACCACCTGAAATTCTTTTACCTCCTATGCCTTCTCTGTGTGTGTGCGTGTTAACAGGAAGGGTTAGGACTAACAGGCAGTAAGTCTGTCCTGTGTGGGAAACTTCATAAATACGGAGTAATAGTTTCTGCTCAAAAGGACTTAGTCTAAGTACACCTAATCTTTATGGTGTCATTGCCCTTAAGTATATTTGTCAATGAATTGTTATTCTGCCTTTAGCCTTACTTAAGAATTGGAACAAAATATGTCAGAGGATGATTTCTTAAAATATTTCGTAGAGATTTCTGAAGAAATTAGTCTGTACACCATAGCTGTGGAATCTCTTTTTTGAGCTGTAAGTGATATACTTGGAAATGTTGTCCTTGTAGGACAATGACCTTAGATTTCAGTAAAATCTCAGTAGAATTTCCTTCTTCTCATCTTTCCAACCATTAAAACTTTTTTCATTAATTTTTAGAACCAAGTGTCAAATATTCTTCTTTTTCTTTGTAGAAAGGCTAAAACTTTTATTTCTAATGAAGTTTTTTCTAACCATGAATGGAAAGATTTCTTCCAAATGTTCTGGCAAACCAAAACATTCACATTTTTTAAGGACAGCGGATGTTGTCTTTAAGAAACGGCTTATATAAAAAATGTTACTTTCAGTCAAAGTGTGTTTTTTATAGAAAAATTTCAACCAATCAAACTGTGCATTACTTCAAGCATATTACTGCAGCTTGAATTTGAGGGGAAAAAAGCATCCCCAAACTTTGAAGCAGCTTATTACATATTCTCCATATTTCCTGACAACTGAATACGTTTGACAACTGTTAGGAACTTAATTGAAAATCAACTTCTCTGGGAAAACATTACCAAGGTAAATGCACTGACAAAGGTAACTAAGGCAAAACACTGCTTTGGTTTTGTTTCTTCAGGGAAACATTTCATAGACAGAAATTATGTTCTCAAGAGTGAGGCAAATTCATTATAAGAGGAATTTCATTATTGCTGAAAAGAATATAATGGGTTTATATATGATGGAGAAAGGTGGTATCACTCATTTGAAGCCTCTCTTAATGCACCGGTGACTTCACCATTTCAGCGAAATGCCAAAAAAGATGCATGTTATGAACGCTGGTGCCTTTATTACTGCAGCGTATTATCCTGGTGTATTCTTTATTGAGTAAGTGCCATTGAGCAGAGCCAACATTTCAGAGTAGAATTCTTCTCCCTCTCATTTTTTTTTTTAACATCATCTTGCCATTTGGTGTGTTCCTCTTCAACTCCCTCTTGCTTTGAATTTGCTGTTCTTATTCCTCACCTTTTGCTTTCCCATTCCTTTTATAGCCTTGTTAGCATTGGTTAAGTGATGTTCATTGCCATTTAAACAACTTTGGGAAAAATTTAAGACTGGTATCTGATTATCAAATTGTCTTAGAATTAAGAATTCAGTACCTTTCAGGTCTGGTTTTATTGCTCCTAGGTAGTTTGCGTGGCTGCTGTAGCTGAAAATAACATGCTTTATGAAGATAAGTCAGATGTGCATCATCCCTCTAGTTTGCAAGAAGGGCTACATATCACATTATGTAAGTCAAATAAGTGTGAGAATATTAATAACTCTGTCAATCACCTTAATGTTTCTTCATTTTAAGCCACATTTTACCTCTAAGCTTAAAGCAGAATAGTAATAGCCAGTTTTAAAATACTGCTGCTCACCAGTCCATTCCAAAGTGCCTTTCGCTGTGTTATTCCCATTTTACAAATAAGGAAAAACTGAAGCAAAAGGGGAAGGAAAAGTAAAATTTGCTTTCCGAGCCCCATTCAGCTTCCCCCTTGCCACCATTATACTTCACTTGTGATTACAGCTCTTTATGTAAAAGTATCTTTGTTAAGATAGTTATCTTCCCTTGGACTGACACCACAATCATGGCCATCTTTTCTTATTCTGCCCTTTTTGACAGCAGAGAAGAGGGATAAGTTGCTTTTTTCTTCAGTACCACAAATGAGTCAAAGGGCTCATAAATATACAGAGGGCCTTACTCTACTCTGAAAGCAACGTTAGTCTGAAATTCCGAAGCCTTTCTGGCCTTGCTCCTGAATTGTGCTAGTTTCTGGGAAGAAAACTGGTGTCTTTAAGGAGATGAATAAAGCTATGAGGAAGTAAGGAAGGCACTGGCATCTTAACACAAGTCTGCAGTGATGCTGACGGCAGCTGTGACGTGCCAGCTCTACTGGGTTTGGCAGCAAACAAAAGAAGGGAGCTTTTTTCAGATGAAGGTGAATGATTCCTCTTTTAGGAACAGCTGAGGCTGGGATGGATTCCTGTAGGGAATAGTAGCTGGGTTAAGTATCCCAGACTTAATATGCTAATCATCACCCTATAGTTTCAGCCCCCAAATAGATGCGAGTTTCAGACTGCAGTACAGCATAAAGAGAAACTAAACTGCTCAGAAGCAGGAAGGGGTCTGTCTCACTGTCACCGAGTTCAGCGTAGGCTGCTTCACCCCACCTCTCGTACTGTCCTCATGCATCTGTAGTGATTTTTGTGCCTGGTCCAGCTCAACTGTGTGTGATTGGTACGGGGGACACAGTTAGTTGAGATAGATTGCATAAACACGTTCACAACTTTTCTTTCTCCCTATTCATTGTGCACTGTAAAACCCAGGAAGATTTCCATGGAGAGAAATGCATGACTGTACTCATCTATCACAGTGCTCATTTGGGGTGTAGCTTTTTATTTTGGTTTCATAGCTCCTTGTCAAAAAGAAGGGTAATGTCTTAGACTTCCACCTCTGTGTTGTCCAAGCACTGTTCTCATAGAAGTCCTTCACCTTGGTCCAAGATTGTCTTCATGACTGGCTTGCTGGGTAAGGAAGATGGAGAGGGTAGTTGCACTGTAGAGTTATGATTAGCAGGAGTGCTTAGGCTCCTGTGTGCCATTTAATGAGAAAGGGAGTGGCAGGTGCTCCACCTCTCTCAGATCAAGGCCTTTGTACACCATACTGGGTTCCTCAGACTTGGGTATAGCCTCCAGGCAAAACCAGCATGTGTCTACTGTCCTCTCTGCTCTGAAATGTTATTTCTGGGATGGTTATTGTTTATTTCTTGTTTTCTTTCCAGCTATTAACATGATAGTGTTTCTGCACATCTTGATTCCCAAAGCCCAACTGTTGATTACGTGCTCAAGTAAATGTCCCCAGATGTAGTTCTCGAGCATTCACTTCATAAGTAATATTCAAGTGCTATATGAATTCTGACACATTTGAAAAAAACAAACAAAACAAAACCAAAAACCCAAACCAAACCAAATCCACAACTGTGAACCAGATCCTTTCCTAATGTAAACTGATGTCGCTTGGAAAACACATCATTTGGAAAATTTCTGCTGGGTGTCAAAATGGGGTGACCTTAATAGCTAGAGGCTGGGAGACACAGTTACACAGAACCACTTAACACTTTTGGAAAACCAGTTTTAAAACACTCTCCAACTGAATTCAACTCTTCTGTACAAGAATGAAAGTTGAAAGTTGTGGACAATCAAGTTCTGTAATTTATTTCCTCCTACATATTTTTCTAATGAATTTGTAGGCTTTTACTCCTTTTGATTTTTAACATACAAACTCTAAGTGAATCATTTCATTTCGGAATAAACACACATAAAAACACAACATCAGACTATTTGGCATACGATATATTACCAAGAATACATGCAGTCTCAGAATTTCTGCATGTGAAGTACATGGCGCTGTTTAGAACTTGAACTTCAGGGCTCTAGATCAAAAAGCGATGATTTTATTTTAATGTGTTTTGATGGATTATTTATAAATTCAGAGTAGGCATACAGGTGATGATAAAGAACATGTTCTCTGCAACCTCAGATTATTTGGCTGAAGATGGATTTTTAAAAAAAAAAAAAAAAAAAAGGCTGGGGGTGGATGGGGAGCAAATAACTTGTGTAACAAGTTGTTGCCACGCTGTGTCCTGCACAGCTGTTTGTTTGAGAACTCTTGCCCCTACTGTGATTTTAGAGATGATAAATGTGAAGCAATTAGCACTGATTCATGCTTGTAAGTGCTACTTGAAGGTTCAGTCGAGGAACTGTGCTTTTGTACGATTTTGCGTAAGTGGTGCTTCAGCATATTTAATAAGGTCAGTTATAATACATGTTTGAAAACTGCATAAATGCAATCAGGAAAACATTTCTGATTGCATGAATAATAGTTGTTGCACAAGCTTAAAATGCAGTAAATTATAATGTGGTATAGATTGAGCTCTAGAGACTTTTTTACATTAATAAACTTAAAATCTCATATATTTTGACTAAGTGTTCTGATTAAGCAGGCATTTGAAGAAAGTGTGGAGGGAATACCCAGTTGCTGAAGAAAAGGCAGTTACAGATGTCATGGAACCGAATCTTAAGTTGTTTGCATTAGCACATATGTTCTAGGCAATCACAGTATATCACTGCAGGAGCAGGCTTGGAGACCTCGTGACAAATCTGAGAATGATGTAAAGCTACATCCAGAATTGTGCGTGAAATCAAGTTGTGGTGGGAAAAAAAACTCCAGCCAACTAAAAGTTGTCATTTACAAGAACAGCCAATGATACTGTCTGCATTCTGGCTCCAGTATCAAAGTGATATTACAGGGTTCATGCTTGTTTTGAGTAGCTAAAACGTAGTATGCTTCATTGTCCCAGCAAAGGCCTAAAAGCTTGTCTAGACTATGTCCATTGATTGCCCTGGAGTTTTTTTGAGCTTAAGCAGCTGAGTCTCTCATGGAAATTCTGACTTGAGCTGATAACACACACTAGGATGGATTTGGTTTGTGCAAGTAAAGTGTAGGTAGCGCTTAGATAAAGCATGTTATGAAGAGGTCACTCTGGCAGCAAGATGATGATAGGCAATGTGCTTGTCCCTTGTTCTCTGCTCCTTGCAGCGTCAGTGGAGGTAAGAGCACCTGTGGGGAATCTTTTATTTCAGGGACTTGGATCAGCTAAATGTTGGGTGAGCACAGAAACATGGACAGTTGGAATCAGAATACCTATGAGAACAGTAAGTGGAAATGTCATGTTCTGGAAAAGAAATATTGGTTCTAACAAAAAACCAACTGTTCTACTGGTTTCTGACTCAGTGTAATAGATCTGCTGATCATACCTGAAATAAGAATTGCTAAAGGGATTGATGGGAACCCAGTAAACTTTATAGCAGCTTTGGGGGGAAGAAAAAAAAAAAAAAAAAAAAATCAGCTGTGTAAGTAGCCAGCTAGCCAGCACTAACAGTTGTTGTTAGGAATCCTGCAAAGCCTTTCTGTAGGCGGTTGTAATATTATCTACTGATTCTTGTCCTGTTTTTACCAGTTGAAATTGTGTAAGCACCTGTCTATTATACTGATGAGACCTCTAGGTGTTATTTTTTTGTGTGTGTCAGTGAGATGGCTTTTGAGATTTTTCTTGAAAAAATTTAAATATGAGAATATCTTCTTGAAGATGCATCTACAGTTACATGCTTTGCTTTATCCTAGTACAGGTACTTCAGGCTTATAGATGGCCACCAACCTAACACATGGTGACTGTTATAAGTCGCAGTAGAAAAGGTCTGGGAAGACCTCAGAGTTATTTGGCCCATCCTTTTACTCCAATACCTGTGCTTTTCCTGACAAATATTTATTAAGCCAGTACCCACACTGAATATTCCCTCTGTATCTTCCTCCAGAACTTTCACGTGTGCTTCGTTCTTCTTGACTTAAGTAAGATTTTTTAGTGTCTGGTCAGAATCTTTCTGCTGGAATTTGAGATGATTGTTTCTTGTCCTATTTACATGAATGTAAAGAGTAGATACTTCTCTCTTCATTAATCTTTTTGGGACTGTTTCTTATGTGCAGTCTGCATGTGCTATGGGTTACTTGAGAGGGCACAGTTTCCATTTTTCTCCATTTCCGAAGTCAGTATGAGTTTCTTTCACTGCTGTTCATTTGCTGTTTCCATGAAGGTGTTACATTCCCCAGCTTTCACTGCTGGAACAATTCTAAAGGCCCACTGAAGAATTCAGTGTCCATGAACAAGTTAATATGATTTCTGGTTCACTTAAATTTCCTTCCCCTTGCGACTACTTAATTGCCTGTTAATTGTATTCTTCACATCCTTTTGATAGGCACCTTAATTGTGAAATTTATACACAAAATAAGCTGTTCCTGTATGTTTTGCTGCAGTTTAAAAAAGACAGCACTGAAGTTTCTTGAGTCTCATTAAGTTTTGGGGGAAAAAGGAGAGGCTGTAGGACTTGAAGGACCAGTGTTTTAGGTGAAAAGAATGTAGGGATGATGATGATGAATGTGATTTCATAGGTGGATGAGAGCTTAAGGAACTCTGGAGAGCAATTGGCTTTGTGCTTAGCCTCTAAAGAGAGGAAAATTGCATTGACTGAGACTGAAACTCCCTTGAGTTTCTCATTCAATTCCAACCTTGTACTCCTTGAGCCAATAAACAGATAAAGAAGAACTAATAAAAAAAAAAAAAATCAGGTTAAAGAGAGAATCTGTAGCTGCTAGCACAGCTGCGGTTAAATCCTTTCCTTGCATCATAGATTACTCTCAAGGAAAATCATTCACTAAGGCCATTGAAAAGACAAAAGCTTCTGTTTTTAATCGTTGCCTGCTGAAGGGATTGACCTTTGGTTGTGCTGAGGCAGGAGGGCTGCAAAGAAATACGCAGACTGAAAATTCATTTGCCTTCATTTTTAGGCCTGTTTCCTTCCTCACTGCAGACTGTAGCTGCCAGCAGGTTTCTCAGAACCACACAGATGGCGCTTGGGTTCTTTGTGATCAACACAGGTTTCAGATGGTGTCAGCAGTTCTTCAGGTGCTGGATTCTCTTACTAAAGGCTGCTTCTGCCCTCTGGTAGCAGAACTGTATCTTCCCTGCATGTTCCATAAAGAATGAGGAGATCTGAGTTAATTTCTGGTTGTTTACATTTACCCAATTATGACTCTGACCCACTTTCTGCCCTTTGCTGAGTTAAAAATATCCATTGACTTACAAAAATCAAAGCAAAAAAACCAAACAACAAACTACCTCACTGGAAGTTGTATGCATGTATGTAAGAGCAAAATATAGTTCTGTGTATATATTTTCTCTATTCTTACATTAGTGTGCATGACTACAAATCTTGGTTTGCTTAGGCTGCGGTATTTCCCCATGCCATGGCATGATGGCAAAGCAAAATGCTTCTGTGTAAACAGAAACAAGGTCATTAAAATGGAAACGTTTAAGTTGGAATGAGTTTCAAGTCAGGCTTCTAAATGTTGCAGTGCAGGTTTAGTACACCAATTCCCAGCGGTCTCTGCAGCACACTTCATTCAGGTGGATAGCTTAAATTTTATTAGGTCTGGCAGTTCTTTATTTCACTGCTGATTAGACGACCTATGAGCAGTGTAACATGTCACCCTTGCGTTGGAGACGAATTGGCACTGCCTGTGGAGTTGGATTCAATTGTTGGGATGTATGAATGTCTGCTTCCAAATGGTTGACAGAGATTAATGAAGTGCACAGTTTCTTAAAGAGAATCAATGACAAAATGGCAGATGCTATTTTCTTTATCTTTTTTTCTTGGGGGTAGGTAGGGGAAGTTGCGTTTTCAAAGTAAAAAACATTATAAAGAATTATAGACAGCTAACAAGGGATCCTGAAGATCAGGTACACCTTGAGCTATCCTGTGTGGTGGGTTACTGCTTACAGTTACACAGAATTTACATTTACTAAAGTGTGTGTGTGTTTGTTTTTTCAATTAACATTTCAATGCAAGTTTGGGTGTGATTTTGCTCTTGGGAAAATCTGTTCTTGTGGAAATATGTCCTCAGATTGGAGATTATATGAGGAGGGAATGAGAGGCCCAGCATTTTCAACAAAATATTTCCTCCCAGCCCCTGTGAAAAACCCTACTTGCTCTTCAAATCCTGTTCCAGCTGCTTTAAATGTTTAGACCTACAAGACAGTCATGCTCTTCAGTGCTTTTATAGAATAATAATAAAAAAAAATCCCACCACCAGCAAAAAATAGAAGCTATTGATATGTCAAAAAGTGTTAATGTAATCCACCTACATGCACTTAATTTGGTCTGTTTAATTCTTCTCGCTTTTCTTCTACTCCCCCAACATTTCTGAAGAATTACAGGGTATGTGGCCTCGTATATACTCCTTTGCAACTCAAGTCCTGATGTGGCTGAGAAAAAGAGTATGGGAAGTGCATCTTTCTGAAATGGACCTAGTGTGCCATTTTCCTATAGAGTTATATGCTCTCCTAATAATAAAAGTGTTCATTTTAAACACAATCTCCCCAATAAGTATTTCTCATATCTAACTTATGCTGAAGACTCCCCAGAGCGTTAAGTTTCAGTAACCTTCCTTTGAGACCAACTACCTTGTGAGAGAATTTTTTTTCAGACTTCAGTTCCAGAAATGGTATCTGAAAAAGCAGTCCTGCATTTTCCTGCACTGTGGGCTTTGTGGTCCTTTAGTTCTTTCTGTGGTATCACCGAGCCCCTATTAAATTGGAGTTCAAGGTAGCTAGATATGAGGCAGGCGATACAGGAAAAATCTGTTTTAAGTGCTTAATCTGTCCGACCAAAGTTTCTTGAAAAAGATCTGCAAAAGCATATCACATTCTGTTTGGTGAGTGTATATAGAAAGCAAATGGAAGGAAACCCTTTTCATCACTTGCGGATAAATTTAGCTGCAACATAAAAATATACTGGTGGGGGGGGGGGAAATGTATATTGAGAAGTTGAAAGACTGTTGGGGAAAAAAAGTCATTCTAATCTAAAGAACACAGTTTGTACAAGGGAAGGACAGTTTTGTGAAGGTTTCACCCATTAGGTTACCTATTTAATTTCTTTAATCTGTATGGCATGTCCAAGTGTATTAAATAAAACAAATTTTATTATGGATTTTGATTGTTGGGTTAAAAAAACCAAAAAGGATTTTTTTCATTTGGGTCAACATACAGAATTATTTCTGATTTTGCTAACAGCTCAAATCTCTACTGTAAAATTTTTGCCGTCAAAATTTGCTGCATATATAAATAGAAAAGGCTTATATGGAAGAATGAATCAGAGTGATTAAATGACAAATTGTGTTGCATTTGTCTAATAATGGAATAAGCTAAGGGCTTCAGAAATGAGGAGAGAAAATCAGGAGTTAACTCCTTTCTTGAGTAACTGCTTTTCTAACCTTTATCTAAGTAGTTTTTTACATTTTCCTCTTGAAAACCCCGAGTTCATTCAAAGAAAAACCTTTTTGCTTCCACAGAGCTGTTAGCAGAACAGTATGGGATTTGATGTGCACACTGTATTGAGACAGACAAATGACAGCAGGTCCGTAATTAAGGAATCAGCTTGGATATAGCACATCTACCTGAAGTCCTTGCTCTGACTCGTGAGGGGGAAGGATTTGTGCAGTTTCACAGGTATTTTTCCAGTACTACTCTAGGCAGATCCACACCTTTCTGCTTACCTAAATCAGCCTCTCTGCAGGCCCTGAAGTTGTGGTGGTCCATTAGAGTTGGTTGTATTTGCCACACAGACAGTTGTATCTGGTTTGGGGGAATGAACAGGTAGGGCCAGAGGAGTAGGGCCACCTAAGCAAGGTGGAGAAAGAAATGTTTGCCAAGTTGGGCCTTAAGTTCCAAACGTATTTCTTCTGAAAGAACTGAACTGAACCCAACGCTGCTGCCCTGTGCAGTAGCAGCGAGCTTCACGATCTTGGTCCCCTTTGTTTCTGAGCTTCTCAAGGGATAGTGACAATCAGAGATGAATTGAATTTTCACCAGTGTCAAAATACATTCTTTGTCTATCAATGTGAATTTTAATGTGAATGTAGAAATCTTTTCTATAAATATGTTTTCCTGGTTGTTTTTTTAATATTTTTTTTTTTTTTTTGTCAAAGTGCTATTTAATGTGGGCCATTGGGGAAAATAAAAACAATTTAGCTATTAACTAGAAATATAAAAGGAAGAAAATCACAAAGTGATAAAAAATGGAGTCAGCTTTGGACCTTTAAGAATAAAAACAGCTTTGAAAGTTCTCAAGTGCTGTCACAAGGTTTTGCAGTTTATAACCATTTTTCCTTGTCGCAGAAGTCCTAAGTCCTTCATCTCATGACTTGCTACAATTTTTCGAGATCATTTATGGAGCTCATGGAGCCTAAGGGATGAGTGATGTCATGAGAAGGTTGTCCATCAACTTATTCTTCACTCTCTGTAATTAAGCTAAGAGCACAGTGGGAGGTTCATCTTCATACTTTGACCTTCCTTCAAGAGGGAAGGTTATAAAATAGCACGGCAAAATTTTTCTCCTAGTGTAATCAAATCTCTGAGACTGGGCTTATGCACGTGCAATTTGTAACCAGGAGAGAGAACAGAGCCCTAAGCTCGCAGTAAAGTTATTTCTTCTCATCCTTGTAATAGGAGCCCAGATATTACACAATAAACACATTATTTGGCAGACAGATAAATTTCATTGAAGTATTTTATTCAGGATTTTGCCGTCTCTCCTTAGAAAAATCTATTAGATTAGGTTGGGCAAGACACAGGTTTCTCAAAGGTGGAATGGAGAAGGTGACATGGGGAGCTTCAGAGAATGAGGCTAAACCCAAATTACTTTAGTAAAAGACCAACAAATAGGTAATGAGCATATTAATGAAATGTACAGACAACACTGAGCAGGAGAAACTGCATATACAACTAAAGCTGTGAAGATAATGAACAGGGACTGAGAAGGTAAAAAACATGTAGAAAATAGCAAATGGAGAGCCATCTGTGATACTTCCAACCAGTACATGCAGGAAAAAAACAATCCAAAAAATACAGTCAGATTATTAGGTAAGACACAGTGGTGGCAGTGGGGAGCAAGTGAAGTAGAAGAAATGCAGAGTAATGGATTTAGAATTTCAAGGTTAGATATATCTCCATAATTATAGTGTAAATGTGGCTGCTCTGACTAACATGGTTTCTGGTTTATCCGTCTTCTGTAGTGAATTAAGTTCTGCTGCTTAAACATTTTCACATCTAAGGGCATATTAAATGGTCCTTCCTTGAATTGTGTGCACTGAACCACGCAGCGCATTGTCCTTCAGGATTTTCAAAGTAATCAGAATCAAATCCTTATGACTAGAAACTAATGATGACAAGTTTCTGAAGGCGTGAAAAAAGCCGATGCTGCTGGGGTGTGTTACCACATGACTTTGTGAAGACAAGAGAAATTCTTTTTTCCCCCCAACAGATGGGTCTTACCCTTTCTTGCACATATACTGTATTCCAGGCAAACTGCAGGTGTTAGTTTTTCCACAAGACTGGATGTTCTGGCCATTCAGAAACTCTCGTAGTACCCGTGACTCCCTGCTGTCCTTTGAAATGCTGCAGACTTCGAATGTATCTGCCCACTTGTTCGATGGTGGATTGTCCAGTCAATATGTCAGAACAGTTCTCAGCATCTCTGCACTGGCTGTTCATTAGTGTTCAGGAGTTAGCGTGGTTTTAATGTGCAAAGACTTAACTGTCTTGGAACATACCTCTTTAAATCACTGTCTTGCTTTGTCTATGCTGCTGTGATCTGAGAGAGGGCTGGTGTAAATAGGCTTGTTCACTTAAAGAGCAAGTGGCACACATTTTGCCTTATTTCTACAGTTCTTGCATATCCTAATTTGCGAGAAGCTGGATTTGTTAACTTTTAAGATCCTTCATATTTTAGTTTTATTCCCAGGGTTTTGAACAGTGTGTTCACAATGTTGGGTGTTTCATCTGAGTTTGTGCTGTGTAGTGCTACTACTACTTGAGTTAATTGGATGCTTGCTAGGCTGATGCATCTCATTATGTGGTATGGGTACAGTCTGTCTCCAGCTTCTGTTCTCTGTGTTTCAAATACATAACTGTGTCTAGGGTCCCTGACCTTCGTCTTATTCATGGTGCAGTGGTGTACAGGAGTCTCACTCTATCTTGGTCTGTCTACATTCTGAAATATAGTTGTCTGATGTTTGGCTCTTTTATGCTTTGATGAGGTGGAAAACGACTGCTAACTATTACCTTTCCTTGTTAAGATTTAGGGGTACTAAGCTGCGGAGGATTTTTGTACAAGGTTATTTTTTGTGAGGTTATAACACACTTTAATAGGTTGCAATTGTTTTAACCAGAGGCTGTAAATATTAGAGAGAATTACATACGCTGTAACTTTTGCAGGTTGTTAAACAAAATTATAGGAGGAAGAGAGTGTAAGAGAACGCTTTCATGTGAGATACATATTCTGGGTAGACAGCCTAATGGGGGGAAGAACTAGGATATGTGGATTGTTTTCTCAGCTGTGCAGTTGGCCTGCTGGGTGACCTTGTGAAATACATTCCCAACTTTGTACCTGTTTCCTTTCCTGTCTGGCTGTAACCACTTCATTTGCCCTCCAGTTCCTGTATAGGGTTGGAATACATCTTGCTGCTGCAGCTACAGTCAGCTGAGTTTTGCTGTGTTCTTGACATACTGTCTTCTGTTAGCATTTTCTATGCCTAGTAGTTGTGGGTGAGGAAACGGTATCTGGGAATCAGGCTTGGGTTTTGTTGGTTTCTTGGGCTTTTTTTTTTTTAAGACAAATGATACTAGATGTGTCCCAATTTACAGATTGCTTAGAGAACACTCACTGCTTATTTTTAGCAAAGGTCTAGATCTGACACTTGAGTGCCAAAATATGCAGACAAACACCTATCAGGATTTCCAAACTCACCTTGTATTTCAAAATTATCCCAGAAGCTTTCTCCATCTGTCTCCAGTTCCTTTCCCATTTATTAACTCAAATTAATGAATTCAGTTTTATTTAAGAAATCGCAAGTTTGTCAGCAATGCTGTCTTTTTGAATTGTACTAAATTAAATGTATGTATCTCTTAGCACCTAAAATTCATTTAAAAAAATCTGGCCCCATGAAAACAGATTTCTGAAGCAGTAGTTCTGTATATCCAAATGTTTTAGGAGTTTGAAAACAAACATTTGACCAACGAAGTAATTAGTCAGCATATCTCCTTCAGTTAAATGTGAAACAGGAAGACTTTTTGCTGTTACAGGATGTTACACAGACATGAAATGATTGTTGATTGTCTGCACTGATTTCAGCTGTTACCTGTCACTGCATTGAAAGGAGATGAAAGTGAAAGGAGCTAGAACTGGTATGATACAGATTACTTAGCTCATTATCTGTTTTAGAATTCATCAATCTTAATTACTGAAGGGAAGACTTTTAAGTCTCATTCTTATTGAAAGACATCCTTTCCTCCAGTCTTTCTGAAAAAAAATCCTTGGGATTAAGTCTCCTCCTACCTGCAGTTATGAGAGATTCTTGCTTTTTTCACTTAATACCAAACAGAAGGAGGCAGGGCTATCCCAGCCCCTCACTTGGTTGTCTGGGTAAAGAGCAAAGAACCAGGGATGCTTATGTATGCATGAAGCATCTCCCCGGTTATTTCTGTGCCCTAGGAGAGATTTCTTCTCCCTCTTGCCACAGTTTTTGCTCCTGTCTAGGAACTACTGCTGTTTTCATAATTTGTTCCTTAAATGTTAAAGGGTGTGGAATAGGAGTTAACATGACAGTTTTTTAATCTGACTCTTTTCTTCTTGTATGCAATTTATCTAGTAGAACCAAATTATGTGTCTCACTCATAGTTGGGGCTGATTCTTGTTCCAGTAATGAATGTGCCTAATTGAGAGGGACCAAGTTGTATGTTCAGGAAACATGTTCTCCTTTGATGTATCTCAACAACTATGTTTGATCTTGTGCACTGTTCTTGGTTCTTCTCATGCTAGAAATTCACTAAGTGAATAATCGTCACAAAATCCTACTCCAAAATAAATAGACTAGGGGAAAAGATAGCTTTTATTTCTCTCACCCACACTTGCCCTTCGGGGGAGAGGGGGGCAAACTGGGAAGGAAATCAGGGGCAAGAAATCGAGGGGAGAGAATGGACAACAAAGCACTCTGAGGCCATAAAAGGAACAAAAAGAAATTATATAAAAATATATATTTAGCATATTTCTTCTGAAATATGTTACTGAAAAAAATGTTGGGGCAGTAGATAGATTCTAGAACTCATTGTCTTCCTTCCCATTATTTGCCTACCTTTTTCTTTGTCTTTTTCTTTGGAAAAAGCCGGGTCCTGTATATAAATATCTGGAACAGTTTTTATAACAAGAGTGGACAGACTGATAGAACACACGTTCCTTAGGGAATATCTGAATAGTTTTCCCTTGCAGCTGTTAGCAGTGTTTGTCACTCAGATGATAAAGCTGTTCACTGGCAGTTGATCAAGCATACTTGACACCATTTTAATAAACATCGCATATTTCCCCTATGTTGAAGTGGTCTGCTTTTATCTGATGGGAGAGACATTTGTTCCAGACACAGGAAGAGCACCTGACAGTGGTGCCAATATGCCACTTAGAGTAATGCAGTGATGGACTACCAAGCTAGTCTGACTCACTTTGAAGAAGCCAAAGCACTTATTTCTCCAAGGACTGTCTGCCTATTCATATTGATGAAGTATAAACAAAATACAAATGCAATGCAAAGTGAAGTAATTGGTATATGAACATTTTTGTTAAACTTTTCACAGGATTTTGGAAAAAAAAAAAAAGATGATGAAAAAACTGTGAAAATTGGCATGGCTTTCTTGCCAGGTGGAATATTAATAAAAGAAGGTGAATCACACTGAAATCATGTTCTCATCTTTAAATCTAACCTCTGGAAATGGCATGTCCTTTATTTTGTGTATTGCACTTACTATGAGCCCTAATTAATAAACATAAACCCATATGCTTCTATATCAATAAAACCTTTTGAAATTTACACAAGGAAAATGCTATTGCTATGCTAAGTATTTGCATGAATGGTAATTTATTTGACTTTTGCTACTAGTGCTAATCAAGTGCTGGGGTTATGGAAACACAAGCTATGGTGAAATAAGAGATGTCCATTTATTTCTTGTGCAGATAGAGTGCTCTAGACCCAGCTGTGGCCAGCTCTGCAGTAGAAGCCAGAGAGATGAATCCTGCATTGCTTTTGGGTATACAGTGGGAATCCACAAGTAGCCTGGTTATCCATTATTCATCTAGAGGTGACACCTACCTTAAGAAGTGCTAACTCATTTGTTTGTGATTGTTAGAGTGTGCCCGTGGTGGAAATGGTATTTCCACTTGGGTGTTAACAGATTGGTAATTCACACCGGTGGAACTGCTGCTATGGTCACCTGGTTGTTGTCGTCTAAAAAACCCAATCTTTCCTGGGCACTGAAAGGATTCGTTCCAGCCCTGTGCTGCTCCAGCTTTTGTGTGTCAGTGTAGGAAGTCAGATCCAAGAACTGCTCTGTCTGAGAACACCAGGCTGACTGAGAGAGAGAGATGAGTTTTCAGTCTGATACAGATATAAAAGTCCCTGTTTTCTATTTCTGTGGCAACAGAGATTCATGTCAAATTAAAGTGACTAAGTAAACATAGCTTGAGCAAGGAATTTAGCCTAATCTGTGGTATTTACTTGGCATAAGAAAATAGCTGATATCTTGATGACATAAGCAGGGCAAAGCCAACATTCTGATCTCTTACTATACCTGTGTAATAACACATACCATTAAATTTGATGGCTTTACTTGGGATTTAGTGTAGAATCAGATTCTGACTTTTCTAAAGAAGTGCAAACAGACACAATGTTTTATCTAGCATCTACAGAGCTAAGCTTGTTCTAGAGAACTTGGAGACACCCAGTGAAAGTTAAGTACAGTTGAGGAAGAATAACTAGGTGATGGGAGGTTGAATTTGGGAGATCAGCACTGGAATACTTCCGTGAAAAGAGAAAATGTTGGGGAAGGAACCCACTGGGATATGTAGGATAAGAGGGGATTTTTGCTAAAAGTTGATAGTAGCTTCTTGACTGCTACATGGTGTGTATACTCTGTATTTCTCTGCAGACAACATGGGAAAGTTGCAAGTAGTGTTTGAATATCTGGTATTAAATTTAATCTGTTATGTGTCTTCCCTCCCCAGAGCAGTGCCTATAGCTTGTCTGCTCACTGCAGCTTCCGTAATAGTATTTTGCTCCTTGTCTTGTAAAACAGTGATCAGAAAAGTGGGGATTTCACATCTGACCTAGTGGTATGGCCTCACCTTAGAGGTAGCTCTTAGCGGTGTGTGAAGCAAATAACTGGGTGGAGAAAGCAACAGTTTCAGAGCAATGATATATGCAAAGAATGTAACACGGTGCCAACAGGATGTTGCATGTTTCCTAAGCAGAGGAGAAAGTCTGTCTGAGAATTGCTGCTGGTGTTTTAGAGTTGCAAGATATTCTCTGCTTTTCTTGCTGCTGTTTCCACAACTAATGAATAAACATAAACTAAAGGAAGGTACTGCGTGTCTTGGATCTACCCATTTCTCTCCCACCAAGAGAATACAAGCTTGTCTATTATGCAGTCACCATGGTTTCAAGTCATGATAGCTGAATCCTCACAGCTAAAAATCCTTGACAAGCCTCTGACGCTATATTTAATCCTGGCTTTGTTTTAATTATGATTGTATAGTCTATATTTCTAAGACATCATTATAAAAATGAAGTAAGCTTGTCAAGAAGTCACTTCAAGGCTTTACAGGTTTTGGCAACTGATGCACAAAAAAATAACTTTGCGGTGAAGAGCAAGCACAGCGTGCTGTATCTAAGCCTGAGGAGTGCTCTGCCAGCGTCGGTTGAGTCCCATACTGGTGTTGCCACAAGGGACCCTCGAATAAGAGCTGACAGCTTCCCTTGTGTGTGTTCATGTGATAGGCAGAGGAGGCCATGCTCTGCAGTCTGATGTGACACCAGAGCAACTGAGACCAGGAATTCAGTCCAACCTACTGCAGCAAAAACAGATGACATAGGTATGGCCTGTCATCCTGTTACAACATCAGACATTGAGGGAAGCCAAGCAAGCTGGCTTTCAGTAGCCTGAGTTACCAAATATTTTGTTAAACTTTTGGATGAAAGGTTGTGGTATTTTTTTCTGGAAGTTTCTCATAATTTAATGTTTTATTCAAAAATAAATTTTTCCCTAGAAAACTGGAGGGAGGTGAAGGGATGGGCAGACAATGAGGATGGTGTAAACAAAATTCAGCTATGACACAATTATGAAACAAGCATATCCGTATTTCAATATTACACTAACTATGGAGCAATGAGAGCTACTTATTGCAGTTCATGACTATTTGGGCTATGATCAAATAATAATAGAAGAATATGGATTTCCAGACCACTGTAGTAAACTCAGCGATTTGGGTAGGTCAGGTACCTTGAGATGAGCCCACAGACATTTGGGTGTTTATCTGAACTGCAGTAGGTTACTGACTCTTTCGACATTCAAAAGTATAGCAACGCAAATGTAACACATTTCCAACAAGTAATTAAGTCCAGAGATAAAGGATTGCTCCAGAGGCTGAAAGTAAATTGTAGTGTTTCCTCGTAGCATAACTCCTGCTAAATTCCATCTTCCGATGCTGAAGTATGTATCGCCCGTATTTTAAACACTTTGGGAGAAGGAGATAGTGCTTTTGAACCCTATTTTTAAAAGGCCGTGTGATGAGCAAGTAAGTGACTTGAAAGTCAACTGAAAGAATAATTGCCGATGTGACTCTGAGAGCTGCCATTAAACAAAAGGATGAGCACAAACCAATGAACTATTTGGATCCAATAGCTTCCACGAATCTGTCTCCTTTTAAAGAAACTATTGATCTTTACCGTTGGACATCTAGACAATCAGTCATTCTCTGACAGCCACACATATGCATGCAAGCAGTAATCATATCGTGCATTCTGTTCCCCAGTGAAATATTGATTTTTTGTGTGTGTGTTTTTTTTTAACTTTCTTTAGAGAGTTTTCCAAAGGTGATCTTTTTTCAGCAATTTTTCACCACACATGTATTTTACAGGGATCCTATGTGAAGAAGACAAATAGGCAGTGTTATGATTTTTTTTAAAATTTTTTTTTTTTTCTTTAAAGCTGTGAAATCTGAGGCCTGGCTGCGAGGCTAGTTTAAAAGAAACATTGATTTTTAGCAAGGATATTGAAGTCTTAAATGCTTAACTGCTTTATTTCTATTCAATTATATTGAAATAGCTGGTCTTAACAATTAGCCAAGTCAGAGTTATTTGCTTTTAAGAAAGATTTAAACATTATCTGCTCTATTGTCCTTCAGAAAACATCGATATTATGTGTTGATGCAGCCTCACATTGTGGGAGCAACAGACAATTAATTGTCCACTTAAATCATTTAAAGCTAAAGATGATATAATTTTCAAGTATCCATTTGGAAAAAAAAACAAAACAAAACAAAACAACAACAATAACAAAAAAACCAAAACCCACCAGAAAAGCTCAAACACTGGGCTTAAGGATTATGAATGTGGTTTCACTCAAGTGTAGTCGCTTTGGCTTGGAATGTGTTATCCTTTGACTATATGCGGCCAAGCTGTAGTAGGATGTATCTAGCAATTACTGGAATAGCTTCTTTCTTATGAATAAACTGTTTTATTATATCCATAACTGGTGGTTGCATGTGTATCTACTGCTACGCTTGCGGTGGAATAGGCCGCCATTTGTTATTATTTTAATTGGCAAATTGAGGATTTTCCTTTTGAGTTGGAATGCTGGTATTATATTTCTTGGGTGCATTGATAAACTGTTACTTTTTTATTGCAGTTTATCCAACATGCAGAAGAAGGAAAACCTTTATGTGTGTTCTCCCCAAGTGATGTTCAGGCAGGATTTTGAGCGTTGATTTTTGTCATTAAAAGTAGCTGACCTGAGTCAGAGAAAAAGTGCTGAGAAGTGTGATCAGAAAACATATGGAGAACAGCAGCTGTTTTCAGAGAACTGTTTTGGATTTCAAGAAAAAATATTTGGAGGCTATTCTGTTTTCCACGGATTATCAGTTAGAGAGTCATAGTATCTTGAAAGATTTCTTGCATAGTCATTCGCACTGAAATCTTGACCGCCTTTAAGTCTTTAAGTATAACCAAAATTTCAAACTGAATGTCTTAAAATGAATCTATAGCTTTGCTCCATATCTTTGTTCCCTGTATTTCAAGAGCTGTCTGGGTAAAAATATTTCCTTTTATAAAATGGATTCTTAGACTATAAAATAAAAATTCTTTCCTTTTGATAGGACTTTTTTTTCTTTGAATGAGATTTTGCGTTTTCCCTTAAATTTAGAATTGCTTTAGAAGCACAGGCATTTGTAATCTGTGTTGTATTGTCACACTGACACTTCTGAATAGATCGCCAATCTCAAAATTCATAAGAGCTGCTAGCGTATTTTTTTCCCTTATGTGTAAGAAACACGTCAGGCAGACTCAAGAAAACTGTTGAATGAACTTTCTTCAGATTAATTTTGCAGCTCTGTTCATATTAAAGCAGTGTAATGTTAAAGCAATCTTTTCAGTGTTGGGATCTGCTGACTAACATTGGTAACTTTTAATACTTTTGAAGCTTTAAGATAACAAATGTAGTACATTCCTTAAACCTAAGGTGGGATAAATGTAAAATTTGATCATCAGACATTGTTTGAGGGAGAGATTCTAACCCAAATAGCAAGATCATTCCTGAGAAAGCATGAGGTATAATAAATAATTACTCATTTTGCAGCACTGTTATGGGTTTCTCTCTGAAGCTGTGTTTTGTATGTGTAGTTTTATCTGTTTATTTTTGTGTTTCTCTAAACAACTGTCATGGAAAGATCCACATCAATAAATACACAATCAATACTGACCTTGGGTCCCCTACTTTCAATAAGACAGCCTGCTACAAACTATTCTAATTGAATTCTCACCACCCAAACTATGCTGATAAGATTGGTGTTGCCTTCTGTTCAAGGATGATAAATCATTTGGGTGAAATCTCAGTTCATTTAGACAAAGTCATGTATAAGATTGAGTTTTACTTTGTGGGAGAAAAAGGGTTTGTCAATAACAATGGACTTCAAGCCAGAAGGATGGGTCTTTGGGTTGCAAAATAACTTTTCGCAGTGAAATCTTAAAGAAGGAAAAAAGTCACAGGGACAAATTCTGAGGGAGGTTCTGATGAGTCATGTTACTTTCTCTAGTTATTGTGTCCTCTGCAGGACAGCTATACCCCCAGGGAATATACTAAACACATAATAGAAGGTACTTTTGGAAAGCAGCTCAAGGTGGTGAGACTTTTAATTTTGCATTTTTCCTACTAGAAACATCTTGTTTTTTAAAAATCATTTATTTAAATAAAATGCGTTAGTGTTTGGTCTTGTGGCATTCCAGATAAAGGGCCAGACCTGTAAAAGGCTGGGCCCTAGAAAGGGTGCTATGTTGGAACTGACCTTAAAATTTGGTCCAAGGGGAGATCCAAAGTAGGCAACAAATGCACTGTGTAGATAGCCTCAGTGTACAGCTACCAAGAGGCAGCCAAAAGGCAAGTACTCAGGAAGGACATGAAGCAAATCTTGCTGCAATCAGAGAGGGTCTGACGTCCCCAGGGGTAGTTCCTGATGGGGAAAGTCTGTTCTACTCTTTAATCCTGTTTCACAGGATTAAAGGTCATGATTTTAAACAAAGTTTACATTTCATTTTAACACTCTTCAAAAGGAACTCTAGTAGCAGAGCTGAGCCAGGTGCTCTTTATCAGTGCTGAATTCTAGAGACATCTAGGAAGAGGGTGAAACGTTCCTTTCTGTGCTTAGCTAAAAGGGCTCAAACCCGTGGCTGCAGTTACTGTCTGACTTTTGTTGTAAGCTGTTCTTCTCTTGGAGCTTTCTTGCTGTATAATTCAAAATTGATCGAAGCAAAAATAGTGGACAGGAAAGGCCATAAATCTCAACCCTCTGTAGGAGAGCATGACCATATTTTTAAGAAAGAAGACCAAGAAAGTGTAGAGAGCATGCCCTGATGTGTGTGCCATTGTTAGTGCAGTACTCCTACCCCCGTTCCCCAGGGCAGAATACAGGATGGGAAATACGCCCTTGGTGTCAGATTGTTACATGACTTGATGCATGGAGCCCCTGTCCCCATTCTCAGTGCTTTGGGAAAAGGTTGTGGTTTAAGAGTCTAACAGATAAAATCACACGTTCTGAAGCAAATAATTCTGAAGATCTTTAGGCCACCATGATGGGGAACTGTGTTCCTGACCAAATTGGGATGCTCTAGTGTAGTGGTAAACGTCCTTACTTGGCCTAGAGCAGTTTTTGTTTATATAGTATAAATGCACGGCAGCAAGTGAAATTTAGAGTAAGATGTCATTTGAGGTATTTCAGACAACATTGGTATTAACTTTTTCGTGTAATAGCTAGGATTCAAGGGTATGCACTGAGTTTTTTGACCAAAAGATCCTCCCCAATGAAATAATGAGATGTGCAACTTGAAATGACCTCAGATGTCCTGTTGTCACTAGAGATAAGATGAGGTCTGTGTAAAGATGAATATCTAAATGTTTCAACTATAATATAAAGAAAGATTTTTAAGCAGTTTTTATTTATTTATTTGTTTGTCTAAAAATCTGAGGAAAACTTTTTTTCTGCTCTCTCACATTTTCATCCCAGAACAGCAGGAGCTGAGCAAGGCAGATGGGTTCTCTTGAGAGCAAACAGACTAGTTGCTACTCATAAATAGAAAATAACGATGTAGTGGCCAAGAGAAGTAAAACTCACTTCATCACTGAAACTTTAATATGTACAACCAGTCCTCTGTTACAGTCTGTTGGGAGGAGTATTGTCATTACTGAAAAAAGATTTTCTTGGTGATTGCAACAATGTTTGACTCTTTAATTTAACATTTCAACTACTAACTCAAAAGCTATGGAAGAGTCACACAGTAATTTCCTTTATGCATTGTACTCATGAGGTATAACAGTGTAGGGTCCGCTCATGTACTGCAAGATGAAGACTTTTTTATAAATGCCAATGGTCTAAGCACAACAAAATCTTAACTTTAGCACACACATTAATACATTATTATGTATTAAATGTATTATTAATAAATTTAATATGTTAATATATTAAAATACATTAACCAGGATAACAACGTGCCGCAGATGTCATCCATAGGTGGCTGTACATGCAGATGTGTGTGAAGGAAATAAATTTTGAAGACAGAAATAGCCCTTACTTAAATATAAATTGTTTAATAATGTGCCATAAGCACTGTTCTTCTGGAGTCATTAGGTGTCTACCACAAGTAGTCCAGGACTTTGACCTCGGTTAGTAGTCTTCCCTGGCATCAAGGTTAGTTTAGTGGTCTGTGCCAAGTCTGAGAACAATTTCCATTTAACAGTTGTATCTCTAATGGAGAGACTGGTTGCTTATATATTTGACATATACACTGTACTGGAGATTTAGTGGACGTGTATGCATGTCTCGGCATAACCTGGACTCACATGTTACGTCACATTTTTAATCCCATTCTCTGTAAACTACACAGATGAATATCAAACTGTGACATTTCTCAGCTCTGGTCATCGTAGAGCTGCATGTTTCTGTGCTGCCTTTTGGGCAAATGTTTGTTTTCAACAAGTCTGTGTTTTCATTTCTTCCAGTAAAAACTGGGCTGTTTCAGGAGGAATAAAATATTTTCTGGGCTAGGCTTTCAAAACAGGGAGTGCACTTAAGCAAAGATGTGGCATGCCCTGCTAAAATCTTTATCCCTGTTATAGAGCTTTAACCTTCACATCCCTAGACAGTGAGGAGATATCTTGCAGCATATTTTTTGCTGTGTGTTCTATGACTCCTTGGTTGATATTGTTACGCTTCCTACAAAAATGTGTAAATATTAATGAAAGCCTGTGTTAGGGTCTGTTTGGGCTGTCTTCCAACTTTTCTATCCAGCTGGCAATAGAAAAATTATCTGTCTGGCCTTTTGGATGAATCAATATTTAAGTATCTTATGCAAATTGGAAAACTTTCAACAGGCAAATAAACCTTTAATTCCAAGGCAAAGCAGGGGTCTGCAACCTGTCAGAGAATGCCTTTAACCACAAGTGGGAATAAACCAGCTATTGTGTGCTGACCTTGACTGAGTGCTTCTCACATCTTTGCTTCAGCTATCGTGCCAACCAACCAGAAAAGCTGAAGACTCCTGCAGTCTTAGTTACTGGCATAAATATCATAATATGGGAGGGGGGTGGGTGGGGTGGGGGTGGTGGTGGGGGGGTGTTTGTTGTGGTTTTGGATTTGTTTTGGTTTTTTTAAAGTGGAATTTTGCTCTGCTTGTTTCCTTCTTTGCCTTACTGTGGCCATTACTCAGGGTTAATTGTAGTAGTTCTGTGTTGTTGAAAGGTGGCAAAATCCATCCTTTAGTGTCTGCTTTGAAATGTCTTCTTTTTGAATTTTGTATTGCTAAAAAAACCCCAACAAACAAAGCATGTTTATAGTTTCTTCTACCTTTGGGAATTCCTAAGCAACATGGCTTCTTGACAGATCGATAACAAGAATTCAGCTCACATACCCAAAGTAAGACAATTTTTAAATCGCATCTTCGATTCCTATGAAGTAATGATTTTTCAGACCTGTTTTGACACTACTTATCTTTGATGCTGTTAGCTACCTGCAGCAGCTCAATGGGTAGCGTCTAGAACTGATACGGTATTTCCGTGCCATCACAGTCATTTCTCACTTACCACTGCGGCAGTATGAATGAAAACCAGACAAACTGTAACAGGCCTATCAAGTGATACCTATGCCTCCCATGAAATCTTAGCTTCAGTTGGTCAAGATACTTCACCAACTAAGTGTATTGAGTTTTGACCTCGGGAATACTCCTTCATATGGGTGTGAGACTTTGATTACCATGTGTCAGAGTAGTTTTTCTTTCACAGCTGGAATAATCATGTTTTCTTCAGAGAAGATTCACAGAGTAAATTATTGTCTGATTCTAGAGTGTTATGAAAATGCTGCATTTGCCCTCAATGAGGGCCATATGAGTAGTTCAACTTAAGTCCTAAAATGCTTTATAAACTTGCAAGTATTTTGTAAGATAATTATGCTTGCTAGAAGCCTACCACTTTTTAGTCTTTTTTTTTAATTATTTTTTTATTTTGATCATAGCAAGTGGACTAATTGGTCACAGAGTGGAGAATAGTCCTACAATTGTATCAGGCGTGTTCATGTTGCTTGCATCCCATCAGCTGTAGGCCAAATGCCAAAATCTTAGAAGCACACATGTGGAATTGGAAAATATAGATAAGTCTGCAGTGTCACCACTGATAATTATGTTGGAATGAGCAAATATTCTCTGAGCAGCGAACTAACGAGGCTTGGTTTCCTACAGATTTGTGCCGTGTGAAAGCTTTTCCAGCTTTCATGGAGCCTCAGGCACATGAATAATGTATGAGTTCATACCAGAGCCTCTCCCTCAGTATTCTATTAGGGGCAGTTAGACAAGCTGTCTTCTTATCCCTCTCTCACGTTGGGATGTAGTTATCTTTGAGACTCCCTGCTCTTCTATCACACTGATTTAAAATCAGTCAGTGTATTCAGAACTTGGTGGTGAAGGGGATATGTAGACTTGCACACAAACCCTAACACATGAAGAATGTATAAACAGTGTAACCTTAGGAAACTAGACGAAAAAGTTAGTGTAGCTATGAGAAATTATTATTTCTTTCGTACCTGATAGGGTCTATATATAATCCAGTTATATAAAGTAGATGACTGGTTTATCTGCTGCTGTGTATCCTATTGTTACTTTAGGAAGGATTGGATTCACTATGAAAATTGTCTCCGTATGTTCTGTGTTGAAATGTTGGAGAATGGGAGATCTACACTGCCAGTAATGGCTGAAAGTGGTCTCTGGAGGTCAGATTACAGGACGGTAAGGCGTGATAGCATGACTGAAGAGGTGCAACAAACTGTCTGTCTAAGTAAAACAAAGGTTTTCAAGTCCCTCCTAGTGTTTCACCTGAAATAATGAAACTTTACTGATTTTCCTTCCTTCTCTGTTGGCTTATGAAATAAATCCCTCTGCCACTCAAGAACCTTTCTTACCCACACATCAGCTCTCTTCTTCCAGAATAACCTCCAGAAGCAGCCACTCTCTGCACATTGCCTTCTGATGCCACCTGCTTGATGGAGAGAATTAAACTTATGGTTTCCCTGTGCTCATTTAGACAGAACTGTTTCACGTGTCGTTAATGAATACTCTTGTACAGAACCCTAGGCATGAAAGATGGAGTTGTCTGTGTACTTTCTGTGTATCCAGACAAAATAGACTTAGACTTTGAATTTTCTGCCATAACTACCTAAACTGCAATACTTACCTCTCAGTTGTGTCACTGATGTAATGGCACATCTGACCCTCTATCCCGAGCTGTTGAGTGGACTGCAGATAGCTTCGGTTCTGAGGAATTATAATTAGAGGAATAAACACCTGCAAAAATACCTTTATATATGCAGCTGAGAATGCATATTGTTTCACTCTTTGTATCAACTATATCATGTTTTATTTTTGTACCACTATTACTCTGGTAACATAATTGCATTCCATGAGTCTTCTCTCTACATTATTATTAATGGCTATCATATTGGCAAGTTAATTTGGATACAGTTATTTCCTTCTTCTAATACAAACGAGATTTGATTAATAAGAAACATTAGGAATATATAATGTGCCCATTATTACAGTTGTGTGTTTGCCAGTGTGTATTGATGTCTGGAAGTGGCATTGTTTGGTTTTGCTCATGCATGCATTTGTTTCACTTGCATTAACCATTTTAAATAACAGAAAATTGCTAAAGCAACTAGGGAAGCAGCCTTAAAAAAAAAAGGCATTTAGAGCTGATGATTAAGCCATGTGAGTCTGTTGCACTCCAAGGTATGTGCAGTGAGTATGGATACCATGAGAAAGCCCAGTCATTTCCACGGGTGTTTTGGAAGTTGAATGCTGTTCCTTTTCTGAGCTTGTGCCAGAGTCAGTTACAGAATATTGATGTGCTCATGCTAACACTCACAGGTTCCTCCTGGTTTGAAAAGGTATCAATGAGTGAGACAACATTCATAGAGGTACATAAATAGTTGTCCTGCCTGTTTATGGAAAGCCTGAATTATGAGAAATAAATGGATTATGTTTATCAAAGAGATTGTCTGGAGGTGAAGCTGTAATCTGTTTCCAGTTCAGCCCACTCCTCTACCTTCAGATGTTTCCAACACAGTTAAATCATGCTGCACTATTGTTATGCTTGGTCTCTGCCCAACTGTTTTTCCTCTCTGCACCCCTCCTCCCCCCTCCACCCAAGAGATCTGGTTTTGATTTGTAGGAGAAGGTAAATATGAAGCATTCCTCCTGTGGAAATACTCTAAGCATTTTTTTTTTTTTTTTACTAGGAACATTACTAAGTTTGAAACTTGGCATAAGAATTGTCCGTATGGTTTAGGGGAAGAGAATGTAAGAATAGGCACTTGTGACATCGCTTTCTAGTGTTCCTGGTTGGAATCTTCAGTAATTTTAGAAGAGTCTAATGAGGACTTGACCCTTTACAGCATCATTACATGCTCTCTCTCAGCAAGCACTGAAGAAACTGTGTGTAAACAGCAGGCAAAAAATGTGAGTATGAAAAGTGGCAGGAATTCAAGGAATGCCACATCCCTGTAAATTTTATGTACAGCACATAGCCTTACAGGTTCAGGTAAAACAATGATATTCTGTCCCTTTCTGTTGTGAATTTAAGGATATTCCAATATATGCCACTAGGCATCTATCAATAGCAAACTGAGTGAAAACTTACTGCTACATGTTGGTAGGAAAGCCCAGGTGAGATGAGAAGACTTTAGGGAATTCCAGAATTGGAAAATCAAAGCAATATATACTGAGGGATTTGCTTGCAATACGGTGCACATTACAAGAAGGACAAGTGAGCTCAACTCCAATAACCCTGTAGACAGCACAAGCTCTGCAGCATTCACTGAGTGTATGCATCAGAAAGAAACAAAGATGCTGGATGAGTAAGGGCAAAGATCCAGTTCTCCCCTTACCTCTCACGATTCTAACCTTTGTTTGCAAAAGCAAAACTTAAGTCTTTTCTTCTTTATTAAGGCCTTCAGAAGGTCTGAGCTGAAATGTAGCCGTCTTTGGGATATTCTCGTTCTCAACCCATAAAGTATTTTACTTGTTTTCTTTAGCAGGCTGACACACACACCTTCTTCCTTTCAAGATCTTTCCTCTAATATTTGTTGGTCCATCTACTGCTATCATTCTGATGAGTCTTCAGACCCAGCTACATTTTTAGCCAGACCCATTGCATCTGTAATGCACTGCCACAGTTTTCAAGCACACCGTTTCCGCTGTTCTTAGAGAGGTACAAGCGAATATGTACCTCAGCACAGAGCATTACAGATCTTTTGATGTGTGGTTTGTAGGGTGACAAAAGTTATCTGCCATTGACCTCCCTTCCACTTGAAGTTCTTGAGCACGGTGCTGTAACTGAAGGGTTTGCTGGTTTTGTGGGTTTTTTTTTGCTTTTGCATTGTTTAAAGCAAACAGCCTTGAAATTTCTGTGAAAAAAAAAAAAAAAGATAAAAAAAAAAGATATTAGAGCCAGAAATGACCTGAAACCAGACTGAGGTGTTTAAAAGTATTGCTTAGAAAAGTTGTCGTCTTTATTTCTTACTTCTCTATCTCACAATTGGCATATGCAAGCAGTGTCAGTTTCCTACCCACAAAAATGCAACAACATGAGGACCAAAGGTCCCTAGTCAGTAACTACTTCCAGAGTCTGGATGTTCACTTCAGTATGTTCTCTGCATCACCAAGGCATGAATAGAATTGAATGTGCAGAGAAGAGTAATAATACATATGTATGTTCTAGGCAGTGTGTGAAGTCATGAGGCATTAAGCAGAATTACAGAGAAATTTAAAGGATCCTTAGTGTCTTCTGCTTATTTTGGCCAGTTCCCTGTTAGAAAAAAAAAAAAAAAGAAAAGCTGCTGTTTGCTTCTGTTAGTAGGCCGGTGACTGTTGTTTACAGACACTTTGTGAGACTCGAACAGGTGGATTGTACTGATGAGTTTGGCCCTTTAGGTACATAAAAATATTATACTGGGTGCTACTTCATATATTTTTCTATGTGATAGTGTAACATTATTTATTATAAGTCAAGACATAGTTTTAAGCAAAGACAAAACTTTCCATCTATGCCCTGTTACCCATAATGACAGAGAATATGAATGCCCATTTTCAGCTCATCAATCTTCTGTTACCGAACTCAAGAGTGCTGGAGACCTCCTCCTGCTCCTTTTCCTTTCAGACATGAGTCAAGTGGGTATGACATTTTCCTGAGAATCCAGTGTTATGATTTGAATCTAATGATGGAGAGGGAGCTGAATTCCTCCCTTGGCTCTTCTTTGCCTCCTCAGTGGTTTTGCAGAGGGCTCTGAGATCACCAGTTGGGTCTGCCCCTGTAGCAAATTACAGAAACGCCTCTGTGCCCTGAAAAGTACCTAGAGTAGCTAGGTACTACTCTGCTCAGTACCGTCAGGGCTTGAGCTATTCTCAGCATTCCCAAAGGAGATGCTGTGGGGGAGGGAAAGATGAATAGGAGGTAGAAAGCAGAGAGAGAGAAATCCCACCCCAAATTTTAGTCTGTGCAGTTCCTGATCATGGTTACCACACAGCTAGCTGTGTGAGTGCTTGTGCTCAGACAGCGAAGAGATGATGTAGGAAAAAATAATGGCAAGGAGGGTGGGGCTGATTTTTTTCCGCCTGTGCCAGACTCAAGCAGCTGTGAAAATGTGGCCCACCCTTGCCAGTACGGGAGCATGTGTTGCCATTCCCTCCGCAATGCCGTGCTGTCCTGCAATGTCTTCAAACCTGTTCCTTGTATTTTAGAAGGTACCACCAACTCTGAAGGAAGTAAATCCTCTCACTGTAGTACAGTCATGGTTGTTCAACATACAGCTTTGAGAAGTACAGTGCATGAATAAAGAAGATGGAGGAATTATTCTAAAAGTTACAGCACGTGGTTAATCCATTTTCCCAGTGATGATATCGCTGGATCTGTTTGTCTGTTTTGGGTAATCTGCATAGGCATTTGTATTATGAACATCACTGTGCTGTCTCAGTGCTTACATATCTGTTGTATATCAGGGAGGAAACATCTGTGATTAAATTAGTTTAATTTATGGCATGAATGAGTTTAGGATTTATTATATGATGGATGCTTATTTAAGAGAGACTTAATTATTCATTTCTACATTTGGATAAGAGTAACGTAGCCTCAAAGAAATACATTCCTGTTAAATTTACAGGTATTAGTTTCTTCCACTGAGCTGTATAAAAGTCTGATGAAAGAAAAATCTAATGCAGACGCAGTAAATTACTCTGCTCCCACCTCACACTGGGGTTGAGCTCAGAAGTGATTAATGTGCTATAGATTTCTATAGCAGGTCAGAAGAAGCAAAGAAAATGATCCACTTGCTCTCACCAGGACATAACAGCTCTAGTGTTTAACATGTTCATCCATGCTTTGCCTATCTGAAGGAGAGAAAATAAGAAGCCAAATAGGCATTTATCTTACTCCGTGTAAAGGAGGGAGAGGATGACAATTAAATTACTCAATGGAAAAGCCAAACCCCTGCAATTTGTATTTGATCTAAGAACAACTATTATCTAAGAAAAATGGATCAAATTCTGCTTTTGGTGACATTACTATCCTGTAGCGTTAACTAGGCAGCATGAGTGTGACTGAAGAACCTTTCTCAGTATCTGTTTCATTGGGTGTATAGAACACAGTGTTATGTATTAAGAGAAAATTATGAGAATTGAATGGGTGGTGATTGGGATGAAGAGACTGTTTTCTGTTTTCTCCACACTTAAATTCATGGTATCTCTCTCCTGATGTCTTGGGTGTGTTGTGGCAGCATTTCCCATGAGAAGTTGCTTAGATAGCCTGGATTAGAAGGGCCAGAGCCCAACTAGAACTTAATTGAACTACCACCATTAAAGGTAATAAATGTTTCTATAAATACATAAGCAACAAAAGGAGGGCTAAAGAGAATCTCTGATAAGAACAGCGGGATGGGTTTTTCAGAGGAACTAGTTGTGTTGGATGCAGACAGGACTTCGATCCACTTGACAGCCACAACTGAAGTGTGCTTTTGGAAATGTTAGAAGAAACAATAACTGATCTTTTCGGAAAAATACCCAAGTTTTGTTTCTCAAGCCAAGATATGTTAGGCTATCTAGGCGGTCATTAGTTGTGCAGGTTTGTTGGAATGTTTTAAGGTATGTGTCAGTCACTGCCTCTTGAGCATGATTTTCTCTCTATTAGTAATGATCCCACTTTCCATGCTCAACTTGAATCAGGGATGAGAAAAAGTCTGAAAGTAAAGTAAAGCTGCGTGTGAAGCATACCAGAACTCAAGTACAAGGAAGACTGAGGTAGGCTCTACTTGAAAACTATTGCACAGAGAATGGAGAACCCATTTGGAAAAGCTATTTGCAAGCAGTTCACTTTCTCAACATTCAAGCCCAGTCACAGCAAAGCAGTGAATCTCCAGAGCTTCTGTGCTGTGTATTCATGTCTGTGCTCACGAGAGGCTGCCAACATCAATATTGATTGTGCTGTCCATTCCAAATTACACTATATATATCACAGTTTTGTGCCAGGCGACTCAGCTAATATTGAATACAGGGCAAGTGCCAGAGCTCAGCGGCAAGATTGTGAGGGAGGATGTTAACTTCTCTCAAATATTTTCTACAAAAGAAAGACATTTTCCTTGACCAATACGTACTAGGGGGTGATAGGAAGGAATTTCATTTTCAGGGGTTGTTAGTATTTTGGATGAAAACTCTCATAATTTTTCATTTTACCTTTTTCGAAACAAAAATCCCGTCCCCCCAAACTGAGATTTTTTTACATGCTCTACTTTGCATGCCTGCTCTTATTCAAACAATTAAATGTTTCAAATAATGATGTTAAGACAAATGCAAAATATATCAAAGGTAGATCTTTGGGAGATGTAATCTGCTAGTCTGTTGGGGTTTTGTTAATATATAGCTGAAAATCTGCACCTACACTATAAATAAATGACAATAATATACAGTATATATAGCTATTTCCTCATAATGGATGAGATTTGAGGATTTGTTTTGGTTAACATTCCTAGCACATTCTTTATGTATATATGATTATGCCAAGCAGAAGTTTACGCGTGGAAAAGGTTGAGTCTACATTTTTAGCCTGGGGGCCCCTCGGTTTTTGTGAGATCCAAATAGGTGAAGATTTTGCCAGCTTTTCAAATTTGTATGGAAAATTAATTAATTCCTTTTGCTAGCAGAAAGACACCAGAATGTCACAATGCTTAGAAATCAAAGCTAGACATATTCAGACTTGCAATAATGCTCTTAAACAGTTGGAATTAACTAGTAGATCTCCAGTGGCTTTCTGGTCATGTGACATCCTTAAATTGGAACTGGATATCTTTGTAAAAGTTTAGGCTGCAGTAGGTATACAGGTTCTGAGTTTAACACTGAAAATGCTGAAATTTGACATTACAGGTGATATCTTTCAGTCAGGTTTTTACTAACAGGGCAACTGCTACCTTACTTCTTTAAATATGCAAGACCTAAGTGTCATAACAGTCTTATAACAACAAGGTAAATGTTAAAATAAAATAACAGGCTGTAGCGTTGCCACATAGTGAGGCCAACAGTAATTTTGAAAATAATTTTAAAGGGTCAATTTTCCCCTTTTTGCGAGTGGGAAATGTGCCAGCTTTTTCAGTACTCGTAGATTCGTAGCCTTCGCAGTCTCAGTGGTCTGTTACAATACTTTAGTCTGATTTCCCCCATTACCCTTTGACGGGAGGAACTTGAATTTTTCAACAACTTTTCTGATAACATTATGTATTTGTTTGTTTATTTATCTTGCAATTTTATTGGAGATCTGAGATCAGGAGTGGAGTTTCTCCACGCTGGACAGAAGAAAAAAAAAAAAAAGGACAAAATGCCCAAGATTTGGTATGTGGTATGAGTGTCTGTTTCTAGTATGATAATTATTTGTTCTATTGAATGAGCAGTCTGTGTTTTGGCTTCAACCCTGTGGCTTTTTATTGTGGCTCACATGGCTGCTGTATCTTTTTTGTTTCCCAAAATCATACTCTGGTTTTCAATTCATTTCCTTATGGTTCAAGATCGATCTGCTTTTGAGTTGGTTTGTATCAAATTGCCCCCGTTCTTTTAAAGCAGGATAGACCAAATCTGATTGAAATGACCCTGATTTTCCATTGCTTGTCATTTGAATGTTGCTTCCAATCATTACAGTGCCTGAAGTCTACCTTTAACTGTGTTTGGAAGGGTGTATGACTATCTGACTTGCTTCTGTTTCCTGTTTTAGGAAAGAGTGCTACTCCTTCCTTTTTTTTTTTTTTTTTCCTTTCAGAATAGAAGTTATTTCTTTACTTCATTCATTGCTTTTGACATTTGAGAAATTTCACAATCTTCTGTAACCTAAAAGATTCATAATTTTTTCTGTCTACTATTAACAATAAAATAAGGCGATCAAGGGCAACTCTCTTCAGAGTCTTTCACGGAAGTGCACAAAGCTACACGTGTCTGTATTTCCCTACAATGTTCCATTCTGTTGAACTGTTTCTAGATTTGTGGCATATTTCACCTTTCTGCTTCCAGTTTTTTAATTAGGGCTGCCTTAGTCTGTGACTGACCTGTGTATCAGGGTATAGAATTTCTATCTTGATTGTCTGTGTGTAAGTGTAAGAGGGGGAAGCAATGCTGCAATCTGTTCACTGGCATTTCTTACAGTCATAAAAGAAGGTAGCACCAGACTTCAGTGATGCCCTATTTTGTTAGAGTGCATATATCTCTGTGTGAGAAAATAGTAAATTTATTGAGAGAATAGCTCTGTATTTGATACATAATTTAAAAAAAAAAAAAAAAAGAAAGAAAAAGCTGGGTGTAACATTTGGGAGAGGAAGGTTTGGCTGTGTATCTTTTTCTTTTGTCTTGTCTTTTATTTTTTTCCCCTTTTGTGCTAAAGAAAAAGATGTGTGGCCCTGAGAAATGTTTTTGCGCTGCTTCATGGAGAACTCAGACACCTCACAGTCAGATTTTCAGTTTGTAGAAACAGCCTCAACACACATACTTTCAAAGTCTGGTCAACTCTCCTCATCTGGCTGTCTGAATTCCAGCAAATCTGTTCTGCAGGAACACTTAGCTTCGTTTGGAATGCTATAGTGCAATATATTCGTTGTTCTGTCCTGGTTTATTTATTTTAAACAAATTCTCTTTTCATGTTTGTGATAGGTTAGTCATCATCGGAAGATTATCTCTGATGTTTGTTGATCAAGACTGTATGCTCCAGAGGAAAGGGGACTTGATGCCGTCGCGTTATTTTTGTTTGCTGGGAAATATATGCCTTAGTTGTTATCAGATGTGATACTCGGGGTTGTGTTAGGATCCAGTCATTCACTTTGCCATACCAGATGATAAAGCCAAACGAATATCTTTAAAAAATAACAAGAGCAAGCCTTTTTCTTTCCCTTTTTGCAGTGCTCCTCTCAGGTAGCAGGCAGCTAGCCATTTAGATGAGTCGAGTTTATGGATGGCTGCAGAAGCTGTCTTCATTCACACCCTGTGTGTATCCATTAGCCACTCTGCAGCACTGTACTGCAGCAGCAGGGGAACAGCTAATCAGCCCCATCCTGGTGGAGCGCTGCGACGGGCTGGAGAGGGCTGGACTGTGTGTTTGTGTAGGCTTGGAAATGCGCTGGAATAAGAAGGCAGTTTGGCAGCCAGAGGCATGTTACGTGAGTAACCGCCCCCAGCAAACACGCATATTAAAACCCTTGGAGCTTTAATAATGAAACTAAATTGACTTTCCTACTTTTTGGTTGTTCTTGTGTATTTTTAGGACAAAAATTGCTTATGGGAAAAATTAAGTACCTGTTAAAAATTTTGCAGACTGTACCTAGTTTAATCAGACCTTCCTTACATCACAGCAACTAAATATGTTTTTTTCATCTCCAGAATCATTTTCAAGTGTAGAATTAATCATCATGGCACTCTACTGTGATGGGTACATTGCTCCAATTGCTAAAGAGAATATTGTAGTAAATAAACCATGTTAAGAGCTTGCTTAGCATACAAAAGTATAGGTCATCACACTTCAAAAGGAGGAACATTGTTTTAAGTAGAATGGGGTATTCGTGGATTTATATGAATTTGACTCAGCAGATGAGAGGTCCCCAGACCAACCCCCAGATTCTTTCTGAAATTACCTTATTTTGACTGACGAGCTGAAATGAATAATGTTGAGATATATGGCAGCCAATATACAGTGATTCTTGCTTTGGAAGCGTATTTGTGTTGCGTATGTCCAGCCCTGTTCTTTCCCTCTTCATCTCAGGCTTTTTTGCTGTGCATTCCAGAAAAGCTAAGCATACTCTATGACAGCCAGGTGAATATATATGGTATTAATAAAAACAATATTTTAGCTATCAATCTTCTGAGCTGGAGAGATACTTGTAGTAGCTCAATGCTCAGAGGTGGCTCAGAGCTCTGTACTTCAAAGACCCAAGCAAATTTTGGCTTTACAAGAGATGTATTGAGGAAAAGAAAGGGTCCTCTCTGGGATCCAAAGAGTATTTTGGGGTGTCACAATTTATCAGCATTTTGATTTGATAGTCCTAGCTGCTAAAACTTGAATAGGTCACTTTTTAAGGGGATTAGCTGCTCCTGAATGACTGTTTCCCAAGTGCAAGCACTGGGAAAGGAGGAGACATTTTAAAATGATTGAGGAGATAGCTGGAGTAAGTGACTGTCTGAAGCAAGAAAACATCTAGGAAAGAGGAGAACAGTCTAGTCAGCCATGTGTGGAGAACAGTAGAGCAAATCAGGCAGACAAGGAGCAGAGCACAGAGCATGTAGATGAGTTAAACAGAGGCCAGCTGCTGCCTTTTGGGAAAAATTATCAATTCTAACTTTGGCAAAGTTACCTTCAGAGTTTACTGTGCCATCTATGGAAAACCAAGTTTAAAGATCACAGCTGTGTGAACAGTCCATAAAACTGTACAGCCAAAATTTTTGGATAAGGGATCAGAGACCTTTCTCCTTCATTGCTTTCATCAGTGCTTCCGCTTCACTTGCCCCTGGGGCCAGCAGAGCCCAGTCCGACCTGTCCAGGAGACCTGACCTGAGAGCAGGTGTATGTGCATATCTCTGCATCTTAACTGCTCTCTGCCTGCAGCCTTAAGGCATTCCTGAGACATTACACATCTCAACAGCCCTTAATCCCCAGTGTCTTTCGCCCTCCCACACAGGTTTTTCTGTGTAGCATCTTATACCCAAACCTTTACTCATCTGCTCCTGCCCCCCACGGTATTCCCAGCCTCATGCTGTTCGCTGACGAAGGGATGCTCAGCCTCCTATCAGAACTCCTTTGCCATCTGCTGCTGCCAAAAATTGCTTACGATGTTGGCACAGCTGCACGGTGTGTGCTCTGCATGCCTCTCTCCTTGTACGTTTGTCTTGTGGCAAAGAGAAGAAACGTGTGTTTGCAGGGGGCTGCTTCTTCGTGCTGGTAAACCACAGGTTGACCACTACTGCTGTGTGTCCTCATGGACAAACTAATGGTAAAATAAACCAAAAAACGTAGCAATGGAGCAAAGGTGTTTTGCAACCTTAAGCATAAAAGTAGAGAGACCTGACAATTTAAATAACACATGGGGAGTAATTGTGGATTAGAAACACTTGGAGCATTTCTTCCTAGTGAACTGCAAATTTTAATCTATTGAATGAAAAATATGTTATTGCCTGGCTAGAATGAACTGAAACTAGATTCTGATATATCCAGTACAGGAGTACTAGAATTGCCATAAACTGAGGGCATTATTATGTTCTGAGCTTACTTGGCAGTCAGATGTTGAGGCATGTCCGTAGGATTGCATTGTGGCAACTGTCCAGCTTTCTAAAGATAAATTCTTTGGCTGGGTTTTCACAGAACCACTGGATGATTCAATCTTCAAACAAATAAACTACAGTCTGGTTTGGATTTCTCTAAATGCTAACATTTTCAGGTTTTGAAACATAAACTAGCTGTTGAGTACTACAGGCGTAAATACTCAGTGGTCATCAGAATGTCAAAAATATGTGAAGTATCTGGAAGTGGCAGGATGGTGAAGAATGGTAAGATTCTGTGAGTACCCCCTAAATAATGAATTAAATTTTCAGGAACTCCTTCAAACTTTTCTTTTATGGATATGTACCATTCTTTGTTTTTTTTTTCTCTACAGCATCAGCAAATCATGAACCAGTGTTTTTGCCAATACTGTTGCTGCAGATGACCAATATATTTAGAAAGAAATCTGTTATGCTTAAGCTGAGGAAAAAGCACTGTAAATTCTCAGCCATGATTTTCTGTTATTTGTATAGAAATAAACTAGGTATTACTTCTTTAGTCCATATTCTGCTCTCGTTTTTATCGCTTTTACATCTGCACAAACCTGCTAATTTCAGTTCATGTACTCCTGATTTGCCAAGAATATAATCCGTCCCAGTGAGTGCAAAGTAAATAAAGAGAAACAGGTAATTAAGGATATCAAGGACATGCAGGAGACAGAACTCTAGTGAGAATCCATCAAATGCATCAGGACAGACAGTGAGAATCATGGTACCTAGATGACAGCCAGAAGTGAAATAGAAAGCAAAATAGGAGTTGTTTTTCGAAAACATGTTGAAGAAATGCCAGCATGAAAGATAGTAAGTGAGAGTACATTGGAGATGCCAATTACAAAAAGGTCATGATAAGGGGAAGTAAAAAACAGGATGCATATCCTGAAGATCAAGTTATAGATACTTGGATGAAAATGGGAAAGAGACAGAAGAGAGTAACTGTAAACTGTCTTTTATTGAAAAAAATTAATGTGGGTGGCTGAAACCCAGTATGAAGTTGAGAGAAATTTAACAGATCAGTGAGAGCAAAGGTTTTTTTCAGCCAGACTGAGTGCAAAACCAAGAAGAAAATCTGAGCCAAGGTGAAGAAACATAGGTAATGAGAAATCTTTCAGGGAGTTGCACGCTAAAGTTGAAGCAGTAGACACAGAACAAAAGCAACTGCTAACGATCTTCAGTAAACACTCATTCTGCTGATGGAGTGGTCAGCAATCGCAGAGAAATTTTTACAGTGTATGTAAAATGTAGAACCACTGAACCTTGCAGAAAGAAATAAAAAATATACAGGTAATTGTGCAGTTCTCTTTTAATGTTAGTACAAACCTTCAGGAGAAAAGCTGTAAAAATTGAAGAGGCACTCCGAAGATGCTGAAGGTCTTAAAATACAGAATTATTAAGATTTATGATTAATGACTTTTTGCCTCCCCACTTTATTTTGAGATTTTAATGATTGTTCGAGGCAGGAATTTTAGATTAACCATGCAGAACTAGATACAATAAGCTGTAAACCAGTAAGTGGCAGCAGTTTTGAATGAAGGCAAAAGGCTGGAGTTGAAAACTTAATGCATAGATATAGTTAACCACTAAAGCATGCTACAGGGTCACGCCTTACAGTGACAAAGAATCACACAGAATATTGAATATGATTATTTGAGATGTCATAACTATGTTGACTTATTGTGGGTTTTTCAAAAACGAAAGGCTTGGGTTTTGTAGCCTATTTTGTAGCTATAGGGAAGAGGGGGTTATACTGAGTGTAACACAGACAGATAAAGCAGTACTGGATCATGCAGGGATGCTGGTGTGGGATGTATGTTTATTCATCCTTCTGATCAGATGTGAGACTCATTGTGGCCATTCTCTTCAAACTCTTCCCGGTTCTTGTCATGATTAATGACACTTGATTTTTGAAAGGATAGTTACAGATGTATAACGATGCCTTCCAGCAAGTTTCAGGACCTACCAGTCTTTCTCAGAGGTGAACTGTAGATGTAATCTCAGAGGAGGGTCTGCTATGAGGAAAAAAATGATTAAAAAAAAATCCAGAACATGGTCTGTTGGCAGCTGGTTCTTGCATCCCTGCTTGCCCTCTTGCTATTGCATTGTACTTCACTTTCTGGATTCATCTCATGCTGCATCAGACTTTCCCATCACTTTCTCTTCAGTTAGTAATACTGCTCAGCCCACAACAGTCCAGCTCACATGATCTAGATCTCTTAATCATCCAGTGTTTACTTAATATCTATTTTGGTCCTCAAAGGTCTTAAAAGTAGTGTACAGTAAGCACAGGGCATTGCTTCATTAGCATTTTAGTTTGCATCAAGCTATGCCTTGGAAGCAAGTCTCCCAGTTGTCTCCAGTTACTGTGCTGTATTTTGCATTCCAGAGCATGTGAAATGGATTCCTTATTGATGAAAGGAGAAAACAGATGTGCTTGGAGATATTTGTACCTAATAACCAAGAGATCAGTTCAGGGGATCGGGCTGGAGCTAGCCTAAAGCACAGTGTGGACTTCATGTGCAGAGCAGATGTTGGATCCTCAGCATGAATTATTCCATTCTGCAAATCCTCCTCTCGGGCACCAGGCTGCTTACTGATGTAGGTGTCAGCATCTGTGCTGTAGGAGGCTTATTGTATATGTTCCTTCCTTCTGTAACAAACCTGCTTATGCAAATTGCAACTGGTGAAGGGTCCAGTCCTTCCCCTGTCACATAACATAGTGCTTTTCAGCCGTCAGATATTCTCAACCCATTGTTAAGAAACAATACATTAAACCACCATTTCTCCTTTATTTACTGATCGCAGGGTTCTACCATGACAACCAGCGCATGCGGCCTCCAGGCTGGTGCTAAGGACTCAGTTTCCTTTTAAGCATCCACTGTAAAGCTGTGGCAGCCTTAGTGTCTCAGTGTGGTTAACCATCATTTTCTGAGGACTAGGCAAACTGGGAGATTTAGGAGAGTCTCATATAGGGGAGATTTTTCCAATCCTCAAGCTAATATTAAAATTCTCTGGGTTTTTTTCATTCGGCTGGATTTTTGTCTCTGCAGGGGAAACTACACCCTGAAATCAAAACACTTCTCAAAATATGTTTGTGAAAATGAGTTCACCTCTGTTGAAATATTCTAACAGCTCACATTATGTTTGACTGAGCTGACAAATGGCTTGACAGCATTCCTGGAATCTGCCAAAATACAATTTCAGAAACTACAATGCCAAGCAAGATAATAATCTATGTGAATGTTACTGCAGCTGAGCATTCATGTTCCTGACTTTCTTTAATTCAATTAGAACCAGGCAAGTCCCCAGTTGTTTGTTTCTTAGTAACTGTAATTGTTTTGTGTTTCTCTGTTAACACATGATTATAATTCATGTTTTGTCATTAGCTTATAACAAATTTAACACATTTCAAATTGTTCCTTAAATAACAGGGTGAACAATGGGAGGGACCTTAATGTACAACTACTAAGCCAGCTTCAGTGCAGGAAATGCTATGTTTTAATTAGCTGTTCAAACTCCATTGGATCTCCTAAAAAATGAGCAAGAGGTGCTGTTATTTATTTCCTCAGAAATCTCAAGCGTATATGATTTACCGATTTCATAGTGTTTGTGGAGATGAAGTTTATGGTGTGGATTTTGTAATGTTACTAGGTTTGAAATGTAATTTTCAATTTGAGCTTTCTTAGGTTATTAAAGCTGTTTTAGAGGACCTACAAATAGACATTACAGTTTTAATGTAAAAATTATTTTATCTGCCTTACTAAAACTGGTCTTAATTCCAGGCTGTATTGTAATGACGCTATATTGCCAGGCAATTTAGTATTTTAAATCTTCTGTTTGCACTGTCTCAACTCATATTTTTGTGGCTATATATTTTAAGGTGCTCTTAGGCTTAGGGATGTTTCAGAATGTTTTCTGTTAAGTTCCTCAACACCATCCAAGTCCTACTCTTATTCTGGTTTATACAACGAAGAGAAAAAGCTACTACCTGCTTTCCCTACACTTCTGCAGTTGAGGAAATCACCTTCTTAGGGCACAGTAGCAGGGAGTTTTGCCTTCAGTGGAAGCAGAAGGGAGATAAAAATCAGGGAAAAGAGGATGCTTGGGTGATGTGAAGATAATGCTAAATCTGTGTCTGTCTCCAACAACATGTATTCAATAAAAGTGAGGTTGAACCATTTTAGGACACTTTTCTTAGAGGGTGGATGTCCATCTCATTCCCTTTGGTAAAATCTGTTAGGACGAGCTACTGTCTAAGCCCAATCCTGTATATATTGAAAGAAATAGAAGTGTGAGTATATCTCAGCTCTTAGCTTGATCAATACTGGTGTTTATTAATGAAATCTGCATTATTAATTTGCAAGTAAAACATCTTGTTTTGCTGGAGATTCTCAGAGCTTTCCACTGCTTGTAACACTCAATAAATAAAGTCAAGGCTTTGGCTTGGCAGCATGAAAAGTGTTTTATGAATAACACTTAAGGCATGTGGTCATTACTCAGGTCACTAAAGAAATAAAGAAACAAAGATTTATCCCCCCCAAATGCGTAGATCAGTTGTAAAGCATTTGCCTCAAACCTTTTTGTACTACAGTCCGTGGAAACAAGAAAAAGGTTAGTTAAATTTGTATGGTGTTGAACAGAAAACAGGTTTACTGTTGAGGTTTTCTCACTAGGATCTTAATAGATGTGTGAAATTCATACTAATGTGTGTATGCATGTCTGTTGGAGGGAGGGTTCAATTAGAGCATGTTTCTGGAGATCCTGAGCACATTTACTTAATAATTCTATATTCTGTAGATGCAACTGCTCTCTAAGATATATATTTCCTTTGATTTTACATCTCTAAGGTTTGGAGATTAGTTATACTGCATGTTTGAACTATTTTCTCAGTTGTTAGAATTAAATAGCTAGTTGTACTAGACCTCAGGTGTAAAATTAGAGCTGATCAAAATTCAGATGTTCTCTTGTGCCTAAAGAAGTCTTTATGACCTTCAGTACTCTTCAAGTGTCTCTCAGTGCTGGTTTTTTCAGGTTCTATTCTTTGTTAAAATACTGATTTGATTTGCTTTAGACCCATTTTATGATTTAATCCCTTTAACAGTGAGCAACTGTAATGTCTAGGTATCAGGAACTTCTGTTTACAGCAGAACAGTTCAAAACTGTCTTTTTGAGATCTGGAAGTGATATATTCTCTTGAGCCATGGCCACTTGGTTGGAAGATTCCTGAGACACTAAAATAAAGTTTTGCCACATCTTACTTTCTCACGTCATTGTTCATTCCATGCCGTGCCACAATGCATACTGACCTTTTATCACTGACACACACAGGCGCATGTTCTGGCAAGTTCAAAGGTGCATTATATCTCCCTACAGGGGAGGCTTTCAGATGTCTGCCCTTGATCCAAGAAGCATGCTACTGTGAAAATGAAATGTCACTTAGTTGTCTCAATTTAGTCAGGAGAACTTAGCTTGAATGTTGCTTTATCGTCATAAACACAACTGTGGAAGCTTAATACAATATATATTCCATATTTTTAATTTATCCTTTTCTGAGCAGCTCTGAACATGTGTCAGTAATTGACGATGTTCCCACCAAATATTGTTTCTGGAGTGTGTACTGTGTGAAATTCCCCACGTACACAATTAAGAATTTTAAATGATGAATCAAGCCAATGAAAATGCAAACAAAATGTTCACAGTTTCTGAAATAGTGTAACACCAGTGTATTGTGTTTGAATCTTTCTGCTTACTTCTTTGTCATGCTTCTGAAGCAAAATGGAAATACCATCTGAGGATAGCTGACATAATGATGTTAGTGCGTCGACTGATGACTGGTACTATGATGTAGTAGTATCTGCGACAGTACTTTCCTACTTTTGGGGTGAGTAGTTCTAGGCCTACTGTATTGGGTATGAGGGGGTCACTGTCTCCCTCCTTGAGGGGAAGATTCTAAGGTGGTTGCAGTGGTCAAATGGAGTAAAATCTTTATCCAGTAATAATGACATTGCCTTTGCTAGCTAGGCCTCTTGCTGGCAAATAGAGGTGTGCAAATTAAGCTGTAGACCATCTTTTTCATGGGAAATGTAAGTGGAACTCCAGCTTGACTTTTGTGGCTTAAAATGTTCTGCATGGATCTGAAGTTGCCTTTGGACAGCGTTCTGTGGAATTCTTGAGAACAAATTATGCACAAATTGGGCAGTCAGGTGCTGTCTTCTGCTAAAATAAAATAAGATCAATGAATATGGAAATTGTGGTACTGTGGACGCTAACAGCCTTGGCATTTAAATCCCACTGGAGCCATTACTGCAGTTTAGCTATCCTTTGCCTGAACTAGAATATTTTGTTTCTTTGGCCTTTTTATCTTACTTTTTTCTTCTTTTTTATTGATTATTTGAGCTAAATCTTTTGAAATACCTTTCCAACAAAAACTGTTTCTCTCCAAAATACTGCTCCTTCAACTCGATGGCAAGTAGCAATCATTTATGAAAAGTAACTTTTTGTTATTGTTACTTTACAGCTGACACAATAAATGAGTTTCTTAATATTCAGAATAGTCTGTTGTATTTCATCAGTTTAGTAGATTAATGAGGTACCGTCAGTAAAATGTTACGTTCATGCACCTCCTATGATTTTTCAGGAAATGGATGGAGGTAACACAAGTCTGTCAGTAACGAAACAGTCACAAGAGACTTTACTTGAATCCACCAGCCCTGACTATCACAGAAAACCTCATCACACGATAGCTTTCATAAACTGATCGAGGTATTTATAATAGCCTACTGTATGTTCAAGTTGTTGGTGATAAAGTGAGGAACGCTTTCTTGGGGGGGGGGGGGGCGCAGTATTTCTGTTTGCAGCAGCTGCTGCAAGTCTTCAGCTGTTTTGTTTCCATTAAGGTTGCTGTCAGTTTTGTGGAATGATTTTTGATGTTGTGTTCTTTTTTTTAGAATGGATAAAATGCCAGAGACAATTAACAAAATGATACTATAAACTGGAATGGAAACCGCACATTCGTAATGGCTCACAGGGTTTCTGATCTGAAAATGTGTGCAACTGTCACACACAGTCAGCAACTGGTTATTTCACAGACGAGTTGACCATGACTGCTTTTGCCTGATGCAGTTCTAAGAAATTTAAAATACTGGCTAGAACTGGCTGCGAAGTTGTCGTTTTCAACAGCAGCATGACTAGTTTGATTTCACCTTTTGCAGAGGTTTTTCTCAACAATACTTGGAGCTTGCTTTTCCTTGAAGCTACAAATGAAATACAAACCAACACGTATGTGCTCCCAGGGACAGTTCATAGCTCATAATTCAATGTAATTCATACAGTCTCTTTCCAATCATTAGTTATGCATTTAAAGAAGTAATTTTAAAGACTTAGGATGTAGTAACTAGTTTAACTGTCTCTATAGATCGCAGAAAATTGTGTTGCTAAATATAAAAACTTAGATAAGTTGATTTTATTCAACTGCTGTTTGCTCCTTTGTACGTTTTAACTACTGGGATTTGTATATCTAAGTGGAATATCTGTATGCTTTTATTAATAACTTTTATAACTTTGCTATTAGGACACGTATCACTATCTCATGATGAGATTATTCTCATAATGGTAAATTAAAAAAAAATCATGATTCAAAACAGATTTCTGAAGACTTCTTTAAAATAAAACATGAAATAACTATGTATTTAATGATTATGCAAATCATTATTCACTGTAAAGCAGTTCTCATCTGTGAAAGCAGTGGTAGTATTAGGATTCTTTTATGTGGAAGATACAAACCCCAAATGTTCAGCTAAAAAGGGACAGTAAATCTGTCACAAACAGCTACTGCAAATGTACTCTCAGAGCAACAAGGATACTGACAGTGAAGTAACATTGCCAATAGCTTTATAACCTTCAAGCTTAATGTGTTTGGCTTTCAAGCTGCCTAAAAACAATTGCTTTCTAAGTATGTAATTTGAGTCTTTGAATGAAAATTAAGATGTGGAAAGAGTTTAGTAGCTCTCCTTTCAAGGTATGTTTTAAATATTACATCTATTGACAATGTGATTTATTAACAATATTGTTCTCTATAGAGAGAGGACCTGCAGGAGGCCATTCTTCACCAATATTCTCAATAATAATCCTAGATAATGGCACAGTGGTTTCGATAAGTGGAAAACAAGCAAATGATCATGTGAGAAAGCAACACTAGGCCAGGTTCTCAACTTGTGAATCTTCAGTTCACAACGCGGGCACTGCTGGGTTTTTTTGTGCATTAGCTGGAACCGTACAAGGATCACTAGATTCAGTGAGTTAGCCAGTCTACCCAGTTGCTAGTTCATGCATGATGTTAGTTCAGAGATCAGAAATAAAGCTGCTTTAAGGAATTCCACCTGGAAGGAGGGTGAACATATTTCTGTAATCTCTGGCTCTGTCGCTGGGAACCCTGACTGAAGTTTGGAAGCTGAATCAACTGTGTTTGTTCTGGGAGATGGATGGAGAGTTCTGGTTAAGTAGCAATTTGTGTAAACATGCTGTAGGCATCAGGGTGTACTAGGACAGTGACCAAAGAAATCAGAAATCGAGTCTCTGGGACCAAATGCCAGAGAGAGCAGGGCCTTACAAATTTCTTTAGGGGTCGGTAACTATTGAGCTTCACTGCAGATTGCCCCAGGATTCGATTGCCTGAGGAAATTGTTTCAGCTGAGATGGTAAATCATCACTACACCAGCTCTCATCCTCAGGCCTTGTTAGAACTATTCCATTGCCTATCTTCCCTCCATCCTAATTCCTCCCTCCCTTTGCTGCCTCTCTGATAGCTGCAGTAGTGGAGACTCTTTGCAAAGGTCATGGAAGGGGAACTTGTGACTAGAGAAAAAAATGCAATGAAGGTGACTCTGCAGTGCCTCTAGGACTGTTCTGTGTGGCTGAGGCACTCTAGCTAGCGAGTATGTGTTGTTAATTTACAACATAAGCAGCCAAGTAATGTTCTGGTTTTCAATCCAGTCTTGGAGTTGTAGCATCTGTGGCAGTACGGCACATCCAACGCAACAGGGATCAGTGAGCCATACCTTGGGACACTCCTGAGTTTTACCTTTTCTGGGCTTGTTAGAGCTTTACGGCTTGCAGCAAAATCTGACCTGGCTGGTGGGACATACTAAAGTGTGAAAAACTTGATGAAAGTAAAGTTAGAAAGAATTATTTAACTCTAGGCATGGATGACAGGCTTTTTAGTGCACGGTAATGAGAGGAAGAGTTCAAGCAGAAGTGATAATGTGTTTCTAAAGTTAGTCTCCTAAAAAGGCCAGCAAAGAATAACCAAACCAAGCTTGCTTTTTTTTTTTTTTTTTCCCCAGTTTTAGGTTTTTCAGCACAAGCTACTGTAGTCAGTTGTGTAATTGTTCCAGCCACCCAAATATATCAGCTGCGTATGCTGGCACAGTGCTGTGCTGCAGCAGCTATATAGCTTCTGGCTCACAGCTGGCCCTCGTTCATCCTGCTTAAAGCACAAGCAGAGTAAATGAGCATCTGTTTGCCCTCGACATTGTAGACATACCCTCTGGCTTCGTTCTTAGGGATCAACAAAGATTGGCTTGGGTTTTTTACGAAATATTTTTAATTCTTAACTGTATTTTTCTTTATACCAAAAAAAACCCCCAAAAAACTAAACCCATAAAAAATCCCCAACCCAATACAGCAGCTGGTAAAGGCCATATGATTGAGTTCTAAAGAATGAGAATTCTTGTTCTGGCTTCCATGGGCTCAGTGGTAACTTATTTTTGAATTTTTTTACTTTTTTTTTTTGTTTCATTTCTGAAAATTTTACTTCTCCAATAACTTGTTGTAAATGTGGGTAAAGAAAGCCTATGTTGAAAGTTCTGCTTACCACTTCCTTAAAAAAAAAAAAACTTTTAATTTATGCAAATAAAAAAAAAAGTAACTTTCTAAGGCATATTAAGCAGGAATTTTTTTGCACATTAGTGGTATCTGAACAAAAAGTACATGCGCTGAGAGTTTGAGTCTTATGGGACATCTGAGGTTGTAACACATGGTCAAGGAGCTTTTCTATGCCATACATACTGAGGACTTATTTGGATATGTATTTATGTACTTTATACTGCTATTAATAAACAGGTATTAATGTATTTAGCATTATATACAAGTCCAATGTGAATCCTTTATGCAATTTAATTCTGAGCTAAAGCATTTCATTATCTTTTTATTAATGACTTAGCTACAGTATTCTAGAGAGGTCCTGACATCCTCAGACCTTTCATTACATGTGGTACTACTTCAGTCTGAAATGGTTTCTTTTGAATTCACAACTTAATCTTGCTAACTCTTAAAGTAAACCCCTACATTCCTGGCCTTTCTGGCAAATTTATCGCTAAACTTTTCAAAAGTTTCCCCTGCCGAATTTGAAATGAAATATCCACAGCACAAGCACTACTAATTCACTAAGCAAAAGCGTCCTGTTTGGCTACATATTCTCTGATTCCCGGGGGAGAGCGAGCAAGCTCAGAGGTGGTTAGTGGTGTCTTAATGTGCTTCAGAGTCTAGAGTCAGCTCTTGGCACTAGTGCCAACTGCAGGCACTTGTAACCATTGGGAAATCTGTATTCGCTAAGGCAATCGGTGGATAAAATATTTTATCTTCCTCTTAAATAAATAAATAAAGGGTAATTTGCTGACACAAATGATTTGCTTAAAACAGGTAATAGACCTTGGGGAGATATTTATGACACAGTCTAGATTGACTTTAGCAAGCAGCAGCTGGTGCTTTCACACTGCTCGATGTTGGAATGGTCTTACGTACTGCAAGGTAGAGAGGCAGAAAATGCAGCTGCATCTTTCTGGAGCTAATTTTAAAAAAGTGATGAGCTGGTAATTACCACTTTTCTCAGCTGGTCTTTATGAGGGTAAAAGGTTTAATCATAGATCAAAGGTGGAAGAGGAATATACTAAGCAGGCTGCAAACCCCTGGTAATAAATGTCCCTCCTGGAGACACTTAGAAATTTAAGCTCTAGTTGACTGGGAGGAGCTTGGACTGAAGATTACCTCCAAAAGGTTGAGAGCCCTTTGTGTATGTGTTTCCTCAAGAAGGCTCTGTGATGAGGGTTTTGAGATGGCTGTGTACACTGTGGGCTCATCCAGTGCTGTGTGATCTTCCCAGGCCTTGGGGGAGGAAGCTGAACTGAGCTCGTTCTGAAAGGTGCAAAATAAAGGGGATTTTCTGTGGAGATTTTTCAGCCAGCATCTGGTTTCTGCTTGATTCATACAAGTAACTTATAAGCTCAATTAATGCAACAAAATATAAATATTTATGCACCCATTTAGCTAATGTTTGGCTCTATTTATAAATGAGAGCATCTTGCAACAGCTTCTTTTTGACAAGTAAATAAAATAAGTGTAGAGAGTGCCTGTGTGTTAAATTAACCATGTTTCATTAACTCTTCCAAAATATCAAGTGTTAGGTAGTAACTGAATGGAAGAGTGGCAATAGAGTAGGTTTGGTGGGAATAACTTAAACTTCAGGAGGACGAGAGGCTGTTGTTTACTTTCTTAGTTGGATGGGGCAAAAAAGGATAAATCTGTTTGGTTTTACCGTTAATTTCAGTTTAACTGTATTGTTGTTGTACCGATATGGAGGGTAATAGGAGACAAAAGCAGTCACACGTTAATGTGCTGGTCATGGGGTCATTTTCTGTTTCCTGACTTCTCTGATATGACCAGCAGGAAATTGTGTCAGAGCCAGGTCTAGTTCTAGGATTGATTTTTGTGAATCAGAACCCAGTCTATGAATTTTGATGAATCTATGGATTCTGATGAATGAGATTTTTTTTGATAGTTCTGCCCATAAGAAAGCTTTTGTATTGAATGGTAAAAGAATATTTTGCTCTTGTTAATAAATAATAATTTGTTTTGCATGGTATAGCAAAATGGCTTTAAATCACTTCAAAATATGTTTTATCTCATCTCTTGATTGCTCAAATCAAATTAATAAAGATGCAAAAAGAGCTGAGGCCCAAGTCTAGCAATTTATATTTGCTTTTCTAAAATGTTTTCATTTGTTATGATCATAACTTATTTCTCACTTAAATTACCTGAGGGTAAAATCTTGCAGCAGCATTCCATGATGGTAAGTGATGAACAGATATAGAACTGAAAAGGCAGCTCCTGTCCCAAGTGTTGCAATTGAATTAGGTCAAGGGATGTCAAAAGTGAGCTGTTCTCTCTGTGAGGGACCATCTCCGGTAACTGGCCTTGCTGTCCCAGCTGGACGTCTGTCCTAGGTGGGCAGTAGACTTTAAAAGGGAGCTGAAAGGAATCTTGCCAAAGGCTTCGTCCTGCCCCCAGTGAGAACAGAACAGAACTCAAGATTTCCTCGTGAGCTGGGTTGGGGCCAGTTTGACAGATTTCTTTTCCTGGAAGTGAAAGCTGAGTATTTACCTGTGACGTGAGACTGAGTCCCTCAGGCTCCTGGAGTCACAGGACTTGCTGTAAAGCTCCGTGCCATTCCCTTCAGTGTGTGTGTGCTCTGTGAGAGGGATAGGCAACTTCTAGAGTTTGGGGTTCGTGTTTATTCCTGGCTGTGTGCAAAGGCCAAGCCAATACATCACGTTCATATAATGCTGGGTTGAGCTAAGGGAGTGAGATCCAGTCTTGGCTTGTGGTATCAATTCTTCTCTTTGCCTGCATGATTTTAAGTGTGCAGAGTCCTTCAGTTAATTAAAAGATTGACTTAGTCATATGCAGGCACTGAACCATAGGCAAAACCTTCAAAGCGTGAATTCTATGCAAGGAGAAAGATAGTTTTAAATATTTGTTCATCAAAAATATTTCTCAGTTGCTGTCACTAGTTATATTGAAGTGGATCCGTGCCTGGTTTTGCCTTCCCTTCGAAGTCCATCAAACAAATAGTCTTTGAATTCAGCTAGGAAAAAAAATTAAATTAATTCTCTCTTATATGAGGTATGTAACAGATGAGTATGTGGGAAAAACTTTCTGGTCTTTTTCTCAGCCAAAAGGAAATGAAAGTCCCTTTTTTTGGTGCTCTACGAGAGAGAAATGTGCTAGTAGAATGGCATTTGGCTAATAGCACAGCAGATGAAAACTGGGCCATGACAGCAAAGGTGGAAAGGTCAGAAAAGAGGTAGAGAAAATAATTTCATTTGGAAGGTCATCTGAAATAAGTGATTTCTCGTTTAAAAGGCTGCCAAGGAGAAAATTGATGAATGTTAATGTGTTTTTATATTGTTTTATTTCATTCTTTTTTCTTTTCTCATTTGTAATGCTTACGTATTCAGGAAGTTGAGGTAGGTTTTTCACTTTTAACTTGTAAATATCGATTGAGTGAATAAAAGTATTTACAACGTATCATAATTCATGTTATACTTTAAACTTATGATAAACTGTTAATATTGTTATAAATGAAATTTATTGATACATGTTAATTATTAATGTGTTAATATTGATTTATTAACATGTTAATAGTAAAATGGCAAAATAGTTTCATATGTTACAGCAGGCATAAGGTATTTTAAGCACATTAGTATATGTCCTGGTAGAAAGCCCAGAATTTCTGTGCAGTCATTTTTGTCAGGAAGGTGTTTTATTGAATGGGAATGTTAAATCTTATTAACCAAGCTGATCGTATTTCATATATCTATATATTGAATGATTACACCTGAAAATCAGTGTCATGTTTAGGCCCTGTATATTGCTGTATCAGCACGCTGGTGTTCTGTTGGAGGCAGTTCCAGTGAAATGATGGTATCCGTTCGGAGACGTTAAGAGTTCCTCCTCCTATCAAAAGTCATTTCAGGTTAATGTATAAATTTCAGCACCTTGCAGAGTACTAGCACAAAGCCCTCTCAGAGCTTTAGGTGGTATTTAAATGAGACATGGATTTTCTGCTCAGCCGTATCTACAGGGTGAATTTCACCTTTACGGTGCCATAACCATTCAGTTGCAGTTCTTGCTGGTATCAATGCTGAAGTGAAACTCTAGTGCTGTATTTTCTGTTGTCCAACTGCCATAAGTTATTTTGAACTGCAGTTGACTGTATTGCTTTAATGTATGTATAGTCATTGTTTACTCCTATAAATAATAATGAGTTTTATATATTGAAAATCTCAAAGGTTTTCGCTATTGTACTTCTTAGGAGTTTTTCCATATTTTTTCCTATGTATTTTCCTGTTATCATCGAGTAGTTTCAGGCATATTCTAAAATAAATATGGTTTCACTTTTCAAAAAGGAATACTAAACAGGCCTGCATAAAGGAGAAGAATAGGTTTACAGAAGCAATGGGTGTTTTCTAGGTTTTTTGTGAGGATGGTGCATTTTCTGTAAAATATGCCTTTGACTGAAATTGAGATACACCCCCTTTCCAATCGTTACTTCAAAACTGGTTCCATATGCCAACAGCATAAGAAATCTTTCTTGGGATTTGAATTATTTAACAGTTTCTGATGCTGAAAACCCAGCAGCAAAGCAACACCTTGGAAAAAGTGTAACCAGGCAAAAAAAGAATATTTTGTTGCTGGAAAAATATTATTCTGCTCAAAAAACTTAAAACCCAACACATTTTGAAAAGTGATTAATGCTTGGTGAGTTTAGCAGTACATCATAATCAATTACAAAGCATTGTATAACCATGAGGGGTTTTTTTGTATTAACAAAGCTGTGGAATTCAAAGGCAAGCCTGTGATTCTATTTCTGATGCCAAACCCTGTACTTCTGAAGGAAGAAGTCCAGATACTTTTGATGTATCTGAAATAAATGATGAATAATAATCTTTGCTGTTGTTGTGGAACATCATCACCGTCCATAAAGTCAGTATAGACACTGAGCATGAATATACTCGGAGAAAGAAAACACATTTCCTCCTGACAGTCTTGCAGAATTACATCCATCTCCCTTCGTTACTGGGAGCATTTGCCCGGCCTTGCCTGTCCCCGGAGCAGGCAGAGGAGAGCAGGGTAGCAGGGCACAGTTCTCCATGCTGGAAGTGTTGGTGCTTTCTGCTTCTCATGCTGGCCATAGCGTTCAGAGAGGACGCTCTGCTCATGGCAGAGATGCTATGTGGTGCATCTCCTGGTGTTCAGTGAGGGCATGGAGAGTTCCCCACTCCTCCTGGATCAGCCCCATGGGCTGTTCTGAACTCAGAAAGTGCTGGCTTCCAGGTCTCCAAAATATTCCGGGTTTGGGTGACTGGATAGCATGAGAGCATGTGAAATTCAGTGTACTGGAGATAAATGGTAAACAAAGCCCTGTGGAAGAAATAATTTGAGTGTCTTATTCACACTGATGGGTTTTCAGTTATCCTCCTGGCAGGAAAAAGAATTGTAGGTGTCATTCTGGACAGCTTGATAAAGACACCTCTTCAGTGGCAGCCCTCAAGAAATTAGCATAGAATACTGGATATATTAAAAGGGAAATAAAGATTAACATGCAGAAAAAATATCACAGTGTTTTAGAAATCTTCCATGCTTCCTCACTTCAAACATATTAATCTGTTGTTATCACATCCTCTCAAAGAGGACATGAGTAAGATATACAGAATATGCTGAAACTAAATATAACAGTTGGGCTTGAATCCCAGTTCTTCAGGACTAGGGTTGGTGGCACTGAAGTGGGGGAACCCTTGCCTTCAGGTAAACATTTGCTAAGTACATAGAATACAAATGGATGCAAAATACAGAAGAGTTTTCCATTATTTCTGCAGAGAAACTAATTTACAACAGAAGAATCATTGGGCCGGGCACTCTGGCAGTTCCTACCTTCTCCATTTTAAAGTCCAATCAGAATTATGCAAAACAGAGCCACAAGGCTCATAGCAGAATAATATCTTTACATCAGATTCAAGAAGATTTTTTAAATTTGATAGCAGGAACAAGTGACAAAAGTATTCAATGCAAGTGCTTCTGGATGTTACTGTACTTTAAGTATAATGCTTTTAATATTATTGCTGTATTTCTGTACATTTATAATGGTGTGATTTATATGTGTCCAAAGGAATATAAGTATTTACTTTGGTCGCCTCTTGCCGCACCAAGATGGTGTGGATCGTATTACATCATCTGAACAATATGCTCTTATCTTTGTTATCAAAAGTTGTAGACTGATATGAAATACTACAGAGTTATCAGAAAATATTTAATAATGGGCATACTTTGAAAAACAATTCAGAAGAAAAATTCCAGGTGCTGAATCCAAGGAGTTTTTATTCTTTAATTTCTAACCTGCATTTACTACTCTTCAGGACACAACCTGTTGATAGTTATATCTGGTTTGGGCTAAATAAGTTAGGATCAGAAGATGAGTTGATTCATTTGTAGTTTAGTTATGTAAAATTGAGCTGAAAAGACTGATTACATTTTTTCCTGAGTTTCCTTTTTTTTCCCTCCCCATTTAGGATGATTATTTCAGAAACTGGAATCCAAACAAGCCTTTTGATCAAGGTAAAGTTAATACACATTTTGTGGTTGTCGTGTTCCATTTTGTGATATCCCCATATACTTTATGCCTTTCTTCCTTCGTCTGTCCCATGCATCAGTGAAGAGTTATATTCGTACTTACGTCTCATTCCCAATTTAGTCACAGCTTGAGGTGGTTTATGTGTAAGGGTTTGACTCATCTCGGTGTTTTTCAGCCACATTTTTTAATCCGCATCCCTTCTAGTTTATATTCAATGATGATATATATGCTTAGAAAGATTCTCTGTAGCCATGAATCTTGGTCTAACATGCGATTTAAAACCGGTATCTCACATACATTTTCTTTCATGGTAAAAACTTTGCTAGATGAATGTCATAAATGTAATTACTGCATTTCCTAACACTCAAGGGGACAATTCTTTGAAGCCAGTTGTAATATATTAATTTCAGGGCTGTTTTTCAAAAGAAAAGGTATATGCTGCTGATTCAGATACAGATTCTGTAAATGACATTTTGCACTTTGTCTTGGTGAGTTGTTAAGTTGTGGCAGTATTTCAACCTTTCCAGGCCAGCCGCCAAAGGCTAGGAAGAGAAAATTAATAAAACTCTATCTGTTGTAACCAGGATAGCACTGGAAACAATAGCCACACCAGAAAAAAGAACTTCTATTTGACAACTTAAAAGAAATCTCAGATAGCAACTCCACATCAAACATTCTCTGTTCATAGGTAGCAAAAAACTTTTCTGATGGGGTGGTAAGAGACATTCACTCTAAATACCATAGATAAACATCACTGGAAACACTAGTAGCCCTGATGTTGCTGTGTGTGATGGGTTGTGTTTGATACTGAATGTCTTGTCAGTAAAAAAACTGCATGCAAAGAAATCTCAGCAGTCCATCTTCTGAAAGACAGATACAAAAGTGGTGCAAGATGATAGCATGCTGTGATTTTGTCCTTATAATCAGAGTATTGTACTTTAACTTTGCTATTTGTCACTCTGGCACTGATTCTGTGACAGTCCATACCGGACCACTCTCAAAAACTATAATGTGAAACCACTTGGGTGTTACATTTCATTATTTCTTAAAGCTTTCTAAAATGTGATTTGTTCAGGACAAATGTTAAAAATTACATTTTGCACAGCATCTTTTCATTTGGTAGAGGCAGTTCTCAACTGTTTGGTTTGAGGATGATAACAACACACAATATAAAGCGCAGGTCGGTTAGCTTCTGTTTGCCTTTCGACACTTGCTCATTTTTCCTGTTTGCAATGTTCAGTGAAGCTCATATAACCACTGCTTGAGAACATGTATGAGGCAACAACATCACAGCTGTAAAACCTCAGGTGGATGGTAGGCTTTTTCCATTGCTTTAGGCATTTTTAGGGTCCTGGATTTCTTTGACTGGCTTTGGTTCATTATTCAACATAATGCCTCTTAAATTGCAGAATGCAAGTGTCCTAGAGTTTTATTCATAATGGTATTCTATAAGTTTCAATCTACTTCTGCTCTGAAATTTTAAAATATGTTCTCCTAAAGTAATTTAGAAAGGAATGATCATGTACACAATAATAATTCAAATGAATTTCAGTCATGTAGATCCATTGCACAATCCTCCTCTCATTTTGATCCTGTATTCAAAGTTAAGTGACACTCAAGTGGAGCGTGAGACTTCCTTTGCCCTTCAGAATGTGAAGTGGCTATCTGGATATATAATTGTTGTGATTTTACATTCAGAAAAGGTATTCCTGCAACCAAATTGTTTAGGCAAATTATTGAGCAGGCAGGTAGCTTTTTTTTTTTTTTCTTAAAAAACAAACCAAAACAAAACAAAAACGAAAAAACAAACAGAAGAGTTCACGGTGAAACAGTTACTGTGGTGTACGCAGGAGGAAACAACAAACTGAAATGTATTTGGCCTTCTCCAAGCATGATTTGTGTCTGGTGTCACTGGAGTTTAACCAGGGGATAATGGTTAAAGAATATTAGATAATATTAATGTGGCGTAATTGCAGGAATTGCACAATAGTTTAATTTGTTGTTATTTTTTTAATAACTGCTTAAAAAACGAAAGCGAGCCATGTAACAGAAAAACATTTTGCCTCTGGAAATCAAATAGTATGAAATTATACTTGTGAATCATACCACAAAGGAGAAGAAAGAGTGAATCAGTTAAGGAGAAGGAAAAGCATGAACAAATGAGTGAAGGGGTAACCAGATAAATGACAGACCAGTAGAGGAGATGAAACCACAATGCTTTCTTTATTCACTTTCAGTTTGAGCTTTGGCAGTTATTTATTTTACAAACAGGATCATAAAAGGGAGCAGCTTTGCCAGTTGGAAATTTGAATCTTCAAAATTACTGTTTAGGTGAAAACACCCATTGGAAGTCTCTGCAGGTGCTTTTGAAAATTTCATTTTACATCTATTTCTATATTTCATGGTCAAACATGTCCCTTATATTGTCTGGAGGTAGCTTGTAGGACTGTCATTGGGGGCTTCTGCATGTTAGAGCTGAAGAGTGTAGATTCTCTGTCTTTATGGAAATGGAACTTCAGTGTCAAAGGAAAGGGAATGATGATGTTTTTGTCAAGGCATATATCCACAGAGATTTTCAAAGGCATTTGAAGGATTTAGGATTGCAAATCCTATTGACTTCATATGGAACTTAGCTCCTACCACTTTCAGAGGCCTTGTTGACCCTCTGTCTTCCCAAGAGGAAAAACAAAAAGATAAATCCTGGCAAAATATTGCAGAAAGGGTTTGAACTGACATGCTTTAAAACTGTCTTGTTCATTGTGTTACCGAGATGTCTGACTCTGGGCAAAACCACAAATCGTTCTGGAGAATCTAAAATCACATGTGGATACCTTGAAGCAGTACAAACAGTCGTACATCTGTTAAAAGATTCCTGCCTCCTTTCAAAGAAAAGGATCATTTCTCTTTCAGTGTAAAATTTCTCTAAGACTGTGGATAGCCTGTTGTCAGAAAGCAGAATGCAGACTAGGCGGTGCAGTCTGAGTGTGATACTCTGCCTTGCGCGGAGATCTGGGCACTGCTTTTGTCTCACTTAAATCTTACAAATGGATTTTATTTGCCCAATAAGTCTTTCTTTTTGACGAAGGGGTCACTACTCTGGGCTGTGGTAAAATTCACCCTGACTACAAGATTAAATTAGCCCCTTATGCCTTTCTGAGGAGATTTCTTACACAGGAAAATTACCTTAGAAAACTGTTGCTTAGTGTAGTTACATCTGCATGGAGCATGGGTCTTTAACCACCGACCCTGTGTTGTTGTCACCCAAAAAATGAAAAGGGAAATCACACTGTGTTGCTGCTTTGGGCCTTATGAATCAGATGCTGACAAGACTAATCCTCAGTTTATATATACATGCAGGTATATATGTATGTGTGCAAATGTATATGTACTATAGATATATGTATGTATAGAGAGAGTGAGTACCATTTAAATAGGAAGTGCTGACACAAAGGAAGGAAGGAATGCTTTCTTTCCCTTTTCCAGGTGTTTTCCACCACAGGTTTAATTTCAGTCATTGTCCACAGAGAGAAAAAAGAACAGTGAGAAGAATTTGTCCTAGATCTTTCATATGGTGCAAGCTGCAAGAAAATTGTTTAATCTGTCTTCAGTCTTTCCTTCTCCATTCTCCCTGCCCTGATGTTATTTTCCATGTTGTTCTTTTTGGCTTTGAGTTGTTGAGATGCCCCCTATGCTCTTGTATGATTTTGGAGATAGAAAAGATTTTATTTTGTATTCTTTGGGGTTCTTATATCCAGAGAACCTGTGCGGAACCTGTGGTAAGGAGCCCTAGCTTGCTCCTGTGAACTCAGTAGCAGCTCTGTGGTCTCACCACACAATTGTTATTTTGAGAAATATCCCAAAGGCAAATTTTAACCTCACACCACCAAGGTTCTTCCTACAGTAACTGAAGAGAAAAAACTTCTCCAGTGGGTGACGACTGTCTCCCTGGGTTGTATGGGAAATCTGAGTCTAGCATCACTAAGCTAAGGCTAACTTGTGTGAATACACACTCTTTGTGACACATTTACAAGTTTTTAATGTTGAAAATCTTCTCAATTCTAAATCTAAAGTTTGAGTATTGTAGTTGTGAAGTCTTTATATGGAAGCCAGACTGTAGAATCACGAGGAAGGAGCTGGGAGGGCAGAGTTTAGCAGTAACTGAGGTGGCTAGTACCTGCCAGAAGTGATCTCACAAAGGCAGCTGGAGGATTCAGTATGTTTAACAGATTTAAAAACCAACAGTAGTCAAAGGTTTTGAAAACCAGCAGAGTTCTGCTTCTAGGCTTATACTTCATTTGCATCTTTTAGAGAAGAATCTGCTGAGTCCAACCAACTCTATATTCTTTTCTGAAAAAAAAAAAAAAAAAAAAGAGCTAGCTTTGTTCAGCAGATTGAATTATTTAATTATGCATTTAAAAATAGCAGCGTAATCAAACTGTCTGCTTTCTGCTTACAACGTGGAGAGAAATACCTGCATGTATGTCTCAAGAAAAGAAATACCTTGTTTTGTAAAAAAGCACACATGACTTTCACGGAAACAACCCCGAGAGAGTCACAAGAGGTATTTTTGCATAACATGCCTTTTCAGGGGAAGTCAACTTGAATGGTTCAGCTGTGTCTCGGAGGGTACTTGAGTGATCAGAATTTATTTTTAGCCTAGCTACCAGCCCAGCTTTTTATTCATTTTGAACCCAGGAGAAACCAATACAAAGGTGAGCATCTTGCCGACTGAGCCAAGCTAACAAGGCATTTGGACCACAGAAGGCAGGAGAGCATATAGCCTGAAAATGATTGTTAGTCATTAATATTGAACTCAATTCTGTCAGAGTTGCAGAAGAGTGGAAGGGGCAGGTTAGAAAGGATTTTAAAATATGAATCAAAGGGTTGTGTTTCTTTTTCTGACAAGGTCATTTGAGAGTTCTTAAGGAGCTTGACGGCTAACTTGACATACTTTCCTAGTCTTCTCTATCTATACTGGAGAAAGAAAAAAGGGAATTGGCGAAACAGTTTAGCATAATATTCTCAAGTTAGAGATTTTGGTATGGTAATTAACTGACTCTGATATTCTGCACCTATTCAAACTTGCCAGAAAATTAACTTATTAAGACTTCATGTATTATTATAAGTGAAAACTGTTAAATAAAAAAATAAGTTTAAGTTATTGAAAATTTCTGCTAAAAGCCACCTCTCAATAGCTGTAGTAAATTCTTCTACAGACAAATAGAGGTTGTTAATTTTTTTGGTAAGATGCACAAATAAACATACCTTTCATTAGGGTTTGAAGCTGCTGGAAACATTTTGGAATGGTGTCCAATTTGCTTGCCACATGGCTTTTTTTAAAGCATCGTTACCCAGAACATAGGAATTTCAAGTAATGGGATGCACTTTATTTTGCAGGTACATAAGCTCTGAATCAAAAAATATTTAGACCATTTGAGCTGCCATTATTAATAACAACAAGGCTGTAGAAGGACACAGTAAGAGGGAGAAAAAACTTGATTCTGTTGTAGTGCTGAGCTTTTTCTCCAATCTGTGCCTAAAACCCTCCACTGAACTGTGGAATTGTCTGTTCAAGTGGGTGCAAGTCTTACCCTTTCCATTTTGGTTCTGTCACTGGCAGATGATTGCAGTGGCCTGAGCTGGCCTGAGTCTCCTACCTCGACCCTGCCTTCTGCACTGAGGCAAAAGGACTGACTAGAAACATGCTACAGTTTTATCCATCGCTGGTTATAGCAATCCCGAGTGTTCCAAGCTGCTGGACTTCTCAGGAAAAGAAGCTCCTGATTAGATATAATCTAAGCTTTCCCCCATGTTTTCCAGCCTTTGTCTTTATTTTCACATCCTTTGTCTTTATTTTCACATCTTTATTCCTAATCCCCTTCGCCAGTAACTGAGAAGTCTGGACAGAGATGTTATTCCTCAGAGTTTTCATTATCTTCTCTGGGGAGGAGGGGCGGGGGGATTAAAAAAAAATTCCAAAGTTCCTCTTCCACTGTGTGAAAATCTTCATCTGCCTGGATCGGACCTAGCAATGACTGACTCTAATGTCAGACATGCTCGTGCAGTTGACTGTCATGATTAATTACAGACATGAACTCGATCATTTCAAAGAATTCCCCTTGAGCACTAATGAAAGTCTGAACTGGCAAAATACCCTCACTTTTGAAGAGGAAACAGGGCTTTTGAGTGGACTGCAGCCTCCAGCATAGCATAGCCTGTGGCTTTCGCAGTCCAGTAGCCCCACAGAAGTGAATTTGTCAAATTTAGAGCTTTATATCTGGAGATGGATGTATTCGTATTCATGCTTCCTCTCTTCTGCATTGAATTGTACCTATGTTTTTCCAGTGTCTAACTGGCAAATCCAGACTCTGGAAATGGCCTCCTGCAGCTGTGCAGAATAAAGTTTGCCTCAAATTCATAAGCCTTCCAAAACAAAAAGGGTGATAATGGGAAGCCTGTGATGCAGAATGAAAATCATAGAACCTGCAATTATTTTTGAACATGTAATTTTCTCTTAGCCCAGTTAAGATGTTCTTTCAGAAAAGCATGAATAAATTCCTTTCAGAGAGTTGTTTAATACTGTACACATCTCTAGCCACAAATGTATGTTAGTTTTATAATAAATGTTTTCTATTACTGTGCCTCAGATGGCAGATTTCAATTGAATAACTTATTTTGCAATTTATTTTTTGACTGTGGTTGAATTAGTTTGAGAGGCTTATTCGTAGGACAACTGCACATGAATTATGTTTGTAAATCTTCAGTAAATCAGTACATTTTTAAAACATGCTAACTGAATCAACAGAAAACAATAGCTGAGATGCAGCACATGAAATATACTATCGTCTATCAAATGCGTTTCGAGCACATATGGCTGCTTATATCCTCCAAGCAGATGTATGCAGTTCACTTGGTGTGCTAGAAGCATAATATTCAATTCCTTATAAGCTTGTAAGCAACCAATTTTGTCATTAAATATGGCCAGAAGTGACAGAGATGGGGTCCCTGTCTGTGATTGTATTATGGCTGACGTGCTTTGAACTGAGACAGTGATCGATAGGTTGCTTGTCTAGAATTTTATTAGCACTTGGGGAGCACTTGTTAGTTTTGTCAATAACGGTGCTGGCTTTCTCTTAATATCCCTTACTTCATTGACTGTGAAGCAGACGTGATTTTTAAAGGGAAATTCATGCCTCCCCCATGCTCATCCATCTCCTGTTGAAGTAAATACGTTTTTGGGAGTATAGGCCCAACCCTGGTCTCATTGACATCACCTAATGAGCAGGGGTTCCTTCCCTTTGCTTCAGTTCGGTATATAGGAATTAATTTTTGGAAACCTACCTAAACCTTTAAAAATGAAATGTGTTTGGAAAATACATGCCTGCAAAGCTTCCTTCCTTATTTGCTGTAAGGGAGACCCCAGTGTATTATTCAAACTAGCTGCTTCGGTTTGTATTCTGATTTAACAAGGCCAAACCAAACAGTGGCAAAGTCTCCAGCTTTGAAATATTATTTGATTTCAATATTGGATGGCACATCAGTAGATTTATACTGCATGTCAGTGTGAGTTTTAAATCACTAGCCAGTCAGAAGAGTAATTTGCACAGTATTTAAACATGTTTATATGCTTGTGAGCTAATAGGTGATTACTAACTGTCATTTTATTCTAATTGAAAAACAGGAACTCCTGTGGAGAATGAAAATAAAAGGCAGAGTGACAATGGCCGTAAAAAGGTATAATGCAGGATTTTTAGGAAGCAAAGAACGTCAAAGTAAAGACAAATTATTTCAAAATCAAATTTCAGTAAACTGAGAATTGCTAGGGCAGAAATTGAAGGAAGAAAAAGTAGGAAAATTGGCATTTTCTCAGTGTAAAGGGCACAAACACAAATTATCCAAAAGCCAAGAGCTTGGTTAATGACGAGGCTCTTGGTGACTGCAGAGGCAAGAAGTTACGTAAAGAAAGTGCCAAGAGGTTGAGCTCTTAAGGGAGCCCCAAACTCAGAACGCCAAGTATGGAATGAGATGTTTGGGCAAGGATTTAAGAATAATGGTTTTTTGCAAGTGTATGAGAAGGAAAAGAAAAAGCAAGAAAAATGATGGCTCACTGCTCAGTGGAGGGAAACACTTACATAAAGGCATTGCTGAGAAGGCCAAGGCAACATTACCTGTCTTTGCTTTGGCTTTCACTTTAAAGGTCAGCTGTGACCAGGTGGCTGTCCTAGTTAATATCTTCAGCTGCAGTGTAAGATTCTGGATTAGGGAAAGAACAGGCTTCAGTAAATTAGATGTTTGCAAATCAGCTGGGATTGATCTAAGGTTTAAGTGAATTGGCTAAAATATTTTTCAAGATACTAAAAGTTATCTTTGAAAATTCATAAAATTGTAGAAAACTTGGAAAGGTCAAGTAGTGTGCGTATTTTTTAAAGTTAAAGGAAGAAAATAGGGAATTGTATCCCATCAGTTGAACCTGCAATCCTGAAAATAATGTGCTAGAATAAATATTAAAGCAAGTATTTGTTAGCATCAAGAAGATAAGGGGATGAATAAAGCTGCTATGGATGTCAAGCTAAACTAATTTTCTTCCGTGACATTTACAGGCCTTAAGACTCAGGGATAAGCTTGCAGTATCATGTATCTTGACTTTAATAAGGCTTTTGACATTGGCTTACATTACTGTCTTATAAGCAAGTTAAAGAAATATTTTCTAAAAGAAATAATTATGAGGTAGATACAAAATCAGTTGGAAAACAACATTCTGTTAGTAGCTGTCAGTGGTTCAATGCCAAGCTGGAAGGATAAGTTGAGTAGGGTTTCCTCTGGGATCTATTTTGGGTCCAGTATTATTCACCATTTTCCTTAAATTGTAGATGTGGAAATTAGTATGCTTGTTAAATGTAGCACAGCAATAAAATTCACAGTTGCCTTAAGAAATTTAAATTATGGTCTGAAAACAAAGGATGAAGTTCAGCCTGGGCAAGTGCAAAGCTCTTTACTTAGGTAAGAATAGTCGTCTGCACAAAACAAGGTGAAAAACAATCGGATAGTAATAAATTCGGAGAAAAAGGATAGGGGGTTACAGTGGATTACAAATAGAACATGAGTCAATAATGTCATTCTGTTGCAAAAAAAGGCAAATGTTGCACTGGCATATGGAACTATGAGTAATCCTTCGGCTCTAGGCAGCACCCGTAAGACCTTGGCTGGAATGTGTTGTCCAGATTTGAGTACCAGGCTTCTACAATAGTGTGAATCAACGGGCAATTACCCAGAGAAAAGCAACAAATGTGAGCAGAATTGCAGAAAATATACTCTGAGAAGAAAGACTGAAGGAGAGGTTTTCTCATGTGGAGAGAAAACAAACAGAAACATAAAAAACCAAACCAAACCAAAAAACCCACACTAAAACAACACACAAATCCTATTTTCAAATACATAAAATTAACTGCAAAGTGGAGGAATTGTTCTCTGTCCATTATGGATATAACAAGGAGCAATATGTTTACATTGCAGCAAAGAAGATTAATTTTACCCTTTGTAATGACAGCAGCACTTAAGCATTGAGAGAGATATTTTAAAGAGGATGTAGAGAGTCTGTCTTTGAAGGTGTTCAGAAATGTGTTAGATAAATGCCTTGCAGATAGTGACACACTGATAGCCGATCTAGCTATGAGAAGGGGAATGGAATCAGCATCCTTCCCAGAATAGCCATTCTAGCCCTGTGATTCTGTGATTGTATTTAGATTAATAGAAAACAGCTAATTTAATTGAAAGCACAGAAGAAATGCTGAAGAAGGTATTTTTAAAATAGATTTCCAGTCAAAGCAAAGAAGGGAAAATAAATGAATCATTGTCCTTGACAGGCATTTTGGCACCAACTGAAAAAAATACAGGTTCTCATTTGATGGGAGTAATGTGCATAAACTTCGAGATAGGTACTAGCCACGGCTGTCACAGGCTTGCAAACCTCCATGAATGTAAACAGGGACTGGCAGAAGGCAGCCCATGTTCCCTGTCTGCTGCTCCCTACCTCACCTGCTTTCTAATGTAGAGTCAGGAGGACTTCCTATGGATGATTCTGTACTTTAATATTAGTGGTTTTTTTCAGTCCAGGTGGGAATAAAGGTCATGATCTAAGTCTAAGGTTAAAGATTTAGGTGAAAATCAGTTAACTGTTGTCTTTCCATTCATTGGGAAAACATGACAATGCATGTGTATTTAGGAATTAAATCATCTTCTGCTATAAACCTAAGTGCCCAGGTCATCAAAACACCAATTGAATCACAGCTGGTTTTCATCCTGTTCTTGTTGCTTCAGATTAAACATATTTGCATAATAGAATATTATTTCTGCTCTAATCTGTTTGCTTGCATTCTAGCTTTGCAGTCGTTGGTCATTTGGAAAGTTACTTTAAACTGTAAAATGGTGCTAAGCAGGACAGAGCAAGATGAATAAAAAAGGTTTCATATTTATTCTGGTGGTGTTCCGCACTTTACATACATAGTCTTTAAAGTGTAGGGACAGGAAAGCTGTATCTGAAAACCCAAACTGGTCTTCCACTGTCCTTCTCGAAACCTCTGTTTGAGGATTTGATCTGTTTTATCTAGGGGAGGTTGGTGAGCAGCACTGTTGGCATATGTATGTGCATCCTTGCAGTGTCTCCTTAGCCGCTAAGTACAAGAGAGATGCACACAGATGAAGTGCTGCCCCAAAATCTGGAACTATCATGTTCGCTTTAACCGCAAGCTAAGACAGTAGAATCAAATCTGTAATATAAGTAGGTTCTGTTTCTGGGATAGCTTTAATTTGTAATCAGATCAGTTGAATCACTTAGTACTTCACTTGCCATCTTACCCTTAACAACAGATAAACAGAATTCTGTGATAAATGGGTGTATAGATAAGCAATTCTAGGGATCATTGCACATTACAGCAATCTTTAATGCAATGTAAATAAGTATTATTGTAATTATTTTAATGTGATATATCAGTGTGTTCATGGAGTTTCCCTTTTCCATTAATTACTAGTGGTTAAAAAAAAATAAATCGGAAAACGCATGTAGTGGTTTCTATGAGCAAATGTTTCTCTTTCCTGTAATGGCTTCAGCATCTAAGACTGCTTCTCTGTTCAGTGGGGACCTTTGTAATGACCTTTCACATTTAAAACCAAGCAATGACAGGTTGCTGACACAAGCTGCAGAAGTCTGTAAAACTGAGAAAGGGAAGAACCCCTGCTTTTCATAGTGTTAAATACAGACATCTAAGAAAAGATGTGTCTGCTGCTCTCTCAGTAGACTGACCATAAAGCTACCCAAGGAATCAGTGTTAGCTAAAAAAAAGCAACCATGATTTGTTAATTCTAATTAACAAATGTTTTTTATGGTTATAGTAAGTTCACTCTAACCCATAGGACCTATTTATCCTCAAAATCCAGGTTATATTTAGCTACCTCAAAGGAAAACATGGTGCAATAATTGTGTATTTCTGTAAGCAAGATTTCCATCTTTGATTTTATCAGTCATCACCACCTTGCATCCTCGACATTAATGGCAGAACTGCAAAATGTCCATTCTGCTGCAGGTGCCAGTGCATTTGTTTCTCTGCTTCCCTCCTGGTTTTTGTACAAGTGATGCAAGGGTCACATGATTGTTTGCAGTATGCCTTTAGAAAGGCATTATCTTTTTATTTAGTTTTTCAGGTAGCAGTGCTCTTTTTAAAGTTAAGCTTCTCAGCACCCCTTCGCTGTGGTGAATAGCCACAGTGAATATCCAGCTGATAGCCATTTATACAACCGAAAGCCAAAGGCTCTTACTTATCCTCCAGGTTGTCTTTGTTCGCTGTCTGTCTTCCACAATTGCTTACTTCAGTAGCCTTGAGTGTTTAGAAAAACCTGTGCTTAATTATGTGAGGGTTTTCTTAAATCTTGGGAGATTCTCAGGTTACTGACATAAAAATGCAAGGTTAAAAAAAAGTGTGTATCTCCAATAACACTGAGACTGTCTGTTCCTTCTGCATGCGCTGTGCATCAAGGGGAAGACTGCTTCTTCTGACCCTTCAAATTACACGTTTGCATGTGTCAGCTAAAATCTAACATTCATGATAGAGCCTGAAAACTCCACAGCAATCACACCTTTCTTTGTTTCTTTTCTTTTTTCTTTTTTTTTTTTTCCCTTTTCTTACTAGCATGGTAAGAAAAATCCTACCTATCTGAATATCCACTTGGGGTGACAACTTTTACACAGGTCAAACCATTTGAAATATCCAAGTAGAACCATGGAAAGCCATGTTCAAGTAAAGCCATGAAAAGCACAAGTCTATCTGAAAAATACCAGCAGGATCATATGTCCCAGTATCAGAAACATAAATATATTGGTCTTGGTAGTTCAAGGCATAAAGATCGTCGGTTATTACTTTTCATCTTTAGATTCTTCCTCAATAAAACTCCTAAATATGCCATTGCCATGAGCTGGGTATAGGCTGTAGTTCTCACTCCTAATTGCCTAACTTTGCTCACTGCTTCATCATTATTCTGTTGCAGGAAATGTGACTTGATATTTAGGCAAACATTTTTCATTTTCTTTGTTTCTCCTTCTGAGCAGCTTTTTCATAAAGTGGCACTTCCAGTGTATTTTCCTACAGAGGACTGTGCCAATAACATTTTTCCAATGCCTATAAATAAATTAAGTATACTGTGGCTTGAAAGAGAAATTGCTATCAGCTGGTGTTCTACTATCTGCAAAACATTTTATCTTCTTTCAGTTTCTATTACTTTGCTCTCCCTTTACCTTGTATAGGAAGTTGTATTCCCTGTTAGTGTCATGTGGTACATTTGTGTGTAGCGTGCTTGATGTATGGAACTATTGCAAACACCTAGTGCAAAGAGCTGCGCTTTTGAAATTGCATTGAAGATGAACTTTTTGACAGATGGAGCTGTTGATATGATTTGGAAATAAGCCTGTTTGTATCAGTCAGTCAGGTACTCCATTTTTCAAAATAGAAAAAAAAATAAAAGGTTTGAGATGAAAGAGAGGGGCCACCAATCTAGCAGGAGCAGAGAGCTTGAGCCCAAAAGGAGGAATACGCTCAAGAGCGATATATGTTGTTTTTATAAGGATACAACAAATACATTCCATTTCACAGGCTGCACTTTTAAACAGAACATAGTTGCTTAACTTCATCTCGTCTGCACAGTTACCTGAAAGCCAGGTGCCCAGCCTGAGGTGGTTGTCCGTTTTGTCTTTGGAGCAGACACTGGAGTAAGTGTTTCAGATTAGGAAGCCACTTTGAGGTCTAGCTAAGACTGATTAACTTTCAGAAGGCTAAAGTTGGATAGAATTGGACATTGCACAGATCCTGTCCAGGAAAGCAAGATATATATGTGCGTACCTCTACGGGTTACTGTGGTCTCAACTTCACCAGCGAAGAGATCGAAAGCATAATGGTTGTTAAATTTATGAGGATCCTGTCCTGGTTTTGAAGGTCAAATTGAACAAATTTTATGCTTGAAACTCCTTCCATGTTTTGTGGAAGAGATGACAGAGTCCAGGAGAGAAGTTGTGCAGGCTATTGTTGTAGTTCATTGTACGACCTTCCTTGCAGGAGGGCTGCTGTGGTCTGGAAGAGTCAGGTGGATTAGCATAGTGATGCCAACTTAGCTGTGCATCCTTGATTCTTTTCAGTTTCCTGCGTTCCCCTTCCTTCTGGCTTCCCTCCAGAGACTCCTCTCTCTGCGTCTCCCCAGAAATTCTTTGGTTCTCTTAGTTATCGGATGGGATAGACAACACCTCCTTAGCGACTGGTCCATTTTCTGATTTGCTGTTGCCTGTGTCGGTGCCCACAATGTGCTTGTTCAGGACACTTCTGAACATGTTTACACTTCTTGATGATTGTTTGCATAGTTTTCCTGTGCACAAAAAACCTATTCAAGGTTCATTCTGTTGTTTGGGTCAAGAGACGGCTCATACGTTGTCTACTTCTGCTGAAATATAGTCGGGTAAAGTTTGCAGGCTTACACCAACAGCTGTGCTAGTTAGACAGAACACATGTTAGTTTATACAGCAACACCAGATATTTGGAAATTGCTATATCCATGTTTCCTGAAATGGTAAACAACAACAAATTCTGCCAGGCTTTCAAACAAAGAGGAGTACTCAGAGGAAATGTGTGGCATTAAATAACCATGACAGGTGTCCCTTACCAGCAGGATTCTCCTGGAACACACCACTCTAAGCATTTGTGTCGTCTTTGTGAAGGCCAGAGTATCTGAAGATTACGTAGCTAAGAACATGGCAAAGCACGATTCAGAGGGAAAAAAGTGTGTTGGGGTGAAGGCTGCAGGAGCTGGAAATTTATGATAGAGTCACTTTTACTGTTTTCCTTTGAGTTGAGAGGAGATGAGGAAGAAACAGAGCTGAGAAGTTAAAATTAAGTATGCGGTAGATGATGCTTAACACTTTGAAAAAGAATCAGGTAGTTTAATAATGGATTTTCTGTGTGACAGTCCTTTGGCATAGCTGATTTTTACCTGTCCATTAGTATGCCGTCTGTTTTGTCAATCTAGCAAAAAGGAAAGAGTCGTTTGCTTGCTTTGCTGAAAGAGCTGGAATTCTGTCATCTCTATGCAGCTTTTAAATTAAAAATTATTGGTTTGAATTAAAATACTGAATCCGGTATCTCTACACCTTAAGATACAAAGTTTTTATCTCACTTCTAGTTAGTATTCAGTGAAAGAAGGGATGGGGTTTCAGGAGGTTGCTGGAGCTAGGTAGTACAAGATGAAAATATTTCTTTTTGTGTGGCAGAGAGGCCAAAAAGGGAAGATTTAAAGGTGCATCTGGAGCAAAGGTGCTTCTTATGAGAACATTTTTATTACTTTTTGGGATCCCCCTCCATGTGTTTGTCAGTACATTGGCACAATAAGATGTTTCAAAAGGAAATCATTAAAAATTAAAGTCTGAAATATTCACAAGCGTGCTTTATTTAAGGCACTGAATAATTATAAGAGGCCATTCTTATATGTAGGCAATTTCCCCAATGATAAGAACTCTTTGAGAAATTAATTTTCAGCATGCTGACTAAATAAAAAAGTTCATTAAAATCTTTGTATGGTCTGTAGCAGGGAGCTAATAACAATGTTTTGTCTTGTATTTCAATTATGGTAGATGTGAATCAACTGGCATTTTAATAAAAATTGGTAGTAGCATTTATTTTCTATTGAGTGGTGTGAATTCACCTGATATGTCAGAAACACGAAGAGCCTAGGGTGTGGATATGTGTGGTGAATGGATTTTATTTTAATGAATTATAATATAATTGCCCTGTCTTGACAATTAAAGTTGGGCATTAAATCTTAATTCATTAATTCCTTTGCATCCTTTTTTTTCTTTGGGGAGAGTGGAGGAAGTGCTAAAAATTCATTTAAGCTTATAAAGCTGGAAGACGTGTATGACAAATAGATTTAAAACGGATTACTAAGAGGTAGAACACAAAGGCAGAATTACATCAGTGTCAAATTCTGCCCTCAGTTATGTGCAGGCTCCTTGGTGAAGTTACAGTGAATTAAATTTAGCTTAGACTTGCATTACTTGGATGGAAAATGCATGCTTATTGGGTACTTCTGTTTTTCAATCATTCTGTTATAAACCTGGCTACTGGGTATTTGTATCACATGCATTTTCCTATCCATATAGACATCATATATTATGAGGATACTTGAGCCATTTGGGCCACACTAGCTTCTCCTTTCTAAACTTAGGTGAATTTCTCATCTTGGCTTGTGGATTTAGCCCATTTCTTTCCTGGCAGATGAAAATACAAAGGTTCAAAAGCAATGTTGATAATGTTCATTAAAATATCTAAAACCTCTGAGGGTTGAGGAAGCCGCCTTTTCATCTCTTGTCCTCCCTTAACATAACAGTCACAGCAGTGCCTCAGATCTTTTCATCAATTCTGCTAGAGGTGTACTTCTGAGTAGTGACCAGTACCCTGGTGGCCTTGTTGTCTCTCTCGTGTGTGTGGGCATATTTATTTTAGCAGAATCAGACTAAGTTGGGGATAATAACATGGTATCTGAGGTATCTGGCCTCATTCTGCAAATGCTTGTGAATTATAAGGCCATGGATTTGAAAGAAGTTTCAAAGTGAATAAAACACGTGAAGCAGAAGGATTATGCATGTGTCCCATTTTGTAGTTTGGCCGTTCAGTGCTGTTTTCTAGGAGATGACTTCATAGTGGAGACTGAAAAAATCTCAGTAGTGATGTGATGAGCATGTGATCAAATCTCTGACTTCCACAGTTGCCTAGCAAATATGTTGTAAAGAACGAATCTCCAGATCCAGAAGTAGTGATGAGCTCAGCATGATCCTGAAGTTTGACAGTCTTAGTTCTGTTCTTCTAAATGCTGTCTGCTGTTATGTGCTGCGTCCTTCTGCTGAAGCAATTTCACACCTCATCTGCTAGAGATGAAAATGGCAGAGAACAAACTATAAATCCAGCAAAATCTTAGTTTAGTAGATATATCATCCTATCAGAATCTTTTCACATAAATAATTAGTTCATCACTTCTTCAATCCACTAAACTTGGAAAGCTTTGGAAATCACATGGGGTGACCTTATCTCAAGAGACTCTCAAGGAGTTAGCTAATCCACCCCTTCCCCCGAGGCAGCATCAACTGTATCTGCATCATCCCTGACACTTACTCACCGTGTTCTTACGGACCTTCAGTGCAGGACACTCCGCAGTCTCCTCAGCAATGTATTCTGGTACCCTCCTCTGGTACTCTTAACCATGAGAAATTTGTAACCTGAATTTCCCTTTTTGCAGTTCAGACCTTTGAATTGAAAAATTTTGTGTTGTGTGCCATTGACGTGACAAACAATGGGGTGCCATCTTAAATTTAGTGGCCTTTTCTTTATATGAAGGCTTGTTGTTGCATTTCCCTTCAGTGCTGTCATCTTAACCACAGATCTGTTCGTTCTTCCTCACAGATCATTTGCTAGCCTTATTAGCCTCTCTCAAACTGATCAAAACGGGTCATTTCAAACTCATGACAGCAGATACCAAGAAACCGAGTGTTTAGGAACTAGAAGGTCATTTTCTGTGTATGATGGTACACCTGTGTATGTGCCTGTGAGTTTCTCTGTATGTGTGGAACAATCTATGTATACTTGGGCACAGAGGTGAATGTATTTGGTGCTGGTTTTACAAACAGTCAGGATCAGAGGAGCAGGAATGATAGGCAGTAGGATTTGAAGCAGCACTTTTACACTCTGTCCTTTCCAGTTAAGCTAGATAGTCTGAAGTTTTCCTGTCGCATCCTCCCCAGGTATAAAAGTGGTAACTCAGTTTCAATCATGAAGAGTTGCTGACATGTTTTCCAGGGACCACGTCGGATGCTTTATGGCTCCCAGTTCCGTATTGCTAGGACATCTGGCCATTGGAGCGTGTGGGTGTGTTAAGATCTCAATTATGCAGTCCAGTGATAAAACTTGAACGCGCCACTGAGACTGTAACAAATTTAGCATGTTTTCAGGGCAAATAAACTACATTTATAACATTTCTCTTCCCCACCTTTTTCACCCCATGTATTACTCAATGTGTTACGAGTCTAAAGAGGGTTGTGATCTGTTGCATCCCCTTGGACTTGTTGACTGTTGGCGTTATGGAGCTGGCAGAATTGCCAGAATCAAGAGTTTGCCATGCACCTGAGGTTCTTTAAGCACCTCTCCAAAGGTCTGTGATGCCAAACCTAAATCTTCTGACTGCAAGCATGGGCATGTACTGTTCATTTCTCATGCCTTTTCACTAGTTCCACCTTGTTTTGTGTGCTTTGACTGTGCAGAGAACTGAGATATGATTTCACATGTGCACCCTACTCCAGGCATGAAATCTGTGAAGGTTTTCCTAAACTGGACTAGTAATTACTCAAACACACAAAGAAGTCGAATGGAATGAACAGGCCAGTGGTACATTCTTATTGTTGTATATGACTGTTCATGTTTTATTTGACTGCTTTTAGACATTTGCGTTCATGTGCTTGTCCCAGTACATGCATTTGAGTGAAATACATTTGATCTTTCTTCAGTATAAACTGTTTTGCACATAAAATGAAAGAGAACTTGGGCATTTCTTTCCTGCACTTTGGATTTGTCCTAGGATTGTATCTTCCATAAATAACACAGGCCAGTGTTTGTATTCCTTGTGCTCTTCCAGTTTTCAGTTAGAAACAAATGGTGTTTCCACATTGTTTGAAATAATTTCATCCTCATTGCTTTCATCTGGTTAAATAATCCTTTAATCCATGCTCAGAACCAACAGATCTTTTATTTTTTAATGTTTTTACTAGTGGATGCCTGTATTATGCTATGGTAGTGCAGATAAGGTATGATTGATCAGTTTATCAAATGTCAGTTATTACTGGACCATTAATTCTTGTTACATAGATGATTAGAAGTACAGACTTTTACACCTAGGGCCAGTGATATTTTTTTATAGTGTGGATTTAGGAGATATTTATGCAAGCAGAAAATTGAATCAGCATCACCGTCAGAGCATTAAATTATGGCATTTTATTAGAGAATTCCTTTAGAATACAACAGTAGATCTAGATAGGGGGAAAAAAAAAAAAAGCAACATGAGGATGCTAAACCAGGAAGGGTTTAGGATCTTTAAATTACGTTGTGAACCTTAAAGTATTGTGCGTGCCCAAACTCATTCCTTTTTGCCTGCAGGATATCACTCCTGTGTGATTTATGTGTGTTCAGTGTGCACACCTCTCTCCCTGAATCACTAGATGTTAGTGAGGATTTAGCATATGTGCTTTGATTTGTGCAGTTTGAGATAGTATAGTCTCCTGGATCAAATTAAATAAAAGGAAGGAGGGCAAAAATTCTTTGCTATATGGAAGGCTGACTTTTTTTTTTTTTGCGTTACAAACAAGTGAATCATTGATATGACAAAGAATAACTCTGTTACTTAAACCTGACTCTGAGCAGCAATGCTGTGATTGAAATTTCTGTGCCAAGCTACTCTTGTGTGAAGAGTCCGATTCAGGTGCTGACTGGAAGAGTTAGTGCACTTCAGTAGAAGACAGGCTGTGCAGGTGATGCACACTTTCCTATACATCCCCTCCCTTCCATCGAATTTCCTCTGAATGGTTTGCACAAAGGTACAACCGCACACCAGTTAGACATTCTTGGCACTGAAAGCTGTCTATAAACTAGATGTCATAAAGTGAGCACAGTTTCCATTTTCCTGCCATAGAGGCATAAATGCACGATGCTTGATGGGAAAACCGGTCAAGTTTCCTCAATGGTTGTCTTAAGGGAAGCCTTCCATGTGCAAGGGGCAAGCAAATGGATGGATACGTTGTTCTATACGTTGCTCTGCTCTGGATACAGCTAGAGGCTGCCTGAGAATGTCCTCACTCCAGTAACAGCAACCTACGAGGATAAGTTGAATGGAAAGGTTGCTGGTAAAAGAGTAGTGGAACACTGGATCCAGTTAATATCTGCTTTCAGGTCCCCCAAAACTGTTAGTTTTGGGGAACAGGGTCACCAATACATAGCACAAATCCCTAAAGCATTGCGAACTCCTGTGTAGTTTATTTTTTATTCCTACTTCTTGAACGTTAGTAACTTTTTGTTGATTGTCTATCTGTTGTGTAGCAAATGATGTTTCCCGTACATGCAAATCACCTTAAACAAGTTAGGAACAAGCTGGGATCATGGTATAAAGTGTCTGAATTTTGTTTCTATTTGATTTGCTTCTGTGTTCTTCCTTTTTTCTTTTCTTGTATGCAAAACCTTTTTGTCTCACTCTGGGCATACTGGAAAGCTAGCAAAACTATAACTGAGGGACCTGCCTATTAGAGAGAAGTAAATATGCTTCATCCCTGGAGTGTCCATACAGTAGGAATCTTTCCTTTGTGATCAGCATCTTTCTGCCAGATTTGTAGCAGATCTGTTAGGGAAAGTACCGTTGCAGCTGCCTTCTACTTAAAACTTTTGATAGGTTTAGTTTATAAAAAAAGCAATTTGGAAGGTGATGGATTGTGTAGTATAAATTCCTTCATGCTAAGGAAACTCTGACTGCTAAAGCAGCTTTAATCTCACAGAGGAAAATTATAAAAGCAACTGCCAGAAGTAAACCCACATTAATTCAAATTGGAAAGTACACTTACATTTTCAGAGAGTGCAACTAAATTGTGCACCTTAGAAAATGGCCATGGAAAGTTATAGAAGATTATTTAAATCCCCATTCCTGGACTTTCTCGTAACAATACATAGACCATGACACTGGATGTTCTAATAGTTAATTCTAGCCTTCACGTAGCTGAATGATTCTGTTCCCTAACTCCATGAAAAGTTAGATTGAGCACCATGAGATAAAGTTTTGTTTTCCAGCTCTAATGGCAGCTTCTTGGGGACCTAGGATGAGATTATATAAACTGAGTTCTAGTTTCTTGTGCATGTAATTAGAATAATAAAATTTTCTTTTTCCCCTGTTCTCCTGTTTAGTTTAAATGTGTGTACATCTGACCTCCGTGAATTGTGTGCTCTAGAATTCTTTACTAAGGCTGCTCTCTTAGTTTTGGCAGAACCACGCACGGGGAAAAAACAAACAGCTGCAAAAATGGTACCCATCCCTCCTCTTCCCATGTAGTCCATCATCCTTCCAAGGTTCTGCCACCTTGACTGTCCCAAGTATCAAATCAGGATTCAAGATTCGGTGTTTAATAATCAGTGTTCGATATTGAGATAATCATGAACCTAACAGAAAGGAGAGAGCAAACTGCCCAGTGAGCAAAAAGAGGGCAGAAGCCTCTCCAGGTGACTGTGAAAGTGTAGTGATAAACCTGTTACCGTTAACAGCCTTACATTTTAACTCGGCCACATACCCATCCTGCCCTTTACTGATCGGTTCCCACAAGCTTTCATTGAGGATGAAAACCTCCTGTTTCCCCACATCCGCTTAGTGACTTCATTATTAATCGCTACTGATGGTCCTTCAGATCTTTCAGCTTTATGCCATTGGACTATCCCTTATGGCCAAGTGAATTTTTATAAAACTTTCGAGTCTGATCATGCAAATTCTATCCAATGTTTCATCCAAATGAAAAACTATTACATTTCTGCATACCCTTCAGCTACCAATTTCTGTAAATTGGTAAGAAAAAAGTGATGAAATCTTTTTGACATGTTGCTGTATGTAATCCTGTAGTTCACAGGCCCAATATGTTCTAAGGATGAAACATCAGCCCAACTGTAGTCAATAGGAGTTCTCTCATTTATCTTAGTGCAGGCAGACTTTCAACTCAGATGCTTGCTTTCTTTTTGAGTCTCTTTATTTCCAAATTAACTAAACTGATTATTGAGAAAAGGGGGTTTGTTTGGGATAAAAGATACGATGCAATGAAGCATCCTGGAGGGACAGTGCTCCGAATAGATATGTGTTTTCACTAGACCTGCAGCACTCTAGGGTATGTTCAGATCCCAGGTGTGATCTGTGGGAAGGAATTGCTGAGGAAAAGATATTTAAAGAGAAAAGAAAATGGAGAAAAAATTTTCAGCAAAAAGAAGATGAAATGAAGAAAGGAAAGAAAGCTGAATTATTTTGATAGGAGATAGTTATAGTAGGAGGACTGTGGAACAAAAAAGAATCCATTGTTAACAATGGTGCATACAATGGTCTCTTTACATCTTCTTCCTCTTGCACATTAGTTTTGTCTATATTAATTTCCATCCTCCATCTGTTTGATACAATTCTCTTCCTTTAGTTCCAGTTTTTATCCTGAATTTAGCAGTTGTGTGATTCTTCTGTAGAGTTTTGATATCATTGGAAATTCACAAAATCAACTATGGAACATTATGGTGAAGAGTAATTAGTGCGAACCACTTCAGAGACAAAAAGACCCTGTTGAATCTCAGAATAAAACTTCCTTAAACACATGGTGTTTTGGTTTTTGTTTTTGCCTTTTTTTTTTTTTTCAATTGGGTCAGGGTTTTGGCTTCATTTTTTCAGAATTTCTGTTGCTTATTCTGATGCCTTATCTTCTGGCTTCTGTGAACTTTACTGTTGTCTCTGCCTTTTATGTCTTTTCTTCCATTCTACAACTTTTTGCTCTCTCCATCCCAACTATTATTACCTGTTTTCTTACTGCTTCGATTTGGGTCCCTCTAACTCATGTGGAAGTGCTGGTATGTTCCACGTCAGCAGAGCTGATTGCTCCCATTAATGTTTTGTCAGTATCTTTTTGTAGGAGCAAGTATGTGATCAGGCAGATAAGATTAGCCCCCACGTTGTGGGCATAACAGTTGGTGTTTTCCTTAACATTTAAAGTCATTAGAAAAAAAGGGAAAGATCAGACTAGGGAGCAGCAAGATGCTTCCATGACTGTAGGGCAATGGGGAATCATGAATGAAAGGCTTGCTGTCAAACATTGCATGTCTATACGGAGTCAAAAAATAGTACTAGTAAGAATATTTAGTTTTTAAAAAAAAAGAGCTAAAAGTTTGCCCTTTTACTCCTAGAGGTCAGAGCTGCACATTCCAGGGCCAAAAAGGTAAGGTTTGTCCTGCAGGAGTTAGGAAGACAAAGTGAGTTTGTTTAAATATGAGCTCACACAGTTATGCTCAACTAGGTAACTAGAAAAGCAATTAAGGATGAACCATCAGCGAGGAGACCTGCCAGAATGAAAATGAAACTGAAGATTACTGTTGTTTACCTTCAGCTTCTCTGAACTGAAATTACTTTTTGTTGCTTCGGTATTCAAACACAAAGACAAGAGCAGTTTAATCTATTTTATGTCTTTTCAGAACCTCCTGATGGGAATGATCATTTTTCCAATCTGGCTTATTTACTCATAGAGAAACAGAAAAGTGGCCAAAAGAATATGTTCCTTCAGTTGCAAAATGTAGCATCTACAGTTTCTCTCAAGGTTTTCTTTCTTCTTCTACACCATAATTGTCATGCCAAACTTCATTTAAAATGAAGAATATGTATCTTTATTAGGTTGTCGCTGGATTTGACAGTGTGCCATTTTCTGTGGATGGATGTAGTGACATTTGCCATATTCTCATTAATTCATCGTATTAGGATGTGTTAGTGTTTTTACTTTAATGTACCCCTGCAGTGGGATTATAACCAATTTCAACAAAGCCAGATAATTAGAGAAGTGAGATAGTGCTAGAGCAGTCACAGAAAAATTATTTCTAATATGACTATCGTACACTGATTGCATGTAAATAAACATAAATATCTGTCATGCATTCCCCAGAGCCTCTATGTCTCACATTTAGAGTTAAAATACCTAAAGATGGCCAGGAAAATGAGGGCGAGGATGTGTCATCAACATACTCAAACTGGATAGAATCTTACTCCTCAAGGATAGTCAGCACATTCCTCATTGTGCTTTTATATTATTCTTAAGTATTCGGGCTCCCAGAAATTCATTATTTCTTTCAAATTACAAAAACTTCTACAACATGAAACCAGCTCACCAGAAACAAAGCCTTTACCTTGGTTCCCTGCTTTTCATATTCTTTCCAAGTGAGCTGGGGGATGGTCTTTCCCACTGCTTTCCCAAAGAGAGCGATTTGGTAGAATTCAGTAGCAGAGCCTGTGATCCTCCAGGGCCAGGAAGTCAGCAAGGAATGCCTTCACCTTCTCTTCCCATCCTTCTGCTGGACCTAACCCCAACAGAGGTCTCCTAGCTCTAACAATTGTTTGCCCAGGCTAATCATAAACTTCTGAAGAAGGTAGTCTGAATCCTCGCAAAGATTCTCCCAATAATTGACCGAAACCCCTGTGCTGTAATTTGTCTGTTGTTCTTTGTTCTGTCCTCATAGATATGGAGAACAATCTTCAAGGATAACTGCTTGCTTTATGACAAGCATTTGCTCATTTCAGGACATATCATGGCTCCCTTGCCGAGTCTTTCCTTTCTCAACTAGTTCAATCTATTTCCTTTTTTTCATTTCCTCACAAGTCATATTCAAAATTTTATCAATTTTATTGTTCCCCCCTGAACCCTTATCCTCCTCTCATCCTCTTATCCTGTATATCTTGTTTATACTTTTACCCAGACAGCACCATATTCCAACTGAGGGCATCAACAGTGCTTAATAGAGCAGAATAATTATCTATCATGTTTTGGTCAAGACTTTCCTGCTAATACACTCCAGTAAAAAGAGTTTACTTTTTTGCAACAGCTTGACAGTTTTGATTCCTATGCAGCCTGCAGTCTGCTGACACTCTGGGATCCTGCTTTGTATTATTTCTACCTAGTCAATCCCCATTTTGTGTTTATTCCTTTGATTTCTGTTTTGTAATGATTCTGCTTTCTATTTGTGTATACTGAATGTTGCCTTATTCATTCCTAGCAATTCCCGAGATCATTTTTCACTGTAACCTCCAGAGCATGACAGCTCCTTTCCTCATTTCTGTGCTTTATAAGCTTGCTTCCCATTATCCAAACAGTTGATCTATGTTTTTTAATCTCCAAATACCTCCTCATTTAACTGAATCATGCCAATTAGCAAAAAGTCCCTCATGTGAAGACAGACTAATGTAAAAAAAAAAAATTTAAATGAAACTCCTCAGATCCCTGTGTTCATTTCAGCATATTTTATGCTGGCTGGGTAGTTTAGCTTGGTGTTTAGGGGGTGGGGAGGGATGTTGTCTGTTTAGCAACAACAGTTACTCTGAGTTATCCTGATATTATCTACATTCTGCGAGGACTGAGCCTCCGAAGGCTCTGAGCCTGCCCAGCAGTCCACAGGAAAGGAACAGATGTACCAGCTTCACAGGTCCATGGGAGCAGGATGCGGATCCAGGGCGATGTTTGTTCTGTTTGGCAAGGTGATTATCAGACTGCTTAAACCCCAGGAGCCTGGTTCTCCTGCTGATAGTGCTGGAAACTAAATCGAGGCCATTAGGAGCAAAGTGCTAGTTCCTATGTACCGGCAAAGTGACCAGAAGTCTAGGTGGTTTTGTCAGGTTGGGGTTTTTTTCCTGATCAGAAACTGAGCTGTTGAAAACTTCTTAACAAGAAGCGCAATATTTCGTGTGAGGAAGACCAACTATCTGAGGCTGATAACTGCAATAGGCATAGAACAAGAATGCAAGGCACACATCTCTGTACATAAAATCTGAGAGTGTGTCCTCTATGCACTGCCCCTGTGTCTGGGCTGCCTGTGGGAGAGCTGCTGTGGCTGGAGCTATGGACAAACAGTATGTGGTCATTGGAGTCAGTACCAGCCTGTGGTTCCAACTGCAATTGCACCTCTGGATCCTGCAGTTTCTGTACCAGCAGGGACCAGAATATTCTTTGTGGCCAAGCCTTCCAGCTTCAGGGCTCCTCCATGTCAGCAGACTTCCAAATCAGAATAGTATGGCGAATAAAATCAAATGCAAATATCCTGAAGGGAATCACATTTACAGTAATATTTGATGCTTTTCTTTGCATTGCCCAGTTTTCTTTTTGCTGGTTCAGCACCTGGGGAAATCCCATCAATGCTCCTCACATAGGCACGTTAGCGTGTGGTCTCTGCTCTGAAATCTGAGTACTGGTTATGTAAAATGCACTTGGATACCCATGCGGTGTCACTTTAGCTTTTAACAATAGCAAGGCATCGATGGTATGTGTGGTAAACAGTTTAATTTGGTCAATAGTTTAATTTGGTCTGCAACTTAATGACATTTTAAAGTATGCGCTGGCATTTTTGCTAGGCTGCCTGCCATCATTTTTGCCTTGACACGGCAAATAAAGGCTTACTAACTCAAGAAGGAATTAGCATGAAACATGTCCATCAATCTCCATAAAGAAGCATTATGTAGTAGAATTTTATTAACTCTGAAGTAAAGGCGGTATAATTGAACAGAAATGTGTGCAGCAACTGATAGGGTTGTCTTGAGAAATCCTCAGCATTGCTAGTTTTCATTCTTTTTGAGCACAATTTTAATTCTAGCTTGCATTTTTTTTATCACTCCTCAGCCTGTGGACAATACTAAATATATTATTTTGAGAAGCTTTGCAGAATAACGGGTCTTTCTTACCCATCAAAAGTGACTGACTGACCTGAAATCAGATAAAGTGCACACAGGAAGGTACATTCTATCACCAATATGCTGCAAAGTCACTTCTCGTTCAGCTGGCTGTTATTAGCCCTATCTAGCAAAATAGTTCACAGCATCCTATATTGATAGCAGAAGATAAATGTTACAGTAGATGCACTTTAAAAGTTCATTCCAATTTTAGAAGCATTACTAGTAGCTGAAATATCCAACATTTTAGGTACGAAGAGTATCACTGGAATTGATATTACCTCTGCAAAAGATTCTGAGAATCTGTTATAAATTGGCCTGGCTATTATGAACACATTCTGTTTTATAGCATTATATACTGCACAGCATGTACACTTTGGCAAAAAATGGACATAAATTAACCTTGTAAATGGTTCCATATCTTGTATTAAATGAACTGCTGTGAGTCTAATCAGAAAAGCATGGAAATAAAAGAGATTCCCATTGATTTCAGTGGTCTTGGGTGCACATCCTATATATGTGCGATCATAAAAGTCATATTGTGACACATTCAAGTTCTAAAAAAATTAACATACCTTCCCTCAGTTGCTTAACATTTAAAGCTATATGTTTTCTTTTTAGTTAGATTCAGGAATGAGGTTATGGATATGGCATTAAAAGAAGTAGTTCTTAGACATGTAGTTCTAATTTTCCATGACAATTCCCCACATTCATCTACATAAGCTGTGTTCTTTCTCTCCTTTCTTTAGTTAAAAGTTATTCTTTTAGTTTCAGTAAGCACTTTTTCTATAATCTGGAAATACTATGAATTTTTCTTGAAGTAAATCACTCCTGGGGTAAGGTATGGATGTGAATTACAAAAAACCACATTCTTTGTGAACTCAAATACCTTTTAATCACCCCAAGTATAACTTCTAGAAGTCTCTGTCACCTCAAATATCATATAATTCATGCACTGCTTTGCTGAAAGAAAGTATGGCTTACTTTCTACATTTCTGGGTCTTACAAGTATAGCTGTGATTATTTTGATGTTTTGGAGGGGGAGGGGGTTGGTTGGGGTTTTTTTTTCTGTATAGTAGAAACTTGGGAATTAGGGTTTTTTTTTCTAGTGATACAGTTGTGGGCAGGCAGACTAGTTCAGTTGCACGTGTTAGATACGTTGTCAAGATACAGATCACCAAGTGATAGATATGTAAATATATAAGTCTAAATAGGTCTGTGCAAGAAAAATTCACATTTCCAAAGGTATTTCCTGGTGTCCTACAGCAACCAAAGCTTCAGAAACGGGCTGTAAGAAGATAAGCTTTCAATTCTTTAGTGTCAGATCATTTTCTTGCTGTATAAAAGGGCAGCCAGAATGTAGGAAAATTCAAAGCTTGCAATTTTTTTACTGCTCTTAAAATTTCAGGTAAAATAAATAAATAGGCACTCAGGGAAACAGTATTTGCATTTCTTCTAACTTGGGGCCCAATTATCAAATTCAAATACTTCACTGTGTATTTTGCTGTGTATTTACTTTACTCAGGACAAAACAGGAGAAAAATTTCTTGGGTAAGCCTTCAGAAAAAAACAGCAATGGAGGTGTGATAATATGTTGGGTTTAGATGTATCTACTAAGCCTGTAAAATATATTCTTTTTCGTTTTGCCTTTGTATCTTGTGCTAAAAATACTGGAAATTCATCACTGGAATCAGTGTAAAACATTCATGACGCTTGTTCCTCAAATGCACAAGTGCATTTTGCATTTTAGATTGTGCAGGAACACCTCAAACTGCTGAGCTGTGTGATTCTTCACTTGTAACGATTTTGTAGAGGGTGTCATGTCCCTGAACTTCCTGGAGGGGGATGAGATTGGAAGAACAACAACAAAAAAAATTTGCTTTTTCAGTGTGAATTAGTTCTTCAGTTTGTTGGAAATTCCAGAACTGACGTACATTCAAGGCTTGAAAGTAATACATATGAATCAGGTACTTGGTACTGTTGAAAATGAGGGTCTTGGAGCTTGCTTGTTAAGGAATTCAGTAGAATTGTCTTGAGTTTCTTCTCTTCCCACTTCATCTGTTCCCTCTGCAGTGTGTTACCTGTCCCATGGCTCGGCCAATGGAGCTGACAGCGACTTTTTTTTGGTAGCGTTTCTGTAGGCTGAGGTGTCAGAACAGCAGTTCTTGCGTAGTCCATGTGCGGTTCACTTGTACCTTTCCACTAAGCTAGGAAAGCTCTGCCAGAAGAAACTTCCTTTCTGCTTCATTTCAGGACTCCAGATAGGGGATGAGCTGGGATAAAAATTGGTGATTGGTAGGTGATGTGATCTCTTCAAATTCAATTGCAGTCCATTTAAATGATTAAATAGCATCAGCAACAGGGATAACAATGGCTGTATAGTTGCCTTGGGTATAGAAGTTCACTCTTCATTTGAAATTACCTACTTCTGAATATGTCAGAAATGTTTCCCTGATTTGCAGAATGCAGAGATACTAATTTGTCATTTGAAGATCTGACAAGCATAGTGTTTAGGGCTGGAAAGAAAACAGCTCCCAATTTACTGTGGCAATAATGGATGGATTGTATTCCCATAGCAGGAAAATGGTCTGTTGCCACTGATTAAGTATGGAATTTTTTCTTGGGCTTATCCTGGAGAAGAGCTGCTGATGTTCTACCGAAATTTGCTGCAAGACAGGCACATCATTATTTTACAATTCTTCAAAAGTCCAAACCTTTCTGCTGAAACAAGAGTTTTGCTTTCTTTGTTACTTATTCCATAGACATTAACAACTCTCTTCATTAAAACTGTACGATACAGTGAAAAGAATTTTTTATTATTCATAAATAATGGCTATTGGCCTGGAGAGCAGCCAGTGAAATGAGTGATATAATGGGGCCCTTGATTTTTAAAATTTTTATTTCTATTTCAGCTCTGGCAGCAGCCTTTTACTGAATGAAATCTGTAGTGCTCATAATACATTTTGCATGAGGGAAGATTGGCTCCAAACCTACAATAAAACCATTGCTTAAGTGACAAAGTTAATCAAGCTCCTGATCATTTGGATCTCCTCAGATTTGATTAAATTAATGAAAAATAGAGAAAACATAAATACAGTCAATGTTGAGAGGGAAAAGAAGCATTACGGATAACTTCAAGTTGTTTGTAAATAGATAAGGAATGACCTAAGATGACTGCATCAGCAAGTTATCAGAATAGGAGTAAGATATAAGCCATTTGAATCTGTTCAGCATTTTAGTAATCTTCTGTGTCGATGGAACTGTTTGTTCAGGTGCATGAAGGATTAAAAAGTGCACACCGAATATTTCAGCAGGGAGGCAGTAAAATTGTGAAGTCATGATAATAACTTCAGAAAAAAAGGGTTATAGGAGTTTTCTGGGGTCTGCATTTTGGCTGCTATCAGTCCAAAACTGTTTCAGGGAGCAAAGCTGTGTTCTAGTGGTTGTTTTTTGGCACTGGAAAAAAAGTTGTGGAAGCTTGAGCAACGTTAAGGTAGTTCTTAATAAGTTGTAAAATCCTGAATGGACAGAGGTAGAAAATGTCGTCACAGGAAAAGATGCAGTGTTTTGCAAACCTGAAAATTGGTTAATTCCATTTTCCTCAGTTGCAGTTAGTGAATATAAAATAGCTTGGGCACTTGGATGGATAGAAGGGAAATTATTTTGTTTAACTGATATGACCTTCACTATCAGCCAATAGTCTACAGTGTAAACATCACAGCATGGTTTAGGACCACTCCATAAATTGCCATTGCATGAGGTAGGGGCTTTGTTCTGATATCCCTCAGCATACTTGTGCATTGTAACTCTGTAAATCAGCAAAGGATTTGAGAATGACCAAATTACTCGATCTGTCATAGAGGTCACAGTACAAGATGAAAGTTATAGCTGTATCTACCGGAACTAGAACCGAGTGTGTACTCTCCCCAGGAGCAAAATTGTGCCCCACAGTGCTTAGAGAATCCCAAGGTCAGCTGTTTGGGCAGGTGAAAGACAAGCTGTTGCAAATGCTGTTCAGATTTTCCATTACCTTGCTCATTAGTGATGTGTAGGTGCATATATGACCCTACTCGTTTTCAAGAGAGGTCAGAATGTTTTCCCCAGAAGTTCACCCAAATTAAGGATACATTGTATTAGTTTTGGATTGTATGAAAAGCAACAAAATTTTTCTCCTATTACTTCCTAAATAATTTTTTTTTGTGCAAGTCGGTGGTTCAGCACAGCAGCTGTCCTCAGGTAGTGCAGAAGTACCCTTCCTTCAACTTTTTTAGGCTCATGTACTGGATAGTTCTGAAAACCTGTAATTTCTTCTGTTTTTCTTGTAAACTGTTCTTTAAAAGCTATTGCTGGCAAATCCTCAAACTGTTCTTTCAAGTCTTATACAAAGTAATAAATGTCTTTGATATGTAATAAAAGGATTCAACATATGCATATACAATCATATTAGCTAAGCTGAGAAGGATGGTGCTTTCACTCTTTGTGCCTCATCAGTGGAGCCCCGAGAGCATAAACCTCTTCATGAGGGGAAATTGTTACTCAAGAGCTTGATTTTGACAGATGCTGTGATCAGTAGTCTTGAGTGATGACCACTCTCTCTGAAATCAACAGGAATATCAATAGGAAGAGATGCAGTATTCTACAGGGGCTGCTTTTTGCTCTCCTAAATCAAGCTTGACTTAGGATGATGGAAATCTTACTGTTTCTGGGTACCTCTTTCTATCATTGTGGTGGAGATAAACCAACAAACAATGGGGCTTATTTCCACTTCCTGGGAAATGGCTGTTCTCTGTATATGTGCAAAATGGATATAGGAGATTTGGCTTTGTTAGGAACAGCATTTTTATATCGACTTTGACTCTCCATAACTTTGCATGTTTTTAGAGAAAGACTCCTTACTGGTTCATACCCAGTTTTCACAGTATACAAAATTTGTTTACTGCTGTTCTTTGGCTGAAGGCAGCATTTGTTGAGAGGTCAATTGATTAGAATCATACAGCTACTTTATTCAAGTAGTGCTATCTTTACCATCACGAGCCTGCTATTGAAAAGGAAACGTATTTTTAAATGTAGCTTTCAAACTAATTGTACACCTGTGTCACCATCTGGACCCATGGTATCAGCCCCAGCCTCCCCATTCAGCTATCAGTGAGATTCTGGAGACATCTTCCGTTCCAACATCATACATCACTGAAACTGCTCTTACAGCTTCTGGTTAATATTCATGAAACACGCTTTGCCGATTTGTGTTGCAAAAAATCTTAATACCTACCACTGTGTACATCATTTGGAATGAATGATTTTCCAGCTTGAACATTACTAGCCTTGTTCCTATTAAAAAAAAAAACCTATATTTTCTGTAAGCAGCTTGTTGGACAAATTGTTTAGATGATGAAAGTTTTTCCTGTAGGCATGTTTGTCGCTTATCTTAAATTTTTAAGGAATTTGTAATGTAAAGCAGTAGAAAGCTTTGCATCAAACAGACTCAACTCTTTGAGTTTAAGTCTAATGACTGCCCCAGGAATAGAGAGCAGGTTGTGGGAATTACATTCCAGTCAATGCATGACCCAAGCTGAAAGATCTGCCTATAGAACCTTGTTAAAGGAGGGACGTGGAATACTGTGCCAAATTTTCAAATGTGATCTGCCACTTGATAGTTTTGAAACCCATGATACTCACGCTCATAAAGACAGATTTAGTGATGTCATCTCTAGGAAGTATCATGTTTAGAAGATATCATCTCTAATGATATCATCTCTAGAATTGCTCTGGGACACAACTCTATTTTAAATCTGAGATAAAATAAATTGTTATGATGATTCTCATATATACTGCATATGGATCTTAACGTATATGAACCTTTAAAACTCTGCCTCCTGACTTCCAGGGTCCTCAAGATGAATTTTGGAAATGAGCAATCATACTTCTGAAAATGTTCCCATAGTCCAGAGTTATTAAAATAATTATGATTAGTCAGGTTTGACTCCTTTATTTTGTCACGGCTAAGACATTGTCACTGCAAACTTCTTTTTTCGATTAATGAATCCATTTGAAGAAAATTGCACAGTGTTTAAAGGGGGAAAGACAAAAGATCGTGGACAATTAACATGAAACATTTGCAGCCAGACTCTAACAACCAGCCCTCAGATGTAGCTGATATTGGAGGCAGGATTATGGGTGGGGTCTTGCAGGTCAAATCTTGAGCGAAGTGAAGTCCCTGGCCAGCAGTCAGAACCCTGGCGGTGATTGTGTGTGTGAACTTGAGAACCCCGTGTACACGTAGGCAGCCAGGAGCCTAAGGAGCAAGCAGGAGCAAAGGGGAAGAAGAAAACCGTCCTAAAGCTTGTTCGTGTAAACCAACAAAAAATTTAACTTTGGGGTTAGCTGCAACTTTTTCCTCTTTTTAACTGGATTGTTCCACCACTGGTAAAACACTGAACATCTATTTTGGTAAAATCTGAAACATTGTCTGCACTTCCAATGATCTGCTTAGCTTATGTCCATGCACTTTATCAGCAACACCTGGTAGTGCTTGTTACAAATTGTACCAAATCCAATCCGAACCCAATGCAAATAATACTTTAGCCCATCTAGAATATTTCTGAATTCTGGACTGGGAGTGCGTTGCTCTGATTCTCTCTGGAAGCTTCCATATACCTTTGTAATAATTTCCATATTTCTAGCATTGATCTGCAGTTAATGCAGTCAACTTGCCTGACAGCCTTTATGTCCTGAAATCAAGATTTTCTGTGTTATAATCAGAGAGATGAGCAATCAGCAAATCCAGTGGAATCTGACAGTCAGTCTCAGTTTAGGCTGCAGTGTTTTTAAGAGACAAATGTATAAATATGCATTAGTAGCTTCCAAAGATTTTTGGAAGACTTTGTTAGCTACTTCTCTTTCCTGGATATACTTTGGAAGTGAATTAACGCTTTTCTGTAACTATATGGTTTTGGTCTAACAAATTAGTGACAAGCAAAATAAAAATGGGTTAGGTTAAAATTGCTGTGCCAGATCATTTGTAATTGGCTGCTTTTGTGACAGTGACAGATGAAGTGTGTGGACTTCTTTGGCTATGGTATATGTTCTGTCAGTATGTGCAAACCCCACATTCAGAGAAACATTCATTCAAAGCGTTACAGGAGAGCTGCAAGGAGTAAATAGTTAATTAACAGATGAAGAACCAGCAGATGGTGGTTAAAAACATGGCATAATATCTGGGATCTGTGAACCACGGGAAACTTGCTGGAGGTAGGAAAAGAGTTTCCTCTAGCAGCAATTTACTTTCAACAGGGAGAATTATGTTAGGTAGTAATCAATAGGGAGTATGATAACATGCCTGTGAAAGTTGGGAAGAAAAATTCTCTATGGAGAGAAAAGACAAAGCCTAAATGTTGTGTGGTTTTGATCTTTCTTTCTTCTCATGCTGAGGAGGGAACATAAGGTTAAAAGTGAGTTTACTCCTACAGGTACATACAGGCGAACAAACCAGAAAGATAAAACAGTATTAATGGAAAAATACCAAACTCCAGTCTTTGAGCAGATGGACGTGCAATGGGGTATGTTTACTGTTGAATATTCTTCACATCACAGCAGGTGCTGTATGAAAAGGCAAACAAAACAGAAGTACTATTACACAGACCACCTGCAATTACTTAGCAGCAAAGAAACAAATCCAGACAAAGCTCTAGGAGCACTCCAGGAATATTTGAAAACCACAGAAATGTCACAAGAAAGATACTCAACCTGTGCAATCAAGGACCTGAATAAACACTGAAGGACTATTTAGCTAAGCTGTACCAAATGATTGGCTCATGCAATTAAAAGACGAGTTCGTTCCTGATAGATTAGTAATAGGAACAAAGGAGGTCAAATAAGCATTCAGAGAGTCTAGTCTAAGTGTACGAAGATCTTTAAACATGTAAAAAACTCTAGTGAGCAGGCTCATGCTGAACACAGAGAATAAAAGGAGCAGGCCGTATTGTTTAAACTGTATTTTTAATTATTTATAGTTTAAATTATATTTTTATTGTGTCAGGGTGCTGGGCCATATCGTTTAAACTATATTTTTACCTTGAAAGGTTGGACTAGATGGTCCTTGAGGTCCCTTCCAACCTGGTGTTCTATGATTCGATGATCCAGACAGAGATAATTCATTAAGTTAAGGAATTCATGAAATGGACAGAAGAATTAAAACAAAACTAATACAAAAATAGATATGTGTACTTAGTAGATAAAATGACAATGGAAAATAACCAGTGTAGGGACTGTTGCTGTAATGGCAGCAAAAGAAATCAAACTTGCAGATGGGAAGATGCATGTTAGCAATTTAGTTTACCACATACTGGACATCAGCCAACAGATACAGATGCTGGAGGGTGTCATTTGGAATCAGTCTAGCAGGTGGACAAACGTCAATGCCGCAAGCAAAAGATACTAATAGGATGCAAGGATCTCTGTAGAACTGATATAATATTGTATAGATGTGGAAAGACAGTGGATTCCAAATGCTTTTACTGAGGGTTTAAGCATGTAGTGGCCAGGCACATGAGAGGAGACCAAATGAGATTTTGTTAAGACCTGATTAGAAAAACCTATAAGGAACAAAGAAATCTCTTGGCATGCAATTACTGAATGTGTAAGAATTCCAGTGATGGCCTCAGTTGCTATCCAGTGACAGCACTTTCTGTCAAGATATACTTCTAGGGGGTATCTCTGCCTTCAGCATCACTGCAAGCAGCAGTAGTCACGGAGGCAATAAGCAGAAAGGAGAAGCAGTGCACAAAAGCTGGAAGCCAGTACAGTCAGCAAGGTCAGAGTCTCCCACAAACTCCAACCTAGAAATCCTGTCAAGATCAAAATATTGCCACTGGACAAATCACTTACTTGGAGGCAAGCTACATGAGCAAATAAATCCTTTTTCATATAACCTGTCAACCAGTGGGTGCGTTTGTCATAAAACTGTTAATACATTCAGTGACTACAAACAGAAACCAAAATTACAGAATCATAGAACGGTTTGGGTTTGAAGCACCTTAAAGTTCACTTAGTTCCAACTCCCTGCCATGGGCAGGGACACCTTCCACTAGACCAGGTTGCTCCAAGCCCCATCCAGCCTGGCCTTGAACACTGCCAGGGAGGGGGCAGCCACAGCTGCTCTGGGCAGCCTGTGCCACTGTCTCACCACCTTGACAGTGAATAATTTCTTCCTTACATCTAATCTAAATCTCCCCCCTTTCAGTTTAAAGCCATTACCCCTCATCCTGTCACTACATGCCCTTGGTAAAGAATCCATCCCCATCTTTCCTGTAGGCTCCCTTTAGGTACTGCAAGGCTGCTATAAGGTCTCCCCAGAGCCTTCTCTTCTCCAGGCTGAACAACAACAAGTCTCTCAGCCTGTCCTCATTTGTGAGGTACTCCTGTCCTCTGATCATCTTCGTGGCTTCCTCTGGACTCACTCCAACAGGTCCATGTCCTCCTTATGCTGGGGGGCACAGGGCTGAATGCAGTACTCCAGATGGGGTCTCACCAGAGCAGAGGAGAGGGGGAGAATCACCTCCCTCAACCTGCTGGTTATCTACTGAAGCAGGCACTCTAGTGAGATTTAGGACACAAAAGGAATCCGTGGTAAAGATACCAGACTTTTCGAAAGCCAACACCAAAGTGCTGACTATAACACATTCTTTTCTCATCAGAAGGAAGATTTTCCCAGATTATTGGATTAAATTGCTCTCAGGTTACACACAAGGCTTTGTGTAATGTGAAGGCTTGAAAGTAGGACCCAAAAAACCCAGTAGAAAAAGACTTTGGTCTGAAATAAGAGTGACAAACTTAATCATATAAGGACCTTTATCATAATCAGTACGTTTTAACATGTTTTATGGCAGTAACATTTTAAGGGAGTATAATAAAATGCTGAATAAGCCAGTTATGATATCCATGCTTAGTATGGCTTTTTTAGATAAAGTGACAGAAGGTGTTTTGTGATAGAGAACTTCCCAGTAGCTTATATAATATGTTAATAGCCTTATGCAGCAGGTTATATGTAGGAATATGGAGAATGCTAACTGCAGGAAGGTGTTTGTTGGGCACAGAATAGGAAGAGGACAGAACTGTGTGTCTTTTTATATGTGAGCACGGTCAAAATATCTAGCTTCAAAGAATTTTAACAGCTCCAACAGGTCCTTGGACTTATTTGTTATAGGCATTAGAGGCTCTACTAGCACAAATTAATGTGTAAAATATTTCTGGTTAATCAATTTGTATCTTGTCCCTCTCTAGGGAAAAAAGGAAAATGAAAGCTTTCTCCTTGCCCTACTGCGTATCTGTATAAACTGGGTTTTCCGTAAATATGTCATGAAGGGGGAAGAATGAAACATGAGAATTGTGTCGCTATCGGTAGTAATACATTTAGTCTGATGATACTACAGATACTAGTTCTAAAATGAAAAATATGTATCAAATCAATTTTCCCATGGAAATTTTGCAGGCAAATTACAGGGAGGAACAGATGAAAGTCAAACATTTCAGTAACAAGAAATCAGAAATCATAATATGTAAGCACTAAATCAACTGTATAACATTTAGGTTTGCATTCTGCAATTAGTGGTTTTGTATTTTTAGTCCTTTTAGAATGTTTTTTTCTATCCTGATCTACCTGCCAGACTTATTTCTGTAATACAGAGTCTTTCAGCTAGGTAGTCCACAAAGCCCCTCAGGACTTTATGGGCTACTTTAAAGGAGCCTGGAAGAGGGAACCACAGATAGTAAACTTGCTGCCGAAAGAGTTAAATTTGCTTTCCTCCCCAGCTGAACTTTCTTACTGGTCTGCAAATCAAGACAGTTGAAAATCAGTGGCGTTACGGTTTTGGTGTCCTCTAACAGCAAAGGCAAACTGACAAATACACCAATTAGTGGAAATTCAAGTTCTATTTATATTTTGTCACTTCCATGATTATGCTGATCTCTCAAAATATTTATTTTTGCATCACCTTTAATGACTTCAACATCTACTTCTTCAAAGGCATTTTATATAAAGTAATACACATTTAGTCAGGTTTAGTCAAACCCAGCATTTTGTAATTTTTTTCACCAGGTAGGAATAAAGAGTCTCTTGATATTTGGCTGAACAAATTGTTATGAAAATAGTTCTATATCCCCTGCCTGTGGTAACGTTCTTCATTTGCTACTTCTGATAAGTAAATTTAGAATGCCTCTACCAGTTTGAGTAAGTCCAAAAGAGTAAATGTTTTCTTACATTTCAAAGTACTCTGACTCAGCTTACACTGCTTAGAATTTTTTCCCCAAATCTTTGAGGTTTTTCGTAGCATTGACTTAAAAAAAGGAAACACACAACAAATCTAGATTTAAAAAAAAAAAAAAAAGGTAGTATTACTGAAGCATGTTTTCGTTTTTAATATACTCTGATAACAATGACTTTTCTGTCATACTCTGCTAGCGTTAAGATGTCAGTGAAACAATTTGGGGGCCATATCTGTCAGTGATAAAGTCCATTGACCTGGCAACACAAACAAAGACATTTTGATATAATGAACATTTGTGTTCTTGCTCTCTTTTTAAAAACTAGGTTCTTTCAGTCTTTTTTCTTTCTTCTAGACCTAAAAAACCATAAATACTGAGGTCAGTGGTTCAACTGTTGGTTGTGTGAATGTTATATAAATTACTGTGAAATACACAACTCGTTTCTGGCAGACTGCATTCTTGGGTTTTGCTGTCATGATAAAAATGTGTTTGAAAAATTTGGGAAGTTTGCTTTAATCTGTGTTTGACCTTTGGTTCTGTTGTGGCACTGCTTTGCGCAGTGTTTGGCTAGCTGCTGCAGGTTTTCTGGGAGCAGAAGAGAGGGAAAGTTGAGAGTCGAGATGACTATTCATTACCTTCTCCCCCTAGCAACAATGGCGATAGCTAGTTAACCCACTGTATTCAACTCAGGCTGTGCTCCTCCTCTCGTCTTTGTGGTATACAATATGTCTGCTTCTTTCCATCATCATACAAAGCTGTTCATGTTACTATTGACCATCTTTGCAGAGAGACTGAGGAATAAGCACGTGCTCACCAGAATATCCTTACACTTCACTAAATGCATGTCCCGTATAGAAAGCAGACATCAGCGTGTTGCAAAAGAGCAATTTTTGGCTAGCAGTAAGGTTTGTTGTAAAAAGCTTTGGAAAAATTCTCAGTGGATTATTTTTCTTATACAGCAATATACTCTTGGGATCTAGCTAGTTCTGCAATTACTTTACACCTCTTCCTCCTGGAAAAAAAAAAATGGATTAGTGTAATATAGCTATGGTAAGACAAGTTGATTTCATTCTTATGCTGTTTAAGTGATTGGAAGTGTCAGATTTTTCTGACTTTAATCCTTTTTGATTAATTTCCCTATTTTATCCTTAAAGTAATAACTTTCTCTCCTATAAAACTGCTTCACAATAACCTAGAATATTTAGGGGCACTTTTCTCCTCTCAGTTATAAAACTGTAAATCCACAGTAATGCTACAGAGGTTCAAGGCTTTGCTTTCAATTTACACTAGAATAGCTGAGAACAAGAAGGAGTTCTGGCTCTTACACTGAAAGTAAAAGAAAAATAAAAAAGGTGTCCCTGAAATTTTATATAATAGTAAAACTACAATCCCAAGGTAGCAGCAAATTATGCTGCCAGCTCTGCAAGTTTAGCCACGGGTAGGAGTATGTGACTAGACCTCTCAGTGTAAGGGTCAAGCTTAGAAGACATTTCTCTCCAGATTGTAAGCATCTTATTGAAGGAATTAGTGTTTTTCCTTTTTCCTTCAGGCTGATTCTTGTGAACTCAAAATTTTTGTATTAAGTACGTTTATTGCTATGCCAAAGTGATTGCATGATACACTAGTTCTGCACAGAGGGATGTAAAAGGCAAATGCACTGCTTTTATAATAGATGTCTTTTTTGTGTTGTTGTAAGTCTGAAACTTTGAAAGGCGGCATGTATGTTGAAATGACTGCCCAGCTTCCCCACAGGGGAATAGTCTTCTCCCAGGATTCTGGTATAGATGACAGAAGATTTTGATGCTTAACTTGAACAAGTATAAACCTTTTGGTGCAATGATTAACGTTACTTTTTTCACATGGACTCCCTTTAAAGACGTAAGCCATACACCAAGGAATATAAACATGCTGTTTTCAGTGGATGAATATTCCCATTAGGAAAAATTTTGCTTTTTGCTTATGAGTTTTGGAAGTTTTTGGACTTGTGTTTAAATGGATACAGACACCATATTGCCCTTTTAGTTAGGGAGGTTGAGTGATAGTAATGTCAAGAAACATTACGTTTCTTTGCTTTAAATTTGTAAGTTCAGTTCTCTGAATCCACAAATAACCTAAGTTTCCAGGGCTACGAGACCAGTCCATCATCTTTATGGATCTTAAATTTAGCCAAAACAATAAAAGCAAGTTCTACAAGGAAGTTCCTTTGCAGCCAAGTGACAGTAGCCTTTAATTCCTTTCTAGAACCTGACAGCAATACTCCTAGGAGAAAAAGCAACAGGTAATAGCCTCCCATTTTGCCCCTCACTTTCAGCATTATCTGCAGAATATTTAAATAACTTTGTTTGAATTTTTAAACCTATCATTAGTCCGTATCTTCAGGCATCTTAAGATATTTCTCTCCAGTGTTCTTCCCCCAACCTGTCACTTTGATTAAATAATTTAGGAAGAATGTAATGAATGTAACAATAAAGATGTTGGAACTATAAGAAATGAGTTCTTTTTTTCATGTATGTGTTGAAATTGGAGTTTTCCATTGAATCTCACTGTTGGCATAAAAGTTTTACCAAAAACATTAATGTCAATTCAAATGTTTTCAGATATGCATTAAAATGAAAAAAAATATTATTTTAAATACTCTTCAAACACTGTTTAAGAAGTATTTCTGCTGTAATAGGAAAACAGTAAAATTCAAAGCAATATTTGGGAAAACAACCAAGAAAAATACTAGAGTTAAGAAAAACCCTCTTGTTGCAAGAGTATGACACAGAATAGGGCCTGGGTTTCCTCTTGCTTTCAAATACTTCTTAAACAGAAATCTCAGCCTGACATCTGTAGCAGTTTTCCCTGAAAACAAATTGCGTTATCAGGTCCCAAAGCTTTTATTTCACCTGGTGATCCATCAAGGCTTTCAGCAAAATGTCCTAGCTAGAGCCCAAATAGTAATCTGTCTGGTGACTTTTAAATGTACATAGGCGTGTGTGAAGTTTATCAAACAGTGCTAAGACAACTAGAAAGAGATCTGGTAGCAACAGTCAGGTTCTCTTCAAACTTCGGTAATAAGAAGAATGTGATGAATTTTCATTCGAGAGAAGACAGTTGTTAAGAATAAGTCAGCAATAAAAACTAGTTATAATCAGTTCTTGGAATAACACCAACCAGATCTGGGAGAGCTGACTTACACTCTACTGCAGAAAGCAATCAACGCTCAATTAGTCAAGTGTTTTGATTAGTTGATTAAGAAATAGCTGGGTACTAAATATGTATGAGATTTCTAAATCAACATCCTCAGATCAGTAGATGAATTTTTTGGTGAAATCACTTGTCCAGCAAGTTTGAATGGTTTGCAATTAATGACTATTCATTCATACCTCATTTATAAATGAAATCTCCAGTTCTATTCCTTGGCCCTTAAGTAGGAGCATATTCCAATACAATCATTTTAATCTGTGAGATTTTTACAATATCTTTTTTAGTAGAGCTGTACCTAAACAGGAACTCAGATTTAGGGAAACATCTTGAATGTTATCCAAGATGAGGTTTTCAGAGGTACTTGTGTTTTTCTTTAAAATCAAAGGAGTCCTGGATATGTGGAACACAGAAATTTCTGACATAATTTATGCTTTCTAGGTGGTTTGTGTAGTTCATCAACAGCTTGGAGGTGTCAGAACCCTTCCTGAAACTGTACATTAAGTGAAGACTATCTACCCAGCTCTACTTTTTGGGTCACAAATACCTAGAGCATTCAGATACTTGGGTCTAACCACGTTCAGTCCTGACGTGCAGGAGGTGGCAGGGACTCAGGCTGCAGAGCTGCGGCGCATGGAAATGCACGCACAGCGAGCGGTGGCGGTGGGACTATTGCCCGTTCGTCTTCCTTTCCTGCTTCTCATCTTCCTTGCTCCTCTCTCACCCGAAATGTTTGCACTTACAACAAAAGCAGCTAACTCTTCTGCGATCTCCTGACGTCAGGAAACATGTTGCAATCCAGTCTAAGCTCTAAGACGCCTAATTGTGCCAGCCTTTTCAAAAAGTCGACCTTGGGGATTATTTGTCTAGTGTTGAAGAAGGAGCTGTCTGGTACTTACCAGGGCACTTCTTCGTGCTGCACTGTCTTCATCTATAAAATGGGATTAATTATATCTGCCTCATAGCAGAGTTAGAAGGGTTTTAATGTCTTCTACTGGACTTCAAAAGCATAAAATACTGCCTAAGTGTAATCTCTGTTACTATGTCATGGTAAGCCTTACTCCTGCTTCTGTCATACAGATTCTAACTGTATCTCAATGAATTAAACCCTCTGGTCCTCCGTTCAGTCATCTAATCTAGCTGTGGCTTTATACGACCACAATCAATCATTGGGATTTTGAGGGATAACAATATATAATGTTACATAGCTATCAACATCAAATTTGAACACAGATTAATTTCAAAGGATAAAATCTGTAATTGGCAGCAGGTTTTGGAGAAGATCCTGATACAGCTGTCTGGGGCTTTTTTTCAGTAAAGCTAAGTGTATTAACAAGGGAAATATTAAAATCCTCATAAAAGGAAATTGAAATACTGTAACATTACATTTTTTTATAAACAAATATTACAGCAAGAGTACTTGAAGTTAATTCAGAAACAGCAGGGTACCTCATTGTTGTTATATAATGCAAATAAGCATGTCTGACTTCACAGCAAATCTTTTATTTTGGGTGCATTTATGAGAGTGTTAGTGATGTTTCAATTTTTAGTTGCAAATATTCATGATCATTATTAGCTTCCATGAAATTATTAGTATTCTATTAGTTCCTATTTTGTTGCCTTGTTCATTAAATTTTGAACACCTATAACACACTTGTCAAGCAGAACTGCCCTTTGTGCACCTAAGTGACAAGCTGACAAAAGACTTACATAATGATTTAAGTCTGACTGCAACGCAAAAAAGCCCCAGAGGAGGGGAAAAAAGCAATCCCATGTTAGCAATTGTAATAGGTACAAGTCCAGGGAGATTCCAAAGATTTTGAGATTTGCCAAAGAAGCCAATTTGACAAGAGTCTCATTTGACAGCAAGATTTGTCAAGGAGGGAATAGATTTCTCCCTGAAAAAGTGACAGAAACAAATTGACAGTCGTGTTTTGAAGTTGTTGGGTTTTGCCATTTTATTTATAGGAGAAACTTAACAACTTCAGAATGCTTTGGTTTGACAGTTTTAAAATCAAATGTTCCATTTGCTTATTTGGAACATTTTTTCCACTATGTAGCAACCTTACTATGTAACGATAATAAGTGTACGTGTATGTATCAAAGCGGTAGTTAAATAATAAACAAAACCAACCAGCGAAAATTGAAACCTGGAAGCATGGTATCATTTGGGGAGAAACAAAATCTCTGGTTATATTGTATGTTTTAATTTATTCCAAAAGCATTAAGTGAGTGATAGCTACTCACAGGATTAGTGGATTAATTAGCAGCTTTTGAAAAAGAACTATGTTATGGTCTACATGACTCATTACAGTAGCAGCTTTGATAAAAAACTCTTGGTTTACTGAATTAGCTGGGGGTGAACAAGTTCTTTTTAGTAAGACTCATGAAGATAATACCACCACATAGTCCTGTACATCTTCGTATTCTTCGTAAAAAATGTTTATAGGTTTCCAATTTGAGTCACATATTTATGTCCCCGTTAATGTTTGATGAGTAAATGGTATTTGTCATTGTTCTTCAAAAATTTTTCTCACTCTTTGAGGAGAGCTTTGATGAGTTGCAGTAGAGTCTCTGTCCACAAACCCCTAAAGTGCTCAAGGTCTTCTGTAACCTTATGAGAAAATCAGGCAACTCATCCCTGAACTGATGAAGAAAGCATAACAGCTCCCCTGTTATTTACTTCACTTTATAGTAGATTCAATTCTTTTCTGAATTGGTTTTTATTTTGAGATTGGAAAAACATCAAGATCATGTAATATATAAAAGAGAAAGAGAATTTCTATAGATCACTTGTTTTATTGTACAGCAGGCAGTGACTGCAATGGAAGATCTCACAGCCAGTTCTTTGTATGTTTTACTAAAATATTTTTCTGAAATTTATAGCAAGACAAACAGAACCTGGGAAAACGTTTTTGTCTTCTTTTCTGCTAGAGGTAATGTCAACTGCAGCACAGAAAGAAGTAAACAGAGTAGCCACGGGGAGAACGACATCTCTAAAACTCACTAGGGAGTTTAACTTTGGCACGTGAGGGTAAGAAGAGCGTGCAACAGGGCATTTGGAACAACAAATAATTAAAAGGAAAGTCTTTGATAAGTAGAATTTGAATGTGCTGTGGAAGTGCCCTGCATAATGAAAGCATACAGACCAAAGAAAAGATTAAATAAGTTCAGTGGAAATGTTTTGTTGGTTTTGTTGAATTGTGTCAGGCTTTAACATGGAATCTGAGTTTTTCTTCTCTAACCTCTTGAGCAGATAGTTACAGTGTCTGAAAGTCCTGAATGGCTATTAAAATTAATGAGTTTGAAAGTATTCCTGAGGAAAGAACTCAACTGTGGGATTTTTGCTCACCTTGGGAAAAGTTCTTAGCAAATTTTGGTACAATAAACATTTAAAAGCATCCACTTCACTTATCTTAACAATTTCAAATTCAATATTTCAAAAAATAATGTTTAGATGATAAATGTTTATTCCAGAAGTCACGCGGAATGAGTTGAACCTTTTTTCCCCACTGTGCTCTGTCAGGTAACTGTGATTTATGGCATTTGTTTCAGCTACAAAATTCATAAAGATGTGCAGCTCAGATATTTATCTCTGAACGCAGCCACTTAGTCAAAAAGATTTACAAAGCATGGAAGCTCAGAAAAGAAAAAGTTAGACACCTTCTGGTGTTCAGCTTCCTGAAATCTTTGAATTACAGATAATTCCTTCATCAGGACTGGTGTTCTGCTGCCTCCTATTTATCTTCTTACGGTATTTTAAGTTGTTTTACCATCTAATGAAAACAGGAGATTGATTTAGAGAAAAATAGGAGTCGGAGTGCCAAGTGTGAGCAGTATCACAGTTCACTCGCTCTCTCCAGAGACGGAAAATTGAACAAGTTTGGTCCATTGAACAGGGCCCGGGGGGAGGAAAGCAGGTGTTGCAGGAGCTGGGAAACTGTGGAATAAAGGAGAGCCCCACGAGATTGACATGATGGAGCAGAATCCCTGAGGGCTTGTCCCCTGTGCGTTTGAATTTTGTGATGTTGTTCTGTGATCATGAAAAGAAAAAAAAGAAATACTTATGCTTGTTCCAGAGGCATATTCAAATGGTGTTGAGGTGCTCAGGCAAGTGAATATACATTTTAAAAATATGTACATTTGATGATGACCCTGTATAGTTTCAGTTTACATATTTATCCACCCATTCAGTGTTGTCCAGGCATGACTGGATAACAATATAACTTCTCCAGCAGCTCATACGAGTCAATTTTCTGTTTTAAATGTATTCCATGCTATTCTGTTGGGTACAGAACATACCATTCGTTTCTACAAGGGAATTCATTTGCTTCACTAGGCATTTGCAAAGCAGAATACCATCACTAGAGGATGAATGAAGATGGATTCATACAGGATTTTCACAGAGCCTACAGGCTCAGCATTGATGGCACATTGGTGCTGGTGATTTCAGAGATACCAGTTCATCCAGATCATGATTCATCTAACAATTAATTAGCGTGAAAAAAAAATAACAGTGAAAACAGCTGAAAGTACAGCATACATCTCAGAGGCAGACTTCAGTTGTGGACTTCCAGTGCGTTAGTGATAAAATGAAGTTATCTTCAGGGAATTAGGATGCTGATGGAGAGGAAAATATGTGATCATTTGTAAGACAGCAGTCTTCTCAGGGCTGGTATAATGGTTTCCTTATTCCTGTAGAACAGAATGAATTTGTCCTACCAAACACAAATCAATGCCTGTCTTTTACAGACTTTTTTGTGATTCTCTTATGTAATTATCACTTGATGTGTAAGCTGAATTTTGCAGGACATAGAACTCAGTTACTGTGGAAATTAGTGGTATGTCTAAAAAAAAACCCAACAGGAATCGATAGAAGAGAGTCAAAACTCCCATAGGATATATATGCTTAGAATATACTTAGAAAAATTTAATTGTTTTGAAAGGCCTTCATTTGTTTTTATTATGATGTAAACTATATTATAGAACAGTGTAAAATAGGATTCTATGGAATATATTTTTATAATCAATTTATTTGTAGATGAATTGATTTTATTACATATTGAAACACATTTGTGTTGAGTATGGTTGGAATCTTATTTCTGTAGAATGATCCTATTTCAGAGAACTTAAACTCCCCATTGATACTTTTTAATTAGTTTTAATTGCAAGCCTTCTTGGTGTAGTTCTTTTTTAGCTCTCAGAGAAATTGGGCTCCAGTCCCTGACTGGATCAGCTAGATGCCATCACAAAATAATCAATTATAATGAAAAAATGAGGGTCAAATGTAGTGGAAATTGGTAGATTTAGCATCTGCCTCTCATTGTGCCTAATATGAGAAATGTCCTTTGGGATTAGGATTGGGAACCTTGCCTAACATGCAGCCTATGTGCAAGCCTGCTCAGGAGCTTTCAGGTTCAGGTGCAGAGGCTTGGGTTATCAGTTTTGATAGAAGAATGTATGTGTGGGGTCAAAACCATCTGGGATGTTGTACATAGAAGATGAAGTACAGCAGAAAGTGGTTAACAGCCAAGAAACACTGATACTGTGGCCTGTAGAAGTAGCAGAGAGCTTTTAGAATAGAATGCCACCTGAGGAAGGAGTTTAACAATTTTAAGCAAGGCGGCTGTTGTCTTTTGCTTAATTAATTTTGTTTTTCAAGAAAATAAGACTATTTGCTTTTTTTTTTTTTTAAAAAAAAAAGACACTCACCAAGAGCGTATCTGACTGTCCTAACAGAGAGAAACCTGCAATAACTCAAATTCTAGCTATTAACTCTTTTAGCTTATTAAAAAATGATGGTTTTACAGTGCCTGTCACTATAATATATGAATCCTTCACAGTCTATCACTGTTTTTCATTAAATACTTTTGAAGCAGGCGAGAATGGTAATATTACCTGTGCAGAAGTGAGGTTCAGTTACCGTATCTATAGGTCTGAAGTTTCCTCAGGGTAGAACCCAGGTTTCAGGGGACACAGTCTGGTGCCTCAAATACATGATCCCCCTTCCTTCCCTTACCAGCTTTTCTACAACAGATGATTGCTTTTTGAAGAACGGTGGGGAAAAAATACCACAAAACCCCACAAACCCCAGCACCTGTAGAAAAGAAATTGAGGATGTGTTATTTTTTATTGAATATCCTTTCAGTAAAGGATTTTCAAGCTATTCTCCAATGCAATTTTATACTGTTAGGGCCACTTGAGTTATATCACTATTCTATACTGTGTGCATTGTCAATAAACAAGAAAATACGGGAGCTGGGTGAAGGATGTTGTGATTTTACTTATTGTACGTCCTCCTGTTCAAGTGTCTTTGTTTCCTAGTTACCATTCGTAGTTTCTTTCGTTCTCTGCTGAATATGAGCAGAATTTACATTTGCTGCTTAAACGGCTGTGTTAGCAAGATCCTTTTGGGGCCAATTTTGCAGTATTTTCATGAGTGTACTCTTCAGACCACACCATCCCTGGTGTAAGTGTATGGTTTGCAGTGGGCCTTAACATGACTTTTTGAGTTCAGTGAAAGCTGTGCATGAATAAGAAATGCAGGACTAGGTATATTTTAGACCATATTTTCAAAAAACCTCTGCTCTGCTTGAAATACCAGTATAATTGGTCATTGTCCCAGTTGGGGCAGTTTACATACATTAAGTGCGTACAGAACCCCTTGGCAGGACAGAATTCTGTGTTTGAGTTGGAAAAAGATTTGTCTGCTTTAAAGAATGTTATGTTAATTAGGAATATATCACAAATAGATGTTCTATGTGGGGGTAACCTCTGGAGGCAAATTATTCCAGCCCCATGGCATTGTGTAAACATTTGTGAGGGGATGAGATTCCATAAACCAAAAAAACAGTTACATCCTTTACTGCATTGTTAGGTATGATAACTTCTCTTAATAAAACCTTTCCTTTTTTATCTTCTCCTACCTCTCTTGGTCCCTTTTTCTTTCTGTTTGCCTCCCACCTTCTCTGCTTTCCTCTGAATAGCACTTGTATGGCACTGAACACCATAATTTCCTAAGTAATGGTACATTGTCGCTGTATTTCAGCATCAACAGCAATAGGGGTTGGAAAACAGTTTTAGGATCTTCTTCTTCATATGTTCTGTTAATGCAATGGCTCCCACCATGCTTAGAGCCAGATTTTACATGTGCAGGAAGAGGTGCCCCTTTATGAAGCTGACCTCAGTGCCCTGCAGGCAGTACAGCTCCAGGCAGACCTTTCTAATGCTCTCCTGCCCTTGCAGAAGAACTACACCTGCTCACCTGCCATAGGGTCCTTTGCATGAGTGAAGGACAGGGACAGGGGTGGCTCTCACTTGGTGTAATATGAGTGATTTGCTGTATCCTTTATCTGTCCTGATTGGGCAGCTGTCATTGCCTTGCTGGCACAGAGTCATGTTTTCTATATCCCCATAAAACTCTGTAAAAAAAAGATTGATTTGTCATTTCACTCAAGGTTTGTAAGACGCCACTCTCCAGGCATCTGTTTTCACAACTACTCCCAGGAATAGCTTCTACTAAGACATTTAATGAAATTCAGTGAGCTTTTTAAAAAATGACAACAAACACAAGCCACAACCCTTGGTTATTTGTGAAAAACTGAGTGAGTTTGATGTGACAGTCATGCCAATAATACAACATCGTGCTATAGTAGATACGGAGACAGAAGAGCTTGGGTATGATAGATTGGGACAGGTCTTTGAGACCCCCTCTGTAAGCAGTCAAGGATATATGTGTTATTTCCCAGCTTTTAGACATTGTCATTTACAGGAGTGTGCAAAGGTTAAAGGGCTCTAGGTGCGGTAGTAGCAGCTAGGCCGTTATTGTAAGTTGTAATGATTAATACATCTTCATAGGCTTTGATTCTGCAAAGTACTGCGTATCAACTTGGGGATGCAGAGTGCCCTTAACTCCCACTGATGGCAGTAAGAGTTAGGACTTATTTAGCCCTCCTCTGCTCCCTTCACAAGAGTCCTTAGAGCTCTTCTGTTGCTAGTCTTAGTCAAAGCATGTAGTTGAGGATTTTTATATTCACCAGTGTGATCAAACCCAGGTGTCTCCTGGCGTTACAGAGTAGGTTTCAAGGACTGACAGTGTTTTTCCAAGTGCCGATTACTATAGCATTCCTTTGTTGTGGGTGTCTTTTCCTCTTGTTCCTGGAATGGCATTAATCCACCCATTCCAGTTTCATTAATTAAAAAGGGAGACTCAATCCATTAAAGTAATTGAGGCTGTAATTTCATCATCTTTCAATAGGGCAAAGCCTGTGTCCTTTGCTGTAGGTGCTTGGGTCGTATGGTACTGTCAAACATTACATCCTTCTAGAGCTGGTTTGCCACATCACACAAGAGACTGTTCTCCAGCAACATGGAGCAAGAACAGTCAAAATGATTTTGGAGTGGAATGAGTATGTAATTCATTCTACCTCAGAAAGTTAAGGGGAGCAAAAGATGGTGTAAGTCACCAAAAGAAGAGGTTATCATCTGCAGTACATGTCCATGTGTTAGTGTATAGAAATATGTATTTACAGTCATTTTTGGTTGAAATTTCTCAGTGCTTTTAATCTTTACACTTCTTGAGTTTTGTAAGCGAGCAAAGAAATGTCATCTTGGGCACCAATTACTGCTGAATTTCTCACTAGTATTTGATGAAGCTGTGCTAGCTGTGTGTCAAGAAATTTAACCCTGCTTTGTATCTGCATGTTTGTTGGCAGTTTTGGGGCCTTATAATGCTTTAAAACTGAAGAATTACTGTCATTGCTTCTCTCATTAAGTGGCCAATTTGGGAAGCAAGTTAATCGTGTGTCCAATAAATTGATGGTACTTGCCATGTGTGGTGGATGAAGAGTCATTGCTGTGCACCTACTGTACAGGGAAGCAAGAGGTCAAGTGGTGATGACAGACGTGAAATAATTTAGGGCCATGAGACCATTACTTAATTTCAAGATTTAATTGTAGGTTCTTTTCCTCCTTTATATTGAAATTTACATCAGGTACCAGCCTTTCAGGTGTGCTGTGGATTTGCAAAAACAAACCCTCATCCTGAGCCTCTGGTATAATCTGTGCACAAGTGTGTCAGCAGCTTGTGACATTCTAAGCAACTGACATTTTAAGATGCTGGTTAGACAATGGTCTTGTCTCACATGTACCTCCAAATGGAGGCTGAAGCATCAATTAATTTCTAATTCTTCTTGATTCATTTCTCATTCTTCCCAGTGCACAAACATCCTGTTTGCTCTTCTATTGCAGTAAAGATTGGAGAAATGGTCTTCCAGCTAAACACATCAGTTGCAAAAACTTTTGAGCTCTCTCCTTATCCCTCTAGAGCAGAGTGGGAGTTGAGAAGGGAGAGAGCTTGCGGTCAACAACCTGATAAGACTCTGAAGAGTGAACTGGGCAGCTACCCAACCATAATAGGTTTATATTATCATACATTATTTGTAGCTGTGAGAATTCATTCAGTTGCCAAAAGCCTACACAGGCTCTGTATTTCCATGTGAGTTTTGCTGACCATTGGGGGATTCTGTTTAAAGTTCTCAATTTTTTTTTCTTTTTCTATTTATATTAGTTCTATTGGTGGCTTTGTTTACCAAATGCTTTGCAAGAGAAGGGTTAGAATTGTGCTGCCTGTATTTGTCCATTCCCTTTCTACCAGGCGTTACAATAATTTTTTCTTTGCCATTTTTAACTATCTTGATTTATTTCTATATATTTTTTTATATATATATATATATATATAATTTTTTTAAAATTTTATATTCTTTAAAGGTTTGGGAATGAGGTGGACAAAGTGCTGGGAAGGAAATAGTTTTTTCTCATGTCGCCAACAAGATAACGTAGAAGCAGCAATGTAAAACTACAAAAAAATATTATAGCAGTATCCTCTATTAAAGACCCTGGCAGCTGAAGGGGAGGGGTTATTTATTTTGAGGTTTGGATTTTGTCATGATTTACTGATTAGCAAACTCCATGCTAAATCATGTTACTGAGCTCTCGTTTATCTCAAATACTGCACTAACTAAAGCATCTTTCTTATAACTATGTACCTGGTTTTTAGCATGACCAGGTCTTCACACTGAGATTCCATTACTTTAACTTGAGAAATATTGGATATATCTTGTAAACCACTAAGGGCAAACAAGTAATACAATAAAGTGTTTTCAACCGTGATCTGTGGTAGTTGCTCAGGTTGTCAAGTTTCAGTTATGTTTAGATAAATTAAAGTCAATGCTTAGCTTATTCATGTTTCAAATACCTCAAATGCATTGCCCAGGCATGCAAGTCATTGAACTGTTCACATTAACTGTATTTATTTCTTTTACAAATATTACTCAGAGGCTAGATAAGTAGCAATATTGTACTCTAATGAGCGTATGTATGCTGCAGTGCTTTTCAGAGAGATTTAGTTCAGTGATTACATTTCCTTGATCTGCCAATCTGCACATCAAAAGAAGCTATTTTGTTTAAATACTCTGTCTACCAATATTATCTTCACTGAATAGGTGAAAACCCCCAACGTGTCAGTATGTTTTAAAACTATTTGGGGATTATATTTAAGCCACTGTAACACTGCCTGTGTCTAAAGGTAGATCAGCATCTGTTGTAGTGTAACATCCACAGATGAAAGGCAGAGAAGATAAAAGACAAAGAGAATGTTATTAATTAACTGTGGATATCTAATGGGCCCTACTTCCAGTCCAGTCTCTCAAAAATAACTGGCATGCAGAACAGGCTACAGATGGATTGACTGCAGCACACATATGGCTGCAAATAACCAATGCACGTCCTGGGTTTTTACTTGTTGGATGACCGGCTTATGGGAATGGAATGACTCAGTCGTGACACGGAAACATAGAGAGATCCTGGTGCACTGGTGCCTCTGTAGTAATAACTCAGTTCTAGGCCCAGGTGGGAGGTGGTGGTTGCCGGCCTTAGCTGGACACTGCAAGAAATAGAAGGATTCTTCTCCCATTTCATGTACTTTTGACACCTGCATGGACTTTTGACCTCTTACTGGGGCCTCCAGTTGTTCTTATTGTAATTGCATAATTGTAGGCCCAGTGATACCTGTTAGTTGGGTATTTTTATTGTTTTACTGTCTCTGCAAGGTTCAGTTTCACCCTTTGAAATAAGTCAGCCACCTGGTACAGCTTATTTGGCTTTTAAGTCAGCAGAGGTCTATCATGTATCTGGCTGGAAAAAAACACGGGAAAACAGGAATTTCTTTTCTTTTCTACATGACACGAACTACTCTGATGCTCACTTTCTCACAGTGGCTTGAGGCAGGTGCATCAGAAAAATACGTGTTAAAATTGTGCAGTAAGCAAATAGGTGGGAATTTCCTACATACACTACCTTGCCATTTGAAGGCCACCTCAAAGCCACCTTCAGAACCAAGAAACTCACTAGAACTGCAGACAGCAGGGCCAGCAGGAATGCTACAGAGACCTTCGCTAGCCAAAGCATGCATGGATTCTTAATATGCCAGTAAGTGGCTTGGGATGCTGGTAAGCACCATGTGGAGAGACAGCAAGTGAACCAGAAAGCAAGCCATGCACAGCTGCCATCACAATCGTCTGTCACAACTGCATAGATCTTCCCATTAGGTCTTCTGATCTTTCACAGGTATAGGCTTAAGCCTTGAAATATTTAAGCTTTAAAATCCTTTGTGTGATTAATTATGATAGATCTAGGTATTTTTGCTGTCTGCATAAATGTCCAGTCCTTTGGGGACCTCGTTAAGTTATTAGCTTCATCGCTTTCCTGTGGCTGTGATTCTGCAGTTCTGTTCAGGATGGGTCAGTGTGAAAAAAAAGTACTCATTTTTCATTTTTGCCTGTTGATTTCCATACAGCAGCTAATGTTTTAAATTCTGAGAAACTGAGCAAGTAATTACTGTTTTCCTGATGTTGGAGCTTGTGTTTATGTGCACAAATGTCATGTTTGAAGAAGAGCATCTTGCACACATGGAACTATACGTGGTCTGATGTTTCTTTGCTCCTGGAAATCTTGTTCAAACATCTCAGGAGAAAGTTCCACTTGCTGTACAATAAGACTGGCCTGTGCTTTTGCCTTGAGAGCTGGAAATGTTGATCCCAGCCTTAATCCTGAACCTTTCTTATGAAAGCCAATAAACAGGGTAATGCAAAAATCTGTTGCATTGATGGTGCCCTGTCATGCTGAGAAAGCTCTCTGCAGTGTTTGTTTACCACCTTCCTCAACAGAGGAAACAGCAAATGGGGCCTTTTATTTCAGTGGCAACAGAAATGCTACTTTAATGTAATTTCTGTCTTTTCCTGCGCCTGACTGGCTCTTCAGAGCCGGCCGTGCTGTCAGGCAGCAGGGATCCTGTGTTTGGGCAGGTGCTGACAGTGCGTTGCTGACAGTGGAGCAGCTTCAATAGCAGGAGAGGTGGCAACATGCCCACCTATTTCAGGTCTGTTTGAGGTTACTAAGCCTGATATTAAAGGCTACCGAGAATGAGCGGCTTTGATGAACCATCACTTTCATGATTTCTTCACATTTGTTATGACACTGTCTTGACAGAGACACCAGAGCTTGTGGGTACAGAATTGAAAAGAAGCTCTAAGAGACAGCTTTTCAATTGTGTTACCTGTTCACATACTCCCCTGAATCAAGGCTTAACACTCTAACTTGTGGTAGGTACTGTCCACCACCCTTCACACTTGCATGCTTCGCTCTCTCATAGGAAATGCCAACAGCTGGGTTCTTAAATATTTCAGAGTCATTATTGCCAAGGTCCTGAGCATCACAGCAAGCTCCAGTGGTTTAACACTTGGGCATTTTTCCTGCTGTATTTTATCCATCTGAGAACCTGCTGTTACATAAAATGCAATTTGAAGTATGGTACTTCATTAGATGATTTTACAGTATTGCAACCACCCAAAAGCTTTGATGTAGAAGATAATTAGTAAGAAATTATGAGGAGATAAAGCATGGGTGGGCAGACAAGGCTAATGAGTCACAGTCAGCAGAAAGTGTGAACTGAAGTAGTTTGCTGTCATTAATATTGCAAGCATATATCTGTTGCATTTCTTCCCCAGGTATGAGAGGAAAAGACTGAGAAGGCACATTCCCAGAGCCAGAAGTTGATTCTAGTCTTCCTGTGCGGTCTGTCAGACAGTTAGCGCTGTCATTGCTGAATCACAGTGCCTCAATTTCTGAAAATCTCAGGTCATAAAAATTAGATTGATTCCACAAAAAGAAATGGTTTACATGGTTGTTTTTCTTAGTCTGAAAGATTCAAGAGGTTTTTTTGTTTAAGGGTAGTATTATCCATGTTAAGATGCTGAGCTTCGTTGCAGTACTGGTTTGAGCCTGTTTTCAGACTTCTGGCAGACTTCGTGATTGTGCTGGGGATGGTATTGAGCTTCCTCATAAATTTAAACATACATACTGCCTCTGTCTCCCACAGATGAATGCTGCACCCTAGTTTCTTCATCCTCTTTCCTCTTATCTGTTGCTTCATCAAGAGAAGGGAAGAATCACTGAAAGGTAGTTGTTTAGTGTTTAGCAACCCAGGATGCCCATACCAGTCATGACCCACCAGAGCAGGTATCACCAGGTCACAGCAAAATTCTGTTTTCTCATTTGAGGTAGCAAAATGCTCTCTGTTTGTTTGTTTTGGGGTTTTTTGTGGGTTTTTCTTCTTTAATGTTGCTGAAGAAGTTTTTGCTTTATATAGAGTTTCAAGGCAGCTGATCATTTTCAGATATCTTTTGCTTGGCTCCTGTGCATAACGTGGTTCACAGACATGAGGTAGAAGGTGGTGAGGAGGAATCTGCAGTGTATCTTGAAACCAAAGGTACTATTAATTAAGTAGATAATAGTCCAGAAGTAAGTGCTGCGAGTCCACTGTTTGAGGAATAAAAAATGTGATGATACTGGAAAGACAAAATCAGGAAAGGGTTTGGCCTTAGCTTTCTGTTGAGATTTTCTTTCCAGCTAATCACATGTGCTATTAATGTGTCCTGTTAGTTCAGCAGAAGGTGGGTTTAGAGTACATTGTGTTCGAATAATCTCTTCCCTGATGCTGACAGTGCCCTTACCATTTCCCTCGCAGTTCATCTGCGCTCTGTTCTTGATAGAACTTGCAGTTATTGTCTCTTGCATTTGCAAAGCTGCCTTGCTGAGGAGTTAACAGGTTATCAGCTCTTGTAGTCTTTTTTAATCATCGTGAAGAATCATATCTTTCTAATAAGGCAAGTGATTAATTATTGTGCCCTTTTCATCAGTGTAAAGCCTACCATGGATGTAGTGGCTTTCAATGACAACCTTTCAAGGTTTCCTGTGTAGAATCCAGAATACTCAGAGAGACAACCCCTTACTTAGGCAGACTATTTCTCTGTACAAGCTATTATTATGTCCTCACTTATTGTTCTATTTATGTACAAATAAAGACCAAATATCTGCAGTGGAATGTATGAGAAAATAATAAGAAATTGCATTACCCCAATACCGAAGAAAAATTTGACATCAGAAGCTTAACGGAAACAGAAATACATTATCCATTTGTATGATTAGAGGGTAAGAGCCCTTCATAAGCCTAAAATAAATAAAATACCAATATGAAATTAGGAATATGTTTTTCATTTATAAAGAGTTCTGAAGCAAGATGCTTTTGTCTTTTCTTAATAGCCTCACTTCAGACTCAATTGTTACAGATTACTGGAGTTGTAATGGAACTGTACAGCAGTGCCTGGGAAGAGGCAGGAGAACAGTACCTGATAAACCAAATAAAGCAGCAGGGAACTTTACACAGAGAGTGAGAAACTGCTTTATGGCAAGACATGCTGCCACTTTCTCTGTAAATCTGTAGGAAGGTTTGGCAAAGGAGTTGAGGCAGTACAAGTTCCAGAAGTGCTGAGCATCTCCCAAAATCCATGTCACTTGGGACACTTGGGGGGGCTGCAAATCCCTCCACAGCAAAATCTATTACTCGTTCTAATTGGTATTTTCCATGGGCACGTCAGGTCGCCCTGGTACAGTTCTCTTCTAGTCTATACCTAGGGAAATAAATATGTATGTGCCCCTTGCTGCCTTGGGAATTTCCAAGTGGCCTTCCTTCTTCCAAGAGTTGCTTCCATCTGCCTTTTGTGTGTGCTCTGTTCCTTGGGATGCCTCTGCCTTAACATTGTACTTGACAGGCTCTTTAACCTCCTCAGTGGGAACATAAACTCTGCTTTTACACTGTGGCATGCGAGATTTCCTCCACAGAGGGAAGAACACAGCCCTTTTGAGTATTTGCATAAATATCAGAAGGATTTGGAGGGACACAGATCTCCTTCAGCAGTAATCACATTTTTGTTGCTATTAGTATAACAAACTAAAAATTGTTTTGCATTTTGCTTAGACCATTTGTTTTCCCAAAGGGGACTGTTTTTGCCATTAAAAAGTCTTTGTATGTGAAACAAGTGCATAAATAAAAAGACAACTGGAGAAAGAATTACTATTTATACTGTCAGCATTCAGAGCATTATGAAATCTTTTTTATTATTTTTTTTTCTCTCTAAAATTGAAATAACAGACAAATAATGAACTTCTGCATTGTGGAGGTGTTCTTAGGGATAAAGCCTGCTGCTAGGCAAGGGGATATGGGTGTATTTCTGCCAGGCTTAAATCTTCTGAGCCAATTCTGACTTCAAGAGTAGTTGTCGGAAGGCATATTTCTCTAGCATGCTTTGAAGGGATTGTTGCCTGAAAGAAAACCAGCATTTCATGACAGAAGGCGAAGGAAGTTTGGAATTTGATTTGAGATTGAGATCTGGAAAAGATTTTTTTTCCGAAGTTTGCAACTTCTATTTGCAAAGTGTATTGATCACCCCAAATATGAAACTCATGTGCAATCTCAGTACTTCTAAAGCATAAATTGTCTTTTTATGGCTTCAGCAACCCAATTAATTTTCTGTTGATTCCTGTAGCTGATGTCTGTTAAGCTAATTGTATTCAGACCTTGCTATGTTTTATTAATGCCATGAATACTAGTTTGTCTATTAATTCTAATTCTTTCACCTGTTGTTACTTCTTCTTTCACTTGTTTCTTGTAAGGAATGTAGTGTGGATGTAAGTGATCTCTCTCCTTTTTTGAGTTCTGTGTATGGGTGGGAAATTCTCCCCAAATCCACCAAACTTTGCAGTTGCAGGAAATTTTCATATCCTGCTTTTTTTTTTTCTCCCAAGTCCCAGTGCAGTCTGGCAGGCACCATACTATTCATCGCTTGACTGGCAGCGCAAGACATACTATGCTCTGAAATTGCTTCACAGTACATCTCTGCAATAGATCAGCAGGGAGCTCTGAGACGAGGAGCGTAGCCTGCATCTCCTCTAAGATTTATTGTGTCATATTCAGGGCTCTATTCGCATTTTGGTGAATATACAGGGATTTTTCTTGTCTACAGCACAAATAAAATAATCCTCTCTTTAATCCTGTCAATACCAGTCCTTCATATAGCCAGCAGAGGCCACTCTCCTAGTGACTGAGGTCTTTCTCATGCACAGTTGCATCCAGAAGCTTCCAACTTTTGCAAATATGGAGTGCAGCACACAATTTGGCTAATTCGTGATGACAGAGAAGCGCATTTCAGTGAACTGGCACAGAACTGGCAGCCCAAGATACTAGAATTATTCATCTATTTCTGCCTTTTACTCTCCATATTTCCTCACTGAAGACTGTTAAACCTCTTGCTTTCATTTTCCCACAGGCTAAAATGCAGCTACTGCAATTTTATAAGGTTCTTGAAGGATTACTAAAGAAATTTTAAATCTTCCTAAGGTGCTAATAATGTTAGGCTATATCTATCAAAACAAGCTACCAGCTCTGATAGATAACTGAGGTAAAAAAGCTCAGATTAAGAAAGTCACTTTAATTTATATCATCTAAACAGGGAATTCATAACACTGCTTACTAGGCCCTTAAATCTCCCTGCTCAAAAGGTATACAGGGACAGGTCCTTAGATTTCAGGTACAGGGCTGAGCATACTGCTTCTTTAATACATAATTCTGGTACCTGTTGATGTATTTGCTGACTAAATTCAAAGCACAAGTGCTTTTGGAACTTTTTTGATGAGTAATTGAAGATAACATGCCACTCTCCTCCTCCCCATCTAAGGAAATCACTTTAAAAATCACACAAATGAAATGGCTGATGGACAGGATTTGTGGATTCTTCACAAGTAAATTGTGTGAGATTCCCTCTAGTTGTGGGTGTTTTTCATGGCAGCATTGCTAGTAATTAAATATTTCTAATAGCATTACCTCAGTAATAGAGGAGCCAGCCAAAGATGTCTCATTTTTTTCCCTATGGATTATTGCAATATCAGTAGGGTCTATTATCACAGTGACAGGGATTCATCTATCTACATTTTGGTGTCTGTTGCTATGGATCTGATTGTCTGGATTGTTTCTCATTGGTACAGGTAAATAGATACTCTGGGGTGCAATTCATCTCATATTCAAATAGCTGTCAAAAAACAAGTCAGATGACTAGTTAGGTTTTAGGTGCCCACAATGTGGGAATCTGATGTTAAATGAGATGGGTTCCCACTTGGTATGTTTATATCTTGACATTTCTACATCAACCTAATTTCCCAACTGGTAGTTGTCAGACACCGCAGAATTTTAGATTTTTTTAAAACTTAAATGGAAGTGTGAGCAAGTCAGATTTAAGTGATATAAATGTTTTCATTTCTCGTTTTAGTCTCTGAAATGGAGAATGTCACGCTTTTGTATTTTATCCCTTTAAATATATAGGCTGTAAGGAAATGTGGAACAGAATATATTAAGGGATTACTCTCCCTTACGTGAAATAAACACCAAGCACTTGAAATTGCCTCAACTATTAGAAAGGATGCTTTAGTTTGAAAGTGTGTTTTTCAAATGGCAGCTCCCATCACCATTAGCAGCCCCTGCATGAAAAAGCTGTGCATAACACCTTTCCATACAACAGCTTTCTCAATGCAGGTGTTCAGCCAGCCACCCTGAGTAAGAGTTTGAATTGGACATGTAGTTAACTGGTCCCAGTTTTGCAGTAAGTTCAGCATGTGTTCATCATCACATAAAATACTGTCCTTGGTATTTATTACCTCTTAACAAAGTGTATCATCACTGTAATAGTTTAGAACCTTGAATGCCAAATTCTGGTGTCTCATATGTCATGGAGGGCTAAAAACAGGAGAGTATATGCAAGGGAAGCTGCTGGGATGAAGCTTTCTCTTGTATCACTATTACATGCAAGTGCAATGCCATAGAATCCAAGCTTGCTCTTTTAAAAAAAAAAAAAAAAAAAAAAAAGCTTCAGTTATACACAGGAATATATAGTAGTTGGTGTAATCCGTGTGTTTCACCAGGACGTTACAGCAATAGCATATTGCTTACAAGCTAATACTTAAAATAAGAACATCTGATCAACATATTTTTCCAGTTTTTTGGCTAGTGAATATTCTAAATATTCTAGACACCATGCTGCATTTGAAACACAAAATTCTGAAACATACAAAACCAGAGAAAACTGACCACAAGAGTATTAATTAGGGCCATATCCTGAGTAATTGGACAGGGCTAGCTACACATTCTTACAGCCTCTCATAATCTGAGTTGCTTGGAACAGAAAGTTCAATTTGTATTAATGAGAGAAAGGATTCTTTATGCTGTACATCAAGATGATAAAATGTATATTCCTTGACTAGACTACAGGTAGGAACATAATGAATTCAAGGGCTCTCAAAATAGCAATCTGGCTTTACCTGCCACAGCTCAAATCTATGCCATGATACCATGTCCTCTGTGTTTGATGCCTTCTTTGCATATCGAGTTTTGTAATGTCTCCCCAAGCCTATGCTCCTTTCCCAAGAGCTGGTGTGACACATCCTCTAATTGGAGTTCTGCCTTCTGTTTGACATCACCATAACTCCCTCCTACTTTATCATCTCTCTTCTATGCATGCTGTAATGGATATCCCAGCAATAAATGCTGCTTATTCCTTTCATTTCCTCCTAGTTTTCTAGGCAACCTGTTGTTCTGGATCACGTGGAATTTCAGTAGTGCATTCAGTTGACCAACAAGTTTTGATATATTTGATCAATTTTCAGAATAATAAATTCAAGGCTAAGAAGAAATGCATTGTTGGTGCTGTTTTAGACATATGATTCCAAAATAACATTCTGATTCTTCTGTAGATTCAAGATCCTGTCACTTGAGCTGAATAGAAATCTCTTGATAGGTTCAGATGATCTTCAGATAACTGGTTAATCCATTTTAAGTTACTGTTTGTAGCTAAAATTTACCAGCCCTCAGCTGAAACGGCCTAAAGGATAGTGTGCTGCTTCTAGTCTCGTACAGTGCAAAAGGATTGATTCAGTTGTCAAGGAGTTGCAAGGACAACTTACACTTCTTTTCATCTGGGTAGTGGACAGATGAGGCTTTTGATTTCTAAGTGACTAGTAAGTGGGACTGCAGATCTCACTGGATTGAGGTATTTAGTTATGCTAGAATTTAATTGTTATCCTACAGTCTGAGAGTTAAGGTCATATTGGGATATAGATGCTAATTCTTGCCTTTGTGCTGTTTGCAGACTCATCTAGGAAATGTAGGATCAGTTATACTTGTTCCCTCTTGGCAGAGTAATTTGGTAGGTAGCTAATTAATGAAATTCCACCACTGACACACACATTCCCCCTCTCCGAATTAAACATCGGCATAGTTTCCCACGTCAATATTTCAAGGCAGTACTGATGAGATAAGACATCAAGTTATAATAAAAGAAGATCATGTTGATAAGTAAATTTAACACACACTCACAGCAACTGACAAAATTGTGGAACAACTAGATTTTCAGAAACTTGATTGGATATTGAATCCTCTGAGTCATTTCAAGTGAGATGAGCAAGTCTTTCCTCCAAGATGAGGACATAGCCTAGAGATAAATTAAACGCTTGCTGCAAGCCGAATTAGCAAATGAGAGCTGGGTGAAACTTTAGTGGCGAAGATTAGGATTATTTTATCACAGCAAGTAGACAACCTGTGATTCAAGTACCAAAACATACTGGCATGCTGAAATACAGCATTTCTGTAAAACTAGTTGCATTTGCAAGCTCTCACATATGTGCTAGAGATACTGATGGGGTCAGTAGGCCCACAGAAGATGCAACCCTCAAGAAGAATCTCTGGTCCTTCTGTCTCTCAGTACATCTCTCTCTCATGCATTTCCACGGGCATTAGTTGATGGATATTTTTTTAGGTTTGTGTTTTTTCACTGAAAGATGCACAGTTACCAATACATGGAGCCTTCTGTTCTTCACATACCAATAAGTGTTCCCTGGGGGCTGTTCAAGTAGGTGTTCTCTGCTAAAGCTTTGCCTCAGGAGCCTGTATTTCCTACAATAAGAGCACATATCTTTATTCCAGAGTCATCACAGGCTATCACACTGGTTGATGCTCACTCACATTCTGCTTCATTAACTCTTCCACATTTGTTTCCTTCTCTTGCCAGCCCGCTTAAGCCAGATCCCCCATGTAACTCCACTAAAGCCTGTATCAGTTTCAGTCAGAAGACAGATGGCCTCATGCCCTATTCCTTCCCTTTCTGTGATGGATGAATTATGTCTTAAATTCTTCTTTCAAATATTGCCAAAATACTGACTGCACTCTTGCCTTTCTAATAAAATGACAAATACTACAAATATTTTTATACTGGATTTGGAAAACTCATGGTGCTGGAGAGGAAGCAACTAGACATGGGAGTGTGGGCACAGCTTGTGATGTCATTAGTGGGCAGCAATAGTACCCTAAGGACTTTCTATCTGTTCCCACTAAATCTGAGCCTGTGTTGTGCATTTGCATGTTCTTAAGGTATGACCTAGGACAGTTGATAATAGGCACACTTAATCTCAAAGAAATAGTAAAAGGAGACTAGAAGCTTTTTAATGTTGACCAATAATGTAACTCTAAATGTGTAGTCTAATCTATTAAAGTGGCTTCCAGTTGAGCTTCCTGGGGAGGGCCAAGAGCTTCCATTCTGAAACACAGTGTGATCAGTTGTGGGTTTCTCTGTCTCTGCTTTCAGCTGCAGAAAGATGTGTGATCATTTCAGATGGTATAATGGTATGTGGTACATGGCAATTCCACACATATGACTGTAGTCTTGAACAATTTTTAACATCATTTTGAAGCTACGTGCATTATCTAGATGTTAGTAGTTATGTGATGCTTTTAAGATTTCTTCTTCCTACATTGCTTGTGTACATGTTCTGTATGAATGCCCATTGTCATCTTTACATTAATTTGGAGAAACTAGTAAGTGAAGCATGCAACAAATCCACTTTTCTTTATTAGCTAATTATCTGCTTGTGAGTCCCAGCATTCAGCAGTTCAAGCAAATAATGCAGATGTGAATTATTCATTACATGAGAACTGCTGTAATGGGTGAGAATGAAAGATTCTAGCTGTCCTGGTCTCGGCTTTCTGATAGCTCTATCAAGCATGAGCAACAAAGATATTTGCACCATAACAGCATGCAGAGACGGGGTCATTGACCCAAGCTGTCCCTAATGTTTGGCTTCCATTTTCTCTTCTGGAACATAGTATGAGTGGTAGTATGTTACCAAGCTATCAGCTTTCCCATGATGGGAAGACTGTTTATGTTTACTGTTGCTGTATTTTCATTTGTTTCTTTTTAGTTTGTGCATTTTTTTAATCAAATGTGTCAGCAGTACAGTAGAAGTATTTTAAACCTCTAGCTGCCCAAAGCTGCTGTTTAGATAAGCCTTGAGTTTCTCTACCTTGCTATTGGTTCTAGCTCATGAATCATTTAACAAAGCCCATTTAAAAGCAGGAAACCAAAGCTTCCATTGATCTGTGATAATAGTGTTTCATCGTTAAAAGATAAGTAAATTTTATCTGTAAATTTTTACAGATCTCTGTAAAAATATGGCCGTTTTTAAATTTGCACATCCTCTGGTACAGGCACTTAGTACTTCCCATACAGGTAATGGCTCTTCATGGATGTTGACACTTCTATGGCAATTTTTAAGGCTGCCAGTTAATGCCAGCAGAGGAAGTTGCAGATAAACAGCATTTTACAGGATCGGCACTCCAGCTGTAACACTCTGGGATTTTAAGCATGATGAAAAACTTATTTGAGGTTACTCACAGAAAAGAGAGACTACATGACCAATTTATTTCACTACAAAATCATGACAGTCCATTGCCAGTAAACACACATCACTCTTCCGTATTTGCAGTCATGAGCCTGCCAAGCTTCCTTTTCACTTGTTTGCTTTCTCAGGCTGCAAGTAAATAACTAGGGCCAGTAAAGCCCTTCTAGCTGTGGCCTTTTGGTTTTGTCCTCTTTTATTATAAAACCAAATGATCCAGAAATGCACCTGAAAATGTATTTAAGTGATGTGAGATTTAGACATACTAACAAATTACCAGTAGGAGAACATGCTGAGTTTCAAATCATCCTGCAGCCTGAGAGACTGCCAAATTAATTTGGTGGATAGAAAACTTCGAGGAGGAGCTACTGAGACAATCCACTGAAAGGAGGAAAGAAGGATGTTTCTTCTGAAACAATGACATGGGCACTTTGACACCTACTGTTCTGAAGTGTTTACCAAGCCCTTAAAAAAAACGCTTGTTATTGATGTCGGTGTATCACCATCCACCTTCAGCAAATATTGAGGGCCAGTAGTAAAGGCTACACACGTACTAATGGCCATTTCCCATATAGATTCTTCCATGTTTAAGGAGCCTATTATGCCTAATAAATATCTTGACAGTTATTGACTGTTCAGCTCGCATTAAAAGACCTGATGTGGTAGTCTTCCTTTACAGAAAAAAACAAATTACAAAGATTTGTGGGCCATTTGAAAACCTATAGGGCATGAAATTGATACTGTGTGAGAAAGAGAGAAAGGAATTCCCTTATCAGGTCTTGCACATTAGCATAAAGACTGTTGCTGCTGTTTAATCTGATTTCTTGTGGTATATCCTCGTAGCTCATTTATAACAAACATGCACATGGCATAATACATTAAAATACTGATATTTCTTTTAATTATGTTTTTTAATGTCTTCACTTTTTTTTTTTTTGGTATGCGTATATATTATGTATGAAAGAGCAAGGGACGATTATGTAAGTAGTAGCTGAATTAAATCCCCTGAACTGACTCCTTGCTTCCAAACTGTGATGTATAACATAATGGCTCTCAAGCATTATGGGCAGAATTTTTTCTCTCTCGTTGATGAACTTAACGGTACTGAACACCAAGACCACCTCTGTGACAACAGTAGAAGCTGATGTGACAGTGTTTCTTTCCAAGGCTTGTGCTATAGTCAATTGGACTATGACTTAATCACTGCTTAGGCTTACTGGTTTGTACAGCTCTTTCCTACCTCTGTGTCTCAGTAAAGAAAGTTACTTGAATATCCAAGAAAAAAAGGATAAGAACAGATAAGGATAAAGGATGAAAAGGGTCAGAACACAGAACATGGAACTCTTGGTTAGTTTTTCCTCCCTTGCCCACCTGGCATATTCAGGTTGTCTACACTCTGCTCTGACATGACTTAGAGCGGATGAAAATTTTGAGTTAGGTTTTCTGGCAGTGACTCTGGCCTGGAAAGTAGTATGAAATCAGCTGGAAAAATGATCTTGCCCAAATTATAAATGCAAATTCAGTCATCATGTCAGATAAACACATTTTCTCTGAACAGATTTTAATGTTTAACTATGGTAAAATCAAGCTAAACTCATTTTCCAATTCAGTGTCAGCCCAAGTAACGCAGGGCGGGTATTGTAGACCCCACAAGGGAGGGTGGAGAAATCAGAAAGGAACAGAGATGCTGCCTCATTGTCAGTCTGTCTTACTGTACGGCTTGCTCCACCCTCTTCTTGCAGTAGAGAAGACCTCTTTGTAGTGATGCACCCTTATTAAAATGTCAATTTACTGATTAAAAGCAAACAAATATATTCTGCAGAAGAAGCAGTGAGATGGATAAATTTTTCTGAAATACAGTTTCTGTTCCCCTGACATCACAGCACATTTATATAAATGGAAATTTTTTTTCTCCTTAATACTAAGGTCACAGTTACACTGTTTCTATCTTCTGACTGACATTTTTCAACAAGGATCTTGCTTGAAATCAGAAAAGCATCTGTCATTATTTGATATTCCTTCCAATCTGAGATCCACTGCTTATCCTCCTGGGTTTTCCATATTCACTGGAAACGGTGAAGTCTGGAACGGGATGGCAGTTACAGGTAACATTTACATCTTTTCAGATCAAAACTAAATGAAGTTAATTAATTTGGAATTATAGTAGTAGTTTCTGCTAGTGACCTCCCTCTTTCCCATCTCCTATCTCCAAACCACTGTAACACTCTTTTTGGCTCTTTACATTACTCTTGTCTCAAATTTGGGGCAGTGCCTTCAGGTATGTCTAGAGATATATCAGACAAGTTGACTCTGGAAATAAAATATGTATTCCCTGAATGAAAGTAAAACCCAGATTCCAATTCCATTGTTACTTTGTGTGTGAATTATTCAGCACTACTGATACACTGATGGTTCCTTTTTATTAGAACACTATGTTTTATCTTTTTTCTAATAAAAAGTAACATCTACATCAGGAACCCTGAATAATTCAGTCTTACTTCACAACTCAGGAAGCTTACTCTTTTTCAAGGCATTTCTTGACTAGGTGTTCCAGAAATCAAGCAATTCTCATGTGAACAGTTGTTCCTCTGTTGTAGAAGTGGATTTTAGCTACCATGCCGAGTGCAAAGTTACAGAATTTGCTGATGTATTGCCTGAGGCAGCCTCAGCTCTTTCTCTGTGGGAAAAGGACAAAACATTTTCGTTATTCCAGACAGTTACTCAAGTATCCACAAGGAACTGTTTAAACTTTAATTCTTCATAAAGGATCTTCTTTCAGAATTATTTTAGCTAAATATTGGCAAGAGAAATAGCATTTCTCCTCTGTCAGATGATATCTTCATCGATGTACAATTTTTTGAGAAACATAAAGCATTTTAATTAGTCTGGGAATCCATTTAAAGCCTTCTAAATGTTGGTTTTGTGTGTTTAAAAATTATTATCAATCACTTATCAAAAGACATATTGAGATGTTCTGGAATGCATTAATGAGACTAGAATTACACTGTTTGCCAGAGAACTATAAAAAGACAACTGCAAAGCGTGTGGATTGAGCAGCAGCTCCATAGAGGTGGTCTTTTGTTGTTAAAAATTAATTTTGAAGTCTCAAAACCAGGAGAGGAACTGTAGACTGTGTGAATTAAAAGTTGATCATCAGTTTCCACAATTCTGTAGCAACTAAAGCATAGCAAGAAAAAACGGTGTAGAAAGATCTGTGTTGGGTTTTTTTCCTTCTATATTATTCTGCAGGGCTGTACCAGTCCTATAACTTTGTATTTTCGTTGCTGTCATACCACTAGACACTTCTAAATTGTAATGCTAATGCTCTTCCTTGCAACCACTTTCTGTCTTCCAGCCCATTTGACAATCTGCTTTTTCCACTTCTGAGGTTAGCTGCTCATTTTACCCTTTCATTTCATTCTGTGCAGAAGTCACCAATCTGCTTCTGTTTAGAAACTCCCAGTCTCAAAATTTCTGCTTTTGGCACAATTCCAGCAGTTGCTGGTCAATTCCAGCAGAGTGGAGGTAATTTTTACAAAATTATTTTGTAGTTTATGAATTTTCATCTTTATTTGTTTCACATTAGAGATTCTCTCCTGCACTGTGGATTGAGGAATGGTATTAGATGTTCACAGTACTTGTTTCTGTTAAACACATGTTAGAAGAAGCAGTTCTCTTTGCTGTATTTATATTTACTATACATTAGAACCAGACAGGACACATGTTTGTCCTTTCATTTATTTCCTATTTAAGCCTTTTCCAGATATCAATTATATGACTAATTGATTATCCATAGAGGAGCTTAATCTTTTCCTGCTTAGGTAATTCCTCTCAAAAGCAATGAAAATTACATTAGGCAACAATCTATTAAGCTAGCCAGCCCCCAGCCAGTTCACACTTTTGATGTGTTTCCTGTTGTACAAATTTCTAGATTATGTACAAACCATGTGTAGTAGCAGCAGCACTCCTGTAGGGGGTATTTGGTCATATCTCATGGCTAAAATCCAATAATTCTAGTGGTTTCATCTGACAGTAAATTACTTACCTGTAAACTTACAAATCTGCAATTTTTCTGTTTCGTCCCCAATCCAGAGGTGTTCTGCAGAATGCTGCGCATCTTGCAAGGTTTTCCACCATGGAATCAGGCTGCCAGGACCTGCTTCCATGTGATAGGACTGAAACTGCTGTCTTTTCATAATGAAATCCGTCTAAAAAGTCTTTTATTTTTGTGTTTGTCAGTGCATAGTACAACTAATGTAATATGGAAACAAATCTTCCTGTGTTGATGTAGAAAATGGAAGTGGTTTGCCCATGTTTCCATGGAGACAATGAGACTGCCATAAATGAACATGAAACGGGTCTTAGTTCTGCAGAATTTATTTGTTTTGAAATCATTACATTACAAGTCATTCACAGGGGCCCTTTGCTTGTGTTCTGTGATGCCTTCCAAGAGTCCCAGGGCGATTCCTAGACAGAAAGTATTACTATCCCCATTTTAAATGCTGAAAAAGAGAGGGAGGCATTGAGTGACTAACTCATTTATCCCAAGTCACAAAAAAGACAATGATAGAACAAGAAGACAACATAAGGATGTCCTTTCCTTCCTGCCCATTGCCTAGGTCAGCCACGGCCCGTGCGCTGAGATGCTGACAATGCTAAGAACAAGTGTAAAGTTGGTCATTCTCTCACAGCATACTGTTTCAAAGCATGCTATCCATATTGTACCTTATTAATTAAGTGTAAAATGAGCTCCTATATTTTATACTCAATAGCTATAATGTTTGGAGCCAAATTCTGTTTCGTTTATCGTAGCAAATAAGCAAAGGAACTTAATGGAAAAAGTAGAGGTTTTCTCCTTTCCAGGGCTGAATGTCTTATCTAATTTAACATGTAGATATGAGTATGTAGAGATAGGCAGGGTGCCTGGCTGGGAATTGCTGTAACTGTAACAACATTGACATTCAGTCTGTCGACAAATAGAGCAAACTCGTCAGCCTTTCAGAGGATTCGTATCCAGAATTTTTATGGCTTGCCTAGCTCTCTACAGTGCTGTCTGAGAAAAAAATTGTAATTATGCATACTGAAATACTGATTCATAAAAACAGTCATTTGGGCCTTATTTTTTACTATTTCCTGGTGGAATCAGTAATAACAGTGATACACTTTTGCTTTTGCATTACCTCTAAAAAATAAGTATTCAAAGATATGTTTGTTATTTATGTTTTCAAATTAGATTTCATGCCATAAAATATCTATTGAAGAATAATAAAATTTGATTGGTAAGAGATTTTTCTGTATGAAAAATACAGAGGAGTTCTATATTGTTTCAATTTTATTTTTTTTCTACTCATAGTTCACAGTATTACACTTCATTATAGCTTTTAATCAAAGTTGGAAAAGGGTTCAGTATCTCACAAACTAGCTATCTGAATAAAATCGCAGTAATTTTTTTCCCATTGTATTACTCTTTCAGTTAAAGTGTACAACAGCTTCAGAAGTATTACAGAAGGGTTTCATGACATATGATGCAACTTCTTTCCAAGCAAATCAAAATATGTGTTTGTATTCATCTAAACTGGAAAGGTGTATCTTTAATTATGCATTAATAATTTAAAATGTTATTTTCTGAAGAAGGTGTATCCTGTTTTGTTTTCATTGGCTTTGGAGTAAAATAATTTGTATTAAATGAAATCCCACTAAATAAATGATAATTCACTCCAGTGTAATAGAAAGCAGCAATAGTCTAGGTTAGTTCACAGGGAAAATTATATCTGGCATTTCAAAATTACCATAGGATTGTCAAGTCCAAGCATTCAGAAATCTCAAAATTATCTAAAATATAATTTTTTTTTAATAGAATGATTTGGAGTCCTTTGTATGGCTTTTATTTTTTAAAAATCTTTATAGTTTGTATTTTCAGTATTTCCCCAGCAGCAACAAGAATAAAATCATACTGGCTTTTGGAGAGAAGAAAAAAGCTCTGTTCTGGTACCAAGATCTAGAGATTTAAGGGCATCAGCTGGGTATTGCAGGACCCAAGATCAATCACAGATACAAAAAATGCAGCCTCAGCTTCTTACAAAACTGAAATCTGACTTACAATCATAGAATAGAATTCATAGAATCATGTTGGTTGGAAAACACCTTTAAGATCATCAGGTCCAACCATTATCCTAACTCTGCCAAGCCCATCGCTAAACCATGGCCCTAAGCACCACATCTATACGTCTTTCGAACACCTCCAGGGATGGTGACTCCACCACCTCCCTGGGCAGGCTGTTCCAATGTCTAACCACTCTTTCCGTGAAGAATGTTTTCCTAATATTCGATCTAAATCTCCCCTGGCGCAGCTTGAGGCCATTTCCTCTTGTCCTGTCATTAGCTACTTGGGAGAAGAGATCAGCACTGGCCTCACCACATCTTCCTTTTGGGTAGCTGTAGGGAGCAACAAGGTCTCCTCTCAGCCTCCTCTTCAGAACGAGCCTTTGACAGAGAAGGAGAAGCTGGTAGGGTGGAGATCATTTGGAGGGAGTATCAGGATGCCTGGGGTGAGCGATGCTCGACTGCGTGGTTATGGGGTACCTTTCAAAAGCAAACAGAGAGCTGAGGCTGACCAAAAGAAACAGCCATGGGTTTAGCTCTGCTCCTGTGCTGAGGATCTATTAAGACAGAACTGTGTCCTCCCTGCAAGGCAGAAGCAGAAGTTTCTTCATTTTCTCATGTTCCACCAGCTAAAGATTAGAGCAGTCTTTTGAAGCTCTCCACTTCGATCCCAGGAAGCTTGAAGCTGGATCATCCCGGGGGTTTTGGGGACTCTAAACCAGAAACTGTAGAGCTGCTTTGTGTATTACACATACACCAAAGCCCTGTGAGTCCCAGGGAATGGGATTATTTTTGTACCCTCCCTACTTCTTGGGATTAATAATTGAATGGAACATCTGACCAACATCCTTCTGTCTGTGGGTTTTTTAGGTCTGTTTTGCCTTCAGCTTACCGGGATATGCAGAAACACACCCTCAGGTATGACACATAAAAGCACAAACTATCACATGGTGGAAGTGCTTGGAATTTAGAGAAGCACTGTGGCACTGGTGGCAGATCATCCTTTATTGAACAGATGCAAGTGCTCTGTACTTGCACGCTGGTTGAACCTTTATGGTTGCGGGCAGGAGAGTTGTTTGTGGGAAGTGACCCTGGTGCTAGCTGAAAAACAAAGCAAGTTAAAAAGATAAATGTATTAGCTAAATGTGCCTAAGTATATGAAATACTTAAAACATGCCTCAGTGTAGGGAAGTGTTGGAGATACATTTGCAGTATATTAAGACATAAATCATAACAATTAATTGTCAGAGATCAAACCAGGAGCTTCTCTTTTGTGACTCTTTAGCAAATCAACTTTGGTCTTGTACATGTCTCTCTTCTAGTTGCTAGCCAAGTACCTACACTGATGGTTGTGACTGATTATCACATCCACCAATGGAAGCACATTTCCTAATTACAGTCAGTCCTATCTTTTTTTCTTCACTTACTTTCATTGCGTCAGAATTCTATATATTTGTGAAGGAAGTTCATTTAAATACTCGGGTTCTTAGCCTTTGCTTTGGAAAGGAAGTCTGTAGAGTCCTTTGAAGCATCTTTTGCCTTGGATGGCCCTCAGCAATGTCAAAAGCAATTATATGTCAGTTCTAAGAAATTATTTTTGAAAGTGCCTGTAAAAATTAAAATAGATGTTTCTGTGCACTATACCAACGTCTTCAGCCGCTCAAATGTTAGAGTGCTCCAAAATAAAACTATACAAAAATACTACGTAGTGATGGAATAAATGCTGACAGTTTGAGATGTTACTTTTTAACTGCCTTGTGAAATTTCATTTACTGAAAATAATTCACATACATGTTCGAAACATTCAGGCCTACGGTAATTAATTTTCAGCTGAATTAATTTCTGTATGCAAATTGCTCTGAGTAATTATGCAGAGAGGAAGCATGTGTGAGGGGGACTTAAATATCTGAGCTTGTTAATCGAAGACATGTTCTCCCCTAGACTTGGGGGAGGGCTAACACCAATTTTCTCCCTAATGATGCAGAATGATTTATGCCAAGATTTGCAGAAGCAGAATAAAACCAATAGTAATTATTTGCAATTTATGGGACGTGTGGGTGTCAGTTGTTATTAAATAATATTTTTTTAAAACCAGAATTATTAACAATACCTGGTCTAAGAAGAAATTTTATACTCAGCTCCAATGAGCAACATAGTCTTAGCCACTCAATGTGTCCAACCTGTAAAATAAGACAATCTGGGGAAAGGGTATAGGCAGAAACCTTTTGAATGGCTATAAAATCCTGCAAGTCCATCACAGGCTTACCTGGGTGTCTTGTTCATACAAGGGTGCTCGGGTAGTCCCGTTGCACTTGGATTAAGCTCCACTGACAGTCTAACCTCAGCACATGGACTGGCTGAAGTTTACCACTCGAGCGTTGAAAACTATTATGTTTTCAGAGGAGCAGTATTCATCTGAGTGCTCTTTAAGTTAATATGTACGGCCATGTTCACCTTAAGAAAAGAGCATAAACTCATCATCTACTCTAAAGCTGAACAGAAGCTCATATTCGGGGGGGAATCTATGGTTTAATTCTAACAACTGAAATATTAAAACCAAAACTGGTGTTAGCCATCACGCGTTGAAAACATGCCCTTTTCCTAGCAAAAATCAAGGGCAAAGTTTGTAAAGATTGTTATTAATACGTTTAAGCTGGCTGCATTGGCTACTTACACGTTTGCTATACGATGGTTTTCATGGAAGTATATAGTAAAATTCCTCCAAGTCACTGCTTAGCTGCTTTGATCACCCTTTCTCTTTGCCTGTCACCGTGCTGTAAGTGGAGACAAGATGCTGATTTGAAACATTGCCTCTTAAATCTGAAGTTCGACCTGAGCTGCTGTTTGAGCTTCACGCTGAGTGGGGAGGAAGCCAGGTGAGGAGTCAGTCCTCCGTCCTGCCTGCCCAGACCAGCTTGCATTCACAGCTCTCTCATCCCCGTGCCCTAGCTGCGGGCTTGTACAGCCAGGAGTTGTGCTCTCCTTCTCCTGCTTGCTTGTGGCGTATTGCTGGAATCAAGTAATACATAATAATACTGAAATGCACACCTATAATGTAATACATCATTTAATTGAGAGGTTTTGTTTTATTATCAGTCTCTTTCGTCTTGAAATATGCACTAGGATCTCTGCAGCGAAGACAGCGGGTCCCATTTTCCAGTTCATCATACCTTTCTCAACAAATGTTGTTTTCTCATATAGTCAGAACAGTTCCGAGAGGATCGCATAAGCGCAACTGCTCTTGACATTTCATTATGCAGAAGTATTTTTGTCATTGAGTGATCATAGTACTTATTGTCAGGCAAATTTGAACACAAAACCCCCAGTATTTACATAATGCTGTTCCTTTTTGATTGTGTAGTTTGTTTCAGCTCCACTAAACAGCTATGAGTTTGAAATTACTCTCTTCCCCCCAACAAATGGTCATAAAAAGAGAATCAAGCTCATAAATCTTGCTGTGAACTAGTTGTACAGTTTCTGCAGGATTACACGTACATTGCTGCAAGACGCTGAAAGTATTTATTTGTTATCGCCCTTTTAAAGTCAAATATGTGAAAAATAAATTTACTCTGTTGTGATTAACACAATGACCCACAGCTGCAGCGTACACAGCTGCAGTCTTATAGAGCAACTTCTCCCTGTACTGCCATTGTCTGAACTAAGAAGTTTCCTGCAAGTCATAAATCTTCTTTTATAGTGGCAATATATAAAAACATGAAATGTAGTAGAAAAGTGTCTTAAACACTGTTGTTAAGTCTTTGTCCAACACTGATTTATATTGCAAACAGCCCCTGGTGAATGGTACAAGGAGGGGAGGGGAAAGTGTGTACAGTTCATAAGCGAACGTTCCCATGTCTGCTCTGTGGAGCTGGGAAGGAATGGGATTTGGGATGCAGTTGGTGTTTGTAATCCTTTTGGTATTGGAAAGAGATGTCAGCATACCATTAGGGCGTTGTTAATGGTCTGATGCAATCCCTGATGTTTATTGTTTACCAGTTATTCTGGTATCTCTGTGGGATGACCACAGAAGTTTCACAGTTTCAAGAGGGAACTTAGGTTGCTATGCATAAAAGCCTGACCAAAAAAAGAAATGCAAGTCATTCTGATATTGTATGTCTATTTTGTATAAATGGGCTTAGCGCAGGTTTTGGGTCACTGTGTACATATGAAAGCCTTTCCCCTTTGCAGTGCAATCAGCTGACTTATAGAGTACAATTTTCCTACAAAAGTGTTGTGGGCAATGAAGCAGAAAGTTCAGCCCATCTAAACACTTCTTCACTGGTGCTCTGTCAGACAGGAAGAGACTTCACAGCTCAGAGTACCGGGACATTTGGCCAGAAAACAAATGTCAGCAGCTGAAACATCTAGGTGTTACGTGAGGAAGAGTAAGACTTTTGAGCCTGGATAAAAAGCCAGAAATTCTAAATTTCCCAGCATAAAAAAACTGCTGAAAGCGATTATGCTGAGAGATGTGCGGTACTGTATTGCCCTGTATTTCAGCCAGCTGTCTCTTGGGGTGGAAAATTCCCTTGGAGACCAGCTGTGCAGGCATTTGAACAACATGGGAAAGAAAAGCTCAGGACAGGAAACTATGAAGCTTGGACTCAAAATGAGACAGGCAGGGTGACTGAAGTGGGTTTTATCAAAGAATTTGCGGTCATGTGAAACCTTTAATTCCAATACTGGCTGGATATGTATCCCCTCCAAAAATGTTGGGCCAATCATCAGCCACTGTCAGGTCAGGTTAACTAAGGGTATCAATTTCACCTTCAGTCTTAGGCTAAAGAAAAAGTGGAAAAATGTTCACATACTAAAACCAGGCCTAAGGGATTTTTTTTTTATTACTGTGTAGACAGACCTAAGTATGCATGTGCAGACTCTGCTATAGAAAAGGGATGGCTGTAGTTCTTCTTTCCAGCTGATAAAATCTTGATAAGAAAAAAAATTTTCTTGCTCCTCTTCCCACTCTCATTTATTTGTTTGTACTTTTGGCTCTTCATTTTCAAAGATTTCATACTCATTGCTTTAGGACAAAAAGAACTGTGATGACAAATATGGTTGTTATGTTTAATCTTATTCCCAAGGGTCTTTTCTTCTGCAGATGATGAGCGTCTGCTCCTAGTCATGTAGAAATCTGATTAACAAAGCATGATCTTTGATTAGCATATTTCAGAAATTGTTTCTTATTATGAGCTCTCCTTAGGGCTTGTGTTGCTTAGCAGTAGTACAACCTTCCAAACTTATTTAACATGGTGAGGAACTTTGCAGACATATAAATCCCTATTTTGACTTTTTATGTTCATATGGATCATGCATTTTGCATAAGTGGAAAAACATCTCAAGAAATAATAATCCACATCGTGGGGATTTTGCTGTCTTCTGACAAAGCCCATGATTTTGCTTGTATTTAATAAACTTCCTTCTACTGTTTTGAACTGTAGGTAAGGGCTGTTTGTAATGAATAATAAATGGTGCTTCTATAGTGTGTTCCATTTAAGGATTTTCATGAGGTTTTCCACCATGAATGAAATAGTTCACCCAGGTGGGGAAAAGCTTTATTTATTATTACTGCCAGCATTATTATTCTTTTCAGATTTTAGAAGCAAGACACTGAGGTAGAGAGAAGTTGAGGCTTGATTTAAAAGGAAATAGTGACCAGGATTTCCAGCCACATCTTTTCCCATTCCTTTGCTTCAAGCTGATGACCGTTCAACAATATTTTTCTTTTTTGATAGACAATCTTTTAATTACAAAATGTTTGAAAGTTGTGTTTCTTTTAACAATAATGTATTGTGTGATGCTAATTCAGAACATACATACTTCAGAAGTGCATGCATTTTTGTTGCCTTAGAAGACCTAAGGAGTTCCTGAAGTGGGTATAGTAAATCTTACTACGAAAAAATGCCAAGAATTGAAACTGTGCATGATGTCACATAGACCATGTGGGCCCAACTTCCTTCTCTTATTCATGCCAAACTAGTATTGACTTTCAAGGCTAAACCCACAACCCCACTTCTGCAGGCTCCAGCTGACAGAAGACTGTGAGCACAAGGCCAGAGTGCTCTCCAGCAGCCCAGCAATGTCGGCAGCTATTAACCCTGGGCTTCTAGCCAATTTGCACGATGGTTTCTGTTGATGCAGTGTTTTGCATCAAGGATGTGTCACCAGCAAAAGCAGACAACGTGCCTGTGCTCCAGTAAAAGAGCAAAGCCAGCTGCAAGCAAGCAAAAGTTCTGGTCATTAATGTTTTTTGTGTGGATATGACCTTTGAATTACATCAGCCCACTGAACCTATGCTCTGGTGATCCTTCAAGCTCCAAGTGGTGCTTACTTACTAAAGGCTTTGCAGGAGGAAGGTATCTCACTCTGTTTTGCTGTTTAAGGATATCTAGGTAGACAGATAGGTAAGGAAATTGTGGCTTGCCATTTCAATCCCTGTCAAATATCTGCCTCAGTCTTTAACTCAGTCTCCAGTGAGAGCGAAGTAAGAGGATTAAGAATGTATATCTCATCCACTGTGTTCTGGGACTGTAACGAGCAGGGGATGGGCTACTTCTCATGTGCCTGTTAGTCTGACTGAGAAAGGACACCAAAAGGCAAAGCAAAGCACGCCTGAAGAGCTTTTTCAGTGGGACAGACCCTGGCCCCTCAAACACTGCCTATATGTTTTCCTAAAGGCAACTCACTGGATGCTGATGCCTTGTTTATGGTGCGGGAACAGACGGTCTTTGCTCCTTCCTTGCTCTCTTCACCTTTTCTATCGGTTTTAATGGCTTTAAAAGAAAAAGCTTCTAACACTTCTGTTCCGGTTTTACAATTTCCCCATGTCTTACACCAAAGGCATTCCGCTAGATAGATACGCACTTGTGAAGCTCAACTGCCCCTCAAAATGTGTAGTGGTGTTAATGTGGTAAGAGCTTGTAGCTATGGCTCTTTAAACCAACGCAGAACAGCTGCAGCACTTCAGCACTGCAGAAAAACAGAAGAATCCTCTGCTTGTTGGAAGTACCTTTGCTGTCCTATAAAGAAATTTGGTACATTGCAAACTGAAACTTCTTGTACTTCAGATAGTATGCTTTAGAAGTTTCTCTGATCGGTCAGTAAAAGTGGGAAACTCAATCACCATAATTTGCAATAAGAGCTTTATACAGTCCCAAAAATGAAACTGAGAGTTGCCAGTTTCCGAAAGTGGCCCATTATGTGGGCAGGGAGAGGAGAGGTAAAATGGGATTTGAGGGCACATTGAAGAGGAACAGAAAGTCAAATCCGTGGCAAAACAATGTCCAAAACCAAGCTTATCTAAATATCACTTCTTAAAATATCACTTCTTAAACAGAAGTGAAATTTCTCTGTATGGCTGTGACTTCCCTCCTTCTGAGGTATTCACGTAACCATTTTTTGAATATTTGTAATTCATCCTGGCAGTCTTATTGCTGGTCTTCAGAAGCATCCTTTCGTAAGAGAAGGAATTTAGATAGCCCTTCAAATGGGACTTGATGGCAGAAAAGTATTTATAGGAAATTTTTCCCGGGTGGGATCGCTGTTCTCATTGGAGTGGTATCCAGCATAGCACTGTATCGCTCTTCTTTTTTTTATTTCAAAGATTACCAAATCGCCTCTCATTTAAGGAAGCAGTCAGGCTTGAACACTGGCAGGACAGCAAATACTGTCTGCCTCTGTCGAGCTTCTGTAGGGACCAGGAGGCTGCATCAGCAACCTCTTGCCTCTCTGAGGGAGCAGCTCCTGCCTCCACTGAGATCAGACCCTCTCACTCAGTTTGGGTGCTAAACAGGATGATCCCGAAACAAATCCTAATTTTACCACACCAGGCCTCCGATACATGCTTAATGTCTTTATTTGTTTGAGGAGAGGGGAAAGGTATGTACAGTTCTAGTAAAACCTAGTGTAATATGCCGTGTACTACTTTCTTCATTTAGTGTTAGGAGACATTTTTTTATATAGAGGAAAAAAGAAGGGGCTTTTCACACTCTCACTGCTCCTTTCTGAGTGTGTTTGTAAGGCATCTGGAGAAAGTGGTTCTTCGCAAGGTAAATGAGAATCTTTGCAGGAGCCTCCTGTTAGAATATTGCCAGTGTATCACTGTGCCATTTCAGTCTCCAAGTACCCTTTTCAGATTAGGTTGGACATTTGGAAAAAGTTCTTTAACATGAGAGTGGTGGATCACTGGAACAGGTTGCCCAGAGGCAGCGAAAGCCCCATCCCTGGGGACATTCAAGATCAGGCTTGATGGAGCTCTGAGCAACCTGACTGAGTTAGAGATGTCCCTGCTTATTGTAGGGGGGTTTGACTAGATGACCTTTAGAGGTCCCTTCCAACCCAATACATTCTATGATTCTATAAGCGGGGCATGTGTGTGTGTGTGCATGTGCACATGCGTGCCAATCCTTGTGTCCTGGCTAAACGCCAGTTTTGGTGCTTACTTTCTGTCTGCAGGCCTTTAAGTCCATTGGCATCATCATTAGGGTACAGCATTATTCGCTCTTTCAAGTCCATTATCGCAGTACACTGTTATAGAGAGGCAGATTTTAACGAGAGGATTGGTAAATGAATAACAAAACTGTAAAGAGGGTACCAGATGGTAAGGCCTAGTACCCTGCACATTCCAACGCAGGCTTGCGTATCACTTTTGCACGTTTTCTGGACTCCTGACTAGCTTCGGTACCTCAAATCATCCATCACATTAGAGGGAGAGAAGCTCTCTTTACTGCTGCCTTGTTCTGTTCTCCAGTAACTTCAGAACCGCTGAGAGAAGGATTGACCACTGTATTATTCATCCTGGGGCTGACTGAAATACTGAAGATACATTTCTGGGCTATGTGTCCCTGTCTGTCCCCAGGTCCTGTTAGGCTACTGGAGAAAAGGACAAAGCAGCAGTGGTCACTCCTTGGAGAACGTGAGCCTCAGACCAAAGCAGGGATGCTACTACCAAGAGGGGTAACACTGAATAGTGTCGGAAGGAGAATAAAGAGTGTAAGGACTGAATTTAGAGGATGAAATGAACTTTCCCTGGGGAGCATCAGCAGGGACAACAGCTTGGGCATGCTTGCTCTGAGATAGCAAGTCATCATGTTCTCTAATCCCTCTTCCGACAGCACTGCTGGTGATGTACATTGTTGTATAAAAGCTCAGGATTATTTTGTTATTACTGCTCTTCTACTCAAGCATTCTAAGTACAGCAGATGCTTATCTGTAAAAATTAAAAATAATCTCTACAAAAGAATACGCCTGTTATGCAGTATCTGTGAAATGAATTTTGTTAGCACTCTGCAATATGTCAGTTATTAGATAGCTTGTAAAGTGCTAGTAATTTTATTACTTGAGAGGGTATTTTATTCCACCATAACTTTTCTATTAAATAAACAGCATGATATAGATTATTGTACCAGAACTTCATCACAAAGTATCATGTCTAATAATAATGTGAATGGCAAGTTAGATTCAGATCACTGTTCAATAATCAGAGTCTTTAAGTTCTCCATCTATCTTTGTAAACTTCTCTATTTATCATGCACTCTGAAAACACCAGCACATACTATAAAATGGTAAAGTATTTATTCACTCAGATGTGGGAGTGTTCATTCTAACCAATTGTCATCTGTCAACTAAGAGGTAACTTTGTGTGCATTTCTCACTTTTTTAATATGTCTGGTTTTTTTATAGCCCTTGATCCGTCCAAAGATCCATGTTTGAAGGTGAAGTGCAGCCCACATAAAGTGTGTGTCACTCATGACTATGAAACAGCTCTTTGTGTAAGCCGCAAGCAGCTGGTACACAGGTAAGGAAAATTTATGTTGTTTGAGGGTTTTTTGTCTTCGTAGACATCCAGTATGATGAGAAATAAAATGAGAAAACTCCAAAATGAACATTAAAAACCATAATTTTAAAACATCCCTTTAATTTGTATTTTTTTCCAAAAAAAAGCGTAAGTGTTTAACTGAGGCTATTCCAAAAAGATGAACTGCAACATGGTGCACCATGTAGTGTGGAGTACAGAATGCTCTCCCAGTTCTGGGAGTGGTTTTCTCCTCCCAGAGAGTAGTAATTATGCATATTTTAAAATCTGAAAGCCTGGACTATGAAAAAATTGTGTCAGAGACATTTACAGTTCCAGTAACTTAAATAGAAGCAATTAAAAAGAGATTAATAAGGGGTTTGGGGTTTTTTTTTTAAATATATCAAACCTTTGCTTAAATCTGGTAAAGAACTGAAAAACATTGGTGGAACTTTGTAAATCATCTCCCCAGAGAGTCACATAATTATAGAAAGCTCCAGATCTGATTGTTGAATGACTGAATTAAGAGCAAATGAAATAGCGAATAAGTTAAAAGCTTTGGCCAACATGTTCACATTAGACCACAGAACTTCACAGAGAGAAGCTATGAATAAACAAAGAAAACCACTACTGAGCACAGGTTGAAATACGCTATAAACAATCAAGAATGAAGGAATTTATAAACAAATTTAGAGAAAACAAACTGGCATTGCCATATTTTGGAAGCAGAAGAAGTAGAACCAGTAAGGAAACTGGTCTTGAGTATCTCCAAAGTCTTTATGCGTCAAGACCTGGAATAAAGCTGAAGAAATAAGCCCTCCACTTGCCAACAGATGTCGAATAAAACCTGTACTACTGTAACGGGTGACTCTGAACGGCTGGTCTGTACTTTAAGAAAAATACGTTGTCTTGCTTTCATTACATTGGAGTGATAAATCTAAGGACTGGTCTCCAATTTCTTTCCCTATTTAGTAAGGAAGCAAAAATTTGCCTGTTACAACTTGGGCCGCTAAATGTCATTGTCAGCTGAGACTGTAGTTCTACAGCTGTTTAAGCCGAAGTAAACTCAGGATGCTGTGATTCCCATGTAGTAGTACTACATGTCATCTTATCTCACTGCTGCCTGGCTGAGGAAGCTAATCTAGTACAAAAAATTGTCTTTGATTTATAATACAAAGTTAATAGTGTAATGTTCATGAGGCAGTATGTTTAATCTTTGGTTTTCAATATGGAATGAACCCTGGAAGGTTGTTAGGAGTATGGCTATGTGCAGTGCTTACATTCTAATGACATTTTTGGCATTTTGTAACTTACATTTTCCAGTTAGGATGGATTTAAGGTGCTTGCATTATATAGTAGTCCTTACGATATATAGATATAACTGTGGAGCCAAATGCTTTCTGAGCTATTTCCAGTATTTAATGTTCCAAAAGTAGTCAGAATGGTACCGAGTAATGGTATAGAGGAGAAGCTGAATATCCTTTTTTTTTCCCAGAAACCAGGCTGTGTTTCGTGTGATCCCTCTATGATTCCTCCACTGCCTGCAGCTATTTCAGCTAACCTTTGAGTAGCACGGTGACTATGGAGATGAATAGAAAAGTGTTGAAAAGTTACTTTTAAAATTCTCCAAATAATTTCAAGCAAGTTTTGTAATGCTGAAAGAACTACTGCTGATGTGTGATAGTGGCCCATATGTCCCCAAAGTGTTATTATTCTCAAAATATCTGGCTACCCTTGTCTCAGAGGGTAGGTATGTCAATGAGGAAAGTAACTAGGCCAAATTCTCACTGGTTTGCATCAGAGGTGTGATACCACTCAAGCTTTTCATCTTTAGTCCCACAACATTCTGTTCTTTTTTCTGTGCCTGGCCTGAATACTGCTGTACGTCTGACAGCAGTCATATTTAAGGCTGTGCTAATCAGGAGTAAATGCATTTCAAGAGATGGAGTTACACCTATTTACAACCAGTGAAAGCCTGAATATATGGGTGTGGGCGCATGTGTGGTAAGAACCTTCACATAACACAGCACCACTGTGGTTGCTTTGCACATCCATTGCTTTTGGGTGTGCTCAGAAGGATTTTCCATTTCATGCATCATTATCAACTTGCTGTGGTGGCTTTACAAAGCATGTAGGCTCAGCAAAAAGTAATCAGGAGAGCAACATCTTGCGTTATTGCTGAGGCTTCCAGACAGAGCTATGCCGATTTGCACCACCTGATTAACTGGCTCACTGGAGAGTTGCAGCACAAGGAAACTATTTTTCCAGGTGTGGTGTAGCTACCTTTGAAATCACCAGTGACAACACAATGCCATTGCTCTTTCATTTCCTTTGTGCTGGAATACACGCTTTTTAAAGCACGGCAGGACTACAATAACAGCGTACAAAATCAAGTTGAATGGAAACATGTTATTTTACATTTGCTCAGACCTTGGCTCTGTGATGGGTAACTCATCCTGTAAGGGTTTCAGTCTCATACCTTTAGAGTAAGACTGTCTCCCATCTGGCAGCACGGCTGTCACATGTTTCACAGTGCCGTGGCTTTGATCCTGCCCATGGTGGACCTGCTGGATGTGGGATCCCCTGACCCAGCTGGCAGGGCACGTGGGGTGGGTCTGTGGGAGAGCAGCTCACGCTGCCGATAGGTTTGGTTGTGGGTTACCCCAGGGATGCCAAAGGACCCTGCTAGAAGCCCCATGCCCCAGAGGCAGCCTGGCCCCTCCTGTGCAGCTTCCTCCTTCCCTCTTCCTCCTCCTCCTTTCCCCTCCACAGTCACCTGGTGAGCGGACCTGGGCCCTGAAGATCAGGGAGAAGGTGTCTGAAAGGTCTTTCAGACAGATAATAGCATGTTGTCAGCACATCCTCTAAGGCATTTACAGTACAAATTGTACAGGGCATTAAGAGAAGAGGCAAGACTGAGCGGTGATTGAAGAGTGTGTAAAAGATAAATTTGAAGGTACCTTCTTGTATGTTTAATAGTCCTTGGACTAATGATAAAGCCTTAGGAAACAGTTTGTGTGGATTAAAACCCCTTTCAATTTGGACATGATCTATGACGGAGAGTCTTTATTAGTTCAGTTTTGCATGAAATGCAGTAGTTAATATCTCTCAAAGATTTCTCATACATTTGCAGACCTGTAAAACTTCATTCTGTTTGTCTCTGTTGGTATTGCTAGTGCAGCTGATGGGAAGAAAGGATGTCACTCTTGGGCTTTTTTGAAAAGAACAGAATGAGGAGAGCGCATTGATGAAAAAATAATGAGCATATTAACATGTCCAGGGTTTACAGCTTTGTTCAGCCCATTTAACGGGCGATCACCAATTAGTTCATCACTGCAGTCTATGTCACTCACAAAGGTAATCATGCAACATCTCTGCTTCTCTGCTGTGACTTAGAAATCCAGTTATTTACTCAGTATTTCTCAGTACTTTTGAGGCTACTGCTGCTGAAAAAAGTGGCCACTACCGAGTTCCTCACAAATATTTTTTTTTAAGATCTGGACAAGTTCCCAGATAAAACATCTGTTCTTCTAAATTAGGCATCAAAAGATTGGTCTCACCAATGTGGCAGTGTTGGCAACTAAACTTACCCACAATGCGCAGACAAATCTCCCTCTCTTTCTTTGCAAGTCCTGCAGTTGATACACCATTTCTGGGTAGGAAGGACCATGTTGAAAACAAGTGCAGGAAAACATCCGCATATGTGAAACTGAGCATTTTCATGCCACTGCTGTTCTGTGTGCTATTTGTGTGCTTTCTATTGTATCTGAAAGAGAATTCACAAATGAATAAAATTAATAATTGCAAGAATGTCAGTGACCCACCTGATTTTAAGAACTGCTTGGGAGCATTACAGAAACATTTTTGACCACAGCAAATGCACTTTTAGGAGTTTACTGAAAGGTTGTGCACATAAGCGAGGATTTTAAACAGCACTATTCCTCAATGTCTGTGTATTAGATCAACAGTTACCTTTTAAAATGCACTAAAAATGCCTATAAACCCTAACCCTGTTGGTTTGCTCTCCTCTCTGACTCGTGCATGTCTGTGTTTTCTCTTGCTTGCTTTGCTGCTAGATGCTAATGAGGATTGGCACAACACCAAGGATTCCTTTGGGGGTAATATCTTCCTATGCTGAAAACCTGACTCCCACATTCTCAGTGGCCTGACCGATGTGAGGGAGGGCTTGTTCCTAAGCTCATGATGTTTAATTCTGTGGGATTTATGTGGTAATGTTTATCAAAGCCTGAATACGTGAACAATCTGTATGAGATGGTGTAACAGAACCAGACCTGGGAGATGATTGATTATCTTTGGATCTACCAATAACATCAGTTGTTCCCCAGTTAACCTCGCTGAGTTCATAGCTTTTTTCTAATCTCTTGTTCATTTTCATGCTGATTCAGAAAATAATTGTTGTTCATTTGTGTATTAAGTACAATTCAGGGAAAAAAAGGATATCCCAAAGGCAACTTACAAAATAACATTGTTCAGCTTCCTGTTGGTATATTTGGGTATATGTCACACATTATCAGTGTGAAGTGTATGTGTTTTACTTGTATTTTCTTGAAAGGGCTACCATAAGCAGGAAGATGGGAGAACCCAGAAAATAATAGGGCAAGACCACTGTGTAGTTTATTCATTTTTTTGTCTTTCTCCATGGAGACTGTCCATCTAGATTTTTCAGTAAGTTTTTATTACTTCATAATGTTTCCAAAGCAAAGCATGAATATTTCTAACTTCTCTGCATATCCCTAATTTTCTTTCAGTTTGTGCTAAAATGAAGAGGGAAGGGGTGTGACTCCCTAACAGGGTGAATTCTCCCCCATTTCACGGAAGTCTTGATGACTTTTGGTAAGCTAGCAAAATTATGCAGAAAATTTGGAAAAACTGCTCTAAAAATACTGTTATTTCAATTATTATTTAATCTTAGCTGAGGAAAAATGCAGTTTTTCCCACTGGTGCTGCAGTGGAACACTTTGTTCACGCATCTTGGGTAGGCAGCAGGCCAAAAAACATGTTCTGGGACACTGAGGCCCTCATAGAGTAACTAGGTGAGATGTGGGACTCCACTCAATAATTTAGGATAATACAGCTCTATAATAAAATTGTTATGAAGATTAAATTGTTAATGTATGCACTGGATGCAGAAAACATAAATATTAAAATTATTTTTCACATCCCCAGAGTTTTTTGTAAGTTCTGGTACAAATTCACAGTTATGAGTTAATTTTTTCTGCAGTTTTGTTTATGGGCACCAAATTAATTCTCTTGTCGATTAACTATTTCTGAATTAAGGGAAGAAAACTGCCCAGTTCAAAGAAAAAAAAAATCTTTTGACAATTATTTTAGAAAGACATTAAGGCATTTCAAATTTGTTGGATTTTTTTTCTAAGTAACAATGCAGCAATATTTACATCTCTCTGCGAACTGTTTTGGAGTAACTAAATCTGGTTTTCCCTAAAAAAAATAGAATGTTTTCATGCAAAACATTTTATCCACCTCTAATGCTGAGCATTGATTTCTCTAATCTACTGGCATAGATTTTTGCTTCAGAAGAAAGAGCATTGAAATATTTGATTAAACACACACTCATAAAAACCTAACAGATTACGTTAGGGTTTTTTCCAAACAAATATATTGTACTGGGGAAATTGCCAAAATTTAGGCTTATTATTCCCAAGGGTACCTCTGACAGAATCTTGGAGAATTATTTTAATCCTCTATGAATGAAAGTTCTAGACATGAACAGGATGGAGCAAATGGCATTTTTTTGTAATTTGTAAACTATAGCGCATTACTCTGTGAAGACTATTATTCTTTCTAATATCTAATCATTCATGGTACATTGCACAATTTAACTGGAGCTCATGCTGCTTGTCCAGAAAAATAAATGAGAATCCAGGAAAATCAAAAAGAGAGGGGCCTTTGAGGTCACAGCCAAGCACAGCACATAATATGATGTGCAAGTGGTGTGCAAGTGATGTGTGCAAGTCCTTAGAGAAAACTTGAAAGCTTTTCGAAGTTTTTCATCTCCGGATTGCCTGACAACAAAGGCATGCCTCTGGTACAGTGCAAAAGCTTTAGATCCTGCAGCAGACAAGTAACAGACATGTGGAAATCGGGAATGTTTGTTTTTCACATGTGGGCTAAGTTGCCTTTTAATAAGACAGAGAGCACATGGTATGATGTGCCATCAATCTGGAAGTGCTCAAGGGGACCAATGACTGTTAAGAGAGAGCAGCATAAGAGTCTGGCACTATCCTTTATTCCCCATTACAGTTATTTTTACAATTTTGATTATGAAAATTACAATCTAAGCATGAACTCCCAAAGGTCAATAGCTTTTCCTCCGAGACAGTCTCCATCTTTAACAGACCAGGATTCAGTCCAAGGCTGCTTAAATAATAATGGAACAGCACTCACTGGTTTTAAAAGCAGACATTATGCTACTGAACAGGATAGTCTGTAAACTGTAGATCTCATTCTCCAAGTGGTCCATTTCTCAGTTTCAACTCTGCTTAAGGTAAATTGCTTTTAACTAAAGAGACCGTAGGGAGAGTCTGTGGAGGGACTAGCTTTCATCGGTCAAGATGATATGAGCTGGTTCTGTTCTGAGTCATGATAGTGACCTTTTTGCTGCCAGGAGTTTCTGTATGAAAATCCTCTATAGTTTATTATTTTCTGGAGGAAGCTAGCTATGATGTCTCCCTTCAATAGACAAGATTCATGTACCTTTTAGGCTGTTTTCTGGCTTTCCTGAGCTCTAGATACACTGTTGACTTCAGTGTATTTCAAAACTCAGAAGACCCCTGAATGTTAGCAAACCTGTAGAAGGAAAGATCCACTTTGCTTGACTGTAAGTACCACAGTCATCTTTACAGCTGAATTCAAATATGGTTCCTGACTCAAAGCAAAATGTGCCCAAGTTTTGCCCGATACATTTTGGCATTTCCATGCATTTTCAAACTTACACAGAAAAATGTAAACATGCTAAAGTATGGTCAGGCAGAGCACAGCTATCTCCCATGGAAATTGCCCAAGATTGTCATCAATAGCCTAGATGGGAAGCTTTTTGCATCCCGAGGCCAATTAGCCGCTCTGCACTTCTCTCCCCAGAACTGGTAACTCATTGCTAGTCATGCTTCATCAGCTTTAGAGCTCATTAGAGTAGTGCAAGGTGACTGTCTCCTGTTGGACTTGAGTAATTTTTGAAATATATGATAGTGCACAGCTCTTTTATAATGGAATTTAGTGTGTAGTCCTCATCTCTGTCTGCTTTGGCAATAGCAATAGATGAACTTGTTCTTGCTATCGACAGGGGATTTACTGTATTTTATTCACAGTCACCAAGCACCTGGCTGCTGGGGTGAATGTCTTACTGCTAAGGTCATTGTCTTTTACGCTGCAGCTCCTATCTTACTGTGCTCTACTTTACTGTGAGGATGCTGCAAGCACAAAAGAAAATACAATGGTTATTGAGACATTCTCCTGCTGCATAACTCCTTTCAGACCAGTATCAGAGCACTCACTGAAAACCACCTCCATACCTCTGGATACCTTTGCTATTATATTGAATAGAATAAGAAGATAACCTATTACCTTCTGCACTTTAATTAACATGTATAAATAGTTTGTGCTTTTAAAGATAATATTATTGAATGGGTTGAATACCACTTTATAATATTCTTGACATTTCTAGTTGTAAGCTTTTAGCAGTATATAAAAATGGACCAGAAGTGACTTCTTGGATCATTAAGTCAAATCCCTCTGCAACAGCTATCATATAAACTTTTTTCATTAGTCTACCAAGTTCTGTCTTAAAGATAATAAGGTTATTGCCCCCTCTACTCAATTTGGAAGAATCCTTAGCACCTCAACCTTTCTGGTTAGAAACCTGCTAATATCTAGTCTAAATTTATTCAAATCCAGCTTAAACTTCTGGAGTTTTCCTAAATGGTTCCTCAGCATTTATTTGGAAGTAGCGACCTTCTATGGTTTTGCTAGACTTAGCATTTTGCAAATGCTCTTACTCTTTTCTCACAGAAAACTCTTAAACAGACATTCCTCTTGACTGTCTTGGTTTTCCTCTGTAGCAGAGCTTATGGGGCTTGGCTGCTGAGATCAGTAAAGAAATTAAACCCAAAATTATCACTTTGTCTTCTTGCTATTTAAACTCTTTACACATCTTTAGGGATTATATTCTCTCTGAGTCATTGCTTATTAAGATTTTAATCTTTATTTCTTAAATTAATCCCCTCTATTAAATTCCTGTTCTATCCACGCCTGCTTTAAACCTGCAGTTACCCTTCTGTGAGCTTCAGTAGAATATCTGCAATTCGGAAGTCCATATTCCAGGTGGGCTTTCAGCTGGGCTTTGAGAACAGTTCTAGCTTTGATGTTCTGTGTATCTCTGGCTTGATATATGTGGTAGACATATATGCAACTTGCTGTTTCAAGGAGTTTTACATAGCATTCTACATTTATTTCATCCTCACTAGAAACATACAATATCCAAAATTACTTTTCTGTGAACAAAACATTTTTTATTAACATGATAACAAAAGGAAGGAGGGGGAGGGAGTTTGACATAAATACAAGCCATGCCTAGTTGAGCATCACTTATATAAACTATGTATAAAATGAGAACTGACTAATGTGACACTTAAATGTATAATGGTGGAAAATGCATGTCTGAAAGTTACTGTGCGAATATAAGTTTATGCAGCAGATTCATAGGGAGCACAAGCCAGTAGGAAAACCTAAATATATGAAAGAGAAAATAAGGACAACACAATGTTTGTTCTTTAACGGTTTTACTATCTCAGTGGGTTCTTTTGTTGGCTGCAGAACTGGTTATATATAAACCTCTTGACATAGCTCTTATCAATGTTGGGAGTTAGCATCCAATGCTAAGTTAGCATCCAAAAGCTTCTGTTTCCCTTGAGATATCTGGAAGAAGGCTGAGTTAAAAGTTCAGTCACCTCCTCCATGGCATTTGTCTATTCCTGACTTGGACTGTGAGCTGTTTATAGCATAAGGGATGTTGGCTGCTTTGTTGTTTGGAAAGCTCCTCTTGCTCACTCTGAAGTGAGCAAGAAATGAAAACAGTAATTGGCATAAATGTCATCTGCTTGGCGAACATCAAGAGATTTGCCAACAAATGAATAACGAACAAATGAATAAAGTTGAATGGGACTCACTGCCTTTGTATCCTTGTCCTGTAAGAAGATGTTAGGCTTTGCATATGGAGTAGCTGAGTAATTCTTGGATTTTCAATGCTTTTTCAAACAACCTTGACACACCATTATTATCACTATTATTAAAATACAGACAGGTAGGTATATTAAGCTGTGGGACCCAAGAGGACAGCCCTACAGGCTCTCCATATACCTGTCAGCAGTACCACATTTAACCGTTGTCCTTGCAGGTCACATCCATGTGTTTTTGCCTTGAGCTGTTGGCTGACTTATGACCATGTTAATCCTCACATGACTTCGAATCTGCAGTCTTTTGGGGTTTACCACAGCCCAGTAGATTAAGGATCTATTTCCTGATTGTATTTTCTATCTGCTAAAAATCTTAACCATAGAATTGCTGGAAGCAAATTGGTAATAGTAGTTAATATGTGTCTATATTTTTGCTGTTTATCCCTATCTTAAATCTGTTGAGTAATCCAGTCAGTCAGAAATTATTATTTAATGTTTACAAATGACCTCCAGTGCTCTGAAAATTATTCTGTATTTATATAATAATCTGTTTGCTGGAGATTCTAAATTTATTGCTGGTTTTTTGCTGTAGAAGCCCCAGGACATGAAAGTGTTCAGTGGAAAAGTCTTTTTACTGCTAATAAAAGGCATGCTTTTGTAAGATTGGGACTGATGTTTACAGTGAAGGAATTTTATTAAAGCTTTTCTTCAATTTCCAACATCCCATTATAGTGGAAAAAGTATTAAATGTGCAGCATTTTAAAATCTGCCTTTTGGTAAATGGCATTATGCATTCCAATTGCAGTGAACATTACAAACAATAGATTCCGTATGAAATTTTCAAATTAGGCCTTAAAAATATTGCATTTCATTTGATGCTGGTCAGTTGGCTGCTTTTTACAATTGTGTGTCTTCAATATCATGCAGACTCAATAGACACAACTTTTAAACCTACCAAAGATTGATCCTTAGTGTTCGTAAAACAGTTCTATAGTTTACCATTACACTTCTGAGCTTTTCCAGTTATTGCTTCTCAAGGCTTTCACTAGGAGTGAAAGACATTGACAACAATAGGCTAAAATTCTAAGGAGTTGGGCCAGACTCTTACACCTCTTGCCTTGCATCGTTCACAGCTTTCCTACCCTGTGTGTATGGCTCTGTTGGGTGGGAAAATTTGGCTCTTCTAATGGTGGAAGTGGTTTTCTGCAGAGTTCTGATGAATTTCGTATCTTGTTCAACATCCTCCATCATCTCGGGCACAAAACTTCACTAGGAAAAATGATGAAGCCGTATCCCAGACCACCCTGAGGAATTCATCAGCAAGCATCTTGGCTTTCATTTCTGAGTTAAAGGTTGCAAAAACCTTATACTGTGAAGACCTCTTCCACACAGGTTTGCCAGTTCCAAACTAATTAGCAAGAAAGGCGTGAATGACAGCATATATAAGGAGTTGAAAAAGGCGGTCTTAGGTGTTTTATCGCTTTCACAGCCATGCAGTTCCAATCTGATGGCAATCTTTTGGAAGAAATAGCATATGAAAGCAATAAAAAGGAGTTTCTTGCGTCAACCATTTTCTTATTTGATGCAAGTTATGTTATCAAAATTAACTTTTAATCTATTACCTCCTGCTTCTTTAATATTTCAATTTCTATCATTCTCTTTTCATTAATAAGTTTATGATTGCCTGCTTAGTACTCTGCCAGAACTCATCAAGAGCTCAGCCTACAATTTAGTCATTTTATACCAGATTAATTCAACCAATGAACCACAAATGACATTATTTATGGACATGAGCCACCAAAGTACAGTCTGTTTAAAGCTCTGTACATAAGGAGTACTAATGATGATTAGAAATCAACCCAAAATATTTTGCTTCTTTAAATATGTCTGTTCAGATATCACTGTTCCACTTACAAATTAACTATAGAAAGGCAATGAATGCTGTGCTGTTGACTTTTTAGGCAAAAAGAGGAATACCTTAGCACACATTTGAAGGTCATATTGCTTGTATCTCTAGATTTAAACCAATCTTATAATATATGATAATTTCATTCCCTTGAGCATCTTCTGTATCTTAAAAAGAGGGGCAGAAAACATCTTGATATTTCTGTGTGCTACTTTACATTTATTATTGTGCAGCCAATTTTTTAAGGGAATCAAGGAAGGAAACACCATGCCGATGTGCTTTGTAATTACAGTCCCCATCATCCATGCAAAATTCTTGTGTGATCCCTCTAATAATTGGAAGAGGTGATCACATGTTTGAACTTCAAAACCTAATAAGGAAAATAAGGGAATTCTCTTCTGTGGTTTGAGCCCTTCCCCTTGTTCTGCCTTGAATCTGCTGTGAAAGTCAGTGCTAAATTCTCAGTGCCAGTGGTCAAAAGATCAAATTTTATCTCATACCAAGCCCCTTCATGGCTCCTTGAAACTGAAAAGAGTTATCGTTTCGGAATCCCACAGCTTTCAGGATTTGGCCCGGTGGATTTGATCATCTGGAGGCTGTGAGCAGGCAGTCCATGAGAGGCATTCATTTTCCTCAATAGGAAAATATTGATTCATTAAAGCCCATCTCATACATACATGCCTGTAGACTTGGAAGCCGACTGGGTCATTTTGTGTTTGGAGAATTCATATTCGCCTTTCCCATCTGTAAGTTCAATGGTTTATCTTTTATCAAGGACTGTATAGTCATTCTAAGCCACTTAACTGGCTACAGTCCAGAGCTGTCTAAAATAAATAAATAAATTTCAGCTATATCATGGTAGATTCTGTTACATTAATGAAGCGTGATTACCAGGAAACATTTCTACAGATCTGTGCTATTAAATCTTTGTGGAATGGCAAGGGCAGAAAGATTAACAAGTTTTCAAATTAGTTAAGAGAGAAGGATTAAGCCTTCATTTTGCTATCAATTATTAGATTTATGTTCTCTACTTTAACAATAAAATCCTAAAACATTCATTGCAAGTAAATACAGAATGTTCAGTGGTTGCAATTTAAAAAGTCAAAATTTCTAGCAAATTCCAGTTATTTCCTACTCTAATTAGTATATTTAAAAAAAAAAAACAAAAACAAAAAACCAAAACCAACAAAACTTGTATTGTAGCTAGTGTAAAACTGCCGCCTCTATGAAGTCAAATATTGCAATTAGATACAGTACTTAAAACTGGGGGGTTTTAATGTTCTTGGATTAGCTCTTAACTTTGTAGAATTATCTGTACAGTCTTCGCAGTCTCAGTTTGCACTCAGCTCCCTGCTGAGATTTTTTTTAACACTGGAACATTTTGAGAAAATGGAAACAGCTTAAAATGAAAACAAGCTTTCAGCTGTAAGTATGGAGTAGATGTGTTCTGGAGTCTTCTGACAAAATGGGTTTCCTGTCAATTCAACAAAACATTTTCTAGGAATGTAAAGAATAGTTCTTGACAAGAAAGTCTGTCACCTCAGAAATGTGAGTAGGACGGTGAAGAGACCTTGAATGTAGAATCTAAAAAAGAGATGTTCAAGCCTTGTCACTTAGATAGAATAGTCTTCTGGATCTTCTGATAAGTGGTTGTTGGCTTTTCTTTATGGCTTTCCCTGAAAGTGTGTGGGTTTTATTCCTTTCTCTTGGTGTTAATTGGTGAAGGGATTTGGTCTCATCAGCCTAGGTGAGTGCCCTAGTCACTGGGCTGTCAAATTGCTATCTGTCCACGTCTGACCCATTGAATATTTAATTTATTATGTAAAATTCACTCAGTAGCCTGATAGTTATGCCACTCAACTGGGACTCAAGGTCTACTGAGTCTGTACTGCTATTGTTAACAAAAGGGTAAATAAAATCCACTCCCATGACTTTCCAGCATACCAACTTCGAGAAGTCAGGAAAATCAGACTGATGTAATCACCACATCCTGTCTTGATGGTATAGCAATCTTTTTTTATGTTAAGGTGTGAAGAGAGTCCATAGCATATAGTTACCCTCAAATGACTTGAGTATTCAATTATAATTTGTACCTAGAGAAAATAAGACATTATTTTCTTTCATTGTGATCTCAAAAGACAGAGTATGGCTTTGCTCTTGGAAAAATGCCTGGAGACATTCTGTCTCCTGTTTTCATTATTCAGAAGTGATCTAGCATTGCTGCTTTCATATTTTATTTCTACAATGGTAGAGGTGAAACATACTGGATTATGATTTCTGAAAGATGAAATCCTTTGCCTGAGTCTTCTGGTTTCTGACAAATGCCAACTATTAAAAAAATTTCCCAGACACCTTTCTTTTCCATTTTCTGGGAGAGTATCATTAATAACTGGATATTGCAAAGCAGAATTTCCCAATAGTCCTCAATTAGCCTTTTTTCTTAGAATTCTCTTTGCATACTGAGGAATTGGCAATTTCTGTCATTATCTCTCTGTACTTATCCTGGGGAAGCAAATGCTTCAGAGCGTTCTGAGGACTTGCTACTTGACCTGCAGGATTCAGGAAAAAAGTAAAGTCACTAATCTTGTGAACACTTAGTGATGTGATCACTCTAACTACTGCAGTATTTTGCTTGTATTAAGTTTTAGCTCTAGCAGCAAAATGTGTCATCAAATAAATATTCTTTGACAGTCTCTGTACTTTTCTCCATCCTAGAAGATCTGCACTTTGCAAAGAAATTATTTTGCCCCTTAATGAGGGCTTATGTTACCTCACACACCTGAATAAACATGCTCCTATACAGCATAACGCAGTTTTAAAATAAGGAACAATTTTTGTTCCTGGAGGCTCTTTTATAACCCTGTAAAACTTCAAAATTATGTTACTTTAAAAAAAAAAAGAAAATATACCCGAGGGCTAAAGTATGCTGTGCCGTTCATTGGAATCCCAATTATTTTCACTGATATATTTTATCTCCTGTTTATTTTTACGTATTTTTATTTGTCCTCTGGCCTAAGCTATATTTGCATCTTTAGATTTGTCTCATCTTTCAGCGCTGTACTGAATCTGTAGTACTTTACTCTTCTTATTGTACAGCCACTTTGTTAAGGGAGTCAAGCAAGGACTGTCCCAACAGTTATGATGGGGATTAGAGGAGCTTCCTGCTGCAGCCTCAGTTTTGACCCAGACTGAATCAATAATCTCTAAAGTTTTCATGTAGCATGCTCTACTAGAAAGGAATTGTTTTATAAAAGGTTTGGAGAAGATTTTTGAATGATCAGAGTTATTTCTCTTTGGCAAAGATATCTTTGTGAACATTTTATTAACAACATTGTTCACACTCTTAAATTTAAGATGTTGTTTACGATATACCTTAAAGATACAAAACTGAAGTTTTGTTCTGAAATAACATTTAACCTGTCACTGATGGAGAATGCAGCCTTAAGACTTCAGATTATGTTGCAATTTTGTCAATTTTTCTTGTGTTTACCCTTTTTATTTCTCCTTTCATTGGCCATAATTTTGAGCCTTCCAACTGTATTAAGAGGCTTCATAAAATACAGAGGATAAATGTGATCTAATCACTCTCATTAAATCAGTTTATTAGTATTCTTTGTTGGAATTGTTGAGAAACTGTATTCTTGTCCCTTCATAAATTTGGAATTTCAGCATTTTTCTGAAATCTTGAAAAAATTCATGTACAGATACACAATAAAGTTCAGTCAGATTGCTCCAAGCATTTGTTCATCTAATCTTGAAGTAATTCAGTTTGATTTTGATGTTTCTTTTTTGTCTGGTGTAAGCTCTGTTTTAAGACAAAAGGGCTTTTAATATAATCTAGCCTGTAGCTCTGAATTTGGGTAAGTAAAACACTTTGACAAGATTAGCTCTTTCCTCCTTCAGTGTTTTTAAAGGTATGGAAATCCATTTTCCCATGCATCAATCTGGTTTGAACTAGCTGGAATTTGCTTCTTTGAGATAGAAATGTTAAGTATGTTTCTAAACTTTCCATATTCTCAGTTTCCAGACAACGGCCACTGAGGCACCGACTACTTATCCTGACACATAAGAAATAAAGCAGTAGCTTGGAAGTTATGATTCTAGAAAATGAAGTTAAAATAGCTGAGAGAGAGATATTTATACCCTATCCTTTTAATTGCTGAAGTTTGATGGAATTTGCTAAAGTGGGGAAACAGCTCTTTCAAACAAGTGGTTACTGGGCAGTAGAATACCAAACTATCCATACTCTGCTAGAAGGCTCTTGCTGAGATTCTTGGGTGACTGCATGCCTTATATCTCACAAACTACCTGGCCCACACCAATATCCTGTTAATGCACGCTTTGTTATGGCTATCCTGCATTTCTTGTATTTATCTGTATTTATGCAGCTACTAAAGAGAATTGTCGTTGTGTCATCCACACTCATACTGTACAAAGTTTAGTGAGAACCAATACGATCTGCTCATGCTAGTTTTGTTATTGTAACCTTGTCACTGCTTTGTTATGATAAGATCTAGAAAAATGACAGTTGGGAATTTTGCCTTGCTGATTACCTAGCCTCTAGCTTTGATCACCATGCAACCCACCTTCTTTTATGAAACAAAACAAACCATTCTAATTAGTTGCTTGTTACAATCAGGGATCATCAACTGTGGAAGACTAATTAACCTTAGTAGTAAAGCATAATATAATGGTTTTTTGTTAATTTGTTTAATGAGTTAAGAAGTCAAGAGAACAGGGTTAGTTAAAAAGAGTTGAAAACACCAGTAAAGAATCAAACCTGCTCCTCTAGTCTAGCATCCAGTCTCTTGCCTTGCTCAGAAGATGACTCAACAGATAGAAACACAGGAAACTTGCATGTCCTCTGCTTTTTCTTTCCTCCTCTTTACAAATTCTTTCTTCGTGCCTTTTAAATTGATGGTCCCTGCTGAACAGAAAGGACTTTCTGTAGTTTCATGGTATAAATTAGTCTGTCCATTCTTCATTGGTGTACATTGTAATGCTGTGTCCGTTATTCTGGTCAGTCATCTGGCTTTAAATATCTTTCAAGTCCTTTGACAGATTTTTCTAGTCTTAGCTAATCCAGTTTACCTGAAGCCAAAGACTGCCAAATTGAATTACACTGCGGTCATTCCTGCTTAGCACCTCATCCATAGTTAATTTCTTGAGCTCCTATGTCTTATCAGTGTATGAATTTTTCATTTGCAACAATATTTTAGCTTAGCAAAGGAAGAGCTCAGAAGTCTGAGGCTTTTTTTAATTAATTCCTTTGTTGGTTCAGGAATTTTCGCTTCATTTTGAACCGTCTGCGTGTATAACAGGTTCATAGTCCTTTCAGAAACTCATATTCCAGTTTTTGATGAAACACAATGAGAGCTATTCATTTCATAATGCGTTTCACCCAGCCCTTGACAGGACACCAACAATATGTTGAGTGCTGAAATGAAATTCTGCCCTCTTCACAGCTGGCTAGAGAAGAGTTCCGTCACTAACACCTTAGGATCATGATCAAGATGAGATTAATTGTCTGTAGACTGTTGGTCAGAAAACACAAGCTGAAGTTTCAATATTCCTGATATTCAGTGGGCTGATTACTCCAGTTCACTTGTTTATAGGGGGCTCTGCTAAATTCTAAAAGGTAGGCAAGAAATGAGGGTCATTAGGGCGTGACTCCAAAACGCAGTTTCGATATATAAAACAGCTGTAGTTGCTATACTGCAAGCCTCAGAGTAAGACTTAACCAGCCTTTGGCTGCATTTGCATGTAAGGAAATGGGCTTATGCAGAAGGTGTCTCAAAGCATGTAAGTTACTTTCCAGCTCTGAGAAGAGAGAAACTCATATTCTATATTTTACCTTTGCAAATAAATCCTTCCCTCATCAAAGGTATTATTTGCTAATGACCCAGAACTCTGATAGGTCTAGAGGTAAAAGTGCATTTCATATCCTGAACAGTATACAGACTGAAAATAAGAGAAGAACAAGTTGTAAACAAGCACAATGTGAGAACGATTGTTCAGACGATCTGAAAGAATTTTAAGGAGAAGATATAGGACATACCTAAATTCATTATATTTTCCTCTTGGACACAGTGGAAAGCAGAAGGATAATGTGCTATGGCTTGCATCTGGGAAAGGAAGGATATAGTTAAAGAATAAGTCCAGATGATAAATGTGATGATAGGGAAACAGTGACTGAAAAATAGAGAAGTTGATGTGCGAAGAAATATTGTATGTTTAGTTTTGACATAGCGAGGTTTTCATGTGGACAAGATCTCCCTGAGAAGAAATCACAGTAACAATAAACCAGAGAGGACACCTATAAAGTTTCTCAGACCTCCAAGGATTCAAGTGTAGGAAGGTAAGATGACTAGACTGTTACAGGTAAAGCACCAAAATGACATTGAGAGACCATCTAGAGATAATATAATACCTAATATGATACTTCCTAACAGAGATGGAAAGAATAGTTAAGAGTAGGTGAAGAAATAACTGCTTCTCCAAGGGACCTCATTTTTGAGGTTGAATGAAGCAGAAGAAAGTTTCAGAGGCAGGAGGGGAAAAGTGAGAGGAAAAGGAGATTAGCTGGGAGGAGGTCAGAGCAGAGTGGATAGGCTGAAAGACTGGAATCAAAATAGTTAAATACAACAGTGAGTAGGACAGGGTACTGCAATTTTTTTTTTCACAATTTTATAAAATTCTCCTTCAACAAGCTGACCAGATCTTGAGAAAATAGCACTGGAGAAGAGAGTCAGAGCTGCTGGTCAGGCAGAAGGTAGACCGCAGAGAGTAGTTTTAGAGAGAAGTGTTTTGTGAAGAAATGCAACAACATGAGGGAAGAAAGAATAGGATTAATTTGCAGTGAAAAAAATTAGTGCTGTCCCTAGATTTCCACCAGAGCAGCAGAGAAATGGTAGAAAGAAGAAATAAGCGTAAGAATAGGGTACAGGGAATCAATAGTGAGTAGGAGAAGGACGGTGGAGAGAAGGGAATTGAAAGAGAAACTGTTGAGAAAGCCGTGGGGGAGCTCACAGGAATAGAGCTCAGTACACAAGAAAAATGTGGTCAAAAGAGTGGTCATCTCTTCTGCGTGAGATGGTAAGTTCAGGATTAGTCCAAACGAGTTGATAGAGATGAAAATGTTGACCCTTCTTTACTCGATCAGTCTCTCATAAGCTAAGTCATGAAAAACGAATGGGGACAAAATCAGAGTGGTGAGGACATGCAGGTATGGTGGATCACAGCAACATAAACAAAGGGAAGTGTATGCTGAAGTGAAATTCAGATGGGAAGGACTGATTGAAAGTAAGGTGGCACATATTAAACCAACAACATTATCCGCACTAAACTGGTTCCTGTTTAATAACTTAACGGCAAAGTATTTAAACCTGTTTTGTTCCAAAACCTGTAAAAGTCCCAGGTAATGTTATGCTATGTATCTAAATATGTCACTGGTTGAGTCTCACTTGTTCACACAGTAAAATATGCTTTTGAGGAAGCAGCTATAAAGTGCTGAGACTTTCAAAAGTGTAAATGCATAGCTACATTGCATTTTAATGGCACCTTGAGCCTCCATGGGTAGGGGAGTCTATCGAGCTACGTATTTGAAGAATATGGGAAGAACGGATGGTTTGTAATGCGTGGTTGCTAGGCTTCATGATTCAAGGTCACAGCAAAGTGAAATCTTAATAACTCAGTGGAAGTAACTCATGAAATGTATATCTTGCAGTTTCTGCAAGTGTGTCGATTGCATTCATCTTCAAATTTTACCTAAAGGTGTGTTTCACCACGTGCTGTCTCTAGACTGGATCATGTGCATTCAGTTAGTATCATAAATTAATGTGATTATGTAAATTCTGTCTATCAGTTTGGGACCTTCCTGGAGCTCTAGTCATCTTTCATTAAGACATAGCCTGATATATGATGGGTAATGCTCTTGATGGCCTCATTTGGGAAGCTGGGAATGGTATAGATATTATGAGCTCCATCTCTAGCAGCAAATAACCAGACAGACAGCACTGAATATGTTGAGAAATTCTGCAGAATGTTTAGACATTCATAGTACCGAGCTCTGTAAATCAGCAATGCTGAATAAGCAACAGGAGCATTAGCCTATTTAGATGCTAAAAAGGATGGGATTTTAAAATTACCCAGCTCCTTATAATATTTGTAACTGGTTTGGTTAGCATGCATTTCATTAACATTCATTTTATTCTGACATAGGAAACTGCATTCTGATTATTTTTCCAAACCAATCTTGAACAGTGGATTTTGACTACACTCTGGATGTGACTTTGGGGTTGATTCTTTTTTTTTTTTTTAATTGTCTTGTTGTTTGACAAGCCAATTCTATTCGGAAATCATATATGAATTCTTAGGTAATGGATACTAATTGTAAAAATTCTCAACAGCTTAATCTGCTCTAGCCTTCTTGAGAATTTAATAAGCTTCTCTCATAATAAAATGTGTCAGAAGGGGCAAATATTTTGCTAGCACAGCTTGTAACTGATTGTTTGTACCATGGTAGCAAGTATTCACACAACAGAAGTACTGTGCAGTCATTTTTAAAAAGAAACATTTGGTTTAGTGCCTTAAGGGCAAGAATTATTACTCTATTTTTTAAAATGCATTTACTTTCTCATCCCTAACAGCAATATGTCAATTTCTGTGAGGATTGCATGTTATTCGCCTTAGGAAAAGCAAAATCAACATAATGAAGCAGAACGCAGCTGAGCTGTCTAAGGATACTTGGTTTGGGGGAGGCTGTTGATTTTTCCCCTGCAGTTGCAAAGTGGCAATGAGATTTCTGAACCTTTTTGCCTCAGAAAAAAAAACAAACTCAGACTTTTGGGGCAGTAGGGCTTTTTGGAGTGTAGAAGTAAGGAATGCGTTGTATGTGACTGAACTGCTGCCATTGCTGGAATAAATAAGGCTGGGTTATAAACCATACTGAAGGACATAGAGCTGATAAAAGATCCCAGTGTGGGTCTGCCACCTGTTTCAGCCCACTGGTTTGTCCCAACAGTTTCATTCTGCCCAGCAGCTGAATGTCTGCAGAGACATGAGACACTGGGGTTTTGATGGTGTTAAACTTGACAGACCCCTGCTTTTGGCCGAGAATGAGGACCATTTTAAAGCTTGTCTAGCTCCAGCTTCTGGGAGATTCATCAGTCGTGCTGGAACTTTCTGGTGTTATTAAATGCTGCCAAGAAATCTACCATGATTTTTAGCCTTACTAAGTAACTTGCACCTTCCTGTTTGCACAGCTACTCAGCCACACAGGGTTCGACATTGTAACTAGAAATATGAGATGTAGCAGGGGAATGGTGGAAAATGACTGCTCTGCCAGATTTGGTGAAAACAATTTTGAAGCTGTCTAATTGCATGAAAGAGGGCATAGTGAGTGAGGATCAGCTTTCCTTCCCAAACAAATGTGACAGCTCAGATTAATCTCACATGCCATCAGCAATTCAGCTTCCTCAGAGACCTTGGCAAGCTCTGCCAGCAAGAGGAGGCAGACCTGATCAATACAATATTTTAATATCAAAATAATCAGATCCTGGTTGGAGAAAAGGTACCTTCATCCTCTTAAAAAGTATTGTTTTCTAGTAACAGGGAAAAAGCACGTTGGCTGTCATAGAAGGAAGGAAAGAAAGCCAATGCCAACAAAAGTATTAAATTTGGTGCACACTTCACCTTTAAGCACTCTGTGCCAGGTTACAGCATCTCACCCAGCATGCAAAATCCGGGGTTCAGAAGTGGCTGCTGAAGATTACTACAAACCGAGGAATGGTAGAGAAGATTTCAGCTTTAATTACGAACTTCCTGCTATCTCCCCTCCTCCTTTGAAATTCAAGGCACTTCATTTTATTTTTGTATAGTTTGGTGTCTCAGATTCCTTTTTGTGTTAGTATAAAAATAATGATGAAAGCAAAATAATTCTCTTATGAAAATGCATGAGAACAGGCAGAGTTTAGAAGCTGTCTTGTTTATTCAGGAGAGCATAATGACTTTTAAAAACTCCAGGACTATGTTTGTGTGGATTTTTTGGTTTGGTTCTTTTCTTTGTATACCTTGCCAGTTTTCATATCTGTGCAGCTGTGGAGCATATGTATTTGGTCTAAAAGTTGCAAATCATTAAGAATTTAGATTCAAAAATTATGCACAATAATCTGTTAGCTAAGAATGTACGTGAACCTTTCAAACAGCATTTTCATGGATTAAAGTGCGCAAAAGCAGAAATCCATGTGCTTCTCTAATAACCTGAATAAACAATCTTATCATTTTTAGCCTAGGAATAAGTAAGGCCATGTACTAACATCTCAGAAGGATACTTGTACTAAGAGGTCCTGATATTGTGCAGAACAAGTTGTCTTGGCAGGTTAACAGTACCCGTATTTAAATGCCATCTTACAGCTGTTTAGACACAGACCTTGCTGTTGTTTGAGCGGCCTTGCTCAAGTAAATGCATTCAGGGGCTTCTCTGACTCAGTGTTGCTGGATCTCAGATATTACCTGCAGCAGTTGTATTGAATTAGTCACCCTAACAGTCTGCAGTTTTTCTGACCCTCTAGGTTCTCAGAATCTATGTCAGCTATTCCAAATCCTGTGTTCCTTTAAAAAATAAGAAAATAAAAACTAAAAAGATTCCTTCATCTCGCAGAAGCAAAAACCTTGATCACCCTGGGCCCCAAGACCCTTTATTCTCTTTCAAGAGCTGGTTGCTAGCTGGACGAGTAGGATCCATGCAAGAATCTTCAGGGCAATTTCCCTGCTAGATTTTTCAAGATTTTTTCTTGCAAAACATGTTGCTATACCAAAAGTTTCAGCCTTCCCTATATCTAGCTGACAAGTTCCTCCTGGTACATTGTTTCCCCCATGCTTATTTTTATACTGCCTTCTTACTGTTGGTAAGAAATAGAGGCTTGACTCTTCCTCTTCCCTTGGAAATACCTAGTTTTCATTTCATTGTAATGACATATGATACACTTTCACCTCAGTAGTCGAGAGTTTCCTTTTCACTCTTTGCTAAATTTTTATTCTCCAGCTCAATCTTCTGAGTACAGCCTGCTTTCTGAGAATAGTCCCGCGGCTACCGGTGCTCTCCAGCAATAGACAGATTTAATTCCCGATATAATCACAGAATGGTTTGGGCTGGAAGGGACTTTAAACACCATCTACTTCTAACCCCCTGCCATGGGCAGGGACACCTTCTGCTAGACCAAGCTGCTCAAAGCCCCATCTGACCTGGCCTTGAACACTGCCAGGCAGGGGGCATCGCTGTCATTGTTTGAAAGAACAGCGAGCAAGTAGAGTATTATCCATTTACTGTGGGAGAAGGTCTTGAACAAGCCTCATTCTGCCACAAAGGTCCCCAGTCACCACCATACCCCATTAAGAATCTTTGCACATCTACAACAGTGCTGTAAGTAGAGGCCTTTTATGTCTTATGGCTTTTTTAAGCCAGATCTATTGGGGAGCAGATATGAAGGCAGCAAGAGAAAGTAATCAACAGCCTTAGTACAATCAGGTAGTTGAAATTATTTCTTTGAATAATGAAATCAAAGAAAGTGGCAGTATGTAAGTCAAATGGGATGATGCTGAAATACAAGGCAGCTCTGCATGTTATTATTTTTGTGTGTGAGGGTGTAAATTGCAGGTAGAAAAATTACTCTAATCATATGTCTGTTCTCATTTTACGGTGTTTGTATTAAATAAGGGATCTGTGTCTAATTCAAAAGCTTAGTATTATTTTTTTTCAAGGTAATATGTGTACACTGTTTTCTTCACATAGCTTGACTGGTATAGGCTCAAGGTATATACAGCTCTTGTGAAAAATATGAAAGTTTGTAGAAACGAGGCCAAATGCTTAGCTTTAATAAACAGAATACAAAAATGATACAAAGAGAGAACATTGCCATTTATACTGGCAAATTTCAGCTCTGTCATTCTTTTTGTCAAGAACAAGAGAAACAGCTTATGCAAAGGAAAGATAGAAACAGCCAGGCACTGCTGGGTTTATCTTTGGTGTGATAAGCTTCCTTCAGGGAGACGAGAACAAACTGTGCACAAGGCATAGAGAAGGTACAGGCAGTACATTTTAAACTCTTTCCACAGTGAATTGTTCCAGCTTCAGGAGACCATTTCCATTTGCTCTGTCAGAGCTCCTTCCAGCTTCTCAGGAGGCATAAATACTTGGTACCTGCTTTGGTAGGCTGAACTTTTTAATTCTATTTCACTAGGGTTTTATTGATAAGTAGTTTTATGTGACATGCGGTATTTTGGTTTCATATAAAGTCTAGAAAGAAAGAAAGATGGATTAAGTTAATCCTAATCTCAAGGAATGTCTCCATGTGAGCTGTAATTGAAAACCATTTAATGGACACAACTCACAGTCACCTGAAGACAAGGTTATATGGACACCCCTTGCAGTAGCTGGGCCCGCCTGTGAGTGCCTATCTCCAACCTGCCTTCCAGGGAACCTGCAAACCCTCAGGATGGTGAAATTGCTTTGCTGCGTGGAAGAGGTCTCTGGAAGAGACCATGGGGAAGAGATGGTCTTCCATGCAATCAGCCCAACTAGGACCAGAGCTCTGGTGTTTTTCAGACTTCTGGCTTTAAGGCAGAGGAAATAGGAACACGAGTTTCTGTCCCTGTAGCTTTTTATGTGTCAAGGCACCTGCAAAGCCCCAACCTTCGGACCTCAAGGTCACTTGCAGACTGAGATAAACTGGCAAAACACCATCTAGATCTGCACTACCAATGTCATTAAAAGTTCAGAAACACCAGTTTATCTCTATGAAATAATTTGGTTTTGTCAAGTTAGTATTTTGTAGTTAAGGCCTGTTTTATTAAGAAATTCCTGACCAGCTCAGTACTATTCAGATAGGACCTGAAGTAAGTAGTTGTATTATTTTAGGCAGCAGAAACACAGAGGTGAGCATTGCAAGTAACTTACAACATGTATTGAACCAAATTCTATGCTTGTGTAATGTCATTGAAAGTGAATTCAAGAACAAGAAGAGACAGTACCGATCTCTTTATTTTGTTTACCTGACACTTTCTGTTAGAAGACATTGTGTAACTTGTTTGTTGGTGTTTTTTTGAGAACCTTTCTGCTGTTATTTGCAACAGACCTTTGAAAAATCCTTTAACAAAAACTCTTTTGGGTAAAGTAGTGTCTTTTTCTTGTCCAATAAAATTAGTAAATAGGTTCTAAAGTCCTAAGAAGTAACTTGTACTTACTGTCTCCTTCCTCCCAAAACTTTAGCAGGACTTTCAAAATACTAGCCTGCCAACTTGTATACAGAGGAGTCTGATTTGTAATTGCACTGAAACCATCGATGTTTAATCTGCTAATTTACTGCACATGCATTTGGGAATAACTAGTCTTGAAGAGCAATAACATACACTCACTGTTGTAAATTTTCTTCTGGATGAAAAGTCTGAATTTTGTGCATTTTATCTCTTTATTAATACTAAAGTTCATGTACAGCTTCAATTGGATTTGCACTTGGACAATCAAATATAGCAACATAAAAGCACAGAATTGGTCTTGCTTATAAAAGCTGTTCATATTGTGGCTGTTTCTAGCTGGCAGTAGTAAGACAAATATTAATTGAAACAACAACAAAAAGTTGATCTAATTTTCCATTTTAAATTACATTATAGTTTCTCAATTGTTTTTCTGAGTTATAGTCATTATCTTATGTAGCAACATGATACGTTATTAAAATATAATATGTCCATGCTTTCTGATAAGCTGTTGTCTCAAAATTGAACACTGATACTTTTGATTTGCACAGTCTCTATCAAAATTACAAGGTGGTGTTTTTAATTTCGTGTCTTTATAGACCGCCTAATCATATCGTACTATATTCACCACAGCTTCACTTAGAGACTCCATCAAAAAGAGAAATCAGGTGCAGAGAAGATACTAAGAGATCATTGTCTTCTCAAAAAGTATATTCATTAAAATCTATCAATTAGTTCAGTAAATGGTAAGGAAAAAAATGGTTTGGAAGTAAGTATTGGGTGAAACTAAGCTTATCCATTTCATATGTAGTGGTTGTGAAGCTCTTTGGTGACGCCCTCCAGGTTTCACCCTAAAAGATAAATTATTCCCTTTTAAAAATGCTACTTTAAAATATTTAAAATTTCAGTTTTTCCAAGAGTATTTCAAGGCAAATTAAAATGGAATTATTCATTGTTTTAGGACCTGTGTAAAATTTAAAATTAAATGTAAATAAAACAAATGGTAAATGTAAATAAACAAAACGTCTTTTTTCTGCAAGTGACACTTCTGGCCTCTGCCTTTGCCAGAGGTTATTTCCATATATGCTCTTCTGTGCCGTGTTGGAGAGCACTGTTATAGGCAAAGGCACAGAGATCCCTAAACAGCACAGCCTGCATTGTCCACTCTGAGAATTAACATTGTGGATTTTTTTGAAAAAAATATGACTCCATGTGAGATGTTTTGGTTGAGGCATTGGGTTTGAAAAACTTCTGCTGAATGGAAGGCAGAGTTCAACCCTCCCTAAGCAGGCTGTCTCGGTGCCAAGAGCCTCTGTTCCCAGCCAGGAGCAGCCCCCAGTCACCAGCCAGGTGGGAGGAGGCTCCGTGATTCGCCTCCCTGGGGCTGCCAGCTGGGGCAAGGCTGCCAGCGGTGCCCATCAGCTCTCCTTGGGGTAAGCTGTGGCTCCCCAGGTGCACCTGGAAGCCTTAAAATCTTGGGTGGAGCCAGCTTTCCCAGAGCTTCTGAGCCCCCTTTTCTGTGGCCAGAGCTTTGTGCTTGGATGGCCTGGGTTGGAGCGCGGGTGTTTGTGGCTTTGGGGCAGGCTGGGCAGTGTGGCTGGCCGCAGCTGCCACCTCTGGTCCTAGCATCGGGCTGATGGCATTTGGAAACCCTCCTGCCTCCTCCCTGTTCCTGTGCAGGCAAACCAGATGTAGTCTGCCAGTATTTTCACAGTATGTGGTAAGTAGTGTGTCTGTGTAACGAGTAATGAAAGTGAGTCGCTCCCTGTGGTGAAGTGTGAATGTTTTAAACTACTAAAATTTCTTTATGCATTAAAATGTTAAGAGGCTGAATTCTGTAAAACTGAGCTACTCCTTAAATCATATGCCTTTTGGTGCGTTGGTTCACCACTCCAGCAAGGAAAACCAGGCAGGGTTTTCCTCTAAGTCTTAATGTTTAGGCAAAACATACATGTCTGTTTGCCTCTCAAATATTGAGAATACTTGGTCCTCTGCTCCTTATAAATGTGTCAGATTTCTACCCCAGTGGGGAGTTTTTGGTTTGTTCTTTCTGCACAGTTGTTATTTTCGAATGATTTGTAGTGGACGCTTTCAACTCTGAGTCTTAAAGCAGGATTAAAGTTGGTTAAGTTGTCAGAAAAAAATAAGGCCTAATTTGCTTTGGCCTGGCTTGCTCCTGACATATTTATTCTAAAACAAGATGATTAGCATAGCAAAACATGTTCCCAGAGTATATGAATGTGCCCTTCCATTGAAGGGATTTGCTGGCTGGCTGCTTATGGCAGCCAATATTCTTGTCTAGGTTTTAATTTGTTTGGATGTTTGATGTGTTGTTAGGGGTTATAGAATTGATAAACTTCCAAAAGTCTTATCCAGCCTCTCAAAATATCACTCCAAAAAAAAATACATGTTTACTGTTGGAAAATAGATGTTCTCCCTAGGAAATAGGTGCTTACCTATATTTTTGACAGGGGTGTGGAAGCTGGGTATCCAGTTAAAACTTTCAGCTGTAGCTTACTTGGCCAAGCTGAAGAAAAATTATTTTTGACTTGTTTCAAATACAGTGACAGTTTGTGCTATTGTTTCTGACAAAACAGTAGCTTGAAAAGAATATATTCATTTTTGAAACCCAGATTGCTTCTTGCAATCAAAATGGCTGCTGCAGTGAGGATTGCTGCAGATTTCTTGCAGCAATCCCCTGCCTTGTTAAGCACGTTACATGAAGTGCTACTAAAATTGCGAACTTTTTCTTTACGAAAGGATAAAATACTTTTAGATGTACTCCACAGTGAATTCTTCTTGTTATTAAATATCACTTTCTTTGAGAGAATAAATTTCCTCTTATTATCAAAAGTAGATCCTGAAGCTGAATCGGGGGGAGAAAAATGTTTCCTTCAGCATCTCTAAGTAAAACACTACAAATCAAGCTCAGGTGGAACCGTTACAGTCCCTAGCTAAGGGGGAGGCTCTGCTTTTACGCACATGGCTTGCAGTTGGCTTCAAGGCAGCTGCAGCTAGAACTAAGCTTAGGCCTAAGGCTGTGCATGATCTTTTTACTCTCAGTGAAGTGGTGGAAAGGGCCGTCAGGCTTGATGAGCTGCTCAAATGACTTGAAATGGACAAATTTAAATTACTTTTCTTTTCTCTTTTTTTTTTTTTTTAATGAAGATGGGAGAATGGAAAACACTTCTCCATCGAATCTTCCAATAGAAACTGGCTTTGCAATATGAATCTTGAAGGGATCAAGGCAGGATTAAAGGAATAAAGAGCAGGGGGGGTTTAAGGCTATGCAGAGAGAGACAAGCAGCCATGTCCAGAGTGGACTTTCCTTTTAAAGTTACAGTGCAAAATGCCTGAATGTAGTTTGGTCCACAAAGGCTGTACAATGTATTTTCTACTTGCTGCTCGGAGCCTCAAGATCCTGTGGTTTGTTAGGTGTCAGTCTAGCTAAGAACTTCAATCTACATTTAATTTTGGTGAGGTGCTCATTAGTTCAGTCGCACATCTCCATCCTGCATGCCTTGTGGCTAATGGCTTTGATGACGACGGCACTAAGTCATACGCTTCAAGTTTAGCATTTCTTAGCTGTTTTTCTAGAACTAATCTTAAATTAATAAAATTCTAACAATTTTACTTATAGACAAGGGTTTGTCTTTTGTGATTGTGGAAGTCAAAGTCTGTAAAAAGGGTGCTTTGTGCATCATCCATCCTTCCACAGTCTCCAAGGGAGAAGCACAGCACCTTTCCTACCTGTCTCCAGTCCCTGCTCGTCTATATCTGCAGCACTACATCCAAACATATTTTTGACTCTGAGTTTGTGCATTTCCAGAAGTGCAGGGCTGTAAGTGAAGTGAATGAGGAAATTTTCTTGTCAAGCTGAAAAGACAAGCGCCTGTAATCAAAACAGTTCAAGAAAATAAGATAATCATTACATTTTAGTAACAAAGGATTGTTGGAGGCAAGGGGGCTGCAGAAAAGTCAGTTACTCTGGAAAACTTAAATAAGTGGTTTGTACAGCCCCAGCATAAGAGAGCACCTCTGCAGAGTTGTATTTGGGGGTTCAGAGCCAAGCAAGCACCCATCTGCAGCATTTAGTATCTGGTATAATGGTAACTTCAAGGTAGAATGCATCTGAAAGAGGGAAAGGTGCTCTCTGTGTTAAGAAAACTTCAGAATAACAAGGGAATTTAGTCTTAAATACTAGGCTTCTATTTTCATAGTTTATGATATCACGATTGGATTCTTTCTGTGGACGCAAGCTTCTTAATAGTGCTTCTCATCACTGACAAAGGTTAGACTTCAAGAAAACTAGAACTGAGATGAAAGAATAGAATTTTTATTGTTTTAGCAGCTGAATGTGTCATTACATCAGAGTCAGTATTGTGTAGCAAATTGCAAGCTGTAGTGAAATTGCTTTAAAAAATATCTGTATATATTTTTCTAAAACTGTGATAAAGTCATTCAGCAGCACATTGAAATGTATTTCTAGCTGAACTGTTATATCATATCTTTTTTTACTGTGGTACGAGAACAGATGGCAGTTATTTTTCTTGGTTTCCAGCAAAGCTGATGCGATGCCTTGCCTTCCCTTGTAAGTGCTTTCAAGTGAAAGACAAGTACACATGGCCAAAATGAATCTGCATTGTAGCATTGACTTGTGGTTTTTAAAACAAGTTTTTAATCGGCTTACAATGGTAGGCTGGTGATAATTACTTAATGTCGTATCAGTCAAGTTGTTCATTATGACAGGAAAATGAGCTATTAATCAGAATCAATTGCACATGTTTTGCAATAAGTTTTTGGAGCAGATGTCTTTTCATAGACATTTTTAATGCAATAATTGAGTAGTCCATGACTTGAGGACAACTGTAGTCACTCCCATGGTACAAATGCATTTGCAGATTTGGAGAGGCACTCTGTCACTTTATAGCTTTCCTAGGGGGGCTGTGATTGATCTGAGAGTAACAGCTGTTCAGAAGCTGGCATGTAGAGAGGGCTACTGCACGTACGATGACAAAGTTGTTTGGTGACTTTTATAAGCATAATATGAATTGCAGTGTTTTTCAAAGGATTTTGTTATGAAAATGTCGCTGCCTTGAGGGTAACTTGGCAATTTGGAGAAGGCCTGGTAAAAACGTCTCTAAATACAGCCTGATGTAACGTTACTTGCCTGCTTCACCAGAAACGCTGTGTAGTTCAACAAAACTCTGTATTCTTAAGTGAAGTCATTTGTACACGTAAATCAAAATTAAGCTGCCAAGTATTGTAAATCTAGGATTGCCTACTACTTTATGACTTTTTAGATTGCCTGCTGTAACGTGCCATTTTATAGAAGCATTGTTAGGAGCTGTATTTAATTTACTTGCTTTAAATGAATACTGTGTTGAAAATCCAGCTTTGCCTTATTCAAAGAAGCTTTCATTCTTCTGTTTTATATGAGCACGTTCAAAAAAACCTGGTGTCTCTTATTTTACAGCCTTCGACAAAAGAAGGGAAACTTGGCCCAGAAGCACTGGGCTGGACCAGCTACCATAGTTAAATGTAAGCCTTGCCCCGTGACACACGCAAGCGCTATCTGTGGATCGGATGGACATACATATACTACCAAGGTATGTTCTGCTTGTGACCTGAAATCCTGTCAGCAGTGGTCATCCATGCTGTAGTAGGAAGATGAAGTAGCTTTCATTAATAGACAGTATTAAATTACAGCCTACTTCTAGTTGTGGAATGTTTTTGTGTATTTAAAAAAAAAAAAAAGTGCGGATAAGTATAGATTTTTGCATATTTGACAAACAGCAAATCAGAATGACAAATCAGAATCTTATGACTTTCATGATTCATGTTTCTCTAAATAGCTCGTTCTTGCTAATGAAGTAGAACATTTTCAATATTGATGATGCAACAAAAAAAAATCGTTTGATCAGATTTGCTTCTTTGGAAAAAAAGTGATTTAGGATAGTTCTTGTTTTTAAGATTTGGCTTCCAACTGTTAAAATAGCTTGGCAGTATCATTGTTCTGTGATAGATTTATCATCCCCTCCACTAAGGCTGCACAGGTTTCCAATTCATTTAAAGCGCAGTTTTAATAGGCTTGTGTGCCAGATGCAGCATATATAGTACCATAAAAAAAATAAAAATCACATAACCTAGTGGGGATAAATTGGCTAATTGTTATATTGAAAATACGATCACCTTAGGGCTTGACTCGATGGAAGAAAATGGCTTTGTAGCCATTCAGCAGTCCAGATCTCCCATTGTCAAGTAAGCCTTCCGTGTCTTGGATACATGTTCTGTAAACAGCACTTCAGGCACTGGAAGTTGTGTTTTGCGACTACCCCTAAGGTTTCCTTCTCCTCCTGCATTGAAGGTAAGGTTTGACAGCCAGTAAAACTACCCTTTAAAATGCAAAAATAGCCCCCCAAAAATCCAGGAAAATAAAGAGGTCAGGGGAAAAATTATCTGCTGTGATGTAACAGTGATGATGATATTGCAGCTACATTATCTTCTCAGCTGGGCAGCTTGAATTCTTCATCCATTCATGGACACAAATATTAAGATGCTGCCATGGCTAATTCATTTAAGCCTCTTTTCTATTTTGGCTGCAGAATTTGCATGGCCGAAGGAGCAAATCAGCAAAAACTCTCTCATCCTTGCACACATAGACAGCGGAAGGAGGGCTCCAAGTTGCCTGTTGAGCAAGCTACTCTTTAGTGCTCTTTATGAGTCTGTGATGCAGTAATTCAGCATTGGTATTTAGGATTAAAGTTGGGCTCGTTTGGAAAACAACTTTTTCTGTCTGAACTCTTGAGAGTATTTAAGATGTTCTATAGTAAACAGCTTTCATTGCATATTCTCTCATCCTATTGAACTCATTTCTGTGCATCTTGCCCGCATCTCTGTTAACTCTGAGTCTTTTTTTTGACCTTCTATGTTTCTTACCATAAGATCCAAATGGTTTCATCAGAAATTCTGCCAATGTCATAAATTCTCCAAACTGTTGTGACTACAGTATAAGCCTGACAGCTACAATGAAGACCTCAACAGTTCCTGTTGCTGACATGCTTGACTATCAAAGACATACCTCCCAGAAGTTGCCTCTGTTTGAGTGGTATTATTTTTCAAAGGAGGCTTTTAAAAGATTTATTCTGAAGCAACTTTGTCTCATCTTTATTTATCATGTGTTTAACTATCAGTTGCTCCTGTGCTAGCAATTGAAAATTACAGCATCTTGTCGGTCTTTCAAATGCAGCAACTTCTTTTCCACAAATTTTGTCCACCTTCTCTACTGCTGCCTGGGGAAGGTACAGTTTCACTGCTTTTTGAGTCCTTTTTTCCACTGGAGCAATTGCTTGTCACATTGCATATTTGTAGCTGCTTTTTCTAAATTTTTTTTTTTGGATTGAAGGCTCCTCCAGTGTCATACTGATTGGTAATCTTTGTAACATCCACTCCTAGCGAGAGGATACGTGTTTGCTTAACCTTTATGGAATATCAAGGAGATGCTTATAGCAGTACTATTGTTCTGTGCTGTATACAGTACACTGTAAATCGGTGAGTGCTGTTATTACAGTAACCTGTAGAGCATCGTTGTCTCTCTACAAATTCTTCTAAAAGCTGTGCTTCATTGAGATAGATAGATATATATATTATTTTATTTTTCCCTAAAAGAAAAAATTTGGTAAATAAGCTGCAAATACCTTAGAGCGTTAAAACTAAATGGTGTATTTTAATGTCCTAACAAATAACACTTTTTATAGTCTGTAATGATCATGGGTTTGTGAATGCAACTGCTTCCCTCAAATTCACCATTAGTTTTCACCAGATAATGCGATCCCTTTTTCCTCCTCTTAAGTCACTAAAATCAAAGCTTTTCTTTGGTAATTTTTTTCACATGCAGCTCTGTTGGCAATTGTTATTTCTGGCACTGCAGTGCTGGCATGTACTAGTATGGAGTCTGAAAATGCAAAAAGGTGGACGTTTGAGTGTGGGGAAATACCACAGTGCTTTGCATTTGTATGTATGTATTTGTACCTAGCTCTGCATCAGTTGCTTGGTGAACGTGTAATGATATGCTGGGCAAATGAAAGGATTCTTGCTAAGCTTGTAAACAAAAGATGGAGAGTAGCCACTACATTTCAGGGGAAAAAAAAGTCTTCTGAAATTGTATGTTGGCCATCTACTCGCATAGGCAGGCAGTACACGCGAACACGGTGGCATTTTGATCCATCCTGGCTCAGTTGGTTTTTTGCCTTTTCCTGCCAGCACAGCAGGGGTTTAGGCCAGAGACAGGGTTTGGGCTGGTGGAGCAGCATCAAAGCATTTCACATGACTCGGGGGTACCATTCAGCACTATTGGTGATATTTGTACTGGGGATTTCTCTTTTCATACTTCGAACTGTTAGCTGAGGTAAAAATGAACAAAAAGGAAAGGATACAACAGCAGTATGACTGACTGACACCCGAATTTCATCTGCATTTTATCAGTAAATGACAGTAATTCACATTAAGAGAAATACACACATCACAGGCTCTCATTTAGCCACTTGATCTGAGAATAATTCTGGCTGTTTCTCAGAAGACATTGTAATGATCACTGCCAGGCAAAATATGCAAATAAAGTGTTAAAAAAGGAATTGAGAATAAGTACAAAACGTTACTCTGTTTCTCTGTAAATGCCCGGACTTCTCGTTGCCTTCAGTTATCATCACTTCATGTCAAAGCTGACGTGGTAGGAGTAGGAAATGCTCAGAGAAGGGCAGTAATGGCTCTCAGAGGTGTGTAACCTGTAGGGAAGCACAGAATTAACTAGAACACTTCAGCATGATTTTACGTGAAATCAAGGATAATATTGGAAAAGGAATGCTGTACTTCATAATACGAGATCTAACAAAATTGTAAGTCTGGTTTTAAAATGAAGACAATATTTTTTATTTTTTCAGCTCAAAACTCACTGCAGCATAGTGTTGTACAGTCCAAAGGCATAAGTAGGATTTATATAAAACCATGGAGAATGGATCCACTGCAGGCTGGTAAACCTCTAGCACACTGAGTCCCTAAGCCAGTAATGACCAGAAGCTGGGATGATTGGTGTAGTTCAGCAGGACTGATCTGTTCTGTTTCTAATTTGCTCTTTCTTTTACTCCTTTGTAGTTCTCTTACTTTTAAGGGTCTGCAACTTGACAGGATACTAGGCTGAGGGATCCCAGGGCTGAACTAATGTGATTCTTGGATTCTTATGCAAAAGTGGAGGCATCCATATCTTTAGAAAAGGCAAACTGATAATGGAGCTAACTTACTCCTCTTCATCAAAGTACTGCCATTTAAAAAAGGAGCATGTTCCTCTTCCATTTCAATTCTGACATGGTTTGAACTTCCTTTTTAAACAGGTCCTGAGTATTCCTTATATCGTTGTTTGGCGTTTTTAGTTTCTAGCCTTTCAAAGTTTGGTTTCAGACCTTAGAGTAAAATGGAGACTGCAGAACTTGATCTGGAATGGCGTTCAACAGAGCTTGAGGGACGTGGAGGACTTTGATTTGTTCTCTTTTTACAAAAACTTCAAGAAGGCTTTAAGGATTCAGTTGCAGGAAAGTAACATAAAATGCATTTTTAATTGTTGTTCTTTTACATGATGTCTTAGTCATTCCTGACTGGATAATAAAATCTTCCATTCATAAAGTCTATATGGTAAAATAGCAAAGCATTACCATTTCCCCGGTTTGCACTGTTTGATAATCCGCAGCCTGTTACAGTCTTTGTCTAGTGCTTTCTGTGGAGATTGCATTTTGAAAGAAAGCATTTTGCTTATGTTAATTATAGTGCTGGTGATTCTGGGAACTGACTGTGCCTATCCACCTCAATTATAAGGAATTAGGATTCTCTGAAGGCAGCCATTTGCAGAGCAGCAGAGGAAATGTTATTGGCCCAGTTGAAATATGGGCTACGTGGCATATTCTTGAGGACCGTTACTGCAACATGGTGTTGTGCCTGGATGTCTCTAAAGGTGCTCAGTAACTGATACCGTGGGTTTAAAAAGAAAAAAAGAATTATGGATCCTCAGTAGGTTAACAGCAGGCCCAAGCACCCTCAGGAAATCAGTGCAGCAGACTTTCTTGAGGTTTTCTAACTGAATGGCTCTTCCTCAAAATCAACTTTATTTTTTAATTGGTGATGTTTTCTTCATGAAGAAAGACATTGTAGACCTAGAGGCAAGAATTTTTTGATATCAACTGAGGACAGTCATCCAACCCAAAGCAGTCAATAATACTTAAGAAAAAAACCCAAACTATAAACCACAACGTTTAAGCTTACTGGTCGATTTAAATAGACCCTCAGGATTTTTAACTTGGTCTCTCAGTTCCACCAAATATATAGAAGCATTCAGCCTTTCAACTAATTTATTGAGGGCTAGTCAAAGGAATCTTTTTATCTCTTTTATCTACTATTGGAAAATATTCAAGGGTGTTGGTTTCTAGCACAAAGGTAAACAAGAAAACATTGAAAATGAGCAGTCCGTGCCCAGATCTTGTGCTACAAGAGACTTAAAAGTGTCACCTAAGCTACCATAATAGGAGACACAAGGTACCGAGTGCTTTGATGGATATTAAGTTGATTTACCTTCATATGTGGGAGTTCTACTGCTTGAAAAATCTCGCCACCCTTTAGGTATTAAACCTTTCTGGTTCTTGTTCTGAAGTGTCTTCAAAACTTGTCTCTGTTGTTGATCTGCGTTCTTTCATCTGCTTCACAGAAGTGCTGAAGGGGGTGAAGACATTTGGCTGTGGTGTGCAGTGGGTTTTTTGTTCTGGCTTTGTTTTCCAGATGACAAACTAATTCTTCTTTAATCACACCAATAATTCAGTTCTTGTTCATGACAAAATTTGAACACATAAGTGGCCTGTAACTACTCAGTCCTCATACCCTGTTTCCAGCAGTTGTTCCCAGCATTTTTATGGACTTAGTTAATGTTGTTATATTTCTGGAGACTTTAGAAACTCTCTAGCACCCTTTCCTGTTAACTTTGAACTCTATGGGCTTTACATTTATCAAAAATTTCACTGAGTCTCTAGCTTCTGCTTGAAATGCAAATGTTTTAAAATGCACACTCTCTCTCCCATATTATAAAACTTTGTAAAGAGGAATTTCTGTTTCCTGGGTATAGCAGCTCTATTTAATACTCTGACAAAACTAAGCACTTCCATAGTGTACTGCAGTCAGAGTTTTCAAAGCTCTTTGAAGTACTAATGAATTAAGCTTGTGAGGTAAGTAGGTCCTGTAAAGAGCACTATGTAATTAGTTAATGTTTTTGTCAGCAACACATTAAGAAGAATAACTCTGTAGCTGTCAGTTTTACAGGAAGTTTTAATTAAGCTAGTTAATAAAGCAATTACCTGAACATGTCGGTGACTGCACTTAACTAATTAGAAAATGAAAATAAGGATGATCTTAAATTACGAAACATACCACCTTAATGACTAATGGTCCCTTCAAAGATGGAAGGGTACATTGGTATAATTATTATGCTTCTAATTAGGTACACTGTTGTTCTGCAAATTTTAATTAAATCATTGCAAACTAATTAAGTCCATGATCATCTGTCTTTTTGTTTCAAAATGGAAAAATCACCTACTGTTGTCATAACATTAGGTAACAAATTTGATATTAAGGGATGTGCAAGAGAAATAATTTTCCAACAGTCTTGAAATGGGAGAAAAAATAATGACCAAAATAATGAGTTAAATGTGTGTGATGTGAGGGCTGCTGTGTTTAATTAGGAGGAGTCTGCATTCAGAAGCACAACTAACAAATATTGGTTAAAGTGTCCAAGTGTTGAGTGTTTAGTGCAACATACTTTGGTTTTTCATAATCCAACTATAGGCTAGATTACATGTCCTCTAGGTGTGGGGTGCTGTTACCCAGTCATGATGGAAAAAAGCTTGTACGATATAGGGGTTACGGCAGTGTGATGTTGCTTGTTTGTGTTAAATCAGGTGTGTCTGTATAAGACATGACGGCACCATTGCTAAGTTTCCTGGAGTCTTTCTGATTAAGCTGGTCAGGGTTTTCAATGGAGTATTCAGATATCTTTTTGTGGAAACTGATAGGTTTCATGGGCTGTGACTGTTCTGATGGAGTTTTCTACTGGAAAAATATTTTCCAGTATTGTTACTACTTCCTTATTCCAGTGGTAGGTTTTCAACAGTAATTCCTATTTCATTATTTGATTCATTTAGTTGCAGGGAGTTTCTTAACTGTAGCAATACATCTGGTACGAGGCTTTCAGCATGACTGACTTTAAACAACAGAGAAACTCGAAGAGGACTGTGGGAGAACTAGAATTTGCCTAATGCCGAGTACCTTTGTAGATCACTGGTTTGACTTGGGCACATCTGGCTACTGTATTCCCAACAAGGCAGATGTTCCCTCAGCCCATAGTCTGGGCCAGTGAGACTTGAGTCCTATAATCCAAAAGCTATGTGGAGCTGTTATTGCATAATTAAGTCCTAAGTAATAACTTTGTCTCTGAGAAGGCAAAACACGTAGAGCTCTGTGCTGTGCCTGCTGCAGCTGCACAGTTTATTTGGCTCAAAGCATGAGGTGAGCAACGTTATTTGATGAAGTGCTGTTTATCCTAAAGACATCCTGGTGCTTGTATGTGTGGTTTGTTGTTTTTTTTTTTTCTCGCCATGGTCTCAAGGAATGAGTGGAGAATTGGAAATGAGGCAGATCTTGATTCTTGTCTACCTTGTAATCTGTGCCAATGTCTCAAGATAGATATGACTAAAGGGTATTTTTGCATATGCTCAAAGAATGACATTTATCTTTTTGTCAATTAATATGCTCAAAAAAATGGCTTTCTGTCTCCTACATTCTTTCCAGTGCTGCCTTGTAGGGGTGTTTTGGCCACAAATAAACAATCCAGGACAGACGTCCGTGCTTTCCCCCGGTTAGGGTAACCTTTATTAAACCCAGAGAGGGCTGGGAAATACAGCTTTTGAACTCTGCTCAAATAACCATACAATTCAGCAGATTCTTGAGCTTCCTTTCAAATCCCATTTAGTTTTATGTTGAAGTGCAGAAGCTTTTGCTTTCTAGTGGTGTCAGATAGTAAATTCGAAATCCCAAACAATCCTTTACCAATTTTATATCCTAACTGGGAAAAACTAGGGCTGCATAACCACTGTGTGGCTACTTCTGTGACAGCTTCCCAGCTAAACCCTGTGAATATATACATGTTTGCAAGATTTTTCACCTGGCATAGTATGAATTGTCAGAACGGACAAAATAGAGGTTTCTGCAGTGAATCAACAGACAGAGGAAAAACCAAAGAGCTCTGGGCAATTTTTACAGGGTGAAGGCTGCTTTGTCATGTTGCCAGGTTTGAGATTCTGTGAATTGATGAGAAATTGCTGTGGCCCAAGACACAATGTTCTTTCACAGTGTTGCTATCCCTTTAGTCTTGGGAGAAGGAGTCTTCATTAACACAGTCCTGCAAACATAGATTGGGGGGAAAAAAATGGAGGGGGAAAAAAAAAAAAGACAAGAAGTCTTTTTAATCCCATGAAGAATCCTCTTATAGAGAGGATGGTGATTGTTTTTGTGGTTTCTTAAAACTCTAAGGCCACTGGTCAGTGTTGGAAGGAGAAAGGAGTTGCTTTGGTTCTACTGGAGGTGATACCTCTTATCCTGCATAAAGGCAGGATAGAGAAATTTTGGAAGCGTTCTGGGGACAGAGTTAGATGGATCACAACCTGGTTTTGTTTTCTTGATATAATTTCTTTTAAGAGAGATCAATTAAAATTCCTACATCTTTGATTTCTACTGGGGCCAGTGAGCAAAAGGCCCTGACAGCAAGTAAAATTTATCTGAAGTTGTACCTTCAAGTTTTAACAATTACGGGTTAAGCAAGTTGGTCTAATTGGAGTATGGCAATGTTTGTCTCCTTTCTCTAACCTTGCCTAGCAGGGAAAGGATATTTTTAGTTTGTTTCTCCATATTCTAACATTGTTCAGTCCAAAACAATTTGGCTTTGCACAGACTGGGTTCTTTGCGATTAACTTATTTTGTCAGTTTCTAAATCTATTTTTTTTTCTTTAATTCTTGAATCTGTTATTTTACCATAGTTAATGCTTGTCAGTGTTGAATGTTCTAATTATCAAGTTAAACCCATAGAATCTGGGGGAAATTGCAATAAAATGTCTCTATTAAGTGTGTTGCTGCAAGTGGTAATTCTTTCTTCATATTGTTTTGTTAACTTGAATATAGAGACAACACTGCTCTCAGCTCCCTAAAAAAAACCTTCTCAGTATGTAGCTGCAGTAGTGATGTATAAATACCATGTGGGAAATGCGATATGAGAACCTGGGCAGAACAAAATAACCTTTGGGTTTCCAACAAACACACACCATCACTGAGTGGCAGGAAGAGATGAAGTTTCAGGCAGTGTAGCAATGCTTCTCTCGCATCCAACTCCCTTAAATTCTTTACAAACCAGTTTTCCCAAATGGCTCTGGTAATACTCACGCAGCTCTGTAAAGCCAGGGAAAGAGCTCATCTTCTTGGTGCTGCAGAAGTGCAGGATTTTGTGATGGTTGTCTTGAGTTTCACCAGTGCTCCCATGAGATAGTAAACTCTAAATAAGTCAGGCCAAAGTAGTACACTGTTGGGGGGGGGGGGTATGCCATTTTTTTTTTATTGCATTCATTTAAACTGACTAGAATTCAACTGATAGGATTCACTTAAATGTATCTTCCTTAAATTGGGTATATTCATTTCATGTTTACCCACTAAGAGTCTCTAGAACTCTTGGTAATTAGACCTGCCATATGATAATGCGTTTCCTCATGTTTACATGTCAGCTGTTACCAGATTATCAAAAAACCCTATGAAGGGCGGGTGGAGGATGGTGTGTGGAGGAGAGTCATACATGTCTAAAATACTCTTTGCCGGAGTATTGATAAACAACAATGAATATTTTGGGATTTTGTTATGGCAAAATGCTCCCTGGTTTAAAAAAAAAAAAAAGCATGCTACAAATTATGTTAATCTAGATTCATGTTTCATTCTGGTTTTGATGTTTTGTGGGGGTTTTGTTTGTTTGTTTTTAAAGGGATGGAGTGGGACTGACTGACTTTACACTGAAAAGACCAATGCTTTGGGCAACTCTTTGCAGGGAATGTTTGCTCCCTGTGCCTTTCTGATTTGCCCACATCTGCTTTTTTTGGAGGGATGAAATAATGTTTAGAATGTCACTGATTTTTCTCCTTCCCATTTAGGAGCTTCTGCGGTATTGAAGGCAATGTTTTTCTTTAGGCACCCAGGTAACTACTGCCAGCAATTAGAAGTCTGAATATGGAACACTCCCACTGTTGGCTGCTCAGTACTCCAAAAACTCAGAAAAACAACCTTTTTCTAGAGAATGTTTTTAAATATATGTGCTGAAGTCTTACAGAATTAAATGAGACTGCATCTCATTAGTTTCTTGAAAAATGAAGTTATGTGCCCATCTTCAGGCTACAAGATGTAGGCCTATTAGCCATGTTTTAGACAGTAAATTGACATCTTGGTTAGTTCTCTAGATCACTCCAAAAGTTTATTTTGTTGTGGTTTTGTTTTTTTTTTTTCCCCAGGTATTGGTTATTCTGTATCTGAACTTTATTTTTTTTTAACTTTCGTTATTGCCTTGCGTTAGATTTAGAAAAAGTATTTGTTGATGAAACGCATCACCAGTGATGGCTTGCTTGGGCACATCACCCCAAAGGAGAGAACATCAGATGCTGCCAGAAGAAAAGCCTAACGTGGGGCTCTTTTCACATATGTGGAAGAAGCCAGCACTGAATGACAGGTGACGATGTACTTTATAAATAAGCTTCTACATAAAAGTTACAGCAGGTGCACAGGGAGAAGGAAGAAGCAGTGAGTCGGCTGTGCCTTGTGTACTTTGAGTTACTGTGTCAGTAATGATGGATGGAGCAAACAATAAAATTTGACCTGTCACAGTATGCTTATGAGGCTATAAGCCTTAAGGCATTTGTAATTGGCTTCAGCCAGCAATGTTAATGAAGGTGGATTGGAAAATTAGGTTATTTGAATGATGCAGACTGCTTTACATTTTTAGTATTCAAAAGAAAAGGCTAGAAACTCGAAGGGACTGAAGCCGTGAGGCTTGTTCTTTGTAAACTGTCTCTTGTCCCTTTATAATACAGCAGGCAAAGGAATAGTTCTTAGATAACAGGTTCATACTGTGTATAATAGGAGTTATTTAAAATTATTCTGTGGGGCATAGTTTTTAAAAGGTGTGTGGGAGGTGCAATGCACATAGTTTCCATTAACAATAATGGGATTTATGTGTGTATCTTCTTTGTATTATGCATCATGTTCAAATGTGCCCCTATAGTATAATTGGACTAGAAAATGCATCTTCGGGTTGACATTACTCAGTGAGTTGTCAGTGTGGCATGAAGTGCACAAGTGAACATATTTCCCATATTTGAAAAAAAATCCGTGCAGTATAGATGCATCACTAAATTGGGTTTTAAATAGTCATGCACAAAGTAATTGCATAATATTGAATGTGTTTTGTTGGTGTTAGAAAGAAATCACATTGATATTATACACATAATGTGGAGGAGATATTGTGATAGTTGTTGAAGGTAGAATGAGTATTTTCCAGTAAAAACATTTTACAGAAAAATGTCAGTCTGAGCTCTCAGTGTTTTCATCAAAATCACTGCTCTGAACTTTCACTGAATCTAAGGCAAAATTCAGATAGGAACCTGTCTGGGCCCTCAAAATATCTGTGCCCCAGGCTGGAAAGCAGCTGAGAACCTGCTCAATGGTAACTTGCAGGCTGATAGTTCTTCCTGAGGAGATAGGCTGTGTCTTTTGGCTGGTGGGTTGGTTTGTTTTGTGGGGTTTTTTTTTTGTTTGTTTTAAAAAAAAAAAAAGTGTCGTGGTGGAGGTGGGACAGGATCCTCTAAATCTTCAAAATGTGGAGTCATCCAGATTACCTTTTGATGGTATTATAAGGATTGGGCCATTTCTAGGTCATTTTGTCTTTTCCCTTCAAGGGCTATTCATATCCTTTTCTCTGTTTCCCCCTCCCTGTACTTGCAGGTATTCTGCATTACGGTCATTGCACCATCACACCAAATAAAATGGCAGGAGGGGGGTTGGCTTGTGGAGGGGACCTGGGAGTGTTGCAGTGATCAGCTGCAGAGGGTGTAGAAGGTGGTTTGGAACTGATGCTCTTGGGATAGAGACTGTGGGAAGGAGAAAGAAGAATGCTGAGAATACTATAGTGGGGATGGGAAGACATAGGGGACATGAATTCATTAAAAAAAAAAAAAAGGGATTTAGTTTCACTCTGTGCACCTTATGCATACTGGGCCTGTGCCCAGTCACTGGCAATTAGATGATACAAGTGGAGTTCTTTGATTCACTAAGGGTTTTCTTCCCAGATGTAATACTACAGAAATGGAGACCTCAACTAGTTGCATTCCCCTCATCTGTAATATTTTCATCAGAAATAGAAGAAAGCAGAGAAGAGAGTTTAGAATCCATGTAGTTATACCCATTAATTTTTGTTTTCATATGCTTCAGACTGTTCTTCAATGGTGTATATTTTTACCCATTTGAATGTGTTGCATATAGAAATAATTAAGTAGGGGAAAAGATTACAGTAAAAAATACAACATTCTTCTGGTTTGCTGTAATGTAATCCTACTGAAAGTAGTTTCTGCTGCAAATATACTTTTTTTCTCTAGAAAAAATGGTATAGATCTTGTTCCATGTGTATGACAGTGGAGGATATCTTCTTGTTAATGCAAGTTTTGTCTTCCATTGTTGTCACCTGTTCACAATGAGAAAAGAATGTGAAGTGGGTCATTTTAGGTCTAGCCAGCTGTACTCCCTTTTTCTTGCAGGAGATCTTGATGAAAAGGTAGAGAAATAAAGGAAAAAGGGAAGTTTCCTAGTTTAGATTTCAGTAATGCTGGTTGTGAGATCCTGGTATGAATTTCTGCAGATTGATAGAGCAGACATCTCAAAAGACTTTTAGTAACCTGCATTGTCAGGTCAAAGACGACCTTTTTTTTTTTTTTTTTAGAATGAGTGATGCGAGGGGGAGAGAGCGCCAAAATGTCTTTTAAAGAAAAGTTTCCTCAGGTAGCATGAGCAGGGTAAGGACCCTTTAAAAACTTCAGCGGTTGAATGGGGATAGTGATGGCTTTCTTCAGTCAGTCGTGTAGACATAGCTCTATATTGCATTTCATGATGAGAGTTCAAAAATGCAAGAAATTATTAATAGAAAAGCAGAGACTTTCAGAGGGGAGATGGCACTGTTATTCAGGCTGTCTCTTCCAATTCCTGTGTAGGACAGATAAGACAGGAAAACCTTGTAGGGTGCAGTTCTAATCTAGGGTTCTGCCCAGCCTTGCAGAGTTCACCCTGCAGGACCTCTGGAAATAAATCTCGTGTCCTAGGGCAATACAGGGCAGCGTCATGCAAATCCTACCTATTTCTGATAGTGTGTCTTCTGCAGATTACATCCACCCCCGTGTGAGTTCTGGGGTGGTGACCTCGAACTGCTGATGGGGCGCAGTCAGCAGGGGAATGTTTTTGTCCTATTCTCACATGTCTGTCTGCAGCCATGAACCACATGGTTCTTGAAAATTGGCTTGCAGTCTTAATATTTTGTGTTGAGGCATAGAATTTCTTTTCTTACAGACATGTAATCACATCATGTAGTGCATTTGTTCTGCCACCATGTATTGTTTTAGCTTTAGGTGAATCTTTGGGGTTTGTTTTCTGTGTTATGTTTGGCCTGTTTCTAGTTCCAGTGAGGGCTAACCAAAGTGTTAGATTGGTCGAGCTAACTGGAGAGATGGAATCTGGCTTTTTTTTTTTTTTTTTAGTTAGTCAGTAGCTGTGCCCTTCTCTCACATGTGATAAAGTGCATCTTTTCCACAGCTTTCTCACACCTCCCTGGCTTCAGATGACACAGCATAATGTCTGTAAAAACCTGTTTCTGTTATGGCTCTAAATGCTCTGAAGCAGCTCTCTCCTCCATCGTGCTTAAAGTAGAGAGCAGCTCTGAGGACTTGAAGTCCATAGTTGGATTTCCAACAGCAGCTCTAAAAAAAAAAAAACCCCAAAAAAAAAACCCCAAAAAAACCCTTTTTGAAGCAGCACCCTGATGGAGTGCAGGATGGTCACCCGCCACAGTACAGATACCTTTAGAGGCTGGGGGGAATGCTGAGCACCTGAAACTCAAGCAGATGGAGGTACCAAGTGCTTTGCTGTGAAGCAGACTGCTGGGTGAACTCGAGATTTGCATAAAGTATTCCGGTATTTGCTCCAGTGAAGGCCAGGTTTGTGTAAGTTGTGCTGACGTGCGACGCGTGTGTACAGTGCCTTTGAAGCTGGCACACAGACAGGGCCTGTGACCAATACAGATATCTCTGGACACTTTGTCTTACAGTTGGTGTCCACAACACCCATTATTGTGCCCACTTCACTGGGATGCAGTGGAAACTTAATTAGTTTTAGATTTCCTCATGGTTAACTTGGTTTGTTCGGAGCGTTGTTATCACATCAGGAATTTTGTTTGTTTGCAGCTTTTCCTGGTTTGACTATTGCTCACATTACTGAGAATAAATAACAGATGAAAGATTATCCTTTAAAATCTCAGCTTGTAAGAAAGTAAATATAATATAAATGTTGGGCACAGATGAACAAAAGGCAAAGGTAGAGAATGTTTCTAATATCTAATATGGTTTCACAGGATGAGACTTACCAAAGCTAAATTGTAGTCATTGAAATGCTTTTCATCTTTCTCCTTTGCCTTTCTAACATGTCTGGAGGCTGGAATTAGTCCTACCCCTAAATTTAAAACTCATGTCATCAACAAAAAGACACTACCTCAACCTGTAGGATTTATATCTGCATGAACCAATACTATTGACCCTGTCAAAAGGAAACTTAGTGTAATGCTTCAGTTTTAATATTGACCTAAGATAAAAGTAGAACTGATGATGTTTTCAGAGAGACAATGAAAAGGAAAGTGTTCTCAAAAGGAGGCATTGGGGAGGGTGTATATCCAGAAATGCACAGTACTGCTTGTCAAATTTTTTTTTTTAAAAAAAAAGTAATGCCATAGTTAATTTCTTTGTGGATGTGAAAGACTGGCTTGCATAATTCCTATTTCCATCATTTTTGCTCCATTACTTTCACCAGTACTTGCTAGGCAAAGAAGAGGACCAGCATGACCTGTCACATGGCTTGTACATGCTCCTCCAATGCCTCAGAATAGACTCGTGACATCTGGTGTCACAGCTGTGTGACATTATTTTTTCTTTTAGCGTCATTTGGAGTGTAGTTGTGGTAAAAGGTGGGGGTAAATCTGAGGACAGAGGTGATCATTACATACTTATAGCCAGCAATAGCACATGGAAGTGAGATGAACCTCCAGTGAAATAAATAGGGTATTAAAAGGAAATGTGAAACCTATCTGTGTCCCCAGGTATTTTAAACCTAAAATGAGTGTATAATCACTTATTTTGCCTGTCAAACCAATGCCATCCTCAAACCTGTAGTCATGTTTGGATATGACTTGAAGTATACTCTGCTTCCACCCTTTGGTGAAGATGCAGTGCATAAATAACTACTTGCAAGACTTCTTGACCCAGGTCGTAATCAACAAGGCTTTGGTTTTGTGAGCAACTTTTTTTTTTTTTTTTTTTTTGACCTAACTATAATAGAGTTGTAAATGGAAGAGCACAAATAAAAATGGCATAAATTGTTATTATTTCTCTTAGCTGCCGCTCTAAGAGAAAGAAATAGAATTAATCAATGAGATGAATTATCTGTGGAAATGACATCACTACAAGGCAAAAGCAAACCAGGACTATCTATAAATTTGAAGCAGAATATCTAAAGATGCAAAACTGAACTCTGCAGAAAGTATAAAATAATTCAGTGGGAGTTCTTACTGGGGATTGTGGATGCACTATTTGAAAAAAAAACCCTGTCTTATTAAATACAAATTAGATTAGTTAAAGTGCTAAAAGCCTTCTGTAGATCAAGGCTTCAACTTGTAAATGGACTTTTTCTCTCTTAACTTCAGATTTTCAGGTTATTTCAGGAATATCTTGTCTTTCACACAAGTGGAAGCTACTTGCTAGAAATTCCAATTTTAAAGTCTCTGTGTTTAACATTCTCAAATGAGGTATGTCAAAGAGGCACCTGCCACCCAGGGGGGCTAAATGCTGTAAGATACAGTGTGAAGCTTGAAGACTGAAGACATTTACAGATCATATGTAGCAAATTTAAATTACAGGGAGACTGAAATGAAAGGCTGTTTCAGCTGATATGCTGCACTGGGCTGGAATATGGTCTGGTTTGTGCTGGATGCCAAACCTGGGGCCGTAGGGTGCACATCATGACGAAATTCTGCTGAACCTGGTATCAAAAGCCTTTCATTTCAAACAAACAGCAGAAAAATAACCAGCAAAAGGAAGGAAAATGGGAGGGGAATGCTAGCCTGTACAGAGACCTCTCTTTATTTTCTAAACTAAAATCTGTCATCATAGAGCGTGCATAGGAGGGTTAGTATTGGAAGTGTGTTTTATTACTTAAATATATCTTGCACAGGCAATACTGAGCAAAGAAAACCCTTTTGAGTTATATAACTCTTTGATGGGATGCCATAATGTCTTTCATTTTAAGCCAGTAAATTCCAGAGCAATAATTTAAAGACGACACTTTTCCTTAAATCTAAAACTATGTTCTAAATCTTGTTGTGTTTAGTTTGAACATTTACCTGATACGCCTGATCCTTTGTTACCAGACTGAGTTACATCACCAGCAGGCGCTCTGACATACCTTTTGCCTACCGTAAGGCAGGTTGCCCAGGAGAAAGCACCGGGAGGCGAAGAATGTGGCCAGCCCAAATACGAATGGGCTAATCGGAAAACGGGGCGAAGGCTTGTGATCCTGCAGGATGCCCCACTGTGTGGTGGCAAGGGATACATCTAGGCTGATATCTGCAGGCACTGTACTTTCAATGGAAGTCATTTTAACCGGCCATGAGTTGCCAGTATTACTGATTCAACAAACTGTAACCAATTGCTCTTGCCAGACACTGGGATTGCCATTTCATCTGTGCACCAGAGGCGGGGTGAGACTTCCAAAAGGGAAGGCACAATCAACTTTTGGGGTTTTCATATGCAAATTTTGTTCAGCTTTGATAGGATTTCAGTGCTTTTGATTAAGCTTTCCTGTAGACACTGGCGCTTAACCCAGGGGTTAGGTGGGGACACTTCAGTCAAAGATGTTCGTCTACTTTCTTTTCAGCAGTAATTTTACTTACAGGAGGTATTGAATCCAGTCTTGCAGCTCTAAGTGTTCCTCCTGATGCCAAAAGATATGGGCTGCAGGTTGAGGGTAGTTAACTGTTATTGTGTTCACTTATCTATTTCTTAGGTCCATAGAGTCTATAAAAAGAAAAAGAAGCTGTTCCTTGGGAAATGGAAATAGGAAATAGGGCATGTAAAGATTAACTTGGAATGCGTTTGTGAAGCAAGAATGTTATGAGCTCATATGGCCATACACAGAGAGCTTTTGCTGTCAAGTATAGTAAAATATTAGATAAATATTAGATTAATAAAATGAATAGTATATAAATTGATGGCTGTGACTACAGGTTAGGATTAAGCAGAAGACATATCTGCATTCAATCTGCAGCGAGCACCTTCCATCTCTGCTAAAGGCTTACAGCATCAAAAATATATAATAACAGGAGATGTTGCTTCCTCTTGTTCAATTAGCTCTGTGTAATTAGCAGGAAATGTGATCATGATTTTTGGGGCACAAAGGCTGTTGGTTGGGGCCAAAAACTGAGGTTCCAAAAATGCCTAATGCACCACTATGAGGGTAATTCAATGATCCCAGGGGTGTTTGCCATAGATTTGCTTTCTGGTGTTGAAAGATAGCCTGATAAGAAGTTTGTTAGGTTTTTTAGTCAGCTTTCTCAGATTACTGCAATAATGCAAAGTATGAATGATACATGATTTTGGATGATGTGGTAGCTGTAATTCAGGAATGAAAGGATGAAAAAGTCTTACAGATTTACAGGTGAAAGTGAATCATATTTCTGCTGTGGTGATAAATTTGACGTTATTGTTATCCAAATTTCAGCTCCTTTCCTTCTGTTTGTTGATTCTATATATTTTATTAGAGTAGTTTTCAGACCTAAATCATAACTGCAAAGTAGTGGGAGGTCATTTTGAGCAATACCCAGGCTAATCTGTGACTTAAGAACAGCATTTGTATTGGTTGGAAGAATCAAATGAGAATTATTCAATTATCTCCTTGTGGAACAACCCCACAGGTTGATGCAACACAGTATTTGAGTGATAGTCAGCAATAGTTTCCCAGTATTTCAGCCTTAAATTTTCTCATTCATTCTGGTCTTCTATTAGTTTATCTTAAAGCATTTCTTTTCTGTAAGTAGACATTACTGGAAAGTTGCTTTTTTTTTTTTTCCTTCTCCTTATCTAATCTAAAAATTGATTTAAAATCTAGTTTTTGTCATTATTTCTATTTTCATGAATCAGAAGCCTTTTTGATTAATGTTTTTCTTTTGATGCACTATCATAAACTTTTCAATGTCATCAGTGGAAGAATGAAGCCCCGCCCAGCACAGAATGTGAAAGCTTTGAATAAGCCTGATGATTCCCAGATAACTGTCTACAGTGAAGCTTATAAACATCTGTAGAAATGGCTTAGAAAAAAAGCTTTCTTCATTATCACTGATTTTTTTCCCTACATTGACATGGTGAGTGAAACCCCGTCCATTAGCATCTCAAATTTTATCTTCTGATTCTTCTTCATACAAGACACTGTGCAGCTTCAGTATCAAATCTTGCAGTTTACCAGTAAATTGAGTGACCCACTTAAAGATACCTTTAGAAGAGAATCTGAAATGTGAGCTGACACTGAAACTCCAGTATCTTCTTCCCTTGGGCAAAAACTCTTCAGACTAAGCATACACTGTGCTTTAAGGGTGGCAGATTACTCTGTGGGATTTATTGCTTTGTTAATATGCTCAAGACATCATCTTTCACTACTGCGAGAACTGAGAGCACTGTCTGGATTTTTCTGTTCATTGTTCATCTCTAGCTCCCTCGTGTTACAACTTTGGCTTTGGGCTGTGTCCTGAGTTTGGGAACAGAATCATATGCCACCTCCCAAAATCTGATATTCTCTGAGCCTTGTGTTTTCTCTGTATCAACAGTCATTTCCCTGCTCAGCTCCAGGATACTACTGCAAGAAATTTAAAAAGCCGATCCTGTGATTTCACAGGCTTTCCCTGGGTACACTGTTTAGTGACTTTAGTTTCATCTTTGTATCCATGACTTTGAGAAGGTGAAGAGAAAGGAAAGGTCCTTTCCTATTCCTGCTTTCCTCTAATCAGCTGATCCCATTGTTTCTGTGATGACTTTCCCCTTCTTACCTTCAGTGGAGAGCATTTCTGTCTCCATAGATGGAGCTCTCTGCCCAGGCACTGCCCCAGCCTCTCCAGATGTGCCCCAAGCAAACAGTCATTTTCCTTGGTGCTAAATTCCCTTCAGAAAATCATCACCACTTCAACCCCCCTATTTATTTCCATTTTATCCCAGGGTGCAAGACACTCTGCCGTGATGTGAATAGTTTTCTAATACAGGCTTTGATATTTAATAGCCAAGTGCTTCATCGTTACTGAGTATCGTGTGTTTTGGGAGCAGGGAGGAGACAGTGGGATGAGCCAAGCAGTCATGCATCGTTACACAGAGAATATGGTGTGGCTATAAAAAGCAACAATGCATGCAGGGAAAACATTTCCTTTAGCTATCCGGGAGACTAGGAGGAAAAGCCAGTCGTGTAATGCATGTTAGGTGCCCTTGCTGCTGATCGTGAATTTAGTCTTGATCTTGGCAAATCAGTCACACTTAGAGTGACAAGGAAACGTAGGTGACAGTCTGTATTGTGAATATTTTTAAGGTCTTGGCTAGAGCACAGTGCTAGTCCACAGTATAGGCTCAAGGCCTCACTAGACAGGCACTCTTGTCAGGGGCAATTGTGACAATCTAATCTTTCTTAAATTAAATGTTTTTCTGCCCAGTGAGTTCTGCAAATCAGTCATGTTCCCTCAGTTTCCAAGCAGCCTATGCGCTGCTTGAGGGATAGATTTCCTCGGTGATCCCACGCACAGGGCTGCCGTTGACTTCTGCACGCTGATGTTGTCCTTCAGCATCGCTGTGACAGCACAGTTCACCCATTCTCACTTCATTTTTAAACCAAATGATACAGGTCACATCCCTTCCTCAGCACCTTCGTGAGGGGAACCCTCCCTGCTGAGATGAGACGACTGAGAGACCAGTGAGGCTTTGTCCGTCTGGCTGGTCAGGCTGTGGTCAGAATGAGAAGGGGCTAATGCCTTTCCCGAGGGATGGAGGCCAATACTCACTGACTTATTAAATACCTTCCCATGGAAGGGAGGGCTCAGACACCCTAACCATGCTATCGAGGGCAAAGGAGCAGGTGCTGCAAAGGAAGAAGAGCTCTACAGTCTCTTAAATGTATTGCTTTAACACAATGGCTCTTCATTTCAGTCTCTTCTGATAGTACCTTCAGTGGCAATTACAATATTTACATCATTTTCAGCATTTTAATACAATTAATTTTTAATATGTGTATGTACTCATCCCATTGATTGTGTGAGCTAATGAACAGCTGAAATAAGTCACTTTATCCTTGTCTTCGATGATGTTCACCCATCAAAATACTCAGTCTCCAAAATGTTCAAGAGAAAAATACCGCTGCTAAAATGCCATTTGAACCTTCAAATGCTGAAGACAGGCCTTCCAGCAGCAGCTTGAAGGATAGCCAGTGGCGCTACAAGAACAAGAGGACAAATCTGTGAAGTGTATGGCAAACATGTAGATACCCAGCCTGAGAACTTAGTGTCTGTTTAAGGCATTAAATGGGTTGATCAGATCAAATCTCGTTTAAGTGTCAACTCTATAAACACCTGTCAGTCACTGTGGGCATTCGTTATGTGTCAAACTAACTGCAATAGTCATCAGTTGGATCAACCTCACTCTCATTGATTGTGGAGGGAGTTAGATCCTTTCCAAATCCAGATGAGAAAAGGCAACGTTGTAGTGTGTGTTTGAAGCATGTTGCAGAATTCGGTCAATATGCCTCTAGGACCCAATTTCCCAGCCTCTCCTCTGAGCAGGGGCTACCTCTGTGCTTGGAGTTTCAATTGTAACAGCAGGACTTGGGCAAAGATGCCTCAATTCCTTGCATTTCAAAGGTGACATCCTCCGGACAATTCAGGTAATGTGGCAGCAACCCCACGCAGCATTTTTTTCAACTGCAAAAAAAAAATGGTTTTAAGGCTTAATATTGAAGTATTTCAGAAACTGGTTCCAAAAAAGCAGTCATCTTTGACTTCTAATTTGGAGATGCTTCAGCAGTAATTTACAGTATTATTATTATAGTCTGCAGGAAGGGTGATAGATTGCCATTTAGAAGGGTCACTTCCGAGTTCTTTTGAGGACAGGTAGGAATGCCTTAGACCTTTGGGGGAAAAGGGAGGTTTTGTCTGGAGTATCACAGCAGCACAAACTGCTGCGACCAGCTTTGAGCTCGGCCATTTGGAATGAATGTAACATTCACGTAAATGGGAAATAAGTGCACATACGAGTAAAAGGATAACGAACTGGTCACCAAAATGTACGATATCAGACATGAGAGCTTTGCTGTGTTATTCTATGAAGTAGCTTTTTCAAAGGCTGTTGCAAAGAAAATACAAAAATAAATCTCTTGCTGATTAAAACAGTTCAAATATCAATGGTGTATAACTGGCTGTTTGATACTATGTGAAAAATATTGATTCATTGTCTAGGTAAATAGCCCAAGAATCAAAAGGTTTACATTTTAGGAAAAGAAAAAAATCTTAGCCTAATGGGCTGAATCCCCTTCAAAAGTGTACGTGCATTCTCCAGAAGTTTTTTCGTGGGCTTTGCAAGCATGCAAATATGACTTCAAACTGCAGTTTTATTTAGGCTTCTATGGGGGTAAACTTTAGCAGGAATATTCTTGTATTCTATATTTCTTAGTCCTGTAATATTACTCAGAAGCTAGCATATATGGTGTTTTCCAGTTCAAAGGGTCTACTAATATTGGGTCATTGTACATCTCATTGCAAGAAAGCACTTTTAATCTTCTGCAGTCTGAAATTCTTTGGGAGATAACATCTAAGTTTTACCAGTAAGTTTCAGTCATCTTGATGAATTTATTTTGAAGAATAATAAGATATATGCCACAATATTTATCTGCACAGTGGCCAGCTGAAGACTGGGAATATATTAATCCCAAGAAATAGTGATTTATAGTCCAGACTGTAAGACACCTTCTGCTGTTCTACTCTTATGGCTTTCTTAATGTAAACTTGTTGGATTTTAAGTTGGCCTGCTAAATGGAGGAAAAACTGAGGAGTTTTGACTATTGGTGTGCCTCATTATGTGGAACTTTTAGCGGAAATAATTGAAAAAAAATCTTTTACTTTTCTAAAAAAAAAAAGTAGCATTCAGCTATAACGACAGGGTGTTTTTACAGGATTTGTTGCTCATAGGCTTTTCCAACTTGAAATCATTTATTTCCAACCATTCCTTTTGCTAAGAGACAACAGTTTTGTTTTTATTATTGGATCTAGTGCCACTCAGTGCCAAGCTAAGTCAGTAAAAGATGACTGCATCTCCAGGTACAAGTATGAGACTTACCAAGAGCCAGGTTTGTAATCTGAATGAATGAGTTTCTGTACAAGGATTGCCATGTTGGTTTATTTATGGTTTTAACTAAGCAGTGGATTCTGACACGTGGTCTGTGGGCATCTGACATGGGGTCCATGAATTACTTTGCCTGATTGAGAAACAGAAAAGCAAAATATTTTCAGGAGCCTTAAAGTCATGCTATAGTGGACTGAATGTTTAGGAGGTGGTAAACAAAAAAAGTCTGAAAGCTCCCTGTTAGAGTGTGTGTTTAGTACTCTAATGTGGTTAATTGGGTCTTGGCATCTGTCTGGGTTTGAATACCATCACTCCTTTTCTACAAGCCACTATATTGTGTGCTGGTGCAGAGCATTTGGTATTTCCTGCTGCAGAACTGGCTGCACTTGAGCAGTACTCTGTATTTATACCCCTATAAATACATAGGACTTTGACTGCTTTGTAGATGAAAGGAGCCATGTAAATGGTGATTTCATTGCATAATTGTCTTACTGAATATTTTTCAGAAAATATTTAGTAGGATAGATGTAGTACATCAATACTAGTCAATTAAACTGCTTTGAGATCTTTTTTTGAAGATTAACAAATGCTCTCTTAGCTGCCTGGTGTTTATAGAATCTACAATATTTCTCTCACAAAACCTACCTGAAAGTAAATGTTTATGCCTTACCTTGTGTTGCACCAAGATTGCAACAACTTCTCACTGGAAATGCCCGCAAAGTTATAAACTTTCTTGAGAAATCTAGTGCCTCAACCTGTGGTAAGTGTAAGAGTAAAAGCAATGTATATTATTATTTAGGAGGCATGCATGCTGTAGAATATCATATTAGAATAGTAAAAATGCTTCAACTTTGGAGAAGGTTCATGAAGCCTTTAGACTTCTTCAGGGTCTGTGACCCTTTTTTCTGATCCCTAAGGACCAACGCTGAAGCTGCTCAGATAGTCTTGCTGTCGCACTCACTGAAGTAGCAAAGCTGAAATCAAACTTTGTGTTGTAAACTGTAAACTAGAATTTTGTGCTTCTTGTTATGCACTTCATTAAACCAAAGGGGTGGTTTTTTTAGATAAGCATTTGTCATCCCTGTGTCAGATTTCTCAAAGAACATGGTGAATTAACAGGACGTGCTTAATGCAATCTTGACAGAAAGGTTAATGAGAATTCAGAAGGTGGCAAGGAGGGAGATGATATGTACTGCTCCAGGTGAAAACTACAAGGAACCAGAATAAGTTGTAATTCAGCTTGTCTTAAATGGAGTTATTTATTTGTTCTACAATGAATGTAATTAAAAATGTTCTAAGCTATTTCCCCCTTCAGTAATATTCACTACTATCCATCAGTTCATACTGCAGTAGGACCTAGAAGGCGGGTGCCTACTGGGTTGATTTATTTTGCCAGAAATGTGTTTGAGACCGGAGTCTTCTGCCCTGCGTACTCTGAAGAGAAGAGAATTTGTGCATCTGCCTGGTTCAGGCTCTGTAGCATCAAGGTCAAATGGCTAAGAAAGGCAGAGGGAAAAGTGGAAATGAAGGCAAATGTCATGGTCACATCCTGATAAAAGGGGGTGCTGTGTTTTATGGCTATGTGGCTTTCTCCCATCGTTACTCTTGTTGAGCCAGTCCAATTGCTCAGAGGACTGAGAAGGAGCCACAGGACAGTGAGGCATGTGGCTTCCTTGTACTTAACTGACACCTGCAGACTTCTGCATGTTTATACAGCTTATACAAAATTCCAAAGAGTTCCTAAGCCTCCCTGTAAAGCTGCAACTATTTCCATTGAAGGGAATGATCAAAGTATAAAGCAACGAAGTTTGAGTAACTTTCTGTTCTTGAGAAACAGAAAAATGTGTGGCTGGTTGATGATTTGCCCTGTGCAATGAATGTTTTTGCATTGAGCAAGAAAACACCCCTTGAAGAGAAGTCAGAGATAAGTAAGGATTGCAAATACAATATTTGTTCTTTTGGGGAAACCTACCAATCTTGATGATGGTAATCACAGGGCTTCTTTTCTAACTTGATGAGAATCACAGTTGTGACTGCCAAATCAAACAAATTGGCATGTGATGGTCGGAACTTAAAACCCCTTAATTCCACACTCTTCTCTGTCTACAGTTACCTTTTCGCTAAGGACAGCCTGATTGCTTTTGTTGTTAGTTCAGCTTGCCTGTTAAACATTTTCTGTGTTTAGCCAATATTATTTTTAAAATCCTCCTTTCTGCAGCCAAAGTCAAAATGGGAGAAGACTGTTATTTGCGTTATGAATCATCTGCCAAAGTTCAAGCATTGAAAGCTATGCTCTTGACAGGAAGAGGAAACAAGAAAATCAGAGAGTTTATTATGCCAACTCATAGCTAATTACATAAGCTTAAATAAAAATGTCATTTGTACTAATTTAGTTACTTTGTTCCAAGCTCCATGCCTGCATTCAGTTAAAATGTAAAATTCCGTGTTCCAGCATCTAGGTGATGTAATACAAGGGTTGTAAAACAAGCGGGTTAGCTGGTTGGGGTAACTGGCTTGTAGGAGATGTATTCCAGGATCTTTCCCCTTTTATGCATGGGCAGAAAATGCATCAATGCTTGAGGTGCTTATAAATTGTGATCCTAAATGCTCTGACCTTCCTGAGATGTGCCAGCCTCTTAGCACAGGAAAAAAAAAAAAAGACTAATTTTTTCAGTTTCAGAATTCATATTTTGAGCGTTTACCAGCAAACAGCTTATTTGAGCCATTTAAAACATCAAAGGAGGTGTTTCTTGGCTTGGGTACATCTTTAATTTAAAGCAGATTTATTAAAGGCCAAAACAGGATAATACTGCAAAAGGATTAGCTGTGGTTACTTGATTTCTGAGCAAACAGACTAATTCTGCTTTCTTTGTATGGATGTCTTTCACAGTGAGTCCATTCACTGAGCATTGAACTAGGCCTAGGGTTTGGGGCTTTTTTTTATTTTATTTTAATTTTTCGTTGTTTCTATTGTCTTCTTTAGAAATCAGAAGCATTGCTGAAAGCTTTAACTTCAAAGCTTAAGCCAGATTACTCTTCGTTGGTTGCTATGCTCCAATATACATTCCTGAAGCTTCTTTGCTAGTAACTGCCAAATGTTTTGTTTCAGTGCTTCTTAGCATTGGGGCTTTCAGTTTGGCTTTTGTTTTGATTTATTCTTCACAAAATAAAAATTGAGAAGTCAATTAAAAAAAAAATAGGTTTGCATCCTTAGCAGTTAAATCTTGTTGCTATTCTGAAAGCAGCCAGAGCAGTGGTACTGCGGAATGCTGTTTATTTTATATTGGTACTTACACTTCAGATTTGCTCTGTCTATAAACAAAAGACAAAAACTCTCTCTGCGATCTAAAAGTTTACTTGATACTGTACACGTCGTACATCAGTAACAAGGAATGAACACTGGTAGGGCCACATCATGGTCAGTGAAACATGGGCAAACCTATTGTGAACTAGTTAATCTGATAGATTTGATGGGAAAGGAATGGGATAGCTATTCTGGAGAAGACTGGCCTCCTGGAATTTGTTATCAGTGATGTTATTTGGGAACAGAAAAACTCAGACTGACCATCGCCTCTCACATGGAAAGACAAAGTATGGTTAGGAAAGGATGACACAACATTTAAAAACCAAACATGCATGCTGTAAAAGCTCACTTTTCCACTTTTACAGAGGCACATCAGGACTTGGTCATATGTTTGGCATATGACTGGCAGCACAAGTAAACTACTGAGTTGGGTGATAAGGAAGAATATACTTTAGCTGCTCACCGCACTGCCAAGTTGTCAGACAAGCTAGGGTGGTTTTTCTGAGTATCTGTATCCTTTTTCCCTCACCATTTTTTGCTCATTCTAGAAACAAAAATGCAATGAGTTTTAAGAAATTGCTGCTAGTTAAGGATGCATGAGTTCGGAAGCCCAGAGTATAGCACCTAGCCTGACCCTTGTTCTCTTCTCTGTCTCTCCTGGAAGCTCCCCAGACTCTTGTCCACATGGGCTCTGAGGTGTTTCCAGGTACTTCCTCCTCCCTGGTAATTTTACAACACAGGCCCTGGGAGGCGCAAAACTTTATGAACATGACATGCTAGTTTAAATATCACTTGTTATTTGTGGGAAGGTTGCTAGAGAAGCAATAGGCAGCAGAGAACAAATTCGACAGACTAATTCACCAGTGTTTCAAGAGGTGAAGCGGGTGTAGTAGCAACTTTTCTTCAACTTTCACTTATAAAAATACATCAGAGAGAGGGTTAAACTGTATTTCTGAACTGTTCTCAGCCTGCACAGCCATAGTGGTCAGAATCTTGTCCCTGATAACATACTGTCAGATGCATCAGACACCTTAAAGTAACCACAAAGACAGTGCTAAATACAGGACCCTCACCTAATGCCAATATCTAGTTGTTTGGTTTAGGCGCCTTACATGCTATAGGTCTCCTACAGAAGGCATATGACTTTGCAGTTACTGATTGATGGGGAGAGTTGCTTGAGAGATTTTTGAGATGCTCTAAGATATTGCCATCATACCAATTGCACAAAAGCCTGAAGGGAACATGCCTGCCCTTTACAGTGGTCACCAGATGCTGCTTTTTGCCCAGGTATGGACAGATGGGTATGAGAATGACTGAGTAGATGGAGCGTTGCCTCATCCGAGATCTAGATTGATACCATTGCACGACGTAGCTAAATTGCTGTGTTTAAAATGTCGTTGTCTGGATGGAAACCCTGTGCTTGGGGATCTGAATGTCTTGCATTGCCTTCCCTCTGCCATATGTAGGCAGTTTTTTAGCTGGTAACTGGAGGGTCTGTATGTGCATAGAGCCACAGATCGTTACCTCTTGATTATGTTCATGTTATCTGATGTGTCGTCTCCATGAGAGAAATTAAATTGCCTTTAGTAATTTCAAGCAAGTAAAAATGACAAATCATTGTTCTCATGTGATCAGTAAATGGCTACAGAATGAGAATGCATCTCAATTATATGGCAAGTACATTTCATGCAGCATCTATAGTTCCAAATCTCCAATTGTTTTCCTGTGATTTACTTTTAAACTAAGATGGCTGTGGTCTATTAAAAATAAGTAGCTTCTTTCCACTTTGAATAATGTCATTAACTCATAATTATGAAGAGTTAAAATAGAGAATGATTTCACAGAGGCAAAAGCAATATTAGAGAGAGAGAGAAATGAAAGAAAATGCAGTAGGAAAGTGATTTTTAAAGCCCACATCTTGGGATGTGGCAGACTAGTGTACTGGAAAGCAAAAACTCCCATGTGCAGCTAGAAAACAGTCATCATTAGTGAACTATCATGGAAACCCTGCAGGAAGAAAAAGGAGTAGACATTTAGCAACAGGAAATGCTTTTGTATGTGAATATAGAGTATGGGCTATAAGATACATTTTTAATTTTTCTAAAAGTTGAAAACAGCATTGCACAAATATTTCCACTTATAAATTGACTCTTCTGTGTCAAGTTCCAGTGCTGCTTGGTGCCTGCTGCTCCAATAAGCACCTGAATATCTTGATACATGATAAAATAACTGAGATATGCCCCTCTCCCCCGACCCGCCTTGCCCTGAGTGTTTCTAGAACTGGCATCTAAACTACTTGTAAAAACAAATTTAATTTGTATATGACATGGTAGATTTTGGTGCCTAGAACTGTTTTCTTGTTGGTTCGCAAAATGGCAACCATTTGTTTTCATTGTTTCATTGCATTAATAAATGGTCCCTTGCATGTCCTCCACCTCCTATATTCAGTACTGTGACCTTATATGCCATATCATCTAGCTGATGCAATTAACTGCATTTTTTTAAAAAAAAAAAATCCTGCTTCACATTGACCTGACTGCCAGCTATTTCTCAGGGCAATTTGTTTTGTACAAAACCAGGATTTTGTCCTTCAGTAGTCTGTCCAGAAGTCCCCAAATCACCTGATTTTGCTGTCCGTAAGCGCAGTTTGCGGTAGCACGAGTACATGATAATTTCTTTGGTTTGCAGCCCTGCCATTCAAGCACTGAAATGGTTCACCATGCCTACAAGCAGTTGCCTTACTAACTCTTCAGCTATCAGTTGCTTTGGAAAACAGCACTTCCCCCCCCCCCCAAGGTCTCTAGTTCATTCTTCTTCGGGTAGTTTTAACCAGCAGGGCAACATTTAAATGCAAAGCTTTTGGCTACTTTTGTCCAATTACAAATGTGAAAGCTCAGCCAAGTAGTCCTTTAAAAACAAATCAAGGGCTAAACACTTAGGAATCCATATTCTGATGTGCAGCGTGGTCAGATAATTAGCTGCGGTGGTCACTTCAGCTGTGCCATTACCCTGGGTTTCCACACCACTGGGGAGAGCTGCCGCTGTCTTGAGAGCGTGCTGCTGGCATGCCTGCCCCCCGGCTCTCCCCTTCTTCTCCTGGCTGTGGTGTGTGGGACTTGTACCCCATGGTCCCAGGCTCCCTTTTAAGGATCTCTCATGCACTCACTTGAAGGCCAGGAAGAGGCATGAACTCGTAGGAGCAGAGCTGACCCGCTACTGGGCAGTCAGGCTCTTTGCTTTCTGAAACTCTTTAACTGAGGAAAACAAGGAGCCCTTTCAGCTCTTCTGCTGAGAAATTGGAACGTATTTTGAGAGGTGTGCACACTTCTAATTGTAGTGCAGAGCCACAAAATACGCAATTAATGCCATCCTGAATTGCATGATAGCTGCCTCTGCAACTCGGCTCACTTTTCGGAAGCCCAGGCCAGGAACAGGTTGTCTCTTCCCGAAAGATGAACCTTCTATCTTTCCAGTTGCTCTGGAGCTGGTAGTCAGTCCTTTAGACTTATGCTGTAGGAGTCAAACACATGTCACTTGTTGATTGCACATGGCTGGGACCTAACAAAAAAAAAGCAGCTGAAAAAGTAAAATAAATTAAAAAAAAAAAAAAAAGATGGTGGTACATTTTAAAATTTTAAAATTGACAAGCTTAATTTCAGGGATCTGAGCCATGTGCTTGCAGCCAGCAACATTAATGATGCGACCTCCTGACTTAAGGAGTGATATTGAGGGGTTAGCTGGGTCTCCTGCTTTCCCTCTGCTCCGTGGTTAATTTTACCCTGATGGCAAAGTCCTGCAGCTGTTCCTCCTTAGAGCTGCAGGATTGCAGAGGGCAGAGCTGTGGAGTACAGAGCAATTTGTGGTCCTCGGAGCTTTGCTGCATGAGACCTTTTGGTGTTACTGCATTCAGCTGCGTAAATCTGTTCAGCCTATTTAATATCACTGCCTTGGAACCTGGGTCTTTTTCTTCTTGACCCTGCATCTAGAAGCTGTTCTCTTTTTCTAGCAGATTATGAACCACTAGCCTGTCAGCTAAGTGTGCCATGAGAGACTTTCTCAAATATTTGTTGTTTACCTGGGATATAATAAGGTCCTTCATGTCATTTCCTGCAGAAAGGGGAATTTCTGAGCCCATCAGCTATAACATCTGCTTCAAAGCTACAGCTAGCTCACATTTTGAAAATGACTCAATATATATTTACACAATTGGTTGTTTGTGTTAATTAGAGTTTATTCCACCACTGGTATGCATGCATAACTGCCATTAATATCATCAGCAGTTCTGTATTCTCGTAAGGAGAACAGAGCCCCTAATTAGAACTCCAGGTTTTTAAGATATCTTTGTACAGCTTTTATTGCAAAGAAAAAGTGCTGCATGTTTGCCTGGTAGCTATTCTAATAGAAAACAAATATGGTAGGGTTTTTTTTTTCCAGCCTCCGCTTATTTTTAATTGCAATAACACGAGCCAGTCCCATCCTGGAGCAAGCAGAGCATTTACAGGACGGGAAGCCCTGCTGTAGGGAAGGCCAGCAAAAGGAACAACAAGTGTGTGCTCAAGAAGAAGTCACAATAGGGGCTAGCAAAAATGCTAGTCTGGCCATAGAACAGCCACTTTCATCAAGAGAAAGGCTACTCAAGTGGTCAGTGCTGGGGACAGAGCTTCAGAGCTTGGTCCGTATTTGCAGTGAGGCATGAGGCTCTGTTGCCCTGTCCCCCTGCAGCCCCTCTCCTTCTCCAGAGCCCAGGGCAGTGAGGCCTGGGCAAGGCTCTGGTTTGCAGAGCAGCAGAACTGCGTGGCAGGGAGGAGAAGTGCTAAGGCACCACCCGACCCTGTCACATAGCCCAGAATTTGAGACTTGTGTCAAGACTTGGCGTTAGTGTCTGACTTTTCACAAACATGAAATCACGTGGCTGACTCTGCCATTTCCTACCTGCCCAGCCGGGCAGTTGTTTTCAGCATTTCGGGTTTTACAGAGCCTAAAAAGTTTGGAGAATTCCCATTAAGTTTTTAATGTACATGTTCAGCAGGATGCAAAGGGAATGCACTACATGACATTTCTTTTGGGATTTGAAAAGAGACTGAACACTTTTTTTTATCGTGTCAAGTTTTAAAAAAAGTCTCTTGGACTGTGTGTGTTCCAAATATAGTAATTTTTTTTCTATCTGATGAAAACTGGAAACAGAGGCTTATAAAGAAAATACTGATAATGGTCCTAGCTAAGGAAGCAATGGCAAGCACTGCTCTAAAGCATGTAAACAAACAACCCCTCTCAAATGAGTGTCTGAATTCCAATGGATTCTAATTATCTGCTAAGACAGATAGGTATGAAAAACTACTGATATAAAGAAACTCTGGACTGAAAAATGTATATGGTGTAATTTCAGGAAGTTTTAGCTTCTGCCAGTGGCAGGTACTGAGTAAAAGATAAGGTAGAAAATAATGAGTTTTTGTTATTTGTATCTCAAATTTAGAAGAGACGTATTGTGAGTGAACAAAAGATGCACCATTAAACAAACACTGCACTGAAGTAATTCTCAGTGGAAATGTAAAAAGCTGCAGGGCGCCAAAGAGGATGCAGTGTCTTCCAGGCAAGAGCACTGTTCAACAACAGAGTTTTAGAGCCACTGCTATTGGTAGGATGTAATATTTCAGGGTTTTAACATACATTTTAATTAGTATGCTATAAAATTTAACCTCATGTTCCAATTTTTATTCTTTTGAGAAAGGGACTTCATGGTACTTTATCTTCATCGTGTGTATTGTGTCTGCTAGTTCCTACATACTCCCACTAACAAAAATATGCTTCTCTCCTTTATAATTCACATTTCAATTCATGACAGAAGCAATAGAAGTTTGGAAGCTAATATTTATTAGCATTTGTTATCTTTTATTAGCATAAATACAAGAAATTTTAAATGATAGATATTGTCTTAGGAATTTTATGCATGAAGACCAAGTCAGGGTCTCAGAGTGCCTCCCCTCTGCAGAACAGTGGTTAAAGCACACTCTCCCCTTATCCCCTTCCCTGGTGTTTGCTACCGAGGCTGTGAGATCGCCCAGGATACTGAGCCTGTGTTGTATCAGTGCTCCCACTGTCTGTTCTCTCTGTGGCCCTGCCAACAGGAGCAAGGTTAGGCACATGGTATGTCCCAGCCCACCTGGGGCACCTGCAGCAGATTCTCAATTACATCTGCGTTCCCGATGGAAGGTGCTGTCAGGGCTGGGATGTAGCAGTGTTTACGCTATATTTTGTAATTAGAATCCCAATGAAGAAATGCACCGCTATGTCGCTACCGAGTGAGGTACCAGTCTTCATCCCAGCACGTGAAGTTAATGCATCGAATGTTGCCAGCGTGCACCAAGTCCACCTCTGCTGGTGGGAGCGTTTGTTGTTGCAGTGTAGCTGCCTGCTCGCCTCCCCTGGTGGAGGAGCATTAGCTGACCTCAGCAGGGACCGCTGGGCATCTGCTGGTGGCAGGAGTCCCTTCCGAAGTTGCTGCCTCGCCTGTAGCTGACTGGCTGCCAGAGGGAGTTTCAGCTCTGCAGCGGAGCACGGAGGTGCCCATCACTCCATGCCAGCCGGGAGGCAGCTCGCCTGCCTGCTCCCTGCCCACGCGCCTGATGGCCTGCGTGCCTGAGCGCCGCTGGCCCCTGTTTCACCCCGCTGCTTGGCTGCATTTTGAGCAAATACGTGAGTTGCTTGTGTCAGGGTGCAGAGCTGTTCAAGGCATTAAGGTGGTCTGGAGGCTGTACTAAGCTGTCCACGTAGTCATTAGTCAAATATACACCCTTGTGTAAAAGATCACAGTATTATTCAACAGTATTAGTTGTGTACAGGTTAGATCAAAAACTGGCTGCCAAAAGTTGAAAGCCAGTATAAAGACAGAGATATGCTGTTTTATTACATCATTAAAAAATATCTAGATTCTACTCTAGCAGGGCTAGAGACTGACAGACAAGAATAAAATAGCTGCGAATAAATTTTATGTAGCTATTTTCTTTCTCCCTCAAATGTGGATGCTTATGCAAAACACATTGCTGTAGATTCACTGACAATAAAGAGGGAATCATTACACGAGTAGTGGATTCTCAGGGGAACACTTTAGCCAAAACATACTCTGCAATAATTTCCCACATCTTAGTTGAATAAATTAATTTATGAATATTCCATGAATATGTTCAACCGTTTCTCCCCTCATATATTTTACTGATCTCCATATACGTTTAACAACAAATAACAGAGCTACTTTTCCATTTGCAGTAAAATAGTTTAGAGATGTTTATGTGGGCCTTGGGGTTCGTAGTAAACAAATGCAGTTCAAGCGTCAGGGAGGTAGCAGAGAAACACAAAGCTTGGCAGGACCCAGGGAGCTGTACTAGGAGAAAAGCTGAGCAGAGAGTCACGGCATATCTAGTCATACCACCAGTGAGATGAGTTCCCTGAAAGCAGAGGGAGCAGCCCTAGGCTGTGAGTCTGCTCCCAGTAGATCCTGTGTAGAATCACTGGAAGGAGCTTTATGGCTCATGTCTGCGAACATCGTAATGTTCTTTTGCTGCTCATAGTTGGATCGTTCCCTCAATTATTATGTTTGTCCTGTACTGTGTATCTTTTTATTTTCATGTGAGAAGGAGCTGAGGATGGCAAAAGGAAAGAGAGCATTTGATTTTTCCCCACAAAAATAGAAATGCAGTGTCCATGACATGGGGAAAACCAACAGGCTCCTCCTAGACTGTAGATCCAGTGGCAGAGTAGTCCGAAAGCTTCATTATTGATCTGCAAGACATCGTCTATGGCCACTCTGCCTCTGAATATCACTTAGCTTGGCTTAGGCAATGTCATTAAAACCAAAGTTGAGCTACTTATGTGGGTTATTGCCATGAGTAAGCACATCATCACATGGAAAGTATGATATCTCCATGTTTTCCTTTCAGGAAAGGAAAAAGTTACACACAGTGATTAGGTGTTAAATTAGGATAATAGTGATTACTTTTCAATACTTAAAAGAATGTTCTTTTATCATGCTTCCTCAACACCAAGCTGCCACCCCAGTTCTATACGTATGCAAACCAGCATCCCAAACTCAGAGGGTGGGAAGATAATGTGGTTAATCATAGGTGTAAATTTACTCACATGTGACTGCACCATTGTGATCGTCAAGTTCAGCTCTCCTTCTTGCCCTGCATATTCCGATCACAGAGACAGCCCTTTTAAAGTAGTTTCTCCTTTGATTTATTCAGAGCTTTTTGGTTGTAATTTTTATCAATCTTAAGGAAAACTGAGGAAAAACTTGCCTCGCTGTTTCCAAGTGTAAAGCTCGCTCTTTCTTAACTGCACGTAATAACGGGCTTGAAATAGGCCTTACCATCGTAAAGGTGGTATTTGAAGTATAATTGCTAATGCTTAGATACGTAATTTACATTTATTATGCATAATAAAGTATGTAACTAATTGATGTTCTGTAAGGGATTAAAGGATCAACTCCAGCTGCAGAAATATTTCTGCCTATGTTCTCAGTAACATATTGACTGTAAGAACATGCTGCAGAAAGAGTCGTTGCCTTCAGGACTGTGTGCTCAGAAGTGTTCTCCTTTCCTTCTGATGTTCTTTCTCTCGTGTTTGTGTTCTGTCTGAACAGCATAGATTAAGCAAGTGTATTTACGGAGCAAACAGATGAAACATAAGTACATATATTCCCTTTAGTCTTGCAGGAAATTAGTGTAAAGCACAACCTAAGCTTGCACATGTTTGTGGCCATGCGTTTTCTAAATTGGAAGGGCAGAACATCACACAGAGTGTGCAACCACCAGGGTGCATTGACGTTCAGAATGGCCGGGAGATAATGTCAACAGAATAGGATGTAGGCACAGGATAATGGTTTCCTGCTGTTAGATTAAAGCCTGGGCAAAGATGAGCCCTTTTAACGAAAACAAACAGAGGTAAAGCCGAGATATTTGTCGTACTTTCAAAGCAGGAGGCGTTTATCTTGTAACAACATCCTGTTCTCTTCTGGCTTCCACTGTACCGAAATAACAGAAGATGATGCTGTGATTTTCAGCAGCAGCTGTTGCTAGATGAGCTCCAGTTGCCCACTGCATCCTCACTGGGTGACACCATGGTCCTGTGCTGTGTGTCCTTCGGCCTTCAAAAAAGCTGCACGTTTCAAAACGCGTTGTGTCACGCTGCGTAAGCATGCTAGCCTACTTCTAAACAACAACAAAAAAAGAATCAATCTATAATTTAGATTTATCAAAGGGATTTTACAGCCCAACATTTCCAATTTCCCCTGGCAGGAGGCAGTCTCTGCAGGGAGGAGCACCAGCCTCAGCGCTGTGAGCAAAACTCCCCCTTGCATTGGAAGCCTTCAGATTCTGATCTGGTAAAATCAGCGCTTGAAGATGACAAAAAAAAAAAAAAAAGGAACTGAATTCAGTTTATTAGGTATCAAGCCAAAGAGAACGCCTCGCACATTTTTGTTCCTGCTTCTGCGTGCTGTTTTCTTTTACTCCATTTTATTAGTACGTTAGTCCAGTCTCCAGCGACCGTGCTGCTGGGCACAGTGTGGGGAAGATATCCTTCGGGCAGTAGCTGCAGAGAGGACAACTACACAGGCAGAAAGCTCTTGGAGGAAAGTCAGCACTAAAATATATGTAATGCGAACAGCAAAGGCTATGAATAGTCAGTATGTCATAAATCAGGGCTTTTTAACTAGCATGCTTTTGCAATATTAATTCTGAGTTGTCTCGTTCGTCCTATACTGCACATGTCCTGCTGTCCTAAATGGTTTGAATGCGGTGACTGTCAAGAGGTGCTGTAAATTATCTGCTGAGGTTTTAGGGAAGGGAAAGGAACAAGTAACAATACACAGATATAGGGAACTACACTGTACTGCTCGTAGTTTAATCATCACACTTCAGTTTTACGATTTTGTTGTATTTCTGGAGTTGATTGCATGATGGATGGCTATTTTTACGGATGCTACTGTTAAGGCAATTTATCGGTAGGAGTAATTTAAAATTTTCTCCTTATTCAGAGAAGCTGATGTATTGAAGGGCCTGTCTCATCAGCTGATGAGCTGATTTCTCACTATTGTGAGGACTGGTGTATTTTCACAGATGTTATTCAGACCAAGCCCCTTGCTTGCAGGGGAAGTTGAGAGCTCCCAGCTCCTCAAAAGACCAAACTAATAAATCAGTAGTGGTAACCAGTGATAAATGGCATGATTTCACGCCTGAAACATGGTAATGCAGCATAAGAAACACACGGGATTCTGGAGGTTTGTATTTTGTTCCTAGCTCTGCCACTGATCTCTTAGGCGACCTGGAAAGAATTGTTTCAACTTTCTGTGCTGCAGATTCCATATATTTTATCATGGAATAATAACAACACTTTACAAGGCACATTTAGAAGTGCCGTGCAAAACTCTGCATAGGAAGTAGCTATTAATGTTGTTATCTGTAATAATAAAAACAATGGCATTTTCAATAGAGGCTGAAGTTTTGCAATCTATCCAACACCATTACTGCTAAATGCAATTTCTCTTTTAATTCACAGCTGCTGCTTTTATATCTTGTCCTAATTCAAAACATATTCTTGCTTTTTTTTTTTATGATTCTAGTGCAAGTTGGAGTTTCATGCATGTACTTCTGGCAAAACCATCACAGCTCGATGCGAAGGGCCCTGTCCTTGCCTTCCAGGACCTGAAGGTTCAAAACACAAGATGGAGAAGACTGGTAAGTTGGGCTGTTAATGGCATTATAGCAGATTAATTGGTTCCTGCTATATTCTTAGAAAAATGAAAGAAAGCCATTTCTTAACTAATAGATTTTATACTAACGCTTTCTGAGAAAAAGCAAAGGTACAGCTAATCCTTTTCTAAACATGCAGTGCTTTCAAACATCTTAACTGCTGCAAAAGTAACGCCCACTTGATCAATTCTCACGGGAAAGCTGAGATCTGGCTAAGGATTCTCATTTTTTAGTGAATTTATTTTAAATGACAACATTGAATCATTGTAAAAGATAGAAAAGAAAAAAATATTACTTGATGGCTCATTACCTCATAAATTAAAAGAAATAATCAGTAGCCTGTGTGTTAACCAAAAAGTCATTTAAAGTCACACATATATATTACATGGAATCTGAAATATCACTTTAATCTTTATTGTTATCAATGTTATCATTAGAAGTCAAATATATATTAAATAGGTATATGTATCTGTATTTATATATGAAATTGTTTCAATAACAAACTCGTTGCAAATGGAGTTATACAAAACTGAAGGCTGGAGTCTCGGCACAAATGGCCATTTTCCCTGCTGGCTCGCCAGTGAGTTCTCTGTTTAGCTCTGAAAGCCAGGTGAGCTAATTCACTCCCCCAGGTCTTTTCCGAGGAAGTAAGCAGGAGCTGTCTCAGAGTGCCCTCATCCAAAGGGAATTAGTTCTCGCAAAAGAGACTGACTGAACGCTGAAGTCCAGCAGCAGAGCAAGTGCCACAGCCAGGTTCTGCCGAGGAGTTTCCACCCTGCTATGGGGAAGGCCCTTTGGAAGGGAAGAGTTGTTGCTAGTGGGTATGGTTTCTTGGTAGGAGTGCAGGTGTGCTGGTGAGAGCAAAGCGAATGCTAGCCTGTTTTCAAGTACAGTGCAGTCTGCCCTCTCTTGGGAGGAGAGCTGAGGGTTAACTCCCTGAGAGCTGCTGGGGTCTCTGCATTAGGAGCTCACAAAGCCAAAGCAGTGACTTACAGCGTTTGCTCTGTCATGTTGAGCAGTGAAATGTGTTTGTTTGCCTTGTGCACCACATGGAATATAAAAAAGATGAAGCTTTAACAACGGTCTGTTTGACCCAGAATATCTGTGAACATCTCTTCGCTCTTACTCCTCCCCACTGTGGACATGATCCATCAGTAGCAGGCACAGAAACAGGAAAAAAAACTTTAAACAGCACTCCTTGGGTTAGTTCAGGCCCTGTTGCTTCAGCTGAAAACACTGTTGATGCTGGTGGTGGTGCTCCACATACTGTATCCTCTAGCACAGCACCAGTTGTTGCATTAGGCCTCCATCTACTTTCTAGAACAAGAAGTGATTCTCCAGCCTAGACTTTGAAAATTCAGGTTTATTCAATTTTTTTGCAAATCACGGACATTTTTCTGCATGGCTATCAAACTTCGGTGAAGTGTTTCAGATAGCAAGGTTCTGAAATCAATATATAACTGTAATAGTGCTTTATGTGGCTTGAATTTTTTGGTTACAGTATACCCATGGATAAATGGCCTTATTCATATTTTCTATTTCTTGTAGCCCTTATCAGGCTACAAGAAATATTTCTTTGTCTTTGCCCTTTCTATTTCTTTGCCCTTATCAGAAAGAGTATCAGATTAATAAATCTTCAGTGACATTTTAAGCTTACAATTTCATTCACACAAGAGAAAAAAGATTCTAATAACCCTTATCTTGATAAATGCAATTTGACAGGGTGTATGTATTCTGAAACCCAGGCTTTTGTTTTGCTTGACTCAAAACTTTCAACTCCAGCCAACAGAGCATTAATTTAATGGCTTGGGTGATCTGCAGAGCAACTTTCCTGAAGGCTTTTTCAAGAGGGCCAACTTGAACTTACAGCAATCCTGCCATTGCCCTGGCGACCAGGGTATTAAATGCCTCAATTCTGCCATCTTCAGTGTGACACGGAGAGAGTGCTCTGCCTCCTTCATGGAGCTAGGTTGCCTGGGAAATAAGGGAAATCATTGCCACCTGTGTGTGGAAATATTCAAAACACTGAAGACACTAGTCATCTGCATTGAGGGTAGGCAAAGAAACTGCTCATGAGCCTGATTATAGTGTTACAAGCAAAATACCTGTACAGGCATGGGAGTGGTTGTGTGTGTGCATATATATGCATGTGCAAAAAAAAAAATTAGAGCAGTGTAATATTTTGGTTTATCACTGTCTCTTTCTTTTTGGGGTTAGGTGCTGAAAAGGATTTGATATTAAGTAGCAAATAATCAAAGGGGCTTTCTAACTTGCTTTATCTTAAATTTTCTTCTGGATCTTTGAATGTGCCAGTTAAAGACTTCCTTTAACTTACTTCCTCGGTCTCCTTTCTTCAGGCATTCTCCAGTTGACCCACTGAGTGTAATGGAAGCTCAAACAGAATATTTCAGTTTGTCAGTCTTTTAACAAAGAGCTCCCAGGAGTTTCCATGAGAAAACATGAGTAAATTCTATATACTGGTATAAATTTTATCCAGGTGCAATTTTAGCAGCATCTGAAGAGGGATTTGGTATTGTGTGTGTCTGCCCTTTACAGCCTGGAAGCCAGCCAGCTTTCCTTAGGTTTAGAGGAGAATTACGAATTCTAATCGCTGGTTGCAAAAAAATGTCCATAGCATTGCTTTCCTAAGTCTCCTTTATTTGCTCAACAAGTAGCGTTCACCTGGCTTTGGAGAAATAAGCCCTGACTAGTATCTGAGGTGACATGTGTGAGATGTACATAGCAATCACATGGCAGAGCGTGGCAGTCCCCTGAAGCCTGGTTGCGGCAGCACTTGAGTGATTTCCCCAATCTCCAGACCTCTCAGTCTGGAGCTTCTGACTAGTATTTTGGTTATGTAGTGCCTTAGTGTTTTCTCTAGTCTTCACACGAAATTATTTTTATTTTCCTCATATAATACAATAGTATTGTTAATATTGCTGAATTGGTATAAAAATCATTAGTTTGATTTCTCACTTAAAAATGTGTATAGAAGAACTGCGTAGACAGCTGGGACTTGGTTTCTGCTCCTTATTTAGTTGCCAAGTTTGTGAAATCCATTCAAATACAGCATAATCTTAAGTAGAAAATGATAGAGCGCTAAACCTCATGCCTCATACAGACATGTCAGTGGAAAAATACTAAGGAGAATTACAGTGCCATTGCTTCCAGCAAAATGGAAATGCAGCTCTTAAAGCTACCGCATAAACTTTTTTATGCCTATTATACAACAAGGTTAAATGTATGTGGTTGTGAACTTCCAATTTGAAGACAGTTTGCATTAATCTTTACACATTCATTCAATCATATTCAAATATTATTCCATAATAAATTACTTTCAGAAATTAAAAATGTAAAGGAACATTTAATTTCCAGAGTACTGTAATTCTAAATGTCATGACCTTTTTTTATATACGCTTGTGAATAAAATTGGCAACAGCATCAAAGAAAAGCAATCTAAGTGTATGTGCTTGGAGGTAACAACTGACTGCTGTGTCTGAGTCGTATTCCTTCCTCCTCCCTGGGCTCCTTCAAAAACATGTCTGCTTTGAGGATGAAAATCAAGACTAATAATCATGTTAAAAATTGAAATTCCTTATATAGTGCTAACTGGTACCATGGAGACGTTAATAAAATAACATAAATGCTAGCAAAAGAAAACTACACCAGAATTATTACCTTTAATGGCAAATGAGAACAATATAATCTTTCTACCATAAAGTTAAATCTTTGAAGAGATGGCAGGATCGTGTTCTTTATTTTCTTAAAAGGAATTTTGAGTCAGAGTCTGAGAGGTAGAAAACAGGACTCTGTGAGGGTACTAATCGAGGATTTGGAAAAGAAGACAACCCCTAATGCTTTTTCTTTTTGAGGCCCATTTAGATTCCTTTGGTTTATCAAAACACTTGATATGCTTCATTATTCACAGCAGTATCCCAGCTTTACAATATGCTTCCCTGATAGCCACTGATTTTAAACTCAGATACCCAGAGACAAAGGTTGAGCTGCAATTTGCCCTGAGGTTAGCTGCCCTTTCAGAGTGTATGTGCCCTTTTATCTGACACTATAAAATGAATAAGGCTATAATTTCAACGAAAGAAAAGGACTGGTAACTGACTCTTAGTGGCTCCTAAGTGGCAGAAGTTATTTAAGACAAAGTCCTGTCTGCTGGTGGTTTTCACGTACCTCTTTCCAAAAGCTCTGCAACATTAGAGTTCTCATCAAGTGTAACTTATTTTGACGGTAGCTGAAGGTTCTAAAACGCCTCTGTAAACAAAGGACTTCAGATGAGAAACAAACAGGTTTAGTTCTTCAGAACCTACTGGCAAGGGAAGGTATTTTTCCCTTGAATGTGCAGTTCGTTCTATCAAAAAAACAACATTGTGCAGTGATTGGGGCATCTTTTGGCAAATGTGAATTCACAGTTGCCATAATGTGGTTCTGTTGGCTTCCCCCGTACCTGTGTGACTCCTGGTTGTCACATGGGTTAGCGGTGGAGTAGCTCAGGCAGGATGGTAAATGTTTAACAGCATGTCAGGGCCTTTTCTGACTGTACCCTCTTTTTATGTGCTCTAAGAAGCTGAGTGCTATACTCGCCACATACTAGTCTTCATTTGTTGTCATCAGAGTTGCAGAGCCACTGGAGCGTGAATGGATGCAGTAATTCAAAGTAGGTTTATCCCGATCTGTGCATTGTGTCTTTTTGACCTTGCAGAAATGCCCAAGGCAACTTCTAAGATAATGCTATTATCTTGATAAGGGAAATGTAAGGTCAATAAGCAGAAGCAAATATATTCAATTATACTGAATGTTGTTAAAATTTCTAAAGGAAACGAAGAGAACATTTTTAAGTTAGAGGAATAGGTCTTGGCAAGCTCGATCAAGAATCTACCTTGTTTAGGGTATAGTTTGGGATATGAATTCTAGCATTTAACTACCAGCCCTGTTGGGTGTGATGGATGAGAAGGTCTAATGTTCCATTCCTTTATAAAAAGAGCACTCAGTGCATGAAGTTCGCTTGAAGAAATTCCCAAATGAGTTGTATCACTTCTTGTGCCTGAATGACTGACAACTAAAAGCATTTAAAGTCTTGGGACTAAGTCTTTCTTTGAAATCCACTTTCAGCAAATATTTCTGTTTCAAATTGCTGTTCACGAGTTTTCATGACTGCAGAGTGCATCGTTTTAAAGTTTATGAAGATGAAGTATGGTTGAGTTGAAATTGATTCCTGGGTTTGAATTGCCAAGAAATTCTTCGTCTTGTTGCTTTAGCTTTGAAAAAAGACTGCTTCTGACACTGAATTTCCATGTGGATTTTTAAATGACCTATTTGAGTCTGAAACTCTGATAATGGTAAAACAAAAACATACTAAAATTAAGATTACCAAGAGTTTCAAAGCTTTAGTGTGTCTCATTAGAACTAGGAGGGAGAGTTTTAGCTGTTTTACAGACAAAAAATTGTGTTTCTTCAAACCAAAGAGTAACTATCAGTGCAGGGCAGATATAAGGACATGGCAGACAGTGATGTGTGTTCCAGACACTAACATGTTCCTTCTCTGGACTTCATCATTAAAGAGTAGGATTATTAGCTCTCAACTATGTAGGATCTGATATTTTTGGTCCAAAATTTTCTGTATAAATACTGCAATTCAGTCTTAATTTGTTACATGATGACATTACCTTGCCCAAGTAAATCTGAGTTATGTAGTAACTGTAACTAAGAATTATAATAATTATTATTATAATCAGTGTTGCTGTTACTTTGCCTGCAAGCTTTCACACAAGCAGATCAGTCTTTATTATTCCTTTCCTGAAAGCACGAAAGATTAACTTTTTTCATTTCTGCTAGATATTGTCTGTGAGTAGTAAAGTGGCTGCACCCAGTTAATATTTGATTAAAACAAAGTGAGAAGCAGGCAAGAATAGATACCTTTGCTCTTCATGGATGGCTATTACCATCACCCCCTCCTATCAGAAGTAAAAGCAAATAGCTTCAAGATTGAGGCAGCAAAATCACCTTCTTGCCAGGGTCAGAAGGAAGAGCAAAGTAACGGTGGCTGGGGATGTTTTGTTCTGCTGCTTGACCTCACATGCATCTTCCTTTTGTGCAGCAGACAAGAGCAGGAGCTTATGAGGGAAAGGCTGCACATTCTACATGTACTTATTTCACAGGAAAAGTTGTACTTTTGTTATGTTAAATAGAATGTACAATCTGGCCGCCAAATGAATAAGATGTTCACATGCTGAAAAGGAATTAGAGCAGAAAAGCTAATAATGTGAATGAGAACATGTTAATTGATTGACATACAAATGCTAGTTTTTCCTGAGATGTTTTTTATCTTCCTACACCACATCGCTCTGGTATCTTCTATACCTGTGAAGGTGTGTTTTATCAGAACTCACATGCAGAGCTAGCCTTGGAGTAGCTCAGGAAGGACCCATTAAATGCAAGTGTGTTTACTGTAGCTCAAAAAGCTGGTAATGCCCTTCTAGGAGGTTTGATTGAGAGGTCGCTCAATCAAGAGTTGAGGGCCCAACTCTACTGAAAGGAAGTGTTGGTGTGATTGTGTGGTTAATACTTAACCATGTCCACAAACTACAGAGGATTGCTTAGCAAAGCTTGGTGTTTGTGACTCCCTACCGGGGTAGGAGGTCCTCCGTGCACTCGGTACGTATGAGGCTTTTTCTAGTCCATTTTGAAAATCTGATCATCCTGAAGCGTTTATAACTGAGCAATAGATGTTGCTGAATTGGAAACATTAAAACTGCTGCTATTTATATCACTCTGAAATTATATCACTTACATTCCCATCAAATCGTACATCTTCTTTGCATTGATTTCTAGGCTAGCTACGTATAATAAGGTGATCAATAGTAGTTACTGCTTCCCTTCAAATTCAGAGAAACATCTTTAATCAATGTAATTTAACCTCAAAAGCATCCAAAATTTTTATAATGACTTTGCTGTGTTGCAGAAGCAAAGCAGAAGGAATTTCCATGGTGTACAATTAACAAGTCATCATGCAGAACAGTTTCAGGTATTGCAACCCCCTTGAAGATAAATCACGTGCAGAATCTTCTAGGGTTTGGTGGGGTTTTTTTAGCAAATTAAGACAGACCTTGTAAGGCCTTACGATAAGTAGCTATCACACCTTAAAATTATGGTACTTCCCTGATGAAGGCAAGGGGGCGTCTGGAATCATGTAGATCAGCTTAGAAGCCAGCTAATTTTGTAAGGCTTCCTTTTAAATATTTTCATGAAAACAAGAATGTGGAAGGCAAAGGCACAGTATAACCTTGTATGCAAAGTATTGCCCCATTCTCTCCCAAAATCAGCTGATACACCTACTTTGAGGTGGAGCTGATAGTCAGCTTCCATAGGGATTGCATGCATCAGGATCTACATGAAGACAGCTTTTAATATTCCTTTCTTTGAAGAAAAGATAAGGCTTGGTATCTATATTCCAAATTTAGAAAAAAACTACTGGGAAAAAAAGAAAGTAAAGAATGCAGAATGTAGCCATCAAGAAACAAAAGACATTCGTCATGCCAGGAAGAGAACTGGGAGAAAGGTACTACATATAGTTAGGTCCTACATATAGTTAGATTTAAACTAGACACAAAACTTATTTTGAACCTATGCGTTTTTCTAGGTCCTAGCAAATAGTTCTCAATAATCTTTTTTTGAGATGCTGCACTTTTTCCTATAGTGATAGCTGAAGATATGCATTTCTTGGCAGTTTTCATTGTTTGAAATTAAAAAAAAAGTAAATTACTTAATTATCAATTAAAAAAGCAACTTGTGCTGCTAGTTGAGCCTTGCCACTGGGAACGCTTGTATTCAGTGGTTACTGCTTGAGTAAGTAGGTCCGTTGTCTTTGGTGAATGAGGTAATCTGACTACATTTGAGAATATCAATATTTGTAATACAAGGTCTTTGGCTATTTATAGAACTTATGTGGTATTTTTTCTGTTCTTAAATACAACTGACTGTGGCTGTATAATTAGCCAGCACGTAATGTGAATTGTAAACTTTGTAATGGACAAAATAATTCTAAATTTCTTTGTCACAAATATGCGAGCATCATATTTTAGGATATAGGTGTGAACAGTCATAATGGTACAGCTGAATGGCTCAAATCTTCACAAAGAAAGAATATAAAGAGATTGCAAACATCGCATCAGAAATCACTTCCCAGTTTGAGCAAATACTATTGGATTTTTCACAACCGTTCATGCTGCACGTACTGAGGTTTTGAATTATATGTGCAAAGTATTTATACACTGAAAATGAAATGCATATTTTCAGGCTGCTGCATTTCCCATCATAGTTGTGTTGTACAGGAGAATTGTCTGCTCAAAAAGCTTTGTTAGGCTTGAAGGGTCAATTCAGGTTTAAACCTATGATACCTGAATGCTTTTTTACCAAAGAGTATAAATTAATATATTTTTAGTACTTTCAACAATTATACATGGAAAGCACTCGGGTGTATACGTGAAGCCTGCTTTGACATGAACTTGAAAAGGAGAAAGAATTGTGCCCTGTAGAAGTTGTTTTGCATTTGTTCTTGCTCTGAGGTTTTGGAACTCAGCACAGAAGCATTGATCATAGCAGACCCCAGACAGATAACAAGTTAGGGACGACACCATCCATTGACTAGCTGTCACTTCTTCGGCATGATCTTCCTTGGATTTGATCAAATTACAGCAGGCTCCAAAATATAACAGACAACTTCTGCATTAGAGGCAAAAATGACAGAAAGGAGGAAAAGGCAGCACAAGAAGCACCATACTGTTCGCCTTGCTTCTTTCAGGTGCTTGCTGAAACAATGTTGACTGTCGTAACATCATCACTGCCGGCTGGATTTGCACTTTTCGTAAATGCATCTCTTTAACGAGGTGACGTGCTGATAGAATACCATTGAGCCAGAATTCCTGTCATAATTTTTTTGAGGTTGAACTGGGACATGAGACATAACTCTTCATCATTGCTAAATAAAGACTAATCCCAGACAGCAGCAGGAGGCAGGAATTGCATAAAAAATAACTGTGTCATGGTGTAGTTATATTAAAAACAGTAGGATTTTTTTAAAATCCTTTTGAAACCTTATGAAAGAAAATTTTGAGGCTGTGCTACTTCTCTGGCAGCTCTCTTGTGGCTGAGGCAAGTCCTTATGTTTTCATAAGTGTTTGTAGCTGTACTGTTACCCCAGGCTGAGCAGTGGATATGGGTTTCACCCCTTGCCCAGGAGGTCACCACCTCAAATGGCACTACTATAAACAAATGGATTTGGTGGATCTGCCCCGTATAGCCAGTAGCTGTGGATTCCTTACTTCCACATTAAATTCCATATGGAGGCTCCAGAGCTGCAGCGGGCAAGGTCTGTGCCAGCATGGGGCAGGCACGAAGCTGCGGAGGAATGAGCCAGGCCAGCGCAGGAGGTGGCTACCTTGCAGGGACGCGCTGAGCCACGCGGGTTAGCTGGCAAGCCCAAAGCTCAGCAGTCACGCAGCTGGTGTGAGCGAGAGAGGGGCTGATGTTTCTAGCGTGGACAAGCCTGGTTGAGGCACCCAGCTGAGCAAACCCAAATCTGAGCTGGGCACAGGTCCCAGGGGCAGTGTAGGCACGACGTGTGTGGCTGACCCTGCAGGTAACTTCCTGCTTTGGTTTGCAAAGGCTAAAAATGCCACTGGGGTGTATAAACCCACAAAACAGAGTTAAGAGCGTGCTTAGACAGCTCGATCGTAATCAGAGTTTCATAAACACTTATTAAACTAAATGTTAAAATGGCTATTGATTTTTTTTATTTTTTTATTTTTTTTTACCATAAAGAAAAGGTTAGAAAATGACAGACATAGAAAACACTTAGCATCACCAAGTAACAATAATTTTCAGACAAGACATAATTTGATTTTTGGATTGCCAACAGAAAACCGTTGAAGTGGCACACTGGGTTAATAGAAACACCGTCTAGGAACAGCAGGTGTTTGTGTGCTGATAATGATAATTAGAGCACTAAAATCTCTCTCATCATAAACAAGAACAAATAAATAAGACTGGTTTCATATAGGTTTTTTTTTTCTCATGGATATTGATTTCTGCATTTTGGGGAATATTTCACTGACATTTAATACGAGAAAAAGTTTGTAAAATCTCCAGAAATCTGACAACAAAATAAACTATAGTGCTAATCACTGCAATGTTAAGCTAAACATCCCTAGTGTGAGGGGGAAAAAAAAACACCAACAACAAAACAACTTTTCAATAAAATATAAGAGAAAATAAGACTTTTGGCATTTCAAATGCATCTTTTTCTGGTCGGTTGGTTGTTTCCTTATTATCTTAAGGACTAAATTCCATCTTTGGTTACTTCAGTATAGATCTGGAATAGTTCCATCACCAATGTTGAGCTAGTGGACTTTGGTAAAGTTATTCTGAGTCTATGATGGTATAAATGAGTATAGACTAGAGACTAATTGATTGTTCCAGAGAGTTTGTTGCTTTTTATGCAGCATTGTGTCAAATTAGTTTTGATTTTTTTCTGTTTCTAATTCTCTGTTTATTAGTGCAGAAGAAAGGAGATGGTGTTTAAGGTATCACCATCTCATACCAAACATATATATATGCTTACATATTTTACAGCTTTAGCTGTCCCAACAAGGACATTTCTACATTTATTTTCCTCTAAAGAAATGCATTTTTTATAATTCAGTTTAATGAATTCTTTGTAAATAATAAAAAAAAAATGTTATCTGCTTCTTGTAAAACAGATGTCTCTCCTTAGAGATGGGCTAGAATGAGAATCGGGTTCTGTATTTGTGAGTTACTAAAATCTGAACGATTTGGCTCAAATCCATTTCTGTCATGCAAGAGTCCATCATCCACACAGAAAACACTAAAATATCCCATAAGACAAAAAAATTAATGTCACTATTAGAGCAGCTTCTAGGCAACCACTATGGGATCTTTATGTTCCAAATGTTGAAATGTACATGTATTTAAGTTATTTTTTCAGATACAAGCTCAAACTCTGAAGACTGGGATTGGTCACTCAAAATTGCAGTTTAACCTTCCCTGCTAGTTGTCCAGCCTCTCTGGAGATCTCCTTGGGATTCTCTTGGACAGTCAGATCTGTATTTGGAGCTGAATTACAAAGCCTTAGTGCCCTACAAGCATTCAGACATGCCTTTACAATATTTCTAATTAATAGTAACGTAGAAAGTGGCTAAGTTTATGTGCAAGCAGTCTGTTGACTTATGATGATTTTCCAACGTAGTTTTAATTACAGTTTTCTAAAATTGTGTTACACGAAGTGAAACAGAATTTCATGGCTAATTGTTTAGGACAGTATGTTTATGGAAAAATAGTTTAGTTTCCTTTATGAGAATATCCTTTACACAGTGATATCACTGTATTCTTGGATTTGATAAATTACGGCCTTGGCTTCATCTTGCTTGTCTGAAGGTAATTTTACCTATCGTTGTGTCCTATTTCTCAATTTGTTTACAGTGATAGTCAGGGCCTAGGAGTTATCAGGCACAGACAACAGACAGATTCTCTTATTGTCTAAATTGTAAGTATGGTCTATAACAGCAAGTACTCACTTATCAGGCAATCCCTGTCAACAGGAAAAATGAAAACCGGGTAAAATGAAATCATGTCACAGTCTTTTCAGGCAGCGAGTTACATGTTACAAGTGCCTCATTGATCCTTCATGACTGAAATTCAGGTTTAGGCTTTCAGTTCTTGAAACGGTTGCAAATAGTCTTGGAGAGTCTAATATGCAGAAAAAGTAGAAGGGGTATGATCTTTTGAAAAACACATTTCCCTGAGCATTTTAGTTGAGACAAACAAAATTAGGCTTCATTTGGAACTGTAAAGTGAGAAAAAACCGTATATATCTCCTTGTCTGCAACATGATTTTCCAAACAATTATGGTACGTGTTGTTGATCTGTCTAATGTCTCACTGTGAAAAAGGAAAGCCTAAGTATTTCTCAAGCATAATACATCTTCTGTTAACATCCTGGTATAATACTCAGGTATGGTTAAGAAAACAGTTATATATAGAAGGTGCCTCATTCTGATTTGTGGTTTTCACAATGGAATTAATTAGCTTCTGCTTGAGGGGTGTTAATGAAACCTGAGAAAACAGCAGAAACAACTTAAGTCTCCAGAAGTCCCAGTGCGGAGGTACCAGTATAGCCCTTTTCCTGGTAAGAGCTTAAGGGGTGAGATACTGAAGCCACAGGGAAGTTTTGCAGATCTTGAGTTTTCCTTGCATCAAGCCCAATCTTTATTTCTAGGTGATCCCATCCAGAAAAAGTGAGATCCTACAGTTCCAAAGTGCAGTGAGGTTAGCCTGTGTAACATCGCAAAGCCTTCCTTCATTTGCGGTCCTTTCTTCTGAGCCTGATGACCTGGAGAAGCATTGGAAGAAGTGTCTCATAGATGAAGCACCTTATCTCTAAATTACATTATAGGTGGGCAGCAGAGAATTAGTTTGAGGGAAATTGCCAAAAGCAGTGTTATGAAGTATGTATCATGCTTCCCTTTCATTTTATATGTTAACACTATCATTATGGACATCTTAAGTAAAAAATCTTTCATGCCAATCTTCACCCTGTACATTTAAGATTGTTAAACAAAACTTATATATGAATCACTTCCCTCAATTTAGTAAAATCCCATAAGCAAACAAGAAATTCTTCATCAGAAAAACAGATCAGAATTTTTAAAGCACAGTTTGTTTTTAGTAGCGAATATAGTTTTTAAGTGTTTTGATATTTTTGAATGTATGAGGAGGAAAGACATATGGTGACTGCTGTATAGCATATACAGTATCTGCATTTGAGAATGCTGTTATCCAGAAGGCAATGAATAATTAAAATAGATTTTTCAATAAAGGAGCAAGTGGGAGGAAGTGTTACCTGCTCAGTTTATGTTTGTATGAAAAGTCAAGTTGGTTGCAAAAACACTGGACAGTATTTCACATTTCTTTAAAAAAAGTTCATTTTTATATTTTCAGTTCAATGTCCTTGAGAACTGGAGCAATAGAAACTGGAAGAAGTTCATTAGCACAAAGTGTGTAATTATACACTTGGGGTCTAATAATACGAACATCTGCTTTAATCTAAGAGCTCTTTGGTTAGAAATGTCTAAGGAGAAAATGACCTCAGTGTGCTAGCTGGTCACAGAATAACTATGAGCAACTGTGAGCTGTGAAAAAGACTTAAATAATCCTCAGGTATGTCAGGAGAAGCATTTCCAGAAGTACTGGTAACGCTTTACAGGACATTGGTAAGACCTCATCTGGAGTCTTTTGTAAATTTGGATCAGCAATGTTCATCAGAGATGATTTCAAGATGAAATAGGAGAGAGAGTGAGTTTTTCTTTTTCTCTGCTGCAGTCTAGAGCTAAGCCTCTCCTGTCACTGACTTCTTTGTGCTTGGTACAAAAACAAAGTAAAGAGTCCCATCTCCTAAAAGCTAATGCTACAGCACTGTTGAAAAGATGTGTTACAGCCACTTCAGAGAAATCATTAGCCTGGTATACGTATTTAAATGATAGTATAAATATAGCTTTAAGGCAATTCTTTCAGTATGCGTTAATTCAAAAAGAGTATATTTTTGCACATAATTTTATAGATTATTTTTTTAGTCTCATAGTTTAGGGTGTAAAATGAATGAGGAATCTGAGGAAGGGGGAAAGACATCTGCTGCTTGCAAGAGATTTGGAAATGAAAGCTCATGGCAGCATTTCATGCTGTCGAGGTTCTTCTGTTGCAAAGGCAACCTTGCAAACATCTATCCACTCGTGTACCCAGACTGTTTTTCCTTCTCTCTTTCTTTTTCTCGCTGTCTTTTTTGAGACCTGTCTGTTAAACATCACTAGATTCTATTTTTTCCTTGCCAGCACTACCATAGTAAAGGTGATTGAGGAGTTTCTGTTCTTGGGCTGCTGTAATTTCCATCACAGGTTTGCAAGGCTGTACAAAGGGGATGTGGTACTGCTGAGTCTTGGGGCACGAGGCGTTTGGCTACATTCTTGTGACAAAGAATTCATAAAACAGAATTTATGTGGTGCTTTATGGAACCAGCTGATTAATTGCAGCCCTCAATAAAGGAAAGATGCTGTGTGCAATTGAAGTACAGGTATAAAAGAGTGACAATAAAGAAGATGCAAGTGAAAACAATATATTAAGCTTCCGAGAAGCAGATTCATTGGCAGAGCTTTGCATTTCAAAAGAAATTCAGAACCTGCTGATACATGGTGGTGCTATTTCATGTTGCATGACACCTCTGTTAAGAGCAAGAGTTCAGACATAAACTCCTCCTCCTGACCTTGGGAAACTGAATTACATTAAAGCAGCTTGTGTTTTAGGAAGCCTGGACTTACGTGTCATGCTCTAAGACCTAGTGAAGGCCACAGAGTAGCTCCTGCATTTAACTCACTATAAAGAGGGATTATTTTCTTGCTTTATGGCAAAAAGCTACTGGGTTCCAAACACATCTGTGTTTAGCTGGTTGATTGAGGATAATTTTTACCAGCATGTGTCACAAGAAGTTATTCTATTTGTAAATATTTACACCTTAAATTTGTAAATAATCCCCAATAATATTCCAATTATTATTGGAATTCAAATTTCTGCAACTGGAAATGTCGCAAAAAAACCATGAAGAGTTCAAGGTTGCTCAGTGTAATGTGTGTTTACAAGGTGATTGGAAGTAACTGAGGGGTGGTGTGGTTTTCCTTCCTTCTGTAGTTTGCACAAGGTTTTGCACACCTGTGATCTAAAAGTTTATCTTCAAGTCTGCTCTGATTATTTAGTACCCTCAGGAAGTGTTACAGCATACCCATTGGAAAACCTGAAATGTGTCTGGGGAAATGATTGGTTCTTTGTGGTAGAGTTGCTGTGTATATAAAAGTATTGTAGGGCTAACTCTTTTGCATATGCTAAATACTGTGCTTCTCCAGCACCACTGATAATGAAAAATAGTGTTTTATTTCTCCTGGTGCTTCAGGTACATAAATATGGATTAAATGTGTTATATCTTGGACTGGTAGAATCCCTAAGAAAAGTGTTGCATGAATTTGGATTGAAAAGCAGTTATTTTTCAAGTAGATAGTCAAGGGTGAAGCTTATTTCACTGATACAGCAAGGGTCTGAAAGTAGCAAGAAAGTTTTTAGTCATGAAATAATGGAATTGTAGGTATCGGTGCAAACTGTGAATATATTATCATGTCCTTGCCCGGTGTCTGTCCTAAAGGAGAGTTAACAAATTGGTGCAGTCTTTCTTAAAAAGCAGACATAAATACAAACATTATAGACTAATATGTTACAGCTTCATACTTGAGATGACAGCAAGACAAATTTCAGCATGCTCAGTGACAGAGCATTTTCCTTGGCAACATTTTGACCAGTGTATTTTCCTATCCTAATTCAGATGCGAGAGAATACCAGTCTCCAAGCTCTTTGAGTAATTGCCATTTGTTTTTGTCCTTCACCTCTTTGATCTTTTGAAAACAGATTGTATTCCACAGCAGGGTTTCAGTGATGAGAGGTAAAGTAAACCCTCCTCTAGCAATTGGATGCTTTGACTTACTAAAGTCACTGCTGCTTGAAAGAGAAATTGGCTTCCCTTGAGAACATGTGAGCAATGAAAAAAAATAAAGCTGTAGATGAGTTTGTATAAAGGCACATAAAATCCAGATTCCTCACTGTAGAAATTTTTGTGAGAAGTAGAAAACAGATTCACTTAGTACTAGTGGGGCCATTGTGTTTCATTAAGTCATTTTAGAAGTCCAGAGACTCTTTTAAAGTGCTTATTTCCCTGAGGAGACAAATGCAGGATTCTGTATTGCAAGTCAAGTATGCTAGCCTTTAACAAGATTATGAGAGTCTTTTACATGGGTCTGCAGTGTGAAAAATGTCCTTAGCTGTAGGTCAGAATGAATAAGAGGAGAAGAAAGTAGCCAGAAAAGATCCAACCAGCTAGCTGGTTTTATGGGTAGGTTGTTAGACTGGCTGTAAAGGACTGGTTTCAAATCTAGACTGGTGCTTACAAAGGAGCTGGGTGTACACATTCTGTTGAAAATAGCAGTCTTAATGCTGTAGGCTGAAGCAGTTAGAGTATGTGATACTTTCAGGAAATTTATTTTAATAGAAGAGAATGCCCTGGACTTCTGCAAATGACTTCTGTTCCCACTTCAAAATACCCAGATGGAAAGCTAAACTTTACTTGCTTTACATCGCAGATGATTCTTTTGAATACATAGCCCAGGCATTATAGCAAGGATGAAGAGTGGCATTGATGCCTCAATGAAAAGTGCTGTGTAGATGCCTACACAGAGAGAGAGAAGGCATGAGGATAGTCACTCACCAGCTAATTCTTAGAATCGTAGAACCATTTGGGCTGGAAAGGACCTTAAAGTTCACTTAGTTCCAACCCCCCTGCCATGGGCAGGGACACCTTCTGCTAGACCAGGTTGCTCAAAGCCCCATCAACCTGACCTTGAACACTCTAGGGAGGGGGCAGCCACAGCTTCCCTGTGCAACCTGTTCCAGTGCCTCACTACCCTCACAGTGAAAAATTTCTTCTTATATCTAATCTAAATCTACCCTGTTTCAGTTTAAAGCCATTACCCCTTGTCCTGTCACCACAGTCCATGGTAGAGAGCCCCTTCCTGTTTTTCCTATAGGCCCCCTTTAACTACTGGAAGGCTGCTATAAGGTCTCCCCAGACCCTTCTCTTCTCCAGGCTGAACAACCCCAACTTTCTTCAGCCTTTCCTCGTAGGGGAGGTGCTCCAGCCCCCTGGTCACCTTTGTGGCCCTCCTCTGGACCCAGGTAATAAATGGATAATAAATTAAATCAGGATAATAAATAAAATGTGAGATGTAGTTTGTGTTGTTAAGAAGTCCCTTCTCATGTTAGTAACATGCAAATCTGTGCAAAATTATTTGTTTTGCATAAAGAAATTGAGTTGGAAAGATGCCATGTGGCCTAGCTACAGAAAGCCCTTAACAAATTACATTTATTGTGCATTGCTTGCCCCCTCGCATTACTCCTCTCAGATAATCTGTATAATCTTAATATAAGTAAGCACAGTCTAAGAGTTTGAATACATTCTTAATCCACTTCCTCTTGCTGCCATTAAATACTAGCCAGCATGCCTGTTGTAGGCGTTTTAACACTTTGTGCCATCAAAACCCTTTATTTGAGTTCTTGGGGCGCTGTGCTAGTGTTAATGGATTCAACCTCGCATTGCCTTAGGGATTCATTTTTATGCACAGGTAAACAAACGCACACACAGTTTCTATGACTGATACAAGGTACTTCAGGAAACCTCTAGCAGAGGTTTAAAGCTCTTGCTTTAATTGCTGGACTCAGCTTCCTTCCAAAACAATAATTACTGTCCTCCATAGAGAGACATTTCAGTTGGACTGCCAGAGGGCTCTTTTCCAATTTCTGCTCAGGTCTTTTTTGTGAAGACACTTGCCTTGCTTCAGGGACTGTTGTGACATGCACATGCTTTTAGTTTCTTTTTGGATTTTGGAGTCCAACTTCTTCCTCACTTTTTTAAGTGGCTGTCTTCTGCTAGGAAGTGTTAATACCGTTTGCAGAGACCATCTGCCCTCTTGCCAAGTCGAAGAACTTGGGTTCTGTACGGAGCTGTAACGCTTGCCAGCTTTTCAACTTTCAGCAAAGTTTCTTCTCCGCTCTTTCCCCATGCGTTTCTAAATATAAATTTTTGTAAGGCTCTTTCAGTCCTATGGATAAATTCCATGTTTATTCTCCCTCACTCTCCATTTGATTCCCCACTGACTTTCATATGTGCTTGTCTTCTCTTCTGGCCTGCTTTCCACAAAACCAGTACTGTGCAAATAATTGATTTTTCAGTTTACTGACTGGACTGAAAAGTCAGGATTTGAGGGGCTAATTCTTCATGGTAAAGTAAAAGACCTTTTAAAAAACTCTTTAAAAATGAAATCTGACAGGTTTTGAAACAGAGACATCACTTTGAAATGAATGTGCTTAATTTCAGCATTTCAGTGCTTCAGCTTGTCGATCTCAATTTGTAAATTATTTTGATTGTCTCAAAACTCCATTTTCCAGCACAAAAACTGTGTGCCAAATAATAATAACAACAATAATCATAGTAGTCATCCTTTTCTCCCCAGGAGTGCAGTAACTTCCCGTGATATTAGGTATTTTCTGTTAGCGATGATTTTGCTTGTATGTAACTCCACTTGCTTGTGAAGGCTTTTCAGTTCTGGCGTATTTCAGAGACACTTTGTCATTGCATCTGTATTTTAGCTGCCTGTTCACATTTTTAATCTGTCTCTGCTCTAAGTAGCAAAAATATCATGGAGAGTTGGAAGAACATTCTGGAGAGGTATGACGGTACATTCTCCTAAATGGCACTGAGCATTGGCCATCATCCAAGAGCATTAGGCTAAATGAACTGGTATGACCATCCCATATTCTTTTATTCTCTAGCATCCTGTCCCCCAAGCAATCGTTTGTCTCCCTAGGTCTCAGAAGAGTCCCATTATTCCTTTTCATTCTGCTCGGGGTGAACATGCTCATATGCCCTTCAAACGCAACTTCCAGTGTCCTTGACACCTGGCCAAAACGGAGCCATCACCAGCAAAAGGACATGAAAGCAAACCTCTGTTTCTCTTCTACACTGGAGGAATCTAAGGATAGTTCATGGTTGTTCTGTCAATTGTCAGTGTTGTGACAGATTATCCTTCCATATCAAGGAGATGTAACCAGCTCCTGCATAGACCACATCAAGTGATTAAAATTACTCCTGAAATAGCTGCTCTTTGTTGAAGTACATGGTAATCAGCTCCAAAGAGCTGCAGTGATGATTCTTACTTCCGTGTGCTAGAAATCATGCTTGGCCATATTATGAAAGGAAATTAATGGGTTTTTTTCTAAAGTGCTTTGAGTACTTAACATATATGGTATACAGCAAGTGATAGGTATTATCATCATAGAAAACTCTTTTTTTCTGTCTTTTCATGATTGTTTTACTTCAAATAGACTTTAAATCTCTCAGTATTAGTGACTTGTACCATACACAGAGTTCTGGCAGATGCCAAAAATCAGAAGTTGTAGGGAATACCTGTTTTCAGTGGAGTTCTCCGTGTGGTAGAGTTGTCAGCTGCTTTAACACTCTCTGGACAATCAGCCGGCCAGGATTTCTGCCTGCTGTAAATTGACATAGCTCCTTTAAAGTCAGTACTGATTTATATGAGTGGAGGACCTGTCCTGGAGTATTCACCGTTTGATGACCTCCTCCTTTCAACAGAAATAAAGCCAACTCTGAAAGAACCAGGAGTGTAAAGCAGTTCAGTTCACACTGATCCACAGGAAGCGTGACCCTTCCCATTGCTATTCTATACAGTTAGGATTCCGTAAATGGGCTTCTTAGGAAATTAGAATTATGTATAATTTGCTGGTATGTTCCCCTAGCTTCCCTAAAGATACATGTTAACCACTATTAGGATGGAAGGCAAGAGCAAACATGCTATTAGCAAATGCAGGATATGTGCATGAATTCAAAGGCATATTATCGTCTTTCTCTTCTCATCTCACACCTGAATGTCACCAGCCTAGGGAATTATGCAAGATCATGTTTTCACTTTTTTCAGGAAAGTATCTTTTGGAGGTTCCTGAATGTGGTTTTAAAACCTTTGATAATTTAAATCATTCTCAGATAATTGTTTGATTTTCAAAGTACACCTGAAAGTAAGAGAGGTTGCCGAGTCCATCTTTCAGATAGGATTAATTCAACCCCTTTTCTGTATGCAATACAATATAGTTTTTAATTGCATGTTTGTCTACCATTTAGTCCATAGCATCATTTTCTCATTCAGTAGAGAATATTCCTGTTTTGGCCATATGTCAGGTTGCATAGTAGAGGACACAACGGTTACGTCGTATTTCTCCAAAGCCGCAGAGCACAAGAGGCAGCAAATTGCAAAGGGTGAAGAAAATTAAAAGGGGAAAAAAAAAAAAAAAAAGTCATGTAGCAGAGCAATTGATGTGTGCTGCCCTGGAGAAATTAATTCTAGTGCCATACCTCGCACTGATTTCCCTTATAACGCTGCCCATCTTGCTAAGCCAGATTTTTCACCAAGGGTCACTAGCTGTGTCTTCTACTTCTCCAGGTTCCTGATTTGAAACTCTGAGGCCTCATTTGCAGAAGTGCTGAGCACCCACAAGTGAACTTATTAACAGTTTTGGGCTACTGTGAAAAAGCAGATCCTCAATACCTGGAACTAGTTATCCAAAGATTGACTAGCAATGCCCCTCTTATTTTACAAATGCCTTGCTTTGTAATTTGAATTGCTATATAATACTCTCTGTGAATGGTATAGTGGCAACAAACAGCACTGGTGATTGATTAAACACTTCAGCCTCCCTTCAGAGTTTAATTAATCTTTAGCAGCTCTTCATTGCTTTGTAGGCTACAAAGCAATAGAGATCATTGCCATTTTAGTAGGGAATACTGAGTAGCTTCTCTGCCTGTTGGTTGCATTTTTTTCCCCTTTCTGAAAGTCTTCCTTGAGACACAAGCAGAAAGTTGACTTGCTTATGAGTTTCAACTACTTGAAAAACCCTATCCCCTCTTTCTCAGGATGAATAACTAGGAGGTAGTGTTAGGTCTTCATAGAAACTTTTAAGACAACTCTCTGACAGGCTCAGCAGTGCCTCATCAGGTGACTTCCCCAAAGCCCACACAAAGGAGAGGCAAATCATCATGTTTGCAGTGCTGAACCCCCTACACCCAAAATACTTCTGCTTGGACCATTGCATTATTAAGCTTTCAGGAGTTTTGTGATAGAGGTAGGAAAAGAAATGAATGACAAATGGAGCCTGCCTATCTCCACTGAATGGTCTGCAGATACCTGTGTGAGGGCCTGAATGCCTTTAAACTTGGGAATAGGATATTGGTTTTCAAAGACCCCTTCCAGCCAGAGCTGCAGTTCTCTCTGTATAATAGGATTCTTTCTAAAATCCCATTAACGAGGAGTTTTCTACCTTTTGAGTTTTTTGGTTGGTTGTTGTTCATTGCTAATAATTTTACTGTAAGGAAGGCACACTATAGTAAAGTACATCTCTGATATAGAGGCCTTCATGTCTTTTATTAATTCATTTGACACCTATACTGCCATTCCTTGGTTTCTGTATGCCCATGAGTGCATTGTGGGGGTACCTTATCACTCCATGTGATATTTTATACTCCTTGTCCAGCCCTTCTTAGAAAAAAAATTCTGGTACTGATACAGAAATCATTCCAGGAATTGATCTCCTTTCTCAGCCTGACTCCCCATCCCTTTTCCTGGGAGAGTTCTTGTACTTGGCAATGGGAAAGTAGTGGCAGGGCAGCATCAAATAGTCAAAAGGAGGTTCTCTAATTTTAATCCAATACCCTCAGATGCTGTGTCATATTCTCCACGTTTGCTCCATGCTCTCCTCGAGTGGATATATTGGCTTATCACTGTTTTCTCTCAGCACTTGCAATCCCCTCTTTTCTTGCATGACCTTGGGTCCCTTTTCAGTTAATGCCACAGTTTAAAACAAGAGAAGAGGACTACCTGCCATTTATTTTACAAAGTACTCAGTACTAGGTTCACTTTTGATTACTTTTTAAGTTTAAGACCAAAAGAAAAAAACAACCCACAAAAAGAACCAACAAAAACACAACAGCAGGAAGAGGATTGGCGTTGGATCATAATATACTTTCCGTTTCAAAACCGTTCTCCATTTGAGGCTTTGAAACCTTTTAGGGGTGAAGGGTGACTAAAGCTCCTCACACCTCCGTGAAGAGTGGATTGTTTCACACAGCGTAAATACATGTGAACTATTGGCAGAATAAAATTAGTACTTATCACATGCCCATCTTACTACTTTCCTGAATAATTTTTATCACTGTTGTGAGAACAGTCATAGTCTGTTATTTACTTTTCTTCCTAGCTTTTCTCTGGATTGCAGAATATGAGCATACAGTGTATATAACTTATAAAAGAGTTACTTGCAGCATGAAGTTAACCTTTTGAAGATGCAGTGTTTTGATTATTTACCATTCCACCTGTTCCTCTCAGATTACCAAGGCAGCCAAAGAACAAGAGTGACCAGGCAGCCAAACTGAAGAACCATGAAAAGGTCGTATTAGAAAATGTATAATGCATTTAATGCATATTATTCTGCTGTCTCTTAAAGACTTTATGGGGGATTAAAAACCTCCCTCTTGTGACAGAGATCATAATGAGAACTGAAAATGTCACAACATAAATTGATTTTATGTTAATGATTGTTGCAAGAATGGGAAAGATTCAAATATTGTTTTTTCCACTGAACCTTCTGTAGCGACCTTGCAGTGTTGTGCTGCTTCCTGTGTTCAGCATTCATGGCGTGCTCACGCTCAGGCTGAAGACTGAGCACTCCCCACGTAGGAACTGGCACTCGTCTTGCCTTGTGCTTCGCACACCTCCAATTACAAGAAGGAACAAAGAGCTTCAGCTTGTACGTATAAGGAAGCCAAACCAATAGCTTCATCCCTCTGAGCCTGGATTGGTATCACCAGCACAGGTCCTCCTAATTGGACTTGGAGGTGAAGAACAAGCAAAGCAAAACCAGATTTCCCTCCGTGGTGGGCTCCCTGGGCAACTTTAATGTTCGTTCCTGTTTCGTCTGTTGATGGGCTCTGTATGTCAGTATCCATACAGACTTATAGCTGGAGAAAACACAAAAACTTTGAGTCTAGCTTAGGCCATGCTTTAGAATAAAATGCATATGTATGCAGTTTGTGTACAGGTCTGCATTACTTGCACGCTCTTATTACCTGCTTTACTTATTCTGGACTCTGTTCACTTCTGGGAGAAAGAGGGACTTAATGCTGGCACCCTCCTTACGTTATTCTGTGGATGAGAATAAAATGTACACAGTAATATGGATGATCTGAAAGGACCTCAGTGACCCAGTAGAATTGAATGACTTTCAAGTGAAGAAGTCAGGCAAGTATTGCAGTGACAGTGCTGTGTTTTCTTCTGTCTCTAGGAGGAATGAACTTCAGCAGATAACCACACAAACACTTTCACGAGTAGCCTTATGATATCTGTGTAATACCTAGTGGTCAACAGTTTTGAAAAACAGGTTAGTAAAGTACAGTGAAGTTCAAAGCAACTAGTTGTTTTCTTAAAACTGCTAGTGATCTGGATTTTGCCCTTTTATAATTCTCCTCAGAAGGATATTGAAACCTATTTTCCACAAATGTCTCGCTAGTGTTTTGGATGTCTCATAGGTATGTAGATAAAAAGGAAAAGATTAATATCACTGTAGCCTAATTCCAAACAAGATCAAGATACTTTTCCCCAAAGCACTTTCTAACCACTTATTCTGCTAACTCTCTGCGAATTCCTTGAGAATATAGTATAGCCTTGGGTTTATCTGCACGTGGAATCATTCTTGAAGGAAGCAGATGTGTTTTTTCCTGTCCATAAATAACTTCATATGTAAAGAAGCTTTTAGTGATACTGTACAAGAACTCTGGGAAGACACAGTAAAATAAGAATATAGATTTGCAGAAAAGATTTTTAAAAGCCCAGTAATAAAAGGCATACTTAAGGAACTTACAGATACCTGCCAGAAGACAAATAAATGAGAACAACAGATAACAGTGAATGGAAGCTTCCTCCAAGATTTGCCACTTGTATGAAAAACTCACAGTGTGAAAAAGGGCACGGTAGGCATTCAGATGTCAGCATTAAGTACCCATTTATGTTCTCATTTTCATGAAAGGAATAAGTTGCCAGAGTTATAACTTTGGAAGTGGAAAATGTAATTGCTTGATTTTACCAAACCGAAAGTCCCGTCTTTCTATTTTTTGCCTTACTGTTAGCTACTGGAACTTTAGGAGTCTAAATTAGAGAGAAAACAGAGGACTTCAGTTGACTTTCTCAGGAACTGTTGACATTACCCATAAAGATGTCGCTGATTAGTTGGAAAATCAATGAGAAAAAGGAGATTTGAGGCAATGTGTGATGTGGCAATGAAATGCAAAGAGAAGTCAGTGTCTCCTCTTGTTATATCCTTCCTAAGCTGTGCTCCTCTCCTCCAATGTGCCTCCATCTCTTTTTCCCCCCTCTCTATCACCCCTCAGCTGGCTTACACATGCTCTATGTCTCAGCATCCTGCTCTGTCCCTTCTCCCCAGCTCATACACTGCTATCCCAGCTGTAGAGCCCAACAAAAAGTTACACTGTTCCCATACTCAGAATCTGTCACGTGCCACCAAAAACTGCAATTCATAACCAACGAATTACCTGAGCCCAGAGAGAGAGGCTCTTTCCTCTCCTCACATCCGTTTGTTTGATCCTGACTCTCTTCTCATGAGCACAGGATTTCATAAACAGATTCTCTCTAGAAAATGCCCATCTGCTTCTCTTCTAGATGTGAGCTACTCCACCTCTTCAGCCCTGATCTTCCATCCTATTTATGTAATCTTCATTTATATTATTGCTGATCTACATAAATAACTTGAGGAAAAGATCATATAATAAATATTATTCACTTTTTTATAAATATCCACAGGTAAATCTGGGAAGGATACTCTGCCACGAGCTAACATCCTTTGTAGAAGTAAGGCATGCCCATTAAGTAAAAATGTGTTGCATAGCTTCAGCTTAAAACATGGTGCAATTTTATCTGACTTTCATCTGATTTAATTCAAGAATTTACTTGCATGTGTAAAGTCATTTCAATTAGTTTCTTCCCATTATCTCTACAGCCCTGTGAGTAATTGCTGTTGTCTGTGAAAGAGTATGTGTTAATATTTTGTTAGACAAGATTGTAACAGATGACTTTTTACTCTGATTTTTGCAGGCTGATAAACATGATAAAGGGTAACTTTTCCAAAAAGGCCAGCCTCTTTGAAGCCCATGTGACAAGTAAATAGGGTTCTTGATTTGTAGTATTCCATGCGGAACATATTGTGATTAGACTCCTAACGATGATGAAATATTGCCATTAATACACAAGGAAAATAGCCAGAAATTTTATTTCAAATCAGAGCCAACAGAAGATCTGCCCACATCATGACATTTGATGCCAGGCTTATTTTCACCTAATCAAATTTGTTTCAATGAATGGCAAGTTAAAAAGTTACAAACATAACATTTTGGTTTAAACCTGTGACCTTCATTCCCAGAAAATCTCTGTGTTTTCCGTTAAGAAGTTCATACTCTGGATAGAAGAAAGGGGATTAATATGCCTCCAGTCAGCAATCTGTGCATGTAGATCCCTTCAGCTTGTAATTGTTACTAAACTGGTTCACTGCACTCTGCATAAAGTGTTAAGTCTCTTGGTAGGGGAGTATGTAGACGTCTGTTTATTCTGAGAAAATTGTGAACTACTGTAATTCATTTCAGAGTTCAAGTTTCACCATCTTTAAACTGATGTCGTTTTTTACAAGGAAATGAACAGCCAATTTTTTTTAACAAACCAATGCAATTTAATGCTCATAGAATTTATCTGCCTGTGGATCAGCAGCATAACACAATTTTAATTACACCTACCACACTTCACTGAATTCTCTCATTCTGTAGCAAAGTCTTATCAGAGTAAAGGTCCATGAGATGTGTTGAGCTCTGCTGAGCCCTAAGTCACAAGGTTTGCATTCTCATCATTTAAAAAAAAAAAAAAGCCAATCATTTACACTTCTGTCTCAGAGGGAAGTGATACTATTATATACAGAATTAATGGAAAATACAAACTACTAAGTGCCTCTGTGGTTAAGAAATCAAGTGCAAAACCTAAAATATATGATTAGAGAAAAAGGAAGAAGTATTGAAGCAGGTCAGGAACGCTATATTGAAATAATTATTGTCAGTTGTTCATTATGTATTAATTCATGGCTAAGTGGATTTTACTACTTTCTTTGCAGTGCAGTCATAGTTCTCCAGTAGTAAGGCTTTGTACCAGACCACTCATACTTAACTGCAGCATTTTCTGAGTGTGTAGATACGAATTCATTGCCGCTGCCTTTATTGATGTGTCTGAGAGGCAAGGGAACTAATGAAAGGAGGTCACGTCCAATAGCAGTGACCAGCAAGTGCTTCTGCATGGGCTGTCCCTGTGTCTTGATAAATACAGGAGGGCTGTTTCCTCACAGCAATCACAGAGCGGGGAAAAGGCTTCAACATCTAAACTTCAATGGATTCAACACAATTTTTCCCGATTTCAAAATAAACAAACCCACAGAGAGGCATTACCTGTATCAAGAACTGTTTCACTTTAGTGCATTGAGGTATGTTGGAGGCGTTTTTGCCAAAGGCTCTACAGGCTGTTTGCCTAACATCCTTTCACACCTGTTGAGCCTATAAGTCAGCTCAAATGGAGTAGTAGAAGTTGTGATTCTTGTCTGGTTTGGGACAAAATTGAGAGTTGGGCTGAAAAGAGGGACCCAAGGGAAAGGCTCGACAGTGCCCTGGGCTGTTTGGCCTGTTACTGGTCACGCAGACAGCAGGGGAGTCCCTGCAGCTGCTCCTTGGAGATTTAGTTTTGTGGGAAGGAAAATGTTTCAGGGGGAATTTGGAGATGGCTTTGGCACTTGTGACATTAGAGAGTTAATGGACTTAAGCTGTTGGGATGTAGGAAACAAATCTGAAGCTAAGTAGGCTTTGTTAGTTCTGTTACTTAAAGCCCTATTTATTTTCCTTTTTATATATATATAACTATTGACTGACAGTAGCAGTTTGCCTTTCCATTGGAAGGGTAGAAATAAATGTACAACAATGGAATGAGGAGGTAATTTCAAGGAGTTCTTAGGAAGATTTAGTTAGTGATTTTGATTTGAAGTGTGTCTGTAAGTGACTGGAGAGAAGACAATCTGAGACAGAGATCTTAATCAATGTGCTGTCATCTACCATTCTGTACTCCTTGACATATCTTGTAATGTCTCCAAAGTTTGGCAGCAGAAGTAGTACTGTACATTAGCACGGTACTTTTCTAAGTACAGATGGGCCAAGCACAGATGGCTGAATTGCATCCTGTACAGACTCTCAGTTAAACAAATATGGAGTAATTTCACCGATACCGCTAGGGTTTTTTTTTTTCCAGATTTACAGTGAAATAAATCATGATGTGAATTTTGGATTTTCTCTTTACCTCCTCATCATCCATCCTAATTAGTGGGCTTTCTTTCTGACACTGTGCCAAATTGTTATATTCGTTGTTTTATCCTTTTCAAAATATGTTTTATACATCTGAAAGGGGTTATATAGTTCTCTATTTTAAGGTAGCTTTCTTTTAACGATCTACTTGCTTAAGATAGTAAGGGAGTCAGATATTTGCTACACCCGCTTCATGTAAGTGGAATAAAGAGCTCGTTTCTAAGCAAAAAGTTTGCAACCTACACAAAGTAAAGAGAAGAAACAATACTGGCAATGCTAATTTCAAATGTGACAATACAGGTCAGCAGTATGGGCAATATTACAGTCAGCACCTCAGAGCTTAAGTATCAAGCATTTCTCTGGGTTTGTGTAGGCATCATGTTAGAGTTGAGTTTTAAGAAGTATTCTGAACATGACTTTGCGGGTGTTTACAGAGAGTTTCTGACAGGTGTGACAAGAAGAGCTGAAGATACTTGTTTCAGAATTTAGCAACTGGGTAATAAAGGCTGTCATTGTTAACAGAGAGAAGTCAGTGATGGCTTAGTAGAGGTATGATTAGAAGTAAAATAGAAACTGTAAAGGCTCCTGAAACAGACTTACATGTGATGCTGTGGGGACTGGGAGTCTGGTGGAAGAATGCAGGCAGCCAAGGCTGGCATGGCCAGCATGAGGAGCTGAGCTATGTTATCTTAGCAAAATTATCTTTGCAAAATTATCTTTCCAGAAGCTTTTTGAAAGGGTGTGAAGAAGAGATGGTGGAACTCAGTAAGGAGAGAGGAAAGGGCATGAGAATAGTCAGGAGGAAAGCTGATGAAAGCTGCTTACGTGTGAGAATGGATTGGAAATGTCATGTTTTAAACCGTAGTTTACTGACTTTGCAAAAAAATTAAGCAGAGCTGAAGTTTGAGATAGTCCCAGGAAAGGCTACAGCCACACTTAAAGGTAACAGAAAGAAGGTAGAAGAAGATCACCAATGAAGGGGTTTGAACACTAGAGAGGAACGGTGAGGAGATCAGTTCTGCCTGTGGGAATCTTAAGCTGATAAGTTGGCATTTGTGAGGAGATGTATGAAACATGGACAAAAGTTTCAATTTGATGGGAAAAAGTCAATCTGTCAGTCTTTCACATGTGTGTGTTGGAAACTGAACTGAATGTGTGTTTGTGGAGGACAAAAGAGGGGTGGGGACAGAGTACCTCTCCCAGGTTGCTGCAGAGAGCACAAATAGGACATGTAGAAGACAGATCGAAAAACGTGGGAGACAGAGCCATGGGAGAACAAAATTCTTGAGAAAACTGCATTGAAGGTAGCTGAAAGTTGAAGAAATAGAGAAAGAGTAGTTGGCATCAACATTAGGCAGACACAGGTCATTTGAAATGAATGAATCTGGCTTTACTGATGTGCAGACGGTGGATGCTGAGCTGGAGAGGAAATTCTGATGGTGCTTTGGGATGGGACCCAAGGTGCTGGAGGGGGGGAGTGCAGTGAGTTTCCAGACAGTGGGGAAGTCACTGTGGTTTATGGTGGGTTTATGTAGTAAGTAATGATTTCAAATTTTAAAAGAGAGAAGTCAGTGATTCCTATACTAGCAAGCTTGTGTTCAACAGAGTTTTACAAATTTATTCTGATGACAGGGATGATGACATAATTGGGAACATCTGTAGCATTTGCCCAGGCAACACCAAAAAGATACATTTTACAAAAGATACTTTTTTTTTTTAATTGAGTGAAATGTACCAAATTGTTTGAAAGTGAAACGATGGTGAGAGCAAGGGGAGAGAAAAGCGGGTATCATTTTCATTTTCTAAACAATTAGAATAATGATTGCTAGAATTCAACACAGCAGCTATTGAATTTTTTATTCTGAGACAGCATAAAAGATGCGTATGTACAACAAACACAACTCCCATAAAAGCAACTAGGTGAAAAAGGCTGAGACATGGATAACTGAATTTCCTTTTACAGAATAAGTGATTGGCAGATCAATAGCCAAAAAATCCAGCTCTTGAAAAATCTGTGAATGTTCAGCTACAACTATACTGCAAATCTCGTTCCTCTCTGTGAGTGCTTCTTCCCCTCATAGGCACTCAGGAATGACATAATTAATCTTTCTTGACCTATTGACCTTTACATTTATTTCCTAGAATAGGGATTTACTTACTTTTGAGAATTCCAAGTTACTGTACATGCGTACACCTTCCATCACACTGTATATACGATGTAATGTGTAAAGAATTGATACACACCCTTTTTCCTCTTGCTTCTTTTTAAAAGTGCAAGAGGTTACTGAAAGGGGAAAACAATCATTTCTTGTTGGAAAGCAGGTCAGCTCGGAAACTGAGCAACCAATTTGTAAGCTGTGAGACACTGCCAGATGTAAGGTTCCCCTCCATGACCCCACCAGACACGCTCTGTTCCCTGGTTTTGTGCCCTGACATTAGCTCACATAACGCAGCTCTCCTGTCTGCAGTAAATCCAAAAAAAAAAAAAAAAAAAAGTCAGTTCTTTTTATTGGGCTGTTGCTCACTGGCTCACAAAGGTGAACACAGGCTACCCCAGCGCTGAACTTACTCCCCACTAAGTACTTAATTGCGGTACGTTATGTTGCCTCCACACTTACCGCTGTGTCCGGGTGACTGATTACACATCACCTCCACCTCTGTAGTATCTTTAAGAAATTTTTAGACTAATGCTTTGTGCTGCTACCTTGTGACTGTTCGCTGTAAATACACCAGCGCCCGAGTTCGCATCTCCTGGCTTTTCCCTCCAGCATACCTCTGACGTAGGAAAATATACAGACTTATTTTCATGAAATATGGGATTATTTTTAATTATTTCTGGGATTCTGTTACACAGTAAAAAGGCCTTGTAGGTTGAGTTAGCATTTTCACTTTATAATTTTGACAGTGCAATAGAGTACAATTGAATTCATCAGGTTTTCCTGCATTTCAGTTACAGACATTTTGAGGGTCTCAGTTAAATCATCCTATTTGTTGACTGATTACTAGGGAGGGAATGTATTACTCTGGGTTTAAATTATCTTGCTGAGAACAGATTTTAATATTTCCCTTTTTTTTTATGTTTGGAGTCCTGTGGAAATATTATATCCTATTCAACTATATGTTTTCAAAATGTTTCATATTTTCATCTGTGTTTGATGAAGCATGTCAAATATTCCTCACTTTTTGCCCTTTAGAAATCTGTAGAAATAATTTCTTTTCCTGTACTTTGTCAGATAATTTCTTCAGGAATACAAAGAAGGACTGAGGTTTTGTTTTACTTTTCCAAAAGAAAATCTGAGCATGAACTCTTTCATGGATGAGCTGGGTTTTTTCTTATGATTGTATAGAATTTAGCATGATGGGTCAGTTAGCGGTACCAACTTCTCAACTGCGCAGTGCTGTGACTTAGAAATTTGGCAACGGGTCGCAGCCTCTCGGGGACCAGTCTGGTGGGACAGGCTGCACTCAGAACTGCTTACTTTCTAATTCAGCACAGTGAGGTTTCGTTGCTGCTTTAAAATGGTCTGTAGCAGGATCCCCTCTGTGCCGAGCTCCCCACAAGGCTTCTGGACTTCGGCTCTGGAGCACACAGGGCATCTCCCTGCCAGCTCAGCCCCAGCTCCTCAGTCCTCAGGGACAAGCGAGATTTCAAAACTCTTTCTGTGCCCCTGGCTAGGATGAGGTCTGTGTGCAGGTACTTTGAGTCAGGAGGATGAGCATCTGACATTAGGGTTTGGACTCCTTTCCAGGAGCCATTGAACTAAAATTTGGATGATTTAACACCTGACTTGGGGACAGCAAAGTACTTATCATACTGAAGGTCACATTTGATCACTCTAGTCATGACGGATATGAGAGCAGAAGACAGCTCGGGGGAAATCTTCTTTATTTTTATGAGATACTCTAGGATCCCACCATGCTTGTGGAATATATAGATAAATGTGCTGTGCAGGGAATTTGGTTCTTTTCTCTGTGTCTTGTTTAGTAGAAAATAAAAAGGATCTATATCTACACAATGTGAAGAAATCCAAGGTGTATTCAGCCTGGAGAGCTGCAAACACGGCTTGCTTTGGCACTGGGTGAAACAGGAACAGGAAGGAAAGAGAGAAGGAGAAGTAGTATTTAATCCCCATGGTGTGACACTGCTTAGATGAATACTTCCCAGGCTGGCTATCAAACCATTAACTACTGCGCTCAGTTGTGGTCTGCTGCTACATGTGCGGTTTTGGTTGAACATTCAGTTTTTCTCTGAAGAACTGTTCATGTTTGGATACCAATCAAAATTACATTTTCTGCAACAGGACACTTGTTTTCTTATCTCTTTCTCTACAAGGTGTTGTTTTTCAGTGAAACCAACAGCAAAGGTCAGGATATAAGCAATAACATTAGCTGTGAGTACAAAGAGGGAGCTGGAATAGAAGCTGGAAGCCAGCCATTAACCATGGCAAGCTCTCTTCTGTCTTCTTGCAATGTATCACTTGTTCATAGAAGAGTATTAACATCCTCTGTATATACCCTCTCTATACACACTGCTGGAAATGTGTAATGTTGCTCTTAATAACAGTATTCCATTATTTTCTATCTCAGAGTTGTCAATAAATCATTTATTAAATGAATCAGGCCTTGTGAACTTGTACAGGCAAGATTGATTTCTGCGTGACACTTTACGAAATGAATTAAATCTTAGAAAGAAAAATGTGTGCACAGTGGCAAAGTGTACTTTCACAGAGAGGGTATTTATGATGAATAGAAGGAAGATAGAGTGCACATGCTTCAAAGAACACTTTCTTGTAATGGTGCACAGTACTAATATGATCTGAAGTAAAGATGGTAAGATCAGAAGCTTTCAGTGCAGAATGATTAGCATTTCCTTTGAAAGCATTATTTACTGTAAATTCTTGAGATACTTTTAGAAATACATTGAATTCTTCCACTGTGATTTGCATAAGTCCTTATTTTTTTTTGCTCTCCTCAGTATCCATCAAAATAATTGGGCTTTCAGCAGTGCTTTTTACAGACAGGTGGATATGCATCCAAGGGTGATATTTTTTTCTGTTTACTGCCTGCCTTTACACCTGAAGGAGGCTCTTCTTGCATTATTGCTTGTATGGGGGTAGCTCTGAATCTGCCTGCTATGCAAAAGAGTGAATGTGCGTGTCCTTCACCTGTTGTTACATGCATACTTAAATCCGACCTCCTGTTGCTGCCAGTGAAGGTTTCAGGAAGAAGAAAAGAAAGCAAATTTCCCAGTGACTTCTCTAAGATTTTCTTAACATTGTAAGTGCATTTCTCTTGTGTTTAGTTATTTACAGCTGTAGCAAATGAACAAAACTTTTTCAAAAATGATATTTGTAAAAATACTTGAGAACTTTATGCTTGAAAAAAGTGTAAATTTTCGTTTCTCACACTGGAAGGCTTTGTACTGTTCCTATGTGGGGACAGGATGGAGAAATGCCTGTTACCATAGTGCAACCCCACTGTCTTGACTGCAGCAGCTTAGTTTGAAAATACTGGGTTGACTTCCAAACCCATTTTACAACCAATTAGGCAAGAAAAAGCTATGCAGTGAGCTGAAATCTACACTATTGCAATTTATGTCAGTGTAAATCTGGACTAGTCCACTTGAGCTATATATAATGTAATTCTTTCTATGCATTTTACCTTCACCATGGAACAAAAGAAACACTGTGTTTTGCAGAACAGTCCTGATAAAACAGTAATCTAACTATCAAACTGTGTGAAGTACCAGCAGATCATTCATGCCTGCTTTCTTCCACGTAGTTTAGCCAAGTTTAAAGCAAATACTTTCACTTACAAATAAAGTCGATGTTTAAATAGTTGTGTTTGAACCACTGAAGTATATCAGCAGATTTTTTTTTTCTCAGAGCCTTGGTTGGCTTGTGTTGTGTTTGGTTGTTGAAACACACGTCAGCATTTCTGCTGAAAGGGAATACCTAATGCAAGTCTGTGTGACTGTAGGTAACTGTTGGTCTGATGGCTTGGACTGTAGTTTACAGCCCTGAGACAGGAGAGACACCCTGAAACCTCCTTCAGAAGTCTATAACATGTTACCCTAGTTTTCACTTCTTCCCTCCCTCCTTCCCCACAGAAGTGAGCCAACCTCCATCATCACTGGCAAGTCAACATCTTCTCCCCAAACTCCTGCAAAGCATTTTGCTCTCACACCTATTTTTTGGGGAAAATTTTTAATTTGGTATGTCTCTTGATATGACTGCTTTTCTAGGTAAACACCAAAAAGTACCCCTTGAAACTCTGTTACTATAAATGTTTATATTAACACTCCAATACATATTTGTACAGATCTTTTGATTATTGGTCATCATCTTCTGGCTAGAAACCAGGAATAAAATTGCTTTTGCTTCCCAAGATAAAAAGCATCCCTTGGTGCCCAAGCCGTTTGTAAATACACGCTGAAAACAAGGACTTGATAGCACCAGCAGTGCAGCACTGCCTCTGTTAGCCAGAAGGAAATGATAAACGAAGAAAGCAGTCTGTGTTATTTAGTACAGGACATAATTGTTGTGTTTTATTTGGCAGTTTTCAGAAACAAAATGAGTAGTTTGGTATCGCTGTTAAAATGTTGATTCCAGTTAGTGGCCCCAGCCCCCACAGATTACTCTGCAAAACACTGTTCCATTAATGCCCATTACAAGTGCTGGGTACCTGCTCAAGTGTTTCTTTTCCAGATGAAAGATTATCTCTAGAATCAAGGGAAACATTAAAGCTTCCTCAAATCAAATTGTTCAGAATAGTCTGAATTGGTCTAATAGCTAACTTTATCCAGCTTCACATATAGGTTTTGCCGTTAATTAGTATTGCTCATACATAGTTTTACTCATTTGGATTTACTCATCCAGATTTAACATTGACACTTTAAGCCATTCCACAGATTACATTTTAAACAAGAGTTGATTATCAAGTTTACTGAATCCTTTGGGCACCAGATTTATCAACCAAACTACAATCCTCTATTAGCCGCACAAAAATCGAACCACCCAATTCTGCCATCGGCTACCCCGTGGCCACATTGGCTAGCAGAAGATTTGACATTTGGGACACTATCGTCCTGAAGGATGATTGTGGGTGTAGTGTCTGACTCTTTCCATTAGAGAAGTAGAATTACACTGACTAAGTGTGTAGATTTGTGGATACCAGCTATGATCAGTCATAGCACACATAGTAGGAAATTCTTTTTGATCCTTTGCAATGAGACGCATGCAAAACATCCTGCCGGTTATTAGCTTACAATAAAATAATGGGACTTTGTTCCTTTAGTGTAATGATTGTTTTTTCTGAAAATGACGGGGATAGCAAATATTGTACTAAAGGTCTGTAAGCCTACGGATATTTTAATGTCCAAGAACTTGTGATGAAATGGGAAAGTACATTCCAGCACTGTAGTGAATTAAAAATAATAATAGTTGAAAGGGCCAGAGTATGAAAAGATATCCTTGCATTTTAAGGAGTATCAAAGGAATAATGAAATCTACAATGCACAAGGCTACTTTTGGAGGGAGACTGAATAATCTGTTCAAAAAGTCTTCCAGTGTGCTGCACCTGGAGAAGTCAGACTCATCTTTCAGTTGCACCCAAGTCAATTCAGAACCTTGGAAAAACAGAATCGGGCCCATAGTCTAATTTTAATAATATGATCTAAATGTGCTGAAATGTGGGTTGATAAATGAAAAAAAATCTAGGCAAAATACTGGTTTAACTAAAGGATGAATTCCTGTAGATCCCTCTGCACAGCGTGAGAGAAACCTGTCAGAAGCATGGCCTCGGTGTTCCCAAGTAAAAAAAGCTGCCACTGGGAAGCTGCTGATGTTTGCACAATGTAAAATTTTATGTGGCGCTCCAGATGCTTGGTTCTATGGGATACCTTGCTGGAACTTTTACAGAATTTTTTCATTGCGATCACTTTGAGAGCATTGATCCATGGCCGCTCTGATGAAATAATTACTCTGAAGAACGCTTGCGAGGGCTGAGAGGCAGTGGCTCTGAAAGAACCGCACTAGGTCGACATTCAAACGAGTGCCATTGGCCCCCTCCCAGAACATTGCTCTTTCCTTGCCTGTTCTTTCAGCAGGTGCAGTTCCAGCTATTTAGGTTTTTAGCAGAATGACTCAAGTTTAAATTGGATTCAGATTGTTTTCCCTTTGGCTTAAGCCATCAGCAAGTAAGCATCTAGGCCTGGGAAAGGGGGTCTGCTTCCCAGCCAGCCTGTTCTCCTTTTCTTTGCCTTTTTGCTCACGGACTTGTCTGTACTTAGGGGAGATGATAATAATTGCTTCTATGAAGGCTTACAACTACCCTACAATACACCCTGTCAGCCTGGGCGCTTTCAAAGCTGTCTCAGCCACAGCTCCAAATCTGTCATTTAAAATAAATAAATAAATAAATTCTTGCACACAAGCCATTTTTATCCTTTTCAGAATTGCTCAGCTTATGGTTTTCATAATGCCATAATGCCACAGAATGGTTTTGATCTTACTTGCTGCTTTTTTTTTTTTGATGTTAAATATTTTAATAGTGCAAATATTTTTTAAAAATCAGGACATTTTCAGTAAATCGTATCCTTGAATACACAAAACTCAATCCTCCTTCTAAAAGACTTAAAAAATACACAAATGTACATGAAAGGCTGAGAAAATAATTGACATTTCTATAAGTGATTCTTCAAAATACGCATTAGTAGGAGATTTTTGCAACTCCATTCCATACTTTTTGAAGTTATTGATTCCCACAGCATCTAACTGGCCAGGTGCTCGTTAGTATGTTCGTCTCATACTTTTCTTTATACTGTTAAATGAAGTTTTGTAGGTATAGGAAGTACATGTCACAGTAGGCAAACAACAGACAGTGGGGGGGTTTAAGCCTTTTTTGATCTACAGCCTTCCCTGACACAGCTCAGCTTAGCTGTCCTCTTTTTAACCCCGGAGAAGTTTGCTTTGTGCTTTAGCAGCCCCCCAGCTCTTCTCTCCAGAAGCAGAACCCATAACAGCTGAAACATGAGTGACTCTCAGCCAAAAAAAAAAACCTAAGCTTGTTAAAAATTCAGCCACTCCACCACTTTGCCAGTGTAAATCCAAGGAAGTTCCTATCACTAGTTTTGTAAGGGAAGAAGTTCTTCCTCATTTCACATCTGGTGAAGGTCCCATCGTTCAAGGAGTTTCCACAGTCTCTGTTGCTCACACCACAGGAGACAGTTGTGTAATCAGAAGCCAAACCCCTGCTTGTGATGCACCTCCTTTGCCTTCAGAGTCACCTACAGTGAGAAGTATATTTCGAAATGCCTTTGTTAGTGTGATGCATTTGAGCATCTGGGAACCAACCCAGACAAGAGTTTGCTGATGTACCCATTGCCGTTCACTCCTGTGAAGCTAATGACACTTCACAGGTGTAACACTGGTTCCAATAAAATCCTAATCAAGATCTTAAATCCATTCAAAATTGATTCTCAAAGTACTTTGCATTTCCTCACCAAAATTACTTCTTCACTTGATTGTTTCATATTGCCCTGAATACCGCATTACTATGCTGTGTTCCCTGGTGGGATTTATCCATTTCTTGATTTTGCAAGGTGTGGTAGGCAGAGATAGTTCTGATTTCCTTCCAGGAGATCTTTGCAATCCACTGGGGAGCTATGTTGTCTCATTTGCACTTTCTTATTGAATTTCAATCAGTTTTCCCAACAATTTGCTGGAAGAATTCCTGTGAGATGTCTTCAAATGCTCCTGGCTCCATGCTGTCCAACAACTCCTCATTTTCTCTTCTAGGGTTGTCTGTGTTTTCTCATTTAGGAATAATTCACCACATGACAACATTTTACATTAATGAAGCCCTGGTGGTATCAGATGTGATAATATTCAGTAGGGAACACAGAAAATAAGTACAGGGCTATGCACGGTGTAAAATAAAAATCAGCTGATGTGCAAAAAAGTTAATGAGGGGGAAAAATAGTTTCTGGTAGCATATGCTGACTCACAAGTATCTCTCTCTCTCTCTCTCCTGCTCAAGCATGGGCAAATTGGATTTATCTATCACTTTTCAAGGGTCCCTGAGGAAGTGAATAAAGATGGCGGACTCCGGTAAAAATGAAGTGAATCTACTCAATTGCTTCTACCTTTTTTATGTATGATAGAGTACCAGTTCCTGCCAAAAAAGAGTCTTTCTAATAAATTCCTGGGTCCCTCTTGCAGCTTTTACGCAGTAACCTAAATCACAGCAGGGACTCTGAGAAGGATGTGGGGTAGTTTTCTTCCTATGGGACAGCAGATCAGTCATTGAGCTCACTGGCCCTCTTGGAAATGCTGTGTGATAGATACTCAGAGGCTGCATAACAAGAGTGCTGCATTTCTGTACAATGTTCTGCACTTGGTTTCTTCAGGTAGCAGCAGTGATCATAACTGTAAAGGTGGATAGCACAAACTTTACTGCCAGAATACTGATCTACCAGTCCAGCACACACATCATGCTAGGCTAAAAATTATACCTCTTCTTATTAAAACAAACAAAAAACCCCAGTAACTCTCTGGGAGCTCATGAATTTTAGATATGAACAAACTTACAGAGATGGAGTAGTGTCAGAAGAAAAGAACTCTGTGAAAGAAGTAGATTTATCCTATGAACCACTCAAAAATTCATGCATTTTAAAAGAATGGCATCGAATAATAATGAATATCCCTGTTTACTATGACACTTTACAAAAATTATCTACTGCCATTGGGTTATTTTCCTAATTCGGCTTAGAACCATCTGTGATTGCACAAGGAACTGTAAAAATTACAAGTGTCTTGCATTTCATTTCATATATAGCCATATTTTCAACTTATTTTTTTGAGAAGCGTTGCATGTGCTTATGCTCTAACGTAGACATTCTGTGAAATCATGTTATGTTTTTACTTTTTTCTCTATATATAATCTTTCAATTTATATTCTTGGCTGTTGCTTTCCCGCTCTGATTGAACATGAATAGATCTGCCCATTTCTTCTCAAACACTGTCAAATTACTAATCTTACTACCTGAGTTTTGCTCTTTCAAGCTCAAGGCCATTTTCATTATGGAAGCTAGCAGCTGCCCTTATCATCAACAGCTCAAGTTATTTCCAACTATTGTAATTCAGAACATTTTTACTGAAGATCAGAATCTAAAATTTCTCCCTGTTCAGCTCTAGAAAGTGGAGCAAAACAACCTCCTGGATGTGGAAAAGTTCAGCAGGTTGTCTTAACACTTTCAGCTGTGGCTTTGGAAGGTCTGTAGGAAGCAATTCCATCTAAAAGTCAAATGTTCACACTATGGTAGCCTATCCTGTTTGCCTAAAAATAACCGTCCCTCAATTCCCTCATGTTAACCCCAGTGAGTTTTGTTTCTACTCTTCATTATTCTTTCATCTTGGCTTATTTATTATTTCAAATGCCTAAGAGTACAATATCTGCTAAGGTGTTAGCAGCAAAGTCAAGTATCTGTGAAAACCTCCCATGGACTGTGAGCTGTGGGTCTGCTTAACACTGCTTTCTAAGAACTCAGCCCTTTTGCAAAGACTGGCCAATGCTTGACGAGCCACGACTGCGGTTAACTGGAGCGCCTTCTCCAACACGCAGCGCAGAAGATGCTGGGTGCATGTAAGTGTCTGCCGAGTCAAGGACATCCGTTCAGAGTAGACTCTGTAAAAAAAAGAGAGGAAGAAGGGAAGGAAGGGAGGCAAGAGGGGAGATGACTGCTCTACTAAGACTTTTTTCATCCAGAGCACAGCATGAACTTCTGGAAAAGTCCATTTAGTTAGACATTTTATTTGCTCAGCTTTAGTTTTCAGTTGATATAACTCTGTCTATTCCTTCTTTCAGGTGATATGACAGAATTTGAATAAGAACATTAGGGTGAGCTGGCAAATTAATTTTGGGACGCTAAGAACCATGCAGGAGAGAACATTTTAATTAGTACCCAACATGGCCAAAATGTCATGAGGGATATTACTCCCCCAAGCCTTCCTGCCTCGTTCCGGCAGACCCCCAGCATCGTTACAGTTTGGGTTTATTTAAAATAAGCCTCCAGGCTTCTTAAGCACCTAGCGAAAATGAACTTTCCAGGGTTTTCACAATTAATGCAAGCACAAAAGGAACTTGCATTAAGAACTACAAGAGCAGATGTACACTTTGCCTACAGCTTTAGAGAGTGAGCTTTGTAGCTCTCAATCTTTGTTTGTACAGTTCTACCTGAGCTTTGTGTCCTAAATGTACAATTTCAAGGAAGCTTCAGATGAAAGCTTATTTCGTCTTCCCAATAACTCAGCTGCTCCTGTAATCGTCGCAAAGTCTGAACTGCGGGATCTTGGCATCTGCTGCTGTATTTATAAGACAAGGCAAAACAAGAAGGATCAGAGTTCGTTATCAGTGTGGGTGTCAACCCTGTGGGAGAATAGCCAGTGAATGCCAAAAATGCAGTACGACAAATACACCTACGTAAAACTTTGTGGTGAAATGTTGGTGACTATAGGAGGGATTTTAAATGAAAGGTGTTCATTTATTGAACCAGCAAGGCGTGTTTGGAATGCAACACCTTTCCTTACAGTAATAGCAAACAATCCATTCCTTTCTACTTCATAAAATTGTTGGCATGATACTTCATTTTTTATTGTTATGAGAAGTTGCCTGAGGCCTCAACGAAAAGAGCAAATTAGAACATTGCCCTTTCCAGCCAAGAACGGTGAAATATCTGTGAAGGTAGTTATTGCCACAATTGCATCACTGAAATATCACAGATTCACAGATAAAACACTTGGAGTCATCTACAAGCCACATGGGGGGGGGGGGGGGGGGGTGTGTTTATATGCATGTGTGCGTAGTTGCATTTGAAGTGCACGGTTAGCACAGCACTGAATTTATCTTGATGTTTCCTTCCAAAGCAGCTCCTGCAGCAGCAGTTTTTAGAGTGCACTTTGTCTTTTGCATGTCTGGGAGCAGACACCCTCCCTGAAGCCTGAAACCTGACACAATTTTTTTTGCTTCAGTTTTAAAGCCTATTGTGATAATCCACACACATATAGAAACAATTATAGCACGGTGAAGTAAGTTCTTGACTTATCTACAAGAGAGAAAGTGTAGTGACGTTTGTCAGAGGAAGCTTCATTAAAATTGCCACATTTTCTTTTTATACAAAGAATAATATAAAAATTAGTACTGAGTACAAAAGATGAGAATTATCTCTTGTCAGCTTCCATGCTACGATAAATTTATGTCAAACCTTTTTAAGTCGGGTTATTACAGTGGTTTTAAATATGTGATTTGCCATATAACTTTGTCATGTTAGTCTTCAAAAATACAAAAATGAGGGTTTTTTTCCTTCTGAATTGTTGAAACTATGCCTGTCCTATTTCTAACTGGAGGAATATAATATCACTATGGGGCAATGTCATGTAGGTTTGTGCTTTTGTCAAATTTTGTCACATTTTATCAAAACTAAATGGACTTGTCCTCCAGGCTCACAGGACAAATGACTGAACTGCTTTTAACAACTGATATGTCTTACATATGTCTCTAAATTTAGCTGATTTTCTGCTTGTGAGCCAAGCAGCAAGCAGGGCTAGTTTCCATGAGCGCATCCACGCCCTCTTGCTGCTCAAAGTCTGCAGTTTCAGACTATGGATTGAGATGGGCTCTCTGGCAATGTTTGCCGTTTCTTATTCACATTATGTAGTGGTCACCTTGATCGCAACACATTGGTGTTCGCAACACATGGACATTCTACTCCATGGCAGGACATCTGCATCTTTTTAACCAGGTGACTCAAAATTAGTGACATGTTTCTAAGCTGAATTCTGTCATGGCCATTGGAAAGGGGACTAACCTCAGTGGCTAAATATGCATTTTTAAAGCATTTTGGTTTAGTTCTTTCTCTAATATCTCTGTATTTGCAGTTCCCTTTGCTCTACAGTACCAAAACAGTTGAAACTAGCTCAGCTCTCAGGGAATGTTCACATGCTCCTCTTTCACATTCAGGGAACAGGGAATTTGCTTCTCAGTCTCTACCTAAGAGACTGTTTAGTATTGTATTAAAACATGAACCCAAACCAACCACTCTCTACACATGTAGTTGGTAGCAATGTAGTCCTGTTTGTAAGAACGGTGATTATAATAACAACAGATACATGCTAGAAAGATGACTGATAGCAGAAAAGTCAGATGATATAAAACAGGTTACAAACATTCTGTGAACCTGGTTGCATAGCTTGCTCATGGTCAAATACAGTGTAATGTATCGGTGTACTTTTTTTCTGGACAGTATGGGCTCCTTGCCTGTCACATAGTACCAGAACATTATGTCAGCAAGTAAGACATTAAAGCAGTAATGCAGTAATGTACTTCCCTAGTACTAAGTTTTGTTAACTGTAGTATGAGTTATAAGGCTTGTTTTGTTAGTGGCTTGAGGTTTTACAGTATTGTTTTGCTAGGCTGGAGTAAAAATGGGATGTGAGAGAATATTCAGTATTGATTTAATCTTATGCTTCTACAGGTAAGCTCAGTTTTACTGTTGATATCTGGTACTAAGCACTTTTGAAAGTCCCTCCCTGAAAGAGTGAAGTTAATTTTCACCACCAATATATCTGTAAAGCCGAAAAAGTCCTTAATGGAAGCACACCTATAGAAACCTGAGCCTTAATAGCATGCTAATGGCTTTCCATTAGGTTAGATTAATGTTTTCTGCTTGGTGAAAATAAGTATTTAGCAACAGTGCTTTCAGTTTGTTAGGAATAAATAACTGCTGGACCAATTGCTTCACCCTTGGGAATAAATCTGCACTTTCAGTGCTTGCTGTTAAATCCCTTCTGCAGGATGATTCTTAACATCTGCAGATTCAGATCTGAGGATGTTGGCTGGATCCAGCAGTCAGTCGATCTTCCTCCTGCATTTGCATTGCTGTGACTCAAAGAGGTGACAGATTCTGCCACTGCTCGTGGTCCCACTGCCACGTGGGATGCCGAGCACTGTGCACCTTGATCAAGTTGACGAGCTGGATGTTAGCCAACCTGCCTCAGCATCCCTGTTTGTACCAGCAGCTATACTGACCTGCTGCACGCAGGGAAGTCGTGGGCTATGAACGGATGTCATTGAAGCGCATCAGCAGTGAAGGATCCAGCAATTAATGTTACGTGGGGACCTGGTATCAGAGGGCTGCTAAGGCAGAACTTCTGTGACGTCGATAGAGTAACAAGGATAAAGTCTTGTTTTTTCCCTTTTTAAAAGGTGTAGTAAATGAATTGAAGCCAGATTCTCTTCTCTTGAAGAAAATACACACAGAAGCGAAGATGCATATTTGCATGTGTTTGCACTTGTGTCTTTTTCACAGTACTAGAGTTTTAAATGGTTGTTGACAGTTGACTGGACAGATTTCAGTTGCTAGAGAGGGGCTGTGGAGAGATTCCTCTCTTGGTGTTTCTCTTCATCCCAGATTTTTTAATCAGTGCTTCAAGTCAGGTTAATATCCATATTGTTTGCAACCTAGGTATTCTATCCTTATAGATACTCAAGTAGCAAGAGACCCATTATCACATCTATTCCTCATACAGCCCGATACTTCTCATCTGAGAAATGTTACTTGAAGCTTCTATCAATAGTAAAGAGGTACATTTGCACTGTATTCTCATGAAGAGGGTTCTTAAAAATGCTTCATAACTTATACTAATGCAAATTTATATGTGAGGATCTTAGATCAGGGGCTGCTCAGAGCTATGCTTCCTAATTGTTTGATAGGTAACTAACGGGCTCTATCGCTAGAAATAAATCAGGAAGTGCTCTGGTTCCTGGATACCCAGCTGGAGGCTGGGCTTGACTTTGTGTGTGTTAAACTCATCCCCTCTGGATGTCAATCCACTTTGAAGTGTCTAAAATAGTGTGTCCCAAAACGAACAAATACAGAATTATTAGAGACTTCTGAAAATGTTCAAATAAAATAAAATAGAATGCAGTTCCATTAGGCAGAATCTTTTTAACAATGCATGGTAGCACTAAAATAAAATTTAATACAAAAAAATGTAAAATAATACTTCCTCTATTTTAATGTGCAGGAGAGGGTAAGATTGATGGCATGAAATACTTGAATAGAAATTTAACTGAACTTTGCATTAAATTTTTGAAGTTTCATGAAGAAATTTATTATTCACTACATATTACCAGCACAATTCGTTTCTGTTTTACTCATGGAACAGTAGCTATTCTTGTGAGGAAAGGCTGCAGTCCTGAGAGAACCTCAACATAATATCCACTGTTGAATCATCCTTAAACAACGTACTTAAGGAATATCTCAGTTATTCACAAAACTCCAGAATGCAGAAAACTCTGGTTCTGGGCTTACTGTCAAGTCGTGCCTCAGACCGAATTCCAAAGCAAATCTGCAGGGTTTGTGGCATTTTGCAGACTTGTTGGTGAAAACAAGAGAAAGCATCATCCAGGGTCCACTGCCCTTGGAGTGAGTGAATGAGGCAGTCTTTGAGGAAGCTATGGCATAGAAGAAGCTGAAAGCCTGTTCTTGCACATTCAGAATCAAGAGAAATATTGTTAGGGAATGACAGGAGGATTCAGGGGTCCTGTGTCTGTCTGAGCAGCTGTAGGGTATAACCCACATGTAGGTAGGTCGTGGATTGCAGCACTTGGGTAATGGCAGAAAATTCTTGTAAGTAGGAATGTACATGGTAAAAGCTGGTTCTCAACGTGGTTCGCATTACAGACAAGCAAAAAAAAAAAAAAACCAAACATGTTATGAATGGAATTTTACAGTTCCTGACATGTTTGATTGGCTGGACTATACGGGGGAATAATTTCAAATCTGATTTACCATTAGTTAATCTACTTCTGTTCCACCTACACTGTGCATTCAATCCTGTTTTCTATTGCAATATAAAAGCATGGATTCAAATTACCTTGGTCGATGCAGTTTAAACCAAATGACTACTTTGCAAAATTTATTTTAGAGACATTATTTTTTCACTGGGGAGGCCATTCTGCACGTACTGAGGCCAGGAGAGGAGGTGAACTTGCTCCAAGCTCCTGCCTGGCACTCTGCACTGGCAGGATGGCGTCACGAGTTTGAGAGAAAATATAGTATGCCTCAGAGCATCTGACTTACCTGAGGTTTCTGTGGTGTCTAGAGTTGTCTTTGTATTTGGAAGTACACAAATCTGAACATGGAAAATGGCCCTAGAGGGTATTTTCTGTAATATTACTTTTTTTCCCTGTGACTTGTTGACTCTGTGAAGCTCAGTATGCCTGTGCAGAAGGCATGATGAGGGTGTCAGGAAGGCACAGCAATGGGCGTTTGTAGTCCGGAGATCCAGCCTTGGCTTCCTAAAGATGTCGTGTGCCAGAGTTAATATTTAATAAGTATCAAATTTGCACAATTTCTCATTTCTTGGAGAACTGAATCCTCTTTTTTCACCTGCTTGATACAGTCAGTAGCCAAAGCTCTGTTTATATGTGCAGTTTTGAGTGGAGATACATTTGTGAAATACTCTGAACATATGGATAACCTGTCACGTATGAGGTATTGGCTAAACAACACTTACTTGTTATGCACTGTATTTCTCTTTTTTTCCTTTGCAAAACTGACTTTGAAAGGACAAAACAGCTACTTGGCAGAAGGAAAAAAAGATACTGCCTGCTTTTAATTCTGAAAGATGGTATGATTATCGGTACGCTCCTCAGAAAGTATTTGTGAAGGCAGGTTATTGAAACGGCAGCTATGATGGTGTTTCATGTTACTGTAGATGCCTAATAATATTTTGGCAAAAATTATGTCCAATGAAAATCAGCCGACGACAATTCAACGGGGGTTGCAGGAACAGCTTCTCCCACCCCATATAAGAGAAGTATCTCCGTCACTTCTGACATATATTTAGGTGCTCAACTTCTGTTGAAGTCAGTGCATGATGGAAATTTCTTTATCTTTACGGATCTAAATTCACAAAATAACAACTCATTTGTGCCAGTCTAGAACTAGTTCATTCCTGAATATTTATGACCTATAAAATCGGTTTTCTTCCTATCCCTCACTCCTTCAGGCAACACCTCCTGTTGGGGGCTTGTTACAGGCAGAATGATGGAATTTGTTCTGCTATTGCTTCTGTTGTGGTTTTTCTCTGATAAAAGACTTTGTTTGTGAGTAACAGCCAAGGAACAACAGCAGCGTGAGATGTTACTTATAGAAAAGGCGGCATGGTGGGCCCAAAAGTCCTATCGCTGTATGATTTTTGCCTTAACTTGCAAAAGTAAGATAGTTTACAATGAGTAAAATTTAACGTTAATTTAAGTGAGAAAATAAAGTGATGCACTTTTTCAATGATGTAGGCCACTTTACAGTTAATACTGCATTGTCTCCCATTTATTTTACATTAATTGTTTGTTTTCTCTTTAAGACCTAGATTTTTCTTACCTGGACTCAGCCTTAGTGGGATAGTGATTTTTGTATTTTTATCTTTAATAGGGAAATCTATCAAACTCTTTCAGCATTACAGAAAAATGGGAAAATCTTTCTGTTTCTCCCCACCCTCCCCACTCCTAATTGCTTTAAAAATTTCCACTTAGGAAAAACTATAATGTCCTATTTTAAACTTCAGAGTTATTTCTGACCCAAAAACACCCCTGTGAGAACAAACAAACACTCACCACAGCCATGAAGTATCAGCAAGTTCATTGCAGTCGTTGGAGCAGTGAGTTTAACTTGGGAAGACAAGCTGTGGGACTCAATTGTTCTTCAATAAGGTGGAAGGAGGAATATTATAACGTGCAGTGAATTGGAGAGGACATATTGTGGCTTGCCCTGTGAAGGATGTCTGCCTCTACGGCATAAAATCTTGCTCCATATTCCAAGAAATGTCATTTAAAATGTAGAATGAGTGCAGAGAAGGAATAATAAAATTGTCTGAGCATGTGAATTTTAAGCACTAAACAGGATACAGAAAGAAGAATATTTTTTCTGACAGAAACTGGTGACTAATGCACCTTTATTCCTTAAAACTATTTGCTTCAGCTGTACATTAATCTCTTAGCATAAATTTCTGGAAAAATTAGATATTTCTCAGTAAAAATTTATAAGAAAATAAATGTTTTACCTAGCTAACAAATATTGAATTGACAGCCTTCAGAGGTGGCAAACTCTCATTTGCAGTAGAACTAGAGCAACATAACAATTTTCTTTTTTATGTATATAAATAAGTATATATGTTTCCTATTGCTGTGATAATAGCTGTATACTAAGCCAAACGTGGTTATAAATTATTCCTAGCGTCTCGTTCGAGTAGTGTGGCTAGGCAAGTATGTCCCTCCTCCCCATCTGTTTGACTGATATTTTTCTCTGAAATCCTAAAAGGTGAAAACTTTTAAGTTAAATAGTCACATAGCTCTAATTGAGAACCTCCGGGTGGCTCTCTGTGTCACTTCTTCCATCACAAATCATGTCAGCTACCAAGGAAGTATGTGAGTACAACTTATACTTAATGACTTACATTTTCTTTTTAACTTGCGTTCTTTTCCCTAACCTTCTCTTTTACTTCAGAGCTCTTAACAAGAAGGACTTTACAACCATAAACAATCTTTTTCTAATAGACTATGTGGAAAAAGGTCTTTCACTGATGTTCTTGACTTAGTCTGGTGCTTTGTTCTTTTTCCAGCTTGCACAGACAAAGAACTGAGGAATCTCGCTTCACGACTAAAAGACTGGTTTGGTGCTCTTCATGAGGACGCCAATCGTGTCATCAAACCAACAAGCTCGGAGATGGCACAAGGCAGTAAGAAAACACCTTTCCCGTTGAACATTGAGTGTTGTAGGCAGCTTCCCAGGCTGAGAGAGCATTCAGCTGAGCACAATGTGCTGCAATGTCATGTCAGGCAGGTGTCAGCAAGGAAGCAGGTACATGGGAGGCCTGCCTGGTCCTGCAAACAAATAGCTGCACCATTTTCTAAAGGAGCTGCAGTCATTCTGTGCTCTCTGCCCCAAACTGCTCTAAAAACTGGCAGTCAGAGACAGGTTAATCAGGCACATAGCTGCGACTGAAGGCCATGGAGGTCACATCTATACTAGTAAACTGCTCAGGGATTTTTCTCAAGGCCTGAGATTAACTAGAATGACAGAGTTCGTGTCCGTACAGTTAAAGTCCATGACCCTCCAAATCAGCATGGCTGCATCCAAATCACTTCTTGGCCGTGGACCGTGATGTATGCTTACCCCCCAGTTTATGGCCAAGTATTTTATGACCCAATGTCAGTGGCATGAGCCAAAAACATGGCATACAAGCATACAGACAATTATGCCAATGTTGGAAAAGACTCTCTTTGATTTTATTTTTCAATTTCCTGCTGACACCTTATGTTAAGAGAAAGAATAATAAAAACATCCACATCGTAGCCGCGGAGCTGGAATAGTTAAATGGTGTGGAAAGCTGGAATTTATTGTGTCCCAGGTATTTAATAACACCATCTTTTCTTCCTTTGATGCTTTTTTAAGAAGGGAAGAAAATGAACAGTTTAGAGGACATTTACTCTCTGTGGGTTAAGCCAACATGACTGATTTTGATGTCATTTACCCACCAGGGAGGGGAAAGATTCGGATAACAGCATCAAAAGAGGTCATGTTCATCAGAGAGCAGATGCACATTTATTTTCTGTAAGGACTCATTAATCCTTTTAAATAGTATGTCCCAAAACACGTGGGCCCTTGGGTTGCAAAGTAGGATGCACAAGTTTTATCTAGGTGTGTGACTCACCTTCGCTTCACTGCCCTGATTCTCTGGTACAAGCTGTCTAAAGCCAGGGTCTGCACACACAGAAGTTAAAAGGTTTGGTCAGCTGCTCCATTTTACAACTCTTTTGACCCCAGTTTCCCTGGTTTCCCTCCAGTGTTAGACTGGAGAGGCTAAACATGCAATAGAGCAAACCCAGCACATCAGGATGGGCATTTATGCTTGGTTCATACCAAGCCACAGCCACTCTCCTTTTGTGCTATTTCTGAGCTTGTGTAGCAATAGGTTGCCTCTCCCTAGAGATAGAATATACCACAGGCTATATTGCTCAAAACTATAGTCAAACCTCATTAATGCCAAGTAATTGTATCTTAAAACTGTGTGGTGAAACAAGCCATGTTGTGTGTAAATTATCTTTTTCAGATGTCCCTTACTTTCCATAGTATTTACAACAAAGTCAGTATCTTAAAAAACTTATTTCTTAAATGATATTCCAAAAAAGGCTATTGTGATGCAGAGGAGGCCAAACCATAGTGCAAAAAGACAACTGGATGTACAGCTAATCATGGCTTCAAGGTGCGAACTCATTTCAAACACCATGACAGAAAACGCCGGAGGCTTAAAACTTTGTCCTTTAGGTCCAGAACCACATAAAATTGCATTTTATCAGATTGTCAAAAGGGTGGTTTTCGTGCTGATGACCTGTGAGCTGCTCATGAGGACTTTACCAAAGGCCTGAGACCAAACTCATTCCTAGAAGTGTTGGGTCTTTTTCTTTTTTTTGCTGAAGCAATTTCAGTGAGAAAAACATTCCTGGTAATTCTGCAGTGTTTGCTCTGATTCACAGAGGAGCTGTTATCTCTTTTTAGTTTAGTTTGATTCCTGGCAGCTTTTGTATGAAAGGATGCCTTGATGATCTTAAACACTTGATCTCAACAATGTTCATTTTTAGACTGTCGACTTAGTTTGGCACATTTTCTTACTTTCTTACATGCCAGTTAAAAAAAAAAAAAAAAAGAAAGAAACTTTATGAGTTAAGATGCCTAAATCGTTTTTGAATGCCACAAAACTTGGGCTTGTTTTTCTTTTTAAGAGTTTGCAACAGTATTTGTGAATTAATCTGCATGTTCCAAATCCCGCAGCTCCAATTTTCTGTGGTAGCACTGAAAATACATGCACAGCAAGGACAATGGTATTTGGCTTCCTCCGGCTTCAAACATTCATGAAAATGAAAGGCATCTTAAACAGGGCTCGGAATTCAAAGCGAAATTCACACACCCAAGGTGAAAAAAAAAAAATTTGTGTGCATCCTGGCAAACAGGACACGCAGCTCTGGCAATACACCCTGATGTACACATTGCCCATTTTTTTATTGCTCTGCATGTGTTGCCCTCCTCACCAGGCTGATCACTTCATTAAACTGAACTGGTTTGGTTATGCCTGTAGAGTTAAAAGGCATGCACATCCTCAAAGTAATTCATTTTGGGTATGCCCCTGAGGCAGTAAAAGGAACAGATGGTGGGATGGGATGACTACGATGCCTTGGACACATCAGCTGTCTAGAGAAGGTGTTCCAGCAGAGATTTCTCTATGCTACATTAAACTTTCAAGATGTTACTGTGAGTGTAAATAAGCTTTTTAAGTGTATTAAAGTTCACCCCCAGGTGAAGGAAAAAAGTACAGTCTTTTTTTTTTTTTTTAACTCTTGAAATGAAAAAGATGAGGGCAAGTCATTGTGTTTGAAATCTCAAACCTTCATTCAATGAGCTATCTGCCAGGTGTCAGCAAAGCACCACAGGCCAGGAACTTTGTGTTCTGCAGGCTTTGTACAGTTGAAATCTCCTCAATAAATAATATAAGCAACTCAGGGACATGCTTTGACATAAGGAAATAATAAAACTAATTAGGTGGTAAGATCAGGTTCAAATTGCTCCTGAGCCTGTTGGTAATTCATAACATACTTGTATTGTGCCTAGATAGTCTCTTTGGTTGGAGTGGGAGTTGTTTTTCTTTTGCTAGAGATCTATGCAATATAAAGGATTTTTTCTGGGGAACATTTCTTCTTTTATTTTAAGTGATGGGGGAAATTAGGTTAATTATTCCCCTGTTAATTTAATTGTAATATACTTTAATAAAATAAAACTGGCTCATGTAAGTCAACTGTTGAAGGGGGAAAATAATTTTATGTGCCAGAAGGTGTGTTTATTTTTAATTAGGATTTTCACTTAAAGACTTCTTTTAATTTAATTCCATTTTAATTCAGTGGAGGTGGAGCGTTTTACGTATTAATGGGATATGAGACTTTTACATGTAGGTCACCGGTTTGGTTTCCTTCCAGACCTGTAGTGAATTAAAGTTGTTAGGATGCTGAACAGCTGTCAGTCGGAATGAGAAACGTGATGGTCTCAATCCAGGTCCTTGTGAGCAGGTGTCCAAATGAGAGCAACCCACCACCACAACTGACATTAACTGACATCTGTGTTGGCAGCCTCTGCCCAGAACCCAAGAGCAGGAGGGATATGGAGCCTGCACCGTTCTCTTGCTTCTCGCTGACCTGATGCACGGGAAGATGCAGAAAGCTTCTCACTGAGGTTGCCGTTAATCGAGGTCTATTGTGCTAGAAGTCCAGCCTATTAACCAAGCACTTAATTCATTACAGAATTACAGTACGTGGTTTATTTCATCAGCATGTTGCATCATATTTGTGAGCAAGTGTATAAAAAGACTCCAAAAAGGAGTTAATTCATTCAACATCACTTGGCCTCACCAAGTTGATGGGAGAACAGTGACCTCCCAGTGAAGGTAAGCGAGCTCCGAGCACCATTTTCCATCAGCTGCCCTGGGCAGGCAGTAAGTCAGAGCCTGCGTGGCACAGTCAGGGCACGCTTTGCTTTGACTCCTGTTGCTGGATGCCGAGAGCATCCAGGATTGCTGGTTTTGGACTGCAGATGCAATGCTGCAAAAGGTGATTTATGGGCTGTAGCTTTTACCCAGGAGACAATATAGAGTGGAGGTAGATCACAGAATGGATCAGTATCACAGATACTACTATTCAGCTTCAACCACATGTTGAGGGACAATTAAAGGCTTAACCTTTTCATTGATAATAACCATCTAACGAAGGGCTTTCCATCAGTAATATGTAATGACTTCCAGACCACACTGTTTAATAATACAGCATTGCTTAATAATACAGCCCCTTAATAAACCTAATCTGGAACTCTGGTCACAACACTGAAAGCTCCCCAGTTTATACAAAATTACAATCAAAAGCTCTTCAACTAATGTAATTAACTGTCTTCCTAAGTGACTTTTCATGATTGTATCTTGCATCCAAGCCCTGATGGTATGTCACAGAGTAGCTTCATATTCACATCAGTCACTATCTTGTGATCTGCTCAGACAGATCAGTGCTGTGGGCATGCTGCTGTTGTGTCCCTGAATGCATGTTGTACACACAGATAAAGACTTCCCAGCAGGAAGGAAAACAAGATTCAGAAATAATCCACAGACTCCGTCAGAGGCAAGTTCATGACAGGATCTCCTCTTCCTTGCTTTGGTCCTTGCCAGTTAGGAGGTGACCTTTAGAGACCCACAGGGCTGAGCAACATGTACTGTACTCAACTGGTTGTTCAACAGACCTTGTAGTTATTCACCTTAGTGGCAGTATGTGACACAACAGGGCGTAAAGACAATCACCAGCGAGGGGACCTGAACAGGAAAAGAGCAGCCAACAGAACCCAGCTGTTTTTCCCCTGGAAGCTGTTAAACTGGGGTAGCTGAAGCATGTACTGATCCGAGCTCCACCGTGCAATTGAATGATCTACCCCTGCCTCTTTGACCACTTATAACCTGCCCTGTGGTGGGGAATCAGGCACAGCACACACCCGCACAAGGCAGGACTGCGTGTCCGGCTCCTCAATGCTTTGTAAAGGCAAAGTCAAGAATTCTTAAATCCTTTTGCTCAACAAGAGATGGCACAGTGACCAAATCCTGCTTACCTTCTTCAGATGAACAAAATAATTGAAGTCAATAGTCCTAATTGCTTCAGCAAGGCAAGCAGGCTTCCTCCCTACACCTGTTCACATGGCCTTTTTCTTTTTCACTGTGCTCGAACTTGATTAGATAATGTTAGAGGAGATAAGAGCACAAAAATGTGATGAAATGTTCAGCTTGATTTCTGTCTTCCCTGCCTGAGCTGCCTCTAGCCCTGAGGAAATGGTATTACCTTTTTCCTTTCTTAGAGAAACATGTATTATGAACGACATAAACCTTCCCATTAGTTAACCCCTCTGATTGTTCCTCCGTGTCGCTGACAACCTTCAGCTGCAGTTGCGTACAAAAAGCACAGCTTCCAGCATAAAGCACTGCCCTCCTTTGGATCCGTACTTAAAATAGCAGGTTGGCTGCAGAGCTTGGACAAACTGTCAGCGTGATTCCAGCAACACCTTAAGTTTCACTTTAACAGAGCAGCATCCTGAAATGGGACTTGACACACACAGCAAATAAGGCTAAGCTTGACCTCCTTCAATGAAAGATGCAGCAAAAGGAAAAAGCCCATCAGGCTTCTCCACATGGCCCATAGCAGAATGAATAGTGCACAGGCAGGTTATCACACACAGCTGAAACAGCGTGAGCACAAGGTGCCCAGGGTGCATGATTCAGGTACCCTCTGTAAAGCCAATATTTGCATGTTTCTGAGTCCTTGTTGAAACCAGTATCCTTAATATCATATTTATTAGCTCTGCGGTACAAATATACTTTCTTACATCATAGATAACTTGAAAATTAGTCCATGTTTGTACCAAACACTGAAAAATACAGTGACAGTGTGGATTTATAATGCCGTGTCTTGTTTGTGAAAGAAGGCAATGCCACTGTTTTTGTGGAGATTGCAGAATACTGGAACATGTAGCTCACATACATTCTGGGTATCTATATGCATGACTTGGTCTTTCTGTGATAACTGCTGCTGCTGCTGCAGTCTTTTAAGGATCTGGGCTATTAAAATGAACAATGGTGATGGTCTCCAAAGCACTGGAAGAGCAGAATCCTGTATTGCTGCACAATCCTGGAGGCCACAAGAAGGAATACTGCTGGTGTGGCATACAAGAGCATGTGCAGCTCTCTGGAGCTGCCAGCTGAAGCACTGACATTCTTCAGAGTGGTGCAAGCAAAAGAGGCACTTCGTCCCTTTTCTCCCCCAGACATCTCACGATCCAGATCAAAGTGGTTTGTTGTCCGCCACAGGAGGCAGGGCTTTGAAGAGTGAAAAGCTAGGATGAGAGGTGGAAGGTGAGAGCACAGTAGGAAAGAATTTGATCAGGGAACTAGAAATGGGTCTGAGAAACAGAATTTAAATCACATTCAGACTCTAGTCTAGTTTGAAAACGCAGTGGATGTAGCCTTTTCTCATCACATTTCAGTTTGTTGGAACAAGGCCAACCCACCTGGACTGAGAACAGAAAACAAAATCTGAGAATTTTTTCGTAGAAGTAACTTTGAATCACAGTAATCAGTTATGAATCTCAGCCTTCCCTGAGGGCTCCTAAAGAGTGTGAGTGATGCTCTAGTCTGTAGCTGTGCTTGGGTTTTAAGCTTTACACAATCAGTTCAGTCTTAGAATTTTGTTCTGCTTTGGGCAAGTCAGGTTAATGTTCAGAGTCCAGACAAAAAACTTAGCAAGCTTCAGCTTAGCAATAATTCCTGTGCCGTGAGCGTGCTGGGGTTCAGTTGGGGATGTTTGCCTGCCTTCTTACAGGATTTGACACCAGCATCCTACCAATCTGTAAGGATTCCTTAGGCTGGATGTTCAACAAACTTGACATGAACTATGACCTGCTGCTGGATCCCTCGGAGATCAGTGCCATTTATCTGGATAAGTATGAGCCATGCGTCAAGCCTCTCTTCAACTCCTGCGACTCCTTCAAAGACGGAAAGCTTTCAAACAATGAGTGGTGCTACTGCTTCCAGAAGCCAGGCGGTGAGTTGTGCAATTTGCAGTCCAAAGAGAAGTTGTCTGGGTCTCCCTGTGTTTCAGGTTTGATTGACCTGCTTGTAGAGATAGTTTGGTAAGTGGCGGGCAGCTGTGTTAAAAACGTCTTTTCTCCAGCACCGCTGTGAAAGGGCATTGTCTAACAATGTTTAAAGTCACCGATGAACTACGTTAATATCCCTTGATCATTAAAACAAGCAGAGAAGTAGTAAATGCCAGTGCACACAGTCTAGAAATAAGCTCTATTGCTGATAGAAAGCTCAAGAACTTACTCTGTTATTAATGCAGGAATTAGTCAATTAGCAAATCATAAATTAGACAGCTGGCATTATGTCGGTTTGGTGAAAAGAGAGGAAAAATGGTTTAACAATGAAAATGGCCCCCAAACACTATTCTCAACTACAGTGTATGGCTTTTTTTTTTTTAATTAGTGGAGCTAATGACATAAATTTGTTTTGCAGTACAGTACTGGCATATGGGCTTTTTTCATTCCCAGGTGTACAGTAGTCTACATTTCTTGTCAGCAGTGAAGCCAGTCATTACAGAGTCTGTCCCATACCATCTGGAAACTGATTCTCATACATTATATTTTAGGTCTTCCTTGCCAGAATGAAATGAATAGAATTCAAAAGCTAAGTAGAGGGAAGAGTCTGTTGGGTAAGTTCGGTTACTTGCTATTCATTTACTCAACTAATTAAAGCTTCTATGATTATTGTAACTTTATATGCAGTAATGGTTTTTCAATTAGAGACTAATGTTTTGAGTCAGGAATATGCACCACGGAGCATAGGCCTGACACTATGAAATTAAACAAATAATGAGGTAGCAACATACAGAACAGGTGTCAGCGTGGCAACGGGTTCAGAACTAATTTACAGCTCTCCAGAAATGCAAAGCCCTGCCTGCACGGAGCTTAATACTGCCTTCACCACCTCGTAGGTCAGAATAAGTACAGAGGCTGCTTGATCCTCAAGCCTGCCATTTTTGAAGGGTGACTGAAGGTGCCACAGTGCATAGCCGGTGGGTTTGTGTCTTCTTCCAGTTTTGGTGCAATGCGTGCATTCCTTGGGGTTCAGTTTTGCCTAATCACCCTTAAAAATATTTCAGTATGCTCCGTGTATATGAAAACAGGAATTCATATCATCACCCTGTAGGATGCTCCTGACCCACTCTCTATTGAATATTGGGACCCTGAATTAATTCATAACTTGCACTGCTCTGGTGGGTAGCTAAAATTAGGTGAAATAAATTCCCATATAGCATTTTCCCATTTAATTGTTAAAAAATCAGGTTGGTGAACTGAGTAAATTTAAGGTAACTAAGTCCATACCCTAAAATCACACAGTGTTATATAGTCCGGTGTTCATGTGGCGGTATCTTACTGAAACTTCTGTCCTAGTGCATTTGTGTACATACAGCCAAATCAGGCAAGGCACACCAGTACAGATTAAAGTCTCTGTTTACAGAAAACACTGCATTTCACCCTTGAAGAGTCTAGCTTACCTCAGACCCAGGCTGTCAGGTCCGTCATCGAGACCCCATGTCAGGTTCTTACAGCATCATTAGTTGCAGCACAGAGCATGCATGTCAGCTCTGCTGCAGTGCTTCTCAGATTGCTCTCAGATTTTAGTCTGATGTTTCTAGATACTCATTAGCAGACCCTGCAAACAGAGCTTCTGCGAAGCTCATCTTTGCTAAATGCTGCCATTCCCAGATGCCACTGCCATTTGAACTCAAGGTTCAGGTACCGTATGAACAATTGCAAGCTGGATTCGTTGGTTTAAAATAAGAATAAACATTCCCAAAGGCCACAGGGACTATGGTTTCATTTCATCATACTTTCATAGCAAGTTCACATAAAGATTAAGATGTTTCAGAATTACAGCACTTGCTGTTCATGGCTGTGGGAGTGAAAGAAGGATTGATCACTTAGTGATGGGTGCTCCATTCAGTAAATATTTTGCATTTGTGTTCAAATGCATATTGCGGCAGAGGAAGTCACAGTGCTCTCTGTCTCATTGGTGTCATGATGGTCAAAGCCACCTAAAAGAGTAAGAAGACCCGTTCCTAATGGATAGCTTTGGCTATCCCGTATTTATTTTGTGCTTTGCTATTATTTGCTATATGCAATACATGTCATCTAGGTTGAAACATAAGTGGTTTGTTCCGATATGTGGGGGAAAGTGATGGCTATATTGCAGGTAGTACAACATTCAGGCAGCTGTAGCGCGTGTCACTGGGATCTGATCACAGTAGCAGGAGTAAAATGACAAAGTAAAAGCAGTAAGAATGGTCCCTTACCATAAATAACTTCTTGTCAACTGTATTAAAAAAAAGTGAAGGATGAAAGTGCCTAAGCTCAACAAATCAAGAAGTGTCAGGTACAGGTAGTTCCACAAGCTAGAAAATTATAATATAGAGAGGAACTCTTTGCTGCACCTACCTTAAAAGTCTGCCTGCATAATGGCACCTGTCTGTGAGATTCTAATCTGCTCTCATAGCTATTTATACAGTGGAAAACATTGTCTTTTCTCTTCACTGACTGAAAAATCATGCAAATGGAAACCAAAACATTCACGTGACAAAAAACATGCTTGTAGCAACAATAAGGATTGAAAAGAGATATGAATATTTTCTGAGAAACGATCCTTTAATTATTCTCTTTCCCTCTCTGTCCCTGACATATAGAGCACAGCATTTACAGTCTGGGCAGTAGGCATGAAGAAGATTTCTGTTAACTCGCATCCATTGATAAAAGATGATGACTTTTGGTATTTTGTTCTCTATATATTTTTCAAAACACATGACAGTTGCAACAAAGTACTTCAAAGCTATTGCCATTAGATATGTTGGATTTGGAGGTTTTCAAATAGAGTCTAGCATCCCAGGGGACTGAATTAAAAAGTAAACAGGACTATTCATCTTTTCCTACCAGATTTATCTAGAGTACAATTAACTGCAGAGAGTGTACTTTTAGAGCATACAACTGTGCAGCCCAATAACGCTTCTCCCACATCACTAAGGTAATAAATTTCGGCTCCCGTCACTGTTTTCTTCTGTATCAGCCCTGCAAATTCAGCTAATATAATAGCTAATACAAGGAGCTGTGTGCCAGCTAGCACTTCGTTCTGTCAGGCTTTTACCTGTGTGCTTCACTATCTTTATCATATAGTTATTCTCCCCATGTCCTCTGAGGAAGGTGAGTATTATATAGATAAGGAGATGGTGCAAAGAAAGAAAGAGATATAGGTCTGGATCCATAAACACAATATAGATGCAACAGTGCTGTTCAAGTTTCCGTGGAATAATTAAATGCTCCATGGGATGAAGAGAGACCAAGGAAGCAGGATTCACTAGCCTGAGGCAGTTCAGTGGGGAGTGACTAACATTTTGTAGTGCTTAATAGTAAAGGTGGTCCACCCGCACTCCTCTCCACACTTATGGGATAGCACTGTCTGTGCAAGAACCTCCAGAGAGGAGAAGTCCTTTCTCCTTCCAAAGTTTGCAGATGTTCTCTGATGCCATACCAAATTATGGGGGGAAATATTCCCACTAAATGGGCTGTCTGGATGCCGTGCTCTAGAACAGCAGGGCTTGTAGCCAGAGCTTATTTCTACTGAACACAGGGGCTGATCTGTGTAGGATTTACAGGATGAATCATCACGCTGTACAACGCTTGCTCTCAGCGACTCTCTGTCCTCACCAGATTGTCACCTGCCCCTGACACATTGGAGAGGACATGCCTTAATCTTCCCTCTGGTCCTTGGCAAATGCTGTGGCATTAGTATGCGTAGCTAAATATTTAAAGCTGCAGTGTTCCATACAAATTGGCACAAATTTCCCATGCAGAATGAAAAATACCTTCTACTCTTCACTGTGACCCAAAGTGTGAATCCTTTCCACACACAGTTATGTTGGCAGTGAGCCTGGGCCATAATTTATTTTTAATTCTATGGCTTGTACAGGCAGTGTGGAACATTTTAATACCTTGCAAGAAACGCAGTGGAACTGTGCAAAAAGGCCTGTTTCAGAGAAGGAAGAGGTTGCATTGCCCAAGGAAAAGAGAAAGCATGAGCCAGTTTACAATGCAGAGGCCGTTCTCTGCTCACCCCATAATGCCACTGGGGTTTCCCCTTTGACTCTTCCCTGGAGCCACATGTTCATCTGGTGTAAGAGGACAGCTCTAGTGACACGGGTACAGCTATGCTGATTTACACCAACTCAAAATCAGCACCTGAGGACTTTTCCCAAGGTTGTGTATAGTCTGATAAACACCTGGATTGCTTAATAGAGAGAGGACGTGAGCATAAATATGAAAAAATCTTTCACAGTCAATATTGGAATAAAGGATTGAACAGTGAGCATTAAGCTACAAAAACCCACAAAGGTGAATACATGTACATTGTTATTAGAACCATTTTTTACAAGAAGTAGTGAAAACGAGTCTGGTAGTCATCAGTATGCTTACATTTGTACACAATCATAATGGTGGTAGCTATAAGGAAACCTGCTATAAGATCATGCTTTGAAGTTATTTAAAATACTCTCACTAATGGATGTGAAGTGGTCTCCAAACTGAGCTGATATACAAAGATTTCTGCAGGTGTTCAAAGGTTTCTGGTTTCATCTTCCAGACCTACATTAGTGGCGCACAAGCATTAGACAACATTTGCAGTGCAATGAGTTTGGAAATTCAAGGATTTTTTTTTTATATAGATGTGTGTGTGTGTGTGTGTGTGTATGAGATTGACTGACTTCCAGTTTTATGTCTTTTATATAGGAAATTTCATGACATTTGGGCAGCACCTTCTCATTCATTTTTTCTCTGAGAAATTTAGTGGAAATAGCCCCTTTGACACATGAGCTGTCTGAAGAGATGCTATACACATGGAACTAGTTAAAAAATTTACTGCATGACCACTAAATCACTGGTATCTTTGACAAAGGAGAAAAATACTTTCTCAAAAATCATTTGAGACAAGAAATTTGGGGGCAAGGGTGGATTTCTGCCATGTTTCAAACTGAAGCAATTGGCAAAGAAGGGAAAATGACTGTACTGACCTCCCCTGGGAAAAAAGCTAACTCATCTCAATACATTTGCTGTATCTGCTGAAAACGGTGGGAACAATAAAACAGGTTTCTCCTGAGAGCTTCCCTGGCTGCAGAAGCCACTCTACAAGGCTGAACTGTATTTGGTTTATTGCAAGACAAATCTTGGGCTTCAGATCCAAAGACTTATTGACTTCAAATCCTGTTGTCGCTCTCTGAAAAGCTTATGCACAACTTCTCCTTTTATACATGGGAGTCAGTCGGAAGTTGTGCTTGAGATTAGCGTGAGTAGCAAGCAGATGGCAGATATCTTCCAGGGATAATTACAGTGTTGTGGAAAGACTTACATGATAAACACTGGAGGAGTGCAAATGGATGGGAAGTGAAGAATTAATGAAGTTGGGGTGGTAATGCAGTCGGGAAGAAAAGTTTAAAACCAGGAGTTAAATCTGAAAGGGGCTCTGTGGGAATATTAATCATTTAGGGACAGAGTAAACCTCTCTCTAGTCTGGTATGCCGTCACCCTCGTGTGCTGTATGTGTGCAAACACGCACTGTGCGGTGACCAAGCTGGCTGAAAACAGTTACTCATATATAATATTTGCTTCCTTTTAGGCACCAGATAATCACTTGCATTTTCTTGCCAACATTGTAAAGATATTCGTGTAAATAAGTGGCAAGTTCATAATACTCTATATACCTGCTTGCTCTGACAGAGGCTTGCGTTACTGATTATACCCTGTGTTTTTTTCAGGTACTTTCATCCCGCGGTGCAACGAAGAAGGTTATTACAAAGCCACGCAGTGCCATGGCAGCACAGGGCAGTGCTGGTGTGTCGATAAGTACGGGAATGAGATAGCCGGCTCAAGAAAGCAAGGGACGGTTAGCTGTGGTGAGTAATGATGTGCTTCCTCAGACAACAAAGAATGAACACTGTTGTAAACCCTGCGATGGCTGTATGATGGAGTATGATAACAAAAGTGACAGCAGGGAAACATGACTGCCAGTATTCAAAGTGCTCCTGTATCTTCTTATTCAGACTGCAAATGGGGCCCTTATATACGTGTTGGTCCTTTGGACCTGGGCGTGCAGCAGAAGTTAACAGGCACTAACCACTGATATGAAGATATTTTTGCTACCAGCCTGGAAAATGTAGGAATTAATATAAAAATTAAGGGTATGGGATTGCTATGCATGGTTATTAACTATATTGTTCTGTATACTCTGGGACATTTACTGGGACTTCATGAATAATGTCTTTCCAGTCAAAGGAAGGCATAAATGTGTAAAAACTTGTAAATTAACAACCAAACCAAATAAAATTGCTGACAGGACAATATTATGTAGATATGTGGAATCACCAATTAGCTGCTATACCTAGGCAAGCAAGATTTCAGCTGTATTCCTTCAGGGTGCTTCAGTGGTGGCTGTGGATGAAGCTTTCTTCTTCAAGAAGAGACAGAAAAAACAGAAACTTAGAAGGTCTGAGATGCCTAGAATCACATCACAGATGTTAGGCTCAATAGCTACATTTGCAAAGCATGGTTTATGCTCTCAAATAAAATCAATTTGTGGAGTATTTTTAGCTTGGTTTACAGGGTTGTGATGGGATGAAAGTATTTATAAATGAGTAATGATTTTCTGGCCTGCACGTATGTGAACTGAGACTCTCCAGTCGAGTCTCTAGGAGGAGGATGATGCATAGGGGGTTTTTTATGCAAGTAAATTTTTTGGAGTAAATTGGTGTGTATTTATCCCAGTACAGGATGAAGAGTGAAATTTAGAGGTTGTTTCATGAATAGCGGAACCAATTAATTTAAAAAGTAACATTGCAAATGATAGTGGCTTGAATGACAAGGGTAGTGATGAATGAGGGATTGGTGTCATGTGAGAGACTGACCTTTCCTGCTCACCTGTTTCAGAAGAAGAGCAAGAAACCTCAGGGGATTTTGGCAGTGGTGGATCTGTTGTGTTGTTGGATGATTTGGAAGAGGAACCTGAAGCAGAAAAAAAAGACAAAGAAGGGAAACTGAAGATTCATGTAAGAGCGGCTAATGAAGATGATGAAGATGAAGATGATGATAAGGATGATGAGATTGGTTATATATGGTAGTGTCCATCATAATGAGGACTCACGTTTTGCACAATATTGCAAGTCACATCATATCTCTGCAATTGTATCTGAGAGTACCTGGCACAAATATTCCCTCTCTACTGAGTTTAATTTTGTATAGTTATTTAATTTGAAAGACAACTTTTTTTTTCCAGCAAGGACTGTTTGGAATACAGCTTTTGTTCAGTTGGTTTGGGGGATTTTTGTTCTATCCACAGGGGCAATGAGTTTTGTTTCAAAAACATTTCATGTCTTAATCCTCACTTGAACAGCTTATGAAATATATCCTGTGAAGGAAGAACTGCAGAAGGGGCTCAATAAACCAATACAAGGCTTAGAAGTCCTCCTCATGTTAGAGAATTTGTAACATAAATTGTTACCTGGACCAGATCAGAAACAGTTCTTTTTCTTTCATGTAGAAGGGAAAGTAGGTGCCTCATTTTCTAGTCCGTATTTGTTACATTCCAGTAAAGGATAAGTCTCTTTGGATAGTGACTTCTGACTGCCCAGCACCAGGGGTTTAATCCAGAAAGAAACCCACTGGCGGGATTTTCTCTTCGTTACATTCTCTAAGAATGAGTCCAACAGGCTTAGTCCAGCCCACGTGGAAGGTAAAGCTCCCACCCCAGCGTAGATCAGTTCCCTGACACTGTTTATTTGGTTAAGGAACATGGCCTTGATCCTAACAGATGCTGAGAACCTGCAGCTGTCATGGACAGGAAACAGAGTCCATCTGCCCTTCAAAGTGCTTAAGGAAAGAGTGGTTTGTGAATGCCTAGCATCATGACCACCTCCATAGACATTCCTCAGCTTCTGGCTGAACTCGTTTGCACTGAGACTTGCACTAAGATCACGCAGGCAGCCTCTGCTTCCTGCTCCCCCGCTACGGATCTGCCTGTTCTTCATTTACTCTTAGCAATCCCTTATTCCAAAGTTATAAAGCTGTCAAAGACACTAACCATCGAAAGTAATAAGCTGTCATTTCTTTAATTTAAATAGTTAATATTTATTTGCCCTGTTTAAAAAAGCAACTGTTTCAAAAGCATAACCCCTTTGCTCAGTGTGACAAGCTGCACACTCATAATACACACACCTTAAAGAGAATAGTATTAAACACAGTCTGTGTTTCCCTCAGCATGTCCCACATATTCATAGCTCTTCAGTGTATCACAGCATATTGACATTAAATTATTTGCTGTGTCCTCTCCTACTGCAGCTCTCTGATGTAGTGATGCACTGTGGTGACCTTTTATTGGTTTTGCTGTTTTCAGAAACAGCAAGGGGTACCCTAACCCCGCTCTCGCGTTACGATGCAGATGTAAGTATTTTAGCAGTGCCTGCGATTTGCCTGTGAGTTATTTTGCAGAATGAAAAATGTGCTTATTACACAGAAAAGTAATGAGATTGATTTTATTTTTTTTTCCTCTGAGTTACTGCTGGATATAGAGGTGGAGACAGTATGGAGTCAAAACAGGGCTGGTTACATATTCACTCAAAAGCAGGAAAATACCATACTGCTTAGCAGAAGTCAATTTTTTAGGGCCACTGGCCCAAGGGCTGTGGTCCTAAGCCCTCTCAAAAGCCTGGCAGGGCTCTGCAGCCCCTCTGCCCCTCTCTGTGGGCTCTCTGCTTTCAGACAGGATCAGAAGAACAATACAGAAGAGGAATTCTTTTCCAGCACCGTGTGGTGCAGGGGCTCAGTTGCTTTCTCCTCTTTCATTTCCTATTTATCTAGATCAATGACCTGAGAACGAAGAGCGAGCCTGCATAATTGTTATTAATGCAGAAGGATGTGTAAAATCGCAAGGAATTTGTTGTGTGTTGTTTCACGCCCCCACATCCTCCCAAAAATCTGCCATCCCAGTCATTTGCAAAAGGCCTGCAACCCGCCCTGCCTCAACTCACTTTGGCTTTCCTATAGCTTTTGAAAAATTTATTTAAAAATCATTGTCCATGAGCTGTACAGCACACACACACACAAACACATGCACTTCTTCTGCTTGCCTTTCATAGAAAATGATGCTGACTTGCAAGAGACACAGATACAGCCAGCATTTCTGTTTCCCCAAATAGTATGATTTTGTGAGAAGCAGTTGAACACCATCAGTACCTTGCTTCTCAAACACTGTGGCTCATTTCCTTGTGATATTTTATTAACTAAATGCATGCTCTCTGGGTCTAGCTCTGCTGTCTCCCGTGCAGGACCTGCCTAAGGCACAGAGTTATCATTTCACTCTGACATAAAACTGAGGTCCTCTAATCAATAGAGTTATGCTTATCGTCCTGACTGGACTCGTCCTCCACACACAACTATTTTTTCTGCAGTCCTGTGTCACTTTGCAACAGCTTGTCCTGGAACTGTGCCTTGCTTCAAGGCCACATGGTAAATCCCTTCTCCTGCCCAGCCCCTCACCAGGGTAAAGCCTGCTAAACAAGCCCTTGCAGGCAGCTCCAAGGTTGCAGCCCTTCTGTGTCACGTGCAAACGTGCAAGATGGTTAAATAAAAGCTGTTAAATAAGCCTTTAAAAGTGAGTGTGGACATCCTTCAGTTTACACGAGCAGACATGCCACCAGCATCCACTGATCCTCTCCTAGCTGTAATCTGTCACGTGTAACTATTCCAAATCAAGAGCTGGCAGGTTTTATATCATCTTCCTCTTAAACTATGAAACAATCACGGTCACTCAGACTCACCAGCTCAAACGTGCTGTGGGTGTGGGTCCCAGTCAAGCGACTCTGTGCCCACCACAGCCAGACAAGAGGGCAGATGCCTTGGCTGGGTCACCACTCCTCTGGTAGCACATTTCCCATCACCCAGCCACAAACACACACCTCCCACACCCACTTCAGTCCTGCTGGCCTGGATTCAGTAAGATGTCCCAACCAGGCGATCGTTCAGTCACCTGCTTCAGTTCTTCAAATGTTCTTCTGAATCAGGGCCAGCACTGGAAAAATGCCATTTTATTCACTGGTTCAGTTGAGTACGACTACAAGAGAGCTTAAAGAGACTGCTGTCAAATCAGAAGGTGTCACGGTCTAGTCGGGAACAGGGCCGACAGGCTGAGGTGCTTGGAAGGGCAGCTCAGACTATGGATTTCTTCGAGAGCGAGTTCCCAAATATCACAAAGCTATTTAGCAAGGCCCTTTTGTGAGCCACTGGCATCCTCCAGTGGTTGGGGGATCTGCAGCCTATATATATGTGTGTGTATATATATATGTGTGTGTCTGTGTATATACATTTATACACGTATATGTGTGTGTGCACGTGTGTGTGTCCAATTTGGGACAATGCATTAAGAAAATGTTTTATTTCTCTAAAAGGAACCAGCGATTCTACCAAGAACCAGTGCTCTTCCAGATCAAGCCCCTTCCATTCTTCATGCTTTGTAAAGGATTTAATTTGCTTGCAGCTTAATTTAATTCCTTCCTTTTTTTTTTCCTTTTCTTTTTTTTTTTTTTAAGCAGGACTTCCCATCTGCATCAAGTCATTGACCTTCCAAACATTTTCTCATTGTGAAAAATGAAATCAGCGTTCTCCCATTCTTTTAGAGACACAAACCAATTTTTAATCTCATTTTCTTTTCATATTAGAGACTATGAAATACTGTATTGCTTTATGTTTCAAGGTGTCCTTTTAACTACTGTGGTTAAATCAAAATCTCCTTGAGTTCAGATTTCAGCACAGTTGGGTTTTTTGGGTCATTACTGGCCTTTGCTGTGAACACAAAGAATCCTTTTCCTTTTCTTTTGCCTTTTTTTAAGCTGTTCTGTGCTATCATTTTAAAACATTTGAAGTGTTTATTTAATATTTATTCTACAGTTTATATTGAAAATGTAAAGTTTATATTTAAAACAACAACACTGTTTGTTAGTGAATGCTTCTCTTTGCCTCTCCAGCCTAGTCTGTTAGTCTCAGTGTACATTTCTGGCATGGGAATATTTTGATATTAGGAGTTTTGTAGCGTTTTTCCCCTCAAGCAGCAAATGACATAGATCTAAGGTCACCACTCGGTACAGACCACCAGATCGCTCAAGCTTAGCTTCCCACATTTGTTGGCCTTTATTGCAGTCCCTTCTGTATGCCATTGAAGTTCCTTTAATACATAGACCGCTTTGTACAGTTACTATACATCAAAAAGCCCTTTCTACAGTAGGTGGGTTTTGGTCTTTTTATACTTTTCTCAATGCTGTTGATGTCCGTTACTGTTAAACGTGTAGATCTGTAAGGAGAGATCCAAATATTACGTGTTTCAGTTTGATGTCCCTACTGTAGATGGATGTAGACTATCATAGTAAGTAGAATTGCATAGTAAATTCTGAATGCTTTTTCCATAAGGAGTTAAGTGGAATGTGAGCATTTTGCTAACTTTGGTTAACTGTAAATGCTTAACTGTAGTCTGAAATAGTTGCATTTTTGTCTGTCTCAATAAATTTTAATTTGTCTGCGACTCCTTATTGCCTGGCCTGAATTTTATTAAACCTTGGGGATCAAAAATATTGCAGTGCCTTGAGTCAGCATTTAATCGTGCATGGAAATGGTTGGTCTTTTATATTTGGGTTGTACCTTATACCTCTGTTCAAAGACAGCTGTAATCTGTGATGTTAATGTAAGGTCTCTAGAAAGCTGAATTTTAAAAGCAGAAATGAAACCAAACTGAATGTAATAACTGTACCCAAATCAGAACTTTTCAAATTACATTAAAATCGAATTTTAAGGAACTAGAAGAGGTGGGGAGGGAAGGGGTGGGCTTTCCATTTTGCAAATCGTGATGTTTTTCAGTCTCTTCTGAAGGGATACAGGGCAATTCTATCAACACAGCCACATTCTGCAGTGGCTATTATCTACAATATAAATGAAGACAAAATTATATTGAAAACAACTGGTGGGAAGCCATCCTCACTTAGAAATACCCGGTTCTGTGTCTCTATTATTAGATTAGAGCTCCTCTTTAGTATTATTAACTAATTTAAACAGCCAACATTATTATAGTGCTAATTACAGAGTTAAAAATGTTATTTTATCACCTTTCCTCTGTATGTGCAATATTAAAGTACCACATGAGAGCATGAAACCTATTTTCAAACATTTCTGCAATTATCATCTCATCAGGTAATACATTTATAACTTGTCTGTCCGTACACCAGTGGCTGAGCTGTGTCATCTAGGGTCAGAAGCTGCCTTGAATTTGACTGCATTCATTAGTTTATTTTTACTGTGGGTACCACACATTAATTCCAGCATGTTGCCTTACCTGACTGTGAGAACAAATGGGTTTTCCCTTTCCAAAACCACTCTGAGACCCTTTGAAGTGTTTGATCTTTCATGTTTGATCCAGCTGCGCGAGATGTCAGACACTGTGGCACTGGGGGCTGGAAGGGAAGCGAACCAAATCTGAAGCTTAAGACTGTGTAAGGTGCAAATGAGACTTTAATTGTCAAGAAGGGTTAATGACTGGAGTTTTAATATCCTTTCTAGACTCAAAATTGCAGGTGTCTTGCAAGCTTTGTTTTGTATTACACATGCACAGCTATGCACACACACATATCTCTTTTCTATATACAGGTGTGCGTGTACATATATATATATATATATGTGATCATAACAGCTCTGTCTGACTGTCTCTGTGTGTGTGTGTGTGTATATAAATATATATATATATATATATATATACACACACACACACACACTATTTATGGATACATATACACATACTGTTATGATCGCCTGCCCTGAGAAGTGATGGTCAAGGCCAAAAAGTGCCAGAGTATTTTAGGGGAGTGAGGGAGAGCTCATGATGTGCATGGGGGCCTGAACTCCCAGTTAGCCCAGCTGACAGCATCGCTGCCATCTCTGAGGAGCTGCTGTGCAGAAAACTGGCAGGTCCCTCCCGTTACCACTTTCCTGCTTCAGTCACTGCTATCTTTAGACTCCCCTAGTTTGGGATATCCACTCCTGGGAGTATCTTCCATGCCTCATATAAGGTTGAGCTGGTGTTTTGTCACCCATACTATGCTGATCTCCTCTGTACCAAATTGTACTGGGCTAAATGCTGCGAATTTGTGCTTCGGTTTCATACATTAAAACACTCGTAGATTATTATGTCCCACCTGTCGTGTCCTGTTAAGCTGTGTTGATTTGTATTTAGCTTTTCTATGATTCTGTCTCTATTTTGGACAAGGATGTTGGATTGATTTTCATGAACTCCATGCCAGGGTGTACAGCCTTTGCTCCCCTGGTGACAGTGAAGAGTGCCTGCGGCTGCAGTGTTGCTCCAGCAATGGCAAAAGGTCAGTTTGGGCTTAAAGTAAAATGATCAGCAGGGATGGCTTTTACCTGGAGGAAAGCGGAGTCCAGCCGCACCCAAACGTACTTTGCATCCTCAGTAAAATCTGCCAAACCAGCGGGGGCTGATCATAGAATCATAGAACAGTTTCAGTTGGATGAGACCTTCGAGATCATCGAGTCCAGCCGTTGTCCTAGCTCTTCCAACACCACTAAACCATGTCCCTAAGTACAACATCTACCCGTCTCTTAAACACCTCCAGGGATGGTGACACCACCACCTCCCTGGGCAGCCTGTTCCAATGCCTGACAACCCTTTCAGTAAAGAAATTCTTCCTGATATCCAGCCTGAACCTCCCCTGGTGCAGCTTAAGGCCATTTCCCCTTGTTCTATCGCTTGTTATGGGCGAACAGACCGACCCCCCACCTCGCTGCACCTTCCTTTCAGGTAGTTGTAGGGAATGATAAGGTCTGCCCTCAGCCTCCTCTTCTCCAGGTTAAACAGCCCCAGATCCCTCAGCCATTCCTCATATGAGACATGCTCCGAATCCTTTCCTAGCTTGGTAGCCCGCCTCTGTACCCTCTCCAGATACCTCTGCATAGAATGGGGCACATGGCAAAGTTACACCATTAACCATTTACAAAGAAATAGCCTTCCTCCCCTGTTTTCCAATATACAAGTATTTTCCTTAGCTTACTGATTTTATTTTGCTAACTGTTCTTGGTGAAACCTCCACTGTGGGATGCATGACTACGCTTATACACACCGGCAGTCTTTTACTTTCCCTCTTTTAGAAAATTTTCTGTTAAGATCCACACTAGCTATAAACCAGTAGCATTACAGCCTTCACTGATGAGTAGTTTCATTTTTCCTTAAATACTGACAGTCAAAGGGTGAGATATTAAAAACAAAAATCATGTCACTACAGCTTTGCACACTGTACAGTTTTTTGAATAGATTAAAAAGAGGCAGTGATCTGTTAATAAGTTTTTGACTTTCTGAGCACACCCATCTTTGAAGCTGGACCATCTTTCTCAGAGCAGGTGGGGGAAACAGAGTGAAGAGCAGGCTTTAAGCGGGCTTGGAAAAAGAAAAAAAAAAAAAAAAAAAAAAAAATGGTGAAACAAATAGATTTACGTAAGTTGTGAATGAGAGAGGACTGACCCACTGCTCATGGACCGAGCAGTCCTACCCGCTGCTTTCAGGACAGAGCCTGCTTTTCTTCAGTGGAAAATTCCCACTGGCGTGAGCAGTTCAGGATCAGCCCATCACAACCCTCAAAGTGCAGAGGCATGTTCCTGCTACAAACTGGGTTGGTCCTGTCCCCTGTGTGCAATAGCCAGTGACTGCTTCTAATGAACCCCTGAAAAACTGGGATTAAAAAAAAAAAAAAAAAAAAAAACCACAAATCACACAGTGGCAGTCCAGAGGAAGGGAAGAGCAAGGCCAAAAGCAAATTCAGATTTTTGCAAGCACTATATCAGCCCAGTAACGAGGCAGAGGTACGTATAAAGCTCTAATGTGTGCATTCAATGGCTATGAAGCCACCCTCCCAGCTGCAGCTGTGCAAGAAACCCCTCTGCTGATAACAGGTTTAAAAAGAAATACGGTGTCTGGCAGCTACTGGTCTTGAGTATCAACTGCTTTCACATATCGCTATGAATTCCTGCAATTCCATGCTAAAGGGTTGGGCAGAGAGTTTGTGAAGGAAACTTAAAATGCAGGGTCCTTGCCAGGTAATAACTGCCTTTTCTCATCTATAGTTACTCAATAAAAAATCGTTGCTGGAGCATGGCTCAACTTCCATTCCCAGCCAATACATTTGCAATCTAGCCCTTAAACATGAGAAAATCGACCCCGGAGCATATTGTTAAAGGAAAGGCCCAGAAGCACTTTGGTTTATGCTCTGAAAACATATTCCCTCTGAAATTATTTGCAGGTTTTGGGAGACTTGCAGTCTTTGACACTGATTTTTCTTTGTTGGATATCACAAATCCAGTTAATGCAAATATATTCAGGTAGGAGTCTGTACAAGTAGGAGCATACAGACACAGCTTTGCTCCATCGCAGATGATGTATCAATTTATCACGACTGGCAAGGAATTGACCTAAATAACTACTAGCCTAAAATAACATTAAATAAAACTGAGGCTGTAACAAGATGTAGGTTTTCACAGATTAATGTAGGCTATTGAAATACTTTGGGTTACACGGGGCTATTACAGAAGATCAATATTCCCATTGCTTTTGGTACAAGTCACGTAAGAATACGATGCCTACAATGAGCTTTGGTGGTTGTTAGTGACACTAATGCTGCAGCTCACCTCCCCGCCTACTGCAATAGCTGCTGCTATGGCGAGAGGAGACTGGGTGCAAGTACCTACCTCTGCTGACCTCCTCCCTTGTCTGTACTGCATTGTCCAGCTTTGGAAGGTGGGCACTATGCAGTTACACAGGAGGACTTACCATAGATTTATTTTGGCAAGCAAAAGAGCACAATTTGGTTCAGCCGGCTGTAGTGGTAGAGACAAACATCAGGCTGGTTGTTAAACTACCCAAAATAACTCCAATGATAGCCTCAGAGCAAGGCTGTCATCCTGTCTGGTCTCCAGCCTGGTTTCCATCCTCAGTTGAAGTCACTCTTTCCTAACTGATTCTTCTGTAGGGTTTGGGGTTTTTTTCTTCCTTTTTATTTTTTTAATTTTGTCCCCAAGCCTGTGAGTTAATTAAGTTTTAACAATGAGCTGTATCACTGTAGAACAGGATATCTGATTGCTCATCTGTTTTACATAATTGATTAATTAATAACCTTGCTAATTGAGTCTCATGAAATCCTCTGTTAAAGTGGAGCAAGGCTATGTCCCAAACCATTGCTTGTGGGGTTACATTAAAATCCGGACATTTTGGCTGCTCCATCTCCCTCAGGCTGTGGTGCAAGTCGTGGCACAGCATTAACTTAATGGGGCTCCTGGGCTGCTGTAGGGATGCATTACTTGGTGGGTAAACCTTGTTTTCACCTGTACCTCAAAATTTCAAAAGTTCTCCCCCCTTTTTTTTCCTTCTACCCCCTCCCCCCTGCCCCCAGCAGCAGCTCCTTGCATTTGTGAACTCCAGGGCTGCCTCTGCCTTGCTTTACACCACCACACCACCAGCCACCCATTAAGTTGTGCAGGGTGGTACAGTCCCACAGCCAATTTTAGTTAGCGACGTTTTCTACCACTTTTGGCCAAGTGCAAGTGCCAGCACAGCGATAAATAAAGTGGCAAAGCAGCCCTCCCCCCCCCACCCCACTACCTGAAAACTGCACTGTGAGCTCTTCTCAAAGGCACTGCGTTCGACACGATGTGACCTACATCTTTTCTCGGGAGCAATCACAGCTGAAATAAGGCATAACATGATGGATTTCGTGCTATTAAATAGAAGAAGACTATCCATGGAAATAACCCCCAACAATAGTTTGCATTTTAATGTCATTTCTTTTCTTCTTATTACCCCTAGACATGGAGCACAATGTATTTCTACCATGTGATATCGTCTGAAAGCCAGCAGCAAGGTGGAGGGATGCAATCTTTGCCTTAAACACCGCTCCTGAGGGTGTTTTCCAAATCAGCTTCAGTCAGGGTGAGCAGCAAATATTTTCCTTCAAATCTGTCAACTAAGGAAATGTTTTCTCAGTCCTAACCCACTTGCATCTAACTAGACATAAACCCACACGGATTTAGTCCACCCACAGAGGGCAGGGGAGCAGGGACCTTCCTGCTATGCTCTGGGAAATGAGTTAAAGACGTCCTAAGACAAAGAAACAATATTTGGAAATAGCAAATGAAGGTCTAAGTGTCATCCCTCACCTTCGTTTTCTGAAGTCAAGAGCCACGTGGGAGGCCAGGGTGTAAATCCACCAGCCCTCATCCATCCTAAATATCTTCTCACACCACTTGGTCCATCCTTGGTACTGAGCTCTGGCTGCAGGGGTAGCTGAGCCTCATCCCTAATTCAGGCTGCAGTCCCACTCATGCTGAAGGGACAGGCTGGTCTTGATGAGAATTTAATCGCAAGAGTCTGGAAAGTATTTCTGGAAACAAAGAGATGCGTTAAAAATCCTACACGGTGGACAGAAAACTGTCTTGATATGTGCATCTGCAGAAGGAGCTAGGGACCATGACCGTTTACTTCTGAATATCACAAGGATTCCAGAGACATTGGGGAGGGAGGGGGAAAGTAGAGTGCATCAAGAGAGTTAGCCATCAAAAACCCCTTCTAAATGGCTAAATTAGGGAAGATAAATGCCTTTTTTTTTTTTTTTTTTTTTTTTTTTTAATCTATCTGCAGCGGTGTGAGAAAGGCCAGCAGCATCAGTCCTGCCAGGATCATTTGTACGTTGGGGTGGAGGCAGGGAGTGGGCCGGTAACACATCTTACTTCCACACTGCAGGTGAAGTTTTTGAGTAATGAATCCAGGGCCTAATCCATCGTGCCTGCCATTTCAAAGAGCCCTGATAACCTCGTGTCTTCTTGTTTTCTTCTCTAAGGCTTTTGCAAATTTACTAACACAAGTTTTCCCCGAAGAGGGATCACATTTCAGGCCTGAAATGCTCTGATTATTTACAGTTTGTCACACCATAATTTATATTTATTGTTTGTGGCGCATATTTACACGTGTTCATTACTTTCCTATTTTAGTCATTTATCCTGCATGTCCCCCCCCTACTTTTTCAATTATTTCTCATACTCACAGTTTATCAATTATATTGCCAAGATGCATTTAGAGAGCATAATTTGTTTCTAATGCATGATTTTTTGACAGCATGATTTGTTTTCATGTTTGCAGAGAATTTTAAGATGACAGTGACTCTAGGGCAGAGAATTAAAAGTTGTGAAGCTTTTTCCTGTGGAGACTTGTACTCTCACGTACACAATACGCACATTGCATCAGCAGCATTTGCTGACCTGCTCATCAGGTCTGCGTTGGTTCAACTCTCGGTGTGGTTTCCCTCCTCCCAGAGGAGTGTTAGAAATTATATGTCCTCCCTTGGTGCTACTCCCCTACCAGCCAGTATTGCTGGGTCACTTTGGAGGCTGTTAAAGCAACTTCAGTGTGCTGAAAGGGTTGTTGAGCCTTGCCAGCTCTGGCAGGCCTCAGACGTGGTGTTCCCTTTGGAGTTATCCTCCAAATGAGGATGAAAGAGCCCTGCCTGCTCGTTGCTGAGTTTGGTTGTGAAGCGAATGGATCCTTTCCAGCAAAGTGCTGTCGCAGAGGCTCCCTGTTCAGGTGGGGCTGTTAAGCGCACAGCCTCATTGGACCCTTCACAGTGAAGGTTTTGGTTTTTTCCTGCTGTCTGGCTTTTGCTTTTGGAGCTCTGCAGACTGTCAAGCTCAGGCTGGTGAGGCAGGAGAGTCAGCTCTTCGGAGACGAGTGCCAAAAAGCACAAACCCTCCCACCATCCTGCAAGGCAGTCATCCAACGTGCTTTGCTCTAGGGCTCGTTACCTGCATTTATTCATTTACAGAGGCAGCCTGGCCTTTCCTGTGGATAGTGGCTCTCCAAAAAGCTGCAGAGATGACAAACACATTTGCCAGTATTTGCTCTCTTAACGGTTTTTATCCCAGGTCCAGAGCTTGGCAAGTACCGACCAGCTGCCACCCCTGCCTTTGTAAGCCATCACAATACTTTAACACATCCATTGCTCTATACAGCTCCATAAGACAGCTGAATCCAGAAAGCATGCTGAAAAACACTTCAGCTCTGTTGATCCATCATTTTGCATCCTCTCCATGCTCATTAGCCGCCAGGGATGAGCCAGTCTGAGCTCTGGCTCTCTAGCACCGAGTCTCTCGTAGTTCCAACATCCCCCAGGAATAACAAGCAATATTCAACCCAAATTTACTGGTCTGCAGCTCCAAGCAGTGTCAGAGCTAACCATCTTCCCAGGTTTAGTCCTGTTCTACCACCAGAGCAGGGTGAAGGAAGAATCATAGAATAGTTTGGCCTAGAAGTGACCTTTCAAGGCCATCTAGTCCAACCCCCTGTCATGAGCAGGGACATCTTTATCTGAATCAGGTTGCTCAGACCTCCATCCAACCTGACCTCAAATGTTTCCAGGGATGGGGCATCTACCACCTCTCTGGGCAGCTTGTTCCAGTGTTTCACCACCCTAAGAAAGGACCCAAGAAGCAAGGACTGTTTTGGGTCAGAGGCTCATTTTCAGAGACGTGGCACATTAGGAAAGCAGCTAGTAGTCTGCTGGGATGTGGCACAGTATATACAGAAGTTCCATCTCAGCAGTGACTCAGGCCTCGAGGAAATCTTTTCACCCTTGGGTTCTGAGGCCACGTATTCAGCCAAAATTCAGCAGTGGTTTCTCTGCTGCAGCTCCTAGGTCTGTTTTCCTCCATGGTTTCTGTCATTGAACCCCTACGGCCTCAGAGAGTTTTCCTCCCGTGATCTGATTTATTCTGTCCAGCAAGGCAGCAAGGGCAGATTTATGTTAACAAGGTCTAAAGCAGCCGTGTCTGACTGTTAGCTGCTGAAAGCAAAGCAGGCTCTGTCTCAGCAAAAGCCCCAGTTAATTGGGCAGCACTGCACCAGTAACAGGGAGATGCAGCACTTACTTCTCTGCAGACTGATTTAAAACAAAAGCCAGCTAGAAGAGGGGGGGTACTTGAAAGGGTTCAGGGAGGGCGAGACAATACGTATTTATTGAACCATTTTCTGTGTCCAGGAAAGGTGAAGGCCGCTGGATGAGTTTGGTGCCCTCAGAGAAGTGGCTGAAAGCTCACGCTTTGTTGTCTTCTCGCTTTTCCTTTCCGCACATACTTTTGGAGGATATTAATAGTGCCAGTAACAGCGGTTGCAATAAAAGCACGGGCACATTAAAGGGTATATCTTTAAAGGTCTGAAAGGCCAAATCTGCCCCCGCTGCGTTCACATGTGATGGGTCGTTCATATCCCTCTTCTTCCTCCTTGCCTCTGCCTTGCTCCCTGCAAGCCCCTTCCAAGGTGTCTCAGTCACCCAGCGTCAGGACAGATGGTTCCCAAACATCCCTTGTCAGCTTTGCTCAGCTGAGAAACACAGGCTGAGATGGACTTTCTGAGTTTGCACCTTCAAAAGATATGCAGCTGCCTTGTGAGATGCATTTCAAAACTAAAACATTTTGTATTTTCTGACCTAAATGCTGCATTCATGGCTTGTCAAACCCATTTTAGGCAGCAATTCATTTCTGAAGGTTGAAACTGTCTTTTGAAAAATGCATTTAAATAAATATTTGGAGAAGCTCAAAGACAGTAAGAATACATTTCTCAAAGCATTTATGTACAGAAATCAAAGCTTTTCACAATGAGTTCAATAAACTAGCTTTATAGGGCTTTAAATTTGGAGTTTGGTATGCAAAATTGGGAGTCGGAAGCAAATTTTGTAGGATTTTATACGACTCTGTGTAACAAAGACCATAATCACTTTTCAGAGAAAAAAGCTATACTGTCTTACAGCTTTGTATAATAAAATTACAAATGGGACATCAGATGAGATGTTTAATTCCTAGAGCGGGTACATCAAAAGAAGGTCATTTAGGTTAAAAGAAATGTATTTGCTCCTTGGCCAGGGCTGTAAATCAGTGGCAGCTCCACTAGAAGTATATAGTATAATAACTTAAGGAGATGCATACTGGGAGGACCTGACTTGTAATTTTTGGATCAGAAGGAATCACAGGACATTCACTATCATCCTGCAGTGCTTATGAAGATACTCTGAACCTTTGGTCCTTTCATGTTTTGAGTTAAAACTAGTATGTTTAATGGCAAAGCTATCACATGACAAATACCTACAATTTCCAACAGACTGGTGTGGGAGTTGGGGTACGTCTCTGGGATGCAATGGCAATGAGCCCCGTCTTCGGACACCCTTAGGTCTCTCTCCCGTCACAGCTGCTTTCCTTAAAATTGGTGCAAAATGTGCTAAATCAAAGGCATTTCTGTTTGGGCAGGGAAATAGTCAGGGCCACCTCCTGCCCTGCATGTCCCAGGCTGGCACTCAGCAGGAGCTCAAGGCACGCAGCTAGCCATGGGCTCATAGCCGGCCGGGAAACATCGACCTTGGCACGTGTCTGAGTACGGAGAGAGCAAAACAGACTAGTGGGCAAAAGTTTCTGCTTTGCTGCACCATGTTTCCAAACACAAGCCATGATTTTTCTTTGTATCCAGATCCATTTAGCCCCCACACAAGTCAATGTGGATCTGATGTTACTGGGAGCTGACTCATGCCCACTGAGCAGGCTTCCTTAGGCTGAAAAAATTTCAAAAAGGATATTTTAGGCGAACCCATGTCCCTGACTTTCTGCTACTGCTGTATCAAAAGGGCTCGGTCAACATGGGAGTGCTCAAGCTGCAAATGTGACACTGCATTACTTCTTCAGCTCTGCAAATGATTCATTTTTTTCAGCAATGTGTAATTGGGGGTTTTTACAGCTATCCCCCCCCATATTTCTTCACAGCAAAGTTCTGCTTTTCACCTTCAGTCTGACTTTGTAATCCATGGTTGGTTTCAAATCAGCCATTCAGTGTGGTAATGAATGGATTAAATTTCTGCTTTCTGATGAATAGGAGGAAAAATGTTTCTGAATTATCAAAAAATAATTGGAATTAAATTGTAAATGGCTTCTACAAGAGATGTTTTTGTAATTAGTTGAATCCATGTGATGGAAGCTATTATAAATAACAAAAAAATGTGTTTACCTAATCACTGGGAAAGTGCACATTAGCTCTCTAATTAGAAGTCCCTCACGGCTCTACTACAAACTTTGGACATAAAATAATTTGTTGCATGCTTCCTTTAGCAGGCAAAGGAAACTCCATCAGTTCCATTTGTGCATGTCCACAACTGGAAAGGCGGCTGCAAATTTAATTGCCAAACTCACACTCATTTATCTCAGCATGTCCCCATGACTTCCCAGCACCTCATCCTGAGCACAACCCGCAGACACCAAGAGCCAAACCTGTCTGCCATTTCGGTCACTGCTGATCCAATATATCACTTGGGTGCTACTGGAGGGACAGCTACAAGTTGTAAGGTTGACGCAGGTTCAAGCACATCTGCGTGCAGAGGATTGGGATGGAGCAAAACCACAGCTACTCCAGGCACTGTGCCGTGGGATTTTGCTCTGGAAGAAATGCCATTTTCTGTTAGCCTAAGCTTCGTTTGGTTTTGCTGTAGTTTGTCTTGCAAAGCGGTCTTGTGTTGCGGAGTGAAGACCTTCCACTGCCCTGCCTTCCACACAGGATGAGGCTATCGCAGACAGAAAGGGGCTTGCTTTTTAGAGACACTGTCCCGTTCAACACACCCCACGTTTCTAACTCCAGCGAAGCATCCCTGTAGCATACCCCAGAGCACTCTGCCCACATCCCTGGGCAGGGATCAGAGCAATCCTAGATTCCTTGGGTAAAAAGTACTTCCAGCTATAAATACCCATAGGTTCCTATAGCTGTTCTTCAAAACAAAACAAAAAGAGAAGAACCATCCAGCAAACAGCTGCAGTACTTCACAGCATTTCAGGTAAAGGTCAAACCTGCTCCTGGTACACTTGGTCTATTTCCAGAAATGAGCACACTACAGCTTTAAAAGTTTTAAAATAACAATGTCCGACATATTGAGATGAAACTGCTGCGATACAGTTAGTTCATCTGATGGTGATTTTCATGCCTCTCGGAGCCAGGTGTGAGCTCTCGTTTTTTGAGCCAACAGCACGATGTACTTTATTACCCAAGTCTTTTTCAGCGGTATCGAGAGTCAACGAGATGCTTCGTGTGCTCTGAATTAAGGACCTGCCTAAGCACATCCCTAGATGTGGCCACAGGAAAGTGCTGCAGGTCCCTGGCACCGACAGCTCTTGGCTGCATCAGTGCAACGAGGCAACCTCCAGGTATGGCAAGAGCCCCAAGTTTTGACCCCAAACAACATCACATTTGTTTCTGCCTCAAATATTTTATTTCAGGAAGACAAGAGAGCTTTTGTAGGTCATGCAAGAAGGACAAATGTATTAGTGTCTCCAGTCAGCTATACTAATCCCACTGGGTATCATGGGTAAGGCAGTACTTTTGTAAAACTTTTCAGTCCTAAGCCATTCTCCCAAAGAAGTCTGGGTATTTAATACATCAAAGTTTGTATCTGATAATTAAGTCACATTAGAGCAGGGTTTTTTTCATACATTTGACCTATTTTGTGAATAGTGAACACAGATTTATCCTTGTCATGCTAAATAGATGTTTAAACCTGCTGTGTTAAACTGAGCAAAAATGAAGATTTTATTATGGTTACAGAGATAAATTCATAATGTGAGGGTTTGTTTTTTTTTTTACGATGCAGTTTGTATGATGAAAATCCTCTTAAATGACTGAAAACAGGAAACACTATTTAACAGATGAAAACACCCTTTACCATTTAAAAATATATGACCTATTTTATCTACTTAAGAAAATCTATTCACTAGATACATTTGCCACGGTCTCAAATTCTGCAAAGGGAGTTATGCTACGTTTCACGCACAGCCTGGCAATTAAAGTGGCTGCTCTGCTGTGATTGCCATAACAGCACAGCACAAACAGCCTCTGTGCTCGAAGGTGCTAATGTCTCCTTCTCTTTAATATCAATATAACCTGGTGGGTAGGCAAGCAGAGGAAGCGTATGGCTGATAATGACAATTTCTGTTTTCCAGAATATCAGAACCAATTAAATTATTTACGTTTTTGAGATCAAGAGAGGAAAAATATGTAGGTTTGGAGGTTAAGGTATTAGAAGTTGCTTACCTAAGACTCACAGGGATTAGCAGCCCCCGTGGTAATGCAGCTGTGTACCTTGTCTCCACTCCCTCCTCAGCTGGCTCCCCAGCACACATGTCCATGCTGGGACACAGCTCCAGGCTATTTCCCGCCCTCCACATGTAGCTATTTTGGGTGTAGAAGCAGGGTTAACTTTTCGGCGTAGGAATGCCAAACTCACTGGGAAAGCCACTTGGCTCTGCCCATGCAGAATCCCTCTCCAGTAAAGCAAGGAACAGCAACCAGCAGCTCATGCCCACGAGCTTTGCTCCTGCTCCAGGAACACTGAAACCAATCCAAGGGGTTTTACTGAGCAAGAAGTGGTCCCATTGCCCTGAACCATGACAGAAGAGATGTCACTCAGGAAGGTACAACTCCTTCACCCTGTAACAGAGAGCTTGCCAATACCCTATGCTTCCTTTTTGCTATTAGTTGCTTTAGAAGTCTTCAATGCATTGTATAACATGGTAATATGGGAAAGAGTATCCATGCAGGGAAAAACTTGCGGATATAGACAGTCCAAACAGCAAAGAAATCAGGAGACAATATTCCAGAGCCGTAAACCTGATTTCTCTCCTGTCAGTACAAAAGTTCAAAATGTTGACTAATCATGTTCATTTTCCAAACATTTCCATTAAACTCAGAACAAGGAGTGACGGTGAGAATTGAGTAGTGCCTTCAGCCCCGTGGCAAGCAGCAACAAGGATACCAAAAGCTGCCCCACGGCTGGAGAAATGCAACCCATCACATGAATGCCAGGTCTGAAGCCCTGAGTATTACAGTATGAAAATTACTACTTCCACCTGAAAATGTGTAAAAAGTCATTTTTTTCATGAATCTTCAGTTTCTTTGGAAATGGGCATTGTGATGCAAATTGTGTGAGTGGTAAATACCCATTTTCATCCTGTTTTAACAATGCTTCTAGTTGTGGGCAGCAACAGCGTGTTGGTTCCCAAGAACTGAGGGTGTAGGGCTGTTGCATACAAAATACACTTGGCACTTTGCAACTCTGGGGAGAGTTGTAGGTGCCCCAAATTACTGACACTCTGAATAAGTTGCTCAGGCCATTGCCTTGACGTAGGAGGCAAATACCATGAAATCAATTTGTGTGCCCAATTTACTCTCAGTGACACCTGCACCGATTTTAAAGAGTAATTTGTCATTTTGCTCTACTTGTCACATTATTTCAGGTCATGGGATCATCAAGTCAAAACTTGGTTTTGACCCTCCACTCCATAACCCAGAAGTGAAAAGTCAAAACACCTATTTTTTTCCCCTCCAGAAGAGAAGCCACAAGATATAAATAAAAGTAGATAGAGCGGGTAAATCACTCCCAGTTTTCTGTCACCTTAAGCCCACTCTATTGTAAGCACCTCCTTTATTTTCCCACAGCCCATAGTGGGAAAAGATCATTTGATGTCCAGGGAAAACGTGACTTGTGGCACATCCCATGGATCACGGGAGGTGCGGCTCGAGCCCTCTGGGTAATTTATCCTCCTGCGTGTTTAGGCAGAGCCACAGCCTAAAGCAGCGGCAGCAGTAAGTGGGTATGGTAAAGAGTGACAGGATGATATTCGGTGATATAGTGAGCAATTCAGGACATAGGGAATATAAAAGGAAAGAAGCAAGATGGTACTAAATGCAGTCCTGAGAGACAAAATGATGGAGCCAAAACAGTAAAATATATATATACACACACATAAACGAAATAAACCCATGATGCAAGCGCAGCAAGAGGAGGGAGGGCAGAGCAGAGCAGCTCTCTGCCGGGAGGAAGCAATAGGGTGCAGGAGCAGAAGAGATGAAGAGCACAAAAGCTAAAGCATGTGGATGAGCCGACACGATGCTGAGCCCTCATGACTTTTGCCAGGGCTGGGGGCTGAACACCAGGGTGCTGTTTCTGGGGGGCTCGCCTGTGCTCCACTAAGTTGCGTGGAGCAACAACCACGCTGCAGGCGTTGCTCGGCTGCAGCTGGAGAAGCCTCCTTTGTCTGTCCCAAACCCAGCATTTGCGTTTTTTCCGAATCTGAAAGGCAGATTTTAGCTGCCAGTTTGGTGACTCTCCCAGAGCCCCATGTGCAAGTGCGGCTGTGCACGGGTGGGCGAGAGCACAGGGGAACCGGTCGCTGGAAGAGGGGCAGAGTCCTGCTACGTCCCTTATAGCCAGGACTCATCCCTGAAAGGTCCCTCTAATCCTCGCGGGAGCTAATCCATCAGCCGGTGGCAAACAGTAGCCAGGGACTGGTGTAAGGACAGCTGGGTGCCTTGGCACAACCTTGCTGCTTGAAGCAAAACATGTTACGTTCCAGTGAGGGCTTTACAAAAATATTTCAATGTTTGTGAATCACTTTTTATATACACAGATAAGGTCATACATATATATAAAATAGCTGTTACTCACCAGTAAACTCCCTTAATAGTCAATTGTTAATTAAGTACCACTGCCCTGATAGATCTAAAGCAAGTCCCTTTTTGAGACACTAAGAGTGCAGCCAATAGCATTTATTGATTATGCATGTCACAGGCACTGGAGAGGAAAAGGTGCCTTTTTTTCTGGCCCTTCAGAAGCTGTATGCCAGCAGTATCTGAAAAACAGAAATCAGAATTACCAGAATAATTTATTATTACCTAAGTCCTTTTGAGTCTGGATGTGAACACATTTTCTGTAGGAATAAACATCCCAGGAGATGTCTGGTACCTATCCAGGCCATTACAGAGGTGGAAAGAAATCAGTGCAACACCAATAAACACTGAAAAGCTGGCTCCCACTTAATATCTCTTGAACCTTTGCTGGAACTCTTCCAGTGAAACATACTGTACAATGCTGGCTTTTCCCAAAAAAAGATTTGTCCCTAAAACCCTTGGTCATGTGAGTTCTCCCAGTGTGGCATTACTGACCCTACATGAGATCTGCCTGGGACCTCAGCCTGCAGACAAATCTCAGCAAGCCTCCTTTGAGACCTGCTCTGTTTTCTCTGTTTTGCTGGGCTGCTACTTACTATTTACATATTAAAACCATAAATTCCTTCGCTAACAAGAAACAATGCTCCTTACTTTTTTTTTTTTAATTATAAATCTTACACTTAGAGCAATGTAAAAATGACTTTCAGTTGCTTTCTTGCTGCTATCAATCAGAGGTGCACTTCAATTCCACAGTGCTCTAGGGACTCAGTAGTTTAGAAAAAAACAAACAGGAAAATAGAATGAATGTTTTATTTTTGTTATTCATTGCAATAGCCAGAAAACAGTCCCTGAAATCTGCTAAAAGTAATAGGAACTGGTTGCCCTTTTACTATGCCCCTTTTTAAGGTGTCTATAAGGAGCCCAGAATACAGTTCAAGATTCATTACAGCAGCATGACTCAAATTTTTATTGAAGCCCAAATTTCTTACGCAGAGGAGTTTACATGCTCTCTTGTGGATATTTTACTATGGTTCAAACCTCCTTTGTGTACTAGCGACTGTGTGGGCCTGCACATGAGCGTGAGCACACGAGAGAGTGAGCACCCACGCAAAACTTCATTTGTGTGCCCCTATCTGTAGCTACAGGGTCAGCAGACAACCCAAAAAGTATCCAGTAACACTGTGCATAAGCCACAGTTTTCAGCCAATATCTTATTTGTGAAAATTTCCTGAAATGGTTCTACCTGTGCTTTTTTTTCTCTGTATATTTTCCTTTAAAAGCCCAGGTGTGCAAAACTATTACAACCATTACCTACGCTCCAGGCAAGCCTGGTTTTTTATTTCTACAGTAGATGATTACTGTCAAAAGTTCTCTCATTCTTCCTGAAGATCAACCCAAGTTTCCCATTGCCTCTGGGCATGAGTTTCCCAGCCTGGGAGTCTGTTCTCTGATAAGGACAGAAAGAAGAATTGGGCACTGAAAATAAGGGAAGAAGAAGAAGAAACACCTTAAGTCAGTGTTTAATCCAGAGCAGCAAAGACGGCATTAGATCATTGGCTCATAAAAGATGTAAAATCCCACGTCTTCTCCCATTTTTACAAGTCAAAAAAAATACTCTCGGTATCTTAGTTGGTTTCCAGTTTATCCTTGTGTGGAATTTTACCTTCATCAAACTGGAGAATAAGCTGCCTTGTCACATGCTGGCAGAAAACTTCTCCTCGTTAGGTGGTGATAGTGTGCAGATCCCTCACCAGCACGGCGGTGTTTGATCAGTGATGGGGAGATGCAGAGATTCATAGTAGCTGTGATAACACAAATCTTCCTTAAAGCCTAATTAAAAAGAAAATAAACTGAGAAGAGATTTATCTTTAGGACCAGGAACACGTCCCAGCCAACATCACAAAGGGTAGAGGAGTACTGAAAAAATCTTCCTGAGTGCTCAGGAAGCCAGAAGTCCTGAGAAAGCAGAATAATAGGAATAAACTCAAACAGTCCCAGGATGAGACCTTCCCATGCTCAGGAGGGTGGACCCAGAACTGAACGTGCCTCCAAGCCCAAACCCAGGCTGCCATCTGAGTAGCCTCGCAAACAGCAAGGGCAGAGATGCCCCAGCCTTTCTTTCCCTGGAGGAGAGACCTAAATGTCCCCAGTGGCAGTGCAGAGGTGCCAGGGGAGACGCCTGCAGCTAAGAAGGGCCTGAAGGTCTCTTTGTTCATACCAACCACCCCCACCGCCCTCACTCTGCCCAGCCCAAGTAATCCAGATAAATAAAAAATAAAGCAAGCATGCCTCATTTTTCCTGACACCAGAAAAAAGAGCAAATTAGCTGCTTTGAGCAACAATTAGGAAGCAGAACGTTTCTCTAGGCGTTGCTACAGAAGTAGATCATCCCTTGGAGCAGAAGCCATAATAGCTATTGAATCATTGTAAGCACCACACATTCAAGCAGCAGTGATTTGCCCTGAAAATAATCTACAGAAGACAGTGAAAGGAGTATTTATGTAAATAAACTAACCTTAGCATTTTGATACATTTGTATTGCACAAGGGTTTTGTTTTCTGTGCTGAAGGAAACATCTATAAGAAAGAAAATAAGAACAAAAAGGATTAAAGGGCTTCAAGAGTTTTAATATTTCACTCTCTTTGGCAGACAACTATTTTCCACAATCTGATCCTAGATGCAAATAGTTGCAGCCAAATTCAATTCTGTGTTTACCAATGCAATTTCAGGTTGATATCAAATTGTCAGATTTACCCAAACCCAATAAAAATTGCACATCAATCACAATGTCTGTATCAGAAGCAGAGCTGAGAATATTTTCAAAAAAGCTCTGAGAAATTGCCACTCAGAAAAGAAGGTAGTTTTGAAGCTGTTACTCCTGCGAGACCCAAACACCATCCCTAGCCACCTGTACTTCTGCAGCTGTTCAAAAAACCCATTTTTTTATTTAAAAAGGAAGCAAAATAAGAAGGAACAAATTTTAAAAACAGTCTTTTGGGAGAAAGAGTATAGAAGTGCAGCTCTGCAGAACAGAGAGCTCAGAGGGTTTTAACTAACTGCACTTCTGCATTGTAAGACACCAACAAAACACATATTTCCAGGACTATGTAGTTAAATTAATGCAGCTCAGTTTTAGAGTCTGTTTGTCCAATTCAACCAGAGAAACTGATTTTGGTTAAACTGCTGTTCCCTAAGGGATTTTTGCTCCAGTTTTATTTGGTTTTACACTGATATTAGTTAATTTCAATTTTGCCTACAGGAAGAGTGCTTGGATTTAAAAATACAGTTGCAGGAAATAAAGAAAGCCATCCCATGACGCCAATTGTACCAACGAAAAGCTCAATTCCTCATGCAGTGGTACCCTCTATGGGATCTTGCTTCTCTCATTGCTAGAAAAATAATGCCAGGGTAGCAATCAACAGCTTTACCAGTAAAGATGCAAATACAGTCCTTCTGGAGAGTCATCCTTGTCCCTGTCTACCCAAGGCAAACCCGATGGGACTTTTTTAGGCAGGTGAATTTATGTGGAGTGCACACTGCACACATCTTCATTGACTGGCCTCACAAATCCTGCGCCATTGACCTCTGAGAGCTTCAGCACAAATTAAGGTGTCCAGGCAAGTTTTGAATAATTTGTTTCACAGTGTCAAGAGTCCTTGATCAAGGTAGGAAAAACCAGTGCCAAGGAAGGCTGAGTCCTCGCACAGCCCTTACTTAACGTCCTTTGTGCCACGGGGTTTCTGAGGGGTTGAGAGCGTGTGATGGATGAACCTGCAGTCGCTGCTTTATCAATGCAGAATTTCCAGCTTTTACTCCAGAGATGCTCTGCTAACTCAAAGGTCACCGACACGCTGGCCCCGTGCCCTAGGTTTTACCAAGGAGGGACTGGAGCCCATTCGTGCTTTGATCACAGCGCAAAGTGCTTCGGCCTGAGCCTTTGAAGAAAAGCCACAGAGGTGCCCATCTCACCGGAAAACATCTCAAGGGGGTGTCACATGCCAGCAGAGACGTGCCAATGAGTTGTTGCAATAATTGGCAACAAGGCATGGGGAGGGTAGCAAAAGCCCAGGCAGTTTTAAGGAGAATAAAGCAACGTGTCAGAAGCAAAAATGATATCCAACATGAGCAAAGGTGTGCTGGGCATTACCGTTCTCCTGCACATCTCACTTGAAGCACTGCAGATGCTGCCTTTACGAACTCACTCATACTAAGTGGCAAGATGAGAGCCTGAATGCTGCAGCCACGAAGCACTGCTCTGCTCGGAGAGCCTGAAAACAGCTGCACTCCCTCTGCCTCAGCAGCCCTGCTATGGGACTTTGGCACTCATCTTAGCCAACAGGCTGCCCAAAGCCATTTTCTGTGGCCAGCTAAAACATGGGTGACAGACCAACAGGAGAGTTACAGAAGCACAGTTGAAGTAAACCTTCAATTTTCACCCAAGGCATGGGTGATCAAAGCGAAAGAGCATTTGCCCTGACACAGGACATGCAATGATGCCGTCAAGCCCAGAAGCAACCCCAGCCTGGCACTGCACTGCACGGAGATGTCCGAGGGCTCAGCAAGCACTAGAAGCCACATCTCAGATGCCTGCAGCTGCCAAGGTGCTGCAAACCTGGATTCCTCTCATGCCAAGGAAGCCACAAGAATCCTTTGTAAAAGCAATAACACCACCGCATCACAAGGGTGTTCTTATATTTGCTATCCAAAAAAAAACCAGGACACATCATAGCTGTTCTAAAAGGCTGTGGAGAACCATGTTGGTGAGCAGAGGACCAATGCGCCAGAGCAGTTCTGCAGCCACAGCAATGCTCCAGGCCTGTCGATGCTGCAAAGTGAGGTAGTGCTCCACTCACATGAGTGAGAGGAGGCTTGAAAAGCCACAACTGCCATGGACATGCTTCCATCCCGGCACAGCATGGGGCTCACTCTTGCTGTTTTATGATTTTGCTGTGCAAATTTTCTGTTAGACAGGCTTTGCAAATCTGAGGTAACTACATTTTATAAAATAAATTGAGTTCTCTCCTATCTGCATAATAAATATTAAAACATCATCACCGCAATTTTAGGCAGGGAATGTTTATGTGAGAACATCATGCAGATGTGGTGAAAGGCTAATAAAGCAATGCTAATTAGCTAATCAATCTTTCTTAACCTTTGCCTTAGACACTACATAGCGCTCATGCTAAGCTTAGATCCATTTTTCAGGGTCTAAATAATGTTGTAATCTAGCTGTAACATGTGGGTTCATTGGAAACTTCTCCTTAAATGCAACATTGTCAGCTTACACAGAAATCTGTCTATAAGCCATCTGTTGCAGAAACCGGTCATTATCAATTTCATCAATCTGTTCCCAAATTTTGCAGATGCCAGCCACTAAGAACCATCTGTTAGTGTCAAAAAAGTAACAAATCAATAAGCAGACTATTTGGGGAGGAGGTGGGGAAATATGCTGCAATATTTGGCCCAAAAGGCAAACCTGCTAATTGTTGCAGTTTCACTACTGACCTACAGCTTCTTTCGGAGTGATGCCGAGCTCATTGATTAGCCATCAGTGGGAGGGAGGTTTGAGAAGACAGTAATAACCATCAGCAGTAATGAAACTGGAGAGCTGACACCTACTCCTGCTGTAACATATTGTCCAACAGTGTCCAGGCCGGTGCCAGCAGTGACTTTCCCAAAGTCACCGGTGCAATCTGAGCAGCTTTGAATGATTACCATTAGCAGCCGCTTACATAAGGACAGTGTGTGTAAATGGGCTGAGATTACACGTTTTCATGGGTTTGTTCAGTCTTGTGAAATAAAACAAATTCCACATCTGTTTCTCAGATGACCATCCCTCACTGCGATGCTCACAATTGCTGGGACCATCTGGATACCCAAAAATCAAAATCCCTTGAGCCCTCCACTGTGATCTGGCAAAGTACATAGCTCCTGCAGAGGTGACGTTTCTTTACAACCTCATGAGAAAAAGTTGCCAAAGCCATGATGAGCAGCCGGCTGGCAGCTGACCTCAAGGCTGTGGGAGTCAGGGGCCATGGTGAGGCCAGGACCCGGGCTTCGTCTTCTCAGAATTGACAGAAGTAGAAGGAATAAATGGCACGGTTTGGCAGAAAACCTTTTTTCTCTCATTTTGTCACTTACACATCTGTAAGCTTGCACATTAACCATCCAACTCAGAAACTTAGATATTAACCATCGTGCCAATAGCCATTTGACCATCACCAAATTGCTCATGCCTTATATAAGCATTACCTCCACAAGGTTTTATAGTTCCTAAGATGCCTCTGCTGAGGCCACTGCAGTTGCCTGCCTACCGTGCCATCTATGGATGCAGGATCATGAGAACTAAAAAGTTTTGTGCAAAGCAAAGCAAAGCACAGGCTGAAAAGTAAGAAATCAAAGATATGGCGGACATGGTGATCACAGAATCACAGAATGTCAGGGGTTGGAAAGGACCTCAAAAGATCATCTAATCCAACCCCCCTGCCAGAGCAGGACCACCTACAGTAGATCACACAGGAACACATCCAGGCGGGTTTTGAATGTCTCCAGAGAAGGAGACCCCACAACATCTCTGGGCAGTCTGTTCCAGTGCTCTGCCACCCTCACAGTGAAAAAGTTTTTCCTTATGTTAATGTGGAATGACCCTTGCTGACAATTACATTTTCCCTTTGTTTTTCTTGTCCACAGAGAAGCCTGCTTTGATAAATACCTGGTAGAGAAACATGTAATGCTGGAATAATAAAGCACAGGAGCTCAGTGTTAATGAACTACCCTTGCAGCAAGAGAAAAAAAAAATTTGTTTTCAGACACAGCTTTCTCAAGAAAGAAAAATCCCAATTCAGGTTCAGTTTGTAGGAGGACATCCATTCAGAAAGTGCTTCCATTTGCAGTTTCTAATGGGCACTTTTATTTGGGTCAGATGCATAATTGTATAAGCAGTCATTCTCTGGGAAAGCTGCTTTGTCCATACAGTCAGCCTTGGGACTCTTTCACCTCAGCAATTTGGGTTAAATCTTTATCTGTCTCAACCTCATTTAAAAATGCAATAAAAAAAGACAAAGACATTTTCTTCAGCCAGAATAGAAAGACAGTATCTGCAAAACTACTCTACCATCTAATGACCATCTTCAGGCCTTGCAATTCCTTAAATATATTCTGGTAAAGAAACTGTATCACAAAAATACACACAACTCCCCTCTCAACAGCTCCAGTTCAGAAAAGCACCCACGTATCTTACACGTCTTGCTGGACTAATGCTTGTTCTCATACCTCTATATTCATATGTACGTGTGTGTATATATATATATATACAGACATATATACATGTATATATACACACGTATATATGTATATATGCACACACAAGAAAGCATGTGAAAGTACTGCATTAACTATTGCTTGTCCTGACAAGCTGCAATGGCCCTTTCCATCTGACCTTCAAAGACATTTCCTTTGGATACCTGTTCCCCATGAATTACAGCTGGAAGGAGCAAAGCCAGGGCTGATAAATGTGCAGGGCAGGACCAAGTGGTCTTCATCAAGAAAGGAGCATGGAGCTAGGCCGAGATGAACGAGGGAGTACATTCATATGTTACGGCTCCAAAAGCCCTAATTAAACATTCACCATCACTGTCGGGGGACAAAGAAATGCAAATATTACATGGAGGAGGTAATACAGGAGGAGCTGGTATTTGTAAATATTTTACAGGAATTGAAATAGCTGAGCAGTTTGCTGGTAGAAGAAATGGAAAAAAAATTAAAAGCTCAATATTCATACACTGTGCAACAAAAGTCATACCTGTATGGGATTATTACAAATGGATTTGGCTGTGCTTAGGATTTTCAATTTGGTGTTTATAATAAAGGGTAGCTAAACCCTCTTACTCACAGCTGAACATCAGCATGCAGACCTGCAAGGATAACTGACCTTTTTGAATGTTAATTATCTTTAAAAGGCCTGTTTGCCCAGAATTGTCTGAACCAGCTGTAACCAGCCACCAGTGTCACTGAGGAGAAATGATGGACATCATGAGGAGTCATTTGATATCCATTAAAGGGGAGGAAAGTCATTAAAATATATTGGGCCCAGGGACCTTATGAAACAAAGAGAAGGTAATTACCTTAGGCTTAGATTTACCTGCCTGGACTAATCAATAAAAAGACACCCTGAAAAGCAAAGAGGGAGTAGAAAGAACACATTTTGACATGTTTGTGAGGAACATCTGTCACCAGGGCAGAAGAAAAGGCCAGCACGCTTGCCTCAGTGCTGCTCACCCAGCTGCACCCCTGTGAGGAGAAAGGGGTCTCACTGGGGGAGCAGGAGCCAAAATACATCTTTTTAGAGGAATCATGGGTCAGAAAGACAGCGTGACACCCTCAGCCCACTCCTGGCTTTGGCTGGTTTTGTGACCTTGGGACTATCACTAGGGACATGGTCAGGTTGCATTAACTAGGCAGACGGAGGTACCTAATAGAGTGCCCTCGCTTTGCTGTCGCTGTATATGGGTATTAGCTGTCCTCACAGGGGCTGAGCTGTGGGCAATAAAGAATTTCTGAAGCCTAAAGCACATCTTCAGTGGCTCACTATCTATGTGGAAGCAACCAAGGTGCTTTTTTGGCATGGCAGTAAAGATCAGGTTTGCAACATTTCCCTGGATTATGCAGCATCTTCTGGGGCTCTCCATGGCCAGATGCTCAGAGGCAGCTGGATTCAAGCTCCCACAACAGTTTGCTGGCTTTTTAACAACCTTGGTAGGCTCCAAGCTCTCTGAAAAACCTGATGCCCCCCAATCTCTTTTAAAATGTGACACCGATTTACTTTTTCAACAGGATATGTTCAAATTAGCTCAGCTGCAGAAGATGAGCAAGGAAGGCTTAGGCACAGAAATGCCGTGGGCGTCTCGTGCTGCAGAAGTGATGCTGTCTTACCTCCACTAAAATCAATGGGCATTTGGGCACTTTTTTCTCCAAAAGCAAAGTTGCTGATTTTACGCACTGTGCAAATCAGTCGGGTTTTTGCAAAATGAAGTATCCTCCGAGCCACTTCACAGAACTCCATGTATCTTCCAAAATGAGACACGCAAAAACTCACTAGTTATTTTTGTATCATTATTCATTTTAATTAAAATCTTTGTCAAGGGAATCTATTGCCTTTTTTCTATTTTCTGCTCAGATGTTGCAGTCCTTGACATTACGCTGAGGTCTGTGAAGACACAGAATATTAATGCCTCCCGTTCTAGAAAAATATATTGAGTCTGCTCTACTATTTTGACCTTTTCAGTACATTGTATTTTGATTAACTGGCCACCTCGCTTCTGCCCCACAGGTCCGCAAGGCTATAGAGGGACGAAGAGGTGGAAAAGCTACCAAATCACATTTCTAATCACTGGGAAGGTTAAATGAGTGCGATAAAACAGGGTATCTCACAGAGCAGCTGATGCACTTGGGCTGCGGCACAACTGCACATGTAGAGGAGAACGGTGGAAACCACAACCAAAAGGCCCCACCGTCACCACAAGCATCTTTCCCATCTTGCTATTCTGTATTACTTTCTCTCGATAGCCTCTGCAAGTGCTGTCTTTCCCAAAAGCCAATTAATTCAAGTCACAAATATCTGTCCTGAATTCTTGCAGGTAATTAGCACCACAGGTTATCAACAGGAAGCTGGTACCCACAGGCACTTCAGATAATTGTGTTTCAATATTGGCACATTTCTGCTTACCACAAAAGGTCACTTCAGTTTCTCTCCTCCATTTTCACCTCCTCTTTTACTAAATAAATGAAAAATCATTATCATTATTTTGAAAGCTCTTAACAGTCGGCAAAGTCTTTGGGCATTACAGGACAGACGTGAGTGACATGGGCACTTTAGGAGGCTGCAAAATTATTATTTTCTAATACTTGGTTTCAGATATAACCCTTCTCAGCACACTAGCTAATGAAAAAAGCCCAAAGTCTAGTTGTATACTCATGCACCTGCAATAATTTCAAAGAAAAGAAATGGGAAGAATATGCAATTATAATACAGCAAAACTGTTGGTCACTTTAACCAGCATTTGCAATTTGGGTAAAGCTATATTTAGTACTGCACAATTTGGAGGACTCTTTACCTGATACAAATAGTTCTAAGGGGTAACAATTCATTTAATTATATGATGAATAGCTTCTACAAACAGAGTAAGTATTATACATGAAGGACAATGTAATTACTTTGTAAATATAGGATTATATCTGTCCTTGAAACAAGAAAACAAGTTAAATCAGCCTTGCAAAACTACTCCCCACTCGCAGTGAGTAATTCCGTTGTAAAAATAAAATACAAATCATCACCTTCTTTACAGAAAAGCCAGAGTAAAAAGGACAGCTGTGATGTTTTTATGACTGGGTGTCCTGGTTTCAGCTGGGACAGAGTTAATTTTCTTCCTGGTAGCTGCTACAGTGCTGTGTTTTGGGTTTAGTATGAGAAAAATGTTGATACAAGCTGATGTTTTTAGGTGTTGCTAAGTAGTGCTTATCCTAAATCAAGGATTTTTCGGCTTCTCCTGCTCTGCCAGCGAGAAGGCTGGAGGGACATGAGAAGCTGGGAGGGGTCATAGCCAGGACAGGTGACCCAAACTGGCCAAAGGGATATTCCATACCACAGGTCATCATGTCCACTATATAAACTGGAGGGAGTTGGCCAGGAGGGGCAGCTCACTGCTCAGGGACTGGCTGGGTGTCAGTCAGCACGTGGAAAGCAATTACGTTGTGCATCACCTGTCTTGGGGTGTATTTCACTCTCTTTTTTATCTTCCTTTTCATTATAATTATTATTATTATTACTATTTTATTAATATATTTTCTTTTTATTTCAATTATTACTTTGTTCTTATCTCAACCCAGGAGTTTTACTTGGTTTTGACTCTTCTCCTCATCCCACCAGGGAGAAGGGGAGGAGTGAGCGAGCAACTGCGTGTGCTTTGCGGCTGGCTGAGGTTAAACCACAACACAGGGCCAGCCAAACTCAAGGCAAGGCTGTATTAAGAGTTAAATTTCAGTAAGGATGAAACCTTATCTTCAAGAAGTGCTTCAGAGCATGCAATAACTTCACAGCCACCGTGGACTGCTGAATAAACCATATATTGAAAAAGAAGAAGTCAGCATTTGTACCTTGTTAAGCTGAAGTTATGAATCGGAAGCATCACTGCTGGTTAACAGTTTGGGGGTGGAGGGCGTAAGCCGTGGCTCTACAGCTCTTAATTTATACCACTGTGTACACTTGTGGTGCCTCTCCTGCCTTTTTCAAGATGTACAGCCATGCTATTTACCCTAGCATTTTCTGCAAGAGCTCAATCACAGTCATTTGATCTTCTCAGCCAGATATGTGCTTATTGACATACATATCAGTTATGTCAGTGTATACAAGTGTAGCAAGTGAATGCCAAAATTATCCCCATACAGAGGTTTGCACGCACAGTCCTGTAATACTGGTCTTTGAGGTACCAAAATGAATCAAATGAATCTTGCAAGTTTGCTTTCTGAATTACTTACAGACAAGATGTCATATGGAGTGCATTAACAACAGGAGTGCAGAGTTGCTTTGAGTTACTCCCTTTCTATCATCACTGCATTATTACACTTAGAGGTTTTTTTTTATTGTATCATTAAAATTAATGAAACCTTATAGACACAAAACTGGTGGGTGGTGCAACAGGGAATGTTAGAATCATACTTTCATTTCAATCACTCACAAAACTGGAAAGCTAACCACTTAACCACTGAAGACTGCAGCGAGCTTGCTTAAAGAAACATCTTGGCCCTTTAAAAAAAAAAGAAAAAAAAAAAAAGAAAAAAAAATGACACTATCTCAGCAAAAGAAAGTGTAACCATAGTGCAGTTCCCAGTTGCCTTCATGAAATCAATACTCATTTCATATGGTACAAAACTTTTCCTTTAACCTTTGTTCAAGGCACAACAGCACAATCAACCCAGGGTTTCAGCCCCGGTGACCTTCCCCAGCAGAACACACAGCCCCACGTGCAGAGAGCTCAACCAGCCCTTTGCAGACCCAGCCCCTAAAAGCAGCCGACCCTGTGAGGGTCACCAGCTCTCCCTCCGGACGAGCAGTCTGCCACACGCTCGCCCCTGGCCCATAGGCTCCACTGAAGCTGCCCAGTGACTTTGGGAGGTGGCCATGTGCGAGCAGCCAGGCTCCCGCCAGCCCGTCCTGCAGCGCTCTGCTTGTCATCAGGGTACAACTCCCTGAACAACAAGATGACAGCGAAAAAGGATAAAAGCTTATTGTTTGCAGCCACCCAAGAAACTCATGGCTTGCCTAAGAAAGCCACAGACTGCTCACAACCCAGTAGATTTTTTTGTTTCCTTTTTTTTCCCCAAATTTGCTGTTCTAAGAGAGTCATTAGGAAGTTTTATGCATTATCACCTCCCACTGTAAAAAGCAATCAAGTAGTTTCTTCCTAAAGGAATGAAGCAAAATAACAGGACAGAAGGTCACCTTAGCTCACCTATTTTGAAGAAAGATTGCTTTGTTAAATGAAATTATTCTTCTTTTATTTTAACAGGGTCATGGAGTCTTTTAAGCTTTTACGTATAAAATTTAGATGCTTCTCACTGCAGTGAGCTGCCAAAGCAGAGTGAACATCATTCCCAACCTTACTCACACCCAAAATCTCCAGCAGGAATCCTGCAAAGCAATGCCATCTGCACCTCTCTTTGTGGTTCATGCCCTTGCTGCATCTCTGGATAAGAGCACAAGTACCAAGAAATTATTCAGGCCTTTAACATCAGGTTTCAAGTAACTGATCTAGGAAGCACAAGTCCTTGGCCCAAATTCAGCCAAAAGTGACTCCTGTCCAAGTGTGAGAACTGTTGGTGTTTAAGCATTACCACTAAAATTTTCAACCTGCTCATCTTGAAGTTCATAACCTCACACAATTCATAACCTCATACGGCCCTCGACGGTGTAACTCAGACACGAAGTGCACACCCCACACAGGCTGGGGGCAAGCGCACGTCTCCAAACACAGGCTGAGCCAACGCTGGCTGTGAGCACGCAGATTTGCAGCTTTCTGTAAAAAGCAGAGCCAAACAACAAAATTCAACTCTGGACCCCCATGTCCGTCATCGGTTTTTCCTCTTTACAGGGAGGGTGATGCACTCTGTTCATACTGAAATACTATGAGTGACTCAGTGATGGTGACAGTCTGTCTGTCCACATGCCTGAAAACTTCTTTTTGGTTTGCTTTTTATCTGATAATGCCTATTTTCAGTATATTTTTTTTCTACCTCTATCCATGACCGTCTTCATCCTTGAGGAGGCTCAGATGACAGAGATGAATGTGCGTGCACACCCTTGGATGATTTTCTACTACCTGGATCTGGAAAAGCAGGACAATTTGGGGTGTGGGTTTGGTCTCTTTCTGCTTCCTGAAATGTGTCCGGATGGATGTACCAGTGACAGTTGCCTTAGAAACCAGCAGAAGTTATCTTGCCTGGCTGGGGCAGTCTCTCATGCTCCTGGGAGCAGGGAGGCAGCAAGGCAGGTATGAATGTTCATACTGGAGAAGTAGAAGGCTTTTCTGCTCTGCATGGAGCAGGAATGCTCTGAAATTGCAGCACCAGCAGAGCCCGGTGTCCACCAGCCCCTCCCCAGGGCCGGGAGTTGTGGCACCAAATTGCTCCCGAGCAGGGTCCAACCATCCCAGGAGGAACTTTGTCTCTCTCCAAGCAGAGGGGAGGTGGCTATTCACTAAGTAAACCCTCAGATCTGGTCACAGCTCCCACACCTGCTCTGCTTCATAGATGGGAGCAATGGGACAAATTCTGCCCTGCCCTGCTGCCTTTCTGCCGGCTCTTCCATCCCTCATTTGCTCAGCCTGCCAGCACCACTTCTCACCAGTACATTCCCATAGCATCTCCGCAATTCTCGTGTCAGTGCAGCTGCCTGCAGAGGGGGAAGGGTGTACTTCATCCCTCTGTTTCTAATAGCAGGTCTGTTCTCACTGGGTGTATGGTTCCTTCAGTTTCCTGCATCACTTGGCAGGAGAGGTTTCTTGACTCAGGTCGTGAAGTCCATCACCCCAACGCTGCTGCTGCTGCAAAGCTTTTCCATGCAGGGCCAGAGCTGCTGACAGCCGGTGCCTCTGGAAGCAGCCAGCTCCCTGTATTTCTGCTCTGCCATCCCACCCCAATACTGGCGGTGGGAGAGAGGTGCTGCTTACCCTCACCTTGCTGGAAAGGCCAAACCCCCTGCCGAGAGGGTCACCAGCAGCAGGGCAACAACTCCAACGGAAAAAAGGAGCCAAGTATTTCAACCCACTGATAAATGCATTTTTTAACTGTGGGGTTTTTTCCTTAACCAATAAGAAACCATTTAATTGAATTAAGCAAGTTTCCTTCCATTTTTATGTGTAAATACAAGTGATATGTAACGGCTACAGGTAGCTATCTAGATGTTTATATGAAATGATTTACATATGAAAAGGCTACTGCTATGATCATTTGTATTTTAATTATCAGCACAGTTCTGTTAATTTCAAGCTCTAGTAGAAATACTAAAAAATCAGTGTTTGATAAATGGAAAAAGGCTTTAATGGGTCAAGGAGGATTATATTTTTGCACATCTGCAAACTGTGCAAGAGAAATAAATAAAGATGTTGGGAGCTATTTAAAGAAAAGTATTTGACAATATCCCTTTAAATGGGTTTAAAATTTATGTATATTTATTACAAAACTTTCCCAACATATTTGAAAATATATTCATGATTTTGGGGAAGAGGGGGAGACTGGGGCACGAAGGAGTTGGAAAAAGTACAAATATTTGAAAACCAACTTTAGAATGTATATAAATCCTTTTCAAACGCAGTCAGTCTAAAGGTCTGCAGTCTGTGCAATCACTGCCTTCAGTGCCATTTTTGTCAGTTCAGTGCAGTATTCAAAATACATTTAAAGCTGTAAAAAGGAGCACCCTTTTTCATGAATTCTGATTTATTTAATATTAGATCTGAGTCTAATATGGCACAGAAGCAGCAAAAATTGTGCTCGAAGGAACAGCCAAACTTTCTTTCCACTTTGACAGGTGAACAAGCAGTTATTACATTTCTGTAGAGCACCTTCCAAACCACATGTAGCTGAGTTTCCTTATTAAGAAATGTAATTTCACTTGGTGCTGCAACAGCAAAATATGGCATGTTAGGTCACGGCTAACAATGGAGACGTGAATGTGAACACAGATATAACTAACTTTTTTATTTTTTTTTTAAGCACAGCAGTAATAAAAATGGAAGTCAAGTCCAAAACGAGAGTTGCTGCCAAGTCTCGGCCAGCGCCGAGCAACATCAGAGGCCACAGCCCATGTGGGCGGCGTGCGTGGTGCTGCCCAAGCCCAGTGCCTGCCCGTCAGAGATGGGCAATGGCAGTAACTGAGCATCCTCCCCTCCAGCATCAGTACGTGCAGGGCACGCGAGGCTCTGCCTGTCCCCTTTGGTTTACAAAGGGTCAGGGGCACTATCAGAGCACAACATTATCATTTTTAGGGGATGCAGCAGCTACAGCTTCTTCTGCCAACATGTGCAGCAGCTCCTGAGAATCACAGAATCATAGAATCTCTTAGGTTGGAAAGGGCCTTTAAGATCGAGTCCGACCATTAACCTAATGCTGCCAAGTCCACTGACTTCTGCACCCCAGACAAGAGAGTTCATGGGTTAACAGTTCATGGGTTAACAGTTCAGCAGCAACCCAAGATGTAATGAAGCCAGCAGTTAAGGGGTGCCAAAGCGTAGTAAGTGACAAAGAGCTTCTTCCTCTGAAAGAGAAAGAGTTTACCCCATGAGGAAGAGAAAAGGCTGATTGATTTATCTTGGTATCCTGTTCTCGTTAATGAAACTACAGAATGCTTACAGACTAGGGTAGGGATATCAAATAAAGTAATTATTAGATCCATGAGACAAGCAACCAAACAGATTGAGCTCAGCTCCAAAATTAAGATGCCAACACGAAACAATTACTTATCCTGGCTTTTCTCTGGGCTTGAATTAAAGATAGTTGACTTCACCAATGACATTACTTACCAGAAAAGGTGAAAATGACTAATGCCTTCTAAGTAAATTAATTTTATGTCTTACCTATGAATGTGTTTTGCTGCATTTTGACCGAGAACAACTCCCTTCTACCTTCATAGAGAAGGACAAATCCCCAGATGAAGCAGGGCAGCAGTCAGCTGTAAACCTGACCCAGAGTATTTGTACTGCATTTTTCATGTACAGATATCGTTAACAAATAAGGCTGTCTCAGGAAAGGGATTCCAATACAAAAGCAATAAAAAAGTTCCTTGTGGTGGCTCAGCAAATATTTGTTTGAATGAGTTTGTATCAGGAGCATTTGTGTCAGTTCTGTACTTTCTCTCCTCAGGTGTTCATGTAACCAAGATTTAATCAAATATTCCTGAAAACACACTCACCCAGCTCCTAAAGCAAGCTCTAAATCAGCAGTCCCATGGTGGGAAATGAACTGGTGCAGCTGAGCAGCAGAGGCTGTGATTCTGCCAGCAATCACCAAACCACAGCTCCAATTTCAAATTTTACCCATCAAACGGCCAACCACAGCGTAAACTCAAATTGCAGCTGACTTAGGGACTCTCATGCAGAGAAAAAGGCTGCATTTGTCAAGTGAATGAGCTGTTAGGAAGTATTTGCCTCAGCTCAGCTCTGTAATATGCAGTTGAGAGAGAACAGGACTATATCTGAAGATGCGGTTGTACCTATAAAGCATAGGCGCTGGTTAGCGCTGCCTGGGGCCAGCCCTGAGGGTCCCACGGGTGCAGAGAGGTGCCTCCATCTGTGTGTCCTGCAGGACGTCCCACCGTGGTGCTCAGCTGTGGGGCTTGAGCACAACCCCCCAGTAAAGCAGCACCGACCTACTTAGGACCGAGCCTGGTGTTCAAAATCAGAATAAGAAGAGCTGTGCAAGGAAAGCACAAATCAAGTCACATTTACCAGACAAATTCAGGTCCTGAGGCTACAACCTACTTAATGTTATAGGGGTGTGATTTGTGAAGCCTCTTCCCAAAAGGCATTTTTCCTGCTCAGATCAAAGCTTCAGCTAGTCCTATACTGGACAAGGAAGGGAAACCATATAGCAATTACTGATTGCCCAGCTCCCCTGGATCCCCCTCCCCACCACTCCTCCTGCAGAGGACATCAAGTTACAACCACCGTTTAAAAATGCTCATCTCTCACTTGCCTCTACCACAAAAAACATCTGCGGACGTTATTCCCTCGACATTGCCACAAGCACACTCAGTCGCTGAGGTCACGGGAGAGTCAGGGGCAGAGCAAAATGGAGAAAAACCTTAAATAAGAGAAATAATAATTAGAAGGATGCCCAGGAAATTGTTGTTTGAGATTGTGCAGAGTCAACTTTGAAAAGTAGGCGGAGGACTGGGAAGAAGACTGCTTTGTTTTCTCTATGCAAGGTTATATTCCTCTATATTTTATCTACCAACATTGTAATTCTGTTTTTTAGCCTAATAAATTTCCCACAGAAGCTCTATTCATTCTTAAACCCGTGACTGCTGAGTCAGGGAACTGTCATGTTTTTCCATGCCAGCATCGGCTCACACCATACTGAAAAGCAAGGACTAGAAAATAAAAGGCAACATCATGCTTTTACCTGAAAGGAGGAGACAGCTTGGGGGGACTTGACAGTCTTATTTTGCTGATCATCAGTCTCTGCAATAGGGTGTGCAACCAATTAATTAAGCGCAGGCTGCATGAGCCATGATTTCATGAGAAATCTAACCTCTGTCACCTAAGATTTGGAGCTAAGCATGGCGTCTAATTCCCCCCATTACCATGCCATTCCGTTGCTGTGAATTGCTAAATATCTGTGCTGTACTGCTCAGGCTGAAAAAACCACCTATATGTGGATATCTGGGGTGGTAAGAACATGACAGGAACCTCTACACTGTCCCAAGGACCGTGGTACAGATTCCCACAAGCAATGTGACACTTCCAGACCAGAAAAAAAGGGTTTTTTTTTTTTCCTTCTAGCTTTGAAGCAGTCTTTATCTCAGCAAGACATTTCGTTTCCCTTTGTGAATAGAGAACAAGATTCTCTCTTCCATCACATGTGGTACCACCAGGGAGAGAGTTTGCAGCCCTGCAACACGCCCAGCTCCTGACATCGAAGGACCATTTCAAAGCACACAGCACTCCAGGCTACCCTGCCTCCGGGCTTCCTTCAAAGCCTACCAAGAGGATTTTAGCAAAAACACTGTGTATTTTTTGATCCTGACATCTGTTCAGGAGTAAGTGGGACTAATACCACCAAACTCCATTTTGCCATCCAGAATCAGACAGTCACACACCATTGTCCCACGAGACCGCGCTTCCGCGGGCAGCCTCACCTGCCTTTTGACACTCCTGCCACCTCCTCTGGTCATGTTTTCCTTTTTAAAAAAAACATATTTATACAGTCAAATTTCAAACACTTGATTTCACTGGCCCTTTTTCCCTTGGGTCTGCTCTTTACATACTTTTCTCACCCAAACCTGCCGTGTGTCACTGTGCTAAGAGAAATACTAATTAACACACAAATATTCAAAGGGCAATAGGCTGAGCCACAAGAATTGCTGTATATGTGCACATTTCCTTTTTCTAAGGTTATTTCTCTCATAATAGAAGCCTTGGAATTCTCTTTGAAGCTGTTTTAATTGGGGAAGAGCTGGCTCTTGCCAGCTGTAATAACATTGATGTTTGTCATCGAAGAGGTGTCTTTTGATTTAGTTTGTCTTTCTGCTGATACAATTTGCTAAGCAGCAAACCTCATCTTAATTTATTTATTGGCTCTACTGAAGCAACAGCTACAAGTTAATTACAGTTTGCTTTTTGTAACACAAAAACATGCTGTAAAATGTTTTTATCAGTGATCAAATCCTTGGATTACTCTGTTAATTGTGACCTGGCTTAATCACAGAGTATTCCAATTTAGTAGACTATTTTTCCAGCTTGTCTCTGCGGTTGTAAGCCATGTTTCCCCGTCAGGAAGTAAGGTAAAACCATTAAGTGTGCTTTGGGAATGACATCTGATTTCTGTATCATTTAAATCTACCACCATTTCTACTATTAAAAGAACCAGAGCAGCAACCCAGCCTTTTTGTAATAATTTATAACCTCTCAGCAACCAAGAGCATGTTACACAGAAACCACTGTGTGATCCATCTCCGCCCTGCACAGACTCAACTTTTGTTGGCAGATTTGTCAATCATGTTTATAGGCTCCTTTCTGCCGTGCAGTCAGGAATTCTCATCCTATTTTGATCTGTGTCATAAAAATGTACTAGGACTGATATACACCCAAGGACTTTCTGTTGATTTGTTTCTGTCTCACAAGCTATGTCTAATTTATGTGTAACTTATCTCATTCTATTAGATCACTTTGTAATCATATTTAATTTAGATTTATTCCCGACAGTTCAGGCTGGCTCCAGGCATTTAATTAAATTTTGCCCTCTTAAGCCACTTAGTCTAGGTTTCAAACATGATGTAGTTTTTCCTTGGACAGCTCTTTTCTATCCATAACCTTTGAGTTGGTAATTTGTGCAGTTGCATCTTCCATGACATTTTCAAGCACTTCTTCAAAACCTGGCCTTGACGCTGCACAGTTGAGGCATGCAGCAAGCAGCAGGGAAAGAATCCAAGGAGAGGAAGTACAGCACCATCCAGCCGTGCTTTAACGGGAACCACGCCATTTAGACACCATTTTACCATGCACAGAAACCCAAAATTACGACCACAGAGTCAAACATGGCACAAGGGTGAGGTCAAAAGTAGGGATTAATAGTAGTAAAGCTAGTAAACGGCACTATTAAATTACAAATTTGATTTGGTTTTGAAGACTTGAACTGAGAACTAAGGTGTGTGTCTCATGAAAATTAAAGTAGAAAAAAAATAATTGAAAAATTATAGAATGCAAGTAATATCAATTCAAATTATTTTTATTTGAGATGATTGCCCTTTGGGAGATGGACATGAAAGTCTTTAGAGAAAGAATTAAAATACGTAACTGAAAATTTGGATTAGAAAACAACCTTAAATACAGTGTTTATTAACTAGTTTGGTTTTCTTCCATGATTTTTACTAATAAGCAAAAACCCTTTGCTTGAACAGGACTCTTGATGGTTTCTTAAGAATTCTTTCTGTCTTGCTGATTACTGGAACTGTCTCTTCCCTTCTGCTGTTACTGACAAATTACAGTATTTCAGAGAACACACTTTAAATTTCCTTTTGTCCTGCAATTTGTCTCACCTTTGTTCATCACACTTGAACAAAACTCTTCAAGTCTTACGTTTGCTCTCTTCCCTACTGTCAATCCTCCCTGTTAATTTCTTCCTACCACTGTATCAAAGTTCGGTATCACCAAAATGCAGTCAAGGTGTGACTCCATAATGGCCACACACCTCTGCACATTTTACTGTAGTCTGGAGTTCCTAAATCACTTAGACAACGTGTCTGCTGCTTTCTTGTTCATGCTCACAGCAGAGCACGCTGCAGAGACAGCTGGGCTAATCATAATGCAAATTCAGTGAGAAACTAGTCACTTAAATTCCACTAATATATCTTAATTTTTCACCCAGCAGCATGATATATGATGCCAATGTAATTCAATCTTCTTACATTTTTCATGAGTTAAATAAATCACATCAAGATAGAGTCCTTCAGCCATCGTATTTTACATCGCACGCAGAGCTCCTTCAGACGGATGCAGAGCAAATCCCACACCACACTTTATCAGCTTCAAGGAATTTGAACACAAGTAACTGTGAATCCCAGGAATCAGCAAGTTGATGGACACAGGCAGTCTGCTCAGGTTAACATCCCATCTCTGTGAGTATTACTATTTCAGAGGAAGGCATAAGAAGACCTTACTTGTAAGGAGCTTTCCTGCTGTTGTTAAAGCTCCAGCACTGGGATAAGTACTAACCCCCTTCCATAATTCTTGACTTTTTTTTTTTTTTTTTCTTTTAAGGCAGACCAATTGTTTCAACCCTTCCTCCCCCAGCCCAATGTATTCACAGCATCCACAGAAATGCCCAGACCATTTTAACACCAACAGCTTGCCTTCAGCACCACTTGGCAGGAGCAGTGAATGCCATGCAGGGCTTTTTCCAAAAAAAAAACAAAAAACAAAAAACAAAAAAACCCCCATGTTTCTGAAGGGTTAAAGCGGGCTCTGGTTTGCCACGTATCCCAACTCACAGCCTCACAAACCTGGGCCACCCAGGGTTTCTGTATGCTGCTGCTGGAGTTTGGTAGTGTGCTGCAGCACCCCAGGCTCATTGAATGGAAATATGTTTTTCTTCTCACTCTTTTCATAGCACGTGGAAAAGAGCAAAGGGACAATTCACATGAAAAAACAGCCACCGTTACAAGCAAAGATCACAAAATGAGTCTTTGGAGGTTCAGGCACTATTGTTACCAGGGTAGTCATTTGTATACCTCAACTTTCATAGCGGATACTCTGGTTTAGGAATTACACATTTGTATGAAACTTCTCTTGCATTCCATATCATAGCATTTTGTGATTGTAGAAAAATAGAAATCAAGAAAAATGATTTCATTTACTTGCTTTCCATTTTTCCCTCCCTATCAGAGGTCATTTTGCTAGAGAACAGTAGCTCTCTTACTCTGGCAGAGCTGCCCTTTGTTATTTTCCTTTCATCATTTATTTTCAAAGCTGTTCTATAAAATTTCTATCAATGCATTACTAATAATCTTAACCGACTTTTATGAAGGAAAACCACAGATTTCCATTGTCAAGAGGCCTTTCTCTGAACCTCAAGTGCTGACATTTTTTTGACAGTTTATCTAAAGTCAATTGTCTTCTATTGACTTTTTTCAGCTGCTTCCAGAGTGACGACACTTTTTAGGTCTGACAGTTCATCTGGCTTTCTATGCTCTCTCTCTCTTTCTTTTGGTTTTTCCCTACCATACATAAATCTTGTCAAAAAAACACTGTACCTTGCTAACAATATCTCACTTCAAATGTGTTTCATTAATTTCTCAGATTCTGTTGCTTTCATTGACATCAAAACCAAGAATCAACAAACCATTTTTAAATGCTTTTGAGGTTCTAAATTGAGAGCCAATTTAGGTATGTTTTCAGTATTTTAACTTGTAAGACAGTGACATGTTACTTGCTCTGATTGCCCTTTGGGAGTCACTAAGTGCTCATCCAGGAGCAAACCCTAGAAGACGCTGGAGCTGGCACATAAGCCACAGCTGCTTTGTCCCTACTGAAGCAAGTGGCTGTGTCCCTTGGGCACCCCCAGTCCAATTCCTCAGTTTCCAGCTGGTCTGAGGTCCAACTCTGCACGTGCTTTCCTGCTAGCTCATTACAAAGTCCCCTCTCGTGTTCAGCAGTGAGAGAGATGAAAGCAACATTTACAGGCTTTGCTGAACTGGAACCACACATCTGTTTTCCTTCTGTAACATACTTTTTCTGCAATACAACTACATTTTCCTATGTGTTCTTTCATCTTTTATACACAAACAATTTGATCAAGCTTTACTCTGTATTCTGTCCAATAAGCCATTTCAAGATTTATTCCAACCTTATGTTGCTGCAATGTCATGTTAGGAAGCAAATTAAGTTTATTTTTATATCACTTTCTTACAAGACTATCTGTTCAAACAGGGATCTCTTCCCTTTCTAAATACCCAGGGTTTTTATTCCCTTTCCAGTTCCCATCACCCTTGACTCCCTTTCTTCTGTGCCATTGCATTTCATTCATCATGACCTAATGAGGTCTTTCCTCTCAACGTACTAATAACACCCCCACACTGCACTTTGGACATCAAAGCAGCTCAGCTTTTCCAGCCTCCCTGTCTCACATGCACACACACAAATCCAGAAGATGCTTCAGAGATCGTCGGCCCAAGCCAGAACTCAGCTTTATGAGACTGTAGCCGCTCACTGCTCCCCAGCCCAAGCAGAATGGGGCCTGAATGAGGGCTTGATGCATAACAAGACAAGAGAGAAACCTTTTGAATTGCTGGATAATCTCCTCTTCTTTTTCCAGATACTCTTCCCTATTGCACCTCTTGGGATGTTTCTGGCACACCTTAAATTCCTTGCAACCGCATGCCATGGATCTTTGCCTGTTGACAGTAGCTGTATCTACACTGATAAGAAATCCCTCTCTGCTCCATAAAAGATTCTTTAACTATGACTTGCAGTTACTAATTTCAAATTCATAGTCTGTCAACACTGAAAAGCCTTCTTCAGCAACTTCTGCCATGTATGTTCTTAGCTATTACATCAAACCCTCCTTTGCTACATAAGAGGAGAACAAATAAATTCTAATCACATGCACAAATCTCCTTCCAATATTTGCTAAGCACTAAATCAACTCTTTATCTTTTCTCTTATTATTTCCCAGAATACTCCTAAAGCTCAAGAGAGCCAGAATAGAAGAGGAAAAGTGCAGAGCATGCTAAAAGAAATGGCGAGGGGGAAACTTTTTGAGTCAAGGGAGAAATCAGAAGTTTGAGTGATGGCTGACAACAAACTGGCTGTTTAGGATGAGGAACCCAGCATCACATTTGAACCTCACTAAAGTCTGAAGTTGATAACTAGACCAGAGCCTTGAGAAATGCCTTGGGTAAAAAGTTTTATTACTATTAAGGCAGAAATTGTGTAGGAACTTTATATAAGAAATGTCAGACAGAGAAGAATCTGCCTTTTCTGTTGGCAGATGCTGGCACAGTCTCTCTCCATTTCGATCTCCCCTAGGTTTTTATTTTTATTTATTTGTGGTATGCTCATAGCCTTAAAAAAATCTAGATCTGATTCAGGGTGCAATTTTTCTATGCTTCTAAGTGACTCAGGACCGTGAGTCCATTCGGCTTTTGATGGCAAAGATGCTCCTAAGCAGGTGTGAAATCTCCAATCTTCGCTCCTTATGAACTTCCCAAAATCAAAATCCCTGGAGATAGGCATTGGGGTTTCAGCTATTAAAACCACCAGCTTATCAAAAAACAGCAGTGTGGGCCAACATTGCCCTCCTACCCCTTGCACATTTTCAGGCTAAATCAAACCAGAAATTAAAAAAATATATATGTTGCTTGGTAAATCCCTATTGCTCCTCAGAATTACCGTGAACCCAAGGTAACAGTCTGTAGGATGTCCTACTAATTTACAACTCACGCCCCTGCCCATACCTCCATCCCCCTCCCTGTCAGCCAGAATTAGAGGCAGCAGAAGGAGCGTGGCTGTAGTACTCGGAAAATGTCGTAGCAACACTGAATGCAAAGGGACTCCCTCGCTCCCAGAGCCACGTCAGCCTTAGTCAGAGGCAAACTGCCTTTGCTTGCCCACAGCTCCGCTAAAAACACCTCCGGGAGCAGGGCTGCTATGTCCAGCTGGTGAATGGAGCTAAGGAAAGAACAAGAGGTGATCTCAAAACCACTACAGAAGCAATCAAATGAGAGTTGAAAGCCTCTGTTGTCAAACTGCAAAGTCAGAGAGAAATGGGATCTTTGAAAAAGACACAAAGCCAACTTGAATGTAAAATGTTTTCCCTTAAAAAAATTCAAGAAACCCCCACGCAAATGCAATCTCAGCATTCAATGAGCAGCCACACACAGACACGCAGATACCCTGGATTTTCCAGCTCAAATCTGAATCTTGCAAGGAGAATGTATTTAATCTGCATAGCCAAATATATTCCTTTAAATAGCAGACAAAGCTGAGGAGCATATTATGCTACCAAGAGAACTCCTTTATCTGAATCATTCTTTGCAGTTTCCATAGTTTTCCTAACTGAATCCCACCAGCATTCTGCACTGCATGAGGATTAAAAAACCCATGATGATTTCTGGGTTCCCAGAAATCGTTTCTAGAGTGTGTTTGGAAACGAAGTTCACATAAAAAAGCACATTCTCGGTAGTATAAAATGAGAACTAGAGAGCACGGAAAGGTGACTGTGCTGCAGTGGGCTGTGGATGGGGGCAGAACACATAGTCCTGTACTGGTGAGCACCAGTAACCCCACACATCATGTACAATGGGTACATGAGAGGACGCTTTATGGAGAGAAAAGGAGGAGGCTACAGGGCTGAGGGCAGTGAGGTGGATAACAGCCCCCAGCACCACTCTTCAAAGGGCAGCGGTCCAGGTAGGCACGAACCACTAGCACAGAGGAGACGTCAGCCTTTGGCAGCACCCAGGTAAAGATGAGTATGGACTGCTCCATCCTTACCCATGCCAGATGAATCTCCCTTCTCAGCTCTGCTCAGGCCAACAGGAGTTGGTCTTGAGTCGTAATTAGTGCCTTTTACTGGTGTAATGGACTCTGAGGGCAGAGAGAATAAACTGGGCATTTGGGACATGTCAATCAGCACTTGCCACAGGTGATGCTTCGGCCGATTTCCCCCACGAATATTAGGGGCTGAAGGCACCTACTAATCACAGGGAGCAAAGGACCTCTAGAGCAAGAATGGTAAATCAAATCAAAGGTGTTTGGAATGAGGAGTGGTTCCAGAGCACCTGATGGTGCAGGGAAAGAACAAGTTAAATGGTCCTTGTGGCGGATGGAGGGAAGTTTCAACCTGCAAAACAGTAGAAAACAGTAAAATACTTTCAGGATTTGGAGATGAGACAACAGATGGGGGGAAAAAAAAAATAATATTGGGGTTCATGGGAGAGCTGGAAGAGAAAGATGACCTTTCTGTTCCTTGGAGAGGAAAGGAGAAGAAATGCTGATGGGAAGGAGTCCCTTATAACCTGAGGAGTTAGAGTGGAAGTGGCGTCTGGAGCCCAACTCCCTGCTCAAACCAGGGCCTGATCTGGTTGAGTTTGCATGAAAATATATGCTGATGTTAGACAATACAGCATATAATGTGCTGCCCGTATTTGTTATGAACTTCTGGTTCTTTATATTCAGATTTCGTATCTATTTGCACATGACTATACAAAAGCAAATGAGCTTACTCTGGAAAGCCAAGCAGCCAAATCCTGCTAATAACAGAGGTTTCATTGCAAGTTGCTGAAGCTAAAAAAAAATCAGTGAGTAAATAAGCAAATAAGGCAACAAGCTGTAAAGCGTAGTGTCACAAGCTGTTCTTTACTGGAGTTGCTACGTTTCAATAACTTGTAGTTGCTTGTGGAAAGCAACCACGTAACTTTCTACTCTGTCTTGTAGGACGGTCAAAATGAAGGAGGACGACAGAGCCAGCAACTCATATTGCCAGCATGGATTTGTCCTCCTCATCAGAGCAGCAACGTGCTGCCTGTTGCAAACTGGTGAGCAATGGGAGAGAGCAAGTCCCAGCAGGACAAGGAAAAATTTTAGTAGGCTGACAATTCAACGCCATTTCTATAGGTCCTGTTACATGGCCCAAGAGGAGACCGTTAGATCAAGTGGCACAAAGCCATTAAGCACTGTATTTCCCCAGTGCAATTCCAGTAATGAAACACCTAGGGTTAGATGACTCTGTGCTACTCTAGCCAGAAAATATCAGAGCTGTCGCTGCTCGGGAACTGTGCATGGATTGAAGGGGGCGGTATGTGTGAGCCAGCAGAGATGCAAAGTCAGGGGCCAGGTCCGTGCCCTGCAGCAGAAGGACATAGCCCGAACTGCTGCAGCAGATAAGCGAGTGAAAATGGGATTGGGAGGAGCACAACGGCTCACCGAGCACCCGAAGGCGCTCAGCTTCTCAAGGTGCCCTTGCGGGAGAGCTGCACGCTTTCGAGGTGTCATTTTGCTGATGATCAAAAGGGATAGGCAAGTAAACGCGCACCCCTGAGCGGCACTAGACCAACGCGATAGCTGTGGATCTGAGCGGATGCTGAAGCAACAGTGTTCGTGCTGACACCATCGCCTGTCTGCGGGCGAGCAGGAGGCTTTGCACCCGGCTGCAGCCAGCCTGGATTATCCCAGGGTAGGCTGGGGAGTGACAGGGTGCCACATCCCATCTCTGCTCAAGTGATAATGTACCTCGGGGTCAGTCCCAGGCTCATCCCTCTGCATTAAAAGGTTTCAGACAAGCTGTAGGGACACGCAAGTAGTGCGGGGTGAGATGTGCACGCTGCCAGTGAACAAGAGTACACGCTGCTTGGCTGGCACCAGGCAAATGGACGTGGAAGTCTCCCAAACACTCGAGCTTTCTCACATGCTCACAATCATAAAAGACAAAGAAAATACAGTGAAATGCATGGAGTTAAATGGTGGCAGGGAAACGCAAACACAGACCAAATGTGCCCGAAGGCAAGAAACCACCTCAGCAGCTGATTGCCAGCTTCACAGGGGTACAAAACAGCTATGCCGTTCCTCCACCCAGAAGAAAGTTTCCAGTTTCTCAGCAATTCCCTTCTAGCTGGTTTGGGTATCCCGGCAGCAGCACCGTACCTAATGCTGTCCCTTTCTCCTGCAGCACGTGAATGCGCAGTAACCACCGCTGCGCATCTCGACCCCTCTGTATACTAATGCCAGGAGCAAGAGCGGGCGGGTTAGTTGGTGGTGAGCCTGGCAAGAGGGAAGGCTGGAACAACCCCCGCAGCACTCACTCCTGCTCCAAACCCTCATGCCCTCTCAGCACAGGAGGGAACATTTTTTTGCTAATTTTCCTTTATGATTTCTTTTAAAAGCACCGTATAAATCTGCATCTGTGTGAAGGCATTTCTGTAAAAATACTCCTTGCTGATACCCACTTCAAATGAAACATTTCTTCTGACTGCATTGTTACCAGTCTCCAAACCATGAACACCTTGAAATAATGAACATTGTCCAGGTTCTGCAGCAGCTACCAGCGGGATGCTGAGATACCACCCAAAATTAGAGTGTGTGAGACAGGGAAAGGACAGAGATATGAAGAGGTCAAGACTACAGAAGAGCTACAAGCTCTTCTGGTCTCCCTCCCCTCCATCTGCTCCCCTGGGAAACTTGTTAAGGTTCCTACCCCATAGCAGAGACCTGAAGAAAAATAGTAAAAACTAAGAGAAATTTCATTTTTAGCTCAGGCTTGTTCAGTGGAAGAGAGGGCTCCACTCTCTCATTGTATTTTTTTCAGACTTCAGGATCTGATCACATCACTTTAAAAGTTTCCTTTTTTCCCAGGAAGATAAACCCCTGTCACTTTATTTCAAATGCTTGCACTTTAATATAAGCCACAGGCTACTTCAGGAATTATACATATAAAAAACCCGACACGTCCAAAAAGATGAGGAAGTCAAATTATTTTCCCTGCTTTGATGTTTATTTGTGTTTTGTACTGCGGGGCACTTGTGCAATATGCACAGAAATGCCAGGAGAATGAGTGAATCCTGTTCAAGTAATTTAGAGGATGAAATGGTAAAAGGAACTGCTTTGAACTAAGCCTGATGGCACACTGTGAAATGCACTTTCTGATCTGCACACTGTCACTTTTCCCTAGCTTGGGTTTGTTACCACCAGGGCAAGTCTGGCCATAAACATGCAAGGCAGTACTGGGACTGGGTTTTCATGCTATTTCTTTCTGTCAGGTTTTGAAAAGGCAACAGAGGAAGACCTGGTACCAAGGAAATACGTGTCTCATTTTTCTTCAGAGCACTCTGGATTTCATAACTAATAAAAAAAATTAAAACATTCTCATTTTTGTACATCATTTACAAAATTGGTCCAAAGTTACAAGAGGAATGTGGAAGAAAGCTATGCAATTGCATGCTGATTTTATGAACGCCACACTAATGCCAATGGTTTAGCTAAAAATCTTCAGTATTGAGACTATTAATTGAAATCCAACCCTTGGCTAATGTGAATTAGTGCTGGATTATAATGCTACATCATGATAAGCAGCTTGGCAGTATTTCAAACAGATTTGGGAAGTTGTTCTACGTTAGATTATAAATACTATTAACAGATAAAAAGCCATAAAACAACCCATCACTTCAAAGGGGATCTTCTGGCCATTTTCTAGAAGAGGAGCTGAAGGTACTCAGTTTGCTAAGCCGAATTTGAAAGCAGAAAGCAAATCATGGTATCCAGAATTATTATTGATTCCTTAAGTTATTAACTTAAAGGCTTACCTCATTCACTTAATTTTTATTTAGGATAAACATTAGTTAGATATAAGAAGGGCTAAAACAGGACAAGCTCTTAGCTCTAAGCATTAGAGGTCTTTGAAGATACACATGAAATCTGCATCATGACATTGTTTTTCCTCCCCAGAATGATGCTGGGGACAGCCAGGCAAAAGCAGGGGTCTCATCTGGGCTGGAAAAGGGCAGGAGCTTTGGTAGGGAACAGCATCAGGTCTGAGACACCCAAGCACTTTCGCATGCCTGCACAGGGCATGTCTTCATCAGCAGTTTATGAGATAGTCATCATTGACAGATCCACTTGAGGTTATGCCAGAAGCTATGCCAACATGTAGTTAAAAAAGCAACGACAAAAAAGTCCTTCCCAAATGAACAAATTGCAAAGCGATAATGAAATGGGGCAGACAAGGCCTCCTGAGGGAAAACGAGATGAAATTAAACTTGCCATCAGCTGATCAGCATGAAGTTTTCTTTTCAGCAAAACCCATCAAAAGAGATTTTGTTGCAAAATGCTGCTTGGACAACCAGTTTTTATTCAAGGCTTCTAAATTTTTTTCCTGCCTACTCAAGCAAATGGGTCAAACTTTTGCTCAGTCCCAGTAATGGTGTTCACACTGATCCAAGACCAAAGGGTCTTCCCGACCCCCTCTCTGTGGTTACAACTGAACCATCCTGCTGAGACCTATTTTGATGCTGGAAATAGAGATAACCCTGTAGACCAAATGGGTCTGTATTTAGATTGTACTGTCTTGCCACTGATAACAGAGATTACAAAAAAGTGCCTCATGGGAAGGATTACACCGGGATCTGTATGCCCGATCCTCTTGTAAGTACAATCCCCTTTTCCAAATTCCCAATGTACTCTCTATGGGCAGCTTGTCTCAGTGGCTACGGATCTCTCATATAACCACATAACAGGTAGTGACACATTTACAGCACTTTTCATCTTTACAACACTGTGTGATGGTCAGTTTTTATTATACTTACCAGACAAAGTGCTTTCCTTAGTGTCCACTAGGAAAGAGATTTTTTCCCAGACAAGCTTTTAGCCTAGCCAGCTGTAACTAACAATAAAGATATATACACATTTTCCCATATTACTATAATTGATAGAAAAAGTTATGTCTAAGCCCAGTATGTTTCTGTCTCTGTTCCCAGCTAGCCCAGCACATCATCCTGAAAACATTCTTTTATATGGTACCTTAGCACTGGCCACCATCTCAGCCCGAAGTGCTCCCTCAAGGGTTTGCATGAGGCTCAGAAAGGATGAAAGAACGAACGAACAAGATCAGAGCTGTTGCAGGTTCAGCTTTAGGGGCTACAGAAAGTAGATTTCTAGTTTGTAGCACTTGCTTATTCCTAAAGTTATTAACTGCTCCAATACAGTATTTATAGCCGGGCTGCCTGCCTTCCTTTCCCCCAAGCAAAACTGTCACTATTTTAATGCTATAATAAGAAGCTGATTTGCTAGTGTACAACTTCAAAGGGAAACTTTCTTCTTCTGCTTGATAAAATATTAATGGAGAATAACGAGGCATGGTGACATTACACAGAACCCCGGGAAGGAGCTCTTTTGGGGCTCCGAAGCAGCCCACTCCCTGGCTGGTAGCTTTTGTTCTTGCCAGGTTATCTAATAAAGGGGCCTGTAGGAAGCTCTCTGTCTTATGTCCCAAATTGTGGCCAGGGACAAGAACTACGTTCCCAGCACAATCCATTTCCTTTACAACCCTGAAGCTCCCGAGCAGGGTCATGCTGGAGAAGGAGCTGCTGAGCGGGCTCATTTCCCATTTCACACTTGGGTGCAACAAGTTGGGAGGGAGCAAGGAAGAGGCAGGAACAGGCCACAGCAAGGTATGGCTTAAAGCTTCCTCAAAAGCGTACGCAAAGTGTGCATCCACCATCCAGCCCCGGCTGTATCTGCTCGCCAGACACCTTTGCAGGCAATACCCCAAGTTCACGTATGAGCTACAGCCGAAGAGGCTTCTCCCTTCCATCCAGAAAGGACCTGACAGGTCTCCCTCAGCCAGTATTTGATGCACAAACATATCAGTTTAGTGTGTCAAATATAGCACGTGGCCCTCTCCTGTATTTTCAAGATCAATCCCTACTGCCCTCTCCTTTCCCTCCTCTATCTGTGCTGACAGACCAGCAAGCACAGTAAAGCATTACTGGGAAAGACTGTTAATCACTCTGGTTCAGAGGCAGGATTGTCAGCATATTTTATGCTATTGCTGCACTTTGTACTGGTGTGGAGCCCGTGCATGACAGCCCGAAGCAGACAGGGAAGGTGTGCAGAGGTGCTCCTGCATTTAGATGAATTTGCAGGAACTGCGCACAGAACTACTTGAGGAATTTGAACATGTAGGGTGGCTGGCAAGCTGTAAGGGGAGTTGTCAGAGTAAAAGAAAGCTGCTGAAGGGCTTGGACAGCAGTTCTTGCCTGGGGGCTGGAAGCCCTCAGGTGCCAATCCTGCACAGGCAATTGCATTGCACAGCAATAACATGGGGGTGCTGAGCTGAGAACATCATTTTGAATGAGACCTTTGTGCCTCATCCTGGCTGTCCAGCTCTGATGCAAGTAGAAGACTGCAACTGTGCTTTATCGTGTTTTATTCATCTTCCCATTCAGGTCTCTGGATTTTCTGTAATTTCTTTTCCCTGCATTGCTAAGACTTTCATGTAACATGAAGATGCTGTAAAGCTCAGCACAACCAGCTAGCAGTGGCACTACACAGAGCTGTGGCAAATCATGCCCTGCTTATCTGCACCGAAATAAAAATCCTCCAAACCTGGTGGTTCTGGCCACCCTTCTCAGGAAAGATTGAAAAGTTCAATGTATCATAAAGACCATAAAGATCAAGCTTTGCCGCCTTCTCTCATTTGGGGTTCTTGCACAAACAAATATAATGTCCCCAGGCAGTATTCTGATCCAAAGAGGTAACTCACTTCTACTTGTTCTTCTAACAGACTGAAAAGCACCTGCAGGAAAAGCCTGTTGCCTGAATACATGTCATGATGTGTTTTCTTTGCCTATTATATTGTGGTAACTTTTTACATGTGATTGAGCACTTGTTTTGATTTTTTGGAAAAAATTTTTGCGTTGGTTTTTTGGGAGTTTTGTAGGTAGGTCATCCCGAATGTGCCAAAGAATAAGAGCTTCAGGAATGCATGTGGAGTAAGATGTACCTAGAGAGGAATTGCAAGAAGGATTGGAGAGAAAATTTTACAAATCTCTGAAGGAGGAGACAACTACTCTTCACTCCTCCCAAGTGTTTCCTAAGGTAGAGGGGAGTTACTCTTGGCCTGCAGCCTCTGCACATGCTGGACATCCAAGCACATCAAGTTTTAGATAGGCTGCATCCACCAGCAGAGAAAAAGTAAGAAAATAAAAGGCAAAGCAGGTAGGTTACCACAGAAGCAGCAGATAACTAAAAGCAGAAATATCATGATCCTGAGTTGGTCCTTGCTATTCATACCTCAACTCCTCGCTCTGCCAAGGAGGTTACACTCACACTTGGGCAAGTGCTTCAAGGTCCTCAGAGGTGAGGAGACACCAGTAGGACTTTGTGCCTAAAGAGAGCAGTGAATTCTTGGCCTCAGATGTCTCTTTGAGCTCTGCACATGCAGCACTGAGGATCCTGGTCATCTGCTGCATACAGGCAAATATAGCAAGGACTGGGTTGAGGTAGAGTGATTGGTTTACATCTTGGCAGCGGTGCTATGTTATCATTGCTTATGGGGTTTCTTTCAGATCTTTCACTGCTTTCCATCTCATTTCACAATGGCTGGTATAATTGCTATCATAGTCCTCAAACACTCAGGATTTCAATTATTTGTCAAGCACTTAGAAATATCTTAAGTCTGAAGGGTAATACATGAAAAAATTGATTCCGTACCGTCAGTGCCATCCCACAGGTTTAATGTCACCCCTGGCTAATCTCAATAAACATTTCAGTACCCCAAGTCATTATCGATTATGGAATCATTGTCTTCTGGCCCCTGTCACAGCTAAGGTACACGAGGTCCTGTGATGGAGCCAGAATTACCTTATGCCACCGCTGCAGCACCCAGCTTGCTCGCGTGGGAACAATGCAAGAGTCAAGTCGCTTATTCAACCTCACGCAGAGGAATATTCATTGATGTTTACTGATGTAGAATGCACACACTACATTAGTCACAATCCTATAAACAAACATGTTTTTCATCCACACTACATTAATCTTGATCCTATAAATAAACAGATAGAAAACTACGACTGTGCTCTAAGATACCCCCTGCAGAAAGAGAGTTACTGTACCAGAACACCTCACAGAGCAGGGCTGCTTATGAGAGACCATGGTTTTGCTTATTACTTTATAACAAGATGGTTATTTAAAGGGAAAATGGGGGTTTGGGGGAGGAGGGTGGGTAAGTTTATGCATTGTAGTATTGTCTTTTAGTACTGTCTGGTTTCAAGGTGTGAGCTGTTGCCCACAGCCTTGGGTAAGAACTTTATAATAAATCCAGCTAAACAAAGCTCAGCACCCCACAAGCAGCACCTCGATGAGTGGATCGTGTGCAGAGACTTTTCCTTATGAGAGGAGGAATACACAGCATCATCTTGTGTTCACACAGTATCCCCTCTACTTGGGTGTCATACTGAAGGAAAACCTTCACATTAAACACCATTAGGAATCACTCTCCCAGCCACAGAAATGTGACAGCTGGCTAACTGCAAACTAGCTTGGGATGGAGAGGACACTGTTCCCAAATAAGATAACAAGAAAGCATAGGGAGGCAGAACACCCTCACCTAAAGTGGAATTTGAAGCTGGTGTGAGTGGATATTAGTGCCTACACATAAGCTGTAAAATCTTTTCTTAACAATTGACTTTAACCACCAACCAGCTAAGAAAATGCCAGCAAACGATAGAAAAGAAAAATGAAAACCATTAAGATGATGGAAAGGTACAGAAAGAAAACCAGAATGAAACTGAGCCCTTTTAACCTCAAGCAAGTGGGCCTGGAAACTACAAAATAATTAGATACAGGAAAAGAGAAAGGAAAAAGGAAAGGGAGTAGTCTTTAATCTAAGGCACAGTTTCATTAGCTGTGTCTTATTCTTTGGCATGGTATTGGACTAGACCGTAGACATTTTTGTCTTTACAACAAACAATATTTGTATTTTAACACGTGATGAACATACGACTAAGCATCTTACAAGTCTCGGCATCTGTATGCATCTCATCAGTACAACCTGAATTATGTTCTGGAGGCTGTAGATCAGAGAGTACCGAGCACTACTCAGATGATTGGTAATATGATGCATTGGCCATTTTAATTAGCTTCCCCCTGGGAAGTGCAATAAAACGCATTCTTAATTTTTAAGACCTTAAAGACAACGAGACAAAATTAGAGCAAGCTATGGAGGCCACCTCTAGAGATCAGGGCCATTGTGTTCCCTTTCCCCAGCAAGGAGAGGACCAACCCAACGGCGCTGCAGAGTGCAGATGATTGCTATGGCACATCATCTATTTGGTACACAGAATGTCTGAGGCCAAAGAAAATTTCTGCCTAACATATCCATTCAAATGTTTTTACTGAATCTTATCTTAGTAAAGGCACTTAAGCAATCAGAAATAAAGCTGCCTATTAATAACACTGCTTCCTTTTTGATTTTTCCTTCCCAAGAGGGTGTAATGAAGGGAAATTTAATCATTCATGAAAGACAACATCTGCATTACGTATCCATCATGTTTCCACTTGGAAAGTGTCCCAGTGTGGCTGTTCTCTTTGGTGTGCGTTACCTTTATACTCATCGTTAATGAAGTTGGTTTTGTTATTAGAGGCCTAGGAGCTGTAGCAGGGGCTGATATTTCCATTCAGAGCATCTGTGTTCATTTTATAGGAGATGCAGTTCAGCAAAAGCAGATACAGATGACTAAACCAGTGGGCAAGGTATGTTGATTTTATTTTATTTAACAGTAATGCAGTGTAACAACTGCACCAGAGGGATGCATTTTCATAAGCAGACAAGCAGATGGGTAAAGAAATTTGACTTGCTATAAAAAGCTTGTAACTGCCAAGCAGTCTGAAAGGCTCCATGGAAAGAGTCGTCTATACTGAGAAGTGTATCCCCCCTTCAAAGATTTCACATTATCTGTGCCATTCTCTCTCTTTGGTGTTTTACACCCCACAGGTGATAACCTTAAAGCACAGCTGCTGGCAGCTAGCCAGAAGCCATACACTTCCAGAACACATTTTGCCTGAATTCCTCCAGATTCCCCTCATATGCAGAGGTGGGCGGAGCAGGGATGGGGAGGGCAGAGGTTTAAACACGAATTGCTCATTCAGTTCATTTCATTGCCTCACGGAAATAAAGTTCTTTCAATAAATCGTATTGAAGCAAAAGAGGTTCTCCGATTCAAATGCTCCAAAAATCACACACATGCCAGAGGAGAGGTTAATAGCAACTACCACCTGAAGAATAGGCATGTAGACTAACCAAGCTCTAGCACACCAAACCCAGGCTCTTTCCCATTTGCACTACACCAGTCAGAAAGGCAGATGTATCCTTTTAGTACCTTAAACTGAAGAAATTGGTAGTTTTATGGAACACAGTGGGACTTAGCTGCCAATCTGTTTTGGGCTATGTCTGTGTCACATGTCTATGTCTGGGCTATATCTTGGACCAGTGTCAAGATCTGCTGTGACTGTAGGGCAACTATGCTGCTAGATTTTAATGGCAAAAAAGCTTCAGACCCTTCATAGTTGTGATCATTGAATCCATCCAAAATATCTACAACAGGGCACCAAAGCAATAAAAGTGTCAGTAACTGAACTGAAGTGTCAGCAACTGAGACAGAGGGAGCAGTAAGTAGAGCTCTCCTCCCACGCTGCACGGGTAACAATGCGCTACCACTGACTGCAGCCCTTAATGGCAAACTGTTCTCCTTGTGTTGACAGCGCACAAAACACAAATTTAACTTGCCAAAACCACAATCAATAATGCTATTTTTTAAATTAACTAGGTTCGGAGGAAAGGAGGAAAAATAATTAGTGTTGCTTATCCCTCAGTGAAGGCTTACACTGGAAGCCCAGACTGAAACACTTGAATACAGATGCCAAAAGTCAGGCACATCACCCTGTCAAGATGAGTGGATGCCTGGCACCCCTAAAAACCAGACAACTCACACTCAGTTTCCTATAAGCTCTTTATTGTACCAGAATGCTTGACTCAGAGCAGCAATCATTGTCAGGCTGCTTTGATGTTTGCAACATCCCAACCTGTTGCTTTGTTGTGTTCGAGTCTTTTGTCTTTGACATTTCACATGCAAATTGATTTTCTTGGTTATTTGTGTTCATTTACAAGAGGCATAAGTCATCAAAAGCAGATACAGATGAATACTCCACTGCACTGGGCTTTCTTTTTAATGCCAACAAAACATAACAAGGCAACCTGAGAGATGCACGTTCATAATCAGTCAACCAGATGGGTGCAAAAATCTGATTTGCTGTAAAAAGCTTAGAGGTGATGAAAGTCTTAAGGATTTGCTGGAAGGCTTCAGCTGTAACAAATCCTGCCAGAGTACTAAAAAGACTGATCCTGCTTTGTCCAACTGTTGTCTCAGCATTAGCTTCCCTACAGCCATGCCAAGGCTATACCTAACGCGGTGCTCTGCGCCGGGATGTGCAGCGTGGGGCAGCTGGTGCTGGGGGCCAACGGCCAGACTACAGATGTTACAGGGGTTTGCTTCAGACCAGCTCTTGTCTGAATGCATGTTAGCGTTGGAGCACACGCCAGCTGGGTTCACTTGAAGGGCACCCGCTCTGTGCACTCGCTCAGAGATGTCTCTGCAATGCAAACCACGGCATGAAAAGCGGAGACAATCAGGGGATTTGCTTCAGAAGCATGCTCTCACCCAAACCACAGTGCTACCATAAACATAGCCACATGCAACTAGCTTTCCTAGGCAAACAAGTGCCCATTGAGCGGATTTGCAACCAGCATGGAGTGTCTATTAACTCCAATCGGAGCTTGCCCCTCTACAAACGTCTATTGCCCTCTGAAATCCAAGTCCCTGCCTCAGTTACATCTGCCAGCAAGACTTCGGCCTTCAAGGGCCTGAACCCCTCCAAAGGAAGGAGCAATGTTTCTGCCAAAATACGTCATGTCAAAAGCTGCTGCCAGGCATCCAGGTCCACCCTGTGCTGGAGGAGCCCACGCCATCCTGGTGGCTTGCAGATCTCCCCAGCACAACACAAGGACACCTCCCAGCTATTCCAGGGAGCCCTATTTCCACACTCTTTTACCTCATCTCCACCCAGGAGGCACTATTTCACCTTCTACTTACTGCTGATGTGTTTTGTAAGTACAATTCAAATTAACTTTTCTACAGGCTGTAACATCTCTCCATCATCCACAAGCAGAACACACAGAATATTAATCTTTTAGCCTCCGTGTGCAAAACAAAATCTATTAGTAGTCTTTTTGCACCTAAAATGAGATCTGCAGAGACACAAAAGATGTCCAAAAGCTGCCATGGGCTGTTAGTCCAGTTGAACTGGAAACTCAGTGGAGCCAGCAAGCCCTCTCAAGGCATGAGGAAATGCCTTGCCTCTCCTCCAAGTAGCTTTTCTCCTGCTTCGGGCGTACACAAATTGTATCCTGATGGGGAAAAATTGTTATTCACTTTATAATTTATGCTTTCTTGAAAGCAGTTTTCATATTTTTGGCTCCTTCTGGGTCTCTGGAAGGCTGGATCAGAAAAGGGTCAAGGCTCTCCAGCTATCCAAGCTTGCAGGGCAGACACTGAAATAAGAATAAAGTGTCTGTTCAATATAAATGAAAACAAGACATACCCACTAAGAAACAGAAAAAAATAATAAGCTGTGCAGATTCACACCGGATTTTGACATTGCAATATGACAGATATCCTTAAAAGCACTTCAGAAGCAGCTTTATCAGCCCTGAACACTTACTAAATGAAGCTGTTGAGACCACACCTGCATGTCTGCTAAACACCAGGTTCCCCCCTTCATGCCCCAGTGAGAATTCAGCTTCCAACTGGCAATGTGGAAAGCCTCAGTGTGCAGCCCTGCGGTGGGAGGGCAGCAAACGTACCATCATTCCCACTCAGGTAACGCTCTTGCCTGCTCTCCTCAGGTCAAGGAGAGGGAGCATCACTGGAAAACATATTCTGCTGCTTTAAAACCCAGCAGTGATGACTGGAATCTATAAATCACGTTGGTTGCTTTTTTTCCCCCAAACCTGTGGGACTGCTCCAAGCATAATTAGGTTTTGGGTTTACAAAAAGTACCAGCATCTGTTGCCTGTTCTGTGCACACTGCCAGTCTGAGGGGACTGCTCCAGGCTCATAACAGCTTTTGTTCTCACAAATAGAGAAAACTTTGCTGAGCCTGGAGTGGGGCTGCTGGCCAAGGGCCTGGGAGACTCACGTTGTATGTGAGACTGGGAGCAGAACCAGAGGAAGGAGGAGAGGAAAGATATTGAACTCAGAGTGCTTCATCCTTTAGTTGAATTTCGGTTGATGAGTCTCAGTTTAAATTAATACACGAAAAATTCCCAACAACAGCAGCTGCCAACAATCCCGTTACAAAATAATGCTGGCATAAAGTAATCACAAACATATGCCTATCTCTCGCTTTAAAGTCAGTTCCAAGAAATTAGAGACTGACCAAGCCCCTTGCAGATTAGCAAGGAAACATCCTCTTGTTAGATGAAAAAGCTTTTCTTCCCCATCTAGCAACAGAGAAAAACATCACAGTGATTCTACCAGAGCAACACGGGGTGCTAGTGGAGGGTTAGCAGAGGGGGACCTGTTAGTCTGTCTCCTCCAGTTTCAGGAGGACATTCTGGGTGACCTTCTTGGTGACCTTGGTGCCAGCACCATCCGTGCTACCCTTGTCACACCCAAAAAATTGCTGTCCCAAGAGCAGCAGCAGGGTACAAATCTGCACAACACAAACCCTCTGGCTGTGGAGGCTTTTAAGGAGAACTGTGGGGTTTTTTATTATTAACAAATACTTAAGAACCACATATATTATAGTGACTGCAATTGATGGTCACGGAATACAGGACTGTAAGGCAAACAGCATTCTTTGTAGAAATATGCCAGCCCAGAAACTTCTAATAAATCCAGCTGAACTTCTAATTACATTTGGGTTCAAATCCTTAGAACTCCATCTAATTTAGTATTAGTTTCATTTCTAGATAAGCAGGTCCAAGCAGTTCCTCTGCTTTTAAACCTGAACTTCTATCCTGTTTGGGCTCTTTACCTAGATCCTCTCCCTTAGCATCTGGATGCCTCTTTCATTTCTCTGCACATGGCAGCGCTGTGAGTGCATCACCCAAGCTTGACGATGCTCTTCTCTTCCTTCTCTGAAGGCCAGAAACACTTCCAGGAATCCTACTACTATTTTGAAAGTGCTGATTCACTTCCCTGCTACTGGAGCAAATTCATTCCCACACCACCAGTATCTTCTGCGCAGGGGGAATAACCCACTAGGTTATTAGGTTGTAAGTAACATCGATTCTAACTCAGGGGACCGTGTTCGGCCAGCTCAAACCTGAATATATTTTTAGGAATACATTATGTATGAGGGTATAGCTATACAAGTGGAGTTAAAGAAAAAGCAGCTGAATGTTGAAAGAGGGAAGAGCCAAGTTACCTGCCCTGCTTCACACCACATTCAGTCCCCATACAGGAATTCCATGAAGTCAATACAAACATGTATTTCATGGCATAGGGGATTGGCAGGTGGCAATATATGCTCTATACTGTCGGAAAAAAAGTAGTACATTTTGAAAGACATTCTCCATCAGGTGCTTCTTAACCAGGAGGGACACGTACAGCCTCACACGGGGTCAGGAGCACGAGCCTTTGCACTCTGTCTTCGCTACAGCCACTAGTAAAAAATTACACTAAAACCAAAGTGACATGTCATGCCATGAAACACAAGGTTGTGCAGCGGCTGTCCAAGGTGCAGGGCAGTACTCCTGCAGGAATAAAGCAAAATCTCCCTGAAAATGTATCTAACAGCTGCTGGAGGTGTTGCTGTCATACGGCAGGCTCTGAAGTCCTGCGGGTTTTCTGTCAAAGACACCAGAGCTTTGATGCCAAAAGAACCAAGTTTGCAATTATATCATTTGCCTTTTTATGTTCTTATCTCCTTTTCTAAAAAAAGTAGAGGAAAGAAATGCCTAAAATAAATTGATGAAGGATTGATTAAAAAGTGCCTTGAACTAAGAAGGGTAAAAAGCCTTTAAGTGGACATATAGAGGGAAAGTTGGATAATGATACTCTACATCTACATGATTAAGAAGTTAGAATGGACTATGAAAGGAAGATAGCATTGAAGGCAAAATAGTAGGACTATTTCCAGCACATTTCAAACTCAAGGCTGGTAACATGAGTTGTCAAACATTTCTGAGATCAAAAGACAAAAACCTACCTCCTGGGGCATTTAAAAAATTAAGAGAAACATTTCTGCTTGCAGGAAGAAGGGTAACACACCAGAAATGAACATTTTTTTACTCTCAAGAAAACCCTACTGGCCAGCACACTTAAACACAGAAGAGACCATAGGGGATTCACAACTGCAGATTAACAGAGCCACCACAGCTATAATCCCCCCTGAAATCCTACAGAAAAATGGAAAAATAAACAATAACACCCCAACCCGTTGTGCTGAGAGGGGCAAATCTGGGTTAGAAAAATCTGATTTTCCTTAGCATGGCACAATCCTGCCCTGCCAGTTTAAGAGGCAAAGCCAATACTATTTGGGAATGACCTGGGATGTCCAGGAATAAGTGATGTACACGGCTCACTGCAGGGAAATGTAGACGATACCTTTACTCTGCGATGTCTGTGAGGGACAGCTAAGCAAATCCTGGTGGGGAAAGGGCACGGGTTACTGCAGGCAGGTTTCAAGGCACAGATGCTTCCTCAATTTTCAGTGCAAAGTGGTGAAGAGTTAAAATATTGTGAGAATAGCATAAAATATCCCCCGGTGCCTCAGCACTCGAGTGCTTCTCACAGTGCAAATGTAATTACCTCCTCTATTAGCAGGCCATCGGGGCTACTCTGTGGAAGCAACCACCTCCTAGTTATTTTGAAGTGCTAATCTGGCAATTTTGTCAGAGACCATCTAGATAAAATTAATTGAGGAGTCAGGGTATAACTGTTACAGAGAGTGGCTATGTTTTGAAAAAGCCCTTCTTCATCCCTGTGTCAGCCTAATCTTGTTTAACTCTCCAGCATCAGCCATGCTGAAAAGATATATCAAGTCAAGCAGTATCTTTGGGTTTGTTTTTTAAGGGACTGAATATTGTCGTAAACAGCAACTGAAGGCCAGGCTTAGAAGCCAGCTAGCTCAGATACCCATCGACTTCAATGGAGTTTCCATGTGTGAAGTGCACGCAAGATCAAGTACAACCACCACTGTTACAATACCACTTTAAAAAGCACTTTAATGCTTCAGAAATAAATTGAGAGCTGCAAGAGGAACAAAAGAACATGCGCATTATTGTGCAGCTGAATGGAGGCTCAGCATTGCTTTATACATTGCTCGGGCCGTACACGTTGGCTGGTTAGGCTGGAAGGGCTACTAAGACAATTTGCTATGTTAGGCTCCTGTTTTACCACAAGCACACAGTAAAGACGTTAAAGTCCGTGACTTTTTCTAAAAGCAGGAAAGCAAAACATGAATTCTGTGAGTCCTATGAAAGCTGAAGCAACACACACAACAGTTGAAAGAAATAAGCCTTTGGCAGCTCTAAGTCGTAAAACACAACAGAGGAGAACCTATGGTTAGCACTTGATAAATCTCCAAATGCCTTGCCGTAATCTTGCGACACTGAGTTACAGTCCCTAGCATGACATTTTGATAACTTGATTTTAAAACCAAATTGGCAAAAAAAGGAGATTTACATCATTAAGAGAAGAAGGAATGAGGGGTTTTAGCTCTTGGTATAGGAGCATGACCATACTGGAATGCTGTAAAGAGCCTCTTCTTAGAGAGCACTGCAGACATAGGGTACAAAACAGGATTCTAGAAATCTTTCTTAATCCAAAAATAAATCAATAAATCAATAAAACAACACAACTATGACATCTCTGAAAAGAGAAGACCAAGAAGTATCAAGGTATTCTGAGATTACTACTAGATTTGTAATAGTAACTACAAGATGATCTGAATTAATATAAATCTCAGGCCAGATGGTGATTATTCACAGATATTTATTAGGCAACACGAGTATTTAGGTGGATTTTTACTTTAAACAAACAAAGAGGCCACACAGAGTCAAAAGGGAGCCCTGAAAAAGGATTGGAAAAAGAAAAAACAAAAACAAAAACGTGAAGCATCGAGCATCTAAATGAGGACTTTCATAAAACAAACTCCAATAAAGATCCTTAGAACACATTAGATGAGTATTAGACGAGGGTAAATATTGTTGTTAGCTTACAGCAAACAACTGATAGGCTTTAGGAGGCCAATGAGGGAACATAAACCCACTTAGATCTGGTATGCACAAACAGTAGAAAAGCATTTGCAATAAAATTTTGTTCATGCCAGTAGTATCACAATCAGCAGCTGCACTGGCTAATCTGATGAGCGGTAATTTCATTTTATGCATCCAAAATAAGCTCTTAGATAATACAATTTTCTAAGAGACACTTGTGTGACAAATGCTTGTTTCATACCAGTCTGCTATTAATTTTAAAAATGTTTGGTTTATTTTAAATCCTCTCTTGTCTCCAGTCTAAGGTCCCTTTGCAAGATTTCCTTCCTGCACTGCATAATTGATGCCATCTTGTGGTAGAAAAAAAACATCAGTCTCCTGATGGTTTCTGTCTCAATAGCCAAAATAATCCTTGACTAACACAGTGTTATAAGAACAGTGACTATATTCCAAACCTACGTCTCTCCTCCAGACTCCCAGCTTTCAGAGCTCTATTTCTATTAAACTGTAAATGGTTATTCCAGCACCGTGAAATCAGCCAACGTGTGAGCTTTTAGAAATTCAGACTGCATACAGGTTTCTTCCTCATTTATAGCTGAGGTGCCAAACCTGCTTCCAGGGTGCTTCCAGAGACAGCCCACACCGAGGCAGCTACTTCCAGAACCATCATCTTTTATGTTAAATAACTCAATTTCTTCTCTTTTGCTGAATCTTTCTCTCACAAACTCATTACTTTCAGACATCTCCATTCTTACCTTACTTTCAGTTTCTTTCAAAGAAAGCCAGTATATAGCTTGTACCACTCTGTGTGTCTCTCTCTTTCCTCCTTTATATCACCTGGAGATGTTTCACATATTCCTGGATGTTCTACTCACATTTTTTCCCTGCTATGTTTTCTGTGTGCTGACCTCACCCATTTCAAAGACATCTGGTCTTCCCTCCTCCCCATCAATGTGTAAGCATCCCCTACTTCCAGGAAAAACAAGCTGGTCCCTCCATCTCTCTCACCCCATCCTCCCTGTCCCCTTCGCCAGGGTGACTGGTGCTGTGAAGCATAGCAGCACCCAGCACAGTCTGGATATCTGCTCTGAAAGTGTGCTAGTGGACAGAATGACCAGGAGATCACACGGATCCATCTCCCTTGCTCAAACTCTTTTCTCTATTGCATGTAATTACCTATTTCCCCATCAGCCATTAGTTACATGGCCCAACCTGCAAAACACTTGTCTTCAGGTACATCAGACCTCTACCTAGTGAGACAGCCATGCTCATCGCCTGCCCTAAAGCCTCCATAGACCTTCTTAATGCAGGCCTACCTCTCCTCAATACTCCCAGGGGGTGACTTGCATCCCTCCTGCCTGTGCCCTCCTTCTCTGACAGCTCCAGCCCATGTAGCAGCAGGTACCTGAGTCTGGAGCATCACCCTGAGCATCACTGCAGCAAGCTGGGCTTTCATGTTTACAACACATCCACAAGCAGGTGACCACCCACCCCTCACCCAGAGGTGCACACCAGGGGTCCCCAGGCTGCCCTGACTCTTTCGAGGCAGCAAGAGCTCTCCTGGTACCTCAGCTGGCGGGGCTGGAGAGGAGAATGGCACTGAGCACACCTCGGAGCAGCTCTGGCTTGAAGGGGAGTGAGCAGGAGCTGGGCACAGCTGGGGATTTTCTGTTTTAACTTTGCTTTTCTAACAGGGCAGTTGCCAAAGAAGAGCTTGAGAATGTGGGGTCTGCTGACTTCAAGGATCTCCACCAGTCTTCAAAAAGCCTCTGGATTTACCTCTCACCTGCTACGAGAGGTATTTTACTGTCCCAGTAGAGGCCAGATGAGCCATTTGCCTGTCGACCAGCAAAGCTGAGTAACACCAGGAATAAAAACCTCCTCAGGTGTGTGAGTGAGCATGTTGGATGAATGACAATGGCAGAGAGAAAGCTTCCTCATTTCCAAGTCCTGCTTCTTACTGAAGAACCTGGATACAGGCAGAGAATATAGAAAGCAGAACCGTGTCTGCAGTGCTTCACCCTGGAGCAGTGGAGTTGAGTCACCACCAGTCAAAACCTTTCTGACTTTACCAAAAGTGGCTCCTAACTGAGAAGCCACATCTCCCACCTGGGGTCTCCACCATGGCTGCCTGCTGCACCCTGCACAAGGGATGATACAACCAACAAAGACCGCGCATTCATCTGCCTTGACGAGATTCCCCGCCTTCCCTGAGGGTCTCGAGCAAATTTTCTTCTGTTTCATGTTGCAGAAATGCCAGGCTTTTGTAAACAACAAATACAGCAAACTAAATCTACCTGCTTTGTGGAAGATAAAGGGGGGGGGGGGAAATCTCTTTATATTTTCTTTTCCTTTAACTTAATTTGCTGTTACTCTACTAAGTATTGGATTTTGGTTTATATAAAGGTAAACAATGTTATCACACAAATCTTAATCTTATAATTGCAGCCTCACTTGAATTACTTGGTGATTAGCCTCTAGGCATAATGCTCATCTTGTTCAGTTACACCTTCATTATCATCAGATTCATTAATTTCATCCTCCATGTGCTAAAACGTTGCATGGTTAAAGGCAACATTTAGCAATATTCAGAACATTGGCAAGGTTCCGCATTCTCTGCTGAAGAGTTTGTAGAAGCAATATTACACCAAGAGGATCAAGAAGTTAGTTTTTCCTTTAGATCCTTCATGCATTGAGGTAATAATTGAACTAAAAAAATATTAGTACTTAATTATTTAATTGTAATTTCAGTGCATACTGAGCACGGTGAATGGCCTTGAGGTGGACCCTGAAGGGGCTTTGCCAGGGCATGGCTGGGTGAGCTTCCTCCTCCTGCCTGCACGGCTGGAGAAGCTGGAATCTGCCACCAGGGAGGGTGTCTGGCCCCTGGGGTAAGAGTTTCACTTGCTGAATGACTACTGCAAGCACCTGAGTTTGCTAATCCTCCTATAAACTAGGGTTTGTGAGCAGACTTGCCTTTTTTATTCCACAGTTGTCCTCAGCAGTGCCTTATGCTGCCAGGCAGTACACAGGTCCTCTGTATTCCAATTCCATTACTACAGTTTTACATAAACCCCTTTGGAAGGGGGCAGAGGGATCAGTCAGTCACACAGCAGGGAAGCGAGTGATGGAAACCAGCCATCGAGGTTACAGGCTCGAGGGAAAGTGTCTCTAAGCAACACAGGTGATGAATCCAGACACAGCAAAGTCATCGCATCAAGGTTGGCACAGTCTTTCCGAGCCCCTAAGCTCATCAAATTATTGTTCATTATAGCTACGATAGAGTCAAATGAGGTGTCACACAATTTGTCTTTAAAACATTGAAAGTACCTTCTTGCAGAGCATGGTTTTGACAAGATTCCCCCACCCTCCCAGAACAAGGGTAAACCCCTTCCAGATGCTAAATGTGCCCTTCAGGAATTATAAGGGGTAGATATATAAAAAAACCTACTTCTGTATCAGCTTAAAAACACTTCCATACAGCATCATCAGAACAAAAGGCACTATGTGAACATAAGATATTATCAAACCAATTCACGGCATTATATAAAATTTCTGTACGTTTTGACCATTAAGAATAACAAGTACACAGTTTATAAAAACATCTGTACATGTTCCAGCTAGAGGCACAGTGACCATGACAGCTAAGGTATCAAGCACAGGGATTTTTTTTTTCTAGATCACTAAAATTTTATATTTTAAATACAATATTTCACAATATTTTAGCTTCTTAGTAAATCAACATATTTGGCAACATGTAGAGATTGACACAGCACCACTTATAGGTGAGAAGCGATACAGCTGACCTGCCAGCAAGTAAACTAGAGAAACATTCCCCAGAGATACTGAATATATTTGGCATAAAGAAAAGAATTAAGTAAATACACATGCAAATATATGAAGGCAAATTTAATAGAAGCCTTCGAACTCAAGTGCTAACATTTGTACAGCTTATGCTCTGCACATCTCTTGTGTACTTTTAAGCTACAGACAGCTTCATTCAACAGGACAAATATGACTTGCATTAGAAGGGCAGGTGGAAGCATTTCTCTGGCCTGTCTTCCAGGGTTGGAGCCCAGACATAGGATGGAATGCAGAACCAAAAATATATTTAATAAAGGGAGATTTATAGTTGTTATTATTATAATCTTATAATACTAGTTTTAGAGAAAAAAGATTATTCAAATTTATTTCTGCAGAAGACAGATCCCCTCAACAGAGCAAGGACTCAGCGATTCAAAGATGCCTCAGCACTGGGGCTATGGTGCTTTTCCTCTATATCCCTTTAGAAAGTCAGCCTCAGACATTTGCAAGGTTACAAACCAGCACTTTTTTGGTGTCTTTTGGAGGTTTCTCACAGCTGGTTGGGGACAATATTAAACAGAGTTAGGGAGGAGCGAGCTGTGCTGATGTGCATGAGAGCCCTCAGCTCCACAGCAAGGCAGCCCTCCAGGAGCCATCCTAACTGTCTTTTCTTTAAAAAAAAAAACCACACACAACCAACTTCTCAGTAATTTACAAATTCGCAGTCACATGGAGAGCTTGTGAAGTCTCCTGCTATCTTTACACTACTTTTATCTGGGCTTCCAACCAGCTCTTAATGACACTTGTGGATGGCTGATGGCAGTCTGGCACTGCTACAGCAGGGATGAGAAACGAGTTTGGCTACAGACTTCATGTGTGCAGAATCATGCCCAACAAATTAAATTAAATTAAGTTAGACTGAAGCTGGTGGACAACTTAGGGACCATTAAAGTGTCAGTTAATTAAAGCTGGATTTACCAAAGGTTGAGAGACAAACCTTCATCTGTTAATCTGTCAAAAGCTGAAACTGAAATGCCCTGAACAGTTTAGGGGATATTTTAAGGTGGTCAGATGACAGAACAAGTTGCCTTTTTTCCACATTGACTTGCCTTCCACAGAAGAAAAAAGGGCTTCAAAAAGTTAGTAATTCCATCAAGAAGCCACAATGAGACCAAGTTCCACTAATAACCCCATCCACAAATCATGAGATTTGGCAAATCAGTTGCAGCTTCATAAAGTTAAAAATGTCAAGGAAAAAATATTTAATTGAAAGGGCTCAATTAGTTCTAACACTTTGCAACAGTAAAATTTATTTTATTAAGTTTCTGATCTTGATTTTACCGGTTGCTTTTACATTTGGATCAAATTCAGACAATATTTCATTAAAAGCAACCGAAGAAGAAAGGTATTCTCTAGGGAGAGCAAAATTAGAGGAATCTGTCCCACAGTTCATTTAAACGGCAATTATAAAATGAGTTCACTGCAAAAAGATATGGATTTCAGAACCAAAGACCTTCTCCTTAACAGCCACATTAAGAACCGCCAGCATATGCATGTCTCATCTTGCATATCTTTTCAAAAAAACTAATTAAAAACATGATATGGTGTCAAGCTTTTGTGTAAGTCTAAATCTCATCTCCATAAACTAATAGAAGCTTTTCTGGTTCATCAACAAGCCAGTGACAGCACAAGCAATCAGTCCCTTCCTAGGCAACACCCGCTCCTATGTTATAATAGAAAAGTGAAGATGCTAATAACCTCTTAGGCCCTATTTCTTGAGTTTCAAAAAAAGCTGTCAATGCAGGAGGCAAATTGAAACAAATAAGAGGCTCCAATTTCAACCAGGAGTAATTATTTGCCCTGCAACCATCTGTATATGCTCAACAAAATCATACCCTTTGACCTCCAGAAATTTCTAAATGTTACTTACAGAGCTGAACAGCTTTTAGGTAATGTTATTGAGACTTAATTTTTAAGTTATGCTTCCATTAGATTTGAATCCCAGAACTCGTCAGCTGGAGAGCATCCATCTCACTCTTCCTCTCATGGGATGTCCAAATCGCTCACTTTTTCCAAAGGCTGTTTCCTTCAGTTTAAACTCAGTGAAGCACCTCCAGCACAGTGTGTCTTACTGCTAACAAGACTTTTGGGCAGTGCTGATGGGCCAAACTTCAGTTTCTACTGGAATAAAAGGGAACTTCACAAAGGCCTCATAGCAATACAGCAGCCAGACAACCAAGAAACTCCATGTGAATGAGGACCTAATCCACTAAACGCTGAACTAATACAGCTCTGTGGGGTAGCAAACAGCCAGGAAAAGTGTTTTGAAAGTCACTGTGGCTCAGCAGGTAGGTAGTCATCATGCCCTGGTGCAAATCCCAGTTTCACCAGTTACTGTGCTTAATATTCCCTTTCCTCAGCTTTCCCAGTGCACTTTGGCAAAAGATTCTATGTAGAAAAGCAAACAATTTTATATATTATATATATTTTATATATTTTTATATATATATATATACTAGCTAGATGCATGATACAACTTTGTGTGGCTAAAATACATGACAGGAGCAGGTTGGCCCCCAAAATCTATCCAGACCACCATGTTTCTTGCAGGCCCCTGTGACGAAGGTTTCCCAGTGCTGCACCTTTTTCCTCATGAGCAAGAGTCCCATGAGACTGCCTGGCACCTATGGCATGCCCAGTGTGCCTCTAGGACTTAAGAAAAATTAATGTAATTGAAATAATTCCTTCATTTATTCTTCCACATACACAAGCAGTGGATCACGGCAGGTGTGCAGGAGACCAGATTTTTGATTGTAAGAACCAAAAAGTAAGAAGGGTAAAAGGCAACCCATAAAACAGCACCCTGTGCTGATCTGGCTCCTCTGGCTCTCTTCCCTCCCCGTGCACATGTTGCACCTCAGAAGCCTTTCAGAGAGACAAATCAGAAAAAAAGTTAATTTCTTTTCTGGATAAACAGGAACAGTTTAGGACAAGAAGAGGCCAAGACCAGCTATTACTTTAGCTTAGGTTGCCACAAAGCATGGACCCAAGATCTTGGACCACACATCACTGAGGCCACCCTAAACCTCCATTGCTCCCAAAAGCAGCAGTCCAGTCCTTACTCCCAGTTTCTCATTTACCACCCAGGCAGCCCTTCCTTGCCCCAGCACCTGCTTTCATACAGCAATGTGGCAGGGGTGAGATCTCTTATCTCATGGTGCTTTTTCTAAACTCATTTCCAGAGGGGCTCAATCGCATTTTGCTGCATGGGCAAACACATGCTGTGCCAGTGCTCCATGTCGTGGACCACCCAGCACTGCTGGGTCTTTAGGTCCTCATCACCTCACCCAAGGAACAGCTTCAGTCCTGTATACAAAAGGCCAAATTTCTCCCAGGCATCCTTGGCATGCCCCAGCTGGAGAGACAGGCTCAACCTCCCCCCAGCTTTTGTTTTTCATCAGTGAGGGATAACTTCTGCTTTGGTGGGTTTGTTTTGTTGTTGGGTTGGGTTTTTTTTTGTTTTTGTTTGTTTGTTTGGGTTTTTTTTTGGGGGGGGGGGGGGGGGGGTGGAATAACAATTAGCAGAGAATCAAACTGTGAAGTGGGGTAAATGACGGCCCTAAGAGTTCACGGGCAGTCAATATTAGCTTAATTAAGCCTACAACCCCACAGTGCCCAAGTTTTGCCCCCAACATCAATGTAAAGGCTCCCCCCTCCCATCAGCTGTGGCTGAGCTCACTGCGCCCTCAGGTACCTCGCACTAGAAAAGAGATTACAAACTACATGGCTTTAAAAAATACCCCTTAAAAACTCCATCTTCTCATCAGCAAGTTATTTTTTTTAACATGTGTCATCAAATGAGGGGCTCAGATACAATGCAGCTGGCAAACAGACTAGGAAGGGTTTGTATTACAGTACTTCTGATCCCAATCTATACGCAAAATATAGCACAGGTGCCTGTACTATGAGGTTGCACTGCTTGGGAAGAAAATAACTTTTTTATTATTATTATTTTTCAAATACTATTTTCACGAAGATGCCATGCATCACAAATGGTTCTTCCTAGCCAGGCTTGCGCTCATTTATTTGGCTGTGCTGACCCCCAGAGCCCGGCGCCCTGTACGGCACATCCTAATGCCGAAACCCATCGGGTTGCAGACACGCTTTCCACCTACTGCCACTAATTCAAAGAGGTTTTGCTGAAGTGATTGCTCCCGCAGGCTGGGGATGATTGCACTCTGACAGCGTGAGGGAAAACAGACATTTACCCTGCCTTGACTCAAATTGCCGCATGCATGAGAAACTGCAGAATTAAGTAGATAAGGAAAAAAAGATACATAGGTATTACAGTAAAAGCACATAGAGAAACTCACGGGGAAGCTGTCTGTTCGTATCTAATATCTTCAGCCACACACCTGGCAAAACCCAAATTATCACTGGATAAGCACCAGCTGCAGCAGAAGGGAGTCCTTGGTTTCTGCTTCTTGAGTCAGAGGACCCCGATATTATTTTCTGTTTTATATTGTACCTCTTTAGGAATTCCTATTCATACTTTTCTGAAATGGTTGTCTGCCGTATTAATAACTATCAAACATACTAATCAAGCATTATTAAACAAAAAAGAGATGGATAATTTGGGTAAATTATTCTTAGGTGGCTGCCATGTAAGAGACATTGTTTAGAACACAGTTGCAATGTTGAAACCACTGCTACAGAGACATCCAGCACAGGAGGACACTGGAAGCTGAGATCCATCTCTTTTTGTATTGAGAAAACACATGATTTCTCAATTTCAGAACTCGAGACAACAAAGCATATACATTAAAGCTCAAAAGCTTTAAGTTTGACTGGTTTAGCTCTTCATATTATTTGGGAAAGAAACACTGGGTTTGAGTCCACTTCAAAGTACCAAATAAAAACCAAAAAACCTATGGCTCCAAATAAAGAGTTTGTGAATCAATTATTCCCCTAAATGACAAGAGTTCTGTCAAACTAACTTTTGCAATTTTTGTTTTGGATTTTTGTTCTATTTTAATGCATTTCCTCCACCCCCCTCCTTGGTTGCCTTAGGACAAGCCTGAAACTTGGGCAGAGCAATGGAAGTGTGCCAAGATCTCCCTGATAAGAATCCCCACTTTCCTTCTACCAGCATTCATTTTAGGCTACTTTTATTCAGAGGACATCAACATCCCTTGCAACCGGGGCTCCATGCCTACATCATATTTTGTGCTCCTGAAAACCTCAAGACTATCAGAGGCAGAGATGGGCAAACGCACCTGCTTTACTCCCCTGCAAAGTTAGCACAATTAACATTTTTCTCCCTCTCCCTCTGCCTCTCCCTCCCTCTCTCTCTCTCCCCCTCCTGATAGGCATTCTGTGACTGCTCGATTCTTGTGCCACTTTATAATTAAAGATACATGGACCTACTTCAGGCACAGATTAATGCATCACAAGACCTTCTACCCATAATTACATAAACTTCATCATGAATTTAAGCTGCAATCATAATAAATTGGCAATAAACAGTAGATGGGATTCCAGAGTGCAGCTGAACTGTGAATGGGCAATTATGTATCTCAGTCTTTGGGAAAGGAGTAAAAATTGATATTTCATAAAGTTCCTTATTTACTAAAAATCAAACGAGCCATTACTCAGTAATGTTCATACTCTGTGGAGCAAGGAGCGGAGAAAGAGAAAAGAAGAGAAGGGGTGAAAACAATCTTCAAATCAGTCAAGATGCTTAAAGAAAAACAAAATTATGTGGGAAGAGCTGGGTTCCATGAAAACCACTGCCTTAGCTCTAGTGCTTCACCAAGCCTTCTCTCATCATTGATGCTGAGCCTTTACTGTATTTAGGCACCAATCACATGTTTTTATTACTCAAAATTTACAAAGAACTAAGCATTAAAATCAGGAAAGGGAGAAAACAAGTTCAGGCTACTTGGTACCAGGCTGTAATCCAGTGCTCCCCACACACACTGACCAGATGCGCCTCTTGCAGACACCATTTGCTACACATTCCCTGTGTATCAGCCTGGGAGAGTACAGCATCACAGGAGCAGGTATCTTCGCTGCAATACATATTTTCTGCAAACTCTCACTCACGGTGTGGCTTTGGGCACACAGCACTTCTACTGAAAACTATGGATATACACAGGTAAACAACAACAGAAAAATCTGCCAGACTGGAAACGTTAAAGTACTGTTTTCTTTAGGAGGGCGAAAGTATTTTACCATTTATTAGCATCAGATTCTTCCCTTGCGCCTTCTCCTTCAATCTAGGAACTAACTGAAGTGTCTTTCTCTTGCACTTGGCACTAAAAAGACCGTACAGTTTCCCTTACCCAAATTTAGGTGTCCTCATGGATGAGGGTTTAAGGCTTGTTTTCTGTGCAAGTTTAATATACCTACATATTTTTTAAAACTTTTAAATTTCAATGCCACCTTCAGCCTAGAAAACCAAAAAAAAACTGAAGTTTGTCCTCAGGTAAGAGGCATTTTTCACAACCCAGATGGGAATTATCTTCCCTCTCCTTCCTGCACAAATGACAGCCTGATAAATCTCATAATCTCTGTATATCCCCCTGCAAAGATAGGATCTTTGCCCTTGGCTGTGCTTCCCAACCTCCACCTTTCCCTGAACGACCTTTCAGACTGACACTTGTCTCCACAGCTGCTGCTGTAGCTCAGAGGTCTGTGAACAAGGACAACACCCCTGAATCCCCCTTAGTCACCAGCGTGCTGGACACCTGGCTGGAGCCACAACGTGCTCCCCAGCTGCAGGGCTGGCTGTCATTGACAATGAGTGCACACAGGGGACAAAGGGAAAGTGCTGAAGCAGGAAAAAAAAAAAAAAAAGGAAGAAAAAAGTGATAATAAATAGCGTCCTGGAAATGAACCAGAAAAGCAGTATCACCTGATGTATCACTCAGGACCACATACTGCTCAGAAACCCTCTATCAGCAAACAGGCTGCTACAGCACCAATACATCACCCATGGTGAGACAGCCTGATGGAAGCCAGGACCAGGACTCCCACCTGCAAACAAGCTAGAGCCCCTCAGCAGCAGCGCCTTGGCTGCAGCCTGTGCCTCAGTGCGCCCTACCACCAGCAAGTTACAGCACGGAGCCCTGCGTTCCTTCATTCAGCAACAGAGACCACGGTATTTTGCTATAAACAAGTGTGTTAAACGTTGGAACTAGTTAAATGTAAAATAGCTATTCAGGAAAATAGGCAGCTCCAAGGACAGGTTAAGCCAAGAGAAAGTCTGTGATGCTGTACCTTGGCACATCATCCTCTTGTAGGAAAACATTCTCTACACTTAAGGGAGGGATCTTGGCAATTTTTCTTCTTCCAGCATAAGTCATTAGGGATGTAGAAAGAAAGCACAATGGAGAAATCATAAGACTTCACTGTGACCTTGCACAAATACCACCACCACCTGCAAAATGCCTGACACCAGGCTCATGTGCAGCACAAGGGACTTGCACCCATCTCTATCCAAGCCACAAGCCACCAGCACAGCGTCCATAACCCAGTAGTAAGAACTTCCACCCCTTTTGTACATACCACTTCTCCTGCAGCTTCATCCTCACTTTACGAAAGCCCTCTTCCCTGGTCGCAACAGGTAGGACATCCCCTGGGACCTGTTCTGGTACATCCCCTTCACAGTCAACACTGCTTTCCATGGCTTCTACTGCAGAAACTACTCTCCTGCCTTCACGTGGTAGGACAAGTTGGTTGGGACCAGCAAGAAGTATAAGGCGTTTCTTGCAAAGAAAATTCAGGAGAAAATCCAGAAAAGTGATTAAACTTTCCCTGCACAGAGTGACCAGGGAAAGAGCGGAGGGGCACATGCAAGTGGAGCAGTCAGCACCTGCAGCTTGGGCCGATTGATCCCAATTAAGGTTAAAGTCATCAAGCAGGTGTTCCTGTTTTCAGTAATTTGCTTCCACCTGGTTTCCCACTTTTTTCTTTTTTGTGTTTTAAGGTAGTTCCCTAACAAAGCAAGTGCAGTCACTGCTTGTTCTCAATAGCCACCAGGATCTGCTACAGCTATAGCCATTTTAACAGTTAAATTACCAATGCTCTAAGCCTCACTCTTCACATCATGCTGAAGGACTCATTTTACAGTGACGATGTGATCTTTTGCTCTTGGAATTTGTGTCAATCTGTATATTAATAAACATTCGGTATAACTAAGAATATAAAAATAACGGTTTAATTTCTTGTTAGATAAGCCAAACTACTCCAAATATCTCACACGCTTTCAAAAAAGAATCATCTTTTACATTCAATATACAGTTGTTGAAAACAATCCAGGTAACTAGTAACTGGACTGATTTTTGAGAGATACCGCTTACTTAAGCTGTGCAGTCCACAAGTCCATTCACACTCTGTGTTCTTGTCAGCCACAGGGCTTTTAAACCTCCTTTTGCTTTTGCTCCCTCTGTTGGGTTAAGCCTGGACCACAGCGCACAGATACAGGCTAAAACATGGCCTGCAGCCTTTGTCCTTTGCAAAGCCTGAGCTAAAGGGGGATTTTGAGAACCGCAGAGGAGAAGACAAAGCAAGTGAGTCATGGACCACCGATCTCATAGGACCCTGTTAACTGATGGGTGTTTTGGCAGCATGTAGTCAGACTGGAGGATAAAGGGAGAAGCAGCACGAGGAGTCACAAACAGCAAGTGGCTTCCTAACAGCAGGTTGGGTGGTGGAGATCTAAAATCTTAGAAACTCATTTAGAGTAAGAGCCCCCAGCCATTTAAACCCTCAAACCTGGTCTGAACTTGGAAAGTCAATTTAGACAAAATCTACCACTCCTGGAATGATTTTATCATGTTCACCTTTCTAGGCGACAACAAATTAAGTGTCTCAGGCTGTTTTCCATTAGTCCACAAATTAGCTGCAACTTTTCAACAGCATTTTTTCCACTAACTAACTGAGGTCTGTTATCACTGCAGGTCTGTGCAGCTGCCTCGGGGATTTCTGGGCACTGGGTCAAAGCTCCAACACTCTGGCACACAATGTGTGCCCTGGGATGCAACAGCAATGCATTAAAGCACATGTGATTACATACTTCATATATCTTATTGCACTTAAAACTAAGCTGATAACATGCCAACTGATAGTTCCCTAAACTTTCCTTACACAGGTAAGAAATTCTAATTCTGAATTAAATCAGAGTTGTCTGGAAGATTGTAACTCTATAAATACTGGAGTTTCCATCAGAGAAAATTCTGTCATGAAAGAAAAGCAAAACCCAGAGTAACTTGGCAAGGGTTCCAGCCTAGGAGGAGAGGGGCTGCATGCAATGTTTGCCGGTCATTAAGCCCTGGACTCTAATTTGGCTCAGGTGCCCGTAGCTCCAGCTGGAAGGGCGGCTGGCTGAGCTCCCCCAACCCATCAACAAGGTGACTTTGCAAGCACAGGAGCTGTGAAGCTGGAAACTTCGTGCCATTTGAGCCAGAGCTGTGTGGTGTTTTACAATACATACAGTAGGCAAAATGTTCCAGGTAGGAAAGATGCAGGGAGGGGGAATGGGGCACCAGGAAGAGTTTTGGTTGTGAGTAAAGTGTAAAGTAAAACAAAACTTTCTGTCTGTGTGTGTCTCAGATCCATGCGACTTTCCCTGCTCCTCTGGCAGAGAAATAGAGTCCAGTCTTTTCTTTAGGGAGATCCAGGAAAGCTGAGTTTAGTGCAACAAAATCCAAGGCAGAAAGAGATGTCCTTTCCCAGGAAAAAAAAAAAAAAAGGGCGAAAGAAGCAGCTAGTGTATATACTGGGTTGTAATGCAATAAAAAATGTCTTACAAACAAGTGCCATTTTTCTGATGTTGCCCACACAGGTCTGGTGGCTGGGACTCACCAGCAGAAATTGCTTGTGGTTAAAAATCCTTAATAAATATCAAACAAAGTCTTAGGGTGCATTTCTGTCCCAACACAACTCTGACTTCAAGAACACGATTTAAACTATGTTTTAGCATTTGTCCAGTGAGACAAATTCACCATTGGGTGAGATAGCATTGTAGAAAGAGTATAATGTAAAGAAGTATGAGAAGGACATTGAAAAATAACATTTAAACCTCTTAGGCAGTAAAGAAGAAGAACAGATCCTTTGGGACAGGCATTGTACATCGCTTAAAGGGCCCCTTTAGAAGTTTTTCTGATTGAAAAAAGGGACTCTAACAATTTAAGACCTGTAATTCAGTGAGCAATATGCTTTGCAGAGGTTTGCAATGAAAGAAAGAGAAGGAGAAGGCTTATGGTAATACAGTTGGTAAACCGAGGCCAAATCAAATACATTGAGCTTCAGCAGCTGTGCCAATTAAATCTCATTCAATTTGCTGAACAAGAACATTAACATTAATCACTTTGGCAAATTTCTTAGAGTATTTCGTGTCACTAAGTAGTTAAGTGATTTTGTGCTTGTTTACAGTGCGGAATGACATTATATGAAGCAATATCATTAGTCACTGAGCAACTGCAGGATGCTCTGGGAACCCCTGTGTGGTTCGTGGTGATGTTTCTGTAGTGGTCCTGTGCCTCCTACAGGCTTTTTTCAGCAGTAGCCAACAGACTTCATTTTTTTTTTTAACTGCAATTATTCTTTGCCATCACACAGTGCCCTCAGCATGGCCAAAGAACAAGTCACCAGCCAGGGGATAAGCAGTTTTGCCTCCTGAAGGCACCACATCCACATCCCATCTCCAGGCAACATCGTTATTGCTTGGAAAAAGGAATTCCTGTACAAACTTCCCACTGCAGTTCAGAGCACAAGGATGCAGGGAATCCCTCTTTGGCCACATTTCTCCATTTGTGCCTACAATTAAATAGGTTCATTGTTTATCTGATGTTTGCAATTTCCATAGCTGAGATTTTCTGCTCTACCTTTGATTCCGTTTCTGGATGAGTCACGTACCAAATTATACAGTATCGCTGTTGCAGAAGAGGCATATCTCACCCTGGGTTATTTCAAAACACCTGCTACCCAGCAACAAAGAGGGGAGCTGTTTTGCTGCGTTTGGTAACAGCAACCCAGTCTGGGGCACCCAGCCTGAGAAACGTGTGGGTGCAACAGAGCCTGCAGGAGAATAACAGGAGTGAGCATCACCTGCGAGGAGAAGGTCAGGTGATCAGCTTGCTTGTTAGAGAGCATTTAGGGGGGACATATCAAGTGTCTCTCAGCAGGTAAAAGTCTCAGCATCCCATCAGTGACGCTCCCTGGAAGCAGCCCACCTGCACGCCAGGAGCATGAGAGCTGCAGGGTGCACCAGCAGGGATGAGGTGGGACCTGAACTCGCTGGGCTCACACGTGTTGCCCAGTACAGCGGTGTGGGGAAATGCTCAATTCTGTCAGGCACTAGAGCTGCTCCACTGTACAACCCTGTTGGGTGAGTTTTCCCCATATTTCCTTTCTTCGCTGCAAAAGCACTTGCCCTTCTGAGGTGGATGAGGCAACATGAGAGCTACTGCTACTTGGTCCTTGCCCTGCCAAGGGTGAAATCCGGGGTGCAACACATGCCAAAAGATTAAAATGTAGGATGCAAAAAGAGACAACAATAGAAAAAATTCAGGTAGCAAAATCAAAGTAGTGAGATTTCTTCCTGTATTGCAAAGGATTTTCTTTAGCTGCAGCTTCACAGATTTATCAGTTTAAACAAAGGGAGCAACTGCGTGGGAGACAAGTTATTCTGAAATAAAACAAGGAATAGCTGCCAAGTCCCCCAACCGAGTAGAGCATCCCACAGTATGTCACTACCTGTTCATGAGGTCATTAAATTTCGGGATCCCACAGGGTAAATTTGACATCATACCTTGTTATTAACAGATAAGGCACAAGGAGCATTTCTGGAAAACCAGAGAGCTCAGTGAAGCGTATCGTAAGTGTAAGACAAAATGGGTTGTGCCACTGGTTAAATGTGTTGATCTTTCCAGTGGTGTAAGAAATAAGTTAACTTCATGGTGTCAGTAGGAATTATTGAGCCCATGGGGGTAAAACCTCTTTTTTCATGTTTTCTCTCTTACCACTCACATTCACTAAAGCTTCTGTCTTTGGCCATCAATGCCCCTAACCGCGGGCTTTCCCACCCCCAAGAGAAATGCTTTTCTCCTGCACCGCAGCAGCTGAACAGCCTTAAACTTCCCCTGGAAAAGGGGCAGCACAGACCCCAGGAGAGCATCAGACCCAGGTGTCAGGGCAGCACCTCCTCCAGCATTTGGACCTCTCAGCATCAGCACACGTGGGTACTGCTGTCCCACTCCAAAGGACACATAATAAACCCAGGGTTTGTATTTGCTGTAATTAAAGAGGGGAGAAAAAGCCACACGGAGTGATGAGACTGTTTCTCGCTGTCAGAAGCTGACAAAATCAAAACAGACCCAGAAGAGTTTCATTAGTCCAGTTTTTATTCAAATTAAAGGATGGTGAACTACAACATGATCTTCTTTTATAATATAAATATGTCAGTGAAGAATGTTTCTTGAGTCGTTCGTTGCACTGGACAAGACAGCTGTCAAGAGAAGTACTTTGCAAAGTCCTTGGTCCTTCACAGTCATGCAAAAAATCTTTTTAAAAAATGAGCTTAAAACAGTCAACCAGCTCATTACTGTATACCGTCAGCTACTGAACCAACAAAGTCTGTTTTACAAAAACAAAGAATTTCACACCCAGGTAAATTATTTCACAATCTTCCATTACTCTTAAGGGCTTTTTATACATAAAATATACAAATTAAAATTCTCAATATTTATTGTCACTGTAGAGGTAAAGAATTTATAAACGCATAAACAAAGATACGGGCAGAGGAAAAAAGTGAATTAATTCATTTCCAGACTATAATGTCTAACAGACCCCCAAACACTCTAGCTTTGAGCAATAAATTATGCTCACGTGAATGTGATTTGCAGGCATGATGTTACGCCAAGGGGGCAACTGCTTTGATATTACACTTTATTAGTAACGAATCCCAAAGGTTAAAAACGAGCTGCGTTTATCTGTTGAACCATCATGTTCACTTGATGAACAGGCATCACACATTGCTGGATACTAAGGATTTTGGTCTCCAAACACTGCAAACAAGAGAACAGTATTAAGCTTTCATGGTGGTGTCATGCAAATGCTGCCAAGTATATTCATGGTAATTACAGTGCTGTACACATCTGTACAAAAAAAGTATTTGGATAAACTGAATGAACAGAAAATTGGGTTTAATCACCCCCCATTTATCTATTAGGCACAAATGGAAAAGATGGACTTGAATCAAACTTGTTTAAACAACAGATCGCTTGAGGCAAATCTATCCTGCTTTACATGCGCTTGCCTGTTTTGCAAAGCCAGCAGGGTGTGCACCCACAGGCGATGCTGTTGGGTTTTGAGGGTGCACATCCCCAGGGATGCTTTCTCCGCAAGAGCAAAGTCACCTTCGGGAAACCCAAGGCCGGAATCCCACAGGGGCTCAGCACAAGGTGACCCCCAAAAAGAGCCGACAACAGAAGAGAGCTGAGGAAAGCCTCCACATTCACAAAGGACCATCGCGAGGAAGTAGCCTGAGTTTGGTTTGTAAAGCTTTGACAAAACCTCCTGCAATAATTTCACTGGGTTTGGCAGCCTGGGGGGTTTGCACACGCGCATGCCGTGGTGTGCACGGCATCCTTCTCCTTCAAACAGCGCTGCGCTCACGCAGGAGCCAAGAAACGAAACCGCTGAGAGACAGCTTGTCCACCAAGCTGACCAGGAACCAAACACATGGCACAAGAAAATAAAATCAGAGTATTGAAATTGTTGTTAAAATAACTAATAATCTAAGAGCGTACTGGTGACTGAGGTAATGGATTTTAATTTATCTCATAATGTTGAGCCCAGTGCTGTCCTCCTAATATGTTAGAATCAACATAGGAGCTACCCCAGATAATTAATCTTTTGTGCAGAAAACACACAGATTCATACCTACATCACAGCCAGCAGAAACTGCACTGGAGTGTAAGAATTAGATCCAGAATTTAACAGAAGTGTCATTGACCACCATAAAAAGCAATCCAAAAAATTCTTCAAAATTGTCTTATAAAAATATTTACAGTAAAATTTGTTAGCGCTAATGCTACGTTTTCAGTCCTAGAAAAAGGCAATCTTTAAAGGATCTGGCTCAGGTGCTCAGAATTAACAACACAAACATGAAACCACACACCAAAGACAGACAAGTTCAAAAAAGCATTTCAAGGGGCAGGGGGATACAGCTGGTTCATCACATGTTACGGTTGTTCATATTGCATAGCTGGAAAACGAGGTCACTTGACTTGCATAACACTGCAACGTTTGAGAAGGAAAGAAAGAAACGTGTCATTGGCCATCGAGGAGAACTGGCTGCAGCCAGGAACAGCATCCCTCACCCCTGGCAAGGGCTGCGAGTCCTAGCCCTGTCCAGCAAGCTGCAGGCCTAGGCCAGCAGTGGGCAGAAATGCCATTTTACAATAGTGGAAAACCACCAAAACCTGTTTTCCTTATAAGGAAGAAAGGTTTATAAGGAGGTGTGTAGCAGGGGAAAAATTTTCCAACCTTCAGGCATCTCCACCTTCCACATCTGACAAACACGGCAAACTTCAAACTTGCATGTCTCTAGCAGCAACTACTAATTTTTCTCTCTAGCCCACACAAACTCCTAGTCTTTGGATAACATTGGCCTTTGCTTCAGTGACGCCACAAGCCTGAAGGTTAGCTCGTCACTGTCCCCAACTACTGAGCTGTAATTGGGCTACACAGGAGCTATCTGTCTCTATACCAGACCTAGCGAGGGCCACGTGTGCCCAAACGCTAGTCCACCTTTGTCCGGTCATCTCAGCCCAACCAGAGATGCTAACTCTGACCGAAATGCTTTGCCTGTCCCATTTTATCCTCTATTCCTGCAGGCTCCATGAAAGGGAAACACCTTTTGGCGTTTACTTTTGAGGCAGTGAATTTGAGCCAGGCCAACCCAAGGCATCATCTTGCTTATGTCACTGCGAAGATGCATCTCAGGACCCCGATCCGAAGGCAGCTGCAGTCAAGGGACACACTCCTACCACCCTCAACAGCTTTTACAGTAAGCAACACCTCGTAAGAGAGCAGCATGTTGTACTACTATTTTGGCACGTTTCACTGCAGATTGTAGAACCCAATGCAAAAGGTTTAAAGGGTATTCTACAAAAGACTATTTTTTAAATTATTATTTTCAAGACCTCTGAGCTGAACATACAATGGAAGGGTAGACATCAAGAATAACACTGCTGTTTCTTTGGACAGTTCACATCTGTTTGTAAAAACAAGAACAGCCAAAGAGGAGTGGGTGCTCCACGTTCCCCACGAAGGTCAGCCCCTCTGTGGGAGGTGACGCAGCAAAGTTAGGTGCTGTTCCCCCACAGCGAACAGGCACCCACCTCACAAGGACCGTGTCAACTCCAACACTAAAAATCTACTTATTTACAGAAGTAACCCACTCCTATACAAAAGCTGCACAAGGTGATGTAGCCTTAAATCCCTCTGAAATAAATTTTAAAGTATTTTTCTTTTCTACTGTAGAAGGTCACGTGGAGTCTTTTTGACAGGAGATCTGTGGAGAAAGAAACCAGCAGAACAACAGCGGTAAGCGCTGGAGCTCGACAGTAACATGGGCAGATTCGGTCCTGCAGGCCAGCTGCCCGCTATGAAAAGCCTCGGCTGATCTACGGGGGAAAAACAAACAAACAAACAAAATAAAAAGAGGAGAGAAAATATTTTTCTTCACTAGCTCCCTTTAGCTAGAGAGTCTTTTGGGAGTCCGCCCTGTACACCGAAGCATGCCAGAGCTTGCGAGGAGATGCAAAAAGGTATTTTAAAGTCAAACATCTTCTTAAACAGAAAGCTTTAAGACTTTGGGATGTAAGCAAGACAGGTACCTTACAGCTGGAGCTAGATTTGTCTGCCTTGAATCATCTTATGAATTCTTCACACTAATAGAGGAACGCCTTTCAGTACAGGCAAGATTAAAATAGCAATTACAGTGACAGTGATTAGTTAATCTCCATACTCTGGAAGCATTAAAACACTGCAGGTATTTTACTTTGCTCATTAATCCCTGCTTGGATGATAGAGGATTCTCGCTGTATGTAAAGTCTCTACATTAATGGCACCATAAGGTATTTCATTTAACATCTAAATGCTCTATTATGAAATGGCATTGAGATGCTGGACAGAGCTAGAACTGGGGCTTTCAGCACAGCTGAAATGCATGGGTTGGGAATCCTTTCTGTTCAAGCAACATTCGTTTCACAGGAGCAATACACCCCATCGGAGCAGCACATGTTTTGTGGGGTTGCAAAGTTTTGCGTGGTTCAGGTGCTGAGACTTCAGCCCCAGGGAAGGCACTGCCCAGCAGGTCCCATCAGGTACAGCAAACAGCATTCATGGCAAGTAGAAAAATCACATGGTGTTTATTTCCACAAGCATTTCAGGAATACATACAGTAGTCCAGTGGCATATACAAACGTATGACTGAGACAGCGTCACACTCAAGCCAGAGCACCCTGTTCCAGTCCATTTCTGCTGACTGCTTTTCTCAGTTGGTACTCAGAAGTTTCCACTGCCAGTAGTAAAGTCCACCCTCCAGGCACAGTGAGTAAGTAGTTCAATTGATAACGTGCACGGAGCATCAGTAGTGAAGAAATCCAGAAGTGTTCATTTTTACTCACATGCCCAAACGTAGCAGTTCTGTTTCACACAAGAAATTCAGTGCCTGCAGTTCAAGCACAGTGTTTATCTCAGGGCACTAGCCATTGAGAAGAACAGTTGATTGCACCACAGATAACAAGCAACACCTTGTGTCTAGCATGAAACATGCCCCCAGAGGGATTTTCAATTTGCTATGCAATCCACTGCAGAGCAGATGATGTTTGTAACTTATCACTTGTCATGCTGAGACAACAACAGCAATGCGATGGGTCAAGTCAGAGGTCAGTCATCTTCCCAACACCACCTAGCTGGATCCGCTTCACTTCTGCTCCTTGCATTGGCTTGGCCGTGTGTCACAACGGTTTGTGAATCACAGCCACACCTGTTGTAAGAATGGACAGACAGACACAGTTATCGTAGGAGCAGCTCCTGGGTTGCAATGTGGCTAACATCATCCTGCAAAGCTAAAGACCAGCAACAGGCTAGCAGAAGAGAGGTGTCTACTATTTCTACAAAAGTCTCCTTTACTGAAAGCAACATAAAACATACAAAAATGAAGATGAAAGCTTCAGGAGGCACAGCCCTCGAGTTTACGAATGACCCCAGCTGTTGCCAGCTCTCCCACTGACAGTTTACCTGCATAACTTCTCCCCGTGCTCATGCTGGTTGGTAATAACGTCCACTTGTCTGTGATGGGGTTGTAGTATTCCACCGAGGCCAAATTGCAGGAACCATCATCTCCTCCCACCACGTAGAGGAGACCATTCACCGCACACACACCTCGAAGCAAAGCACAGCTGGTTACACATGGGCTAACACGTCCCCCACGACACCTCGCCTGACACATTCTGATTCATTCCCAAGCAGATACCTCACCTTCCATTTTTATCACTTTCTTACAACACTGATCACTTACATCACTAGCCCGTTAGTTGCACTAAAAACCACACAGACAACTGCAACCAAACACCACGGAAAGGCTTATTGTCGTTACCTGCATTTCTTCGACACATATTCATGTCTGCTACTTGCTTCCAGGTGTTTGTTCCTGGATCATAGACTTCCACACTCTTCCGTACTAAGGGACCATCATGCCCCCCAGTAGCGTACAGCAGCCCACTGAGAACACCAACACCTGCCAAACAGAGCCCAGCATTAGCCAAACTTACAGGGGAAAAGGCTGCATGTCCCTGGTTCTTCTACTGGGTAATGCTTTGGCTGCTCCAAGGCATTTCCAGAACATGGGCCACACGTGCCTCAAGATCACCTGGCAAATGGTCAACTCCCCACCCAACCACCACATAGCACTACAGCAGGCCTTCAGTAATGCCTGGCAGATGTCCTACCTTTCAGGGTCCCTTCTCAGGCAGATCTTAGTCTGTCTGAGATCAATAGTCTAGTCCCACAACATTCTTCTGCCTTTATTCAATCTCTTTGGACTGACTTGTTCTCTCTTTCCTTTGCCTCTCTGACTGCCGCATCCCACCCCACCTTGTTTCCATCTGCCTGACCTTTTCTGCCATGGGGCTCTTTGCTTTTAGCCTGATTCCCTATTCCAGGAGCTTTATTTTTGCTTTTCCTGCTGACTTTGTGCCACAAAGCTTCATCCCTTCAACACTCTTCTTCTCAACAACTTACAGGCTCCAGCTCTTGAGGCTGCTGCCGGGTTCCTCTCCCCCGACTCAAGCCCCCAAACACAGCAGCAGCACTTGGCACAGACAAGGTGCCTCCAATGCCACCTTCCAAGCCACTTTCACAGGCCCCTGGCTTAATCTCTTGGAGCGACAGTGATCCGAGGTGTGCTTCTGCCTAACATTAAGTAAATTAATTAATTAAACTGTTCACCAATCCGTAAGAGTTAAAACTTTCAGCAACATATCTTCATTAACAGACTCAAAGGCCTCTATTAAAATTAACAAGGTGGGATGCTAGTAAAACAGAAACGTCTGTCTGAATCACATCACTGCAACCATGGGCATTAACCAGCAGGATGCCTCCTCTGCCCTGACGATGGACTCGTGCTGACAATCAAGGGAGAGGCACAAAAGGCGTGCACAGGGAGGAGAGGGGCCCTACCAGCGTAAAACCAATGGGTTTTCAAGTTGGCCCCTGTGCAAATATCATTCCTGTTTGCCACATGCAGCACAGGGAAAGGAGAGCACAGGAATAGCACTGCGATGGTGAGCCAGACAGATGTGCCACGGGAACATCTGGTGGCGTGTCACAACCCAGAAATACGACGTGTCATGTTGCTCTGAGTCTTGCCACGGCCAGCAGGAGCACGGACCACCACAGCCGCCATGCTCCACCTGTGCAACTGCAACAAGAGGCAGGGAGGGGAAACCATCTGAGCATTATTGCTCCTCCCTCACCCAAAACCAGGCCAGCACCTAACTGAGACCCACTGATGAATTAAAGCTCTGTCAGGCACACAACCATTTGGGGGACAGGTACACTGCTGCAGGTCTACCATCATCACCTCCCTCTTCTCCGGATTTTCTTAACTTGCTACTGCTGGGTTTGGCTTTGACCAGCCATCTCTCACTGTACCAAGAGTTGGTGAAGTCCCAACATGACATTGGGACTGATGCTTCACTGGTAATTAATCTCTAACTGCCATAAATCCACCCTACTGGGCCAAATTCTTAGTCTGGTTGAGGTACTTGAACGTGCACCACTTAGGAGAGCAGAATATGTCCCGGTGTACTTCCTGACACCAGAGCTGTACAAGGTATCTCCCAGTTGACTAGGGAATGGGAAGTCACTTAACTGGTGAGGAAAGCCTACTGCATCTGAGCCCAGCAGCCTGAGCTTGCAGTACTTAGCATTTGACTACATACAGCTGTCAGCAAAAATTTTGTACTTTTAAGAAATTTAATTACTAAACTAATTTAAGCAAGTAGGAGAGTAAAACAGTGGGGAACACTCTAAGGCTTTTCCACCTAAAAGTGCCTCCCAGTGCGGCGAGGCAGACAGGGCACAGACGGACGGGACGTTCCTGCCAGGAGGGGAAGGGAACCCCCGGCTGGTCCATCCAAGCGGGCAGCACCCGCACATCCCGGACTGGGGTGCCCCCGGGGGACCTGGGGACACCCGTCCTCACCCCGCTAGATGTCAGCAGCGGGACGGCAACGCCGGCAGCTCCGAGCACGGCTCATCCGCCGAGCTGCAGGGCAGGCGGAGCGGCAGCAGCGCTGGGGAGGGGTGGCGCTGGGCAGTCCCCTCCCCGGTGCCTGCTGGAGGGGCATCTGGGTGACAACCACAACTCGAGGAGCTCAGCTTTCAGGTTGGGAACAGAAAATTGCCAGGCAAGTAAAAGCATTCCTAATCCTGGATTTGCCGTGTGGAGACGGACTTGCAAAGCAGCACAGAGTGTTTCAAACAAAGCAAATTCACTAAAATCCATCTCACTACAGGCACAAATTGTTTTGCTGTGTTTCAACACACTGTCAACAACACAAGACACTCATTCTCTTCTCCTCTAAGCTGCTTTGGGCTAGGTTTAAGCATTCAAGCAGATACTAAAAACCTCTTCAACTGAATTCAAACCAACAGTGTGTGACCACATTTGCCTCACCTGCAGTTACAGAAAAGGTCTTATAGTGAGGACAGAAAAAGACAGTGTGTAAAAAGCAGCCTCTCAACCGCCTAGCTCAGAAGGAAATTCCCACCACAGCTTAACCTGCAGGGTCATTTCAGCCCTCGCACAAAGGGCAGCCTCCGGGCTTGGCTGCCTCTGGGGAACTGCCACTTCAGCTGCTCTACAGCAAGAACTGCGCAATTTGACATCGGAGAGGACCCACTGCACACACTGAGCAACAGGATCAACACTGACACGTTTCCTTTCATCTGAAGTTCATTTTAAAAGCAATGGATAGCAGCTTTTATCCCTTTCAGAGAGGAACAGCCACGGAGAGGACAAGTGCTTACTTGGCCTCACGTCACATAGTAACTTAGAAACCATTAAGAATAGCATATAATCCTTTTTTACCATGTCCTTTCCTCCAGCCCTCCAGACCACCAACTCTTGCCAGCAAAAGGTACACTAAAAACTAGCTTAGCAGGGGCAATCTGAGATGAATTCTGTTACCTTGACTTGGTCTGCACATCACCCAGTGCAGATGTGCTTTGTGCTGCAAAGCATCCACCGGATGCTTGCAAAGAAGATCCGAAAGGAAAATCCCTCTGACAACCCCCAAATGGTAGGAGAGAAGGAGGTGCAGCCTGGCTTTCCAGTCCCAGCTGAGCCTGCAGCCGGCAATTCGGACAGAGAACTCTCTGCTTACAAGTGAGACACACCTGTTAGCAAGGCTAGTTAGAACTGTTGAATATTATTCCATTAATCCAGAAATTAATTTCCATTTGGCAGATTTTAACAAAGTCAGGAGAGCTGCTGAAAGCTTCCAAGCAATTATGGGTTTTTTCCCCTCATGGAAAGGGGGGGTGGGAAATAACAGGTTGCACTTGCCAGCCCAGCAATGCCAAAACGCACTCTTCCCTCCCTTCCGTGAGTGGGGCAGAACCCAGTGATCATCCCCTCTTCAGAACACATCTCAGAGCCAGTACCTGCACCGCTGCGTCGAGTGCTCATGTCGGCTACGTAGGTCCATTCGTTGGTGGCTGGGTTATACTGCTCGACAGTACTAAGGCACTGACGGGACGCTCCGTCGTAACCCCCCACGGCATAGAGCTTCCCTGGAAGAGACACACGTTGGCATCAGCAGTATGGCTACGGCTGACTGACGTTCCCACCACGCCTGACAGCCCCAGGTGAGGACAGAACCTGGCTGAGGGAGGCCCTGGGAGACGTGCCTAAACCTGCTGGGATGTCTGGGGAAAATCCTAGCGAAAGGATCTGAAGTAGACTCGCAGACAGGCGGGACTGGTTTTAAAGCTGTTAAAGCTGTCAACTAAGACAAGGAAACAACACGACCCAACAGCTTAATTAGAAGCCAAAAGCCCAGAGGGTTTTCCAAAGGATTTGTTGGCCCAGGAGAAGAGGTAACATCAAAGCGTGTTCTGCTGCTCGAGCGTTTCCTCCTGTTCAAGTGCCACAAGGCAAGGTGTGCTGTCAAAGGTCGACACTGTACATTAATTACATCACACGAGCAATAAATATGCAATAGCCTCTTATGTTAATATAATACCTGCATGGAAACCTAGACCTGATTTCGGAAGAACCTGGGCCAAATCGAAACCAACCAATGCCGCTAGTACAGCTGATGCCAGCCTGCTCACTCGTACCAACTGATCACAGCACAGAGGATACCACGGGAGAACTTCACAGCATGATGTATCTGTCCCTCCCTGCCTCAACACATGAAAGCTCAATAACATACACCTGGTGAGACCAGAGAAGCACAATCAGATGTCACGGGACTACATCAAAGATGAAACAAGGCTGATGCTCCATCATGTCCTCTGTTCACAGGCCTGAGTGGTGCTCTCTCCTTGTCTCCCTGTATTGTCTACCAGCTCGTTTTGCATTTAAGCAGCAAACTCTCTGGGCAGAGAGGGTTTCTTTGTGCTTCTTTACTACAGCACCTAGCACAAAGCCATTCTGGTTCGAGACCAGGCCTCCTTGACAACCTCCTACAACAAACAACCATTAATACAGTTCAACAAATATGTAAGAAAATTCCAACACAAATTTCTCTACAAAACCCATGAATAAGACCAATTTTCAATCCATAAAAGCAGAACCTGGCCACAAATGAGCTATGCAATTCTTTACATGCACATGAGACTCCCACCAGCAGTTATCATCTACAGTCTTAGACTTTTGCATTCCTCACCCATGGCTTCCTCAGTCTGTGATCATTAGGAGAGGTCTGCAAGAATCAGGTTTACGACTGCACTCCTTCTGTATCTTCCTGTCTCTACAAACACTTCAAACATTGTGCTGCTGGTTCAACCCACCTGGTGTTAGTCAATGAATCAAGGCAAGAGTGCCAGACCAAGCAAGACAAGATAAAGTTCCCTGGCTGGCATCAATTGTTAGGTATTTTCAGTACCCACAGACATCAGATCAGTCTTCATCATGTTCAAACGAACACTGGATTAAGTGCAGGCTGCAGCTTGTTCCCTACACCAATATGATCGGCTCTTCTTCCCCACCACATGCCCTCATTTCATTTTTTTTTTATCATGCACTCCAACATGTGCAACACTTACTTGAGCTTTCAAACAAAACAAAGGAAAAGGATTTCATATGTCTCCAGTAGAAAACCTCTCAGGTATGTACTCAATATTTGTTCTGCATTCAAATCACTTCAGCAAATCCCAATGACTATCAGAAGCCCAGCACTTCATAAGCATGGACCAATTTTGAAGGAGATGCCTCTTACACAAATACCCAAATTTAGCACAATCACCGCTATTTATTCTGACTTTACCTCCCTCCCTCTTCTCGCATAAACACCTTTCATGTACATAAACACGTTTCACATATTTCCCATTCAAACAGGTCAAACAAAACCACTTCAAAGCACAGTTTATCACAAGATCTGTGCTGGCGGCTGCTCCGCACCATACTAATTGGAAACTGCTACGCCACGTGAAAGACAAGGTCAAATAAAACCTTTCACTTGCTTCAGAATTGATTTTACTGAAGGAAGGTTCCTCCTTAAGCTGCTCCTTCTCCTGGATCCAACCCAAGCTGCTCAGCCCCATCTCACTTGAGTTTGGTGCTGACACATAGGTGCCAACAGCTGCCACAATCCTTCCAAGCACCCTCTCCACCCACCTCGTCTGCCTCGCTCCCGAGCTGCTGCAGCACCAGCGTTTGCTACCGCCAGTCCCTGCTCATTTACAAACCAGAGCAGAGCGTGCCGTGCGTGCTGGCAAGCCTGATGTCAATAAACACAGGTTTTAGTATTCCTGCCAAACCACCAGCTTGGGGCTGTGGGACAAACCCTGCTCCTGTTTCTCTCGCTGAGCAGATTTTCTGTGAGGGGTAATCCATCCACGCAGCGTCTGCTGATGGCAACAGCATACACTGTGCAATACCACTTGCTTTCACCGGCCAGAAGCAGCTCAGGAAGAATAAGGATTCAAAGAAACCTGCACACATCTAATGGAATTCACAGGAGGCACGGGCTGGTCTGATACAGGTCTGAGGCTCTTGGAAGCTACACACGATTTTTCACTGAGAGGAGAAGGGAAAAAGCTGCAGCAATTACATCATATAAAATAAATCTTTACCAACTAGTCTAGAGAACAGTTCCTGCAGTTTCCTCCTATTGCACTTAACCATTCAGGCTTCTGTTGGACACAGTAACATTTGCTTGAGAGAAATGGCTGCTGATTTTCTTACCCTCCACAACTCCAACTCCAACACTGCTTCTTCTTGTGTTCATGGGAGCCACAAAAAACCACTCATTGGTTTTATAGCTATAGGCCTCAACTGATGCCAGACCTAGTTAAAAAGGGGATACACAGGTTTTCTAATTAAAAAAAAAGAGAAGAAAAAAAGATTGGTGTTGCACTTTCCTCTGCCTTCTACCTCCTCCCAAGCCCGTAATTCCCCCCACACTCCTGCAACCCACTTTTCCAGTCCCTTGCCTTTCAGGCTGGGACCAGTGCATCAACGCCACTTCTTCAGCAGCTGGAAAAATTGTTACCCTGTTACCCGTGCCCTGGGACTGCTGCCCCTCCAACGTGCTGGGGACACCAAGGTGGAGCACAGACCAGATTCCTAGCCCCAAAAACCCATGTCCTTTCAAGCATTACAAAATGTCCATGCAAAGGTTGAAAAATTCCCCTAGACTCTGCCACATCATACTTATCACCCGCTGAATTAGTTAGTTTAGGGCTTAACCAAGTGGCAAAGCTCTCCAGCAGAGGCAGAGGTGTGAATCTAAACACAGAGTTATGCCAAGATAAATCTCAGACACACATACCCCATTAGATGCCTCGCTGGCATTTTATTCATGTTGCTGTGAAAAATTCAACTGAAACAAGGAAAAATCCCTTTTCAGTCCAGAAAAAACATACAGAGAATGAGACTGAAAGAACCATATCACTAAAGAAAAAAAAACTAGGCTGAGATTCTCTGCAATAACTGATGGGTCAGCACATGCACACGGTTAGTTACAACGTGCAGTAAACCCAATCTCTGATTCTTTCTCTACAAAATCAGAGGAAGGACGCAGGAACCTCCCTAAAGCTTTGCAGTCTTCACAGGGGTCTCTGAAAACATTTTTTTCAGGTCAAGCACTGCCTGGTTTTTGCTCAGTCACCTACCAGTGCTGCCATCAAAGCCGCCCACTGCATACAGGAGATCATTGAGCACAGCTGCCCCTAAAGTGCTTCGTCTTTCCTGCATGCTGGCGATGGACGTCCACTGGTCCTTCACGCCGTCGTACACGTCAACCGTCCGTACCCTCAAAGATCCATTAAAGCCCCCAACAGCATAAACATTGCCAGCCATAAATACCACACCTGATAAAAGAGGAGAGAGATTTTAGGGAGGTTTTACGAACAGTTTGGGAAGCAAGTATCATCAGACGTCTGTCGGGGTGTGCAAGACAGCAGGGAAGAGCAGAACGTGGGCAAGTCTTTGGCATTTTCTGCAGGTTAAGAGCATTGGAGCCAAGTATGATAAAACATACGTGTCGTATGGAAGGTGAAATGAACATAAATACATGGCAACACAAGGCACAGATGGATTTCACACCTGAATGAGTAATTTTCTGAGCCAGACGGAACACCAAATGGTGATCCACATTCACAACCCTGTCAGACGTCTTCAGAGGAACACTCCCAATTTACAGACCTTCTCTCCATCACCCACACCTCGGCACTGAGAAGGACTGACTCAGCTCCTTTGATTTTCACTAGGAAACCAGCAAGGAAAACTGGATGCCTGTGGGCTGCTGGGACAGGAGGAGGAGGGGAAACACCGATGGAGGGGCAGCCAGCAGAGAAAGATGGTTAAGGGGAGACAGGGGCTATGGAGGGCAGACAGGCAGGAACAACTCCTCTCGACAGCAGGGCATCCACCTGAACAAGAAGGATACACGTCTGTAGGGAAAGAAAAGGAAGGATGGTAAAAAGAGCAAGCTGCTTGAGGCCAGGGGCACAGAGGAAGGCTGAGGACATCCACCCAGCGCTGAAGAGCTGCACTAGGAAAACCACGAAGGTTGCAGCAAAAGCTCCCGTTACCTGCTCTGCATCTCCGAGAGGGAAGCTCAGCAACCTGATCCCACCGCTCCTCCTCAAAATCATAGCACTCCACACTGCGAATGGCTTTGGGCGCTTGCCCACCCACCACAATCATCACCTGGAGACGGAAGACAACAGTTAGAACACTTCAGACACCGGCCCAGGCAGCTGCTCTCTGCAAATAAACCATCACCTCAACCTGATCAAGAGTACCTGCCAAAAACCACACTGCAGGCCCACTAGAGTCAGTCAATTCTATTCCAAGGGGGGGAAAGTTATCTCCAATTTAATGCACACTAAATATGGCAACCCCATTAACCCTTCCTCACCGTTTCTGAGGTGGGCAACCTGCCCTGTTTCCCCATGAAACACAAAACCGCTTGGCACTACAGCACACGCAAGACTTGCTGAAGTATTTTTAAGTGAAGATGATCCCAGCACAATTTCCAGAGCCAGCCCACTGTTTAGTCATTATCTCCATGGTGGTGCTAAAAATAATCGATTCCCCTTAGCAAATAAAACCTGACAGCTGTATTGCCACCTGCGGGGAAGATGACACTCAGGGAAATCGCCAGGACTATTAAGACCCGGGGTGCTGGGCTGCTGAAGGAAGTGATTTGTCAGCTTCATCAAGGCTTTTGGCTGCAACATGTATTGATGCAAATTCAGTAATTAAAGCCTAAATTCCTTATAGGGAAGATCTATGTGAAGGTGATCAAGGGTGATCTCAGGAGTGTGAGAACCGCTCTGACAGGTCAAGCTAAAGGTCCCTCCAGCCCCAGGCTCCATTACCAGCAATGACAAACTGTGGATACTGGTGGAAAAGTGAGAAGACCTGGACAGCGTGCAGCTCTTTCCAAATCTGCCCTGCCTGCCACCAGAAGACAAACTCCCCACGGACTCGCTGACTTGCCCAGGGGCAGGGGTCCCAGAAGCCTGCGGCTCAGCACTTGAGGGCTGCCCATCGCTGCGGAGCCTCAGCTGGGCACTGCAAACCAACGCGAGCACAGGCAGCGTCCAAACCACTTGCACCTACAAACAACTCAACCACACATTTCCTTCGACCCCCACAGCTATCAAGAAGAAGGATTTGCTCCCTTTATCACAGCAAATCAGCAGGCACAAACACTACCCAAGACAACCTGATTTTTACAAGGCCAAGGAGCTACAAGCAAGATAATAGGCTTCAAATATTGTCAAAGAGTTGATGGGAAACTGGCTTTAGCCTCCACAAGGTGGCTGTGGGTAGCTGAGGGGATAAGATCGTCACTCGAGGTCACTGGGGTAATGAGCCCAACTCCAATCACGGTTGCTTTAAAAGTACAGAGCTAGACACCATTTAAAGAATTTCAAGAGCATGAAAATATTGGACTGTTTGATCTACAAAGACGAGAACATGACATTAGAAAGCAAATTGAGTCTCAATTAGCAGCCTGACTACTAGTTGTGTAACAGTCTTCCATGGAAAGCTGCAGAGCTTCACACGATTACAGAATTAAGAGATTTCACAGCAGACGGTAATCCCTCATCAGCAGGACCAACAGACCAGATGAAAGTTTCTCAGTAACAGGATTTCTGGAAGATCATCACCTTCTCCCCTTTCTTTACAGTTAAAAAGAAGGGAGGAGAGACCTGCAGAAGATTTGGGTTTGTACTCACAGGTCACGCTATAGAAGATGTTGAGAACCTCCGAACTCATTAGTTCACTGTTCATTTTATCCTTAACTACTTTAGTCCTTGAACAAGGGTCACATCAGCACTTCATGATACCCCCAAAGCTATGTTCTAATAACTTCACCTCAGCGCCAGCAGGCAGAAAGGACACAACACACTGACACACTCTGCAGGACCACAATTTCTCAATGGACGGTCCAATATCTAAACATCTGAATAGCCCCTCATAGAACAGATCTCATACACCATCCCACAAACTAAACTCCCTCTGATTTGTGCTTAGAAAAATAATACACTACAGTTTTGACGTCTCACAATCTCCAAAATGCTCTACTAATAACTTCAGCGACAGTCTGCTGAGAGACATCGTGCCAAACTGTGTTTATCTCCGAGGCACAGGGAAAATAGTTTCTGTTGTCATTTTTTTTTTCACTAATGAAGTGGTGACCAGAGCATCACACGCCTGCAGGATAAATGAGGAGACTAAGAAGGATTATTTATTCAGTAGCTGCTTTGAGTCTATCGAAATTTGCCTCAGGCATCCTGCCCACAGGTCTGGGTGCTGCTGTTCCCTGCTTTCCTGGCTTCCAATTCTGGATTTGGGAAAAGGAAAGACACCTACTGCGACCCTCCTCAGCAGGCCTCCACGACAGTGCTATGAGCCAGCAGAACCCTCAGCCAACCCTCCGAGCTCTACAGGCAGCTGCCCGCAGCTGCCACTGCTCCACGGGTCAGCGATTCTCAAGGCACAGCTCCAGGAGCAACAGCCATTCGCAAAACCACTTGTGGCTGCCAAAATGTTTCAAGAGCAGACCCTTGCCCCTGGGAGCAGAGATACTGCTTCTCCTAAGGGTTTAACTAAGTTTATCTGACTTAATTATGTATCCTGGTGGACATAGGCAATACCAGAAGAGGGAGTAAAACACTTCAAAGGATGGTCATGGTGTTAGTGAGAAGTAACGCGGCATGTACGCCAGCTCCTTTCAAAGACAGAAAATGCCACCGGTAATATGGTGTGAGGCGAGACGAAGTGACGAACCCGGCTTACCTTTGGCAGGCTAACGGGTGTCCTCGGCTTTGTTCTGGGATTCTTTATCAGTTGCCTTTGATCCAGAGGAAGCAAATGATATTTCATGGCCTCGATAAGGAAGTCTTTACAGGTGTTGTTATTCTTGATTAAAGCTTCTTCTTCAACTGTCTGAGAACACGCACACACATGAAAGATCATTTAAACTGAAGTATCCAGCGGCACAGGTCACAAGGAGAAAGAACACGAAACTTGGAATTTCTCTTCCAAAGTACCAACATAAAAAAAAAAAATGCATAAGACAAACACAGACTTCCCCCTCTTCCCAAAGAAACACACACGGCAACATCCAAGCTTCTCACTTTTTTCCAGTATCACTCACCAGTAGCAGTGCTCGCTCTATTTTACCACCCTGCCAGACACCTTACTCGGCAGAGGAGAATTCACCAGGAGTCCAGGTACAAAATAAAAAATTTCTTTTATTTGAATCAGAATTTTTAAGGAGAGGGAGTATCTTTTACTTGGTCAGAAGATATAGTTGAGAGAAAAAAAAATACATGATGGGTTCATCTTGTGAATAACAATTTTATTTCAATTGTATTGATTTCTTTAGACTCAGATAAAGGCACAGCAAAGAGCCCACATGCCTACTCCTTCTTTGGGGATTCTCAGCTCATTAGCAAGGCCCAGATCCCACGACTTAACTCATCGAGAACAATCCCTAAGTCAGAGAGCATCACACCTGCCAGTCACACAGATCCATCTCTATGCACAGACACATCTTAAGCCAAAATTATCACACGACATGTTTTCACCAAACGAACCCATGCATTAGGGAAAACAAATGCACAAGCTTGTAACACCACCACCTGGGAATTTCACGGTGAAAAATCCCAAGATATCAACCTCTAAATGGCTTCCACCCAGAGGGGCAGGAGCTCTGCTCTTGGCACTGCCTGGCAGAGCACAGGTCACACCTACATGAAGGTTTCTGTGCACACACACTGATTTCAGAGTCCACAAGTTTTTCCTTTTATCCCTCTGTTTATAGACTGCAATATGCCAAATTACCCATCCCAGATACAAAGAGCCAAGCCATTGAGTAAGAAGCTACCAGCAGCTTAAGTGCAAGTATTAATTACTCATTTGCAGACTAACCTGTACAAGGTAATCTCTGGGCAAAAGGGGTAGGCGAACATGCTCCATCAGTTTAGCCATGTGCTCTAAGCGAGATTCCTTCTCATAATTTATCCAAGAAATAACCGCTTCAAAGACCTATGCAGATAAAGGACAATTAAACAGAGAAGAGAGAACTGCCTTGCACAGTCACCTACCCAAAATCAGAAGCATTGTGATTTTGCAGTATCAAAGGAAGGCGGTGCGAGCTCTCTATCAAACAGATGAAAAAGCTGTGACCATGCAGAGCGCGCTAGCACCACGGTAGCGAAGAGGTAAGCTGACTGTGCACATTAACACACAACTTCACATCTAAATGTGCTGTATCACTCTCTAAGCTAAGTGTGTGTCCAGGACAATCATATACCTCTGGGACATTAGTACGGGAAGGCAGCCAGGAAACTTAATTAGCCTGCTGACATTTGCACTGGACATTATTCATGAAATCAGCCACAACAATTACTCCTGATAACAGAGATCTCCCCTCCCAAAGGAGTCTGGCCACACAGTAAGTCACTACGCTCACCATCATACTTAATCGCTGCGCCAGTACGTGTCTCCCCCACAAAAAACCCAAGAAATCTTCAGGACGAGTACACTACACGTGCAGCAAAGCCCCTGCCTGCAGCCACGGAGCCTCTGCACTGCATGCATTTCACAGCTAAAAATACTCAGTTACTCCAGCTGGGAAACAAGGACACGCTGGACTTCTGGTCTGAACCAAAATCTAGTTTTACTGCCAGATCCAACCGGTTCAGATAAGCATCCAAACTTTGGCTCCATGACGAGCTGCTCACAAACAACCCCATGCAGCAGGAGCCGTGCAGAGCCCTGCACGACAGACAGACACGTGCAGAAGTGTCCTACATGGGCTCCTGCATGAATATGCATGTGCTTATATAATGGTGAGACTCACTTCTCCCAGAAGAAAGACCTAAAAATGTCACCAGGAGTGGGAAAGGCTTCCTGAAACATCCAGCAAGGCACGGAGAGGGGCTGGTGCAGTCCCAGACGCCACACAGCAGGATCTGGATCATTGCAGTGGAGTTTCCCCACAGACTCAAAATTAAATTCTGATCCCTAACTCACATCTACAGGCAAAATTCCTCACATGCTCTCGCTACCCAGTTACTCGTGGGGGGCTGAGAACAGCCCTCTCCCGCTGACACTGTCCCCCCCAAAAGCATCGCTGGCCCTTCACCCCAGCACACTCAACAAGTGCCCTTGGTTTCAGCTTCCCTCCAGGGTCAACAAATGGTCAGGCCAATTTGCACAGATATTTTTTCCTTTCTTTCCGTCCCTCCCATCACTCCCCAAGAAACCATTTTGTTTGGTCCAAGGTCACTAATTTGACAAAATCAACCAGAACTGAGGGCACCATCTCTCAGTCCCCAATTGGTGCTGGCAAATGTATGTGCAGGAGGCACTGGCAGAAGTGTCCTCTCACAAAGGAGAGGCAGAGAGAAAAGAGGTTTCTTCCTCTTAGGTTAAACTACATACTTTTAAAAAAGCAGTAAAGCACCAGCCTCGTTTCCTACGCCAACAAATCCTCCTGCTGTACTGTTTGGAATTCAGGACACTGCAATGAGGATTTAAGCGACACAACAGGGAGCCGTGTAATCAAACCCCAGCAAATGCAGAGGAAACTAATTCCTGCAGAAACTTTAAGTGTTTTAAAATGAAAATAAACAAACAATTTCACTTGGGCTACAAGGCTTTTAAAGTAGCAACTAGGTTGTTGTGAGATTTTTAATTGCAACAGAGTATGGAAGGAGCACAAAGTGAATCTTTAGCCAACTAACACGCTTTTCATTAACCTCTTCTGCACAAATGCTGAGCTACAGAACAGGTCACAGGACTGGGACATACCCAGCTACAGACCAAGATGACAGTGAATAAGTCTTAAAGGAAGGTAAAGCAAGTGTGCACAAGGAACAAACTGCTTCCTCTGTGCTGGAGACTGCTCCTGAGTTAGGCATACACTGTGCCTACTCTAAACATAACAGAAATTTTTAAAAATCCTATTCTGGCACCTTCCATTGGCTCCAATTCCTAATTTTATGAGAAGCAGGGGAAAAAAAAAATCTTAATCCAAGACAGCGATATCTCTATTTAAAGGCCACATCTGTTTCCATGACTGCCGTGCCCTCCCTCCGCACGCTGTGCCCGCTGCAGACCCCGAGCAGCTGCCGCCGCTTCCCCAGGAGACGGGTCTTTCCAGCCCCGCACGGCCTGCTGCCGGGCTGCGATGAAAGGAAGCCGTTACCCCACAGCTTTATTTAGAGCAGAGGCATGGCCCGAGCCAGCGGCTGGCACCTGCCTGGCTGTAGAAGCAGTCCTGAGCTTGGACTTGAAGTCCTGAGCCTTCTTCCCGCTCTATGGAGTAGAAGGGTCAAAGCCTGGAATATCCCCTTTCTGCACACTACCTAAGCAATGAGCAAGCCCAGACATTTTCCCAGTCTCTTCAGCTAAAAATCCAGTTCTTAGATACTCCCAGGAGTGAGGACTAAACTGCGCGTCAGCTTCTACTGCATGTTAGTGGCATGAGATGATGAGTCGATTACTGGACTCTGTAAAATCCCCAATCCAAAAACCCCAACCACTTTAAAATTTTCTTCCATCACTGTTCCAAGTTGGCAGGAGCCCTTTTTCAAGGCCTGGAAGCCCCTCCATTTCACACAACATTAGTAAATATGAATAAACATGATTTTTTAAACAGTTTTTCCTTGCTTGCATACACTGTTAGAATTAAAGAGCCAATTAGGTCAGGTACAGAAAAAAGCAGTGATAAAACTGTCTTCAAAGTACTCGGCCATAGCAAAAAGAGCAGGCAGGGACCAAAATAAACCTTTGCCCTAAGGGCCTGTGCAACCACAGAGGCTGGCAACAACAAGGGGGAGAGGGAGAGAGAGAAAGCAGGATAATCTTTGAGTAACGAGGAATCACTCTCACCAGTTTACAACTAAAATACATTTCTGTCGCAGCAGACAATTTCTGTAGTCTCAGTGGCCTAGGGACGTAAGTATGCCAAAATTTGTCAAGATAAATAATACATTTTATTAGGCCAATTGGTACTAGTTGGGGGGTGGCAGAGGAAGGGGAGAACACACAAGCTCTTGGGCACACATGCCCTGAAGCATTTTAAGGGCAATATATCCCTGCCTTGTTACCTCCTGGCGCTGGCAGGACTCAGCTACAACGCTTCCCAGCGACCCAGAGACGGCAACGCTCTGGCACACAGGCTGCAGCGCACGTATGAGACACGGCAAGAACAGGCACAAGAAAGCCTCTCCTGAAACCTGGCTGTGACAATTTAGCCCTCGGATGTTTGAAGTATTTGCCAACTTAGCACATCTTGTTGCTTAAAAAGTTATCCAACACATGTGCACACACATACACATAGATATATGTGTATGTATGGATGGATGGATATACACATACATACACTTCATATACATATATATATAGATATATATAACTGCTTGTCTGTCATGAAGCTAACATAAAACAGCAGCCGATGAGTCTGTCCTCAATTTTTTGGACTCCAGCACATATTTCATGTTTATGTTCCAATCCCATTCTCTGCCTCTCTCCTGTTATTCATATCTGTTGTTTTGAACGTGCAGCTTATGCTTACATTTCCTTCCACTGCCTTGCATTCTCAACTTTTACAATCAGCTAAAGAAATACTGGGTTTGATTGTATAAAGCTCAGATGAGGGAAGGAGTACTTTGATTTCTCTGGGCACAAAGCCAATAAAAGCTTTTCAACAATGCTGCACAGGACCGGAAAAATTGGTTACTAAACTTGCACTTCCCTTTGCAGGCTGCTTGGCTCAGGCAGAGCGGTTCTGCTGCGAGTTCACGCCATTTGTTTTTTCCCTTTTTGGCCCTGCCCGTATGGCACCTCGCAGCACCCCACCGAGACGCCCATGCTAGCCCCATGCCTGCGGAAACGCGCTCCCGAAGCCTCCGAGAGGTTGCTGGCTCAGGATCCGAACGAAGCATTGCTGCATTCGCACCTCACGTGGTGCAGGTTTGCTGGCAAGCTTTAGGGTCCCTCTGGGCCCCAGCACCCGTGTCTGCAGCCCAAAGGGGCTGAGCAGGATGGGTGCACACACCTGGATGTGCAGCCTGACCAGCTCAGTACAGAGCAGCAGCACCAAGCACACCCAGGTCGAGCCTCATCCCACCAAAACACAGTCATTCAACGAGGGTCCTGAAGTTATAAGCCATGTAATCCCCAAGCTCTCCTGCAGCCTCACCCAAGGGTCCATCTCCCCACAGCAACAATCCGGAGGTGAGCTGAAGGACTCTAGGCACACACCTCTCCCCAGAAACCTGCCGCAGGTCATGCAAGAAACCTACACCAGCGAAGTGGCTGGACCTGGTGTTCACCAAGTACCGTTACCACTGGTGACCCTCCTTCCCAGGACTACGGACCACATGAGATGTGCTGAACATTTCAACCACAAAACAACATCCACCAGTGCTTTCTTCCCCCCCCTCTTCCATTAAAAACACTGATGATGCTCAAAAAACGTTTTCCTCTTTCTTTTTTGGTTGCGGGTCATCTTTAGTTGTTCTGTCCAACATGCAACAGAAGCCAATACTCCTCCCTGGCCTAATGAAATTCACATTTTTTTGAGGTTTTACAGCAGAGAGGTTTACACAACACCAGATGAGAAGTTCCTAGTTTTCCAGAGAGGGAAGGTATTCAGTTCTGCCTCCCCAGGGCTTTTGGAAGTGATATGGATCTGAGAATCATTACTTCCTGCAAAGAACAACCAAGTGAAGGTCATTTTAATGTGCTTTTAGGATTCACATTATTTTTAATTTTCCTTTCCATGTGATCTCTGTTGGAAAACGGCCCCTAAAGAGCATAACATGAGAACAGTTCCTGATGTAAGATCTAGAAACATTCCAGCATTCTTACATTCACTGTTGCTATACAATTTACTGTACCTTTTCTTCAGAGGAGACTGTGAGCTTGTCACTTGATATTAAACTGCAAACCTGGTCCAGACTAAGGCTAAGAAATTCTTCTCCTAGCATCACCTCAGGAAAGTGCTGCTCTGTTCAACAAAGGAAAAGGGGGAACAGAAAATTATAATGAAATCCATGCTTTAAGTCAATGGAAGGACTACAGCATTCAGAGAACCTCTATTATTACAGCTCTGAGCACCCGAGGCAAACAACACACTGCGATTGCACGGCAGAACAGAAACAGAAAATAGTCTCAAGAGCAGGTTAAGGAAATTTGATGATATTTCAAATACCAAAAGCCCCATGAGACTTTTACAAATGACACTAAATGGGAACTGACTTTTCTGCAAAGCCACTAAGTACCTCCCAGTGGCAAACATCATTAGAAGTGGCAATTCAGAAAAGTGCCAGTGCCTTTCTAAAGCAGTAAATAACCCAGTCACCTCGAGATTCAGCTCTTGCCCACTTCAACTAGCTAGACAGAATCACATCTGCTCGACACCTGGATGAGAGACTCCAGCAACGGTCCTTGATATTTATAGGTATTCAAAGGAAAGACCATCCAGCTGAATCTGTCTGTGCAAGGGGGCACAAGGGTAGATGGGCAAGGGGGATCTTCATCCCATGCACGCACGCGGGATCATGTCTCCTTCTCTCCTTCCACCTTCTACTTCTTTCCCCCAAATAAGTAAAACTAACCTTTCTCCTGGTCCACACCCTCAGCACCCATCTTTCCCAGCAGCTTTGCCCCTTTCCACTGAAGTCTGCAACTGTACAAATTTCTTTTTCTCCCTTTGTGCCTCCAAATCCCTCCGTGCTGTAACTTCGGGAGCCACTCGAAAACAAACTACACATCACTGCTTATAACTCCAAACTGGAAGAATTATGACCAATGATCCAAAAAGGATCATCAAATCTGTCAAGCTTTACATCTAGCCAAAAGGGCGCTAGGAAATAATTACTTCTAAAAAAAAATAATTTCTAAGTCAAAACCGTTGTTAGCCCGTTGCAGACAATTTTAGTTTTGCAAGCATTTGTTACATATACATGCCAATTTAATCCCACCTGCCATTTGCTAAGTCCCGTTTATCTTTGGTTGAAATACAGAAACATGAATCTCAGACTCTTTATCTGAAGCAGCTTTTTTCAAGCTCTAATCCTTTAGCTTTGAGAAGCTCAGACTCGTATCCAAAGAGCTCCCTCCACAGCTAGATCTGCCTGTAGTTTTCACATCTGCAAATTGCTTTGCCTGCCAAAAAGCACCACCACAGGGACACCAGCTGGCATAACTTCCAGAGAGGACCTCCTTGGGGATCGCACCTGAACAACTCCATCACCAATGCTGGTGCTGCAGAGGGCACTTGGGCTTCCCCCCCCACGGACATTACTTGGTCTAATGGTGACAAAATACCACAGCTAAGCCAAAGGCTTTGACTAAAAATAGCAGTATCTGGATAAAGTTCAATACTCTGTCATGCTGGAAATCATATATAAGATCTAATTAACTCTTCTGGCCTTAAAAACTTGAGAAGAAGGAAATGCTTGCCCCACAGTAAGCTGGACACACTCTGACTTCAGGACACAACCTCCTATTCATTCTGGACTGGCATCTGGCAGTAGAAAGATATTTGATCTCTTGTTCTTAGTTGGAAGCAAGTAAAAATATTTACTGATTTTAAGAAAGTAACTTGTGCCTGCATCACGAAGGCTCCTCCACCTACTAAAGTTATCCACTGGCCAGAACTAAGCATTTCTCAAGTAACTGAGCTCATGTACGCATGGACTCTTGAGCATGGGGACTTCTGTCTTGGTTTAACGCTGTTACATAAACAGCATAGTGAAAAGAATTTTAATGGCATTTTTATTAATGGAGTTCCATTAACATTACATAGACTGCTGTACTAACTGGGACTTATGAAGGCCAATAAAACAACAAAGCAGACTTTCTAATTGCCAAACAACCAAATAAATATACAGTGAATGCACTGCTTGTTGGGTTAAAGATTAAACAGGGCCTGGAAGCAAGGATAATGAGATATTACAAGCAAGCCTTTATACAATTAACCATTCCTTCCAGGGTACCTTTTCCTCCAGGGGGTAATACAGCCAGAGCAGCTGTAAAGGTTTTACTTTTATTTGCAGGAGAATAGGGGAGGACTCGGTGGGCACATTTGTATTCCACTGAGCCTACTTATGGTCCAATTAAGGACAAAACCATACCAAGGAAAATGCTGCAGGACAGAGCAGGTGCTTTGGGAGACAGCAGGTGTATTTTTCCCGCTATACAAATAGGGAAAAAAGTAGAAAAACAAACTGAGTAGAGAAAACTACCAGCTTCTCCCAAGCAGAGGTCAAAGGCAACTCTGCCAGAGAAGACTGGAAAGTGCTGGGGAGTTAAGAGCATGGGGCCGCTTGGAACAGCTTTATGTTTACGGCGTAGAGGAGAAATGCTGAAAGCCATGGTCTGCACCTACTTACTGCAACCAAACACACCCACTCTCAAGGAAACAAGAGGGTAAGTGGCCATTGCTCCACAGCTCAGAGGCTCAAACTGCATCACAGTTTTAGCTGAGTGTTCCCACTCCCACTCACAAGATTTAATTTTGCCCAGTGCCATTTATTCCTAGAATGCACAAATCCCCGGCATTGCCTACTGCTCCCACGGGGCAGCTACATGGGGAGGAGACCCGCACTGTGTTGTTGAATAGGCAGCCAAAGAGCTTACTAGAACACACTAGGGAACTATTTAATGGGCTGGGATCCAGAGGAGTCAGGCTTCTTCACCTCCTTCGGTGTTCCCCTGTGACCAAACCACATTTCACAATTTGCTGCATCACAGCAAGTTATTCCCTTCCCTGTTCTAATACAAGAAGCATGAAGAGACCAACCAGGATGTGCTGATCTTGCTCAACTCCACAGGTCACTGTACCTGGAAGCAGGTTTAACTCAACCAACAGACCACCCCTCCCTCACCTGCATAGGCATTCGCCTGCTGCAGCAGTTCAGTACACGCGTGCACATCGGCAAACGCTCGGATTCCAAGGCAGTTTGTGGGATGCAGCTGGGACTGAAGAAAGTCACAGCAGTTTTTTCTAACATCCATCAATTGCAATAAACTAGCAGCTGGCAACAAAACCTGCAAAGGCAAGAAAGTGGAATTAGAGTTAGCAACGAAGAAAGTTGGACTCATGGCTTGTACAAATTAGATGCAATTCCCCTTCAGACAGAGACACATCCCTGTGGGCTACGAGAAGGAAGGATAAAGTTTTAGCACCACCCGTATACAGAAGATCCCCGTCGGTGCTCTGAGAGATAGAAACAGCTAACCCATGATGGGTTAAAAGTGGAGCTGCTCTCCTCGTGCCTTCTCCCCACAAGGCCTCAAGGACAAAACACAAGCAACCACAGATGCACCTGAATTTCTGGCTTTGCTGCTGGTAAGTCCTGCACACAGATTTTTAATTTTTTTTTTCCCTGAAAAGCTTTATCTTATTTATATGCATTACCATCACATTCAAAGCCCACAGCAGCCCAGCACTCCTCAAAACCTTGAACTTTTTTTTATTTCCAACAAAACCCTATTGGCTTGTGAGCAGGGTGCCCAAACTGCTGTGTAAGAGAGGGAGTTCACAGAAGCTCAAGCAGGTTCTGGTGACAGCAAGGCTCTCAGGACAGATGGGGCTAACTATTCAAACCAACATCCCTCATTTTCACTCACACAAAATGCTGTGGACACTTGTGGTTCATGACTGCATCTGAAAATCACAGAATCACAGAATGTTAGGGGTTGGAAGGGACCTCGAAAGACCATCTAGTCCAACCCAAAATGAGGTACTGCTTTGTGGCTGCAAAACTAGGTGCAGAAAAGAGACAGAAATGGATCAGCAACGTGACATCTGAAGGAAAAAAAACACCTTTGAGGGTAGGGAGCGGGACAGGAAGCAGAAAATAAAGTCAGTTGGGATGTTACAGCCCGTGACATCAGCTACTTCCTTTCTTATGTCGTACAGCAACTGCAGACGTGTCTTATCCCAGCTCTTCCATAGCTCTGGCTGCTTCACACATGTCCTTCCAGCTGGGCATCTGTGCTCACCATCTGAGCACAGATTTCCGGAAAATTATTTCCAATTCAAAAGAAACAAGCAGCTGTTAAATAAAACAAATAGGTTAACAGCATTCACCTCCCTAGATCTTGATGGCAGGGAAGGGAAAAAGATGCCCCCTCCTTGTCCCTGCCCGCCTGCCCCCACAGTCCCGTTCCACATCAGGGCAGGACACTGACAACCTGCCCCAGGTCTTTTCTAAGCCGCTGATGCATTCCAGCCCCAGCCCAGCTGTACGGCGTCTGACTGCTGCCAAGCAGCCACTCCAACAGGCAACAATAAAAAAAAGAAATCAATTAACCTGGAAGCCTGTTTTTGCCCAAGCCTCTTGATGCCAGGAGGAGATTAGATTGCGGTTTTGATTAAATCAAGATAGCAATGCTCTCGCATGTTTGAAACCTAGCTGTGAACCACTTTCTATCTAGCCAAACCATCTCCTTCTATCAGCAGAAAGGCGAGCACCTGAGCTGCAGAAGGGCTCTGGGTGAAGAAGTCAGACTCCCTGCAAGCCACCTCTGGCCAGAGCTTCCTCTGTGCATCCCCCCCATCCATCCAGCGTGCATGCCTGCAAATCCAGGTGGGCTGTCTACCTTGGGTGCTTTGGGATATTGCCTCTAAAACAGAACGTACTCACTACGAGCACTGATGCTCACATGCTACGGCCCCCCTGGACATCCCAGTATTGCTATTACAGCCTTGTGCTGGCTTGAGAGGGCAGCGTAGGAGCCTTACACCACAGCAGTTATTATAAGAAAAGGGGCATTATCTTATAGTACTTCTCAGAAATAGGATATAAATGGCCTATCAGGAGATGAGTGGATTTTCTCTTTCTTATTTCCCAGCTGAACGTCTCACCACTCATCTTGTTTTTACCAGGGAAGGCGAAAAGCAAGGAAAGGATATCCGCTCACATGAAGCCTGTTTCCTTTAGAAATAACAAGAGGAAATGCCCTGCCTAAACATGCCGGACCAAACTGCAAGCCCATTAATATCCAAGCAAGTTAGTCACTTGGGTCTGGATTTGGCTTTTAATATTTGAACTCCAAGCACTGTGAATGATTTACAGAGAGCTGGCTTCTCTACTCGATCAGCCTCCATCAGAGCACTGGGACAGACTGCCCAGAGAGGTTGTGGAGTCTCCTTCTCTGGAGGCATTCAAAACCCGACTGGATGTGTTCCTGTGTGATCTACTGTAGGTGGTCCTGCTCTGGCAGGGGGGTTGGACTGGATGATGTTTCGAGGTCCCGTCCAACCCCCAACATTCTGTGATTCTGTGATTCCATACCAAATCCCAATCGTCTTTTGAAATTATGTCAAAATTAGCTGCTATTACTAGTGAGGCCGACTTCTTTGCTAAATAAGTTGAGTCCAGAACCTCATCTACGGTGCATGTGTGTATATGTACACATGTAGCCAGAACCATCTAGTTCACCAGCTGTGCTCCCCAATCTCAAGTTTACACAACATTGCCTGTGCAACTGAATACTTTCATAAACCTTTGATGTCTCTGAATTAGGAACATTTTTCAGCCAAAAGCGCTCTGTGTTGCTGTAAGGTTCATTCCAGAGGCAGGGCATTAACACTGGACTTCAGAGACTGGGGTTAGTTCCCTGCTCTGACGCAGCCTTCCAGGTAACCTTTGCCAAAAGTTATCTTACACCATTCCTCATCTGCAAAACAGAAAGAAGAGCATTTTCCCAAGGCAGGGGATGTATTAAAGCTTATAAGCAGCTTTGATGATGTAGTCAAATTGGAAGCCAAATAAGAGTACTGGCTGTAATCCTCAGCAGCACATCCAGGGCCACAGCTGGGACATCTGCCGAAACAGCAAGACAGCTCCCAGGCACCTTCCCAGGGGAATCTGTGACCAGAGAAACAAGCAGATTTTGTGTTTGCAAGGCAGGTTAAAAATTCAGTTTTAAATGAACTGCACCAGTAGTGAAGACAAAACTACATTACTGTAATGTGGCTTTTCAGTGCAAGGCAGGGGATCAGGCTTTAACACTCCCCAACTGCTACCAGGCAGTGCAGAGGGTGAACAACAGTGCTTCTACTGGAATGCTCCCCTTGGGGTGAAATAGCCCAGGCAGAGGCATGTGTGACAGCATCAGGAAGCCACAAAGAAGGATAAAGGATATAGAAGTGAGAGAGGAAATGGGAGCAGCTGGCAACTTCCCTCCTGATCTACCTTCTCCAACTTCACTGCACAGAGCAGATACACCATCCCTTGGTTAAACAGTGGGATACAAATGTGGGGACACATCCATCAGACGCAGTATAGTCCTCTGGTGCCACCTCCACAACTCTCTCCTCACCTTTCCATCAGGCCAATCCAGTTTAAAAGACTTGCTGTAGGCCTAGGAAGGGCCCCCAACCCAACTGCTATAACACCCCAGAGAAGTCAGCCCTGCTGTTGGCCAGGGCTCTCCAGCACTCCAGGAGGGTGATGCACGGCAAGGAGCCTTTGCTCCAGGGAGGCAGATAGCCCTGATTTATTGCTTCTCCTAAAGCTGAGCAGAAAGGCACTCCACCTCACCCTGGGCATGCACCTACTCTAGTTGCCACTTTTGGAGTGAACAAGGGGAAGGCAGATGAACTGATCTACTTATCAGCCCTTTAATCACCAAAACTGCATCTGCCACAGATACTCTCCTTCCTTGTTGTGAAGTCCTAAGTCCCTAGGGAAAGCTGAGGTGTAGCAGCACACTTCTGAAAAGGAAATGCTACAGCTTCTAGCAAAGCTTTTTTCCTCCTTTCTCAAGCCATTTTTTATTACAATTACTATGTCTGCAAAGCTGACAGCTTCAATATCTATTTCCTCCAGATAGCTGATCTCAGATATCATTCTTTCTACAGGAGCCATATCTCAAACTGTGGTGGGATACAAGGACACATCACACACGTGGTACGCTGCATCTCACTCGTAAGAATTTAATTGTGAAATTAGTTTAATCAGGACTTTTCCCAGGGAATCATTACAACCCTAATGGTCATGGCTTTCTTAATTGGGAGGGTAATTCTCAGGCTGCCTGCAAGCAATTAAGTGCCATCAGTAAGGATGGGTGGGACACACTGAAGAGGGGCTGTATTCACTGTCTACAGCCAGAGGTCCAGGTGTCTTCACAGGACTGACTAGGAGAATGAGAGGCCTGCTCCCAAGTCTGTTCTTCATTCAGCCCTGTTCAAGGACACCGTGTTGAGCCTCTTCTCCATCTCTGGACTTTGCTCCCATCACTCACTGAGCTGGCAGGTTTGATAGTGCTGGAAAGCAAGCAGCAATGCAGCCAGTTCAGTTGCGAAACCAAGACCTAACCGAAAAATTCAAGGAACTGATATGTTAAAACAGCCATCTATTCCATACAGGTAGGGACTAGCAGTCCCCTGTCCTCTGTCTGACATGTGCATATGGTTTCCATTGATGCCAACCAGGGCTGCAAGGGAGCATCTGTGAACTTCCCCAAGTTGCTCACTTTCGTTTTCCTCACTTTCTCAGAAAATGCACTGCACAACTTTCTTCCAAATAAATTTATCAAGCTCCACCTTCAAAGGAATGAGATCTTTTTGTCATGTATATGAAACTTACAACCTTGATGTGGGGTGCCACAGAACAGTAATAACAGAAGGCAGCAAGGACAGAAATCCCAGGATGAATTTTCCTGAGACAACCACACAACTGCAATGAAGACAGAAATTCTTCCTCTGCTCCATGCCTTCCAAACAAGTGGCAAGTTAAATCCCAAATGCATGTTCAGAGGCAAAACACCGCTCAGCACAGAAGCCTCTCCATCATCCATCATCCCCGAGCCCTCCTACTACTGCATCCATATTGCCTTGAAATCTCACTCTAAAAATGAAGTTCCAATTGCATTCGTCGGGGCAATTCTCACCCACATACCCCCAATGGAGTTCAAAGAGAGTATTCGCTCCCACAGGGGCTCTGTGCTGCCCTTCATGGAGCTAGGGTGGACTGAAAATCCCCTTTACCTGTACATTTGGGACATACTGTTGAGGGAAATTGCATGAACACCCCCCAGTAACTCAATACATAGATGATGACTGGAACTTACTGTACAGGCTTGGCCCCTTGTACACACATCCTTCCTAACTTAAAAAAAAAATATTCAAAAACCACTTTGTGCAATGAAACAACAATCGGCTACAAAAATACATGCTTAGAAAAAGGGAGTCTCACTTCCTGAACAACATACAAAAGTATAAAAAAACTACACGTTTCTGTTAGAAAAGAAACAACAAAAATACTGTAAAAAGGCTTCTTGTGGAGAAGTACTGGGCATCACTCAGCATTTGAGCACATTTGGGAACACTCACTCCTGCACCCCGTGTTAGCTTTGCTGCTCATCTTTGTCTTATTTCAGTTCTGCTCCCATTTTACTTTGCTCACTGACAAGATACTGCCTTTTCACTAATCACATGTTTTGGTAGCTTGGCTGCATCTGTTCAGTTAATGCCATTTAGCAATCTTTTTTCTTGTAGTTTCTACAATGACATTACCTGGCATCTATAGCCAGAAATTGCTTCTTCTAGCTGCTGAGGAAGTCTGAAAAAACCCTTTAAAAATGCAGCCTTGCCCTGCTAGAAAATTAGAGCTCATGACATGGCAATAGGAGAGCTCTGGAGATACCCGCTGGAAAAAGAGAAGGTCTCGCCATGCTCAAGCAAGCCTGTGAAGGAACACTGCTGAAACAACACAGACTGGCACTACCAAGGCATCCTTCCAGCTGGATGGCTGACACAAAGCTGTGCAGCGGGAGGATGTGACAATGCAAGGGACCAAACCTGCCCACTTCTTCCTAAGACTGATATTGCTAATCCAAACCAAAGACTGCAAGGAGCTCAGTATTTTGTTGTTCATGCTGTTTGCCTTCACTGATGTGAACCTTTCCAACGAATCACTGAATATTCTTTTCTGTAAACCTTTTTTCCTGTGGCTGCAGGTGAATATTAACCTATTTCTGGCATTCTGTTCAGGGGTAAAACACCCAGAGACAGGATGGACATTTCTCTTCAAACTTTCTATCGGTTTCATCACAAAATCCTATTAAATTCCACAAAGTATTTTCAGCGTGGCCATTTTTAACACACAATAAAATTTAAACTAGTCAGTTAACCCTGCATTAGATCAGCTTCATTTGTTAGCTCCCATCAATAATTTACCTCCAACCTAAAAAGTTACTCACAGAGTGGTTATTTAAGTAAATCCTGCAGTAAAAGGACCTGCTTTAATAGCCTGGGAAAAAAACACTATGCCCAAACCTTAGTATTCAACAAACTTAGAGATTTTTTTTTTTATCTTACTGTGTGAGAGATGGAAGCCAAAATACAGACAGGGCTCTTACTTTAACTCTTTGTAATCCCTAGGCCACAGAAGGCAGGCTTTGGTTAGGTTTTACTAAAAAAGACAGCTTTCTGGTTGCTCAGAAAAGGTAACATCTGGACTTCTTCCTAGACCTTCTGGGCAGGACTGAGCTGGCTCCCCAGCCTGCTCCGGCTCCCGCAACACTACTCATACCCAGCTGCAGGTGTACTCAAGCACTGAGACGCTTGCATGGGAAAACAGCCAGAGCACGTGTAGTCACTTCAAGGAAGCTTCATTCAAGGCAGACTGACTGGGGCCAGCACACCAGATGGTATCCCGAGCTCAGCACATCCCACATGCCGAGTGGGTGCTTCTGGGCCACCTAACAACCAGCAGCATGGAAGGAAAGCGTACGTTTCAGAAAGCACAAGGATATAGTCTTCACATTTCCCACAGGAAAAGGGTCCAGCCTGAGTGTGTGTAAATGTCATTTTCCCTCTAGCAAGTAAGATCCCAGAGGTCCAAGGAACTCCACCCCAGTTCCCCATGGAAGCAATGCTGTATCTCAGCCCCTGATGACCCCAACTATACACTGTAATTAAGCGTGGGCTACACAGCAGACAGCTAGTCCAAGCCACCCACAGTTGGGTTTGAGCCTCAGCTTCTTTGCTGTAACGGCACCTTGACAGTCTCCTCACTTGCTGGTCCTCAGCCTCACCATAGGGCAACCAGGGTCCATACTCCCTACCAACATGACAACTGCCAGGTTGAGAGCACGCCAGAAGGTCAAGTTTGTAAAACTGGAGGGCAGAAAGGGCAAGAAAAGGCACACACAGACTTAGGTCACAAAGGATGGCACAGGGCTTAGACTGCAAAGTGGACATAGCTCAGGGTTTTGTCCAAGTTCCTGCAGGAAGAGCAACAGGTCAGCAAGAACCAGCACCCTCCCTGAGGGCCTGGGGCAGAAGAGTACGTCCCTCCCACAGCAAGAATCTCATTTCAAGCAGAACCAGTCTAATTTTGCCATGTTAATTAGGTCAACAGAACGCACGCAGCAGCATTGCCCCTCTCTCTCTCCAGCATCACAGACACAAACTTGTTACCCTGACCAACATCCAGGTGACAGAGAGGAAGACAACAGACTCAAACTGCCACTTGTGAACACAAATGGAGACCAACCGAAAAGCATGTCCACACAGGAGCTCCCAGCATCCCTTCCAGAAACCAGGGGCTAAGTGCACAGCCGTTTTCTTACCACAAATACAAGCAGTCAAAGAAAAAGCTTTACCAGCAGCCACAGCCACATGACATGACAAAGTGCTCTCTTCCTGACCATCCCACTTTATCTGTAGGCTGCCTTTCAATTACTCTTTCCACTGCTGGACAAATATTTACCTCAAAGAAATTCAAGATGGAGAGCACACACACACAAAAAAGGAAGAATGCCCTCATTTTAACAATATATTCCACTCAAAGCTCTGCCAAACAACTCAAACTACTCAGAAAAATTTAAAAACTAACAGCCAGATTCCTCTGCCATGACCTTAAAACAACATTTGACTTGCTGCTTGTTTGAGTCTATTCTGACCTTCGACAGACTGACCCACAAGTCAGCACAGCTTCTTGGAAGGCAAATGCCTGCTCTCATTATAAGAGTTCCACACAAAAGCTAAATGCAACATGACTTAAGTGCAGAGAAAGCAGCAAAGTGCCTCAAGACTAAACAGTGGCTGGAAGTAGCTCTTTACAAGCTCAACCTTTTACTTTCTGCACCCTAAAGAGATCACTCACTCCCAAAGGACCTGTGCCTTTGAGTTTCAAGCTTTTTACTCTGGTCTCCACAGGACCTGTTGAACCAGACCTACCTGCACATTCTCTTCCGTGACCTCAATCTCAGCAGTGTAGATGTAATCAATCAGCTTCCTCAGGGTCTGCCCATCAACATCTTTTATCTCAATCTTCTTGGCTTTACTTTCAGACATGTCTCCTGAAATTCATTTCAAAAGGACAGTTAGAGTTTGCTTCGCAGGACCTCATTGCAGGCCCTTTCTACCCATATATCCAGCACATCCTCCTGGCATCTGACTAAAAGACTGCCCTGGTGCTACCCCTGACCACTGAAGGACAACCAGCGAGATTCCCAGAAGCCTCCTAATGCCACCTAAAAAACATCTCAATATTTGGAGACACTAGTGTGAAATAAAAGAAGTCAACAAAAGCAACAAGTTCAATTTCTTGCCAGAAAAGAACCTGCCGTAGTTCACTTGCATTCAAACACATACAGGGGCTAAAAAAAATAGCCCAGTATGACCCTCAACCATGTCTCAGCACAGGGACAGACTCAAAGAGACTGTGGACAGGACTTAAGAGGGTTTTTTTTTAAAAAAAAAAAAAAAAAAGTATTTTATATGTTTATTAAAAATATTTTTTTAGATGTTTCTATATATGTAGGTAGATGAGTAAGTTGCAACAGCTAAGTTAGGGTGCTTTGTGGTATACCCTACAATAAAAGGCAGCATTACCCTCTTTCTTTAGAAAGGGCCTGAAACCTGCTGAGGAAAACAAGCACACATGCCAACAGCTACATCGAGTGTGCTGCAAGCTTTTCTCCTGCTGCAACCTGTCCACACGGTCACACCTTACACAAAGCACCTGTGCAGAAAGATGTATTTCTCTTCTCTCACCTTCCCATCACACCTCAGAGGCAAGGCAGCCTTTGGATCCAAACTGTATCCTTTCTCCAAATACATAACTTTTTAAAAAAACCAAACCCACAGAACTAGAGCAGTAATTTCCCCTATGGATATACAAGTAAAGCCCTTATCTGTGTAAGACCCTATATATGATGGGGCTTTAAGCAACCTGGTCTAGTGGAAGGTGTCCCTGCCCATGGCAGGGGGGTTGGAACTAGATGATCTTTGAGGTCCCTTCCAACTCAAACCATCCTGTGATTCTATGAACTGGTGCTTCATGTGCAGCTTCCCCACTGTTGTGGCCAATGCTGTGTGGGCACCAGACACGCATACCCTGTGCTTAACAGGGGCACGTCACAGGAACAAAAGGATGCTGTGGGGAGCAGAAGGAAGGACTCCCAGGGGTCCTTCCAGCACCCACACACATGGTGACCTCACCTTGGTTTTAATCACCAAGATCTTGAGGAACCACAAAAAAGAAAGAACAAACTCCCAAACAGAAAGAAAACAGTAAGTGAAAAAAGAAGCTAAACAAAGGAGAGCGTGAGGAAGTGTCAATTCTTAAACCTAGGCATGAATAATCACTACTCTAAGAAATCTGGTGACTCAGTACTGCTGTGGGATTAAGAGGAAAAATAGTTCCTGCAGCCTATGGCAGAAGTAATTACAGCCTACATCTCTGTACAGCATGCGACAAAACGTGGCCGGGCACATTAAGTGCACAGCACAGAGGCAGACGCTAAAAGGGGTCCAAGCCTGAGCAAAATCTGGATCCTGGAAACTGAACTTTGCAAGCTTCACTTATGGCAATAAGGAGGTAAATAACAGGAGTGGTGTCAGACCATAAGTATTCAAAGAGCCAACAACGTCCCAAGGGAAACGTAGACTGAAATGATATTTGCCTCAAATTCAATTTTGAAAACTAAATAATAAAATGTTATTCAAAGAAGTCCATGAATACAAATGTACAAGTACAAAGTGATAAATGACCTACATTTAGGAGGCCTTCAAAGCAGGTAGGACTTTTTAATTGACAAAATAAATGTTATCTCCTTCACACACTTTCTCCTCCCGCAAAAAAAATACATCTCCAGAGATGAGAGGGGGCTTCTGAGAACAGGCTGGTCCCCATCAGCCTACATGGAGCTGGAGGTGCCTCTAAGGAGCACCCAGCCAAATCCCCAACCCCCCCCTGCACAGCAAGGGGCAAGCGGAGCAGCCAGAGCCCTGCAGTGCTTGCTGGGACCCGCGGGGCAGAGGGGAGGCTCAGACACACGCACCTGGAGATCGATGCAGAAATAGCTTGGAGGGATCGATCCGATAACATCATCTGTCTTTGTGGTGTTCATGTGACACAGGCAACAAAAATAAAGGCTGCGTGGGCTTCCACACCCACCAGCAAGCTGCCAGCCCTGCATACTAACAGCCTCTGCTGCCTCTGCTCTGGTAACAGCCCAGTGCACGATGAGAAAGGGGCATCTTGTGCGCTGTGCCCCACAGTCAGATGGGATCTGACCCCTCCAGCCATCCTGGCATGATCAAGCGCCTGCCACTTGCCAGAGGGTGCTGCTCTGGACGCATCTCTAACACTGCAGAGCGAGGGAGAACCTGACAACACCACAAGCAAGCCAAGGCAGGGGCTGGTGCAGACCAGGAGCAGGCAACAAGCTGCCCCCTCCTCCAAGCACAGACCCAAGGCAAACACAGCCTCTAAAGTACGGTGGCCGGCAGACAAATGGTGGGGTAATTAAGGCACCTCATCCCATATTCCTTCAGAAAAAAAGCCCCACACCTTAAAGCCCACTAAACCCAACCCCTAGGATGTCTTTCATAAGTCAGACTCGAGCCTCACCCGATACCTTAACCACAGAATAATTCAAAGCACCAGCATCATCTCTCATACATAAGGGCTGTGCTGAGAAGGGGCTGCCCGAGGCACTGCACAGTCCCCGTCCCTGCACCGCAGTGGTGGGGCAGACATGAGTGACAGTCTAGGAGCAAGCAAAGGCAGCTAAAACAGGCAGAGTGGCTCCACCCAGACCCTCTTTAGGGGACAGACTTTGCAGACACCAGCCCCTCGTGAAAGCAAGCCCTTCATGCATCATGCTCAGCACACAGCAGTGCTTTCTGCATTCCCCTCTGCTCATAAGGGTGGGGAGAGAGCAGAGCTCTGCTGCTTTGTCGCAAGATAAACTACAGTCAAAACTGCAGCAGCCCGTGGTGCCTTGTTTATCCAGCACAGCAGCTTGCCCTGCCTCCTACGTGCTGCTCTCCAGAGAGGCTTCCCAGTACACAACTATAGCTTTTGTTATTTCCTCAGTCAGAGATATGCTGAAGGAGAATACGAGTGCATTGGGTAACAAAACCACGGCCTCCTGCACATGGGGCAAGCGCTTTGAAGCGGCACACGAGACCTGCAAGGGAGGTTTCTGCGTTGCTGCTTCCTCCTTCAGAAGTGCTGAAGGTATCTCGCAGGAGCAGTCTTAGCAGCATCGCTGCAGTATCTATTATCCTTTCTGAAATTATTGTGGTTTTTTTTCTAAACGGACAGAAATTACTGTCCCAAATCATCCCCACAGAATGGTGCCAACAAGGACCAGCCACCATCCAAAACGCTCTAGAAAGCCAGTAAGGGAAAGGACACTCAGTTACGAAGTGCTGAGTCTCATCTCTCCTTCACCAGTGGAAGATACAAATGGAAGATGTGCCTGCTTATTTTTGGACTTCCCAAGGCTGTTTCAAAGAGGAATGCCTAATCAGAGGACACCAGATGGTTTAGGGAAGACCCCAAGGTCATCACAAGGTCATTCATGAGCCCAAAGTCAGGCCAAACCTACAGGGACAGGGCTTGCAGAGAAAGCAGGCGAAGGTGGACGAGCCGCAGGTCTGTTTGGCTCTCACTGTTCACAGCTTCACACTGATCGTTCACTACCGCGCGGCTGCTGGCACTGCTGGGGACCCCTCCAGCTCCCCGCACCCCCAGAAGGTGGCTCCCCCGGGGGGGACTCCGCAGGTACAAGCCAGTCCTGCAAACACCCACACAATGCAGCTGCCCCCAAGCCATTGGGTTGTATCGCTGATGTGCAATGAAAAAAAAAAAACCCAAGCCACAACCACCAACTAATGTTCAAGTCGTGATTTTAAAATGCCCCCCTCCAGACTGTGAGCCGCCAGAAGATCACACGCTGGGTCTTTGCAAGAGGGAGATCCAGACCTTAGAAATTTGGGACGAGCTAGACCGAAAGCAAAGGGAGAACCAGTCTTTGCTGACCCACTGCCCCCGGGGAGGGGATGGGCAGCCACCAAGGCTGTCACCCAGCCCAGGGGAGCTGCAGAGCCGGCCACATGACGGCGGTTAGCTGATTACTGGTTAACTCGCAGCGTGAGGGATTACACGCCCCGGAGAATTCCTGCATGGAAACATGAGCAGCCCCACACCACCACCTTCCTGCACAGATGACCTCTAAGGATCAGAGGGGATTTTCCAGTATTTTTTCTTTTTTAGACTTCTCATCAGGAACGAGCATCACTACCACTTGCAAGTCGTCCTCGAGGTGCCCTGCGCAAATGGTGGCCTCTGAGCAGCGTCTGCTCCTCTGCCTTGCCACCACCCACTTCCACAGCACAGCACCAGTGCCCTGGAAAACACAAATGCTCCCCACCTCAGCTCACCATGGCAAACCTTACATCTCATCTCACATTCAGACATCCATTTATGCCTGAGGTTTCTTCCCTGCCTCCATTACAGAAGGGAAAAAAGCTTCCCAAATGACAAACTTCTTCCTGAGAAATGTTGCGTTCTGCTTCCAGTAAAGCAAATAAAACGAGCTCTAATCTCAAGGCTTTTAAAAGAAAGAAGCAACCCCTAGACCACAGGCAAAGGAACGTAAAATGGGCAAAAACCCCCAAACTTCATTTATGCTGAAGCTGAGGGACAGCTGACAACCATTTCTTGGAGCATACACTCATTTTCTTTGTATTTGGTTAAGCCGGTTCCTACCCTGGAAAGGAAGGCAAGGAAAAGGAAGGAAGCTGAGGAGCTCCTGTTCAGACTCCTTTTACTAGAATGACTTAAATAAGCTGGTCACTCCCCTGCCTTGGGATCAGCAGGGCTTTTTTTGCTGCCACACCTGGGCATCGCCTCCGAAGGGCACCTGCTACAGGGGTGAGGTGATCAGAGCAAGAATTCATTCGTCGTTTTCCCTTCACACCGAGGTTGCATCTGCCATTACCAAAATATACTAGAGTGCAGCAACACACCCTGCAAAAAGGCAGGGCTGCTAAAACACACTGGGATCAAGAGAACAAGGGTGTTGTTTCAGGCAGCAGCAAAGAGTGCCATGGGAGATTAAACATCCATGACTGCAAATCTGCATCGGCAGGGCTGAGCCTTGGAACTACAATTCCTGTGCCAGCAACTTCTTTGATGTCCACCATGAACATTTAGGGCACTGCATATGCACTTGATGTTAACGATGGGGGGGGGGGGACACACACACACACACACGACAACAACCCAAAAAAGCAGTGAGCCAAACCTCATAGTAACCTTCCTGTGCCTCATATGCTACCCACTCAGCCCACACCCACACAACCACTCCATACCCATATACCATGTCTCAAGGAATTAGTCAGGGATGACCAGCACCATCCATCAAGTGCAGAAAACTGCAGACCTAACCATACTCCCTCTCTCTCAAGGAAACCCTTCCCTCCTAGGCCATGCCTACTGCCTGTGCTGCAGCTCCTGCCAGAGACACAGCCAGAAGCCTCTGGGTTTGCAATGGCCTGTTCCACCCAAGTACAGTGTCTGATGTCAAGGAGAGTACCTGTAAACATTGCACAAAAATAAGGGCTGCAGGCCGCAAGGACCACACGGTGGGCTTCCATCTCCACAGTTTCGGCCACAATCACCACATCACAGAGGAGTCGCTTGCTGGAAAAACACCAGAAAAGACAAAGATCATTACAGAACTCCTGGTTAGGCAAAAAGCTATGTTGGTACAGCCTGGAAAAGTAAGAAGAAAACACACCATAAAAGACAAGGCACCTGAGCTTCTGCCAAATCCCAATGGAAGGTCGTCTGATCCTTCAGCTACCAGCTCCTATCAGTATTTGCCTACAAAGCCAAGCCTGAATCCTCACGATGCTGCAGCCCTGCCTGTGGTTCTGCTTCCCCCACAAAAAAAGAATATGGAAGCCAAACTAGGCATACGTGCTGCCTGAAGAACAGATGGGCAAGGGGCTCCTTCCACCTCACAAAAAAAAAAAGTCGGGCTTACAGAAGGCTCAAAAGAGCTTAAGAGTTTGGGCACAACCTGCAGCCAAGCTCTAATAGATCTATAAGACAAGAAACAGCCATCCAAGGGAACAGCAGCAGCACTTTCATCTTTCCAAAGGGAAAGGTAGACTGGAAAAATTAAGTTATTTCTCTACCTCCTTCCAGTTGCCCCTAAAGAATGTGACCACCAAAACATCTCCTGGCACTGAGCAGCGCAGAGGCTCCCTCAGCCATCTCCCACTGAGGATACATCAATCACTGGAGTTTATCCACAGGCCTGAGGACTTCATTTACCACATGAATTAGTCTGGGATTAAGAGTCACTGGGATAAAGCACAGGATTCCAAACAGAAACCAAAAAAACTTCTGAGCTCCCCCACTGACTCGCTGTACAACTTTGGAAAAGTCACTTCATTAATTAGTGACCTTTTCTACTAGCCCCATGTACAACCTTTGAGGATTCATTAGTTAATGTTTGCACAGGGCTTCGGAGATGCTAGACAGATAGAAGTGCTCAGCCTTCCAATAAGCTGGTTTAAGATGTTTGAGCATATAAATGCAGAATAAGGGTGTTCTTTTCAAATGTCAAGCCTGAAAAAGGATCAGTGTCTGTAAATCTCAATGTCGCCTTCTCTTCAGAAATGCTCATCACGCTGCACTTTGTCTTTAGGAACCTGCATATCAAACAAACACACACAGAGCTTCTAATGGACTAGGTAGGTCTCCTCCATATATTGGAATACATGAGGAAAATGTCTGCGAAATGGAGAGTTATAGTTGGAAAACAGGAAGGAAGTGGGAACTGGCAGTCTGTGCTCTACATTTGCCCCAGTTTGGAAGGGGTGACGGCAATGAGGGGAGCTCTTTAACAGCCTCTTAATGGAGGCTTCCTCATTTCCTTCAGCTTATGTAAAAGGTGCTCTGTTCAGTTCCTCTTTGGACTATACTTATCTAAAGTACCACTCGCTAAATTAATTTCATCTACATTTGAAAGCTAAAAATGTCAAGTGAGCAACATATAGCGAATAGAGTAAAGGCTTTTTCTAGACCATCTGCATGAGATTTCTGGATGCATTTGAACGGAGGCATTCTTACTCAAGGTAGCTATTAACACTGACTGTTGACAGCTTAACAGATCACAAGCTCAATATATATACAATAGACATGAGAACTGTATATTCCAGAACAGCAGCAGGAGCTGACAAAGAGGCATACCCAGAAGAACAGAACATCAAACCGGTGCTTAAGGGCAGCTTTTAGTCTTCTATGTTTTAACATTTCAGTATTGCACAAGATATAGCTAACTACAGGCACTAAGAAACATTGTCCATCTCCAGCTATTCCCACTATGCCTCAACTAACAAAGGATTAATAGTAGCACAATAGATTTCTGAATATAGCTGCACAAACCTCTATTTTCAGATCCTTTGCTTTCAGCACAAAGAAAGAACTAGACAGATGCCAATAAAAAATAAAATAAAATAAAAAAACCAACAAGCACCAAAAAACCCATACTGCACTTCATGTAATTGTTACAAGGGAAGTCTATTTCCATTTTCTGTTCCCATGCAACAGAGAATCGCTGTCAGACATCTGTGGAAGGAGATATTTCTAATCCTTCTGCACACTGGAAAACATGTATATTGGGAAACTACTTCATCCACAGAAGAAAGGCGGCTATTACAGCATCTTTTGAGTACTTTGAGCGTGCAGGAAGAGTAACAGGTGTTACCTGCTTTCATCAAACCATCTGGATAGCGAGGGAGCACATACATTCATGTGTATGACACATGCACCTTCCATAGGATCTTTTCAAAATCGGGTTTCTAAGTCTGTTTGAATGGTAAAGGACTCAAATGAGCTAGTCAGAGAAACGCTCGCTGAACTTTAGCTGTTTCATGGGATAACAGCCACCAAGACACAACTCGGGTTTAACCACTGCCACCACTTTGCTGACATGATGACAGCCGTACTTGAAAACTGTGTTCACTGATATTTTTTCATCCTCCATTCTCCTCGTACCCACGCAGCTGTGTAAAGAGACCAAGGTGTTCTCTTTTAACCAATTTAAAAATTCACAAGTAGAGAGCTGACATTCTTCCCGAGTTGTTGCTTTTTTTTTTTTCACCCCTTACTTTGGATTGCTAAGCCCAGACTGAGCAATGCTACGAGTTAAAGAGAATAAGAACAGTACATTAATAATCTTTGGTCTGTAATTATGCGTAGGTGTCTTAATGTCTGTAATGTTCTATTACTGGTTTTCAGACCATTAGCTCAGTTAAGAACATAGTTTACAGTTGAATTTGCTGTAAGTAATGGAAAAGACTAAATGGATGATCATCTATAAATGAAGGCTATTGCTCAGATGATGTTTTTGAGCCATAGTTGGCTACCTTCTGCTGGGAAGATACAGAGGTATGAGAAGGGGAAAAGCAACCCACCACAAAACGGCTATATTTTAGCTGTCTCTTCCTACTTGTTTATTAATTCCCTACATGCAACCATCAGCTGTGACAAAGTCGGCCCAGAATTTTTTCAAAGTCTCCCAGAAGCCTTTCTGTTCCAGTCAGCCCATTTCTTCCAATCCAGAGAGGGTGCCCATTAAGTCAAAAGTGTACCTCCGTAATTCATTCATGACCTTGAATGCCTTTCTCATGTGAGAGGGGTTGACTGTCACTGTGCGCTGGTCCTTTTCATCTTCAGCTGCCTCAGAGGATCGGGAACTCTGCTTAATGCTAAAAACAGGGACAAAAAAAAAAAAAAAAAAAAGGAGTAGAAAGTTTGACTCAATGACACTTTAAAAAAAGTGTATCATAAAACTGCAGCACAGGGTATTATGCGTGGAGTTACTTGCACCTTTGTTAGTTGCCTCAGGTTTACCATACAAAGAGCATCACAAAATGCAGCTACTTCTGCACGGATGTTGAAAGCCAACCCAGCCCACATTCCAGTCAGCAGGGAAGAAAAGCAAAAGGTGCCAAACACTTGAGGACAAAGCTCAGCCTTACAGGCTTCAGGCCAGGCAAGCAGTATAAGTTGAAATTCAAGCCAGAACATAATTGCCTCACTGAATAGAAATAGACTTCAGCACTGGGAACTACAAGAACCGTGGATACTTTAACATCCATACAGAGAAAGAGTAGTTTTCAGTGTCCCACCTGAAAGGCACAAGGAATCAACACCTGACTTGTAGAGAGGCAAGCACAAACCAACTATTAAAACTCCTTGCACAGCTTCCAAAGCATTAGCTTTACAGAGGCCACTTCCCATTTAGAAACAGGGCTATTTAGTGCCACTGAAACGTATAGAAAGAACTATTAAAGCAGACCTTCCTACCAGCACCACCAGCTATAGAGGTAATGTCAAACCAGATGCACCCAGTTATGTGCTGTGTTTAACCAGGCCAACAGGTGCCTAAGGCATATACGCGCCCTCATTACTTTGTTGGGAGGCACTGGCTCTTTATACAGCATTGACATCAGGTCAATATCTCTACCTCCCTGATCGGAAAGTGTGCGAAATCACTCAGAGCTAAAGGTTTCCACCTTCGAAAAGAGCAGCAGTTAGAGCCAGGTCCCTGTCCTGCTTACACCCACAATTCACCCCTCAAACCTGCCAGCAGGCAAAGGCAAACAAGCCAAATCGAGCAAGGTTGTCCATGTCAAAAGCCAAACCCAAGCGAATGGCAGACCTCAGGAGGTAACCCCACCGCCACCATGCACCCGAATGGAGACCTTCTCAGGGTTCTCCTTCCAAAGGACAGTCTCACTCAGCTCCACGTTTGCCCCTCCTCCCCGCCACCCTTCTTAGTTGGGCTTGTATCACAACAAAAACAAGGCTGAATCGTGTTAAGCCAATAGTCTGGGCAGCCCAGCATCCTGGCTGTACTGGTGACCAGAAGATGAAGTCTGAATAAGGGTACAACATCAGGGAAGTGCAGAAGGATCCCTCCCCAGAACAGCCTGCCAGCCTCTGCTGAGGTATGTATGCATGCACATATGTATCTATATAGGTGTATACTCACACACAGTGACTTTTCCTCTGAAAAATACAATTTTTCACAATTTACAACCCTTGCTGAACATTACGCCCTCCCCATTGCCTGCTCCTGACCTGTGGCTGTTACCAGCACCACGACCCTTCAGACCACATGAAGCTCTTTGCCCCCCCAGCTGTCCTCGGTGGGTTGCATTGTCCTTCTTCTAGAAACAAGATGTTGAATAGCAGCCAAGCTGCACGCAGCTCGAATACACGCCTGCATACTGAGCGGCCTCCAGCTTTGTGCCCGAGACAAAGGTTAATGCCAAAAACCAGCCAAGACCAATTCTTTCACTTTGCTGAGCAAGTGAAATATTTGCAGTCATAAGTGAAGCCGCAAGGCTGAGCACATCACTCAGCACATGTCCCAGTGAGGGAGACAACTTCCCAGACTGTGTTGCAGTCATCACCCAATTAGCTTAGTATGGGTGGATTAGAAGGGAAAAAAAAAGAAAAAATCAGAAAGAGGAGTACCTCTTGTTAAATATTTCGTATTCAAGGGACTGGTACCAGGCAACAACACAACCAGCTTTTCTGTCCCCGAAGAAAGCCGGACTCATTCTGTAGCGCACGCATTGCCAGCGGCGTTCACGGGCACAGAGCAGCGGCGGCACTCGGCTCTTCCCCAGGTCTGCACACCCCAGTGAGGGAGTCTCCTTGCCCCGGGGACACGGCCAAGTTCAGCTGAGCCTTAGTGTTGTACCTATGAAAAGCCCTGGTTGAAGTCTTAGGCCAAGGGAAGTTTGACCACAGCTTTAACCAGCCCAGCGTAAACCCTTGCTTTCTGAACACCTCAGCCTGCCCTTGCAGCACGCCGGAGCCAAGGAGTGAAAAGGGAGGCTCTGGAAGTGCAAGCGACTTCACTGATCTCCAAAGCTGAAACAGGTACAGGAAGCAAACAAAACAAAAAAGAAAACAAACAAAAAAAAAAGAAAGTGAAACCGAAAGGCAGTGGCAGGGACAGCAGTACCCATCGCTCCTGGGGCGGGATGGCTGGACCACTGCAGGATGCTGCTTTGGTCATCGTCCAAGACCTCAAGGGATCCAAAATCAAATGATGCACACAAAAATCACGGGGCTGCTTTAATAAGCACACTGGTGAGATTTATTTGTTGGCACTCCAGTGCCGGAAACCAAAGATTCATTATGTTCAAACTTTTCCACTGGCAAAAGATACAGTTCAAAGGACACGGCAAGTTTCATTGAACACCAAAGTAAATGTCAGATCAACACGCCTTCATAAAGCCTCGACTCCACCAACGTTTATCTGTGTATTCTAAAAGCAAAATCCGTGCTCCAGAATTTCTGAAAAAGATCAATTGGTTCTTCCAAAAAGCATGAAAAAGTAACTTTTAAAAAAGCATCCTAAAAGACATTCTCAGCTTTATTAGCAGGAGTGGATTTCACATTTTGCCGAAGGCTCACCATAAGAAAATACTGCAGACCGTCTGGTTAAAAACTTGTTTCAAAAAAATCAAGATATGCTATTTAAAGTTTTTCCAAATGACTCATATAAAAAAAACACATTTGAAAAATTAATGGCTGAGAGCCTTTAACTCATCTTTGAGACTGACTCAGCTTCCACAGAACTGTGTTCCAGTAATGGACAGAGGATGATTTTATCTTGGAGAAAGATTTCACACCCCCCTGCACGCACTCTCAGAGATCACTGACAAGTTTCCAACATAAAAATGCAAGAACCTAAATGCTCCAAGCAAATGCAACCTGCCACAATGCAAAAGCTACCCCTGAGAAGACCAAAACAGTGCATTGCATAGACCTTTTCTGAGGGGTTTTTCCCCCAAAGCACTAAGAATTATTACACTTACTACACTGTTATTATATTAATGGAGCAAAGCAAAGGAGGAACATGGTCCTCTGATCAAAGGTACCAGCCAAGACCACCCAGACATGCTGGAGCCCCTGTACCTTGTGACCACAGAGACTTTCCCCCAGCACCCGCACGTTTGCCTAGCCCATGTCCTACCACACCAGCGGGACTCGCGAGCCGGCTGCCAGGAGCAATTTGTTCTATTCCTGGGCTATCCGAGGCAGTGCACCGAGTGAACAGACACATGATTTAATTTCCCTGGGCCAGATGAACACCCTCGTTAGGGACACAGCAGGATTCTCCTCAAATAAGGAAAAAGGCTCTCGCTTTCAGAGAGCGCCCACCCCACCGCCACCTCCTGTATGGCCTTACAACGCTGTCCCCAAGTAGAACAAATGAACCCTGATTTGAGAGCCCCCAGATAAGCCAGCGAAGCTAATCACCACCCTGTTTACACCGCATTCCTCCCCTCCAAGACCCACTAGCAGGGCCCGGCTCAAGCTACCCGCAGGCTCAGAGCACAGCTCCTGCCTGAGCGCAGCCGCATACCAACCAACAGAAAGGTATTTTAAAAACCCATAACCCGTAGCTCTGCTGCATACATGTACCAACTATAAAGTTGGGTTGCCGTAGTTACCAGCAGTAATTACAGATGTCTTTGTAGATTACGTTGAAGAATAAAAGCCTTCCTTAGAGGTAAACTGTCCCCTGGCAAGATTATTGCTGTGCAGAGAGCTGGTAAACCCCAGGAACAAAAATCCCAGCTCTGCCAAAACCAATTCTACCACTTTAGTTCACCCTAAAGGGGGAGGGGGCAGATCTCAACTGGGCTGTTCTTCAGAGCAGAGAAGGATGAGCTTCTGCTCGTGTTTCTGGAAGAACAGCCGCCGGGCTCAGCTCCTGGCCCCCATGTGGACACCACAAAGGTCTCTCCACCAAGCTCTCACACTGCAGAGATGATGGGACTCCAGACACACCCAGTCCAGCCCAGCCTCATCCCTCTGCAGAGCACTGGGGGGGTCTCTGGAGGCTGCTCTCACCCACAGGCTGAGGTCTGCTCTCCTGGGTTGTCCCATAACACTGCAGAGCTTCAGCCCCTCAAGGCTGGCCAAAGAGTCAACAGGGCTCGGCAACCTGCCCTCCCTCAGCACAGGCAACCCAGCACCTCCCCAGGCACTTCACATCCTTATGCCACCTTCCAAGTGACAAGCTAACTGTAAATTTTCAAAGCCTATGGAAGCGTCTTTGCAGGATACGTTACAATCATCACCATAAAACATTAACCTTCAGTCTCTGAGAGGTTTGAACAGCTCTGATCTAAAAAACTGACAGATTCCCAATAGCAGTCACTCGTGTTCAAAACTTAAATGTCTCTACTAACATCAGTTGAGACCAAAATATTAATTTAGTCATAGCAAAATGAAAAAAATCACTTTAACTGGTGTAATTCTCTGTTTAGAATCAATGGCCAAAGTCATGGTGCAAATACATTATGCCAAATAGTTTTATTCCTCAAGTCAGGCAGATGCAGCAAGAAAAAGATGTCAGTGTAATGGCATATTTATAAAAATCTCAATTTCTGAATTTGTCTTTAGGTATATACAAAGATAGTAAGGAAAAAAAAGTGACTAAAGGGATGCAACTACCGAGATGGATTTTGAGAGGATTTCAGCGAAACATACCATTAAAACATATCGGAGGTAGCATAATGGAAAGGATTATTTTTTTAATAGCAATATTATTTTCCTATTCTGTTGAATTTTTTCAGTGCCTACATCAGCACAGAGACATTAGCTTAGAAAAAACACACAATTGGTATACAACAGATCCCCAAAAGGATATTCATATCAAAGGAGACCTCAGGGGAAAAGCAGACTTCAGGAACTGCTGGGAAGAAAAGTCTTTGCTGACAGTAATGGAAACAACACAACATAACTCAAATATGACAACACCATTTGCTTTCAAAGGCAAATACAGTATTTCTCAAACAAATACTATGAAAACACTACCCCCACCCAAAAATAAAATTAAAATTACAGGCATTTTAATTCTCCAACCAAAAAATATTAACATTCCAGGGTGTTTTTCCTATTCAAACACATCTTGCAAATTCCAAACCAGAGTACCATGCTCGATCATACAGCCTTACGTAATTTCTCCATAAAATGAAAGTCTCTATCAGCACAGTAAAAGAAAAATCAGGATTCTGAAGTAATTTATTGCCAAATGTGAATGTTTCAGGTTAAATACCCCTTGGCCACAGCTGCTTCTGCCCATGAGCAGTGACATGGGCACATGATACCTCTGAACAACTCAGATGTGCAAGTTAGCAGGATATTTGAGTCCGGGCAGGCTTGGGACCAGAGTCAGAGGTGATGCGAGCACCAATAATGTGTTCCTCACTGACTACAAATACGGAAAAAGCAGTAACATTAAAAACCAGGGGGAATTCCGCTGTCATGAGAGGCACAGTGTGTAAAATTTGAGGCCTAATCTGCATGACACAGATCTGTGTGGAAACGCAGAGCAAAAGTATAAAAAATGGGAACAGAACCAGCCCACGGTGCTCGCCCACCAAGGTCATTTTTTTAACACCTCCTTCCCAGGACTTGCTCGGAGCAGGCAAAGCAGCCTCAGCACAGTCCCACACAACGTGCCCTTTCGAACCAGAAAGCAGGTGAATATTTCCAGCTTTCCTTGCCAAGAGTCAAAGCCCACATCGTTACTGCCCGCAACTAGTTCAGGACCGCCCTCCTCTTCCCGAAAACTAGAAATACAAGCAGCAATTCGGGTAATCATTCCCCACTTTCAGAGGCAGAGAACATGCTGATGGGGACAGTCCTTCCTGCCCTAAAAACAGATGGTCTGGAAAAAGAGGATGAGGCAAAACAGTCCAGCTACCTTCCCAGTGACTTTTTCACTGCTGTATTCCCAGCAAAAGGCCTCCAGTCAAAATGAGACCATTGCTGGTAACGATAAAAACAGGTAACAAGTAACAGCATCAAGGGTGATCCCAGCCTGAGGTATCAAAACAGCTCCACTCCGCTTCCTCAAACACTCATCTACATACATAAAGAAAACCAAAAAAGCAAAACCCATTCTACAGGCTAGCATCTAGCATGACAAACTCAGATTTCAAGGCACTTGAAATTAATTAATATCTGGATTAACATCCAGAGGTAGCCATTCACATCATTATGGGAAGCAAAAGCCTTACAATGTAATTTAAAAAGAGATGTAGCCGGCTGAAAGTTTTGTTTTGCACATTAAATACACAAACAATTGCAATCCTTGAGTCACGTAAGGGTAGAAAGCTGCCCTCCGGAGCTTGGAAAGCAACTCCCACAGGCTGCTGTGAGTGTTTTCCCTCAACAGAGGGAAACTTTCCAGAATTTGGGGGCTGACCCCAGCTTAATTTTCCAATGTATCATATTTAAACAAAACTTCTGCCAAGCCCTGACAACTAGTGCCACCAGTGGGTCAAGCCCCCTCTCTGTTCCCCTACCCCCTGCAAGGTCACCAGCACAAAAGGAACCACTCAGCATATCCTGTTTTTACAAAAAAAAAGAAAAAAAAAAAACAACAAACCACAAAACAACAGCTTAATGCTTAGTTTGAAGCAGTGCAAGTGAGCTTCTGGTGTGCAAAAGGTGCCCCGACAGAGGGGAGGAACGAAGGCAGAGCAGAACATCTCTCTGGCATCTACGAAGTCCCTGCGCAGCAACAACCTTTTATGCGTTCAGTGGACTTTGGGTCGATTCTGCAAGCACTTCTACACCCAGATTTTGGAGCAAAACAGCTACCTTGCAGGACATAAAGTATATACGGCCCAGCTACCGTGCGAGGGAGACACGGGATCCCCTCCCGCCTGCCGTAACACCGGCGCAGCGTCCAGCTTCTACACGCCCAGACAGGTAAATCGACTCCACAGACGTTACAGATTTTCACTCATTACTCCAAAAAGCAGCAAATATCACTGGGTATGCCTTCCACTGCAGCCAGCTGCTGGAGGTTCAAGCCAGGCAAACCCAAGCCCAGCGTTTCGCCAAGAGCATCTTGTCGACGGAGCGACCCCCGCAGCACACCAGCCCACCTTTCCTGCCCCGCACCTCCCGCGCCCCACGAGCGATTTCAGACGACACCCCCTGGAGCAGCCTCCCTCCCTCCCCTCGTTATTCCCATCTAACACATCCCACCGGGAAAAAAACCCGCTCCGCTCCTTCGGTTTGGGCACACGGGGCGAAGCAGGCGGTCACCATGACACGGCAACCTCGAGTGACAACACGGCAGGCGCTCATCGCAGGGGGGATTTCTGCAAGCGGGCAGCACCGGGGAGGGCGGGGGGATCCCCGCAAGCCGCGTCCTGCCTGCCTGCGCACAGCCCCGCCGAGCATCCCGGGGACCGGCATCCCCCACCCCGCATCCCTCCGGGCGGGCACCCCGCGGTACCGGGCGGTGAACACAAAGGTTTTCGTCGGCGTTTTCCCTACCTTTCCTCCTCCATGGTGCGATACGGCGGAGGCCGGGGCGGGGCAGGCTCAGAGCCCCGGGCCCGGCATGGCTGCAAGCGGCCGCCCCCGCCCCGGGGCCGCTTCCTGCGGGAGCGGAGCGCTGCGTCCCCGGCGCGCCCCGCCGCAGCGACTGCCGCCGCAGCCCGCACCGCCCCCCGCCGCCTCTTCCTCCTCCTCCTCCTCCTCGCAGGCTCCTCCCCCGGCGAGCTTGCGATCGTCTCCGGGCAACGGCAGCTGTGGAGGGCGGCCCCGCCGCTCCGCTCCGGCCCCCGCCGCCGCCCCCTCCTCGCCCGGGCTCCGGCCGGCGCCGCTGGCGCAACCCCCGGTGACGGCAGCGAGGAAACAAACAGGTCGATGGGGCGCCCCGAGCCGAGCGAGGGGAGGGCGGCGGTGGCGAGCGGGAGCCCACCGGGCAGCGGGGACGGGAGAGCTGCTCTCCCCTCCCCGGCATCCCTGTACCAGTGCCGGTGCCTGCACAGCTCGGGAGCCGGGCTCTGGGGAGGCGGGGGATGCGCCGAGCGGCCCGTAACTGCTTTAATCCTTGCGATTTACAGACCGAAGGAAAGCTTCAGCGGACTGAAAATGCCCAGGATTCGAGCAGGAGGTCGAGCCTGTGCAGGGGGCAGCGGTGGGAGAGGAGCGGGGATGCTCAGAGCTGCTGACGAGGGAGAAGGTCCCAGCCCACCCCCAGGTCACCTCGCTCCCTCCACAGAAAGCAGGAGTTCCCCAATTTATAAAAATCTTGCTGTCCTTTTAGGCAAGCTATCAGGCCAAATCCACGCTGCAAGAGGCAACATGGGTCCTCCTAAACTGCAGGTGCTGTTTAGTCTGCAGCCCTGGACTGAATCTCACCTGCCATTTTTATTCCAACTGATACACATGCAGGGACTTTTACGTAAATATTTTTTTTTCCTCATTTTATTAAAAGATTTTCTCCATCTTGTTCTGCAACAACGAGGCCCTAGACGTTAATTATAATTAAAGACAAGAAATATTTGCTATTCTCATTATTCTTTGATTCACAAAATGTTCTTGTGCAAAGGAAAGAGATGATTAGAAGTATCAAGAGATTTCTCTTGCAAGATGCTGCTCCATCTCTTTTGTAAATAAATTTCTCCTCAAACCATTGTCCCCAGCCTAAGTCTCTCACATCTTTTAAAATGTATCAGCAACAACAATCAAACAGATGCTGTTGCACCTTCCACATGAGGGTTTCAAGAGAATCTTAGTCTTCATGCCCATTCTTCAGATAAGAAAACTTACACACCTGAAAGTTAAAGGATTTTATCAAGGTCGCAGGGGGCTGGAGAGTCAAGAGTCCTGCTGTTTAAACACCCGCCGTTTGGCAGCCTCCCCATAAACAGAAGAAATACAGATAAAGCCATGAAGTCAAACCTTGCACAGGAGTCAGGCAAAATTCCTGCATTTGCCTTTTGAGAATCCTGTTAAACTACCAGTTTAAGACATCCAGATCCTCAAGAACTTCCCCAGTGTCCATTCAGTCTAATTCTCTTGACGCACAATGTGCAAAACAGCAAGACACGAGTTCAAACCAGAGAAAAAGTAACTATACCAAAAATGGTAGAATTTACCTAGAAAACGATGGCTAGACCTTGTTTCCATTGAGTAAGTCCCTCAGTATCACAAAAAGTCCAGATCAAGGGCTCTCCTTTTTAGTTGTATAAACCCCTCCACCCAATTATTAATCAAGTTTCTCAAAAAGCTATGGCTTCTGCATTGAAGAGCTGTGAAGGGTGCACACAAAACACTGCATTCATGGAAGATTCCAAGGCTGCAACTTCTCAGCATAAATTTTTCATCCTGTTTTTTAAAAGGTATATATATTTAGATAAATATATATATTTATATATATAAACATATATCTTTTATAAATGTATATATTAAGTGTGTATATATATATATATATTTATCTTTGTCTGAGTGACCAACCTGATCTAACCCTGAAGCTAGTCCTGCTTTGAAGAGTGTTTGAACTAGATCGCCTCCAGAAGTTCCTTCCAACTAAATTTATTCTGTGATTCTAATTAAGTAAATATTCATTTAGATAGAACTGTATTATACCATATGTTTTCTGGGAAAAGGTCCACTAAGGAAATTAACATAAGAAAAACAATGAAAGGTATCTACTGAACTAGATGTCTTGGTATCTCAGTGGCCAACTGAAGTCACTTGGAGGTGGTACTTGAGTACTGCACTGGCTCCCAATGGACCTGGAGCACGAGGCGCCTTGGCAGGGAAGTCCTGAAGGAATCTGCTGCCCAGCCACTGCTAGAATTTAGAGCATGCCGTATTGCTTTCACATAACAAAACCAAAACAACAGCTAAAATTTAGCTACTACAGCAACTCGCGGGGACCCAAGTTACCACAAGGCTCCAAAGGAAGCTCTAGGAGACCTTCTAGGTAGGGATCTTCCTACAGCTGGAATCAGTGATGTTTTGCAGCTGAAGCTTAAGAGGTAAGAGACTCCCACTGAAGCACTGTTTTCTGAAGAATGTGATGTGTACTGGAGAGAGGGCTGGAACACACACACCACCACCCCCCCGGCACCAGGACCCTGCTCCCCAAGCAGAGACGCTGCAGAAGCCATCAGCACCTCCAGCCTCCAGGACTGTTGCCCTCTGCTGGTAGATGTCCCACTTTCACACTTCGGTCTGCCACAGGCCAGCAAATTTGGGGTTTATGAAATATATTTTTCCTTTAATCTTTAATGGAAATCACCCTTCCTATGAAAATAGTGGTTTTGCTCCAACAGTTTCATCATAACGTTACCACCTTCAGAATAACCCGGCCACCTTCACCCCCAGGCTGTGATTTCTGGGGCACAAACCATTCTATTGTTCACCCCCCACAGCAGTAACACATCAGCTGAAAACGTTCTTCCTGCTCCTCCTCTTACTCTTTCCTGTAGCACAAGCAATTGATGTCGCCCGCAGCCAGCTACATCAGAAGCACAGGCTTCCTGCCCTGTAGTCATAGTACCTATTTATCAGAAACTTGCTGGAAGATTTTCAGATAGATTTTATGGGTTTGAATTAGTGCTCAAAAGGAAAAATGAGCATTCAGGAAGAGAGCTGTAAAAAAACAACTGTTGTGGGCACTGGAACAAAGGCAAAGGCCAGTATTCAGACACCTAAATATTACTAAGTCCCTCTGCCTCACAAGTCCCTAGTTTTGACTCCCATTTCTGCACCTACTGAAGTGTACAGCTCTCGCTACAGGCTGAGCACACGGGCTTGAGAAAAAGCTTAGGCTGTGATCCAAAATGTGGGATTTTATTTTCCCCAAAATTTTTGCCTAAGTGTTAAGATATCGTTTTAATGTGATTCTTTGTCTTTATAATATATCCCTTAATGCTTCCACTACTACCTACTGTAATAAGGGGAAAACTACCTATACCCTTCATAAAGATGTTGTATGGCTTAATTAATACCTGTATACTGTAACTCAGAGACCACCATAAACAAACCTATTCTCATTCAGGATCTCACCACCCCAACCCAAGTCTCTTTACTACCAGTCCTGGTACATTCATTGCCTCGTTTTCTTCTTAAATTTTTAAAAACACATCATTTCTATTTCTCTGTAAAAGCCAAGAAACAGTCCACCACCCTGGTATTGTAACACTGCATGCTGCAACATTAACATGGATGAGGAAATCAGACAGCTGCCACACATTAAAATTTAGACAGGATTGTTTCTGCAGGCTTATTATTTTACCTGAACAGAAAAAGCACGTCTCATGCAGCATGTCTTCTTCACAGATAACAGATTGTCCTTCATTACCCTTCTCAGTATTTTCTGGGCAAACACCTTTTTCTGCCCAAATTCCATAGCATATTCAGAGTGGGAACTGTGTGTCAGGGGCTCAGCTCGAGTTTCTGTTCACTTACTGCACTTTTGTGGTGTGCTTTTCAGGGCTCAGCTTTCCCATCCTCTCTCTCCACGCAGACGTGCACCCTGTGAGGGAGAAAGAAAACACACTTTGAGAAGGCATCAGAGAGCATGTGGCATCAGCTCGTTACACCACCTTTGGCCTTGACCAGCACCAGCAGTAAAACAAGCCCAGCTCTTCCTTCCAAAGGTGACGTTTCTCAATTCCCTCCCAGCTGACTCCCCAGTACAGAGAAAACAAGAGTTCCCCAGTGCCACCAGCTACTCACAAACACAACGTAACATTTCCAAAACGAACGTGGTTCCGATTCATCACCAAGCTCAAGCCTCAAAGAGGCTTTAAAAGTAACATTGACACCATGGAGCAGAAGCCTGGATTCCAGCTGGTGCTGGGCAAGTAAGAAAACTCCAGTAACAGCTTCTAAATTATAGAATTACAGAACAAGTAATTTGCCTACACTTAAAATTGCAGATAATAATGGGCAGGTAGGCCTAAAGGGTAAAAGGCATGACAATTCACACCGGGTTACTTACTGCAAAGGCCTGAACCCCTCCTTGTGCTCCTGGGGGTCTCTCTTTTTCAGGAGGATACGTCTCCGTGACAATTACGGTAGGAAGCTAGCATGACTTCTCTGGCAGAACATCCTACACAAGAGGCATTAGCAATTACAGCTACCACCGTGCTGCAGTCCAGCAGTGCTCGCGGTGGGGAGAAGTCCTGAACTTGCAATCAGACAGGACTCACAGGAGCTCTCTCCAGTAAATGGAGCATCGTTATTCCAGCAGTGGTGGAAAGAAAACCACCATCCCCCATGAAATCACACAGCGAAGACCTTTGGCCAAGTTTGTCGCCCAGTGAACTTAAGAACACTAAAATCTGAAAAAGTACTAGATAACCAGGGAGAATTGGGAATTTCGCATCAGAAACCTTTCACGATTCTGCAACCCGGCCAGGGAGCAGTCAGCGAGCATCCTCTGGGTCCCCTTCCTCCTCCAAAGGGATGAAATAGCAGTGAAGTATTTCAAAACACAGCTGGCAGTGCTGTGCTTGTAGACAACAGCTAGGTAAGCACAGCCTCCCCCCAGGGCCATGCCCTGCCCCTGTTGTTGTAATTTGTTATCAGGGTGTGTGCCTGGGAGAGGGAGACTTTCCACTGAAGCTGCGTTAGTTTGCAGTGAAGAAAACACAATTATTGATCCACAGAGAAAAAGTAAAAAGAGCATGAACCTCCAGTCCCACACACTACGTGTGCATTTTATCCAGCACTGCTTTCATGCAAGTCTATGCTGGAAATGGGGACTGGACTCCTGATCTTCTTCCCAAGCAGTGCCTGCAGTGACTAGACTTGTGCTTCCTTCCCTCCAGGGTTTTGTGGAAAGCAAAGTTTCTTACACAACAGAAAAAGTCCATTGTAAAACTACAGAAAGCAACAAAAGTTACAGAAATGACAGAAGAGACTGAGATGATGTTCATCTTTTATATTGACGAGATTACACACTAACAGCACATTCCCAGATGTGTAACTTTGCATGCTTTTCAACTCAAAACAGTATCCCCAGTGAGAACAAGGCGCCTGCGAGACAAACTAGTTGGCAATTGCATATTATAAAGTAGCATTTGAACAACCGAAGTATTTTCAGATTTCGTCAGCTCATTCTACTTCGGAGGAATTTTTCTGCAATGTTCATCAGTGATTTGTACTTTGATAGTAGCGAGCAAATGTGCATCTTGACACATTTCCAGCCAGAAATTTAATCCCTTTCTAAACTGGCATGGATTCCTTACTGCATTACACATGAAAAGAGATATTTATAGCAGTTCAGTGAAAGTAATAAGTATCAAAATTAGACATAGCTCTACATAGTATAGTTCAATTTTTTCTTTTTGAGGAAGAGCTGTTCTTTCCAAATCTGTGTATTTTTCGTTTGTGAAAGCATTCAGGAATGAAACTGTATGCATCAGACTAAGAGGGTTAATATCCAGATGCCTCAGACAGATGGCATTATTAGTCTGACTCGGCTTGACATCTAGTTTTCAAAGTTAAGGAGCTTTGGTTACTTGGATGGCTGACAATCTGAGAATAGCCAGTGCTCTGAGCTTGATGCTGTCTGTAATAGCAATACCACGGCTTTGCCTAACAGACTTTCAGCAAAAAAAAAAAAAAAAGTTACACCAAGATCAACCACACTGAGAAAGTACTTGGAAAATGCTTTTGGAACTTGTAGTTTAGGACTCCAACTGGCAAAGGCTGAACCAAGGACAGAGAACAGTACTTGAATTTTAATTTTTATGTTGGGTTTTTTTTTTTTTTCGCGCTACAGCCTACACCTGAAGTGTTCCCTCTTTTTAACTGTTCAGTCTATTCAGTAGATAGAACTACAGGAAATAGAAGAATCTGAAGAATGTCTCTCTTCTGCACCAAACTACAGCTTTACAGCCCTTGCCCTTTCAATGTTCCCACTACCCATTTTCCCCACGAGATGGGTTAGGTGTTTTTAAGGGGAATATAGACATGATTAAAACACTCTTAGAACCGTATGAGCAAGATGTATCAGCTCAAAAAGTGATTATATATTTCCTCCCCTTCATGCATAACAGAAATCGAGGAGAGTTCCAGGATTACAGAAGGCAAAAAGACTAGGATTTGTCAAAGGAACATCAAGGAGATGCACCCAACTCCATCAGCCCCTTTACAAGTCCTAGCACCCAGGCGAACGATAGAAAATTCCTAGGTAAGGATACACAGCAGAAAGACTTTCATCTTGTTATAAGAAATACACATCCGACACCTACCAATAGTAGTACTCACACTACTCTACAACTAAATAGTCATTAAAGGTCAGTGGAAGTAGAGGTGATGGATGTGTGTCCGTATACATGCATGTCTATACTAGAAATAGCAGATGCTTCACCAGCAGACCCAAAAAAAGCCCATCAACAAAAGCAAATAGTGTTTTTCCAGGCTGGCTCAAAAGTCCTTATGGAGTGCTTGCGTTGTGAAATACATTTTGGAGTGAAGCAGGGATGCAACTGTTTTATTCATTTAAGAAATACAAAAATATCAAGTAGAGAACTGATCTTTAAGGGATGCATACACCAGATCACAGAATCAGTTATGCAACAGATATTAAACAACCCATTGTTTTCTAAACTACACCTCTGGCTAAGGTGAAAGAGTGAAATTTCGAGGGTTATACTTTCAGTCACCTAATATTAATCCAAGGTATCATCTACAGACACAGTTTGAAAAACATACTGGAAATGCCTTCTTCCTATTAAACAGCTTAGGAAGCAGAGGTCATAACACATACAACGTAGATGTGGTACAAACTGTTGATTACGTGATAAACACTAATCCATAGTAACTACAAAAGGACAAGCAATCCTTTTTAAAAGGCTTGGCTAAGCCACCTTCTATTAGAAACCAAATCATCTCACAGACCACAGGAGCAAAATCCCATTCTCACAAAATGCCCCATGTTTTTGTTTACTGTGTGCTTACCAGAAGGGTGTCCTTCCATTTTATTTTTGAGGGATTAACCATTTAAACCAAACTTTTGCATTTTCAAAAGAACATTCTGAGGTACGCAGAAAAAAAGCAGCTGCTCTATTTTCAGACTCGAATGGGAGGCTGGGGTCCTCAGCACCACTCAGGCTCAGACCCTTTTCAGCAGCAATAGGAATGCCATTATATTGCGACAATGGTATCAGCTGACAGGGCAGGATAAGTGTTCTGACCTACACTATCCACTTAGGTCTTTCAATGCTAAATGGAAGCAAAATTTGCTTTACAGAAGGGATCCAAGTTGGGGGAAGAACACCATAAAGCATTTGAGAACTTTAAACTACATTTTTACCCATCTTAAATATTCCCACTCCACTGACTGCAGCGCACGTACGCACGAAGTACCCGACAAGAGTTCAAGCCTGTCTCCCGCCAGCCCTGCACTGCGCACACCACCAGCCTCGCAGCAGGTCGGCGCTCCTGGAAGTGGAATGGGAAGTCCAGGAGCTACCACTGCAGCTTCCCCGCTTGCACCACACACCACAAACCCAAACGCTTGCTCAGCTCTGGAGGGTGAAGATGTCCCACCTCAGCACGCGAAACCAGCCCCAGAACAAGGCAGGGCTTTTGCTTTGCAAGTCAGTCACAGCTCTAGCACAGCCAGTGACCCACAGAGCTCTGCTGTGGCCGGAGCTGTTCCAGCTGCTACCGCTGTTCTAAACTACCGTTTCATCACCGCGGGCTGAAACACACAGGCAAGAGGTGCTCCCACAGATTTGTGCCACTATCCTCATGTCTACAGGTGTTCAACACGCTTCTTTTCAACACAGCAGTCGTCAGTGTCACCAAAGTGTATGCCAGGCTAATTTCCTCAGCCAACTAAAATGTACAAGTCACACAAGAAGCAGAGTCAAGAACCAATTATACTTCAGAGTAGACATGAATACGCATTCCTGTATAAAAACTGCACACATCACCACGCCGAGCTATACTGTGCTCTCTGCAAAGCTTTGTTTGGGGGAATTTCTTTTTGTTCATGCAGATTACAAAAATTTTTAAAAAAAATCGTGTTTTAAGAAACCTACTGCACTTTCATTATTAAATGCTGAAAAGTAAACTAATTGCTCTCACTTCCTACTTCTCACAGGTGCAACCAACACAATCCAGCATTCATCCCTGAACAGAAGGCCATTGAATTAGAGATAATTTCAGACACATACTTCAGAACTGAACCACAAATTAAAGAATGGCAAACTAAAGTTACTTTATTTCCAACTCCATGACCATCCTAGAGTGACTATGAGTCACCAATTTCTTTATTTACATGCCAGCTACATAATCTGTTTCACTTTAGTTCTTCCTACACACCTCTACACAGACAAATCCACCCAGGGTCAGAAAATTACTGAATACTATTAAATGCACAAGCAAAGCTTTAGCAAATCTCTTCTGTTTACTAGGAACTGTGCTAGAAACAAGTTTATATTCAAAGACAGTCTTTAAGTCACCGTGTTCAATGTTATCCAGCACAGATCTACATCTCTTTCCATATGCCGAGGCACATTCTAGCAGTGCTGCTCCTTTTTAAACAAGCGCTTACATGAGCTTCTCAAATGTTACCTGCATTGTCACAAGGAAGTTCTCGCTCCCAACAGACAAGAGGTCAGAGTAGAGCAGGTCCCACCAACTCAAGACACCGCAGAATACTGTTAAACAGATGACAATCTTTTTGAGAGAGAAATTAGGCAGCATACCCCCTAATACAGGTGCAATTTCTGGGATCTACTTTTTAGTCTAGAAGACATCAGTCCCACAAGAGGACTGTTACGCACAGACAACCAAGCAGCATGTTTCAGTACAACAGTTCCCAGAATCAAGCCACAGCTTGGTGAAACTACCAGATTTCACACATGAAGTCACTTTTTTAAAAACCCAGTTTCTAGTATCAACATATTCTTTCATGGCACATATCACGTGAAAATACCATCAAGCTATAGTTGGTGCACAAATCTTTACCTTCCCAAGCCAAATGACAAGCCATATCACAGAAGGGAATTTTAACGATTTCTTTCAAAACCAGGCTGCCCCTCAAAAAGGTTAAGGCGATTCCCCATCGCGAGGGACTAAACCATACGCCCAAACTGACACAAGACCTAGAACTCAGGAGTTCGTTTCGGCTACAAAAAGGAAAGCTGTGCTTCAAGCGCAGTTCGAGGATGACTGTCCAACATGGTTTTAAAGCACAAAGATAAAGCAAAAAACTTAAAGCCCAGTAACTGAAATAAAACCAACCACCTGAAGCCGTCTGCCAACAACAGCTGGTACTTGCAGTGTTCTACAAACACTTCTCTGAAACAACCTGTGCTTTCAACAACATCTCGGTGATACTGGTTCACAAGAGGCTAACATGCTTTTGAGAAAAAAAATTATAATGTAACTGCAAATAACAAGTTACTCAGAAGCTATTTATAAAAGCTAAGCCAAAGAGAACCAGTTTCACTGTAAAAGCCAGAAGTCATCACAATCAAGAGGAAACTCAGCTCATGACTTAAATCCTGAGGATACCAGAAGGTTGTCCTGTTGGTTTAAGCTCACACAGGTGATTAAGCTGATGCTAGTTTCACCTCTAATAGCAACAAAAAGACTCATTCCAACTAAAATCAGCTTCAGGTTAGACTGACATCAAAGACTGACAATACCTTGAAACTTCACACAAAATCCCTCAGCCCAGCAGCACAAAGCCCTAGATGGTCAACTTCCCCCTGGAATCAGTGGGAATCACATGCCTAATACCTTGCGTATCTGAAGCAAAGCAAAAAATCAGGTTTTAAGATGCAGGCCCAGAAAGCATCAGCATTAAAGACTAAGCACTTAAAAACCTGAAGTTAAAGTAACTTCGTACTTCTTAAATATCATACATACTCTCACTCAAGCATATAAGGAATTCAAATCTTTATTTAATATCCATAAACCCATAAACGTTGCTATTCTATATTTCTATGCAGGAAGGCAGTTTTCCCCTAAAACATTATGCTTTTTAATAAACAACAAACTTTAATTCTATTGCGTGAAAGGGCTACAAATATACAGTTGTTAATCAAGCAGACTACACAGATATTTTTGCTTTACAACTGGCACCTATGTTACTGGTACACTTCGCTGGCTCATTTATCATAGCACTTTGCCCACATAGTTTAGATTATCATCTTGTGAAATATGGGCAATCCCAATTATTAAAAAAAAAAAAAAATTTGCTGAGGCAGGTATTGCAAATTCATTCCTTTTTTTCCAGTCAACACTCACGGAGCCCATCTTTATTCACATGCAGATGTCATTGCATTCTACACCAGTCATCTAGTGGCATACAGTAACTTTCAGAAGTCAAATACAATCGTTAGCAAACCAATTTCACTCCCGCTGTACCGCAGCCTGCAGCCTGTTGCCATCCTGTCGGTAGATGGTGCTGCGAGAGATTCTCGGGGAACTTTAACGAGGACAATAGTTCAGAGTGAAAAGTCTGTTAACCCGGTACTATGAAAACAAGTATGCGTTTAACAGAAGGGATAAATGCCGACCCTTTCCTGGAAGGAATCATACACAGACAAACCAATAAGAGAACTTGAAACTAAGCCATCGGAAATTCTGAACATTTTATATGAATGAAGCACATGCTTAACACAAACTATTTCTTCAAAACTACACAGTACATAGGCTGATGGAAAAGTCCTATAGAAAAAATTGACCAACCATGTCAGCACGTCAAACTGCCTAGTACAAGATGGTGGACGCACACAAACTGCGTGAGAATGAATATTTAAAAAACAGACCACATCCACGGAGTAGTACTTCAAAAGTTTCTCTGTCGAGTGTTTGAAAACCAATCAATCCACTATGGGAGTAGCAAAAAAGTCAATTAGGACCTTTACTGGCAATGACATATTCACTCTAAGTACACAGAGACTTTAAAGCAGAGGAACACTTGCTTCAAACCTAGAAATGCCTTAAAACCGTACGGAATGGATCCTAGGAAAAAAAATTAGACATGTAAAGGTCAATGAACACAAAGATTTATTTAAAAAATAAAAAACGTAAAAACGATTTTTTTTTTCCTCCTTTACAGAAATGTTAATTTCAGTCATGGGATCCAAGTAGATTTTGTAGAAAAAAATGTAGTAGCCAGGTATCGAGTCCTTACAACAAAGGAAATTCTCCCATAACCCTCCCCAGTTTTTACTCCAGATCAGCAAGACACTTCCCACCCCGTATCCCCCCCCAAACAAATTAAAACAAGACATTTTTTTCGTTGCTAGTATAAAAACGACCAAGGTCCAAGTAATAATAAAAAAATAGAGTCCATCAACGACTGTAACACAAAGTATGTGTATGTGGGGCCCAGTCCATCTTCAGAGAGAAAGAAGTGGCACAGGCAGCAGAGGCGACCCCCAGGGGGCATTTAGGAGCTGCTCCCACAGCAGGGAGGCATTTAAAAGGAGCTGCCCTTCGGCGAATGAGGGAAGAAACCATTTAGAAGCTGCCCCGTATCAAAGGGAGGGCTCTCCACGCCACCCCCAATGGGTACGGGCGCTCCAGCTCAGAAAGAGCCGCCCCCGTAGCCTCCCCCACCATAGCCTCCTCTGTACGGTCCACTGTTACTGCGGCCCCCCCAGTTGCCGCCCCCTCCTCCACCTCCTCCGCCGCTCTTCATCGGGCCGTAGGAGGACTGGTGCTGGCTGTAGCTGCCGAACCCGCCGTACCCGTTGCCGTAGTCGCCGCCTCCCCCTCCGCCGCCGCCTCCGTAGGAGCCGCTGCCATAGGAGCCGTAACCGCCGCCGCCGCCTCCCCCGTAGCCGCCGTAGCTATTGTAACCGCCGCCTCCTTTGGAAAGACCGTTGTGATCCCGGTTGCCGGATCCGCCGCCGCCCCGACCCCTTCCTCCTCCTCTGCCTCCCCGGGAGGGCCTGGAAGAGCCGCCGCCTCCCCCGCCCGACTGGATGTCCTCCTTGGGCACGGCCTTCTTGACCTCCACGCGGTGGCCCTGGATGGGGTGGAACTTGACCACGGCCGCCTTATCGGCGGCGTCGTGATTCTGGAAATAGACGAAACCGAAGCCGCGCTTCTTCCCGCTCTGTTTGTCGGCGATGATCTCGGCCTTCTCCACGGGGCCGAACTGGCTGAAATGCTGCACCAGGTCCCCTTCGCCTACATCCCCTTTGAGGCCACCCACAAAGAGCTTCTTCACCTTAGCGTGAGCCCCCGGTTTGGCCGAGTCCTCCCGGGACACGGCCCGCTTCAGCTCCACCGCGTTCCCGTCCACGGCGTGGGGGGAGGCGGCCATGGCGGCGTCGGCCTCCTCCACCGCCGAGTAGGTGACGAAGCCGAAGCAGCGGGAGCGCTTGGTCTGCGGGTTGAGCACGACCACGCAGTCGGTGAGGGTACCGTAGGCCGCGAAGTGCTCCCGCAGCCCGGCCTCTGTGGTCTGCACGTTCAGGCCGCCGATGAACAGCTTGCATAGCTGCGAGTTCTCCATGCTGCCGCCGGTGCCGGGGCTGCGCCTGGGCCTGGCGCCGAGACTCCTCCTCCTGTTGGGGGGCAGCTCGGGAGGTTTTTTCCCCCCCTTCTCCGTCTTGCCGCTTCTTCCCCCTCGCTCGCTGCGAACAGCGCGACCTCACGGCTGCGGCAGCCGCCGGCAATGGTTCCCTCGGCCTGGCCCAACGCCTCCGCTTCGCCTCACCTGACCAGCAGAAGAGACGGGGCGTCCCGGCTGCCGCCGCTCCCGCAGCGAAGGGGGGGGGTGGGGGTGGGGGAAAACACAAGCACGCACAAAATGGCGGCTGCGACTCCTCCAGAGCTCGGCCGGCGACTGGTGCCCACACAAAGGGGACGCTGGGAGCCCCGCCCGCCCGGCCGCCGCCGCGCACGCCCCCCGCGCCGGCGCAGCCAATGAGAGCGCGCCGCCGGAGCCGTCTGCGACTCACCTTTAGGGGCGGGGCTCCGACCGCGATCGACGAGCTCGGCGGCTAATCAGAGGGCGCGACCTCCGCCGCGCGTCGGCAGAAATGCCCGAGGGGGGTTCGCCGGTGACAGACGCGTCGCGCAGCCAGTAGAGTTGCGATGTAGCGGCCGGTGATGCTGGGCACCCTCTGCGCGCGCCGAGAGAAGGGGCGGGACAGCGACCGGCCCGGGCTGCGCCAATGCGTCAAGCCAGCGGACGGGAGCCAATGGGCGTCCTCCGGCCCGGCCGCGCGCTTTCTCCCCGGCGGCCCCGCCCCGCGGGCGGGGGCAGCGGGCGGCGGGTCCGCGGGCGGCTCGCGCGGGAGCGTTTGAAGCGCTGACCGTTAGGCGGCCGCGCCGCGCGCCCCCCGCCCCGGCACCCCCCGTCCCCTCCGCCCCGGGCCCCGCTGTTGCTGCTGAGGGTCGGGGACAGCGGGGCCGCTGCCCCCTCACGGCTGGGCCTCGCCGGGCGGGGGCCGCAGCAGGGTTACCCGCCGACCGAGAGCCTGGCCCGGCCCGGCCCGGCCCGGCAGGGCCTGTTGACCTCCCGGCGGCGTCCCGCTGGCCTCTGCCAGCCCCGTCACCTTTGTCCCGCTCGCCTTCCCCGGCAGCACGGACGGTCTTGCTGAGGGCAGGGACTCCCTCCCCTCTCCGGGGGTTTTAACCGTGCCGTTCTGTCCGTTCCTGCCCCCTCTCAGCGTTACTTGGCCCTTCTCCCCTCGATTCTGTCCGTTTTCCCCTTCCCAACCTGCTCCCAAGCCCGTTCCCTCGGGCAGCTTCTTTCTCGCTTTTCCTCCTACTGTTTCCCCCCGTTTCCCAGTCCTCCTCCCAACCCTATCACTGCTTCCTCACTCTTGAATCTCTCCTCGGCTCTGAAAAGAAGAAGCAATTAGAGCTGTTCAAGGGTGTGCAAGCCCTGTGAAATGACTAATAATGACATGTAATACTTTCTTTTTTTTAATATTAATAGTACCTTAAACATTGTCAGCTTTAAGACTGCAGTGCTATTTTTAACATACTGAATTTTTCATCAGAAACAGGATTTTTTTTTTTTTGTCTTACACCCACTGGGGTTTGTGTTGGAAATTATCTAGGAGCTAAGAACCATTTTTGTGATGAAATTTTCTTTCCTTGGAGGTGAAAAGGTCAGCTCACGTTTCACTGGGTGCTTTAGCACCTGAACCACACAGTTTCTGAAAGTCATGTTAACTTAGTCCTCCTCACAGATAATTGTCTAATCTAAATTTCTAAAATTAATTTCTAAAACCTTCAGTGAAGGCAGTTTCACAACCTCTTCAGATAGCTTCTTCCTTTGCTCTTTATTTACACAATGAGACAAGTGTCCATTTAGACCTTGAGACAAACTTTGAAAAAAATAACCACATAATTGAGTATATTAAAGGGAGCACCAACCTCAAGAACTCATGAAGTGTTAAAGCATCCGTACACAGAGTACTCAGCCCGCTCTTCCTCTCTGCTGAGTAAATGTGGGCTCTACTCAGAGGATAACACTTCCTCTTCTGTTTGGGCACTTCTCCCTCTTTGCTCTGTTCCTTGTTTCCTGTTGCTTTGCTTTTTCAGGCACTAGATCCTGAAAAGCAGGTCTGTCTTGTCTCATCTATGACAATAATTCCATGGATGTTTTCCAAGATTTTTTAGGACAGTGTTCCCTATGAAAGGGTCATATCCCCTCTGCCAATGAGCACGGGTTGAGAATATTTGTGACCATTGCAGTGTTTGTCAGACACTTAAGATTCACACCTCCAAAGAAAGAGTTCGAGCTGCAAAAAACTTCCTTGAAGTCCTCTCAGTGTATATCCCAGCGCTTGGCTTTCAAAAGCTGATCTGTGCTGGTTTATTCTCCGTACCATCCAAGAACATGAGCACCAAACCTCACAGTCATAAGTCACTTCACCCTCCTGAGTCACAGATGGGAAATCCAGATTAGTGCACCGGAAACAAGAGGTTTTGGGGACTGGGTTAATAAAAAATTACTATTAGACCACCTGGTTTCCAGCAAGATCATATCCCAGATCCCGTCAGATACCTTACTGGTCCCTTGCTCAGGGAGAAGAGCATGAGCCTTCCCTCTCACGCCATCCTGGGAGCCGTTACAACGGTGTGCACTGAATATCCTGACCCTCCCGACCTGGTGGTTTCAGTTTTGGATTAGGCGCCGTGTCGGGATGTAGTCCCAGCGCTGTCCCAACCGTGCTGTGCGGGGATGGCCGCACTCCCGCCTCCGGCTGGGCGATCCCACCTTCTCCCACGTGCCAGCCCTGACGCTTGTCCAAATGCACAGCGACCCGCTTCAGAGAACTGAGATGGCCAAAAATAAATTTATCATGAAAAAGGGGCTCGTTTTCAGCTGCCTCAGCTTTCTGAAGCAGTTTTTTCTCATGATTCCATGAGTGCTGGTGCTGACAGGAGGGAGGAAGCGGAACTGCAACATCCCCCCCGATTTAGACCAACTGCTGTGGCAATGCACCCTTGGAGACTGGCAGATACAAGCGTAACACTGACTGCGCCAGGAGGTTCCTTAACTACAGTTGTCCCAGATGAAGTCCAGAGAGGCTGCACAGCTCAGCACAAAGATCCAGCCTTATTCCTCTTCAGATGGTGTCAACTCCAGAGATTAACACTGCTGGTAAAATTCCAGCCCCATTTCTATCAGCAGGCCAAACTTTCATGCTTTAGTCTCAAAGGCTATGATTATCATTAACCAGTAGGATTAATACTTGCAATATAGTAATCTGATTTTTCTTAAATTGGATTTTTTTTCCTGTTGTAGCCAAGTCTGTTAAGAGTAACTTATTAACACGACAGGAATATTAAATGTCCATGTCTGACAACCACTTATAGGGAAAGTTGTCACGTGTTTAAGTCCACTTGTCTCAATGCATGAACAGACACATTTTATCCAGTTTTAGGAAAGAGAATATACCCGTAATGTCGCTGAAATATTTGTGGGCTTAAAATAATAATAAAAAAGAAGTATCCTACTCTATTAAAAAAACCCCACTTCTTCCCAGAGGCTGGCTGCAAGCTCCACACAATTACAGGAAATACAAAAATATATTTTGCCTACCACTTATTGTAAAAACTGTGTGGCCCTTCCCAAGATACATTAGTATCTGTTTCATGCAGAAAATAACCCGCAAGAGTTTTATAGACCCTTAATAATTCACAGCAAAAAGGAAGAAAAATTAAGAGGAGCTAATTGTGACCTCACGGATAACAAAGAAAACAGAATGCTTGTTTACAGCTCACTTTGTCTCCCTGGATGCCAAACAGACAAGTGTGCCAGGAGAAGGAGATGAGGGTCTTTAAGACGTGAGCAAATCAGTCACTGACACCACTCAAGTATAGCCCGGCTGCTTCCTCTTCATTTGCACTTCTGACTGGTTGATTAATGATAGGAAAACGCCTTTAAAATGTATAGACCCATCTCTTGGAGACAGAAATGTCTCCTCTGATAGTACAGAAAGGCCAAACTCCACTTGACCTGGTGTCCTCCTGACCACTGTCCTTTCCCAGCTGCCGTGTAGTGACATCATGTAGTTCATGTATTCACTCAAAATCACCTTCTCAGAGTTCAGTCCCCACAGCGAGAGAGCCAAGCGAATGCACACATGCCCAGACCCGTACCACCAGGCCCCGGTGACGCAGGGTTCCCCAGACAGCTAAACATCGGTTTCTCCCACATATCCCACAGACCTTGACGCCTCTTGGGTCTTCTGAGCCACCACAGAGACAGACGCCAACCAGACCGCTCCAGTGCCTGTTGGACCGTGCCTGGTGAGGCATCCAGCCACCCGAGCAGTGCACCGGGTCCCTCGTTACACACATCCCTGTGAACGATGTGCCTTTAGGTGCTCCTGAAACCTGCCTCTTCCCTCTGGGTCTGTGCGTGAGACGCACCAGTGCCGCAGCAGCGTGAGTGCAGAACCGAAAGACAAGTCTCATGCTGCCTGGGAGATGTGACAAGTCCACTAAACAGACGGCACTCCAATAGCTACAGCAGTTTCTCCACCATATTTTTAAACAGCTTTTCACTATATACAAGTAAATGCATATACCATCCTATGTATTTAAAAGTTCTTAGGAAAACACCTGTTAAGAGTGTAAATAAGTAAGTTTTAAATAGAACAAATCACGTAGAGTTATACTGTTGTGTGGTTCAGTATGCTGTCGGCTTAGCTTTGCTTACTTAGCATGAGGAGCTCAGTTTGCAGAAGCCTTAGGCCACAAGCTGTAAACTTTTTGCCTAGATTTACAGTACAGAGCTCGTATCCATTCATGCAAGACAAAGCCGCCAGAGCCAGCACAAACCTGAAGATAAGGAGGCTTCAAGGCTACCACCACCAGCCAAGATAACAGCCTGCCTGGAGACAGTGGGATAGGAATCCAAGAAGGAGTCAGAAGGTGTCGGGGGATCTGAGGCCAGAATCACCGCTGGACCAAAGGGTGCATGAAGGTCACGTGGAGGGTGGATGCACAGTCTGTGAGGGTAGAAATGCCCAGGGATTTCTTTATTCGGGGTCCCTCTCTGGAGGCGCCCATCTTGAGCTGACCCTGCTGCTGTACCATCCTATTAAATTATTTATTTTGTAAGATTCAATGCCTGAAACTCTGCTTCAAGAAACCTAGGGTTTGGGCTGCGCTTCTTTAGCACACCGTTAAAAAGAAATGCACACTTTTGCCCCCCTGACAGGGCGGTCGCAGCATCACATCTTTTCAATTCTGATAGCAACTTCTAGAATAAAAATGCACTGTACAAGCAGTTTAAGTTTCTAACACAGGTAAAAGCTCCACCTGTATCATCACCTAAAGAAAATGTGTTGCTCAAACCGGAGGCACTGGCCAAAAACTGCACTGTGTTAAATGTCTTCACGGGATGTTTAGTTAGAGTATTAGAAGGGAGGAAAACCACATGGTTTTCACGCACGAAACACTCCAGTTATTCCAGCAGAAAGCATACTACCGAGAGTCCACAGGAGGGCATCGCTGCTTAAGAGATGGTAACACCGAGGAGTCTGAACAGTCCCTTTCCAGCACTAGGCTCCCTATGTCACCACATATTCTTGGTAAAAGCTTATACAAAATAAATTATTAAGGAGGTTTTTATCGCAATTTTTGTCCCTAAAGAAACACACCTCTGTCGTTTAATGGGTCCAAACTTCCAAGGTAGAAAAGGAACACTGAAGTTTTGGAAAAGAGCATCGGGTGCGACAGGACATTAAGAACTCAGAAGTAGCTCTTATAAATTATAAATATTTTGATTATCTAAGCCCTCATATAAACACAAAGTCATACGCAAAGTCATAATTTGTTTCAACCTCGTTAATCTGGTTTGTATCAGCATGGTTGGCTTCCACAGCCAACAGGTGTTGATTCATTTTTTTAAAACAATGTAAGCGTATCAACTGGATTTTTTATGATAAGTACGTTTTGTTAGTATGGTGCAATCCTCTAGGTTTTGGTCTGATTCTACCTTTCAGCAGACAGAAAGCATTTTGAAACCTACAGGATTCCTTCATGCAGACTGTTTGCTGAATTAATTCTGCGTTGACATTGTGCTCCTTGAAGACCATAATAACATCATCCTAGTGCATAGGTGGAAATAGCTGGGAATAGAGGGGATTCGACCGTAATTTCCCAGATCGCTCTGAGATCCATGCACATTCAGGCAAGGATTTTTTACCTAACCATTCCAAAGAGATATTATTAGACTTTTAGAAGCCTCATTCCTACCCAAATCAACACCTCAGGCAAAGAGTAATTTTGCAGTTCATAGGAAGAGATTTTTGCTAAAACAAGCAGCAGCACCACAAACTTCCCTATCCTGGCCCCTTGCTTCAGCTGCGAGTGTGAAGAACTTCTTAAAAGAGCTACAACTGTCCTTGAAAGAGCTCTTGCTTTTTTGGCAGAAGATTTAGCTTTCACTCTGTTCTGCTGTTTGTACTTTAATCTGCATAAACATCAAATCTGTTGATCTTACTTTTGAGACTACTGTGAATTAGCACTGGTTGGGAGAGGGTTTTCATTGAAAAAGATCGATTAAAATGCACTGAGAGGAAATTAGATAGTCTTTTGCCTGCCTAAAGCTTGAACATGACACTCTTCAGGTTATAAATTTCTACCCTGTGCAAATTCAGATGGGGAATAAAACACTACCCCTCTCTTTTATTTGCTTAATGCAAAATAAGATATTCTACAGATAAAAAGGTAACTACAGAATGACCCACAGGAACTATTTCTTCAGTAAATAATATCAAAAGTTCATCTTATTGAACAAAATCTTCCCTGAGCCCTTTGTAAGGGGAGTGTGCTGAAAGAGAGAAACATGAAGCGGAAAGTCATCAGAGAATTGAATTTGCATCCTTTTCTTCAGACTTAACATCACCTTCTTTCCTTAAATCCCGCCCTCCACCCCTCTCCTTTAACTCTCCTCCCTACTCTCCCTCCTCTTCCCTCTGAAGCTCAATTTCTCTTCGCTTCTTTCATCTTTTCACTCTTATGTCATAATTGATGATTTCCTTTCTTCTGTTTCCTAAAAGTTTACATAAGAGCTGGTCATAATTTGGAGTGATGGGATGAAAGCAAGACAGCAAAATACAGTCTGAAAAGTCAAGATTCTTGTCAAGGATCAAAGAATCTAGCAATGCTGCTGTGACAGATGTGAGAGGGTCGATCTTTGCCTGTATCTTAGTCCGAGACAGACCAGGATCATGAATTTTGCCAAAGGAAGACCTGGAGCCAGCAGCAATCTCAGCCATGTTGTGCTCTTTTTCATCTGCAAATCTTTCTTTATGTATTTTCCAGTTAAATTAAAATCTATTTGCCTTTTTTCCCTTAGCTGTTCCTAGGCCCCGTCTATTTCTCACTCCACAGAACCTCTGTAGGGTGGTTTTTGTGGTGCTTTTGCACGACTGACATTTATCTTTGTTTGAAAACAGCAGGAGGAGTTAACGCTGTGAAGTTCAGTATGTACCTGCCTGAAATTAGCTGTAAGACATCCATGTCATTCAAGAAATTTTAAAATGAGGTGGTGTACAAAAGCGAGGCTTTCTAGACACAAAATAGGAGTCTAGAATTCATATTTTTAATTCAGAAAATCAAAAGTTTGAAAATTACGGTTTGAAACATGCAGGCAAATTGAAACAGACTGAGATTAACAGGAAGAACCATTTGATTATTTAAGTACTTTCTAATTAACAATTAGGACAATGAAAGATGTCAAGGAATGAGAGCACAGGGTTTGGTGCTCACAGTGTTGTTATAAAAAGACTGTAGAACGGAGAAAAAAAACAGATGCAAATTATCATATTCCCCGAAAATCTGTGAGCTATTGAAATAATTCGTTCTTTGGCAGAGATCACTCTTGGGAAACATCAGCTGGAGAAGTTCTAGAAAGCTACAAAGGATTGAAGCAGGGTTTGGAAAGTGGAAATTATTATCAAATATGAATTAATGCTGTCACACTTCTATTACAATTACTCACACATCTTATCTCTCTTTCAGTAAGAAAAGTAACTTGGCTGACCCAAAAAGGATGCTAACCTTCCAGCCAGAGTATATCCATCTCCATCTCAATTGTATGCCAACTTGAATAAGGCCCAGAAATTAGCTGAAAGCTTTTGGCATGATATAATTTTTAAAATGAATATGCTATTATAAGTAACTCATTGAAAGTTAAAGCAGATTTTAAAACAGCTGGCTTTTCATTCCAGGCATGACCTAATTGAGAGGTATGGACCGGAATGAAGCACCAAGAATATTGCAAAGCTATTTTGTAGAGCTATGCGATACAATGGAGTGAAACCTGAACTCCAGGCAGTGGCCCTGAGTGATTGTTGTGATAATATTTTCCAATTAGGAAAAACATTCTGAATCACGGAGCAGTGCTCCAACTTACACATATACATCAGTCCTTCTTTACCTGCATGATCTTTGAAGAAAAATTTACAGTGCATACTTAGGTGATGTTCAGATGTTGCTAGTTTGGTCAAATGATAGTGATTTGCTGAAGGTAGCTTGTTAGGTTGTTGACCTCTCCACAAACAGGAAAATGTGAAGAGACTGTGGTTTTCCTCCATAATAGCATATGATCTTACTTTCCTGATGTTAACTGGCACATCTGACACTAACGCAAGAGATTTCCAGTTATTCTTTCTTGTTTCTCTGTGCCTCTTTTGAAGTGCTATAAAGAATAATACTTAATAGGAAGAAATATTCCAGATCCTTCAGAGATGCTACAGGTCACCGAACCAACTCTTAGCCAAACTGCTATTAAAGAACTCTTTCACCTAGGAAGCTGAGAAATCGTATGTACACATCTCTGCTAAATCCTGCTTTCTGAAGAAGGGGGCTGCACCAGGTAGGAACAAGGACTGCTGCACAGCTACACGGGAGAAGCAACTAAGCCAAAGCGAAAGCTTAGAGTGGTCAGCCGTCAGCAAAGGTTCCTGCTGGGAAAGGAATCATGTAACTGCCAAAGTAAAAGGTGAGCTCAAAGGACTCACACGCTACAGAGGTTTTCACCGACAGGCTGTTGCCACCGCAACAGACATTATCACAAACTGGAAGTCTGCAAAACTGTTTATTGTGGCACCTCATCACTTACCCCGGTTTTCCACACTGCCCGTGGTCTGTAAGTCTGGGAGCAAGAGTAACAGCACGTCCTCACTGCGATCAAGGTGAGGCTGCGCTCCCTAGACAGGGACCCCGTGAGCTGTGAGCTGTCTGGTTTGGATGACAGTGCCCTGAGCTCTCTGCTTGTCACGGCTAATTGCTACCTGGTGTAAAACTACCTTGGGAACATTTATGCAAGCTGAGGTCATGCCTCTAGCTGCTGTATAACCAGATGCTTGGAAAAGATGTTCTAATTGATTTGAAGGTGAATATCATACCTGGAAAGCTTTTAGGATCAGGCTGTTGGAATGATTGCGATGAGCTGATAATCAGTATAATGACTGGCATTCAGTATAGCGATAATCAGAACGCTGATTGTCTTGAGGTTTCTTGTTCATTTGTTTCTTTTGCAAACCGAGACAGAAATCCCCAATAAAATGCTTTACAAATCGTGTCAAAACTCCTACGATTTCCTACGAGTCATCTTTGAGCTGCCGAAATCCCGCAGAGGCGGAGTTACTAAATTTCCACTTGTCATAGGCAAGCCAATTCCAGTCTTATCTTGCAATATGTTTTAACTTTTTGTTATTAGGTTACATATAAATTTGCTTCTTATTACAGTTACAGTCCTGCCTTCCAGTTAGTTATCAATGTCTACTGATAAAGGCTATTTTTCCATCACTTAATACTGAGCAATTTAGAAATCACGTGATCATTTCTATAAATACAATTCTGCTCTCCATTACCTGTTTTTGCAGATGCACACTACAGCATTGGGCTGAAAACCTTGATCCCTTCGTACACAGCCACGGATTCCGCTTCATACACTCACCTTGGACATCAGGCATGAACCGACCAAGAGCAGCTCCACCCACAAGCCTCTGATGTCGGACATGATCTAATTCACAACAGGTTACAACAAAATCCACGGAAGGCAGAAGGTTGATATGGCTGTAAAACCAAGGTGATCACACATTAAACATTCCAGTCTTTGTAAATATGTAAATGCTTATGTAAATAAGCAACCTGGCCTTTGTTTGAAATGTATAAATAGGCTCAGAACATCTTTTAATTTTACTGACTTATTTTTATGGCCTGTTCTGATGCATATCTGGCACATTTAATTTTTAGGTCTTGATTCACTTCCTCGGTTACGCGACAACCAGAAGCAGAAAATTCTAAAGTACTTCGGAAAAGCTTTGTTTTTAGAGTAATTTTGACATTATCAAAACCAGCAAGTGCTAGAAATAGTTTAGAAAAGTATATTCACGTTGCTTGATGGTAGAATTTTTCTTAAAATTTCAGAATTCACAGATGACTCTCAGAATAAAAAGCAATGGGCTAAAGCAAAGGAAATTTTAGGGGGAGGCATTAAGGAAGTCTTCCTAACAGTAAATTAGTCACTTGAATACATAACCTAGGATTACCAGAGATGTGTAAAAAGCAGGTTAGACAAACACATCATGAATAAACACAAATCTACTAGAAACAGGAGGTTTGGCTGGCTGATCTCAGAGGCTCCCTCCGCCCGTTTACTACAAATACAACAGCATGACAGCTATCAGTATTTTCACCTAATTAGTTCTGACCTGCACTCCAGGTACAGCACCAGTCTTGCTCAACCCAAAATCCTATTGCTTTTCGAAATCATTCTCTCTAAAAATACAGATGCAGTAAGACAGACTCCAGTACCCTCTCACATGTTTTGTCTGCAAGCCTCTACTTCTCTAATTTAACAGGGAATCATCATCTCGTTTCCTGAGTCTGTTCCCACACAAACACGTTCTAACTCTGGACTATTTTCTGTTGCCTCTGCTTTTTCTAGTGCTGGAGAGCCACAGGATGGTTCAGCATAACAGACTGGGAAACCAGGTACAAATTCAAGAGTTTAAAAAGCAAAGAACTAAATAGCAAGTCCTAAGAAAGACCAGTGCCTTTCCTGTCCCATAAACATCCACTCTAAATATTTAATAGGGAAATGTTGAAAAACATTACTGGAAAAACAGTAATAATAATAAAGCCCCTTTCCAACATGTGCTAGCGTAATGTACCACGCTTTGCTTTTCAGGAATATTTTTATATCGCTGGAGTAAAAGTTAAAATGGCAATTTCTAATGAAAATATCACAATCTTAATTGCAATAGAGTAAATGATACATGTCATAGGGTGTGCATGCTCTTTCTAAGCAGCTTACAGTATTTTCATATCTCCCTCAGTTAAAACAGCAATAAGCCATCTGTAGATGTTTATGTATGAAATCCAACATAGGGAAAACGTTTGCAATACAGACCAGATAAGATAATTGAAATTGCAAGATAAGGTGTTTGACAGGGCGGAGGGAAGCTGCACAGTGGAGGAAAATCCATCCCCATGACTACTGGTCCTTTCTCCTCCCTGCTCATTGCTGTGTGCCTCTTCTTGGATTCCAGAGCTTGTTTTATTCCTCAGCAGCCGTTTTGCAGCCTGGTGGATTCAGTCACTTTGTTCCAGCAAGAGAAGGAAGGAGAGTTTAAGTATCGCTTGAGCAGCAGATGGCTTTGCTTTGGATTCTTTTATACACAAAGGAGGTGTGCTTGCTGGCTTTGTAATTAACTCAAAAAGGGAAAAGAAAAATTGTTAAAGGCAGCCTGGATATGACTTGAACTTTTCATCAGGTAAGAAGCCAGAAAATTCATAAAACTCTGGCAAAACTTACTGAAATACATCTTTTAAAGAATTATTGTGTTCTGTATATCCTATATTTAAAATTAAATGGAAGGTATCCTCCAGATTTTATCTATGCAGTGCTGTGGAACTTAGTAAACAGACGATGTTTGCAACAAAAACATTTACTGGTCACTTTGAAGGGATGGGACTATGCATCTTTAACATAGGGAAGAAAAGACTTAGGAAAGAAAGCCTTTTTAAAACACTTTTTGTTTTAGACTATGCTTTTAGCTTTCTTTTGCTTATGCACGTTTCAGTAATGTTTCTGCATCCAGAGGAATGAAACAACTGGGCCGAGTGGATTATCATTTCTTAGAGTGTTAAACTCTCACTGTAGTAGAGAATCTTTTCCAAAATGCATGGATTAGTGATCAAAGTAATTAATTCTCTTATTAAACACTTCAGTCCAATTCTGATATCAGCTGTAGTTGCAGCCCAAGGATACTGATTCTGCTAATATTTATTAGCTTAAAAAATGCCACTATGTATTACAACAGAGTTCAACATGCTGCAGCAAGTACTAGTGTAACTTATTTTCCTAATGCTGTGAACACTCCAGATGTTTAAACAAGACAGGTGGAATTGTTTTATTGCCAAGGAAATATTTAAATTGCCTTGCAGTATGACAGGACTAAAGACTACACTTTTTAACTCATAGTTCAAACCAGTTAAAAGAAATTAATTCCTTAAAAAGAGGGTAATGCAGACGATCAGTGTGCCTAAAGCTGATGTAGTGAGCGAACTAGTGATTAGAAGGTCAGTACAGGGACTTTTCCTTCATGGCAGAAAGGGCCAAAGAAGCCCAACCACCCTCATCCCAATTCTTGGGAGAGGACATTCAGCACTCGCTACCAAGCCGTGTTGTGCAGCCATGGATAAATAAGCAAGCATAGCAAATAGTGCATAAAATATTGCAAACCTGGCTCAGCCTCATGTCCTTTGAGTCCCCACAGCTTCTCCTGCTCACATAAAAGGCAGGGAGGAACAGAGCTTGTCTTTGAAGGTATCTTGCTTCCAAGCCAGATCCCCTGCTAACGCCTGATCTTTTCCCAAAGGGCAGGGCTCAGATCTGCGAGCGTCAGGTGAATATCTGAATATCGCAGGCAGTGCAAGGAGAAAGATCACCCTCGGGATAAAGCAGCCAGACTTTAGACCCTCACACACCTAAAGTGGCAGTAAAGCTCATCAGGGCAACATTTACCACTGGTTTGCCTCTTGTCCTTCCAGCACCTGCATCCTTCTGTGTGACAAATCCAGCCAGGCAATCAGTGCTGCTCCAGGGAAAAGTGGTTACAGTGCATTCCTGGAAATGCATGACCTGAAGGTGCTGTTGCCCAGCCACATCATCACCTGCTGTGACTGCGCTGGCTTCAGGATCCCTTTCATTTCTCCTGCACTCGTTAGGAGAAGAGTTTTTGCAAGCTGGTGCGCCCACGGTAGGGTACATGGCTCTTGTTCTTGCCCTGCTGGAGCAGGGACACCTGTGAGGGACTACAAAGTCTATCTGAGCCACTAGACTTCAATAGCTCTCACAGCACGATTGGACACGTTTCTATGCCATTCCCCCAACATAGCTGTCACCAAGCCAGGTGGTTATTTAGGGAGACTACAGGGCTTAATGTCAGCCTCTGACCACAAATGAAGCCATGTTTGGAACATCAGGGCTACATATAGTCACGTGTATCTACAGCCACTTCTCACTGCAGCATGACTGCACTAGTTGAAAAGTGTACTTTAATCAGAATGAGACAGGTAATAGATGCTCCAAAGGTTGTTGTGTTGGGTTTTGTGAGGTTTTTGGTTTTTTAGAATCTTAATTTGAAGCATCCAAACTTACATCAAGCAGAAGTATCAGGGTAAGGCAGTCCAGGATATAACTCTAGCTGGAATATTCTTTGAGTGCCTGGGGGAAAACAGTTACAGAATCATAGTTCCCAGTTTAACCCTGGATTTGGTGTTCAATCTCGTGCAAGCAACCAAACATTTTTTATCCCTTAGTGATTAAATAATGGCAATCATTTCTATCAAAAGTTGACAAATGTTCTACATATAAACAGATTATTCCTAGCAATAATAAAACATCCACTTATCCCTTCTTTTTTGTGCATCCTCTTTAACTTCCCACTGCTTCTCCATCCTCCTTTCTCCACAGGTGCTCAACACTATGGTATTTATTACTAGGGGTGAAGAATGACCACCTTCCAGCTAGTTTTCCAGTAATTCTCCTTCAAAAAGGAATTAAGGTGAGTTAGAGTTGAGTTTTGAAAGGTACATGTGTAGAACATATGTATCCATCTTTCAGTTTTAAAAGTAACTCTTTACATCCTTCTTTTTTTCCTTTCCCAGGTTGGAAACAACCTCTTTCTGACCAGAGAGCTGGTGAGCCTTTGATTTAAGATTAACTTTTTTAACCCAGTGATAAATTCAAACCCATCAAGATATTCTACTGAACCTAATTCTTCCCATTAATATTAGCTTTACAACAACAGAATTGTACTAACGTAAGATTTTTGATTTAAGTTAGAATTGAAAGAATCAACTCTGTGTCTCTTGAGTATATGTGGCATTTAACGACAGAAAACTTTGGAAATATCATTTGTCAACATTGAACAGTGTGTAGGGAAATAAGACAACCTTTCGCAACTACTGATACGGAAATACTTGTGCATATAACTAAGATGTGATCTTTGTTTGGTTGACGTTTTTCTCAGATTAGATTGAGGAAAAAGGACATGCTATCTTTAATACATAAGCAGAACAGGAAACTTCCTTACAGATTCATTCACAGAGGTGTTGAATAACACCTAAGCTCAAGCCCACATTATTTTGATTATGCCAGAGGGATTTGGTGTATTAGCTCACATTGCTTTGTAGTTCTAGAGAAAATGTAAGTGTGATGTCTAAGCTAGCAATGTGATGGCAGGACCCAGTTCTTCTCTTCTGATAATAAAAAAAGCAACAGATTATCTTCATTGGAATTCCTTAAACCTTGCTAAATCTTTGGCTGAGGCAGACGTTACAATATTTTGTTTTGAAAAGCAAAGTTTATCCACAGTTGGTAAAAGAGGATTTGTATCAAAATATTCACACAAGTTTAATCAGAGCTATCACTGTTATTTCTGATACGTCACTATCGGTTTCAGGTGTGTAACACTGTCAGTGCAGAATCTCAGAAATGTAGCATCAACCTCCATAAATATATATATATTCACAAAACCACTGAAACTCATCCACTGGCTTTTCCAGTGCTGCAATTCATTATATTAGATTTGCCCAACACTTCAGGGACACCAACTACAATAGATTCATCGTAATCCCTGCCTTGCAAATCTCCATACAAAGTATATTCTAAATAATACTAGGTTTTGTCCATAGGTTGGGAGATGCTTCGCGATGGATAAAGCCATTCAGCATCCCAGTGAAGTTCTGTCTAACCAAACTATCTCTAACATTAGCTATGCTCAGTTTTCGAACTTTGATACATGCCAACCTTCCTTCCTTGCAGAACTCTTGCTTATTACAGCCTACACATTAGTTACAGTAGTGGGGCTTTTTGGAAACCTTTCCCTGATTATTATAATAAGGAGACGGAAAGAAGCTCAAAATGTTACCAACGTTTTGATTGCCAACCTCTCTTTGTCAGACGTCTTGATCTGTATCATGTGCATTCCTGTCACAGTTGCATACACCTTAATGGACTACTGGATATTTGGGGAAGCTATGTGTAAAATAAGTTCTTTCATACAGAGTATGTCTGTCACGGTGTCCATTTTCTCACTTGTACTGATTGCTATTGAGAGATATCAGTTAATTGTGAACCCACGTGGCTGGAAGCCTAATATTTCACATGCTTACTGGGGAATTATTTTCATCTGGGGGTTCTCCCTCGTAATATCCATTCCTTTTTTAATATTTCACCAATTAACTGATGAACCCTTCAAACATCTGTCTTTCCATAGTGATTTCTACAAGAACAAGGTTGCTTGCATTGAAGCATGGCCATCTGTTACAGAGCGACTGATTTTTACCACTAGTCTGCTGGTTTTCCAGTACTGCTTCCCACTGGGCTTTATTTTTATCTGCTATCTCAGGATATTTGTATGTCTTCGAAGGAGACACGGTAAAATAGACAGGATGAGAGAGAATGAGAGCAGACTGAGTGAAAACAAAAGGATAAATATGATCTTGGTATCAATTGTTGTGACTTTTGCAGCTTGCTGGTTGCCTCTCAATATATTCAATGTTGTTTTTGACTGGAACTATGAGGCACTAATGAGCTGTAATCATAATCTAGCATTTACAATATGCCACCTTGTGGCCATGATCTCAACATGTATCAATCCCATCTTTTACGGATTTCTCAACAAGAATTTTCAGAAGGATTTGATAATATTAGTTCACCACTGCAGATGCGCAGCATCACAAGAGGAATATGAAAATATTGCCCTTTCAAACCTGCAAACTGATGCATCTAAGGGATCTCTCAAATTAAATAATCCCCCTGTGGATATCTAAAGTAATCCAATAGCAGTTTCCAAAGTTTTGTGTTTTGTTGCAGATGACCTCTTTCTGTAGTCTTGATCATGTTACCGCTGAGCTTAGAGGAAGTCTTCACTGTTTAGTTCAGCAAAAACCAGGATGATGCTCCCATAGGCATACTCTTAACAGGTGCTTTATGATAGTATTAATGCTAATAAACCACTTCCAAGAGTCCTAAAGATCAATAATAATAAATTATAAACAGTATTAACATCTTACTTCTTTAATCCACGATTTCCAAGTCACTGGTATACTACCTTGGCACCGATAAAAATATTTCCATTTCAGCCACTGACGCAGTTGTCCTTCCTAAACACTGGGCTTCACCTGAGCAAGCCATGAACAGTACGGCACTCCTAACTGCACCCACCTTTTCACAGACTGTTTTCTGGCCTTTTCATTGCCCAACTGTACGTCGTTCATCTGCACAACAGTTTATAGGCAGTTCACACTGCAAGGAAGGCCCTGTAGGTTATCCTGAGCCTCCACCACCTTCCCTTCAGCCCCACCATGCAATTTGCTTTCATTTATTACCAGTTCAGCCCAGAAATTGTTTTAACATGGGAAAAGGCTAGAGCTGGAATTTTTTTTTTAATGAGCACTAACACAGGCCCCATTTGATGTACTGCAAATTCCACTCAGATTGATGCTGTTCCAGGTGAAATAGGTATTTCACATTTCTCCTTAAAAGCACTATATTCTACTCCAGACCACCAGCACAGATCATTGCTTTCTCTGTTACAATCATCACTAGTCCTTTAACACAGACTTTTAGAATCTCCATTATCAAACAAACACATGAGGAATTCAGAGTATATTTTGCTTTAGCTACTTCTCCAGATTATAGGTTTCTTTTTGAGTAGAAAATCAGGTTTGCCTTTTAATTTCTTTCCCCATATTTCTGCACTAGCAAGAGGCCACACTTGAGGCCGATGTGGTCATTTCTGTTGGACTCTGTTTGAAAACAGTTTCTTTTGTAACACAGTGCATACCAGCCCACAGGTGTAATACCAAACACAACTTTTCTCAAGCTAAAACATTTTAAAAAACACTTTTAAAACCACTTTCCCAGTTCGGCCATAAAAAAATAACCAAACATATTCTTCATCTGTGCTCCAGTGCCAACATAAATAATCAGTTCATATTGGTCTGTTTAAATACAATACTCAGAACACTTTAGTTCAACAGCTCACCATGCTTCCTCTTGTTCAAGTTAAATATAATTTATTACCTCTATTGCTAAAGCCTCTTCTTTTTTATTTTTGAGTTCCAAAAATGACCCATGTTTTAACACTTGTACATAAAGTTCCTTGTAATTTATTCTCTAACTTTAGCAATTTACCAATGCCCCACTTAAGCAAAAAGAGTTAACACTCAGGTTACAATCAGCTCCTTGATGATTCAGCTATGATGAAACCTACCTTAAGGCTGTAAAGTTCTCTTGGATGGCATCGTCCTTTTCTGTAATCATACGGTTCCTAAGGGATCCGGTCAGGTCACAGTTCTCCTGTTGTGTTGCTACAGCACGAGTGCAAACTGTCTGCATTACTCTCCTTACTGGAGGAGCTCTGCCAGAAGAGCCTCACAAGCTCTTGCAGATATGCTGGATTGTTAGGTGCTTCCTGATACACATGGAGCAAAAAGACCTCATCGAAATCTATTGGGGCCTGATCCCATTGAAGTCACAAGAGTAAGGATGGCAGATTTAGTGACATGGTAATCAAGTATTTGAGTGACAGGTAGAGATTAGTTTGGGCATAATTTAGTATTTTTTGCTAATTAGATCAAATGTGAACTGTAACTTAATTTCCTGCCTTGTGCCTCATACAAAAAAAAAACCCAGCAGACAGATAAATACCTAATAAAGGCTAATAATCAGACTGTTCAGAGTATCTTAGTATTAATTATTTCCATTAACTCCAACCCTCAGTCACTGGGCTCCTCCGTTGCTGATACAGACCATCTGCTCGTTCAGCTCAACAGGCGTTTAACCGAGTAGAGAGCAGCAACTCTCAGTCAGCGACCGTGCTGACAGGCCGTGCACAGCCAGGGCGGCTGGTACATGCTTTGGTGATGGGGAGGCGATGGAGCTGGTCCTCTGTTCCAACGGTTGGACTCCAGGGTAATGAAGTGATTAACTATCTCCATTTCACTTGCTTTATTGAGAGCAAATCTGATCCAGGATTTTCACTTTTCTTGGAGATTCCAGTGACCATACGGAAGGCCATCTAGTATTGTCAGAGGAGCATTCACTGAGCAGAGCACTTTAACAAATCGCGGTGGCATAGCTGCTAGAGGCTGGGTTGTCAGCTGGATTTCTCCAAGTGTGGAACACCAATCTCTACCACCATCTTCCTCGTAGTTAAGCCCACTGTTTCCAGCTTCAGGGCCCATGCTTAAAGTGATTTTCAAGCACGTGACATTCATGATAGACTCTAATTTATTAATATTAGACACAATAGTTCAGATTACTCTCAGTTCTCATCGTGACAAACATCTCAGACAGTATCTAGTGTTTGAATCGGGTCTAGCTGAGATTCCCACATGTGAACTTGGCCTGAGTGGCTCCCATACCAGTATTCCCATCCCATAGGCATGCCCAAGTGTGCTTAGTCCTACAGCAGAGGTGGTTTTAGCATTAGGCCCCAAGTGGTTTAAATACAGCTGCAAAATGAACACTAGTCTAAATTATGTGGTCAGTGGGACAGCAGAAACCCTTGTGACCTTATGAGAAGGCCAGGGATGCTGATGGTTGGTCTCCCTTTACTGTCTCTCCCTACAAGTGCTGGGGCAGTACGTTTCTGTGGCACCAAACAGCTAAAAAAGAAAAAAAAAAAAAAAAAGGTTGCTCTTGTTGTTGTCTACTCCTAACACCCTGATCAGAGTTAAGCAATCAATTTTTCCAGTCTGAATCTTGGCATAAGAGGGTTCTTCGCTACCAGGTGGAAGCTCTCTGAGCAGTGAGACTGCTTCAAAAGTGAATGAGAATAGTAATACTTGTGCCTTGATTTCTTCTTGTCATTTCTTCCTTCCACTTTCATTTGAGTCAAGTGCTGATGCTCCATTTCCGTTCTGAGCGTTCAGTCACCGAGCGTCACTTTTCTTAAAGCTGCACTTCTGAAAATCATCGCTAACCAAACAGAGCATCATCACTGTCTTGAAAACATCACCCGTCACGCTGATGTTCTCTCATTACATCCACTGGCTTTATATACAGTCTTATCAGAGAGTTATTATAAATGAGATACCTTATTATAAATGAGATATCTCTCATTTCCAGATAAGTCAAGAGGAATGAACTGACTCTGACAGGAATAGGAACAGACAAAGAGAAGTTACTTATTTTTATTACATAAGCATTATGGACTCCAGCATGGTGTGTGATGGTGCTGTATGTAACTGTGCAATATGCAATAGTTAAAGATTGCTCAGGTCTTAATAATAAACAGACAAATGTTGCCCCGTGCTAGGTAATGCTGGTAACTTTATTTTCCCTTATTTTATCGGTATAGCAAGTAGACAAAATTATAACAGCCTTGCTCACCGGACTGTAGTGACTTGATGCAACCAGATGGAGGACTGTGAGCTTCCTCAAGGGAGCAGAAACATGGAATTAATTACGGAAAGCTAGAGGGGGACCCTGAACTCCAGAATGTCATCTAAATGTCTTAGCAGCCATCCAAATGTCTCAGCAGTGATGGTTTTTTAAAACCTGCATCAGAGCTTTGTTCAAGTGGTTCCGACACATAGACCAGACCAATATATTTATAAACATCCTTGTAAATTAATATATCCTTACATGTATTTGTATTTTATGGTCGATTGGTTTAAGTGTAGGTGCTTATTAACTAGACGCAACTACCTGGAAAATGGCATTCATTGTGAAAATGATTCTGCTGAACAGAGAGCTCAATTGATTATTGACTGTAATTCTGTATGTGGTCAAAAGCAGTGCCCTTGCTGTGTGTTACTTAAAAATACTTGGATTCCTTCCATCTACTGACAAATAAATATTATCCTGTATAAAACTGCTACGCTGCCCAGCTGGTAAATTTTACTGCCTGTAATCTCAATAGGACAGTTCTCATACAAACAGTTCTGGAAATTGGTTTAGCTTTTCACATGTTCACTTATTAGAGAAACAGAGATCAGTGAAAAATTAGATATTTGCTGTTTCCAGAAGAGAGAAGGATTTAAAAAACAGCTAGAGTACCTAACCAGGGCTCATGGTGCTGACACTTTTTCACGGAGAAGGACAGAATCATAAAACAGGGAGGTTTCAAGTGAATTTATGTCTCAAGGGCAGAGCAACCTTTTACTGTGGTACTTCATGATTTGTACTCAAATATAATCAATGTGTTTGGAATACTGTTTTCTTAGACATTTTGCAGATACATTGAATAATCTGTGCAATTTTTCAGTGTGGAAGTTTCCCTTCAGCAGCTCAGGAAATTTTACCTGTAGCACAAATACTGAAAGAGCTCTTCTGAGTGCTGCATTGCAGCCCATTCCAAAGTAGCATCTACCACTGTGTTTTAATTCATCAGTATCTAAGTAAGAGAAAGATACTTTTGGATTTTCTTGCTTAAGCCAAAATATTCATAGTATATTTACCTGCTTTATCAATATTTTATCACATATGATAAAAACTCCTGGGATTTTACAACAACACACATTACTGGGACAGATTCCAGCCTTGAAGATGAGATGCTTTTATTTTACCCAAACCTGAACCACTACAAGTGGCAAATGATACTCAGGTTCTATTTCTTGCATTATATTTTTGAAGTTACATCACAGCTGCATCAGTTGCGAGGTACGAATATTTCACCCTGGCATAACTGGAAATTAACACCGCACTAAACTGTACCATCGCAACAGGCAAAATTCTGAAAAACACTAGAGCTGACTTTCAGGGAGATAAATTTTGCACCTAAGAAGTGTCTGAATCTTATCCAGATTCTAGAAAGAAATAGAAATTACGGCAAGGCAGGTGACTACATCCTCGTAGAAATGTGGCCATTCAAGGCAATCACAATACATTATTTCATGCCGTGGTTCTTACTTAGGAAGCTCTGCTCCGTGCCTTTGGATGCACAGCTTGATTTCAGCCTACTCTCCTACAGAAACAAAGGTTATACCATTATACTGCTGTCCTTTTGACCCCAATAACATTTAAGCCATTGGCCAATCTTAACCAAACTTGAAAGAATAAATGTCTCACAGATTATTACACTCCTAGCTTTGGAAGAACGGTGGCTGGCTAGAAGACAGAAACGCAAGTTGCCACCTCCACTGGAGGGTTACACGTGCAGGAGCACGTTCTCGGCTCTGCCCTACCTGATCAGAAGATGCAGAGCTTCAGCCTAGCAAGAGCACACACCGTCCGTCACCCAGGAGGGGTATCAGAGTTCCAGGGAGATGACACAGAAGTTTTGCCGCAGCATTTGGGATCCTCTGGAGTTAAAAACAACCGACCAAACAAAAAAGAACCCGCACACAAGTTGCCACACTATGACCCCAGTACACTGTTGTAAATACATCAAAACCTTTGCATTCATGTAGGCATGAATGGCGTTTTAAAACATCTATGACATTTTTTCCAGGTTGAAATGGCTGATGGGGCAGAGTAAACACAAAGTAAACAGAAGATGACAAAACATCACCACTGACAGAGAGGTCTTTTAACCCAAACATTATCTTGGGACTCACAAACTATCATGGTTAACTATAGCAAGTCCTCTAAGCCCTGCTCCTCCTTTCCCAGCTTCCTCCTCCATGTTCCCCACGCACAGACTGTGTGGGGCAGGGGCTGTTCTACAAGACATACCAACACAATCTACCATCTTCTACTTGCAGTTCTGGATGCAATTTAATGGAAATAAGATAGGATTTGGCTTTCAGGAGAAAAATCATTCTTTACATTCACAGACACACCTTTTTCTTCTTTTTTTAATCTCAAATCCTCCCTTTCCCCAGGCCCGCCACAGTAGATGGGTGATAAACCAAGCTATTTGGTATACATTTATATATTATATAAATGTTTGGGTTTTTTCTTGTTTCAAACAGTCCTCAGAGGAGAGCAAACCTATAGCAAAGCTTTGATAAACCTTACAGCAAAGGGTCAGATGGACTGCAGATGTACTTAGTGGAACCTCACGCAATCCATAAATATAAAACAACACTGTCCTTTCAATTCTATGTTAATAAGACACTTTAAAATGTTCCACAATGGCAACCTTAGAATTATCTTGTCTGCTATCACTCATTTTTAAACAAGGTTCCTTTGGCACATAGCTTGGTTTCCATGCAAATGCGCTGACTGATGTCTTTTATTTCATTTCATAGGCTTCTCTATTAGTCACAGGCTATTTACATAATGTGATGGAATTGGCACCTGTGTGGAGCTGTTCTCTGTGCAGAATTCATTTCGCTGTCATACCTACTGAGGAAAACTAGTTGATTCATGTAGATGATAGGGCAGGAACAGCTACATGAATTAGTTCTTCCGAACAAGAAGGGCTACTACAGTCAGAAGTGCTCAAAGTTTGGGGTCCCTCTAAAGAGACTCGCTTATATGCCCTTGCCAGCTCCATTTTTAGGTCGGAGACTTCTGCAGTGCTTACTTCCCTGGAGCCAGAACCGCAGTGTCAAAGGTGGCTCGGAGGGACACGGGTTTCCCAGGGACCCTCTTCTGTAGTGACTGCTGCACAGCCTCCACCTCCACAAGCTCCCAGGCCAGGGTTACATTTCCCCAGCACATTCAGATATTTCTCTCTCTCATCCTCAATACAGGCCAATGAGCAACAAAATGACTACCTTTGAGAGTAAAATAATTTGGATGGCATAGTTGATGATGATCCCATGCTTTTATTTCTACCTGGAAGCCATCTCAGGATTTGCAATCCTTACAACTACTCAAATCCATCCCGTGACTGTAGTCTGATCATATTCCCATCATTCCTCAAGTAGTTAGCCAATGCAAACTATTTAATGCACATTAGATTGTTGGGCTTTGGGGGTGGTGTTTGTGTTTTAGTTGTTTTTCAAATAAACGCAACCACTGTTTTCTTACACATGAGAAGTCAATCTAGGCAAGAATAAAATTTGAGAAGTTTTATGTGGCTCAAAACAAGAAAGGAGGTCCAGGAACAGTCCTCATACTCTCTTCTGTCTCTCCAGAGCCAACTGTACCATTCCTCTGGAATTTTCCTCAATAAAACATCCAGCTGTCTCCTGCCCCCCCTTTTAAGTAACTCTGCAGGAACTTAACAGCATCTGTTGCCTCGCAGTCCTTACCCATTCCCATTGCCTCTTGGACAGATTCCACTGCTAAAGGAGCTCCCTTCAGCTGCAGAAATGAATGCCAAACAGCCTGGATTTTGGGGAAGAGGCTCGACTCTGAAGCGTGAGGGAAGGAGCTGAAGTAGAACGGAGCCAAGACGAATGCTCACAGGAGCTCAGACCCTGGAAGAGACTCAGGAAGATTCTGCAAGAAAATGGAGATCCAGTTTACAAGCCTTGGAGTAGATTGTAACAGCATGAAAATACACATATGTGTTTAGCTCATACGCTGTGGCAACTAGCCGGGCTTTCAGAGAAAAAAAATGATATTTGAGCACCATATCCTCACAGGATGTTTTTACAAAGACAAAAACGCACAGGAACAGTTTCATATTTAACTTGCACAGGAGGGAAATCCACATACACACTGCAGCTGTGCCTGGAGAGGTAAGAAATACAGGCTCTCCTGGCAGGAACACAAGGCCACCAGGTACCTAAGATGTTAGCCAGGGACCCCAAGCCTCCTCGTGTAAGGCTAAGGTCTTACAGCAAAGAGCACAAGAAAGCCCAAGACCACGGGCTGCTCTGAGAACACAGCCGACCGGTGGCTTTGCCGCAGGATGGGCACTTCACATCCTCACCGCGTGGTTGTAAGTTTATTCTCGTTTGAGGCAAAGTACAGGTCAGAGGGACCTCACCACACCCACAGGATAAACCTTTGGGAGGATAATTAGTCAGCAAATAAGCTCTTTTAAGGTATCCAGGCCTAATATTCCACTATTTGTAAAGAATAGCTTTACCAGCCTAGCAAGGCTGTCAGCATGGGATGACAGCCTACCCAGCACACAGTTACATTTTTGCATTTCAGATGGCTTTAAGTGTCTTATTGCTTCCAGCTTTTTATTCACAGACCTTTCTGACCATGTGAGCAGGTCAAGTTCTCACTTACACCAAACACACGCTGGTTAGAAACCAGACTTAAAGATCTCCTCCCTGGGACCCGCATCATTCATGTCAACCAACACCAAGTATCTGTCGAAAACAGCCTACGCTTCCTCCTGAAATTGGCTCTCAATAGAGCTATTCCCGCAGGTGCCGTCTGTCTCCAGCTCTTTGTCTCAGCCCGAGGAGGGAGGAACTGTGGAAAAATGTCACACTCCAGCAGTTTTCAATGCTGCCATCCGGGTTAGTGACCGTAAACGTGATCCTGAGAGAGCACATTCTCCAGGGGCATCCACAACCTTTGAGCACTGCAGAACCTCCTGACAACCAGTGTTGGACTCCCCACTTGTTGGGCAGAAGACCCAAAACCTGAGGCATATGAGGTATAACCATGTCTTGAAGTGCTCTTTATTAACTAAAACCAGCTAAAACTTCACCTGTATTTAGGCGTGCATACAAAACCATCAACACACTTAATCGTCAGTTGAAGGAACACAACTTGGGAACACAAGATTGCTGGCTTCTAATTAAAGATGAAGTTGAGACTCCTTGAAAAATTTGCCACAGAGTTAGTACTGAATCCAAAAGCAACATCTGAGTTGACTGAAAGGTCATCAAACACAGGGAGATAATTACTGCTCGGTGTTCCAGGAAACCCAAGCTCTGACACTAAATTTAAAAAAAAAAAAAAAGAAAAAGCGAGCTGGAAGCCTTTGATGAACAATAAGAAAAAGTTTCTTTCTTCCCATCCACATCATGCAAACAGGCCAGGCATAGAGACACTGAGGGCATTCTGCAAGAAAACCCCAACAATGACGTAAGCCTGAGCATCCTGTTAAACTTCACGTCTTTACTCACTGAAATACAGGACAAATCAAATATTTAAAAAGAAAAGTATTTTTTTTGTTGATAGTATAATTTACTTTGCTGATTAATCAATTTACAGAGTTGATTAGCTTTTGCTTACACAGCTTTGAGTCCTTGCCTCTTTGCAAAAGGCAAATGTACTATGTACTAAGATTCCAGGAATACTCAAGCTGTGTTAAAATGCTGTGTGGGGTCAGTGGTAAAACACTTTCAGTATGTTTTCGCATGGAGGGGATCTGCAGCAGCTGTACAAAAAGCATTTGAGAATAGCAACAGCAAGTTATGAACAAAAACAATTTATGAACAAGGAAAAATTATGAACAGTCAAATTAATATAATCAAGAGGTACAGTACATCTGCTGCTAAGAAATAATAGCTGCTTCTTGTATTCTTGGAAAAGCTCAAAAAAATCAACTGCTCGTTTAAGAATTAAGAAAGCTTTGAAAACATACAGAATGAATCACTGAGGATGGGAAGGGACCTCTTGAGATCATCTAGTCTAACCCCCCGTGTTCAGTAAGAGACAATGCTTTTTCTGCAGTACAACCATAAATTTACCTAAATAAAACTTCAGCAGAAACCTGCTCCTGGGAGAGCTGGCCATGGAGGAGCTGTGGGGGGCGCGTGGCCAGCGGTGCCACGGCACATCGCTTCACCACTGCTGATCTTGAGGGGAAGCGTGGCTCCGGGTCAGTATCTCCCCACCCCGGAGGATTCTTTTTTTTTTTTCTCTCTCTCAGTTCATGTTGCTGATAAACCAGGAGCTGAATTTTCTCAGAAAAATCAAAATCCTCCAATGGAGGCCACTCTGGCCGTCAGCAGGCAGGCGGTGTCCGGGAGGCTGTGGTGAGCAGACGTGGAGCCGCTGATGAAGCAGTCAGGAGCCGGGTATGTCTGGGCAGATGTGCAAGGCAAAACGTAAATTTTTTTATTTTTTTCACCCAACAGACCCAAACAGGGCTGAAATCAATAGAAATGAGTTTTCTGCCCACTTCATCTGTGGGATCCTAATGGGTTTGGAAGTTAAAGTTTCAGTACATGGTACAGATACAGAAAGAGAGACCAGCAGAACAGCCTTAGATGGCCAGAATCCAGAGATCCTGCAAATTACTGCCATCTACATTTTATATTAAATATGTCTGGAGGATGCTTGTCAAATTCGATCTTCAGGAATATGTGTCAACCTTTTATACTGACTTTATTTGTTTTACATTTAGAGCAATCAAACTAGTCCCCGAGGCAGGTATTACTCGCATGCCACCTTTAACACAATCAGATTAGCGCTGTGTTTACTCTAAAAGCTGAAACCTTGGTGCCGTGGTGAACCAAATGCTCAGCATTGAAATGAGATCACCTGAACAGAGCGTGCAGCCCGGCCCCCATTTCCAGCCCCATCTTGGAGAGGACTGTGCTTACCATATGGTGCTCCTGCTATGCCTGTGCTATTTCTAGCTTCAAACACTGGAATTGGAACGGACAGATGTAAAAATAAGGCTTTGATCCTGCCAAGACATCTGCTGGCCACACCATAGAGCTTTTTTGCTGGTTGTCAAACCAGCATTGTGCCATGCACCCTTCAGATGATCCCTGTTAGTCCTGTCACAATACCGGTTCACACACTTTGCTCTTCCTTACCTGATTCCTCAGACCTACTTTTTCCCTCATTGCTTTCTCTCCCGCTCTTCTTGCAAGCCTTCGTGCCTGGATGTGGATGTGTTTTGACTCTGACATTATTTATCCAGCTAGAAAGAAAGCAAACTTATACTCTAGGCAATTAAATGAGTCTTTCACTTTGGAAAACCTCATTCCACCATTTACCTGACATCCGCCATCAGCGTGAGGTGCCACTTCTGCAGCACAAACAGACCTCCTGGAGACTGGCCAGTCCTGTGCCCACCACCCCACGCCCACTCCTCTGGGCACAGCTTCCAGTCAAAATCTGGTGGAAAAGCAGGTACTGATGACTCTTTCTCATCCGAAGTTGCCCACATCCCAATGTCAGCTTAAGGTAACACTAAAAATAAAATAACAGTTTACCTAAAAGCATTAATTTCTACATAAATTCCTGGATTTCTACTTAACTGACCTCTAAGGATTTTTTGGTACACCAAACACTCCTTTCAAAGCCAATGATTAGGGTTGTACAAAACCCATCCTTTTTACTCTACTATTCAGCAGTTAGATTAGCCTACGAGTTTTAACATCTCAGCAGCCATCCTCCTGCAAAGATGAACACTTTGCAGTCCCAGTCAAAAAGCCTTGAAAGGCTTCATGATTCACAAGGGGGTGACAGAGATACAGAGGCTGTCTCCTTTGCACAGCGACTAACCCTCTTAGATCCCCACTGCTGTAGCAAAGACAGAAATCTGGCTTGTGTAGCACTCACTTCAGTGCTCGGAGTATATCGTAAATGAACCACTTGGCGTGTAGGATCAAAGGTAAGAAAGTGTGTCGTTATCCGGGACGGTTGTGGAAAGAGGCAGGTTTCACCCAGGCTGAGTTTCCAAAATACATATAGGAAATGGATTACTCCTGTCTCAAAGCTCATCACCCATTTCCAGCTATGCCAGGACAGAGAGCCCTCCAGTGCTTGGCTCTTCAGATTGAAAAGCAACGTAAAGAAAGAAGGCTATATTCATGCGGTCTGTGGAAGCAATCTTACAAGGCCTGGAGCTTGTGCAAGGCGTAAATTAATGCCCTTTGGACAGTGCGCCTTGGATTTATTTACTTTTTTGCCCATTAGTCCTCACAAAGCACCTCTTCCTGCTGTATAGCGATGTAAATTGGCCAGGCATTAGCATGTGATTTGCTACTCTTCAGTAAAAGGCAAAGTAGGGTGGAAACTCCGAAACAGCCTGCAGAAAAACAAGGCAAGATCTGCAGGAAGCAGCAATAGCTGATACTGCTGGATGACAGAGAGTCTTTCTGGAATTACCAGCCTTCCTTCAGATCAGGTGCAGCAACATCTGCTACAAAAGCCTGCAGTTCCTTCTTGGACACAACTCACGGCTCAGAAAACCTCTAGTTAGGGCCAAGTCACTAATTCCTTACTGACCCTACCCAACACAACTAAAGCCTGTGGTCTCACATGGAGGGCAGCCTGTCTGAAAGGCATGATGTGGAGGGTGCTGCAATGTCACCTGCTGTATCACGATGGTGGGTTTTAACCTTATCAGAAAGGATGAGAACAAATGCGGTCAGCTTTGGGACACAACAACCACCAAGAGCTAGAGTTAGTAAAGGCTGACTTGAAACCAGGATGAAAAAGGTGCTGCATTTCCACTCCACCTCTCTCCTGATGGAGGTCATGCAGCCGGGGTGTATCGTTTGGACGGATCCAAACGCAGCCAGTTAAGCAGGTGCAGAGCCTGCGTTCACATCGTTTTCTTGAAGCCAAATTCAGGCCTGCTTTTCCTTGTCTGCTGTTTACTCCACGCAAGTGCCACATGACATTAACATGAAAGCTCCCTGAAATTCCACCTCACTAACATTTAAAAATACGCTATTGATTGGTGTCTGTCTTGTGTCGGGACTTGTCAGCAAGCTGCTGTGAAGGACACGCGAGTGAAGCGGGGCACCCTCCAGAGGCGTTCTGCACGAGAAAGGGATGGCCCAGAGAGCTCAGCAGCTAACTGCAGTTCCCAAAGGGCTACGTACACTTTGGTAATTGAGATTATTCCGGTTTCCCAAGCCAGATGGCTGATTGATCTGATATTACAGAGCGCATAGCCAGACTAAAGCAGTTTGTCATGCTTCATTACACAGTCTACTTCCATGTCTAGCTGAACATCTTCAGATCCTCTGAGAAAAAAAGTAAAAAAAAAACCAAAAATACGTTACTCCCAAAACTGCCAGGTATAGCAATACCCTTGTCAATAACTAAGTTGTGAACCTTCTTAGCGAAAGCAGTGTACTTGCAACGCAATAAGACAACTTTTCCCAGGCAAGTATTTTGCTCTTCAGGTACTTCCAAAACGTGAAGTTGTTGCATGTCACAAAGAAAAGACATTTGCCAGTCAACTGCCTCATTTTAAGTGTAATGAAAGGTCAGGACAAACTCAGCTCTAGATCCCTGCCCAGGTCTACTTATTCTGCTTTGATTCCCAGCAGCACACACTTGTTCGGGCAGCCTGGGAGGACCAGCAGTCCCTTTCTGCACGTTACTGGGAGCACCTGCAACGCTTCCTGCACAAGCACTGTGTCAACTCTTCTTCCCACGCAGCCCAGACCTCTCAGTCTGCCAATTTACCACACATTACACCGACACTACTATAAAATATAGTGAAAGCGTTCAGACACTGTATTATCAATGAATTTATACAGCTGCATTTAGACAAAACCCTAAGAGAATCCAAACCCGCTAAGCTTCATGCACGAACTGCCTGAGCTGTCTGCCGAGTTCCACTGTCATGCTCGCCACTCTGCTAGTAAATCTGCAATTTCCACATATTTTTCTCCTGGTGGCCTCCATGTAAATATGCAGAGCTTGAATTTATGAAACAATGAGATTTATTTTTTTTTTCCTCAGTTTTGAATAGAAGGAAGAAAACCAACCGGAATTCTTTCCCCGTCTTGCTCTGTTATTGTATTGGCATTTTGTCTTTTTATCTCCGGAGACCAGAGTTAAAGTTCCAACCCAATCACAAGTCACAAGGCTTGATGGAATTGCTTCAGTCCCTAATAATTATTTGTCCACATCATAAAACCATTATCACACAATCCGTCATTGCTAGCCATTATTGTTTGTCCAAGGCAGCAGGTTGTATTGGTCGCATCTGAAGCACAGGCTGGGTTGGGCAGCTTAGATAACACAGCAACTACCCACACAAGGCATACCTTTAGCTAGGAGAACTCTTCACTCTTTTGAAAAAAGAACCAAATCAACACAACTCAAGAGGAGTGGTTGCTTTGTGGGCATATTTCCTGCTAGTGTTTTATGGGTACAAACTATTTTTCGCATTGCAGAAAATCAGGGCAGTATTATGCCTAGATTGTATCTAATTAATTTTTCATACTAAAAACCTTCTCAATGCCAGATGGCTGCTATGTGGCTATTTAGAAACCAGACGGTATCAGTCAGAAAAAAAACAAAGCCCTCAACTTTGTTCACTGAGCACCCTTTCCATCCATGGCCTTGCTAGTGAAATTGTATTATATACCTCTGAGCAGGGAAGTCATTTAAAAGAAGCATGAATTTTTATGATTTTAATGCACCTCCCTAGGCTTCAGAATTATTCCTTCCCATTGAAGCCATTACTCTCCAAGGTAAAACACAGGCACATATAATGTTAACTTTTGATCTATCTTTTGCTAAGTCAAAAGAGCTTTTGGTCATCTTCATCATCATCGTACTTGGGGCCACTAAGAAAGATGCACAGGGAACCTAGAGGCTGGGTCTGGTGTGGCTCCTGTTGCCATCTTCAAGGTACAGTTTTCTAACTGGCAAAGGACGATCATGCCCACCAGGACAGTTGAGCAAGGGACAGGGAGGGCTCCCGGATCCAGCACAACCGCAATCAGACCCCACGTTTGTCAGTGCTGGTGCAGAGAGGATCAGAGCCCCCATCCCCTTCTGCTCAGGTGAAGCCTGGGCTTACACAAACAGGGCAAAGGCATTTCTGTCCTGTTTATACCAGGCTACCCGCTGGCTAACATTTGCCAGAATGTCACAGGGAAGGGAAAAAAAGTGCTCCTTAATTATAGTCCTTCTGTTGTTCGACTCAGGGGTTTTATTAAAAGGGAAAAAGCATAGAGAGCAGCTAATCAGCTGCTCCTAACAAGTGAAGTTCTGGAGATTGATTTTTCAAGTGATTAGCGGTGCAAACACACATTTTCACAACTCACAGTCTTTGCATTTTTATCCACCAGCTATTTTTGTTAACCAAGAAAGGATCAGAGAGGGACAGTTAACAGCCAGTACTAGCCTAAAATGCTAATGGCTTTATTACCACAGCACACAGATTTAAAAACCTATATCCCAGCTTTGTTTCTGTAGCCCCAAGAGCTCCATAGGTTCCTCATGCAGCTTTAATTAGAAGCAAAAGCTGTTGCTGTACCTCTGCACATATGATTCTTTCACGACAAAACATTGCTTGCTGGACAAAATGCCATTCGGCTTCACACAAGCCACTCACCATCTCCAGCAGCATTTAGCACCCTCGCTCCCATGCTCAAGTTAGAAGCTCTAATGACAGAGCAGGGCAGCTGCCAGCAACTTATGGGCTGAAATAGGAATTGGAAAAGCTTAGAGACAGATGATATACCCTGAAGAGAGCTAACAATAACCATGGTGGCATCAGACAGTCTATATGTTTGCTGTGCTTCTTTCCGTACCTGCTAGTCCCTTGAGGTATCGAGAACTTACAGCTGACTGTACTGCTGGGATCGGGAACGCTGGGTGCTCAGCACTTACACAATACACTTCCAGGTAAAGCCATGCCACAAAAATACCTGTTGTATGGACCACTAACTAGATTTAGTTTAAACCTCCAAAAAGGGCAACTTTAATAAAATTATCACTTGTCTACCACTCGTCATCAAATTTTCTGAAGGCAAAAGTCATACAAGTCTCACCAGTGAGACACCTCTCTGAGCAACAGATTAGATGGGGAAAATTTCCTTGCTCCCACAAACAATTAGCACATTTTCACCTCCCTGGCCCCACATACGTTGGTGACAGAAGATGTATTTTTTCCCCGTGTGCTCCTTTTTACCAGCCATATCCAAGAGAACAGGCTGGATGAGCTTTGCTGCCCACAACTTGAAGAGAAAACACCAGGGAATTTTCCTTCTCCCAAACATGAGTTTCCATGAAATTTCCAAACGCCAGTCCAAAATCTCATGGATGGCAGCAAGTTAACATTTCTCAGAGCAGGTAAGAAATGCACGTGTGGAGATAAACAGCAGCGTGTAAAGCAGCTGTGCTGGGGAATGAGCGACTCCCAAGCCATGCATCATGAGAGGAAACTGCAGATGAGAGATCGGTTGTGCTCTCACCCCCAGGAGACGCCATCCTGCATGCTCCATGGCTTCTCCTTCATGCAGCACAGCCCTGCTCACCCTCCCTGCCGTGCAACGCCTCACTGGCACCTCTCCACTGAAACATCAGTCCTGATGCGCTGTGAGATGTGACTTTGGTCGCCAAAGATGGATGGGCAGGTCCCAGCTGGACAGTGGGCCCACAGGATCCCTGCCCACACTGCAGCAAAGACTTTCACAGGCTCTCAGGGGCATTAAAATGTCCGTAACTCATACTGGAGGGAGACGGTTTACACAATCAAGGAAATACATTTAGGCTGCGAATACCTCAGCTCTCAGCAGCTGGAGGGAGAGGAAATGGGGAGCTGCTGCTTTCATTTCATTCTCACCAAAGCAACCTTGGTCTGGCTTAACAGGGTTTATGGCAGGTTTTAGATTCTATTCCTTCAACCTTTTACAGCTTCCAAGATGCAGCGTTAATGCTGCAGGAAGGCAGAGGACTCTGAATGAAGGACACAGTTGTCACACAAGTTGTCACAGCCCTCCCGCTTTCACCCACTGCGCTCTCATTATGGAGCACCACGGGATATTCACTTACACCGACGACTGGAGCTTCACAGCCTTCCTGCACACAGTGATTTTTTTCCCCTAGTGAAATGCCATCATTTCCAATTAGTGCAGTTGTGCAGGACACCGTCACCGAGCCTGCAGTTAACAGTTGTAATTAAGTGTTGGTGACTGGAGGAGCGTGGACTAAAGCACTGTCTATACATCACACAGATCCACATATACTGTTCTTCAGCAAGATATTCCAGCCCATATCTGCAAACCCAGCCTTTTACACTGCACTGCTTTTCATCCATCCTGCACAGTGATTGCAGCAGGTCAGTGGGACCAGGACAGAGTATGACTGTATGGGTTTGTCCTCACTCAAGATTTGTGGCTCCTAGATCATCTCTCCAGGCCCCACGGATGAGCCGGCCTCATAGCAATCAGTGAATTATTTCCAGTCTCAATGCCAGGTTTGGTTTTCCTCTCCAAACTGTCGGCACAGGCAGCTCTTAGACCAACATTTCACTCCCAAGAGAAGCTTTGACCCAGTGCAGAGCAGCTGGAAAGCCACCTGAAGTTGCTTCCTAAGAATTGCTCTCTTGAAGAGAAATCCACTGTCTAATTTAGGGCTGTCACAAAATCCTGTGTGCCCCAACCTCCACTTTCTGGCCCGTGGCACGGATGGTAGAAGCAAGCCCTGGCAGTAGCCATGTGATAGTTTCCTGGACCCTGAATTACACTAGACATTGGTGCAGTGCATCCAGTCAGGGATGTTTCTCCTCTCCCTGAGGCAGCTTCAAAATCACAAAAGTATAAATGAATACATACGGTACCTGAGAGTAAAGGTTGGTTCCTTGTGCTTATGCAGGCTCAGAGATAATCTCACTGCAGTTCTCAGTGGAATTAATTCATGCACTGTGGACCCATAATGTTATCAAGATATGAGAAGGAATGCATTACATAAATATACATGGAGTGGAACAGCTGAGACCAATTTTCATTTTTGCTTCTGCACTTAGATATGCTTTGTAGATATTTTCCTTCAGCAAATGATTCAATCCATCACAATTAAAGTAATACAATGTAATCTTTCCTTTCATTTAATTGTTCCCCTTCTGCCAGATATACAAGTTCAAAATACATTCAAAGTAATATTTAAAATAGAAAGATTATTTTCAAAATTAGCACAAATCTCCTAATGGGTTCAGAATTACATGCTGGGAGTCTTGCAGTGCATTGGGTTTGGGTACTTAATTTTAAAAGATTTCCAAAGTATGCCACCGTGAATCTGAGTTGATATTTCCCAGGAAACTCTAATGGACTTGGGTATTCAAATCCCTCAGAAGATCAATCTTCTTTCCCGTTGGCTGCTGCAAACACTCTCCTTCCCCCTCGTGCTCAGAGCAGAGCTGTCGCTCTCTTGGATCCAGGACGGTGCCTGCAGCCCACGGGAGAAGCAAGCCCTGCCTCCTCGCAAGGCAGCAGCCCACAGCATCCACAGCTCGGGTACTTACAGAGCTGAGGCGCGAAGCCACGGGGAAGGTCACAAACACAAGGTCAGAATGAGAGGTGCATGGAAAGACACCAAGCAGAAACTCAGGGTGTCCATTTCTTTGGCAAAGACACTCGGGGTGAGGCGACAACCGGCTGTGAAGCCAGGCCACGTGCCCCAGCAGCTTTGCTCACTGCTAGCTCGGGCAGATTTGACCTGGGAACTTAAAAGCTTTTACTAATAGTTCCATAAGCTTGCCCAAGGTAAAGCATATGTACATACAGATACACTTGTTAAATAGCAAAAAAGACCCATGCTCAGAGCTTTTGCTCTCCCCTGTAACCAAGAGGCAAGTGAAAAAGAGCAACTCAACATCACCCCAATTAATGAATGTGATTTCTTGTGTCCTTTCCTTCTGTCTTCCATTTCCTGACTATTTTCAACTCCCTTCCCTTGCTGCACCTCTTGAACGTTTGATTTTATGTCTAGGCTCTGCAATGGAGAAATGCCAGCACTGATGTTTCTTCAGTGAAGAACTGAGGACTACTTAGTGTGGGGCAGCCCACCACTCTCAGTAGGGGCACCAAGCGTTGGAGTGTCACATTTTGTGTCCCTGCTGAGATCCCCAGGCTGCAGAGCCACTGACAATAATTTTAGTGGAAATGGCATGCGCCATCACTGTCAGGATTTAAGTTTTCGTTCGCTGTTGAAGCAGGGTTTTATACAAGCAGCAACGCTGTTTTTTCAGGACCCTTCCTCAGCAAGCAATTCAGAGGAAACGATTACCTAAACCAAGCTGTAAGTGTTCACATTATGCTGAAGCACTTGCCCTTCCTCAGCACGGCCATCCTAGAGCTCTCTAACTACTTAGCAAGACAAAGGATGCTAAAGTAACCAGCTCAAACCCTTACTGTAGCAAGCATGCAGCAGGACCTGAAAAATAGCCTCAGAAAAGAAACTGGTGTAAAAGGAGTAAAAACTCACGAGTTTTTTTCCTTTTCTCAACTGTCTCCCTGTGTCTGGCAGGCAGAAAGCAGTGTGCGAGCACATGCAACAAGCTTTACAAGGTCAGGATGGGAACCAAAATCGGCAACGTCCTACCAGCTCACTGTCCCCCCCGCTGGGTTTGCACAGAAAGCAATGCTGGTCTGTCCCAGGAGGGCTTGGGCATCTCCAGACTGCGCTGCATCAGCCAGTACAAAGCCCTCCCCAAGGACACCAGCGTTGCTGCACAGCACCTAGGAGCATAAGCTGGGGAGGAAAGGGTCCTTATTCTCCTTCTCACCCAGGTGGGCTGGAGCAGGGACCAGCCTTCATCCCAAACCTTTCCCGTTCCTTCTCCCGTGCACGCTGACCAATGCAAGTGAGGCAGTTACAGACACCCACCGGATGGAAAACTGGCTATTTTCAGCACACAGCAACAGGCAGCGACTTGCCAAGTGCAAACCATGGCTTTTGGAGTTGGTCTCCACCCCACAGTGGTGTCAGTGGAGGAGCAAGGTGGCCAGCTGTGCACTAGTGGAGCAGAAGGCCTGTGTCTCTCCTGCTTCATGGATGAATTGAGGACCATTCTGCACAGAAACACTGGATACAGTTATTTACACCACTGTCGCAGGATCCAGACCCTTTGTCTCCAGATACAGATTTACTTCATGTAGTCGCTCTATTGAAAATAAAAATTGCCTAATTCCTTGCTTATACACTCATAAATTAAGACATCAGAACTCTTATTTTTAATGCACACATACTGCTATTGGCCTATCCCACCTGGAGACTTGTAGCTAAACGTGATGCATGTTTAAATCAATGGAAGATTTTTCCTTCATCTTCAACAGAATTAAGTGAGACCCTCAATACCAAGATCCTATTGTGTTGTGATACTAACTGGTAGTAGGATGCACATTAGTATGTACAGCAAAACATAACATCAAATCGAGCGCTGTTAGAGCCTTATCAAAGAAATGATCGACAGGAAATATGTTCTCTGAAAATAACCACAGTATTTGCTCATGGCACTCACACGAGGGACATCTTTGAGCCACACCTCATATCTTTGCCAAATGAGAAACCTCTAAAAGAGCCTAATTTTTTGCTCATTTTAATTTTGCCCATTTGATTTTACATACAAAATTCTTTAAAAATAATGGCAACGTATTTTAAAAAAGAAGTGGGTTTTTTTTTTTGTATGGACAGCATAAAGCGAATTAGTGATAGCAGAGCAAACTAACAGACTCCATGCAGCAGCTTTTGACCCTCATTTACACAGAGGAAATAAACAGGGACAGCAGTCCTCCTGAAATACAGGATGGACAGAAGGAACCATCTACATGGCCTGAGTTACCCAAAAACCAAGGGCATGCCACAGTGATTATAACCTTATGAGGTCAACTACAATTTCTTCTGCTTGTTCATGTCATCACGGCTTACATGTTTCCAACATCCAAAGCCTGACAAGCTTTTTCTATCCTCCTACCACCTCCGAGCCATACAAATAATTAAGAAGCAACCCCATTTACAGCAGGGGAGAACAAGGCGGTTGAACATGGGGTTGTAATGATGTAAAGGTTGGGGCTGCAGCCACTGTTAAATCCGAGTCACACAGAAGGACAGGCTGCTAGGCTGGGTTAAAATAGGGGCTAAAATTCCTGGCCGTTGTTGTCACACACCCATCGACGGTCCTGGCCAAGGGGAGCTGACAAAGCAGCTCATCCCTTCCTGCGACTCCACCGAGCTGCCGCCTGCCCCAGCCCCTGAGGGTGCCGCTCTGTGCCCACCTGGGCGACAAGGAGCTCTGTCCCACCCGTCAGCCACGAAGCAGAAGTCAAATCTTTTGTTTGTTTGGCTACGAACCACTGCAGCAAGGCACCCGAGGAGAATCACAGGAGGAATTACAGCCACCAGCTGCCTATAAAGTTACTTATACAAAAAAACCCAACCAACCAACCAAACAAAACCAACAGTAACACAAAACTACTTCTGCTACAGCCTTAATTTTACAGTTTAAATGCTCAGTGATATTTCACCTGCTCAGTTCCAAGCTGTGAGGTGTTCTGCTGAGGTTTTGTGGATTGCCTGACCAGGCACAGAGCGCTGGTGCCATCTGCCGTTTGCTGGGTATTGGCGGGCAAGCCCAGGCAAACCAAGTAACAGCATAACAAAAGAAAACGACTGGATAAATTAATATCCGGCATAAATGAAAATCCTTCAGATGCCTGAAGGTCTCCTGTGGCAGTTTAGGGATAAACGGGGTTTTACAAAGATTTATTTACATGGGAAATACCACAGGCAAATCCTTGCTGACACAGTCCTTAATGCTGCATGAAATTGGACACAACGCCCTTCGAGAAGCAAAGAGCAGGATAACAACAGAGATAGCCACTGACTTTTAGGGTTGAACTTTATTTACTTAGTTAGTTTTAGCTCCTCAGCCAGGAGCATGACTCCTGGAGCTCATAAACCCAGCAGTCCTGAGGAGAACGAACAGCACCAAGCGCTTTTCCTAAAAACTTATTTACTATTTAGGACACACAGAACCAGCTCCATATATAAAACCCAGACAGAAACCCAGCCTGCTCTCATCCAGCTCCTCCACCAAAGGCACCTCCAGAGGCTCACAACCCTTCATGCTGTCGAGAGCCACCTTCCCACACCATCCCCCCTGCAGCCTTCCTCAGCCACCCTCCTCCTCGCCTCCTCCAGCTGAGCCACCTCTGCTTTCAGGACCCCCTCAGCAGGGCAGGAGGTGACAAATCCCCAGGGAAGCAGCTCCTGGCTGCCCTGGCAGGGAAGGTGCTGCCCTGCGACAACGGGGGTGATGAGTGGCGAGGCTGAGCACTGGGGCACGTCCACCCCTCATGGGGACAGGGGACCTGCCTGCCCCCTCCCTGCCAGGGGTGAGAGCACTGCAGTGTCCTGAGGGGCTGCAAACACAACCACTTGCCCAACTGCCTTTTCAAGATGCCCAGTTTATGTCCAGACCTGACACAGAGATGGCAGCTCCCAAGATACTGGTTTGAGTTTGACAAGGGAGGATGTCCTTTTGCTGGGGCCCAGTTCAGCTGGTTTGTACAAGAATAATTTCCATTGTCCTTCAGGAGAGTTATTTATACTGACAATTGCGCTCTGCCTTAAGCACTTAAGCCTGCTGCCCAGCCAGAAAACAGGTTTCACACCAGATACCGTGCCTCTTCCTACCCCCACCAGTCACTAAATGCTGATAAAAGGTGCTGTGCCGTGCAAAGAAGGCAGGTAGAATATTTCTGGCAGAGCACAGGCAACATAATTTTCAAACGCCCTTTCTTATGGGCATTGAAATCTGCAAACTTGAGGGCCAGAGGTGCTTGTGTGGCCATCGAGAGAGCTGCAGCTGTTGGGATGGCATTCTGAATACGCAGAGGGAGCTTCTGCCAGAGCTAAAAACAGAAACCCTGGGTGGCGCGAGCAAAGTGCAGGCGATCCACATGCTGCATTTGTTCTGACCGTCTCTGGCTGAGGCACACCAAAAGGACAAGTCTCTGCTTTTAGCCATTTTCTCTACCTCGATAAATTGACTCTATGTCCTAAGCACCTAAGGGAAAAGGCAACTGCAAGAACCACTGTCGTGACGGGAAATGGAATGAGAGATGATGATGAATGCAATCTTTTCTGCTCTAGCAAGAAGGTTGCTCAGGGAAAGGCCAGGATAAAACATCCTTCTCTGGAAATATCTCAGCTCTAGCTAAAAACCTACACCCGCATCCATGGGGGGAAACTCACCAAAATTTTGACGCATTTTGTGGAGCTGTCTCATGATGCAGCCTGCAGAGGTTTGTTGGGACCCAGCTTGGGGGCACATCAGTACACTGTCTCTATAGATATCAGGCTAAGTGTCCTACCCAGGACTGGCAAACAACCAACAATGTTCACCACTCCTCAAACTGCCTATAGATAAGTCTGTATAGCCCAGACGGGCACAGGCTTAAGTTACAGTGGAAAATACATTAGATATGTCCAAATGTCTGAAGTCAACCCCGAGGGAATGCTGCCAGAAAGCATAGCTGTAAGACCATCCAAGAAACGGATGCCTCGAGGCATCATATAGTAACGTCTCTCTTGCAACACTGCGAGTGAACTTCAAGTTGAGGCTAGTCAGTCTCCCCATCAAAACGCTGCTCCAGGGATTCAGGCAAGCAGGCACCTCTGCTAAGCTGCTTTCAGAAGTTAATACCGACAGATGACCGAGGACGTCTGCCAGCAATGCCACTTTTGTTACGTAATAAGACAGTTCCAAATTACTCACGCTCATTTGCAATCCTTTTCCACCACACTTGCTCAACCTCCTTGAAGTCTACAAATATGTGCTTGAAGTCTACAAATATGTGCCAGCATAATTTAGAGGAGTATTTGCCTAATATCATCAGAGATGATCTGAATTTACACAAAAATACCCATGATAAGCATCTCAGCTAAAACTACTGATCTGTCTGGTTCAATGAGAACATCAGATCTTCAGTGGAACAACTAGTAATGGCAGGAGAAAGGTCAAATATGTCCTGTTGTCCAAACACAGCCCTCACAGAAATTTGCATTGCTCCTCTGAAGCCAGAGGAACCGTAGCAATCCACATGTGGGGTTGGAGCAGTGTACTACTACCAAAGTTGGAGGTAGCCCAGCAATTGCTGGTCTCAGACAGGCTTGGTTAAGTTTAATCAATCAGACTTGGCTGAGTCTACTGGTGAGTCCAGTTTCAGACAGGTTTTACTAAGTGTAATCAGCCAAACTTGGCTCAGTCTATCGGAGTTTACCACCCACTTGGAGACCTCTGTGGTGAGAAGATCGGAGGGAGGGCTTGGGGAGCCTCCCAGCATACACACTTGCAGCCCCTCCACTGCCTTTGGGCCACAGGCAGGCTGTGACACCTTCTGGCAATGACACATCTGTGTGACTTAAACCTCCCCAAGCCCCTCCTTCTCTGTTCGCAGTTGAGTACTTTTAACTTCCAATCAAGTTCATTCCACTTTGCTGAGGATCTCTTAGAAGAGCCCTGACGGTTAGCAGCAACGGGCACCACCACCTTCAAACATACCACAGGCAGAAGCAGAAGGCTGTCCTTGCACCCGTCTGCTCAGTGTCCTCTCTTCCAGCAGCTAGCTTCAACCAGCCTCTGACGACCAGAGGCAAACCACTCTGGGGAAGACCAGCTGGGGCACGCCAGGCTACCTGGAGCTCCTCTCTCTCCCCAGATTCATAGCACTGCCAAGCTTACTCCCTATCCCAGCCTCCCTTGTGACATGAACACCAGCTTACGCTCAGCTTCTTCATGCAAGAGTGAGAAGGTGTGCTGGATTTCCTCGCAGAAGTGAGAAGTTTCTGCCTGAACTCTGAATCCAACTGTAAAAATTAATTTAATTCTTGCTGTCAAAACTACCCTAGACATCAACTTGCCAGTGAAGACACCTAGTTTCTCCACAGGGCAGGTCCATTCATTTTCACACCATTTCTCCATTCAGAAATCCCTTTTGGAAAAATAAAGATTTTTTAAAAAAAGTCACTACTCATCTGTCTTGGGGTCTGCTGTGGTATAAATTGAAATGTCACTTCAGAGGCCCCTGACAAAGCACTTCAGGAAGAAGGGCCCCAGCATTTGTGGCCTTTGCGCCAGCTGCTTTTCCATTTTGGGAAGGGTTTAAGATGGCTGGAATAGCCAGTCTCTTCCCACCACCCCTGCATTCAAGCCAGTGTCAAAAGTTCATCTGATAATTACGCCATCAGGAGTTGAATAATAGTTTAAATTCCTCGGGCTAAATTGTCTAGCTAGAGGATCCAAGCAAATCCCACTGACTTGCAGCAGAGTTGCTTGTCCACAGAGCAGGAAAACAGCGTTCCGGGAGTCCAAGACCCCTTCCCCTTCCTCGGAGGTCTTCAAGCCCAGATGAGAACCAGAGAGGCCCAAGACAGCCAAAAGAAGAGGGTGCAAGCAGTTGCGGCTCCCAGAGTATCCCCACACCACAGTCTGCGCTGCAGGGAAGCATCCACCCATCCTCAGGCCCAGATGACCTTGATACAATTTGCAGGGACTCAAAAAAAAATGGTAACAGTGCCAGGAGAGATGCTTTAGCCAAAAGTAATTTATACCTTTTTGCACAGCTTCTGGGACTCAGCATGAATGAAGCAGGCAGGTAACCGGAAAAATTTAAGAGCTTGTGCTTGCAGGAAACCAAACCACAAGTCATATTTTCAAACGAGGAATCTGGGGAAGGCCTGCAGAACCCCACAAAAAGTAATTCAGCTTACCTTAGACCACTGAGCAGGGCTTTGCAAAGCAGCTGGGTTATTTTCATGGTCACAAAACTGATGGAGGCTGACAATGCCAAGACTGAGCAATCTAACACCCCTTTGGCCTTCAGCGGTGGAAGTGCACTGCCATGGCAGAAGACAAGATCCAATTTGTTTGTAGGCACTTTCAGAGCAATGGGCAGCTTTGCTTGGGGATCTCTCCTCCTACCCTTTATGCATCTACACAAAGTAATTCCTCTGAATAGTCTGTTAACTATTGTTTTGGAGCACAGGAATTTCCACTTGAACTTGCTGCATTAACACTGGGCACAGACACAACCCTGCACTTCAGAAATGCCCTCGCTCCAGCTCCTCCCCTACGCAGTACCTCACTGAGTAATGCACCTTGCTTGAATTTTAAGTGCATAATAGTACTGTGCTTCTGCCATCATCAGGACAATACTTTAGCTCCCTAGAGCTTTACAACACAGATCTTCTGCCAAGTCTGGAGGATGCTAATGTGAAACTGTTCAAGTCAGCAAGACACACATGGGCTCCGCAGAACCCAAGCTATCCCCCTGCATTCCTCCGCATTTGGGGAGAGGGGAGAAGCTCAGGTTTTCTTTATACCCCAAGTGAATAGGAAATTCTTTACATTCCAGATCTGTATGAGAGAGTCCTGATTCTAATGAAGTTTTGCTACACTTCCCTTTCTTGGCTCTCTTTCAATGTAGAGAGTCACAATTGACCTGAACTGGCTTCCTTCCAGCGTTCAGGACTACTAGCATGATAAATTATAAGCAACTACGGATCGGGCCACTGTTGTATCTCACAACAGTGAACCTGTTTTGTTCCAGCTAATGGTGCCACTCTGTTGACTTTCAAACAGGCTGGAGAGAATAAATTGCTGCAGTTTATTCCCATACAGCTGACATTCCCGCCATGCCATCACTCACAAGCAGGGATCTGAACATTAGAAATGTAACCCACCACCCCAGACAGCCTTCAGTCCTCGCAGGGGAGTTGGTGGAGAGGAGACTTTCCACTTCAAGACTCAGCGCTGACTCGAGCTGCTGGAAGCGAAAGCCCCAAAACCAAATTGATGCCTTTGAGAGGTGAGTAATGCTTTAATTTCTAGCATACTAATCATGCTCTCAGGTTGCATCAGGGCTTTGCAGTGGGTGGGAAGGAGAGACAGGGATGTGATTTTCCATTCCAGATAGCAGCATTCCCCTTTCTGGCGCACTGAGCTCTGCTCTTACCTGTAGGCTCATCAAGGGTGGTCATTTGAGCACCCTGGCAAACCAGGAGCTCCAACCCCACAGCATGCTTGGCTCAGTCCTCCTGCCTGCACGAGCACCTCTTACCCTCACACCCAGGAAACCCAGGAGGACTGTGCTTTCCGAAGCAAGAAAGGACTCCCCTGCCAACCAGAGGGCATCCGGGCTCCACTCCACAGGGGTGAAGCCACAATGAGCTCTGTCCCCTTGAACATCTCACTTCATTAATGAGGTACTTTACAAGCAGTCAAACCCCTAATACTTCATTTACTGTCTTGGGCTGAGAGATGAGGCAAACGGTCCACGAGACGCTCAGCTGAGATGCAGGCTCAGTTGTGCAGCAGAGCATCAGCTGGGCTCCACAGCCGCCTCCTAAACATGGCTCACGGGCAGGCTAAAAAGGAAAGAGAAGGGGTAGAGATGCTACAGGGAAGAAAGTGGCTAGAAAATACAATGCATCTTCTCAGTGAGAGCCTTTCATAGCACTGGGAACTGTACATACTAGGGACAACCAGAACCACAGGCATGGGATTTGGATTTCGTCTTTCACCCTGCTCCACCTTTCCGCAGCACAGACTGCTCTGATCCTCTAACAGCACATCATTTGCAGCCACAAGAATTCACTGCCAGGAGAACTAACACAAAGCTACCTTCATGTGCCACAAAAACACATTACCTGCATATTCCTCTGCAGCAGCCAAGGATGCAGAACAGCCTGTTTGTGCCCCCTGCAACAGGGGAGCAGCAGAGGGTAACTTCAAGCAATGGGCAGAGCTGGGACAGTAACCTCTTCTCCTACCCCAGCAGCACACAACCCCCAGCCCTATGGCACAATAAACACCTTGCACACTATCTGTAGGCCTAATCCAGAGCGCAGTGAACACAAGGGCCAGGTGTGGACGGGAGTTTGGGGCCTCCCAGCTCCAAATGACACAACAGTTGAGGATCAAGCATTTCCTCAGCAGACCAGGGAGTGCCGCAAACCTGAAGGCAGGACCTGCCTTTTGAAAGGGACTTTAGTCCCTCTGTTGCCTGGATATCAACTCTTCATATTCTGCTTTTCAGTTGTATTAATTAGTAGATTTTGGGTATCCAAGAGCTTTGTCCATAGCCCTGTGTTATGCCCTAGAGAAACTCCTAGTTGTCGTTGCAAAAGGTAGCAAGAAAATTCAGTGGTGGGTCTTCGCTGCCTGAGAGAGGAACTTTATCTGCTTACTACAGATACTATTAACAGGGACTGTAACTTGCCTCTACTTCTGTTGCTTATTCAACCTATAACATTTTAAATGCATTTACTGACTAGCTCTCTAAACAGAAGCAAACTTTTTTTTGGCAGGGAGGGCAAGAAGAGACAAAGCCCTGGCTCTCCTGTGCCTTGCACTGCACACATGCCTTTACATTATCATTTCCTAATTTCCAAAGGCTCTGGCTGGCAGGGGACAACCCCTCACTGACTGCCAGGACCGCTGCAGGCTCCGGTTGCAGCACTAGCTGGAGTTCACAGCCATCGGGACACAGCCACGTTCAACGCTGAACGCTGGCGGGTGAAGTGTTTCCAGAGCAGCTGGGTACACACTAGATCAGGCATTTTTGTTTTCCTGAGATTTTCCAGTAATTAAGCAATATAGCTTGCTCATGGGACACTTGAGCTGGAGTTTAGCAGAAATGCTATCTCTGTTGCTTGATAGCAGACAGAAAATTCAAGCCCTGCTGTATTTTTAGGGGTTTTCTACCTAGGAAGTTTGTGTCTCAGCTGCCAAAAAGACAGCAATCCGAGCACCCACTGACATCACTGTCTAGATATACACTTGAGCAGTTAGCATGATGTCTAGTAGATCAAGAGACCACCAGCAGCTTAGGCTCAGATCATTGCTGCCTTTCAGTAGATAAACTTTTCACTCTAGAAAACCTTTTCACAAGAGGGGAACAGACCGAGTATGACCAGAAAACTTTTCCACAAGTTGTAAACAGGAACAGGTATGTACTAGCAAGAAATGCAATACGGGGTGAGAAAAAGAAATAAGTCATGCCTCAGTTTTCTAATGAAACGGCATTAAAACCTAAGAGTTTGGGCACTGCACATCTATGCTTACAAAACTGATTGAGTCAAGCGCAAGCTAAAATCGAGCCTGGCTTTCTAGATCGCCTTTGAGTGGAAATGAACATATTTGCTTTAGCAATGCATTTGCTTGACAGGCCCACAGATTTGTATGACACCAGCTGCTTCCATATCAAATGCTGTCCACGTAGTTAAAATTAGACCGATCATATTTCCTGGAGGGGTTCTGGCTGTACAGCCCACTGCCAGCCTGCGCGTGGGCTCCCCAACAACGAAGAGTTCACTGCTGGGCATAAACCAGGCACACGGTATTTTGTGGAAGACCAAATGCCAAGGCTGTTGATTTAAACTAACCTTTTCTCCTCCTTGGACACAGGGTATGGCACGTGTCACTGTTATGGGAGGTGTTTGTGAGAGCTTAAACAGTCCAGTCTTGATGCTTCCTAGAGACAGAAAATAACCGTTAGACCAGGTGTACATGTATATTTCATTCAAGAAACATCTGCGCAAGTTGTTTAATCTTATGCAACACTTTTCGCCAGCTCAATTTTCTGTGAAATTGCTTGGGTTTTGTAAAATTATTTCCCTATAAAAAGCTTCCTTTGACTGTACAGTGATGGCTTAATTTAGGCAACATGAATAATGACGGGTTTGGGAATTGTCACTTTTAACTGCTTCACAGTCTATGCCTTAGTTCTGCAAACTCTAAACTACACTGTTTAGCAACATTCTGATTATTTGCACTTTGCATGGGTGATTGATGCTCTGTGTAAAAGCTCTGAGGCTGGAATAGTTTTTTATCATGTTTTACAGTGCAACAGGTAGGTTCATGTCGTGAGCTTCATGGTGATACTGCAGCACGTGTGATGGGGTGACAGTACTCTGATCACTGCAGGTCTTCCAGACTTGGTTGTGTGATGCACTCTGGGCCCTAGCAGTTTTGGGTAATTACCATGAGCCCTGCTGGTGGAACCAGAGCTGCAGGTATAGACACAGACTCTCTTTTAGATGGCAACAGCCGCCCCAGCTTCTCTGGCGAAGAGATCAGAAGTAGACATAGGACTGGGAGCAAGCATTTAAGAGACCCCAGCTCTGCCCCAGTTCACAGTACCCCTCCAGCCTCTGCAAGAGCCACAGAAGGCCAAAATGACTGAAAATCCCCTCCTCGTGTTGGCATCAGTGCCAGCTGCGTCCCCCTGCTCCCTCACTGCTACCCTCGCACCACACAGCACTAACATCCTACTCCAGCATCGCTTTAAAATAAGTCACTTGAGACAACTCTGCTGCTCAGGTGGCAGCAGAGGGAAGAGCCCTGCCCCAGCAGGAGGTGGCCAAAGACCCCGTCCCTCAGCTGCTCATCTCCCAGCTCCCAGGCCTGCCCACCCCACGGCGTGGCACGCAGCAGTGAGAGGGGAGCCGGTTTCACCGATCTCCGATGAGCAGCGGCTGCCCCTGCGGTTCACGAGCCCACCGCGAACCCCACGGGTCCTGGGGGAACCGCACAGTGCTGCTGTGCTGCCCCGGGGAAGGGGCCTCTGGTCAGATCCTCGCACCACCGATGCGGGGACACGGGGACGGCTCTCCTCAGAGGCTCCGACAGACGCTCCTCTGTCAGGAGGCGAGCGAGCTAAAAACATCTCCTGGCATGCCAGGGAAACAGGAGATGAGAGAGCTTTAAATAACACTCCCTCAAGCAAAGGCTCCAGGGGGATCCCGGGTTTCTTGTTTAATTTTGCAAGTTCGGGTCTTGCCCCCTGACTTGGAAGCGCTGGCACTGCCCGTCCCGGGTGCTGGTGGCTTGGCACACTGCAGCAGGGGCAGACTGGGCAGCAGCAGAGCCCTCAGCAGCAGCTCTGTAGGAACACGTGCCCAGCATGAGCAGCGCTGGTGGAGCTGAACCAGGACAAGATTTTTAGGCGGGAATTCACTGTGGGCACAGACAGGAGGTGATAAAGCGCAGCGATGGGTAGCCTGGAGGGTTATGGGCTGCCACCCCTGTGCACGGGCTCCCCTGCCTGGGGCACCAGCTGGAAGTAGCTCCCATGGCACTAGAGATCAGACAAGGTGCATGAAACTCAGTCACTCACCTCCGTGCTCACTGCAGCCTTCTCCATCGCACAGCAAGAGCAGGGGCAGCTCAGGGGCCTCACGTGCAGTGGGACAAGAGGGCAGGCGGGCTCGGGAGCTTTGGTTCATCCCTGGCTTCACCAGATTTTATGACATCAGGTTTGAATGGCAGAAGCACCAGACCACCAGTCAGGATGGGCTGTGGGATAACCACCCGAGACACACGTGTGTGACAGGAGGTGACAGAAGCTACAGCAGGCACGCGCTGCGTTGCGTAGCGCTTTGGAGAAAAATATTATGCAGGCTCTGCAAAAGCTACCCCAGATTCCTGTTTGCTTCTGAGTGCAACTTAGCTACTGCTATCAGTCTATAGACATCCCATTTGAATGTGTTCCCACACGAGGATATAATTTCTCTTTATTCCTATTCAAAACAATTTAAATTAGCTAAGTAAAAGCAAGAGGCTCTCGGACAGAAAAGGCTCTTTTTCTATTTTGGCAATTACTAGCATAGTAAGGACATCCTGTGCTATGCTGGATGCTATAGGAGTCACAACTCGTGCTGTGCTGTTCACAAAAATTCCTGCTTCACAAAGAGGAGCACACGTAACAGGTCTGGTTTGGGGACAGCGGAGATCAGAACATGCTGCGTTTTGCAGAAAGTGACAACGTAACGGTGCAGCCACAGCAGAAACAACGTCACCGTTGGAGCACTGGATAGCAAAGCCATGAGTCACACACAGTTACATGCACCGACCACACAATTCCGATCTTCTCCCAAGCCTGCTGGAATGACACATCCAGCTCCTTGGAAGGTGTGCCCCACGTGAGGTATGGAGCTGGCCAGACTGCTCTCTCTCCTTTCTGGCCCCCTTAACTTCATCCTCCTTATGACTCACAGGAGAGTCATCGTTGTATTCTAGGGTGCAGAGGTTAACTTACTTGCTGGCTGAATTGTGTCCTGTGATATTTCCTACTAAAAAAAAAAAAAAGATCGTGGGTTGTGTGATGTGTGAAGGCTGAGGCTCTGCTGCATTATTCACTGCAGGTGTCCATGGGGGAACGGGGAAAGCATCCTCCAGCAGCCAGCAGTGAAAGGGAGAGCTGGAATTTGGTTCATCCCCTCCTCACCGCACAGCAGGGCTCGTGGAGGCAGGAGGAGCCGCTGGCTCCTGGCGCTGTGACGCTACGAGGAGGGGAACTGACGGGTGAGAGGGCTCACAGATTTGCACCAGACCTGGGCAGCTCAGCACCACCTCAGTGCATCAGCTCTCCATCCAAGCACTGACAACACAGAGCTCTTAGGAAGTCGCAACCCACCAGACAGTGAGCCTGTGGGTGTTTCCCCGGAGCTTTCAGGAAACCACTTTCTCTAGCTTTGTTGCTATATAGCATCCTAAGGGCAGAAATAGCAGTTTCCACGTTCTTGAAATAACATTCTTCCCGTGGCACTGAACATTCGTCCTTAGGGTCCACATAAAGGACCCCCAACCTCCATCAAACACAGCCACTGGGACGTGCCTGTGCCAGGTGAATGCCAAGGGGACACGCAGCGCAGGCAGCGGAGCGCAGGCGGGCGCGTCAGGATGCCCAGGGACTCCACAAATATTACCGCCTTTACTCACATCTGCGTGTGCTCTGCAGGTTGCAGCCATGGGCACCAGAGCCTTCACGCGCTTACGCTGCCCAGGATCTGCAGTCTTCACCTGTCAGACAGTCTGGGCTCAAAATCCTCCCACATTCCTGTAAGGCTCTGGCATGTGAAGCAGTGGGGCAGGGTTGGGTTTTTTTTTATAGGGAAGAAAGGAAGCAAATGACCAGGATCTCTGTTTGACATGAATCTACTTACTTTAACAAGCACGGAGCTTCATGATTTCAAGTGGAAGCTTAGCATCTCTTAAAATAAGCTCTAGGCGTCTTTTAATGCCGGTGCTTAAAAGAGGATTTAGTCACTCGGCTCTATGAACTCCAGTTTGACTCAAGTGTCCAATATCTGTCAGCAGTTCAGCTGTTACCCAAATAAGGGAAGGGAAAGCCAGGATTTTCCAGCCCTGAGAAACAGCTGTACTCAGAAGAGGCATGTAATACGAGGGATAAAATAGATTCACTCGCAGCCCTAGTTTGTGGGCCGTTCCCAGCCGCTGGCTGAACCGACAGACAGACTCTCACTCTCACAGCGGGTCCCACAGGGCTGCACGGAGCGCACCCCGCTAGGCGGCTCCAGAGCCACGCCAGGAGGGACCTCTGCTCTCATCCAAGGGCTGGATCAGGGGACCTTCAAGGCCATCAAAAGGTGGTTCGAAGGGAGTGGGACATGCATCATGAGCAATAACACCCCGAGTACGTGCACCCCTGCACGCTGCCGCTGGACACCGACATCCCACAGACTTCACGGCCACGTGAGCCATACGCAGGGTGTGTTGGCAAATGCTCACCATCTCATCAGGGATGTCTTAACTAATTCCAAAATTACGCTTTCTACTGTGCTTTTTCCTATATTAAGGCTACTGTTGCCCAAACACCGTTACATTCAGATTGCTGATGTTCTTCTCCTTGCAACAGTCTGCCCTGTACAACGGACAAACTCGTCTTAAGCTCAGCAAAGACTTTCAAGCGTGGAGCACAGTGCGCACATTTCAGCAGCCGTGCTGTTCTCCACGCTTGAAAGTCTTTGCTAATCCCAGAGGGAGCCTGTCCTTGAAAGCCAGCGCACCTTTCTGCCCTTCCTGAACAGCACGCCTGGCAATGCCCGCAGGAGTGCCATGCACAATTTCTGAGATGCAAATCTAAATCCTACCTGCTTGATGGGAGGCATTAAAAACCTAATCCACAGAAAATGAGCCTTTGAAATAGTGCACTTCAGTGCTAGGTGTTCTGAAGATAGGCTACAAAAAATTGGTCTTTGAAACGTACTCAGTGTTCAGCTGTGTATCAACAATTTAGAAAGACTCCCAGCAAGCTTCAAATCCAGTCGGGATTCTGCAGTTTCTGTAAACACCTTATCAATGGCTACAATAGCCTCTTCCAGCTCTTTTCCTGTTTTCAGAACATCTTAGCCGATGCAAACCCGCCCTTCTCCCCACCTGAAGAGCGGTCGTTTTAAGAAATCATTCCACAATTTGAAATTACCACAAACTTCCTTGCAATCTAACCGGTCACCTCAGGATCCTTGGTGCGTGGGAAGAGAAACAAATAAAATCACTCTTTTCTCACTTCCTACAGAAGCCTTGTTATTCACACCCCAGGAGCAACAGAGAAGCAACTTTCAAATCACACGTTCACGTCACCAAGTAACTCACAACTAGAAAGCTCCCTACTGAAGGAGTGCCAATTTCCCCATTTAGCCATGCGGCGCAGAAGAAATACAGCTCCAGACAGAGCTTTCTCCAGCCCACTGCCTTTGGGAACGCCTCATTCTCTGCAGTCCTATGTTTGTATCGCTGTTAAGCCATATAGGGTAGTGCCACAAGATATCCAAGTGTCTCACATGCACTCCCAAAGCTCGAACACCTCTACGAAAATGAGTAACACCATCAGGTACATGCGGATGGCTTGCAGAATGCATCGCTTTCAAATTGACTGAAGGTTGTTATCACATATATCTATTTTGAGCTTGTTTTCTCAATAAAAGACATGCTGCTACATTAGTATGATGATGCAGTCTAGGTCTGCCTCACTTCTCAGTGTAAACTTTAAAATGTACTCCTCCCTGCTAGACACACTCTTTACAACGCAGTGTATTTCAGATCCAGCAGATGCTCATTTTGTTCCTAAAACAGATTTAATGGCTTTTCCATGATCTAAACACCTGGCAAAAAGGGCTCCACGCAGCTTTAATACTTTCCTAACCCTGTGTTAAATTTGTCCTCGTGTTGCATATAGCATAATTCTGCAGCCACGTCAACTATTCAGGTAATGCTAGAATGTCATCATTATGGTTTGTGTCAACAGCGTGATCTGTATGTACCTTGTAATCATTCTGGTGTTGGGTTGCAAAGGTCCTTGGACTCTTCATTTGGCGGAGCCTAATTCTGTCCTCTCCACAAAGATCTAGAGTTACACTAAGTAAAGGCTGACATTTACATGAGACACTAGGACTGCTGGAATGACTCACCAAGGTAAAACCTTGGCTAGATATTCTTTCAAGGGTGTAAGCTGTACAGTGCCGACATTTCCGCTGACCTGCTGCAGAAACCCTCTGTGCTGAGCAAAGCAGACACGGAGAGAGGGGCACGTCATGCGTGGAGCTCGGCAGGACTCGGGAACAGCATCTCTGGAGTGTGGAAAGAGGTAGTTAAAGAAGCTTGGAGGAATCACTCACAGCTTAAAGAAAAGAAGACACGTCAAGAGAGAAAACAGCTATCTCCGACTGACCTTCCAGTGTTGTCTTGGAAGCTGAATGACCTCCTCCCATTTTTACTGCTAAGTTGGACAGCCACACACATCCTTACACACAGGACAGCTTTGCACTTGCACAGAAGCCCGCTATTTCAATCAAATGAAACCAGCCAGCAGTAGCAGGGCTGGTCGGTGTTGCAGCCAGATGCCAAATGCTCTCAGTACATTCACTCTCCCAAATACACTCTGCCCTTTAAAGCAACACCAGCCACGATGTTCAGCACATCTGAACATCTCCTGGTTTACCAAATATCCTAAGCCCCAATGTCAACAGGTCTCAATCAAGACCAGGAAATTCAGACTGAAACAGGGACTGTTCTGGTGATGAAGCTTATAAGCCTTTCATCTATTCTCATGAACTCTCTCTCCTGTATCCAAATCCAGTATTAACAGTGAACGCATCCAACACACTCATGGGAAGCAAACTGTGAAATGGAAGGAGCACAGAACATGAGACAAGAGCACACCATCTAACACAAACCATGCATGTGAAGGATGAGTTTGTCTGCAAACCAGGGTGCTGCAGGCAATGTGGATTTCCAGGATGGCTTCTGCTTTAAGCAGTAGACACCTACAGCAGCCAAGCAAGAACAGACTCTCCAATGATGGGGTCTCCTCTCAATTGACCTGGTAAGATCTGCTTTGGCAAGAGACTAGCCCAGCCTTCCTGGAGCACCGGCAGCTGCAGCATCACGTATACAGCTGCCAGCATTTACTGTGTGAATGCTGACTGCTTGGCGTGTTATACGGCATCGGTCCAGCCTCACCTGCAACGTTGACAGCCACCATCTTTGGCCATGGTCTCTGCGGTGTCAGGAGGTTTTAGCAGTAATCATCACACTGAGGAACAAACGCCACACAACTGAGTAAGTGCCTTGAGTACAAACACGCATAAGCTAGTGCTGCTCCTGCTTAGTGCTAAAGTTCAGGGCCTGTTTTATCGTGGCTGGAAACTTGTCAGAAGCTGTTCTTATCCAGTTCAGTAGACCAACTACTCTCCAAGATCTTGCTTCTCACTCCAGATAAGGTGAGTCCAACCTTTCTGAGCAAGTTTCCTGGAGTGCCTCACTGTGCTTCGATGTTAAACCACAGCCTGCCACAGTCCCCTCTGACCACTTCACTTACTCTTGGTAAGGGGCATGTCTGTGCCTGCTGTTTCTGTGCATGTCTTGCCTGATTCCAGACTGATCACGGACTTGGAGATAGAGTAGAACAACCAAGGACGCTGCCATGTCTACAGGAGAATTAAGTCTTTTGTTGTACAGAAAAAAAAGGGGCATAGATCCTCCAATTCAGTTTTGATAATGCCGTTTCAGTTGTGTGGAACGATCTTTAAAGCCCAGGAACTCCTTTCATAATCTGCACACCTGGTTTTTCACCACTCTTTCTCTTTGGAGGAAAACAGAAAAAACAAATCAGACAATTTCACAGGTCCTGAAAACTGACTACACTGACCATTGCCTGACAGACTGCAAGGAGGCAACGCAAAGCGCATCGCAGGGATCTGCGGTGGACTACAGCCAGGATTGGTTTGCGGCAGGAACCCGGGGCAACTCAGTAACATTGGCTTCGCAGGCCCTCCTCCCACATCCAAGGGCTTGGGATTATCCAGCAGTCCTTGCATCACAGCACAGCCCAGTTGATTGCAACGTGACGTAACCTTGGACAGGAGCCATCCTTGAACTGCTTGAGAGATACTTATGGCTCAAGAGCAACAGATAGAAATATGAAGGCCATGGGAGGTCCAAGTACATGTGCAACCGCTTTGCTGGATCAGGGCCAAGGGTAACATACTGCAGGTTTGGATGGGACACACAGTGACATCTTCTCATCAGAGACGTCCGACTGCCTTACAGCAGCCCATTGTCTCACATGGCTGCCTGCAGTTGTCACACGGCTACACCAGTCAAATCCAACTAGACTACAAAATATCCTCCGCTGTAATCAGCTATGACAGTTTTGGAGAGTGACAGAAAGCAGGAGAGAGAGAGAAAACAGATCTCAAACAAATTGTTTGGACCAAACAGCTATGCAAAGCCTCTGAAGAGTTCAGAAGCATATGCTGATTCGCTGATTTTAGTTGATGAGATGGGTGTTTTTGTAGCCTACTGACCTGTTTGAGGGAACTAAATCCTACTCTGTTGAGGTGCCTCCATATCTCTACACCATGCACCTATCTGTATCTCTACAAATGTGACTCCAACACAGGATGACAGCCAGCTAGAAGACCCCAAATTTGAAGTTACCCTACCTACCGTGTTACAAATGCTGTAAGCACCAAACAATACCGTACAGAACCAGGAGCATCAAGGATCCAGACCCTGAAGAAGCACATACCTTTGTCTGACCTAGAGCACTGTTGGGGCGCAGAGAAACAACTGTAACCTTAAGGAGAGACTTCTTACCTGCTGTCACAACCACTCACATCTGGTTCTTAGTAGGCTGCAAACACAAAGCAAAACTGCCACAAAGGCAGTGGTTGTTCAACAGGGAGGAGCTCAAAAGGGGGCAGTTACAGTGGCCTTAGCAACTGACCACTAAACAAGAAACAACAGATTTGTAACCATCTGCCAGTACCTTCAGGTACTGTTTGCATGGCCACAGACACATACAGGCACAAACATAGGACTTGGCAGTATGTGACAGCACCAGCTACCAGGCAACGTAGAATAAGGCTCTGAATTTGATGCCACAGGTTCTAGGAGTGGGAGAGGGTGAACAGCTGGCTTAAGGGATGGGGAACGCAAATCCCAGGGCACCCTTTAGTAAGTCAGCAACTCAGGAGTATTGCATCACACCCAACAGATCAGCAGGGGACATACATTGCTCCTACAGCCAGCAGAAAGTCAGTTCAGTTATTTCCATGCCTACTCCTTGCTGATGAACCCAGTTCCATTCCTCCCCCGCAGCTGTAGCTCAAGGCAGTCAGACACAGGAGCACTGTCTCCACGTCTCACACATGCTGCTGTCTCTCAGTCCAGAGCCACATTTTTAATGTTCGCTCCACAAGCACAGCGTGTGACAACAGCACTGCTGCTGCAAGTGATTTATCGAGACCGGCGTTTTTACTGATGTAGCTGGGCCCAGGAGAAGCAGGATCGTTAGCCTGCAGCACTCCACCAAGAAAAATCTCTCTTGCCATCATGAAAGGGAAACAAAGATGAAATCTGTAAACCTTTTATTACCGCTGTGAGCTAGTAAGCTACTAGTAACTACTTTTTGTGCCAATCCAGTGTGCTACATCCTTATGTGAGGAGGATCTAGTAGGTGGTTTATGAGGTATAATTTTCACTGTAGCTAAACTAACAAGGGTTTTCTTTAGACTCTTCATCCAAATGCAGAAAAACCCTAGCTCCACCATGGAGCCAAGTTTCACACGTGACAGGGGTCTTCTACAAAGGTCTGTATCAATAACCTTGATTCAATGTCTCCATGCTCTGGAGGTGACCTGAGCCTACTCCCAAATACTAAGGATGCTTCTGTTTTCTGTGGCACATACCACTTGCTCTCCAACCAGCACATGCTCAGTTCACAAAACAGAGCCATCACTCTGTTGTAAGGAAAAAGGCATAGTTCTAAACACGCTGATTTATGTTTGTCTCTCCAGGTTCATAGGGTAAATCTGAAGCCTCCTTGCAAGCCTCAGCATCCTGGTAGGGCCAGAGGAATGTCACAGTAAGTGCAAACATTGTCTGGTCAAGTATACCCAGCCTCTTAAAGTCTCTGTCTCCATCCTGCCCTGTTTAATTCCCGCCCCCCCCCCCAGGAAAAAGTAGAAAACCACCAGTGTTTCGCTGATCATTGGTTCCTCAGCCAACAAAGTCTCTAGCAGCCATTCAGTTCACCAGAGTTACACCACTTTATTTAGCCATTATCTATTGGCCCTCAAAGAGTAGGTTACACATTTTTTTTAATTATTATTTATAGTATTCCAGAAATATTTTGCAAGGATCAGCTCAGGCACATCTTCAGCAAGCGACTAAGGGGCAAGGGTCATCATGAACATCAAGATCCGGACCCTAAGCTCTGGAAAAGGGCTTTCTGGCTTGGAACATTTCCTAGCCAAATTCATTAAGAGAATTGACGGAGCAGGGGACAGGGCTGGAAACGCTCAAGGGGCTGCCATGCAGCTTAGCCATTTGTCAGCCTACTTCAAAGATTCCCTTTGGAACAGACAGTTGGTTTAAAGCACATACTTGGTCAAGAGCTGGGGAAGTCAGACTGTCTAAAGAGAGACTCACACCTTAACTCAGGCTGGGAAGGAAACAGTTGATAACTTGGGTTATTTCGGAGAAAAGACAGATTATAAAAAAAGATCGGTGCCACAGCAAAACAAAACCCAGCACTTCAGCTCCACAGTTGGTTGAAAAGCTAAATGAGACGGATATGAATGCACACCAACGGTCCACCACGGAACAAGGACCTATCTCACACTGCAAATATTTGATCACCTTTAAACTGCCTTTCTTGCTTAATCAGAGACCTGATTGTAACTTCTGCATCAGCCAAGCTTTAAAGGAGCATGTCAGGACAGAGTACCAAAGTTCCTGCTCATTTCTCTACATTCAGCCTCATTGTGGTTACCTCATACACCACACAAGCCAAGAAGAGCTAGACCTGGGATCAACTAAAGCAGGCAGGGATCTCTGTAGAAGGGGACAGCTACTGGCAAGCAACACTGATCTTTACATAGAGACTACAAGATGTGGGCAACTAATTGGCTTATAGCTCCAAGACCAACAACATTTACCAGTTATCAGCTCCTCTTTCCACTAACTTGGTGTTCACAGTCAGGGAGGCATTTATTTCCTCTTGGAGCACTCGAATGGAGACTCTCCACAGGGTATTTATTAGGCTGGCGCATGAACAACAGATAAAACACCCCGACATCATCTTCTGTTTCAAAGTAAAGTGCCAGTAACACAGCCAGGTTTCTGCATATGAGAAATTCAAGCCATAAAAATCACTTTTCTTTGCTATATAGATGCAGAGTTCCTCGGTGAGCCTGACGGGGTCTGCTTACGGAAGCACGCCTGTGTTCACAAAGGTAAAGAGCAGAGGTTGTCTGAACAGACGTGGCTTGTTCTGCAACTACTAGCATTAGCTCCACCAGGAAGTATTTCGAGGCTGGAATGTTGGTTCATTTACAATTCAAAAAAGCCAGCATGCTTCATTAGGGATGCCATCAAACTAACATCTTAATTGGTAAATGATCCAGACAGACAGAACCACTTACATGAATTCTTCTCATTTATTCCCTACAAAGGAGGTTGAAGTGAAAACCTCTCATAGTAACCTCCCTTAATTATGTTGCATTCACTGGGGTAGATGTTTTTCCTGCATTTGTATCTTTATTTAAATGCATAAGCAAGCTAAAGCCTTTTCATAAGTACTAGTCTACAGGTGAAAAAACCCTCCACTCACAACCCACTGCAAATGCATTTAGAATCAAATCAACTATTGTAAGTAAAATAAAAACATGGGCATGAGGTGACAGTCTTCACTGAAGGGTGTATCATTCCATAATAACTGCTTCAATGGGCAAATACGTCAGCCATTTAACACCAATTTTTTCCTCTTCCAGGGTCTACAAAACATAAGAGCTACAAAGGGTCAATTAGTGGTATTTGAATGTCGCATTCATGCTACACCCACCTTACAGGTTCACTGGTACAGAGAATATGATCAGATCAGAGATTCTGCCGATTTCCGAATCCTACGAAAAAGTAGGTATCACCACCTCTGTCTGATGTACAGTAATTTTATCGGGACAGTGATAAGACAGGAACAAGAACTGCTGTAAAAGGAGGGGATCGCACACGTTTGCAGAGGCACAGTTAAGTACACAAGTATCAAATGCCCTGAAGTCACAGACCGCTCTACAGAGCCTGCGCTTCCTCTGGCAACGCGTGAGCAGATCAGGCACCGCGGGAGGAGATTGCCATGCTGTCAGTTATTAATTAAAGCACTACGGATCCATGGAGGCATTGTCACCGTATATTATAACTACTAATGAACTCAACAAAAAAACTTATACTATAAACACATTTTAAACAAATTATTATATTCCCAGGTGTGAGGTCATAGCTCCAGTGGGCCAAATTCACACAACTAACTCCAAAGTCAGTGAAGCTCTTTCTGTGTCACCTCAGTGGAGAGTTGCTTGTACCATCAGGTTCCCCAGCCAAACCTGAGCTTCCCCTATCCAGATGGTATTTCTCTTGATGCACAGAAAGGGAGATGGTCCCTTTGTAACCGGGGTGACAGCTGAGGTGGGAAAGGGAGCGAGGGTTGAAAGTCTGTCTTCCATTCTGGCATGATAACCATTGATTTTCTTTCTGTCTTATTTTGAGCAGAGGCTTGTTCGTCAGCAGTTCCTGGTAAGTACACAGCACATTCTTTGTTAGACATCTCATCGGCTAATTACCCCACACTTAGTTTTTCCCACCTCATACAAAATAAAACAGTGATGTTCGAAGCAGCCAGAAGATAGCATTCAGTGTCAGGCTAAGAGCTTTCAAGTTTTTGGTTTTGACACAAGCCCCTGAAAGGCCCTGCCTTTTTTCACCACACAATCAAAAAGGTACCGTGCCTTTTACGTTCAGTCAATTAAGGGTAGCCTGTACGTATGTTAAGGGAAAATATATCAACCATTCTGACCTATAAACTTTTCTGGGGTTTAAACTTGTGCAAGAGAATACTTGTGCAAGAATTTAGCAAAAATATGTGCGTTGTTTCATTAAAGTCACAGGAAGAAAGATTCTTCCTTCAATTTTGCTCCTTCTGAATCCCTTGACTTCCTGTGCCCTTTACACCACTTTTTTGCACTTTATTGCTGCCAAGCCCCATCACTAAGCAACAGTCCTTCTGCAAGGACCAATTCCTACAAGTTAACATTTGGCGTTTATGGTACAACAGCATGCCTGAATTTGTAATTTCAGAGGAAGTCTGCACCCTGGTTATTACAGAAGCTTTTCCAGAAGACTCTGGAATATTTAAATGTGTTGCTGAAAATGAATATGGATCTGCGGCATCCAGTGCACGTCTCTCTGTCTCCCCAGGTAAGCACAGGGATTTCTGAGCTGAGCAACTAAGCACAAGAGAATTTGCTGCTGCTCAACATCAGGCAGTCACAGATATTTGCCAAGCAGAAGCCAGACCCAAACACACTTGTAGGCTCAAGAAAAGAGAAATGCCCTAAAAACAGAGTCTGCTTGGGTCCCTCTCAAAGCTGGATGGAAGTTGTTCTATGTTTCTGCTTTTGGCCCCTCTTCCTCCTGGGTCAAGGATGACAAAGTGGAGATGATGTTCCCTCTCACAGAGAAGTCTCATCCCCGAGCTTCTTCCCTTCAGGATTCCAGCTCAGCCCAACACACTGGCTATATCTAGACCTTGTTTATTGTGACACATGACTTGTCTGCCTTGTGCTGAAAGCCATCTCCAAAGAGAAGAGCACCTTGCATGTAAACCAAAGCTCACCCGCCCTGATGACAATTCAGGTTTGGCTAATGCAGCTGCACAGGTTTGGGTCGATGCAGAGCCCGGGCAGTTTGAACTCTCATCCCCCTGTACAGACACACCAGTTTCCCTCCCCCTGTTACAGCAGCGTGCTGTACTGGTGAACCACCGCTGCTTCCTACCTGACTTGTGGACAATTCTACTTCCAGGAGCAAAAGAGCCGGACAGCTTTGCAGGTGCTGCCCACAGGCCCGCTGAGCAAGTCACCATGAAGAAACCCACCTTCCCTAGGAGCAGCCAAACAGGAGCCAAGGAGCGAGATGCGGCCGGTCTGCCGTCTTACAGCACGGAGAGCCCAGGGCTGGGCAGTCGAGCAGAAGCCACAAACTTCAGCCAGATGAACTCCAAGAGCGAAGCTGAAGATTTTCATGCAGCTTATGAGAATTCACCTCGGGCTTCCCCTCTGCGGTAAGACAAAGGGCAAATCACATCCCTGGGTTAGTTTTATACAATACTTACTTAGGGGACGAACTTTCTAGTGACCTCAGCAATACAACTGCAAAGTTCCTGTGCCCCACACCCTAACAGGGCAGCATCCACGCGCACTACCTGAGCTGTGTGCCCACATGGCAATGGGAACGTGTAACACCAGCCCAGCTACAGAACAGCACAGGCTTTACTTGACAACATATGTAACTATCTAAAGGCGCAGATAAGTGCCTAATGGCATTTTCAGAAGTGCCTATCTGTAAGTAACTTTAAAGCATCACCCCAAATAATTAGCCTCTAGAAGACCTTTGGCTCCACAGCAGCACATGAGGCAAAGATGGCAGTACCTGGGAAATTTCAAGGTACAAGTCTATTGCCATCGCCTTCCTCCGTAGCCTTGGCCAAGTGGTATCACCTCATGTTTCTGTTTCCCATTCCAAAAGACAGCAATAAAACTCGAGATCCTGTAAGCGTGGTGCAGATAGTACCTGCAAAGCGCTCTGTGGAGGAAAAGTACTGACCCACTGGATAGAATGAAAACTGTCCCACACCACAGTAGGGACACTCTGCTCAAGAGGGAGATTTTGCCCTAAGAACAGTGTTCCATCTTACAACAAGACTCAATCCAAGTAGCTTTGTACTTATTGTATTATTAGTTATCCTGTTTAACTGTTCCAGAGAAAGAAAACAAGTTAGAACGTACATCTTAGCAACTCCATCCCAGATTTTTGTAGTGTTTCTCAGGTGTTTACAGGCATAATGAAGACCTGAAATGGTGACCATTAAGAGGTTCAAGCCCAGCACTACAGAGGCGTTTCCTCAGCCGAGAGCTACAGGGCAGACACGTGCCTCCTCTCTCAGCTGAATGCCAGAGCTGCATTGCAGCGATACAGTTACCTCATGTGTAAATGGCTGTCCGTGACAGAAAGCATTCTCTGTGTTGTAGATTATTTTTGGATGTACTCAGCCACTTTAACTAAACCAGTCGTTTTAACAATTCTGAACACCCTCCTCCAAATTCACTACAGGAGAGATCATGTTTTGATATAGATTTCTCCATGCAGATGATTTTTTTTTGCTAAATCAGTGAGTAAAAATGGGTTTGCTCCAATAACCTGCAGATTGCTACGAGGAGGCTCCCAGTTTAGCTTCAAACCTTTCCACAAAATCCAGGCTTGCTCCAGGGATATCAGCTGCAACCCTAAGCAGATCCCACCGCAAATCAAAACCCTGCCTGAAGCGAACTTGTATGGACTTTGGGAGGCTGCAGCACTGCGAAGCTGTGGAGGACCTGCTTGCAGCCTGCGACGAAGCTGTGCATGTGCTGTTGCTGCCTTCCAACATCACAGGCCACGCATGTGAATGCAGCACCGTATGCAAGTCAACTCATGCTCAACTACCCCAGGTCCCAACATCTAGAGATAAGGCTGTTTGCTTGGGAGTATCTAAGGCAGACCAACATCGCATTGCTGGTGATCTTTACCTGATGATTGTTCCAAACAAGGGCAGACTGTTAATTGTCAAGCAAAAATGAAAGCCTTTTATAAAATCTTTGCCATAATGACCTCTCAGAAGGCATGGGGGCAGTAGGAGACATTTAATAGCTGTCCTTCTAGAAAAGGACTAGTTTTCCAACCTCTCCCCAGATTTCTCAAAGGCAGCAGGAAGCCTGTAGTTTGGTATTTCTAACAAGCAACTTGTGAGGAAGATCTTTTAGATGATATTTGCTGCTTAGAAGCACTACTTGTAAAGTTTATTGCTTGCAGCAGTACCAGTGAGCTGCGGTTGCATTTTTATTTTTAAAGTTCTGGTTAGTTTGAAATGAAGTACCTGATGTCCTGCATGAAGAGATATAATATACCACCAAAATCAACTATGTAATAGCTTTTAAAAATGTGGGTTATATAAAATATTAACTAGAGTATAGAGCTGCAGAGTGCTTTTGGTTGACGACAATGCTGAAACAGATTTTGGAAGGCATTTGCATGTCTCAAGGTACAGACAGAAAACTATTAAAATATCTAGATATATCCTACTTGAGCACTTAAATATCTTTAAAGCCCACAGTCATGTTGCCATGTGCTTCGAAACATCATTATGAATGGGACTCAACATTGTAAATGTTGCTGTTACCTCAAACTAAGCAATCATCTCTAGCTGTACAACTGACTTAGACAGATTTAGCCATACAACTCTCTCATGTGGTGTATGTGGTCACAGCTGCATTACCAAAGACAGAAAGAAATGCCGACAAAGACAACGATGACAGAACAAAGCTATTACTGGGAATAACCCTAAAACGAATGAAGTCCTTGTACTCATCCTTCTCCAAATTATTGCTTAGCAACAGCCACTCTACAAAACCTAGGCAATGCATTTCTAGAAGGCTGTCATTACCAGCTACTCCTTTCTGAGCCCTTTATATCTGCAGCTTACAGTGCTCTTCACAACAGCCTTAAAGAAGCAGAACAAAATCTATACTGATTATTAACTTTATTAAAGGAACTTAATCCAAGCAAAAGAGGAGGCTTCAGCCACAAAGTATACTGTCAGGTCTTTTAGGTAGCTTTTAAGATTTCTTAAAGAAGTGAAAGATTCTGAACTTTTTTTTTTTTAGATATTTTTTGCTGTATGACTCAAGCAGCTAGTAGAACTCGATCAGACCCAATGGGTGAGCATTCATAGAAAGTAAACTGAAGCCGTGGCGAAAAGCTGGGTTCTAACACCTCGCAGCACTGGTCAGAGTACTATTAAGTTACCCTAGCACAGGCTATGAGCTTTATTCCTCTGCCTTTATCAGTTCAGCGTCTAGTTCTTTAAATTTTTTTCCTACCTTCTGGATCTCACGCTTTTCTCTTCCTTCTGTTTCACATAAGTCGTCCTAGTTGTGTCCAGCCTTTTAAGTGCATAAAGCTGTCCTTAAACTGATGCCTTGCAGCCAGCTTGAGTTCTGAAACAAGCATACTGTACCCTCATTGAAGTCAATGGGAAGCCAGGGAGCCTGTCTGAGCACAGGCTCTGACCTTTAACATGCTCACAGCTTCCTACAGGGCAAATGATTATGCTACAGTTACCTTTAAGTACCCAACTTTCTCTCTGCAAACTACAGATTTTTTTATATTTATTTTTTTACTTAAAAAGCAAATAACTTCTCCAACAACTAGGGACAGACACACTTCCTCCCTTAACCACTTTCATCACGAGTTTAAATAAATTAGCACTCAATTAACACCTGCTATGTAAGTTTAGTTCACAAACGACCGGCTGCTGTTTAAATACAAACACTAAATGTGGATTAACTCTTGAAGATCGCTGTGCTGAAAGACTCAGTGAAGGGAGAAGAGGCAACGCATAGTCCACACGCAGCCGAGCTGCGGTACTTGCAGAGATGGGGTTTTTTTAAACAACAGCATGCGAGGCAAGAGTCGCCACAGTATAATTAAGGTACTTAAAACACTATAACGTTGATTTAAGATGTAATTAAGCATTGAAGCCTTTGATTAAAGGGATACAAATCACCTAATCTGCCAGCGGGATCTGCTGCTGTTCTGGTGAAAACACCATAGCTGCATCTTTTAATCCAAGTAAATATCTGCAATAATACACACAAACAGCAAAACAGCAAATCACATTTTACCACCAAGTATATCTTACTGGTGTTACTCAGTTTATGACCCTTCAGAGCCTTTCAGGTATGTGCTGCCTTGAAGCACGCAGCCTTACAAGCAGTAACACAGCCTTATCACTACAGAGGCAATTAGCTACAGCCAATTAGTAAATGAATTAAAGAGGAAATTTCATTGGGATAACGAAATGGGATTTGGGGACGTTTAAGCATATTGCAGCAGTCCTCCCTCGCTGCTCCCTGACGTCTGTTAGGGGCAAAACCCCAGCTCTTCTGTTCCACAGCTGCCGGCTTCTTCAGCTCTTCCCCTTCTCCCGCCGAAGCCAGGGACGTTCCGGGGAGGAGGAGAGGCCAGGGCCGAGCCTCGCCCGCCTCCCCCCAGGGTGGGGAGAGCCGGGGCCCGCAGCTCCCTGCCCGCCGCCACCCCCCGCAGCCCGGCCGGGCTCCGGCAGCACGGCCTAGGCCTGCGGGCCCAGCTCCCGCCCAGGGCCGGCCCGCCGCGCAGGCGGGCTTTACGGCGGCCCCCGCGGGTGATGCGCTGACCGCGGGCACCTGCCAAAAAACCGCGGCTCCGGCCTTAAATGCAGTGTCCCCGCGAGGCCGGGGAGACTCTTATTGTGACAGCGGTGCGGTCAGGAGGACAGGCAGGGCCCGCCGTGTCACCGGCTGGCAGCACATTAAAGCCTCTGGTCTTATACCGCTACGCAGAGGGCTACTATGACAGTCCGGGTCAGCGAATGAGGGTCCCTCCCCAAAATACCGGTTAGAGCCCAGGTGACACCCCCCAGGCTGTAGGTAAGGTGCTGCGTTTGGGGTTTGCTCCGTGTCACTCTTCTGTGGGAAGCTGGTTAGGGAGCTGGGTGAGACATGGCGATGGGCTGGGTGAGGCTGAGGAGAAAACTTGGGGTGCGGTGGTTGAAAGTAACGTGGGAGGCAGCAAAGGAGGGGGAAAAAAGGAATTATTTTTTTAGAAAGCCAAGTATCTCTATTATTACTTACTGTCTTTGTCTTGTATGGCCAAAAGGCTCCCTAGGTATTTTTTTTCCCCACCCAAATCAAGGTGGAATGATTTGAGGAAAACTTGGCTTACCCACTGCTGTGACAAGTGAATCTGCATTGTCTCTTGTTTAAATGCAGTATTCTAGAAAACAAAGTAAATGCTGGTTTCTACATACAGCCTGTAGGTCAAATGAATGAATCTGTACACAGGCAGTGATATAAAAATAGTATAAAACCGAGATTCAACAAGTTTTCTGCACCAGTGAATGAGAACATAGCGTGGATGTACTCCAAAAATTTAAGCCAGCTTCAAGTTCCAAGAGCACGACAAGCGGAATGTTAGGGAATTTTTACTAGAAAAACCTCTGTTTACATACAGTTAATTTACAACTAATATTGATAATTACCTTTAGGGAATGAAAGCTTTGAATCTCTAAAATGAGAGCAATGTCTTCAGTTGATCTCCCCCCATGGGAATTTATGACCTCGTGGAGCCCTTCTTTGGGCTCTCCGATGAGAGGAATACAATATACTGTGTATATATAGCAGCGAAACAGCTGATCTCAGTGGGGCAAGATTACAATTTTTTCCAGCACATGTAACTCTGTGGATTTATATTCTCAATTTTTTTATTAGTTGCTTTATGTTTATTTTGGGAGGTTATTTATTTATCCTGGAGCTGAAGCTGTTTGGCAGTTTTAACAAACTTGCTCAGTTCATTCTAATGAAACTTTCTTGGGTTTTGAGTTGATGGAAAGCCTGGGTTTAGATATCAAGGACCTGCAAAATAAGCGCAGGACCTCTGAGCAGCCCTGCTTGCCCTACTTTTTCCTGCAGCTATGTAGTTCTGGCAGTTATTAGCCCTAGCATCAAATCTTGGGAAATCACTTCAAACAGAGAAGCACGGTCCTTCGCATTCCAATCCCAAATCTCAATTGGGTATAAAAAGCTCTGAATTCAGAAGCCATTAGAGAAGAAATCGGGATACTTGGTTTCAAAGGTTTAGTTTTAGGCTTAAAAGAAAGTGGAACCTGTTTCACGCTTCCCTATGGTGTAAGGAATTTCTCGGTACAGACAATTCTCCAAGTAATAGTACACTTAGTATTTTGACAGGGCACAAAACTGCAGGATGCCACGATCTTTAGTTAAGAAGATTCGTGGCAAATCACCTTGCTTAGCAGTAGTATCTACGGTTATCTCTAGGCTTATGCAGGTGGTGGGTTGTTTCAATAAACCAGTTGCTGTTTCTGTTAGAATTTCCTGGACTCTTGCCAACAAGATAGCCATGGTGAGCACTGCACCTCAGTTGGGTAGAGCGGATGATTTGTTGTTGTAATCCCAAATGTTCACACAGTTCTGGAATAGTTCTAATCAATCCTAAATCTCTTTATTTTAAGCTCAAGCTTAACTGTTAGTTGCCTGAACTTCATGCTCTTTGGATTGCTAATGACTGCTCACGACATAGTGTTTTTGTGATTCACACAGCGATGTACAATTTATTTTATCTGTATTGTCTTCCTTAAGGGAAAATCCACACCAAGAAAGCCTCTATTCTGCAAGGCAAGGGTTCCATTCTATCCAGGAGCCCAGCCAAGAAAGCTTTCGTGGCCTACCAGCTAGTTTTTACCAGCCACCTATCCAAAGCCCATTATCACCAACAAAAATCCAGGACAGCTGTGAAACCTCTCCTATGAGTGTCCCTAACTTCCCATCCATTTCCTCTATGTGCCAACCAACCATGTTTAACTACGAACGTCCAAAACACTTTATCCAGTCTAAGAATGTGTGTCAAGGGCAACAGCAGCCTCCAGGACCTGCAGCCTCTACAGAGTCAAGCAGACAAATCAAACAGTCCTCCATCCTCATACAGCCTCGTAACCCAAGTGGGCAGAAATTCTCCTCCTCGTCATCGCTGAGCTCTTCAATCACGCTCTCCTCGCCTTCCTGTAGTGCCCCTAAGGAATCCACCTATCCCGTCACACCCGCATCTGCGCAGTCTCCTGCTAGCTCATCATCTGGGCAACGGCTTATATCCATGCCTAACCAATCCCCCGCAGCATTCCTGTGCTCAGTGCTACCCTCGCAGCCCAACTATAACAGCCAAACTCCTTCTCCTATGGAACCTCAGTAAGTATACACAGGCTTCTAACCTTCCCTTGCTTTCCTCTGGCCTGGCCCCTCCCATGCACCGACCGTCCCAAACCCAACCGTCTGGTGAAGCTCCAGCTCAGCCGAAGCCAATGGTACAACTCCCATTGACTTCTGATGTTCGAGGCAGGGCTCTGCGTGAGCCGGGTTAGGAGGCTGAGTGCTTGCCCTTGGAGCCTGGTTGGGAGAGGTGGCTCTCCACCAGGAATGAGACTGCACGGTAGTCATGTCACGGGCTGCTGGGCAGGTTTTCTGGAGTCAGCTTGAAGAGTTCCGTTTGATTTGATGGAAATCTCTTATTTAAGGGTATTCAGAACAGAAGATGGACACCCATCTCAAATGAATTTCTCTCAATAAATGTGGCTTATGAATGGGGAGGCAGGGGGGAAGGCAGTAGTATTTCCCACATATAAACAACTTCAAGATTCCTAGTAAGCCTCAGCAGTATTTTCAGGTTCCACATCACGATGGGGCTCTATGCTCACCTCCAACACAGGTTTCATTAGTCATATGTGCTAACGGAAAGGCAGACTCTTGAAAATTTTACCCCTTCAGACCAAAGACTAGATTCTTTCCTGAATAGGTATTATATCATTTTGCCTTTGGGCTGCAATCCAAATATCTCCCAAGGTCAGTGAGATCTCAAAGGGAGCTGGGTCTTGCCTTCTCACCAACTTGTATTCCTGCCAATATTAACTGGAGGTCCTGTGGAAAGTCAGCGTAGAATACGCAACCCTCAGCCGAGGATGTTGGAAAGGTGATAGGGGCAGGGGGGTCCTGCTGGCTCGGATATAAATTCAGGGTGAAGCTGCAGCTTCTATTGAGGAAATCTGAATGTTTCTGGATTTTTTTTGAATCGCAGCACTGTGGGAAGCAGAAAGGTAAGATGGAGTGGGCTAGCTGGGGCACTCGGGAGTGTTTCTTAAAAGTACTGCAGGAGTGTGTGGGGGTTAGGTGTGCATCTGGAGTATCCACTGGGTCTTGTGTATGTAGTGCGGGGTTGTTTGTTTTCATAGCAAAGGGCTTTGGTGCCTCGCTACACTTTTTGTATAAGCTGCTCTTAAAGGCAACGTCCTGTGAGTTGAGGAATTGTTTTCCTAATCATGCTACAAATGGGCCAACGGGGACATGAGACATATTAATCTGTTGGATAAATTATTAAAGTTTTTAAGTTATAACTTGGGCAAGTTATTAAGTCCAAGCAGTGCTGGGAATACGTACTAGAATTGTAACTCTTCTACCCTATTCTAATCAGCAGAACAAATTTCCAAGCGATAGGAGGAAGAGGATTTTTAATAGAAATAATTGCTGAACACAACTGCAGCATATGAGGCCCCACTGCACGTAACGAATGGGGTTAGATCCTGTCAGCACAGAGTGCTGTGGCTTCTCGTAGACTTTTGCTGAGGGATGATCCTCTTTTCCTGGCACCTTTCAGAATCAAGTCTACTATCTAACTCCAAGAATTGATTGTGTCTCTTGGCTATGGATTACAGGATGAGGCTACATGGGGGGGTTGCAGCGAGCGCTCCTAAAGACCCAGCCTAGCTTGGGCTAAGCTTGGCTGTTGAAGATCTGGACAGAAATGCTAGATGAAGTAACTTTCTGGGGCCAAGAAGAGGACAACTAAACTATTTTCATACCGAATTGACTAGTTTGTGACCTGGCTGTGGATTTGCAGCACCCAGGGCCTTTTTAACAATTGAAATTGTAAAGGAATGCAGTTTTTGAGGGAGAACTTGCTCCTGGACAGACTCGCATTGCTCAGTGGAGTTAGTGGCTCTCTCAAAACACTGCACACATCTGAGTCGGGGCAGGGGCCACTGCAGGATGTAGGGATGCTGAACAGCGACCCACAGCAAACTGCTGCGAGTGTTGTGGAACAACACTCAATGACTTGGCTAGACTGTGATGCTTACCCTTAAGTTTTTGATGCTCAGTTACGCCAACTAGCCTACCTATCTCCCAAATGCTTTGTGGGTTCATTTGAACCACAGTTTCTGGTAGCAGGTTCACATTTTTGAGTGCATTCTATGAAACTGTAGCAAACAGTCGAGCAGGCCTACAAGAATAACTTTGTTTTCTCTTCCTGCACGAGTAGTTACTCACAACCAATGTATAACAAACAAGCTAGCATCAACTCTATGCAGAAGACATCCGACCAAGAAATCCGAGGAACAAAAGAGGCCCTCATTCAGGACTTGGAAAAGAAACTCCGATGCAAAGACAACCTTCTCCAGAATGGCAACCAGGTAAGGGAAACCTCCTGATTAAAGAACCAGTTTGCCCTGACTCTCAGTAGTGCAAGCAGGGATGCAGAGACTAGTTCTAGTGCCCCAGAGGCTGGAGCCTCCAAACTGAGCTGAAAGAGAAGGAAATGCAGGAGCAACGCTGCCCAAACACCTTTACTCAGAACCTCAACCTATCCCAGCAAGAGTTCTTTGAGCCATTTATGACCAGAATATTCTTTCAATGTGAGGTGGCTGAATTTTTCCATTAGAAATGGGAAAAAAAAATCTGTTCCAACAGCAACTCCATTGTTAATCATGGCTCAGGGCTGGTTGCAAAGGTGTGGTTCTGAAACATTTATGTCAAACCACTTCGTTTCCCAACACCCTCTTCTCAGTTATTTTGCTATTAGAATGCAAATAGCTATACGGGTGGGCTGGGTTCAGCTCAGCCCTGAGAAGGCCCTTCACTTAGAGGAGCAGCACATGGTAGTGCATGATAAAAGCTGGCCTGAATATGGGGCAAGAGAGATGGTTGCTCTAAGTCCGTCTGTAGGCATCTACTGTGGCAACTGAACGTCTGCATCTCCCGTGACTTCAGTAAGGGATGCGGTGACTTCTGAAACGCATCTGATGCAGCAAGGTGGCTTTGAGCTGCTATTGCCTTTCCCTCTTATCCTGCCTTCTTGGCCAGCGCACACCATCCAAGTTGTCTTTGAATTTGTGTAATCTAATAGGGCTAGGGTCAGGAGAAAGGTATGTGTTTAGAGCCATGGCACAAACTTGAACTCTGTGCTGGGGATCCTGATGAACATCACATCCACAGACAACTAGAAACCCAAGGAGAATCCCTCAGTCCTCCAGACATGATTTCACCCTGGCTTTCAATGCTGGGGTTAATAAACCACCCCAAATCATTAGAAACTTGGAGAAGATCCAAGATTTGAAAGCTCATTCTAGAGACAATCACCACATGTTGTAAACCTCTTTGATTTCTTTCTACATAAACAAGAACAAATCAAAGACTTTATGATAAAAGCTCATGTAATTTCGGTCTCCTATAAGGCGTCTATTAGTCTCAATACCTACTTACTTATTCTGCAAAGGGACAAAAATGCAATCCCCTTTACCAAGAAATCAAAATCTGGGAGAAAAATTTGCTTACCAGTAGGGAAGCACATTACAGCAAGCTAGAGCGAGCAGGTCTGTAACATGGGAACTGCTTCCTGCTGGCTGGAGGCAGACTGGCAAGTCCAATGTTTGTAGTCTTTCCCCTGAAGTAGAAAGGAGTTTGTGTCATATATATCATTTTACATACTGAAGGGAAAAAAAAATATATTAGGTCAAATCTGACCTAATGTGTCCCTAACAGGAATGTCCTATGTGCTGTAAGAAAGCTTGCCATTGCAAGCCTTTTCTTCCCATAGGAAGCCAGGCTAAAAATAAGGCTTATGCAATCACCACTCTGTGTCCTCCTCCCCTTGTCCTCCAGCATCTGAACCAACTGGCCAATCTCAGCCACACTTGATACAGCCGTAATGACCTCAGGGATATTAAGCTCTCACAGGCTTTGCAAAAGGTCTCTCTCACTCTCTTCTAAAGAAAAGTCCCCCAAGCCTCCCCAAACCCTTATCTACCGAGGAGTAGCCACATACATGTCCCATGCACATGTAGAAATCCAGTCAGAGCTCGTCCTCACATCACAAAATCCAAACCTAAGGTAAACTTTGTGGGAGGCAAAGTGTCAGGTGTTCTGGTGCTTGGGGGACTAATGTACTCTTCCAAGTAACCCAACTGACACAACTTGAATTTAACTCTGTTCACATTTATCCCCATGTGCTGCATCCACATTGTAGGAACTTACTGTTACATGACTGAAACACAGTCTTGCCTCCTCTCAAGACAGCCCACAGCATTTCATAAGGTGGCTGTTGCACTGGCATAAACTTCCCTTGTGTTCCTATCTGGCTGAGTCTGCTTCTGGCGTGGCTCTTGGTTTTTTGGGAGTAGGGGACGCTAGCATCCATCATGCCTCTAGCTCCTGAAGTAAATCCACAGCTGAATGACTTGGGAAGTTTTCCGAGTGCTACCAGAAAGGTACCCTGGGACTTACTCTGGCTTCTGAGATAATGCCATCAGTTACCCATAAATAATCCCAGTGGAGAAAGAGGAGGAGTGGAAGGCCACAGATGGCATTAGAGAGGCTTTGATGAACAGGCAGTTTAATCTTTTATGCATTTCAGCTCTGTATATATTGAGGCTGACTTCAGTAGGCATCACAGTCTGCAAACCCCCTGGAACAGACGTGGTGTTTCTATTCGGCTGCTGCTTTCATTGACAACACCCTGAATTTGTGGCATATTACTGTGCTCTTACAAGCTGATCTGAAATAGTAAATGGACTTCTGACTAGAATTCCTCTCCGCTCTGCTTTAAGCGATTAACTTATGAGGAAAGAATGGCTCGCAGGCTGCTCGGACCAGTAAATGCTGCATCTGTGTTGGAAGCACAGAGCGAAGACAACATGCAGAACGCACAGGTAAATGGGGACCTGTCTCTAGAACAAGGATTTCCCAGTGATTGTGCTGTGACCTGCTTGTACCTGAATAGGGCAGAGAGATGGGGTTTATTTGGTACCGGGGAGGGGAGGGAAGGGGACAGCTCTGACTGGCAGAGCTCTGTATAGTAGGGATTTGGGGTGGGTTTTTTGGGGGGTTGGTGGCAGAGGAGGGGAATTTAAGCACCATCCCCTTGCTGGGCCTGATCTGTAGGAATGACCTCTCCAGGGAGGAATTACAACAGCTGCTGCACAGCACGTTACACCCTGCCAGTGACAGGCGGGGAGCAGCCCAGAGAGTGATACAGGTACCCACTCCCTAACAGCCCGAGTTCAGACTTGGCCAGGACAGCGAGATTTACACCTGTCACTGTTTGGCATAAGTGACATTGACTACAAGAGTTCAGGGCCTTGGGGGGAATTCGGTTGGGTTTTAGCCCTTCCAGGGGCCTGCAATCATTAAGAGAGGGCAAAGCAGTTATTTTGGCAGCCCACATGCTGGTAGACAACAATCTATTACTACTGGCATTTTCAAAAGCATTTTAATTGGAGACTTGCATCATTCGTTGGTTATTCAGGCCAGTTAAAAGCTCTCTTTGGCACTTCTGTGATCAAAGTTAGTGGAAATGTCTGTGATGTGGCACTGGGTACCTGTGCAGCCAAAGAAAACATCCCTCCTGCTGCATGCACGCAGAGAGCCAGCGGGCTGGCATGCACCTTCCAAAGTGCAGTTAGCAAAACTCTTCAATGCGAGAGACACTTAAGATCACAGCAAGGCAGGAATAAGCAATTTGAGCTATTTCTCCCCAATAATCACCTGATAAAGCAGGCAAGAAGGAAACATTATGGATGTCAGAAAGCAAAGGAAGCCTCATCTTTTGCAGATAACAAGGAAACATTCAGTCAAAACAGGATGACTGACAACTTTTCAGGGCGTGTGAAATGCTATGTAAAAAGGAGTACTGGAAGGAGAGATTGGTTTATGTTTGGTAGATCTTATTTCCATTGTTCAGTTTTATTTTTAAATATTGTAGTCACTGATTCATTCAGCCTCTGGATTCCTCAGGAACTTAACTACACAGTCAGTCCATATAATAGAGCATGAGAATTATCTGCAACTTCATCACAACAGCATCCTTGCACAAGACAAGTAATAATTGCACAGAACTCATGTAAATGAGCAGAAACAAGCAATTGCCTTTGGAGGTCCGTCCAGCAAACCCCTCATTCATGTAATGCTTCCCCTAAACTGAAGGTTGCTTCTGTGCTTGAAGTTTAAACGCAGGCCTAAATGTTCCACAGGACTGGGCTACAGAGCACAGAACCAAGCGTTGTAATGGCTCAATGCAGACACCCCAGAAATCTCCATGCAGTGTTTCCCTTATCTGACTCCACTGCTAAAATGAGTCATTGGTAATAAACCCTGCTTGCATTTTCCAAACATCCAAGTTCCTAGCAGGAATCAATCCTGGGTACTTTAGCAGATTTACTCATGTGATTGTGGAGTTGTCAGCGAGCTTAGTTGGTGCTGTGATCTAGAAAGAAAAATATTTTCCAGCTCAGCATGTGTCCATTGCTATTGGTACCATATTTAAGTGGGCACAATACAGTGTTCTTGCCAGCGATTCACTTCTATTCCTGCTATAGGGAAGGACACTCTGTACTGAGCTCTCATTTTAGATACTGCCTGTAGTACTACTCCCCTCTAACAAAGGTTATTGGCTGGCCAAAAGCCTCGTGTGCCAAACAAAACTGCTGCACCTATCACCTGTGCAGAGTGATGAGAAGTTGTGCCGTTCTATTAATAGTACTTGCTACTGTCATGGCCAAGCCTAGGGCGAGAGCAGAGTGCGTTAGCTCCTGATGCAAGTTCCTTTACCTCTTGTCCCAGTGACTTCTGAAATATTCAGTTTGCTTTTAAGCAGCAGTCGGTATATGAACTTAAAATGGCTTCGTGTTCAGTTTATAGATAAAACTTTCTAAGTTAACCCACCTTTCCTCTTTCTCTTTCCAAGCACCAGAATGCAGAAAACATCAGGCTGCAGGTTCCTGCAACACATGTAAGGTAATGCATAAGCTTGTGCTGTGCTACTTCTCAAGACAGAATTTCAAATGTTTCTAGACAGTTTTACTTCACTACTTACCACTTTTTCTAAAGTAGTAATTACTAAATTCATTCACTTCTTTCCAACTAAAACGCTACCATTTGATGATGCCTATGATCTTCATCCAGTCAATTCTAATAACACTAGAGATTTAAAGACACCATGTACCTAGGGCAAATTTGCTTGGTATTCTAGATTAATCTCTAGTCAAAGCAAGATTCGACAATGTAAGTGATGAAACATAGCATGATGAAACACAGCCTGCATTGCTCTTGTAAATTCTTTTGGATGTTAGACCAGAAATGGAAGTTTCGTATGTTATGCATTGAACAACTTGACCAAGATAAGTGGTTGATCAAAACCCATGCCTTACAGCTGAAAACCAAACCAGAACTGTGGTGTTGGATTCCTCAATGTGTTGAGGGACTCTAGCTGCAATTGGTGCTACAATATCATTTGTGCTATGGTAACTTTTACGCAATTAACTGTTTCTGTCCACTTTTTAGGAGCAGACCGTCCTCAAGAGGAGATGAACGTGGACATGACTCAATCCAGGAGAAGTTTTTTCAGCCACGTTTTACACAAGTGCCTGAAGACGTAATTATTGAGGAGGGGCGATTCTGCAGGCTCGACTTCAAAGTAATACCAGCCTTTCACTTTCAGTCCCGTTGGCTCTGTGGGGTGTGTGGCATGAAGAGAGGTCTCTGAGCTGCAGTGCCTTTGCACTTCTAATAAGCCAGAGCACTAATGGCAGATGGTGCAGGGTCTCTCCAGGCAGTGTAAACCGTCAAACAGGAGATGGCTAAATGTTTCAGCGTTTTCCCTTGGAGAATGTAAATGGGATTAGCTGCGTAAGAATATGGCTAAAGCCAAATGGTGGTAAATATGGACCACCACAGAACACCTTTGAGACCTCATTGGGAAGAATGAATATTAAGGCCCTGCGGAAAGAAGGCATTTTGGGAGGGAAACTTGTGCTTTGCACTGGGGCTCCACGGACTTCACTGGACATGCATCCAGCAAGGCCTGTTTAGGACTAGCCTGCCTTTAAAAACTGCATGGCAGTTGTGCCAACCCTAGGGTAAGAAAGAACCTAGGTCTTCTGCACATGCAGCTTCACTGCAGGGTGTTTGCTGATTGTGGTTTGGCTTGGTTTTTCCTAATCACTTCAAATCTCTTTCCTTAAGTAGACTCTTGCCAGACTTAGCATGACCTTTAGCCATTTTGCTGCAAATTGCTTAACTTCTGAATGTCATGGAATAAAAGGCTGAGTTCCCCCCTCCTCCCCCCCCATGAACCCACAATGAGTATCTTTGGCCTAATCAAAACTACCCAAAGATGGGAACAACAGGGGGTTGCAGGAATAGCATCTGTCTTGTAGCTAAAGCTCATCTTTCCATGGCACTTCACAAGCCCTCCTCTCTGTGCAGCACCTCGTTAATACTCAGAACCAGGCAAGACCATAAAATTTCACAGTAGGATCATGAGTCACTATCTATCGGCATCAAACTCCCTAAAGCACTGAAGGGCTTTTATTATCTTACAGCTGTTTAACTCTTCGCTGCTTTCCTCTCCTTCACAGGTTAGTGGGCTGCCAACTCCAGATGTGATGTGGTATCAGAATGGAAGAATGGTTCATCAAGATCAGTTCCATAAAATGATAGTGTCAGAAAAGGGATTCCACTCATTTATTTTTGAAGCAGTCAAATCATCTGATGCAGGGACATATGAATGTGTGGCTGTCAACCGTGCAGGAGAAGCGTCTTTTGCAGTAAAAGTGGAAGTAATTGGTAAGACTGAGAGCACTGATAACTACCTGGCCAAACATGGAAAATCTCAGTAATCTAATGCCTTCCTCTGTGTATTTGGGACATAAACCAATTAAGAAACAGAGGTAGATCTCCAGATGTTCAGGCTCAAACAGTAACACCTCACCTTTTTTATTTTAATAGAAAAAAGACTATTTTAATAGATACACCTGGGATGCCACATGTCTTCAAAGCACTTCTAGTGGGATATTTAGATGTAGTGGGATGGCCAGAATTTGGGAGTTATTTCCCAGGATTGATAACACATGTTGATTGACTCGCCTCCTAAAGTGGATTGTGTCTACTACAGCCTTATGCTCAAGGGAATTGTCCATAGGCTAAGGAGTTGCAGTAAGGAACATGTGCCCTCCTGAATTTAGCATTCTAAAATGTTAAAAACCAAGCCTGATACTAATGTTCAATACTTAAAGTAACTCCTCCTTATCTGTCCTCTTTAATTTAGCAAAAGAACATCACACACCTCCAACTTTCATCTTCAAGCCACAAAGCAAAAAGGTTTTTGAAGGAGATACAGCCAGACTCGAATGCCAGATCTCTGCTATCCCAACACCCCGGATTTACTGGAAAAGAAACAACGAAATGGTACAATATAATACAGACAGAATAAGGTATCCTACTAATGAGTTGGCCATTGGTGTGTTACAAAACAATAACCAGTATTTGTTCAGTCAGATTTGAATTGGCCTGTTCCTAAAAGCAGCAAGCCGGAAAGCTAGGCCTGCCCCTCGTTTATGACACGTGGGGAACAGGCCCACGTGCTGGAGAGGCACCATGCTCAGAGCCTTGCTTTGAGGGCACAGAGAAAACTGTGACCAGATGCCACTCTGAATTCTAGCAGCAGTTACAAGGCCTGTGGAGAAGCTTTAGGCCTGAAAGACGCAATGCAGTCATCATGCCCTGAGGCTGCGGGGCTACAGAAGGGCCTTGATGCCACCTGAGTGGTACTATGACATGAACCTCTGGTGGCTGCTAACACAGATGCAGCGTTTATGTCTGAATCATGTGCAGTGCCCTGCAAGAATTGTTTAGGGCTTTCTCAGCTCCTCAGCATGTAAACGCATTCTCTGATTTCAATGTCTTCTCTCCTTCCCCCTCCAAGCACTTTCACATAAACACCTTCATTTTCCAGCTTGTTACATGACAACACTGGAAGGATTTGCCTCCTGATTCATAATGCCAACAAGAAGGATGCTGGTTGGTACACCGTGTCCGCTGTCAACGGGGCCGGTGTGGCCACATGCCATGCCAGGCTGGAGGTTGCAAGTAAGTACCACGTCACAGTGCCACAGCCACAACTGCAGCTGCCACTGGCACTTGTGTTCAGAGCAGACCCTCAAGATTAACCTAATGCAGCCAGACTGCTGGGAGGATTTCTTTCCAAAGATCCTAAACTAGACAAAAAGTAACTATCCCAGGAAAAACTCTTGGTTAGTGCCAAGATGCTGTGGTGTGTCCTTCGCACATTGTCCACGTCTGCTATCTGCGCTGTTTAAAGACTGCAGTTTGATACCAAGGAGGAGGGTGAATATAAATCTCTGGTGTCTGAGATATGAGCTTGTCTGTTAAATTCTTCCTAATGGTTTGCTGGTTTATGTTGCAGATAAAAAGCAATTGGGTTGCTCTACCATGGGTCTTTCCACAGTCTGGGAAGACACTGAAAGAGGCTTTTTTCTCTCTTCCAGCACATGCAAACAAGCCAATTCCAGCCCCAAAGCAGTTACGAGTTCGACCAACTTTTAGCAAGTATTTGGCACTTAATGGAAGAGGACTAGATGTGAAACAAGCTTTCTCACCAGAAGGGGAGTTTCAGCGTTTAGCTGAGCAGTCCGGACTGTATGAAAGTGATGAACTTTAACTGGAAATGAAGAGGAAAACTCACACCTGTAAGAGACAATGACAACATAGATGCAGTTAACTGGTGATTGCTCTGATTAGCAAAATACATATCTACATGTTTTTACTTTGACTCTTGCACATTCAGCTGTTCCCATTTTACCATGTTAGACTTTATTTATATGGTTTGGTGACTATAACCATATACTGAGTATTGTATTTTAACTATAAAGCCTAAGAAAGCAGGCTAATTAGTTTTTACAAGCGTGGGTGGGTTTAGTTCCACCTGTGCTTGGTTACATGCTAAAGTAGATTGGTTTGTACTGCTTCTCTAATATCACTCTTGAGAATATCAGAAGTCTGTACTGTCTGAATACTAAAACCAAATAGACTAGAGTGTTTTTATGAGAATAAATTAGAAGGCAAATAAAATTTTAAATAACCACCATCAGCTGTGACTCTTCCTTGATCTGTTAAAACCAGCTTATGAATTTCTGGCATCAGCTGCAGCCTGGCAAAGGTGGATTCTTACCCTAAGTCTGCCTCTGGTCCTCTCCCCTGTCTGGTCCCCCCATCATTTGTCATCTGATAGCTATAAACTAGATTCTGACACTCCCTTAATGCTAAAACATGTCAGTGAGGCAACATCAGTATTTTTTCTCCTTGCACAACCTTGACGACTCAAAAGCTGCCCTGTATAATATGAAGCATTAAGGCAACCATGTTTTCCCTCCTTACCCCTTTCATCAAGGAGTGGTTGTGACTTACCTGACTGTTGATTCTCAACCAGCTTTGTTGATTTGAATCATGCAGATGGTTTGCATGCTGCTATTCACAGCCACCTTGCTCAAAATAATAATAAATACCATGAAACCTCATCTAGCCCAACTCCAACAAACCTAGTCTCTGAAATTTTTCAGCTGTACTTGCTAAAAGGAAATTTGTGAGGCTGGAACTAGCCTGAACACTTCCCAGGGGGAGCACAGTGACACCACTGCTAAACAGCAAACCCCACAAGCATCTTCCAGAATGGAAAAACGGGGTCTTGGGTTCACTCCACACTGCTGTACCATTAAATAAAACCCCCAAATCTGAGCTGCACAACGCTGACTATTACACTCCTGACAGAGTCCCGCAGCTCTACCACCACGCTTCTCCTCCGGGCTGCCCGAGCAACGGAATTATCTCACCAAAGTAACTCCTCTCGCTGCGTGTTTGAGCAGATTGAACGCAGAGCGATACCCAGCTCCTCCATGGGCTTCTTTTGAGCGTGAAGATGCTTGGGCAAGAGCACGGTACCAGGGCCGAGCAGCAGCACCAGCTCTGGCCCAGCAGCACCTGCCCTGGCCCAGCAGCACCCGCCGTTCTCCTGAAGGCTGGCAGCACCTGAGCTGCAGCGCTTGCATTAATACCCATTTAAACGAACACAGGCTCCGTTCCCTGCCGCCCTTCGCAGCGAGGAGGGAATTTCCTAATTAGCTCGATTTAGCCTGGAAGCAACCAGCCGCTGGAATTCAACGTTTAATTTGCCCCCCTCCCCGAGGGGACGGCTGCCAACGCGGGGGCTGGAAGCGCGGGCTCCGGTGGGCACCGCCGCTGCGGCCCTGCCGGGCTGGGCAGGGGGCAGGGCGGGGCAGGCCGCGGGGCACCGCTAACGACGATAAACCAACGACAGGAGCGAGCTCCGAGGGCGGCGGGGGCAGCCCCCCGCCGGTAGCCAAGGGCAGGCCGCGGCGCCTTGCCCGCTGCGGTCCCGCTCCCCAGCCCGAGCCCTCCCGCAGGCGGCGAGAGGAACCGGCCCGAGGCGGGGGATCGGCCCCGCCGCCCGTTGGGATTTATACCAGGGAGGGAGGGCCGGGAGCCGGCCTGGCCACCATGGAGCCGGCGGCAGCGCGGCGGAGGCCCGCGGTGGGCCAGAGGCTGAGCGGCAGCGGTGCGTGAGGCGGCCCCGCTGTCCCCAGGGCCCCCCTCAGCCGCCGTTACCGCGGGGCCCGCCGTCCCCGTGGGAGGAGACCCCGGGGGCTGAGGGCTCGGACTCCCCCCACGGCCATTTCTCTTCCAGGTGCCGAGAGACCCCGGGTCAGTTGCAGCAGAGACCTGGAGCTGAAGAAGAACTTGTGGGAGCTGGTCCTCTACCTCGTTTTCCTGATAGACCTAGGTGTAGGTGAGTCTTCAAATGGCTGAGGTAACTCTTTACCAGTAATAAATGCGTAAGCTGTACCTCTTTCAGTACGTACTCCTTTCTTCCACCTGTCTTCCACTTACAAAGTGTCACTTCAGTCAAAATTGCTCAACCTTTTTCTAGCAGCATGGCTTAATGACAGCAGAAGCGGAGAAGCAAGGTTAGAAGCTGTTGCCCTCCTCTCATTCCAGCCTGCGAGCATTCCCTCTTTGCCCCTTCTTTCCAGTGGCGTTTGGCAGGGTGAGCACCGACATGTACCACCTGAACAAAGTCATGTCTCATCTCTTCCTGGAGCCCTCTGCCTCTGAGGACCACAGGAGCGGTTTCAGAAGCATTGTCAGCAGAACAGATTTCTGGACGGTAAGGCTGTCATTGCAAAGATGTTTTCTTGGAGAACAAATCAGGGAAGAAGCTCTTTGTGTTCGGAGCCATACAGTTCTGTAGTTCTAAAAGCCATGTGCTAGATGATGTGCTTTCAGATGAAGAAAGGCAACTAACTTCTTAAAATGCATTTGGAGAAATTCTGGGTACATGCAATAATGCTGATACTTCTGAATAGTCAGTCGAGGAAAACAATAGGCCAATTAATTGCTGCGTATTCTTAATATTAAGCTTGTTCTGAAAAGAGCTTCAATAAAACCCGAAAGATTTTGGGTCTACAGTTCTTTTGACTTCCAGGTGTTAAAAAAAATGTTAATGATTTCCACAGGGGCAGCCAGGAAAATGTAGCATCTTGGTTCAGCTGGTTTGCTGTTACATTACCTCACATTTCAGTAATGGCTGCAAAACACTTATCTCCGTTTTCACTGCTAGGTGGAGGACTTCCCGAAATTACCACTGTTCCCCGCTGACAGCAGAGGGCAAAGTTTCTCACCCTATTTTCCCTTAAAAATGGAAACGCCTGCTTATAACAATTCATTTGGAAGAATTGTACTCCCTTTTATCATGGGGTCTCTTATTGCTAGTACATAAAGTAGCGAGCCCTTGCCGTGAAGCGTGTGTGCTGATGTGATAGAAATGGTTGTAATACATGCTCAGATGGTGCCAGACCATGGGGGCACGTTGTTTTGTACTCAGAACAATGTTCTCCTTAAGTTTAACGCTCTTCATCTGCATCTAAGAAATACCCAGAAAAAGAGGGATTTCCCCTCCCCCCCCTTCAAAAATAAATACTTCTTCATTTAGATTCAGATGACTAAAAACCTAGTCAGAAATATATTCCAAAACATACCTTCAGAGATTAAGATAACCAATACATTTTGTTAAAACATATGTTTGTGTTTAAACATATTTGTTTAGAATTCAGCAGAATTTTTCAAAGAAACCCCAAACAGACATATGTTGTAGTCTTACCCTGAATAATCCCATTACGTATCTCTGGTAGAATTGCATAGGCAATAGAATTGTCTCATAGCAAAAAGATGTAAATATATCATGTTTATAAGACAGTATATAGGTGGGAATTGTTGGTATTGTAGCTTAGACCCTGTAGCTGTAAGTAACCCAAGAACCCTGTAGAGATTAGTATGCTAAAAAGTGGGGTAATAGTGGTATTTAAATAATCTTTTGAAACTTTAACCTCACTCGTACATAGTTTGCAGAGGGACCTCTGTTGGATGGACTCTACTGGGACAAATGGTATGACAACACGACGTTAACCCTCCAGAAAAACAACAGCCATATTTACTATGAGAATTTGCTGTTAGGAGTAGCCCGGATTCGGCAGCTGAAAGTACGCAACAACACTTGCTTCATCTACCCGTATTTCCATAGTTTTTTAGAAGGCTGTTACAGTGAATATCATTATCGAGCCGAAGACAGATCAGACTTTGGTCTAAGGAACGGATCTGAGTAAGTCATCCTACTTTGGCACAGAAATGTTTTTGGAAACCTAACCAAATCCTGAATGCCACTATTCTTCAGTTAATAACAACTGTACATGCAATTAGCTGAGTTTTTCTCTTGTTTACATTGAGATAAACCATGGATTTGGTTTTGTGCCAACATTATAGATGGGAATTTGGCATGGGAAATGTATAGCAGAGAGACAGGAAGAACTGGAAACAGTGAGCCCAGTTCAGCAGAAGCACATGTTAGTGCGTTTATCTCCACTAACATCTCTGGAGAAATGCTCAATTAGATGAGGCCTGAATTTAAATCACATGTTTATAAATTGGAATCATGCTAAAGTGCTCTGGAAACAGAGCCGAAAGGCCTGCTTCACACACTTCATTTAGCATTGATTTAGCCCAGTGAAAGAACATGCCACGGTGACAATGAACTACATAAACCAGAGGTACTCCATTTACCTATAAAGTTTTAAGGCAATGAAACTGTCTGGCCCACATTGGGTAAAATCCAGATTCGTAAGCAATTGCTGTTTTGTGAATGTACTGAGTATTTAGCAAATAAGAAATGTAAATATTTTAGGTCTGTATGTCTCATGCATACTGCATGTAAAGAAAAGTGGTTTTTTAAAGGTCTGGCTTAAATGGTCAGTTGCTGATGTGGAAGAACACAAGAACTAACAATAAAATCAAAGTTAAAGCTTGCTTCAGTCCCGTTTCCATAAGCTGAGCTGCTTCGTTTCCCCATTTCTGATAGATGGAAATACACCTCAGCCTCCTCATTATCCCCATGGTACTGGGGCTCTATAGGTTTCTACAGCAGTGGAGGATATATGTTCACCTTACCTAAATCGAAGCAGGAGAGCGTGGAGAAGTTGGTCTTCCTCAGGCAGAACAGCTGGCTTACTAGAGGAACCAGAGCTGTATTTATCGACTTCTCAACGTACAATGCAAACATAAACCTCTTCTGTGTCATCAAGTGAGTTCTTACCTTTACGACACAGGAGATCCGACTTACTGACACGTATGATGCTTCCCTGAGCACACAAGGAACGGCTGCTCGCCTCAGGCCTGTGTAGCCGTGTTTCTCAGGTAGCAGCTGGCAAGACAGTAATTCATTAAAAACGCAGAAATTCAGTTATTGCAGGGAGCAGACTCGGATCCTTCTTTTCTGTTTTTGTTGTTTGGTGGTTTTGGTGTTTGGTTTTTTTTTTTTAAATAGTTGGTGTCTGGTCCGTACAGCTGGTTGCTGCTGTCTGTCAATAGATTTCATAACCTTTTGCAAGGTCAAAGACTGGATTATTAGTCCTGTTGTCAGCTAGTGGAAGGAAGAGACTCAGGGTAGGGTGAACGTTTGCTCTTCTGAGACATGGTTTTGTTAAAGACTGTTAATCAAACACCATAGCTTGGGTATCCCAAGAGCTTCTCGTTTTCCCTTCAGCCCTCCCTAACATGCAACACTCTTCTCATGGGAGACTTAGCATAACCCTTACAGGAAGATCTTACAGACGTAGGAGTTCCCGTAAAGTGTTATTAATGTAGTAGTAATTAATGTTAGAAAATCAAGGGCTGAGGTGATTTAAAGAGATGGCAACTAACACCAGTCCCCAATTTCTTTCAGGTTGGTGGTAGAGTTCCCTGCCACCGGGGGTGCTCTCACCTCCTCACATATCTACTCCGTGAAGCTCCTCCGATACATCACATACTATGATTACTTCCTGGCTTCTTGTGAAATCTCCTTTTGCCTCTTTATCGTTATATTCATAATCCAGGAAGCCACAAAAATAGTCAAAATGAAAGAGAAATATTTCAGAAGTGTCTGGAACTGGCTGGATTTGCTGCTGCTGGTGGTGAGCTACCCCTTGACTTCCACCCCTGTCCTTGCCAGCCGAGGCTAGCACCGGATAGACATCCAACGAGCCAGAACTGCCCAAATCTGTGGTTAGAGTTAACCACCCACTGAAGAGGCCACACGGCCCACCACGGTTCAGCACACCTGAACTGGTTTTCTAGCCTTGCTGTAGATGTGCTGCAGCTCTATGTCCTTTTTGCTCGTTATCACCTTGTTCATTTCAGCTTTAATCTCTGCAGAGCAGGGAAGCACTAGCACACAGCAGAGCTAACACAGTAAAATTAGCATGTGTGCAGCATGTAACATAGCAGAAGCCCAGAATTATTGTAATACACAATTACAAAGTATTTGACCAATAAAGTCACATATATACAGTTTATGACCAAACATCTGAAAAGGTCAGGTTCTTCAAATCTAACCAAGGGCCTTTTGGAATCAGGACAGTCTTTCCTATGCAAAGGGACAGTCTGAAGAGAGGGCAAGTAGCCGGACTTCAGTTTCACTGACTTCTGCTCTCCTTCAGGTGTCCATCCTTGCCATTGGCTTCAACGTCTACCGCACTGCCAAAGTGGCCCTGCTAATGGAAGAGCTGCTGGCTAATGCCCACGGGTATCCAGACTTCTATTTCCTCGCATTCTGGCAAGTCATTTACAACAACATGATTGCTGTCAACATGTTCTTTGCTTGGATAAAGGTATTGGCTCTTACTCCCTTTTTTTTTTTGTACTTGAGAATCTGAGCGTTTCCAAGTGTCGCATAAATGTTCAGTTTTACCTTTCCATGGGGGAACTGCAGAGGTGGGGCTCAAAGGGAGAATTTTGTTTATAAGATTCCAGAAGAGTTTAAAATTACCTCCTTCTCATAAACATGGGTCACACAAATTCCAAGTCCATCTAAAAAAGATGTTTGCACTTGGGCAGCTGTCTCCATTGGAGCAGCTGGGAAATTACCATGGCCAAACAGCCTCCTCAGACTCAGTCTGTTCCTGGACCCAATCTTATCCAGGTCACGGCCTGACCTATACAGACAGCATGGCTCTAGTAGGTGAAGCTATTCGTAGCTTTTGTAGCCAAAAGCCATGAAAACAGTTTTTAACTGCAGAGGAAGGCAGAATGTGTCTGAACTTGACTCAGAAGTGGCTTTGGGCCAGGACACCTTTCATTTCATTCTTACTTGTAAACAGACCTGCTGATCTCTGGATGGAGTAGCAAACTTCTCTAAGATTAGGGGCTACTTTTGCTCCTAACCAGGTGCTCTGGGACCAAACCATGTTTGCATGCCACTGCCCCTAATCTACTAAACCCTGCCTGGGGTCTGCACCCAGCAGACATCAGTGACTTTGGTTCGGGTGGCCTCAGTGTTCCCAGTGACTGGATGAAACTTCCCAAAGTTTTGCCTGATCCCGGGCTGCTTACAGGCCCCCTCTCTCCTAAGGTATTTGTAAAATGCCCAGCACAAAGCAGCTCTGAAACAGCCAGGGGAGGTACTTACATCTGCCAGAAGGGATCAGGCCTTAGTCACGCCCCAAGGACCAGAATATAAACTATCATGAAGGGTCACGTGCTTTTAGAATAAACAGGCTTTTGGCCTTCCTCCACCTCCCAGGCCGAGGCTGCAGGAAGAAGCTGTTGGGGAGCACTAGCTGCTCACCAGTTCTGTGGACAGTCTTCCTCATTACGTCCATTCTGTCCCTCAGCTGCACGTTCCCCCTGCGTCACCCTCCCCCCAGACGGACAACTGTTCATTTAGTAGCACAACTGTGTTTATAATTAACGACTGTCATTGAACAAGGCTTTTGTTTCAGACCCAAATTAAGAGAGCTCCTTACCAACCGAGCCCGTCAGGAGGCTCCATCCAGGAGGATGGTATGGCTTGCAATCTCCTTGACCAGGGGTCCGTATCTGCTAGAGCTGATTACACTTACCAGTACCCAGCAGAGAGCTGTCTGCACACTGTTAGCTTTAGCACATAAGCATATTTGCCCTGCAGAACATTCATCTTCTCAAGAAACACACCCAATCCTAGTTCTCCTTACAGATACATACCATGCAACTTACTTCTAGGTAAGACTTAACCTGTAAATTAGGATTACAGATAAAATTCCAGAAATTCTGTTAAGAAGCTGCAATATATTTTGATCCCCCAATAACAATACGTTCTGTTCTCTTGCAGATATTTAAATATGTCAGCTTTAACAAAACCATGATGCAGCTCTCCTCCACTTTATCTCACTGTGCCAAAGACATAACTGGATTTGCCATCATGTTCTTCATCATTTTCTTTGCCTACGCCCAGTTTGGCTATCTGGTTTTCGGGTCACAAGTTGAAGAGTTTTCCACTTTCCCAAACTGCATGTATGCTACTTTCTAAACTTTTTGACACAAATGCCTCAGTTGGTGTAGGTGCAAACCAGCTTCTGCTAAGCAGAACTTAAAAAAGTATAGGTCTCCAACACTTAAGCTTATTTCATAGAGTAAAACCAATTTGTTGGCTTTACGTTTCCCAAAGTCTTCATATGTTCCAAAGAGACCACCTGTGCGTGACACAGGTCAAGGAAGCATACGAAGGGGAAGCTCAGGAGGAGTTCACCCAACGGAGCTGTTAGTCCCCACAGCTGTCAACCTCACTCCGTCGTGTGTAACCAAGCCCCATGGCCATCCGGAGGCCTGGCAGCAGGCTGTTCTCCTTTGCCTCGTGAATCCAGAATGTGGAACTGCCCCGCAGACATGCCGCTGGGTACGCAACACCGTCCCCAGCGTGACAACCACAGAACTGCTGGAGACACCCAAGTGGCTCAGAGCACAAGCTGAGCACATTTGCAACCAGGAATTACTGCACTTTTGAGAAAGATCTCCAGCTGCATAGCCAAGAGTCCCCAGATCCCGTCAGCTGACTCCGTTACTTTCTTCCCCAGTTCTTTCAGCCACTCACTGTAGCAATATCAGATCAATTCCAGTGCCAGCTGGAAATGGTTTTGATGGTCCTCGCACCTCATAGCAACTCTACCCTGTCACCCGCCGTGTGCGTTGTGGTTTTGCCCATGGCTGTGTTTCTTACAACTTCAGAGATACCTTTAGTGTACCAGATTGTCTGAAAGGAGCTTTTCATGTAAAATTAAGGCACTTCTAAACTAGAAAAATAGCTCATTTTGGATCCACTTGGATGCGAGATAGTCCTAAGGTGCTAGAGGGGGACATAGGGACCTATACTGTTACCTTCTGTACTAACAACATGAAGGGAAATAATTTTTAAAACCCAAAAAAACCTGTGATTTATCTAAAATGAAAGTATTTTCTCATACAAGCCATTTCAAAATTCATTTGTACTTTCAAATTCTCAAATGCATGCACTAAATTGCTGTATTATCCTGGCTTGCCTTTTGATTTCAGTGACTAAGGTAATGGTGAATCAGTTTCTATTGTATCTATTGCCTTTTTTTTTTTTTTTTTTTAATTAATGCTTACAACACTTCTCTTTAACAGAAACCAGTCAACTCATTCTGCTGTTTTTCACTCCCAGCTTTACACAGTTTCGTATTGTGCTGGGAGATTTTGATTTTGAGACTGTGACAGCAGCAAACAGAATCCTTGGACCTATTTACTTCACCACATTTGTATTCTTTGTGTTCTTCATATTGCTGGTAGGTATAGTCTTAAAAATGCTCATCCTTTTGCATAAGCAGTAGAGAAGAACTGGTGTATAGTGCTCTGAGACAGTGTTTTTCACCCCAAGATGACACTGGGCCATTTATCGAGATTTTGATTTCTGAAAACTTAATTGGGTGCTCTTGAAAACTGCATAAAGGCAGCCTTGTCAGGTGGGAAGGTTAAAGACACTTTGATGGGACTGTGTAGGTGCAGGTTTGCTTTATTAGATTGATGCTTTCATTACTTCAGATTGAAACACCACTTGAAAAAGCTAGTTCTACGACAGGAAATCCGTTCCCTCCAAGGAACTGGGCCTTTTAGCTGATACTGCATATGGGAAATAAGTGATTTGTCTCCCAAAAACATTCTCTAAGACCCCAGGATTATCCGATAATTTAACTGCATTGGGAGCAGGTCTGCACCCAGCAAAGCTCTTCAATTCCAAAGCTGCTTCAGTTCCGTGCCCTAGTAGAACAGCCCCCAGAACAACAGCCCCAGCGTAATACAAATGCAATTTCCAGAAACAAATCTCTAACTGTGTCCTTCCTATGCAGAACATGTTTTTGGCTATTATAAATGACACCTATTCACAAATCAAAGCAGACTTTGAAGTAATACCCAGTGAAGAACTTCAGCTCAGACACCTCTTTAGACAGGTGAGTAAACACTTCTGTAACTACCTCATTTAACTCAGGGTAAGAGGAGGAACTCTAAGCTACATCACTAGCAAAGGGCCTTAAACAGCTGGGCCATAACCACTTAAGAACACCCAGTATTTGATTTTTCACTTTAAATAATCACTTGACAGATACAGAGACATCTTTTCGTCAAACCCACAGGAGCTCCTAATGGTAAGAGTAGTATATATATGAGTTGGGGTGCAAGGAGCCTACCTTTACTTCACCCTTTTAAAAGCAGTATTTAAGACCAGCCTGGTCTGTGGTGTATCCCGTCATCAGCTTTCCTCAGAGTTTTCTGTGCTGCTCTTACAAACTGAGAAACTAAAGATCTTCTCTGCATGGGAAGACAAGCAGAAACATGCACCTTTAAAACTCCACAAAGTTCAGAACATTTCTACGTGCCAGAAATGAGTACAAAAGGGGAACAAGTCTAACTTTTCAGTTCAACTTGAAATGATGACCTCCTCCTGTCCTGCCAAATGCATACAGTGAAGCCAAGGAGACTGCGCACAGTTCTGTTGCTGGGAAAAGTCAGTACCTCCACCTAGAAACTTTAACTGGGGAGTACAGCAGCACCAGTGAGATAAATAAGCTAGAGGTAGGGGTGCGATGAGATTCCTGCACACTCAAGACAGCGTTTCTCCAAGCTGGCCCACGCTGACCACGCTGCAGCGGAGGGCTGGCAGCCCTGTCTATCCAAAATTCTCCTGCAGGACTTTACAAGTGGCACAGGCACAAGTTCCATTGCTTCTGCAGAGGCCAGTTTTCACTGAGGGAAAGGAAGGGAGAGGCCCAGGCCAGGATACAGCTAGTCTGGTCGGCAACAGCACAGTCTAGATTCCCCCACCCAAGCTCATTCTTGTACTTACCAGGCACTACAGTAAGATGAAATTAATATGCCTGACAACAGAAACTCTTACTGGATTTGGTTTGCTATTACCTTCAGGGGTTTCATGACAAGTTTGAGCTACAGCAGGCAAAGTTAGCTGAGCTGAGGGAACAAAGAGAGAGGCTGGTGGGATTTTGGTTTAATTGCCGAGGCATTATGCTGTCGGTTTGTTCCTTGCATTCGAGTCCTTGTGCAAAAGTGTCTCTGGTTAAACACAACCATTTAACATGCCTGACATTTCCTGTCCACGTTCAGACTTGCAGCGAGGCCCTTGTCAAGCTCAAGTTGAAGAAACCGGAGATGGACACAAACCCAGCAGCTGAGAGCTCGGGAAGGTAGGATCTCGGCATTGGCCGTTCCCCCCTGCGCCGAGCACAGACGTATTCTCACAGGACTTGTGTCTCTTCTCATTTGTGTGAACAACAAGCAGGGAATTTTCAGCCACTAAAGGAAAGGATGCTTCTAAGCGTTCTGATGGAGACAGTGCTAATGAAGAGGTAGGCTTTATTCTTTCCTATATTCTTAGAAACTGCTGATTATATTTCAGAAGTTTAACACAAAAGGAGTCATAGTTGTCCCCACTGTTACTTACAAAAGCTGTTTCTCCACAGGATACTATTTTTAACATCACAGGAATAGCAAAAGCTAGACCTATAAGTAAAGAAAAATCACTAATTATGCCCAAAACTTCGAATGAAAGCTTGTTCGGGCAAGGCCATTCACTACAATAGCAGAGTAGGGTGAGATCAATGTGTCTTAGAAATGGTATAAATCTGTGAGCTGGGCATTTGCCCAAATGTTAAACCGAAGCAGATGTACGGAAAACAAGTTTTACAGCAGTCTGCTGGGTCATAGGCTGCATCTACAGCCAGAAGAAAGATGACTGTAGCTTCCTTTTGCTTTACAAAAAGAGGGCCTCCAGCAGTCTTTGGTAGTTCCAGGTCTGGGATAAGCCCGTGCAAGCACTTCTACAACATTTTTTTAAATAAACAAACCACAAAAACACTTCTACAAGAGAGGGAAAAGCCCTTCAGCTAGCTGTAAACGCCGCTACACACAATGCTTGCAGTCTCTCTCAGCCCTGAAAAGAAACGTCTGTTCCTATATCCTGTCTTTTTGGAAGGGCCAGAAGGAAAATCGACTTTCAGGCAGAGAACACTTTTCTCCCCAAAGCTGCATGCATCTTTTCCTGCCTGAGTGACTGTCACAGGTGTCCCAGTGAGTCACGCTGCCTTTGTCCGATTTACTTTTCTTAAATCCCTCTGGTGATGAATAGAGCTGTCTGAAATTACCAGAGCTACAGGAAGGGCAAGAAAAACTTCATCAGAAGCATCCACTTACTGAGGACACTGACTTAGTCACAGCTCAGAGCTACATCTCCACTGCAGAATTTAAGTGGTAGGTGTGTCTGAGTCTGTCTTATTCCCACCCCTGGACAGCTGCAGCCCCTGGCTGAAACCCTCACCGAGTGACAACCTGAGAGACAGAGACAGAAGATAACACAGAGTCAATGATTTTAAGATTTTTTTTTTAAGTGCTTTACACTGCCTGACAACAGATGCCCTCAGGGAGGGAAGAAGAAAACAAAAGAATTTAGTAGAGCAGCTTGTAAGGACATTAGTCAAGAATGAGGTGGGACAAGAATGTAAAATATTGTCACTCTTCCAGAACACTTTGTGGCTGCCCAGGGAGGGGGGAGAGACAGTAACACTTGTGCTTGTGAAGGGGTGTTTCAGGACATAGACCCGTGGCAGTGGACACGCGTGAGCAAAGAGGAAGGCTGCAAATGCCAGTCTCAGGGCAGCGCCATTTCAAGGATATGGGGCCGGATTTTTGTGTTCCAGGCTCGTAAGGCGTACGGCTGCGCTGGCGAGGGAAGTCAGTAACATCAGTGCAGAAGGCAGGAGAACTAACACAAGTGTGCAACAAATGAAGGCTGCTTCAGGCACGAATACACGAGCTCTGCTAACAGAGATCGCCTGGCTCTTCACACAGTTTAAATAAATCCAAAGTCCCCACATCCCCCCTCCCCCTTTATTTTTTTCGGGTTTTGGATAAGAGAAGCAGGAATGTTAATAAATGTATATACCATTGTTGCTTCTGGGTCTTTTCTGTGCGCGTTTCAGGTGCTTCTTTAACTCTGAGAAGAACTGACCAACCTTGCCAGGGTTCTGGGTAGGCATCTCTACGAACGCCTCAACAACATTTATTCCTCTGCCTTGTTTTGGGGCTGCTGCGAGACACAGATGTGGCATCAGAAGAGCCGATCATGAGCAAGGGCAGCATCCTGGGCCTGCTGCGTACCCTCCTCTCCATCTCTGGCCCTACAGAGCCCAGTGCAACGCTCCAGTCGCCGGGCACGCACCAGCACTGGGTCATTAGCCCGCGCTTCCCCAGACCGCTTCCTTTTGCTAGTGCATCTGCCGCCAAGGTTAAGGCTTATTTCTCAACAATTCTTGTTCCAGGCACCTGTTGCTTCTAAAACATGTTACTGCTGCCTTCAGAGAAAAAAAAAAATTGTTATTCAGGAAAAAATAGCCTTTGTTTTTGATCAGGCCTTAACACGTGGAGCCACTAGAGGGAGCTTTGCTTCACCCTTGCACGAGCCTGAATGTGCTATAAATCCCACAAGGATTTATAGTATTATAAAGCCTTATGTCCTGCAGAGCACTACCAAGCTACTGCATGGTCTCTCTGTGTCTAATCACAGTGTGGAGGAGCTGTGTCACAGAGAAGGGAGCAGCCAAGCATTTGAAGGCACCCAGAAAGAGATCCCTTCAGCCCAGTGGCACATGTAGCCATGCGCTGGTTTGGCTGGCAGGGTTCACTGATTCTTGTACTTCCCTTTCCTGGCTGAGCCAAGACATTCTCCTTCTTCTAAAAGGACCAGTTTAAAATAATATTCCCATCACTTCCAAAGGTTTCTTGTTGCCATGCGGCATCCCAGGACACTTGTCCCAGCAAACACAGGTCACTGATGATCTCTTGATCTCGATTACTCAATAGTCTGACATGCAAGAAAGCAGATGTATTGCACCGTTGGCATCTCCAACCTCTCCTCCTCCTGGCAATCCCTCTCATACAAAGAAGTCTCGAAACCTTTACACAGTTACTTACCCAGAAGAGCTTTCAGGCGCTCCTCAACCTTGCCCTACTCCTCTAGGGCGCAGGAAACTCTTATAGCCCACCTCACTTTTCCCAGCAAGCTCCTCGCCCTGCAGTAACATAATGGCTCAAGCAAACCTGTTTCAAGAGATAAAGCTTGGAATACTACAGATTTGTGTTGTCTCAGAATTGGCTTTTCAGAGAGGAAGATCTGTCCCAGTATCACCGCGCTTTTTGCGCCCTCAGAAATACCTGTTTCTCCTCTGTTTTGGCTGATGGCATTTAAAACAGGGTTATTTTCCTTCAGTTACAGTCTTCTCAGTTCATTGCTCTGTAGCACATAAACAGTTCACACCAAACCCCTATTTGAGGGACTTTTGTCTTCTCATTAGCATCTTGATCAGAGCAAGCTTCGCTGGATAAATAATGCTAAGGAAAAATGGAGATGGTAGAACAGACCTGTAGCAACCTCATTCATTCTTCAAGCTAATGGCCTAAGAATTTGTGCTTTCTTTTCCCCCATCTTCAGAGGAAAGCCGTATGATCAAAGGGAAGGTTCTTCTGTCCCACCCTGCAGAATGTATTGAAGGCTGCCTTCTGCCTCCTCTCCCTCACTTGCTCCCTCAACTTCCTTCTTGTTCCCATCTACATGCACTGCCACACATCCAAGAGCAGTCTTCACCTTCAGAGTTCTTCTATCCCTTGCCAGGCTTTAGGCTGAAGAGACGTGATTTACACAAAATACTACAACAGAAGAGTCAGTTTGAAAGACCCCAAGCACTTTATATATAAACTTACATCAATGTACTATGAAAAAAAAACCCCACCTATTTGGTGCAGAGGAAAAGCATCCCCTTGTGTTTACAGAAGTGTGTGCAGTAACAGTGTTTTCTGGCCACAAACACAGCAGTAACTGATTTTAAGGCTAGGAGACCATTATGGAGACAGACGCGACCAAATACTGCTCATCAGCTGAAGGTGTATTCATTGGCAGTGAATTAATTAGCCCAGGAACGGCTGAACCAGCTCTGCCCCATCTACCCCCGAAGCTGCTACTGTTGGAGCAGGGCTGAGCGAGACTCACAGTTTGCTCCTGCGTCACCCCTCACACAGCAGGCGGGCGCCGGGCAGGAACATCACGCCGTAAGCCCCTTTGGACACTTCCCTGCTGTCTCTGCGGAGGGGCACAGTCTACACAGGTCAAACAAGGCTTAAACCGCTGGAGCTTCATCGAGGGCTGTCTCAGCAGCTGAGCCCTCCCCAGGGCGTGGGGCTCTGCTGCCGAATTCGGACCTGCCTCAGCACCTCACTGAAACTACAAATACGGACAGGAACAGCGAAGGGCTCGGCCCTTGTTTTCAAGAGATGGCAGTGGAGGAGAAAGCATGATGAGAAACGCAGATATATGACAATAAAGGTTAAGGTACTTTTATTATAAAAGTCTATACAATGAGCACCAGACATAGCAATGCAATTATATCTGGTTTAGTTATATATATTCCATATCTATATATCCATATAGATATATAGGTTTTGCTTTTACCAAAGTAAAACTGTTATATCACAAAATGCCTAGTTCTACCATTTATTTATTGCTCAACAAGGATGGCACAAAACACACGCAGCATAACTGTTGCCATGCTTATCTACTATACGGAATAAACAGCCAAACACTGCATAACAAACACAAAGCAGCTGTTAATTCTGAATTGGAACCAGTCTGGTCACTCACTCACTTATAAAAATATTGGAATCATATAGATTTAAGCATTATAAAGGAGGAATATATTATTTAACACATTTAAATAGTGCATATTGACATTTTGCATGTGGTATATAAAACACAAACATTCATGTACAACACTATACAGTACACATTAGTTTCAATGTTTGGATACACCCGTGTCTGCAGACTGATAGAAAAGTAACTGAAGTGTACATTGCACAATGGAACTGAGTAAAATTGATCAATGGTCTCACGACTAGTTTAACCTCATAATTCTCTAAGGTCCCAGATCATGTTGCAGTTTGGAAAAAAAAAAAAAAAGGCATACCACCAGTGCTCAATAGTTTTAGTGCTTTTTTTTTTTTTCTCAATTCCAAAATTACATGCCTACAAGCAGAGTAAAACAAAACAAGAAGTCATCTACAGTACACAGATGAAATCTGAGCACTAAAAATCCTACTTTCAACCTATTTCATATGCTTCATGACAGAACAGCAAGTCCATGAGGTTACATGCTAGCCACTTCTTACGTTGTGAGAAAGTTCATTTTTGGTCTTTCATAATGCAGTGTGAATAATAGCTATGTTGACATTAGCCAGTCATAAAAACATGCAGTGAGAGTAGGTGCATGCAGAACATGGCCACAATCAAACCGATACACTGAAGAAAAGAAAAATAATTGAGAAAGCACCAGTTAACACTTAGATTCTGCCAGATCAAAACCAGCTGCTGATGGCTGTTGTGGAGCATAAAGCTAGTAGCTAAATCATCATTCAGCACAGCAGATGTGATACTCGAAACATTATTTAGTTTCAACTCTGAAGCTAAATCATGCAAGGCCCATAAACTTTTGCTTACATCATAAGGATTAGATAACTTATTTTTATTCTCCAACTGTAAAACAAAACTGTGATAAACAGCAGTAATTTTTTCCACTCAAAATGACAGTTCACCCTGTGGTGTGCATTAACTACACTGATTTTAGCCCTTGACACCAGACTCGTTTCAGGGACAGTGGAATTTTAACTGTCCTAAGCCAGCTCTTTTCTGCTGGAGCTACGCCAGCCTGAGCGCCATCGGATTTCCCATACACTGAAATGTTCATTATGTTCCTCAAATCTTCCCAAAGCGGAGATGCAGTATCCAATTCAGACAAACCACTACGTCACCACTAGTTCATAAACAATAACCGATAAAATGAACAACAGTAACGTAAGTCCTGTAGGCAGCATGTGATATAACTTTTCAGTTTTCCAAGTTTTAAAAAGACACTAAACAAGGTCACTTTCTGGTTTGTCCACTGTCATCTTTATCAAGGAGGAAACGTGACCACTAATGAGCAAAATCCATAGATGTTAATTACTACTGTTACAGGTGCAATTTAGAATACCAAAAATTAAAGTTGTTCCACAGCAGTCCTTTGAAAGGAATTTCAGTCTGTTTTTTAAATGTTCCAGGAAAAAAAGCTGTACGTTTAATTTGCTGACTTTTTGCCCCCATAATAAAAAAAACAGGCAAGAGGAATAGTTCAGTGTAGCACTATAGTATTAATAATTCCTTCAATAATGCAAAAAGTTGGTAATAACACAAGTCTCAAAGTTCTTGAATGCTAAAGAAAAAAAAACCTATGGTTGTTTTGGAAGAAGATGGATGCATCTGTAATACAAAACTTTGATGGAAACTGTGTTTGCTAAAGTTGGATAGAGCAGCCTCGAACCTAGAAATCTTACTTGCTCTCTAGACAGGACCTACTTACCCTTCACACATGTCATAGTGGCACCACAATAAAGTGCACAAACTGGGTTCTTTCCACAGTGCATGACAAATGAACACAAGCACTCAGTAAGTACAGTGGTAGAGGGAAATACCATGTCATTCTATGAGCTGGAGGAACAGAATTTAAATTGATTTTGAAGAATCCTGTTTGCTGATAAGGACTTCTAACAGCCTAAGTTTGGCTTTAATTTTCTTGTACTCCCTGTACTCATCAAGCATTGGGACCCGATCTTCTTTCTGCACGTTCCTGTAAAAAGAAGCACACCTAAGTTTCAAGAAAACCCTCCATCCTGCAGCAAGCCAAACACAAGAGCAGCTATGGACAGTTATCTTAGGGCAGGTAAAAACATTTTTGGCAGCTTGTTCACCAAGAAAGGACACATGGTTGTACTTTAGTTCACTGTAGTTAAAATTGCCATCACCTAAAAAGCTGAGTAGAAAACCCAGCAGCATTTATTCAGCACAACTTGCAACGTTGTTTATAAATCGTTCTCTTAAGTTCTTCTGGAGATTTTAACAGGATATGAAGACTTTTCGTTTCAGATCCTGTGTACGCGTTACAGAAAAATACCAATTTAAGTCGATCTACATTTTCACTGTATGCAGACCAACCCACGAACTGGTAGCACAGAATTATTCTTATTTAAGACTGGACTATAATAAATTAATCTACTTATCTGACTTATTTTTAAATCAACCCCTCGTTATTAACCTCATTATTTGCCATTAAAGTGAAAAGGAGTTATGTCCCAAATTCAGTAAGTGCATGAGGAAGCCACGTCAGTGGAATTTGTCTGACCAGTGGTCCAGGAGTTCATAGTTAAGGAGAAATACAGTAGAAATCACAGTTAAGCGAGAAGGTCTGCCAGTCAAGAAAGTGACCGATCTCTTACAAGTGTTGTTAGTTTCGTTCCCAAGGTGATACACCTTGAAAAGCCTCCTGTTAGGCACAATGGGCAGCAGCTCAATCACATTCATAACAACATATATTCAAATAAGAAGCCTAAAAGAACTAAACACCACAGAAAAGAATAACAACTATATACCCCTTTATTGGTAAAGCAAATACCCACTGTCAGGACTGACTTACTGGAACAAAGGACAAAGAGGCTGACTTCCCTGCCCTATGTTAAAAACAGAGGAATAATCTGAGGGGTTTTTTTAAAATATAAAAAATACTTTTTTATATTTACTTTAAAATGTTAATTTTTTTGAAATGGATAAAACCCCACTTCTTCCATTTTCAATTATTATGCTTTACAGACTGTAAGAGAGGAAACAAAACTCAGGAGCAGGCTTCCTCCACTATTAAAAACACCATCAGATTCCATTTGGCAACATTCATACAGAAAGTTGAAAAAAAAAACCATTTGGCTACAAAGCTGTTCAGCATCTGGTTTTGCGCTACACAAACCTTCCATTCTGCTGATAAAACTCCTCTTCAAATTCTCGTAAGGTCTTACGTAGCTTCTTTTTTTCAGCTCTGGCTTTCCACAGTTGCTCCAATAATTCAGGCCTAAAAATTTCAAGTGAAAGAAAAATACTGTTGGCCATACAAGAAAATTTAAATTCTTCAAAGCATACTCAAAACCAACTGAGCTAGCTGCACTAATAATAAATGTGTCTCGCTCAGAAGGAACATGCTAGCTGTTTGATAGTGCAATATTGAGAACAAGCTAGCAGATAATAAAAGGGTATAAATTTTCTGCTGTCTACACAGCTCAAGTAAGGCTGAAGAAGGTTTAGAAGACACTAAACAGTTCACTGAATACAAAGAGATCTTAGTCAGGCACGTCAGAGGAAAGAACACTCTTTCAAGCCAAACACTTCCTGAGAGGTGCTGAACATGTCACTCCCTTCCACCCAACATCATCTATTTGGCATCATGGCTTGAAGTGCAATAATTGCAACGTCTATAACAGAATTAGGCACTTCTTATTTTTTACTCACATAGAAGCAGCGCGGGTGCTTGACAGCCTAAGGTCCCGGGTCAGTTTCTCTTGACCATCTTCTACATCAGACTCCGAGTTTTCAACTGGGCTTAAAACAGGCTGTGTTTGGACAGCAGTTTTTAAGATATCGCTCAGGTCTGCAGATAAACCATCACTTTCCTCCTCTTCTTCCTGTAAGTCAAAGCAGAAATTCAAAACAAATATGAAATACTTCAGTTCCCTATTACAAATGCTGGGAAGTATTTATCAAAAATGCACTGTACATACCTTAATTTCTTCAAAAAAATGGGCAGTTTCACCTTCTATAATGGGCTGTAACATCTGCCCCCGCCTCTTGGTTGATGGTGACCCCTGCAAAAATTTAAGTTTGTTTCATTATGTGCAATCAGACATTAAATGCTGTGTACAGTCAGAATTTTGTTCAAGTCACCTAACGCCTGAAGGTATTTCTTCCTACAGAAGAACAGAAGACTGCAAACATACTTACAGAGCCCAGACAAAACAACTATAGAACCCAAAAAGCTCAGATGCCCAAAGGATCCTTGACACATAAGTAAAAATATCTAGAACTCTCACATTCTTCTCCTGACTTAAAATAAAAAGGATGCACTCTCATTCTCTCTCCATGTTTTGTAGAAAATTCATAAAGCACAAAGATATCTCTGAATTTCATATTTACTCTTGTTCCCCCCAAAGCAAACCACAGGGAGATTATAAGAACAGTTACACAATGCCACGGCTGTTCTTTCTCTTCTGCCGGGCATACAGCAGGAATAACCCTGCCCGTTTCTTTTTCTAGGCCGCTTTGAAGCCCCGTGATTGAAGTGCTACGTCAGGGATGTCAGAGTTATCTGTTACCACCTCAGAGTCAAAATGCTTTGAACTTCAGCCCCGAGCAGGTGCCACTGTGCTGTACAGGTGTCACTGGCAGCTGCCTGCTGCACACAGGCACTTACGCCCTGCTCGCCCGCTACCCCTGCACGGCATTAGCAGTTTCCACAGATGGGACTCTTTGAGCAGGAGGAAGGGGGAACACAAAAGCCACACAGACAATGACCTGTCAAAAAAACTTTAGTTCATGAAAGGTGAACAGCTTCCTGCTTCTCTGGGCATTTCCATACAGGCTTCAGTGTACATGATTAGTAACCTGTGATACCGTAAGAGCTATCCCATGGAAGCAAGTGACATAAACCACAAAGCAATTCTGGAAATACCTGGCACTGAAGACAGCCTACCTAGAAGCTACCACTGAACAACCCTTGGTAATTAAGAGAGGTCCACATATCTCCTATAGGTTTCAAACAGAGAACTATGAAAAATATCTTACAGATGTTGCCTACAGCACAGATTAGGAATTATGTTACCAAGATCTCTTCTGAATTTAAAATCCTTTTGGTTGGCTATCACCCATCCCTTTATCTCACAGCCAAAGAAAAAGAAAAAAGAAAGAACCACCACAGTAGTCATAAGGCTACTGATAACATAAAATGCATCTCAGCTGAAGAGTCAGATTTTTGAGGTAAGAGATGGGATAAAACTTAACCAGTCAAGGGCACCACCAATAACCTATGATGGTCTCACCATCATGGAGAAATGCTTAGGTGTTTAAGAGCAACCTGTCTTTATGGAGTTCAAAAAGGGATCCTGATATAAAAGCCCTTAAACTGAAATATGACTGCAATGTAAATCACATCTTTCTATAAAAGCAGCTGCCCAAAAATGTATGTGCAAGAAAGGAACGATCTTGAACTGGTCCCTTTATCTCAACATACTTTGGCTTAAAGGGGATAGCTAAGAGCAGTCAGAGTCAATGTAAACAGCCGATTAAGTTCCAGCTGAGTAAGCCACTGCCCAGCTATGTAAGTCTCAGAACTGTCTGTACGTAAAGGGATTATCTCACCTCAGCTATGCAGTCCCTTCCTTCCAAAAGGGTCAAATAGCTAATATCAAAACTGTTTGGTTGCAAGATTTTGCAACAGTCAGCCAGCTGTTTGTCATTCCTCAACTGTTTTACAGGTACAATGAACAAGGTGACATCAATGTCCTCGCACAGTATGAAAACTTTTCTTCCTCATCTCTTCCAAGACAACAGAGAGAGGAAAGAAAAGAACAGAAAGCACTACAAGTTAGAAGGAAATGAAGTGAAAACAAAATGAAAAGCGCAGGTGTTGTATAGATGCTGCAGACGTTGATAACACCTCACACTGGGGAAGCATGGAGGAATGGAATGGTTCTTATGGCCGTCCTATCACTCATGCTTCTGGTGACAGCAACCTGCAGTGCAGAAGAGAGGCAAGCTTCACTGCAACTGGTGTTACTATTCTTGGGAGGACTCTTAGTACAGTGTGTACTGCAGAGCCATACCTAGCACAGTGACCTGGGAGCACCTCTGCCCCGGCAAGGCAGAACAGCTTATTTACTTCCACCGAGAACCATTTACTTCCTAAGAGCCATCAAGGTCACAGACAGCTTTGAACTGCTCTGCTCTCAGCAGTAAATCAAATGCCTCACGTACAATGCCAACAACATCTTATATCTTCCAAGAAAGATGTATTTCATGGGACAGTATTACCAGCTCTTCTAAAGGCAGCCTAGCAGTTCAAAAGTGGAAAACAAACAGAAATAGCATTTGTTTTACTCACAAGAATAGGAGTAATGCTTGCTCTAGTTAACATTTGTTTTACAAGTCTGTATCTGTCATAAAGTGGCTTCACAATATGTCTTTCTTCTCTAGTAACCTAAAGGCAGAGAAACCACAGAATTAATTATACCAGTCACTCAATAATATACAAGCAAACACAAAGCGGTATGCTGCTCCTGCCAGGCCACGTACATTCCACTTCGAACATAAAACTAGTTTAAATTGTGTGGATGAAATGGGGAATAAGTGAGTGCTTTTTTTCTCCTCTTTTCTCCCTATATTTTTCAGGAAGAAGTTTTAAAGGCTTCCTAAAAGTTAGAGGAGCTTCAGTAGAAGCAAACCCTCTACCTTTAAAGACCCATGGAAAAGAGATAAAAAAGGGACCAAGAACTGCAGGAGAAGACCGTGTGCCTAGCAATGATGATGATTCTACAGAAATGACAGGGGAAAAAAAGAAAAAGATGAAATTGTAGAGAGATTTTTATCCAATATCTGATTTACTCTCAATTTTTGGCCACTGTGTACTCTAACATAACGAATCTTAAAGGCTATCCTAAACAGTTACTGGCATTTTCTCCCTAAGGAGATTGTAGAACCATGCCAACAGCTCCAAGACCATTATTCTTCCCTGGCTTTCACACTGAAATGCTTGGTCAGATTTATACGGCAGTGCTGATTCTAAAGCTGGTATGTGAAGTCCGGAAGGCTGCTGGATAGTAACTGGAAAGACCTTGTCATTGGACTAGTGATGCTGATCACTATTCAAGACAAAAACCCAGAACTTTAGGCACTAATAGCAAGTCACTTACTCTTGACTTCCATATCTCTAATCATCTCAGATACACGCCACAGATTTTTTTTTTTTTTTTTTTTTTTTAAAGTGCCTTTTAATTTCTGGTTTTGTGAAATCCAGAACTACATTTCAGGCCTTTTCCCAGGAAAGTCAATAGCGTCATTTATTTTTAAGATTTCTCTTTGCTTCACAGACATTAAGACACCAAACAACACCAACCACTTTGCAAACTCCAACAACCTACCAACCTGAGGAAAAAGGGCCTATTAATACATAATTTTTTTTAAGAAGTTAATGCAATAGCTTCCTCTCATGGCAACATGGACACTAATAGATAACTTTGTGGTTTGGAAAATGAAAAAAAAAAAAAAAAAACCCACACCAGCATTAAATTCTGGTATCACTAACGCACAAGAGTTACTGTTGTCTATGCATACATTAACGGTTTGATGAAGTAAACCAAGCATTACCGGCCGGCCATGTTGACTTTCATAATACAGGAGGCTTTTCTGGAGAGATGTTTTCTCTTCTACCAAATGGTCCTTTGTCATTTTCTGTCAGAAGAATAAGTCACCCCTCATCAAACACAAGTCACTTCAACAGTTTTTCTACATTATCAGCTACGCAGATGCCTCAGCCAAACTTAGCTTAGCTAACACCATACATCCCACCTTCATTCATTTAAAGCTGTCCAATATTGTCAGCACATTTTTGTAAATATTTTAATAAAGAGGGAGCAAGGAAGACATGGTTGATCTGGACCATTTCCCCCTGGGGTCTGAAATACGAGGGCTCGGTAAAGGGCTGCTAGATAAAGGCATCATTTTGTTGATAAAGTGGTATCTGAAGGATTTGATTGTGCTCTATTTCTTGCCTATTCATAATTTGATGCTTACTTTTATATCTTCTGGCAAACATCTCTCCACTCGTTTTTCCTTTAATCTTTTCAAAATGAGTTCAAGTGTAGCTTCCTTGGTGGGCTTCTTCTCTTTCTGCACAACCCGCATCTCATCTCCATTTTCTTCATCCTCTTGGTCAAGAGAGGAACCAAAGCTTTTTGGAAGAGTGTTACTTCGTGGACGTGTTTGAGGTATGAATTCTCCATCTGAGCTCCTCTGCTTTGAATCTGGAATGAGAAAAATTGCTCAAGCCAAAAGTTTAAAAGAAATAATTCTCTCAGTTTGTCGAACTGCAAATAAAGGAACGTAACACTTTGCATAGGCAAAGTTTCTCTTCTAATGAACTAAAACCGAAGCCACAAGAACAATTTGATTTTGACTTTTGAATAGTTCAGAATCTAGAAATGAACATTTCTCCTTGTCTTGTGGAATTTTACTGAATGACTTAGCCATCTTAGCCATGTAGATAATTGGTGTTTGTAGAAAACCAGAAACCGTAGCACCCCTTACCTTTTATTTGCTTTCTCAACTTGGTAAGTTCAGTCATCCATTTTAAAACTTTCGGATTGGCTGCGATATCACTATAGGAGGGCTGAAAAGTAATGCAAACAAACTACATTTTATAAAAACACACACACTGAATCTTATTTACAATTAGTTCTTTCAAGATTTGGTAATGTTTGTGACAGTAAATGTGACTAGTAACACGGATGCCACTCTTAGTACCAGATCAGACCTCAGTGCCAACGTAAGGGACAGCACTTGTAAAAACAAACTTGAAACGAGACATCAGAAGCTGAACCAGAGCGTAGCAAGACGCTTCTGTCTCTCCACACATCTGGTACCTCCCCAGTCTCACTGCATAAATGTCACTGTCTGCCCTTCTTTGGGCTCAGGCATCACAGCCCATTTTCTAGTACTGCTGTTGCTCACTTCACTGTTGCAGGCAGCAGCATGTGACAACATTATTCTTATTTGTGAACCCACACTTACCCAGCGATGAACTACAAAAAGTAACTTAGCTCTACCATGCAGTCCCTTTACCCTGAGTGAAAGCCTAAGTGGTAACTTACCTTACTGTTTTTCTCTTTTTCAAATTGTTCCTCAAATTGCTTTATTTTTTTCTGTAATTTCTTGACAAGCTGATACGGTGTCTTGTCTTCCCTTTTGTCATCTTTTGTGCTAAAGGATGCTCTTCGTGTTCTGTATTAAAAACATCATTTAAATAATTAAACGAGTACAAACAACTTGTATATTTGAATAACAGATGACTAATTTCAATTTTTTTCTCCAGTTCATAATCCATTCTTTTCAGGTTTTCAGACAAGAGCTATTTACTTACTGAATCAAAATGCTTTGATCGGCTGCCTTCAAGATGTGATGTGTAATTTTTTCCTCTCTAATTTCATTAATACCCCTAACAGAAGAACAGCATTTGAAATTCAGGTGCAATAAACTAACGTACCATTAACTACATTGTCATTACAACAGTTCTGGTGGCTAGGCTACTTCCCTAAGTTACCAGAAACTCAGAACTACTTGAAGTATTGGGCACAGAGGAAAGCCTAGGCTGGAAGCTACCACTGAACGATCCTTGGTAATTAGACAGCTCCACTTAACTGTCTTAAGCAAGTTTGAGATACTTATCTAAAAAGCATCTACACCATCTGTTGGCCTTACTAATGTATTTCTAGAGTATGTGATTCTGGTGTTAAATCATCTTTTTGCACTTGTTCAGCTCCTTGACATTTGCTGCTTGTGAAAAGCCTTTTTATTTCAAGGCTGGCCACGAGAATTTTCTTGTACACTTAGCACACAAGGTGACTGAAAGATCCCTCAACACAGCTAGTGACATCTACGTAGTTCAAGATATTAGAAATACTAATCTAATAATCTACTAGTGTAGATGTAGATCCTTATTAGTTTCAGGATGACGAGAACAGCTATTACAATCAGCACTTCTCTGCAGGTCAGTCTTCTGCATCATTTTAACAGTACTTGTCAGCCATCTTCTGTGGCTAACTGGAGAAAACTTTTTGCATCAATAAATCTGTCAGAGAGAGAATTGTAACCTCTAAGCTTGGTCTCTCCTGTTCCAGATTTTCTCATTTTTACGAGATTATTTCTTCCCTAACAAGCATGGAAATTCTTCTTAAATGACCTTTTATTGTAACAGTAGCAGTCAGTACAGGGCACAGGTTATTTACAGTTTTGGAGGGTCACACTCCCAGCCTAGTGTCACACAAATAACTTGCAGCTTGTTTAGTCACAACTCCACTTTCATACACTTGGTTAAACAGGCTCAATCCTCTAAATTGCAGGCAAAGACCTGCATTAAGAACCCCACCTCTTCACTGTACTGCTATGCCTTGCCTCTCCCTCTAACAGCTGATGCTTTCCTAGACCTCTTCTGAATGAAGGCTTTCCACAGCTCAAATCAAGAATCTGCCCAGAACATCACTGCACCACTTAGCTGCAGTAGTTTGTATAACCTGGCTTTCTTTACTGTGAGTGGATGACATGCTATGCAAAAAAAATCCAAAATTATGCAATATGAAAACAGATATTCATGCTACTGGAAACAAAAAAACAAACAAACAAAAAAAAAGGCCAAAACTTACATAAAATCATAGACCAGCAGCCCAGTGAAGACTGGTAAACAAAGGATATAAATATGATCTTCAGCCCAGGAAGTGCCATTACGGCAGGTTGTCAGAAGCCCTGACCAAATGCCAGGGAAGTCTGTGCAAGCTCGCCCTATTTTTATACTCTTTCCCTCATCATCTGCCAGTGGCCACTTTGAGAGACAAGATACCACCCCAGGTGAACCTCTGGTCTGACTCACTACGGCAGTTCCTGAGCAGGCAGCACAGCCAAATAGCCGTATAATGCTACATTTGACCTTGTCTTCAATTAATTCATACTGTGAAAACCCATAAGGCTCTTAAACAGCTGTATTTTCATACTGGCAGTAACACCTCCTGCCCCAACACCCACCAAATTGCATTAAAATACATACCTAACAAAAGAAAGTGCTTTGGATGAAGAATCTAACGTTTCTGGATCATGCAAGAAACGTTGGCTTTGCCCAAAATCCAAACTACGATGTGACAATATCGGATGACAGTCCTCTTCCAGCGGATGATTAGTCATCCTTCCAGCCTGTGGGGAAAGCTGAGCTTCTCCAGATTCACTGTCCTCTTGCCAAGATTTGAAAGCAGGAAATGGATCTAGAAGATAAAAAAGGGACAGAAAATGGTACTTTTCTGTTAACGGAATTATAAACAAGAGTCAAAAGGAAACAAATACATGTACCCAATGCTTAGTCTTGTATGCTATAAAGGATGTGGTGTCATACACAAAGTGAATAAAAACATTGAAATACGTCAGAAAGCTACAAATTCTGTCTCATAACAACTGAAAGAAAAAGGTACTGAAATGAAGTATGCACACTAGGATCCCTTTTTCAAAGTGTATTTGGGAGTATGCATTTCTGAACAGATCAACAGGGTAAAAGAGCCTTATTATCAGAAATCCAAAGTTGGAAGAATATATTTATTGTCCATCGCAATATTTTGCTGGGGAAATTAATTTTCATACCTTACGCATGCACTTTGAAAGATTGTCCTCTTGGTTTTGAAGCAGGTAAGCCTGACAATACCTCTTTAGGTACAATACCCATTTGCTTAAGTCTTTCTAAAGGAGTGTTGTTGGGTTTTTAAGTTTAAATCCATCTTGACACCACTGAGAAAAAGAGATTTCTTAATTTGTGGAAGGTGGTTTCTTTTAGGCAGGGGATTCCAAAACAATCAATTTTTTTTTAAATCCCTATAAAAAATTAGGTGCTGACATCCCTTACAATTCTCAGATATGGTTTTCTTGCTGTCTAACAAGAAGTCGACGTGGCCTTCCAAGCACTTTAAACCCCCCCCCCCCTTTTCCTTTCATAGAATTGCCTGTATTTTCCATTTCAAATCAGAAATTTGAAAACTGGGTTCAGAGTGTGCAGAACAACAATAAAACCCACAAAGTAATCTTTAAAAAAAATAACCCTTGTACCTGCTTTCCATTGTACATTTATTAAGTGTTATTGGGATTTTTGGTTTTGTTTTTAAGCTATAATCTTGCCTGTTTACACAGTACAAGATACAAGAAGGGGACCTTTTAGAAAAAAGTAAACAAAAAAATTGCAGATCGAACATTCCCAAGATATAAGGGACAGCAGGTGAAGGGTTAGTCAGAAAGCAAACCATAAACTATCAAAAGGCAGATAACTGAACGTATGGCGAACCATACTTACCCTCCCCTTCTCTCTGCAGATGCATTGTTTTGAAATCAATGAGGGGAAAAGTGATAGGGCATGGCGCTAATAAAATGAAAAAGAATGGCAAAAATACTAAAGTGAACACACAGCACAGTCAGAACAAACTATACATAACATGTAAAGCAGGAAGATACAGTACCAGGGGAAAACATCCCATCTTTTGGGCCAGGCCCTGAGCACTCTCAGATTCCAAGCAGTTTCAGTGGCAGGTAAGGATGCTCAGCCCTTAGCGAATTTGAACTTTTTACTGAACAGGTTTCCAAAGAACTGACACAGGAATAGTAAAGACTTACTGTAGTTTAGTAAGAGTCTCATGCATCCTCACATCAACAAAAGACAAGTTCTAAATATGTTTTTGCTCAGAGCTTGTAAATAAATAGAGATGGTGGTGATTTCCAAAAAGCAGGGCAAATGCAGAAAAAAGACTCAGAAATATAAATTAACTGATCTGCATTTTTGCCTTAGTCTAGCAAGCATTTGATATTCATTGTCAAGAACTGTTGGTTACAGGCCTTTAAGTTTTCTGTTACATAGACCTGTAACAAGATTTGGACTAGTACGGATTTCTTTACAAAGCCAATCTACCTCAATGGAATGCCACAAAGACTTGCAGTGCCTTGGAAGGCTGAGATCGTAACAACCGTTCTCAACAGGACAGAAGAACAGCCAGTTAAAATACTTTGCAATGGAATAACACCTCTTGCAAAATATCATGATTTTACCACTGAGAAGCTTAACTATAAATTCATATACAGATATGCTACTTCTCAAAGTAAGAGTCATAAAGCTACTTGGGCAAGTAAAACCAAAGAAACTTTTATGAGAAGGTTTAAGGAAATAATGAAAATGGAAGCCACAAACCTTCTGAGAATACATATTGAACCAGATTAACAGAGGATGCAACAAAATGTAATGCGCAAATAAGCAATTAATGTAAATAAAACACTGAGAACATAAGCAGATTTTTTTTTAAAACTATCTAAAGTTATTAACTTGGGCAACAAGAATGAAAACCTGGACTTGGTGTCTTTGGATAACTGCAAATCCACTTCTCTGTAACATGACTTACTCTGAACGTACAGTTTGCTAGGGCTCAAGGCGGCCAACCAGCAAACACTTTACTAGTATTAGCATGCCAATCACAAACTGCAAACCTCACCATTTGTAAAAGGGTTAAAAGGGAAGTACGGATTCATGCAGGCAATTAATTTGGAAAAAAAGTCAACACTGGTGACAAATTAACAGTAAGTTATCACCATCTGAGGTTCAGGAGAAAGCTCTATGTGCTGACATGCTACAACTATATGCTGCACTCTTAAACTATGTACATTCCCAGGGCATATTTCAGAAGTTTTAATATTCACAAGAGAGCAATCAGAAGTTAAGTGCAGTCATTCTTTGTCACCAGTGTCTTACTAACATTTGATGGTGACACAGGCACCACAAAGAATAGCTGGAACAGCCTGTTGGAAGTTAAAAAACCTCACTGCCGTGTAGTAAAGCTGTCCTACACCTACCAAGTTGTACTTGCAAGGTTTTACAATTGGAAACAAGTGGACTGTGGTCACTGTACTGTAGGTGACAGTTCACAGTATTTTAGCAAACTATACCACATGCATCTTTTAAGGTGATGATTCAGAATATCAACACTAGGCAGAGGAAACAGAATATAAGGAACACATAAGAACATAAGTACTTTGAAAAGAAGATACTGACAAGAGTGTTTTGCTTTGGTTACAAAGGGGTTATGTTTTTACACAAGTAAAACAGTCAAACAGTTACTACCAGACATTTCAGCAACAAAGTTCAGTAAAGTCACAAGCTCAGGGGCTTGCTAAACCTGGAAGGCCATGAAGAATAAGGTCACAAACAAAGAATACTGTCTGAGAGAAAACTATGTTTTCATTTTGCTTTTCCTAAAATCCAAAGGATGAAGGGAGAAAGGGCACAGAAACAATATCCATCTACAGCTGTAACTTTTACTCGAAAATTTAGAGCTGTTTCAAGCTGCCCAATGACATGGAAATCAACACCTGACATACCCGATTTTTAAAACAAAACATCTAACAGAGTTGTCAGAATAAATTAAATATAGATTGCTGTGTTTAGTAGTTTCACAGTTTTAAGTCAAATTCAGCTAGTATTAGAACTTCAGTAGCTTACATTTAAAAAACAAAACAAACAAGATACAGTGTGAATATTAACTATAGGACACAATCAGAGAAAGTGTTTTTAAGGACTTGGATGACAGACTCAGGGTCCTGGGAACCATAAGTCACTTTTAAAAAAAAAAAAAAAATAAAATAAAAAACCCCAAAAACCCTCTAGTATGAAACTTATGCTTTTTTGCTTTCTTCAGTTGCTCCTTCGACTATTTTCTCTTTACAGATTTTAAGGTCCTTAATTAAGTTGCAGATAGTTCTGAAACAAGATGGGACCTATGCCATGGCTTGGTCGATGTTACCATGTGTACAGGAACATATTATTCAGACTGAAGTAAAGAAAACAGTGTAAGTTGGCTGCTGCTTCTACTTTGTGAAATGTTTTATTTCTCAGTACTAGCTAACTATCTTGTGAGCTAAAGGGTGAAAATTACCTTCCCATTTGTCACCATCAGTTACATTCTTCAGATCTAGACGTGGTACTTGGACTCCCAGAGCTTCCTCAGAAACATTAATGCTGCCATCCCCCGACACCTCTGGATCAGTATTTGCATTAAGATCACAAGTCTTGCTACTTGAATCCTGTTTTTAAATAACAGAACAGAACAATATCAGGTACCTAATCAGTGCCAGTTCCAGCACTTCTGGAAATTTTCTGGGGGAAAAAAAGAAACCAAACCCAATACATTTCTTTCCTAACTCAAGGAATAAACAAGCTTCCCCCCCAGCAGTAGTCAATTATTTGCATTACAAAACATTCCTCACACAAGATGCATAGGTGTAAGTCTGCTCTGTGCCAAAATTTTCTGTGAAGTGAGATGATGAGATCCCTAACAGAGGTTTTGCAATCCTTGCAGCAGGCCAACCAACATAAGATTTTAAAAGCTAAATTTATTGGTTTTCCTTCATATCTGTATCTCATATAAGTTCATAAGATGCTGTCTATCTGTATGTAAATGAAACCATCGTCTTACCAGAAACATCTCTGAAGATATTCTATCATTGCCACCAAGCAATATACTATTTTGCCTAAAAAGAAGACACAGACCTAGTTACCATTCTGAACGCAAGTTTTTAATGGACAGTAAATACTATACACTCCCTCTACATTTCATTCTTACACACCCTCTCCAGTTTTAGCAGATATGCAATGTATTTCCTTAAAATGACAATTAAAACTCTAGGTAGCAAAAGTCACATTGCCTCCTCCCCACGCCCTCACACCCTCCCCACTTGGGTCTTCACCCAGAAATTTCAAGCTGAAGCATGTAAACAACATCTGGACTTCAACCAAGTTGGAAATAAAACCAGCTCAGACCTTTATTCTCAAACTAGGAGTAAATATCTTAAAAGTCAATTGAACTCAAACTGAAATTTCAATCAGTGCTGAACTCAAACTGCAAATGAACTTAAAGTCTTCTGGCTAGCCACTATTTCCAGCATTAATTCTTCAATCATTAAGAGCAATAAAATATTCCAAAATATCTTAAAGACAATAACTTTTTCTTCTTCCATTTCTCTTCCCCAGAACATAGGGTTGTTAACAAAAAACCCACGACAGGTATCATATATAGACTTGCACTTGTTTTCTCATTTTAAGTGCATAAAGTTCCACACCTTTTATATCATCCTCATAAAAAGGTAACTTCATCTTATCCTCTCTATTTTCAGACATGAAAAGCTGTATGTTTAGTTTCACCTCCCTTACGTTACACCGTGTTTCACGAATCACCCGTTTGGTACGCTCAGCTGTTCAGAACTGCAGTTCCTCATTCTGCCATGTAAGTGACAAAGAAAAACGCGTACCTTTCACTATTAGTTTCTCCACCAACATCTGCATCTTCATCACACGATTTCAGTAACACATCTGCAGCCTGTTGGCAAAAAGTGTATTTAGAAAGATTTGGGAATGGCACTCTCAGCTAAAAACATTGGTGTAATCATTACTGACCACGAAAAATCCCTCAAGAACTAAAAGCACAGCTTTTTGTGTGGGGGTGAAAATCACACTTTTTAACCATGCAATCTTTTCACATCTAAAGTAAGGCCAGTAATCAGGGGTGTTTTAATCAGTAGAAGGCAGTCAATGACCGTCCATCTTCAGGCAAACCAATTTTTTATTATTTCTTTTAAATATTAACACCAACAGTTCTACAAATTGTCAATCATAGCATGAGGTTTGGTGTAACTAAAACCACGGCAGTAAGTATATCCCAGCCTTGAAAATAACCGAGTTGGATGCAGACTTGTGCTCAGCATGTATGAAATGAAACAAGTCTGACAGACTTTCTAAAAGGAGCTACTAATCCCTGTTACTAAATAAAGCAGCAACAGAACTGGAAAGGGATGAAGAAATGCTGGCATTTCTATGACACCATCTCACAAAACAAGTTTGGATGAATACAAGTCACTATTTTGTTCACTAAACGTTGGCAGCGGAAGATTGACTACTTTAAGCATTTACCCCAAAGCCCAGTACTTGATTTCTTCAAAAAGTCTTATTTGCAGGAATGTAAGAAATTTTAAATATAAAATATGTCATTTTAAAATACCAGATTACATCTGGTCTCAGAATTCAGGAAGTTCTCACAAATAATCTTTAAAATGTCTGAATATAAAATAGTTACTTGGAGAGTTCAAATACCCGTAACAGTTGCCAGTTTTACACTGTTGACACTAATATTTGCCCTTATCAGACAAAACTCCATTGTTCTGTTTATGTTATCTCAAATTCCAATTCAGGGAAACAATTTTTAATTACGGTGCATTTGTCACACTCCAGCAGGTAACTTCCACCCTGGAGATGAGCTGTGCAAGTCTCACACAGTCACACTTACTGTAGTTGTGGAAACACCTGCTTCAGTTTCCATTTCAGACCCAAAGGAGAGCTCACATGCACATCCTTCATCTCCTACAACCCTACAGGTCCCTCTCAAACTCCCTTCATACAGAAGAATCAGGATATTTCCCTTTAAAATCTCCCTGAAAGACACAACTCTCCAACAACATTGGAAATGGTGTATGAACCTGAAGGTAGAAGCTAACACTGACAAAACAAAACTTCACCCCAGAATGCCACCTCACCACTGATACCAATGGGCAGAAAGGTATCAAAAAGCAAAAAAGGCCATGAATGACATCAGGTATGACATCAGAAGCCCATCTATACATGCCCATGCGCTCCCAAGCATCATGTTCCCCTTTACACTCTTTGCACAGTAATGCACCTGGAACCCCTAAGCGCACATACTGCATAAAGCGTAATTCACATTTCTCAGCTGTTCTTTGAAACATTGGAACTCCACTGAAAAGCTACTGATTTGCAATTTTTGTTTCTCCATCTCCATTCGTATTTTCTGAGTTTTGATTTCTAAAACTCAGTGTATATTCTAACCAGGAAGTCAGCAGGAGGTGAAGTGTTAGGAGTCAATACGGGAAACTCGCTCCCTATTGCTTTTGAAGGCTTTCGTTATCAAAAGACTGAAAACCTAAAACAAATACTACAAATAAAATAAGACTTAAAGTAGCCAGTCAGAAAAAGGCTTATGGGAGAAATATGGACCTCTACCCTATACCTTCAACAAAGCACAAACACAGTAGTCACCTGAATGGGAAAAAATATTGCCAAATTACCATATTTTGTGCATTTTGCGCTATAGGATAACAATCTAATAATATTTTTATAACAAGATTCGGCACTAACGCATCAGGAAAGAACCTGGACAATTAGTACATTCTGTGACATTTTAACTTACAGAATGGGATTCTAAACCAATATGCTAGTTTAGCAGAAACAACTGAAAACTTTGGCTTGTTAAGTGACTCAAGAGTCATTTGAGACCCATGAGAGCAAACAGAAGGCTAGGAGAAGACTACATTACAATAGTGAAAAGTGCTACCATGACATTTTGTTTTAATAAAAACATGGATTCCAGACAAGACTCACCGTTTCACTATGCTAAGGCATCCATGTCTATCTTTTCAAGTTCACAGACCCATTAAATTCTTCTAGTTAATTTAAGTCTACTAACAATAGGTTTGCTTATCCAGTTATCTTTCAGGAAACCCTCAGAAAGATTTATGGACTCACAGGCAAGAAGCTAAAAACGACTGTAGAAAGTTCTCTATGCATGTTCTACCCACAGAATTCATCACTGAGATGTATGACAACAAAAGTTCTACCAAATAAATAAGCAACCATAGATACAAATTTTTCATTGGAAGTGCTTATTCGACAGCTGCGTATGGCCTACTTCATACAGAGTGGCAGGAACTATATTCTCTCGCCTATTACTGCTATATTTGATTTCATTTTTGTCAGCACACGTTTTACAGCATTGCTGGATCACATGAAGACACCTTGAAGGAGAGACTGATGTCTGCTCGCTAATGCAAAGCACTGGTACCGGCCATCATTACAAATTCAGGCCATACATACCACAGACCTTCACACTCGATTGTGTGAAGATCTAATAATTTGCAGCTCAAAGCAAAGCTGAGGAATGTTTGTTGTATAGGGCGAACAATTATTTCAACATTTGCAGCTGCTACAATACTGGGCTTCCATTCAAACTGTACATAATACCTGCTTCTTTCAGGGACATGAAGCTGTCCAATTCAAGCATAATGCATAAGAGCAATGACAAAATTACATCTACAACACCTGACCATCTGACAGTTTGTTGCTTACATTTTCAGTTACTTTCTGAACTTTAATAGCAACTTCAAGTATCATTGTATTTTCTGAGCAAAACAGGTTTTTTAAAAAAATACAACTAAATATTTTATTTTTACAAGCATGTTGGCGTCACATCCTAGTATGTGCTCAGGCAGCACTCTAGACAGATTTTCCTGCTTCAGAATACAAATGGTCAACCCCGATACTTTTCCAGATTACAATATTGAGTGTTGAATCTCTTCAGGAGGTCACAAGTCTAATTTTCTTTCGTTTTTCTTTTGCTGAACACCTCAAGTGTAAGAATTCTAAGTGTACACTTCAATATGGAGGGACACGAGCTATCAGCATAGCAGAAGTCAAATATCTAGGCAAAGAGGTCCAAGGAGAAGTAACAGAACCTCTTTAAACTAGAAAGAAGATGCAGATGTGTTGAAAAGAACAGGACATCTATGCCTACCACAAAAGAAACTGGAAACTGAGAAAAGGCTGTAATTAGCTAATTACAAAACCATGCCTCCTAGCACAAGCAGAGTCAAGAGGCTGCAGAGTCTACTCTTCCTTGATACAGCAAAAGGTGTGACCTAACTGTGGGCTATGCTACAGTCACCGCTCCAGACCTTCTGCTCCTCAGGAAGCCCTTACTAATACAGATGCTATTCAAACCAGTGCTGTGCTTGCTGATACCCTGACTTACCTGAGCAGAAGGAAGGGCTGGTACCTGTGGAAGACCAACAGAAAAACATTAGTCAGGGTCCAAACAAGTCGCACCAAAGTAAACAAAAGTTCCTCTGTGCAAGCCTACAACACGGCCACGGCAGAGAAGGTGATTAACTGCACAGAGCCACCGCACCACGTGGGGCTACGTCAGAGCCATTAGGAAAACGTGGATCTCTAACGCACGTTGCTGAAGTCACAGCAATTTATCATTTTCATATACAGGAGGCTCTTCTGCTCACCTGAACGCTTTCTTCTTCCTCAGTTACAGTATCATGTTTCATCACTGCACTGTCTAAATCAGTGCAAACCAATACTTCAGAGCAGTCTCCTGTGTTCTCACTGCTACCAGCGTCATTATCTTCAATAACATCATTCCTGAAGAACAGAAAGACTTTAGCAACCTGTTGTTCCACATTTAAAAGAAAAAAAAAAACAACACCAAACAACACTGCACTTTTCCCCCTGCCCCCTTAAACAGTATCAAACATCAGGGATTTTTTTTCCTGTAAAATTATTCTGACCAAAGATCCTGGTAATATCTACAATTTCAATCACCTGTAGGCAAATTTAATTATGTTGTTTATATGTACCTCTGAGGTTTCCTACAACAGTACATGATATTAATACATATTAAAATGTATTTATTTGACTCTTGTATTAAGGGTCAGGCATACACCCCCCAGTTACCATGCACTGCCCTAAGGAATGAAAGAGCCAACATCCAGAAGCAATGACATGGTGCAACTGCCGCGACACGATGAAGCTACTGTGGCTGCGCTCCTCTCAATGCTGAAGCCAGCTTGTTTATAGCTAGTACCACTACGTTCCCCTCCAGTGAGAAATCCTATTATTTCTAACATTTATCTCCCTAGAATTCAACTTAAGGCTTGTAACAGTACAACCAGATTAAAAGTAAACTTACACTGTATTGATGTCCATATATTCTTTACATGCCACCATCCCTGTTACCACATGACTCTGTAATTCATCACAAACCTTTGACTTCTTTGTGAGTGAGGAGAAGGAAGGCAAGGAATTCCAAATTACTTTTAAAAATGCTCCTCCACTCTCCGATATATAGATACTAAACAGGATGGTTCAGAAATGAACACTTTAACCTGTTTTCCTTAATCCCACAATCATTTAAAGTTATTTCTGAGAAATTTGCACTGGATCTCTGCATTTTTTGTTCTTCATTGAACTCTGCATTTGCCTCGTGTATAGGCTGCTGGCAGCACTGCTTTAAAGGACCCAGACGACCTCTTTCAAGAACACTATCATGTATCCTCCATTACGGTTAATCCACGGTGGAATGATGATCAGAAGCATTTGAAACAGTCTCTGTGCCAGAAGCCTATATTGGTCTCAAACCTGCAGTGATGGTACTTTCAGCCCCCGCTCCTGTGAAGTCAGCCAGCCTTTACAGCACTGACACTGTCACTGAAGGAAATCGGCTACAACAGGTCTTTCAGGCGATTACTCACTTATAAATTAACTTCAAAGACATTCATTCTCTAACACTAAAACTCAGTTTTAATTGATCATTACCAGCAATGATTATTACTTTTACGATCAACTGCTAACTTCAGTCTGACCTCTTGTCACAGATAAGACTTTTAAAAAAACAGTAAAGATTGAACAATTTAGAAAATAGCATTTGAGTGGCTGAATACTTCACGTAATTCAGACTCTGAGCAACAAAGGAATTTAGGTACTGAAGTCCAACTTAAATACACGTTTTAGGAATCTGGGTATTAATCATGACTATTTATTTTTAATAAAGCACCAAAATACACCAGCTTTTCAATGCTGCTGTGGCAATCGTTACACTCATAACACAGCAAGATTTACAATAAAAATAAAAGCTGATTAAATGAGGCTGAAACTCTATGCAAATAGACCCACAGTGCTCATTCTATCCATTTTTAACTGTTTCATTAACACTCACAACCAAGCAGTAAAATAGCTATGTTGACATGGAAAGACAGGGTAAAAAAACTGAAACAGCATCTGCAATAGCTTTCATATGGTAAAACTGTGTCGTAAGTAACATCAGTGAGAAAAGAACGAAAGCACTCGGGTAAATTTAAGTTCGTATGCTACATGCACAGAAGTCAGCAGTGAGGCAGTTACACCTCACAACATTTTTAACTATAAGATCAATTCAAAATATTTGCTTCAAGAGCTGTTGATTACTGGCAACTGATGGAAGTCAATTTGGATTAAAAGATGAGATAAATTGAAGTTAATAGCAAAAGTCTTAACTTCTGCTTTGAGTTGAGGTGGGGGATTGGGGTGGTTTGTTTTGGAAGAGTTAAGATATACAATCCTACAGAATTCATTACAGATACAACAAAATCTTACTGGTTGTTAGATCCTTCCTCATCCCCGCTGGGATTTTTTGCTTCATTGTTACAGCCCAGTCGCTGCTGCTGTATATGTTTAAGATCATTATCTAAGCTGCTCTGCAGGTCGAAAAGGTGCTGTTCCACAGCTGCTCTAATTGTTCTTTCTAAAATGCTAAAAAGAAAAAAAGACAGAAAATTCCTATTAAGAACTCTCTTTTTGCATTGATCAACTCTGCAGAAAGGCAGAGGTAACAAACTCTACACACAACAGGAATCTTTGATGACAAGCACTTCAAGGCAAAGAGAGACTAACTTTTCCCAAAAGGCAGTGGAAATTACTGCACCTACTATCTTTTATTTCATAAGGTTTACATAAAGTATTATGAAGTCTACTAAAATTATTTTAAGAGTAATCAATGCATTACAATGACTAACTTTTTTCTTTTTAATAACTATACACAAAAACTTATAAAAGCCCAATATATTAACGTGACAGTAAAATCCTGTGTCTGTAACAGGTCAGAGTTAACCCTGGAGCAGGCACCACTTCAGCACAGCTGGCTGTAATCCTGACCAGGGCTGTAATCTTAAAGGCAAGAGCCAACAAACAGCAGAGACCACGAGCAAGTACCCGATGAAGGACATGGGATATTCCCAAACATACATCAAGAGCAGAACAGCATTCTTTGAAAACAGACTAACTACTCTATTGAGTGCTTCTTAGCCAGCTCATCCAAAATACACAACTAGGCCTATAAAAAGAAACCTTAAAACTATTTTACCCCTTTTTTAACTCTGGAATTGTGTACACGTTTGTACACACAGTTCCACTGACCTGTACTCAATATTAACAACTAGAAGTGGTGCAAAACACACAGCGCGAATGTTATCATATTTTTGAAGTCAAACACCTCTAATTTATCTCAGTATAAAACCAAAGTGTTTTGGAATCTAGATTCTAGCATACTGTGCTCTCATGTTTCTGCAGTCAACAACACTGACAGACACGAGGTTTTTCCTGCATTAGTGTTTAATGGCATTAAGTGAAATACTTCACACTAGAACATGTTTATTCAGAACTGTAATCATAAAACCTACTAATTTCTTTTTCTTGAAAGAAGATATATCTTCTATGCATGTTCTAGACACAGCACAATTCAAACATTTTATATTTTCATTATACTTACTCTGCAGAGGCTGGCAAGATACTTATGGGAGAGATATGAGCACTGCAATAAAGAATAAATAAGTTAATGTAATGCAAAAACTTATCACACTAAATAAAAGTCTCGAAGTCAACAGAAAGCAACTTCGAAAATACTTAAAAGCTGCATGTGATATGGCTAATAAAGGTAGAATAAATATGTAAAGAAAACACTTATTTGCAGTTCCCTTATTATTTAGATGAAGAATCTTCAAAAATGTCATCATAATACAGAAAGTTGCAGAAGTAGTTATGCAGATTTCTGTCTCTCAAGAGCCAATACTCAGTATGTTATGAAGCTATAAGCTCGCAGATGTACAGTCTTTCCCATGGGAAATACTAGTCACTTAGTCTCCAAAGATCTCCTGACACCCTGCTTAAGAATGCAGGTTTTAACCTTGCTGCCTAAAGCAAATTCCAAATTACTCTGCCACAGTTGCAATTCATAGAGGTTCTCCCCTGCCTGTCAGACTTGTATACGTTTATTCTGCAACATTCAACAGATCTGCAGCGCTCTCCAAGCAGAGCTACATCCCAAGTGCGCGGCAGGTACTTCCCAGAGGTTCTGAGACACAAGCTAGCCATTCGCAGAGCGTTGGGAAAGCTCCTCGCACAAGCCACTTCAGCCTAGAATATTGAACTCCTGTGCGGGGTGGAAGAGTGGAAATCAGTGTAACCAACACAAGTAAGTTCGAGTAAGTTAACTCATGTGTATGTGGTCCCTCTACAATATCCATTAATCTGATCAAAATTCTCTCATGATAAACAGAATACTTAAATTTTAGCCAAAGTGAAAGTAAATATGCTAAGAATGAAATAAAAGAAAACTCTACTGTAAACAGCGACAAGTTGCAACTTGCACATCTTATTCAGGAAAAAAATAAATACTAACCATTTCAGCTAGGAGGTGGGGAGGGAGGTAAACCAGTGCTTTTTCTTCCTATTATACATAACTAAGCTCAAAAAAGCTGAAAAAACCAGAATTTTAGTCTACTCTTTACCATGCACGAACAGTGTTGGCAGCCAAAGTTGATTTTAAGTATTATTTTCATGAATGCATAAAGTAAAACTCTGAAATATGAGGGAGCTTGCTACTCCACTGGAAAAATGAACAGGTACCACCTCTGTGAGACAGTTTTGGCTAATATTAGCCTTGCTTGCACTAAAACACCTAGACAGTCTCTCTGCTTACCCAAGAACAGTTCTAACACAGCAAGGAGTATCTTGGTTAGACCTTGTCAAGTTTATTAGCAGTTCCATCACCAGAGAAGTAAGATAATTAGACCATCTCAAGCAGACTTTCTATTTTTCCTTCCTCTAAGTAGATGAAATATAAGCAATAGAGGATTTTCAATTAAACACTAGCTGATAAGGAAGAAAGTGGTTAAAGTTTTTATTTAAAAATAATTATGCCCTTTTGCCTTAGATGACTCGTACTGAGCCAATAGCAGAGTGCACTGTATTTAAACACCACCACGTAACAACTGAACAAGCAGGTGCTCACAGACTTTTTTTATTTCTTTTCTTCTTTTTGGTTTGTGTGTCTGTGTGTGTTTGTTTGCCTAGGTCATAAACCAAAGCAGATCTATTCCACATGCTCTGACAGAACAGGCAGCTCTAAACTATTTCAACATTGCCACATGGCCAGATCTTGTAGTCACTAATTTCAAAGCTGCTGGATCAAATAACTGAGGGTGAACACACTGGCATTTGGGTTTTTTTTTCTTTCAAAGAAAAGTAAGAAAAAGTTTACAGCTTGAGATATTTACATTTCAGTGATATTTCTGTGCACAGAAGTTCAGCACAGCCCTACTACTTGTACAGTTTTCTGATAAACAGATTTTGTTTTGAAATACTTAAAAGAATGAAGACATGAAGCTGTGAATAAATTCAGCATCATGAACAAGATAAAAGAGAGGAGGAGCATGAGCAAGAATCTCAGCAAAGAAAACACAAGATTTCAAAACACAAAAAATGTAGTTTTAAGTATCTGATCTCAGTATTTTCAGGAAGTTCCACAAAAGCTGCATTACAAAAGGTATGCTTATGTTCTAAAAGTACTAATACATATTTGTATACATTGAAATCAATTTACCATAAACCAGTCACTCCTAGGACAAACTGGGAGGAGAAAACAAAAAGGCAATCTGAGCACAGAACACTGCAACACTCTACTTGTAAGAGAGCGCAAAAGAAATCCAGTCAAGGGTACAAGTACAAACACTATTTATAGGAAACTATGATGACCTGGAATCCTTTTATTCTACCACTTGAGACAATGAGGAACTGTGTCAAGAGTGGGGAGAATCGAACTCATCTCCAAAGAATCCAAAATATTTCCGACATGGTTCACAACAAAATTTTCCATCTTGCTGCATAACCTTCAGCCCCCAGCGCAGGATCGTTCACCAGTGCTTTTATTAAACACCTTTAGATGCATTAGAGGTACTCAGCAAAAGATGTGCATAAATCAGCAGTATTGCAAAGCCTTAAGAATCCTCTTACTACCTAAAGAATTACCTTACATCTGCTAATCACTTCAGCAATTAAGCACTTTTTGAAAGAAATGTGTCAATCGCTCTTAGCTGAAGATCCATTGCAACTTCCGCACCGAGGTACCACAGTTCAAGGATACTTTTTAAAAGCTGTAATTTACACTGCTACACAGAGCCTTAACGCAGCATGACACAGCAAGACACAGAAAGGTAAACATCTTTGTTTCATAATGCTAACCCTCTCCTGAGAATCCCTTTTGCACTGTCTGTCTCTCTACCCATAAACAGTCCCGGTAAAAGATATCTTAAGATAGAAAATACATTCACTAGAGATAAAACATTTCAGTTTTTTCTTGGTAATTTACTGCCTGTACACAGATTCTTATTTCTTGTTTTAAAAGAAAATCAATTGTGACATTATTTCATTTAACACTCTCAGAAATACATTTAATCTCACATAATTTTAAACTTAAAAAAAAACCCAACTTATTTGCAATCATAGCAAAGCAACATTTTCCTTTCGAATATTTACCTGTGCAGCAGAACTTTACAGGCCATTCTGATAATTTTTGCTATCCCAAATGAGCACTTCACGTAAAAGTGCTTCATTTGAAAAACAGCAAAGCGTGATGTGGGCTGCTGGTTATGCATGCTGCTTGCCGGGATTCAATGGCTGTGTGTCAGACAGTACTTCTGGAGTGCTGCACTAAACCCTGCAGTCTAAATAGAAATAGACTGCAACATGAGGTCACTCTTGACAATAAGCTGCCCAATCAACACTGGAAAGCTTTCCTAACATGTTGTTCCCAGATTTTCTAGGATGGAGGTAGGGACAAGTATCTGGATGCTAAAGAGAGCACTAAACGAAAACAGTATTTTTTCTATGTGTTTGCTCAGCCTCACTTTGTTGCTGTTAACATTATTGCCTCTCTGTCACTGATCAGAGCTAATTAACAGAAAAAAAAAAAGGGTTGACAAAAATACCACACGACCAGTGAGGATGTCGCCTTTGTCGCTGCATTTAATATAGACATAGCAAACTCTCTGCAGCACTTACTACTTGTCATGTCTCGTATTTTTACACATATAATTTTGAAAAGCCCAAAGAATGTATCAACAGTTTTTATATGAGGCTTCTGACTGACAATATTGGAGATGAACTGCAAAAAGTAAAGCAAATACCCCTTGGCAAAGCACAACGATGAAAAATTTGGAATAATGATAAAGGAGGATTCTAAAGTGATTATTTCAACAGCAGGTCTTAAAAGTCAGCTGCAATGCTGAGTCAGGAATTCTTTTGGAGAAAAGTCAGGACAGCAAAACCTAAAGAGCGGTGGTGAAAAGGCTTCTGATAACGGAGAATATGGTGTTTCCTTCACACACACAATGTGGACCCTTGCGCAACAAATGCTGCCCGAGGGCTATTGGGCTTAAAGATCACTCAACAGGTTTATTTTAAATACCATTTTCAAGCAGTCACTAAATCAAACTGCATTAATGATTATCTACATTCTCAGCAGATCTCCCTAACTCAAAGTCAAATTAACACCATGCAGTGCAGGTAGGTCATGTGTTTCAGAAAGAACAAACAGAAGGAGTAAAAAAAAAAAAAAAAAGGTAGTGAGCAAAATTATAAGTGAGTTACAGTCCAAATAACTAGAAGGAAGGTCATCTACCCCCTGTCGTACGAATCAAGATCACCAATCTCTAACATGCAGTACATGCAACCTCAGCGTTGTTTTCCTTCTCTCCAGAGAGACCAAAATATACAGATATTTGGTTCCCAAAATCTTGTAACAGCAAAGAAGCAACAAAACTCCAGGTTAAGGAACTGCAACCATCACGTTTAAGATCTACTTCTCCTCCTTCCTTTATAAGCTGCTGCAGGCTCTATGTCAAAACAAACATCCCAAAAAACCTGCATTAACATTTGCTTTTTTTATTTTTTTTTTACATCAAGAAAATAAAACAATAGAAGGCCATCAAATGCATAGCATGAAAGCCTTTACGTTTAGAAAAATATTTACAGTATTTATAGTGGTTAAAAGTTTAATACAGCATACTTTCTCATTCTCTGTAATTTATTTTTTTAAAACGTTTCCTGCAGTTGTTCTGGTTTTACAGTCAAAATTCTCTTTCTTCTTATATAGGATTCCTCCTTATCCTTCCCCACAAATTATGTAAAATTCCAACCGTAATTAATGCCTATTAATTTTTAATTAACCCTAAACATTGAGCAAAAATGTTTTTCTCTTCAGGCTATCAAATTTAAACTCTCAAACATGTTGAGTTTGTCACCACTGCTGCACTTACACATTCCACAAGAAACTAAATACCTGTGAATAGTTAAATTGCTTTAAAACTTTCACTGGAAGTGAAACTGGAATTGTAGAAATTCCAATTGCAGCAACTTTTTTTTTTTAATCTAACTCAAACTAAAATTAGGCAGCTCTACTGCTAACAAGGATAATTAGCTATTAAAATATAATTTAAATTACAAACCAATTACGTTTCATTATTTTATATGGTGCAATTTTACAACTTCTTGCAACAGAAGTAGAAGGAAGTGTGCAGCCAAGCAGCTGAGCAGATTTCAGCCCAGAATCTACATTCTTGACACTACTTGGTCTTAGGCAGTAAACTTACTTGTGATTTATTTTCCCTGCATTTCTTCTGCTTTTAGTCACATTTTTGTGACAGATTCTTCCTCACCCCTCCCTACAAGTTCTTACATGCAAAGCCCACACCAAACACAGGCTGCAGAGAGGAAAAGGTAAAATTCACTATCCGTAAAATGTGAACTCGAAGTACAAGTAAAGCAGACTTAAAAATAAAAACTTGGGCACTACAAGCCAGTAAAATACAAACCTGTGTATTACAACAAGCACAAAGAAGCGCTCAAACGGGAGCACGATTTGAAGTTACGCACCTCCCATTAATTAACAGCTGACTCCCACTCCACTGCTCCTGCCTGTTTTACACTTTGCAATTTCCAAAGTTGCCCACAGCTCTCCACCAGCAGGGCCTATCCAAACAGATCCCTCTACAGAGCCTGGCTCTTGGGCAGGTAACACAGGTCCCTCCAGCTTCAGCAGCCATCATACCTGTTTGGACAATGCAAGACCTTGGCTTTCTATGCATCTTTCTAATATTTTTTTTTCTAAAAAGCAGTTAAATTAAACCTCAACTTGGGCATTGGTGCCAGCCATGTCACTCCTACATTGCTATAACAACAAAACATCCAAGATAAATTTAGTTGGCAGGGTTTAAACTAACTGAAGAAGGATCTTCAGGTGTTTTACAAATACATTAGCAAGTCAACTTTCACAAAATAGGGTACCCAGAGTCTTCATTTTAACTCAAATTAAGGAGACTTTCTGGACCCTCAAAGCCAGGTTTTTTTGCAAGCAACCCATTTGACAAAGTCTCACATATAAACTTACAAAGTGCCACCTTTAAAGCACTCAAAAATTTCCCCCACATCGCTCCTAACTAAAGGCCTTTCTTGAACCTCTAAATTCCAACCTAGGAGTCATTAATGATCAATATTATCCCGCTTGCTCTCCACTACCCCTCTGCACATATATAGTTCCTCTGTCCCTGGTGTTTTCTCTCTCTAGCATATTTTCAGGAAGTAATCACACCTACAGAGTCTTCTATTACAATTGTTTACAAAATATATTCCACTATAATCTAGTGAAACAAGACAGTACTTTCCTCATTTAGCACCGGTCCAAAAATCCGGACAAACAAATCTCAAAGCTTTAGAAAAAAGAATTAGGGTCAGGTAAGGACACATCCCTGCTCACTAGCCCAGGGCAAGAAATAGTCCCAGGATTTCCCACTGAAAGGGAGTGGTGGAAAGACAGTACAGAATGGGTTTGCATCTACCAATGTTCAGATTCTTTTTATATCTCTGCTACAAAATTTACTGTTTAAATACCACTTCACAGTTTCACTAAAATATGCTCTTTTTCCCCTTTCTCTGCATAAATCACCATAGTTAATCCAATCTGAGTTCTACAGGCATTCCTCTGCTGAATTTGGGAACAGTTATTTTATCCCATATTTTACTACTACAAGAACTGTACCTACTTCTAAAGCTTCAGTTTGTAGACAACACCACTTATCTCAAAAGCCTGACAGCTTCTCTCTCAGAAAGAACAGACTATACCCCAAACTTCAAACTCCAAGCCAGAGAGAAGTTACCTTGTTGATGCTGTAACGCTCCTGGAATCCGAGAGACTCCCTGTCATATCTAGATGCACCACAGCTGGCCTTTCAACAGGTTTCTCTGTGCCATCTTCTGGAAGTTCTTCAGACTGCTCAAGCTTTAGATCTTCCTCCTCTTCCAAGAGATCATTGATCTAAAAAAAAGATGTAATCACAGTTAATGGCTTGAAAAGTTCTTTTAAGAGATCCAGGGAATTAAAAGAGCATAAGCAGCATAAAAACAACGTACATAAAAGCAACGTAAGTGTAACAAGAGAACATTTTTCAACCTTAGAAAAACAGGCACACTAGACTCGCTTTTACGTAAAACCATACGTTCCACATCATTAAAAAGCTGCATAACCCTTGGAAACACTGGAAGAAAACTGGAAAGAGAAGCACGTTCGATGCAGTAAATGAACACAAGCAGAATCAAGAAACAACAAAATCCCAGCCACACTGAAGGCACGAGGCACAGAACCTTCCTTCCTCCACATATAGAACAGAGACAGATAACTCTCCTCTATTCCACAGGGAGCTTTACTCATCTACAAGAAGGATTTTCAAACCCTTCTATGGAAGGCAATATAGAAGTCTAAGAATACAAACTTTAAAGTACTGAATGAATACTTATAAAGGCAAAGGTAAGAGCAGGAGTATTGAGAAGTTTGTGATGCCTCTTGTCTATTTTTGAATAAACAGATGTTTTACTGAAGCAGTAATACATAGCCAATTGAAAAAGGAAAACAATGTAGCCAGCCGACAACCAAATACAGCTGCTTCATTGTTTAAAAAGCCATTGTCTAAAACAAAAAGGTGAACACAACAAAGTGGTTCTGTTTGATTTGCAAAGCCCCTCTGTGATTGATTACTGAACTCCCAAACTCACAAACCCAAAAATTAAAGTAGTAGCACCCACCTCAAGAAAACACGCTTTATAGTGTCTGCCACACCAGTATAAAACAAAACTACTTCATTAAGAAAAATTTAAACTTCAGAAGTTTACAATGACACAGAAGGCAGAGAGGAGGTGTGCAATGAGTTACACGGCACTACACGGAGGGCAAGAAACATTTATCCTTGACCTTCCTCTAATCAGAAGAGGATGTGCCAGTGAACAGGGGGTGAACAGGAGCGAGCGCTCCCGCACACCGTCCCGCATCAGTGGGACTGCGCCCAGTGGGGACAGCTGCCCTTCTGTACCCGCCAGCCCAGGAGGGAGCGGGACCCAACAGAAGTGCACTGTTGACATCTGCTGGAGACACCATGAAACTAAAGGGACACCCCACCAGGCCGCAAACTTAGGAGAAAAAAAAAAAAAAAAAAAAACAACCCCAAAACACACAACAAACCCAAAACACACCACACAGACTGTTCTGCTTGGGAAAAACTTTTCTTAAAACATATCATGACCCCCAGACAAGTCAGCAATTTTAAAGCATGAGAGTACAGATCAAGGAACTACACTTTAAAGAGCAGTCATCCCACCTAAGACAATAATCCTCACCCTCAGGTTGCCAAAGCTACAGCCCAGCTCTATTTACCAGCATGCAGCAGGGCTGTGGCAGATGGCAGTGCTAGACAGACTCCTGCAAAGAGCCAGAGCCAGCCAACGCCGCAGAGCTGCAGCACCTTGCTGGAGGAGCTTGCACAACAGAAGCTGCTCAACCCAGAACTTACTGCCCACGCTTGGCGGACCAGACCAACAGGTGAGGTGTCTACTGCAGTGAAGAGGAAGCAACCAGCTGCCCTGGTACTTGCCTTACCTGTCTTGCTAGGGGAGGGGTTTGTGGGATAGTTAGGCTTTAGAAATTCAGTGTTTCTTGTTACCTTCCTTAGCAACTGCTGGTTACTTACCCTTTCTCCTCTCAAGAAAACACATCATTTGTTAAGCCAACCGAACATGAGAAAATACAGTTTACAACTTTCTGTATTTCTGAGGAAGGGTTTGAGCCAAGATTTTATTAATAACCCACAAACTTGGCTTTGATGATACCAAAAGTACTTCTTCCATGCATTAGCACTTATTTAGCATGACTTGTTAGAATTAAAAGTATTTGCCCACAGAAGGTTCTATCACAATACCACATTTTCATTTCCCTAACAACCCTCCATCTCTATTTATCCCAGCATGGCATGGTATTTTGCTTCACAATGTTAAATTTGTTATGAGGAAAGGCCTAGGAGTGATAACGGATACCATCAGTCACATGGACAGGTGAAGCTGGCAATCCTGACAGCTGAATGCTAGGATCCAGAATATTTCTATTCTATTCAACTCTGTTTCCCTAATTTCAACACTTTTCCCCGCTAATGTCAAGACAGTATTTTGAAGTCTTAGAATCAGAAACACCACTGAAAAATTCTGGCATAGGGAACCACCACTGATAACATCATCAAGTGGAGAGCGAGACCCTGCATGTTTCTGTAAGACACACCTAGAAATATTATTGACCAAGACCAACAATAGCATGGTTCTGCATTGGCTTAAAAAACACTCCTCCCTTCCTAAAAAGGTAATTAAAAAGCTAAAACATTTACATAGCATAACAAGTGTCTACATTGGGCAGGATATCATTGTTGGTTTAGTTCTTACATATTTTTCTATATAGCACAGCTACACTTACTACAAAGCCACAATTTCACAAGCATACCTACGTTAAGAAAACACATTTAATTGAGAGTTTGCAAGAAACTACCGAAAGAAAATTGTATTTCAACATATCTTTCATAAACGCGTGTAGCAGTTACTTCCGTGATAACATATTGCCATTTAAATTATTCTTACCTGCTCAGTTATTGAGCTCAAATCATTAGTAGATGAAAAATCTTCCTCTTCGTTTTCAAAGAATTCGTAGTAGTTCTCCAGAAGTCCCGCCATTATTCTGCTAACTATTTCTTGTTCTTTCAGATCCTCCACATCTGTGTAAATGCTAAAGATTTCAACACTGTTTTAGTTCAAAAATCTAAATCCAACTGTTTCCCCAAAGAACTCCTGTGAATGACTTCTATGACTAAGGGCTACACTTCACACCGTTATGGAAGGATACAGGCTCTCCAGGAAGGACAGGCAGGGGAGGTGAGGAGGGGGTGTCGCCCTTTATGTCAATGACCAGCTGGAGTGCATGGAGCTCTGCCTGGGGATGGATGAGGAGCCAACCAAGAGCTTATGGGTCAGGATTAAAGGGAGGGCAGGGACAGGTGATATTATAACTGGGGTCTGCTACAGGCCACCCAATCAGGAAGACCAAGTAGATGAAGCCCTCTATAGACAGATAGGAGCAGCCTCACATTCACAAGCCCTGGTCTTCATGAGGGACTTCAACCATCCCAATATCTCTTGGAGGGACAACACAGCAAGACATGAGCAATCCAGGAGGTTCCCAGAATGTGTTGATAACAACTTCCTTCTCCAAGTGACAGAGGAGTCCGTGAGGAGTTAAGCTTGACCTTGTTCTCATCAACAAGGAGGGGCTGGTGGGGAACGTGAAGCTCAAGGGCAGCATTGGCTGCAGTGACCATGAAACGGTGGAGTTCGAGATCCTTAGGGCAATGAGGAGGATGCACTGCACGCTCACTAGCCTGGACTTCAGGAGAGCAGACTTTGGACTCTTCAGGGTTCTCCTCTGTAAGAGTACCATAAGATAAAGCCCTGGAGGAAAAAGGGGTCCAAGAAAGCTGGTTAATATTCAAGGTTCACCTCCTTCAAGCTCAGGAACGATTCATCCCAACAAAAAGGAAGTCAGGCAAAAACACCAGGAGGCCAGCATGGGTGACAAGTTGCTCCTGGACAAACTCAAACAAAAAAAGGAAGCCTACAGAGGGTGGAAGCAAGGACAGGTAGCCTGGGAGGAATACAGAGAAATTGTCCAAGCAGACAGGGTTCAGGTTAGGAAAGCTAAAGCCCTGACAGAATTAAATCTGGCCAGAGATGTCAAGGGCAACAAGAAAGGTTCTATAGGTACGTTGGTCACAAAAGGAAGACTAGGGAAAGCGTGGGCCCTCTCCGGAAGGAAATAGGAGATCTGGTTACCTGGGATATGGAGAAGGTGGAGGTACTCAACAACTTCTTTGCCTCAGTCTTCAACGGCAAGTGCTCCAGCCACACCACCCAAGTTGCAGAAGGCAAACAGAGGGACTGGGAGAATGAAGAACTGCTTACCATAGGAGGAGATCAGGTTTGAGACCACCTAAGGAACCTGAAGATGCACAAGTCCATGGGACCTGATGAGATGAATCTGGGGGATTCTGAGGGAACTGACAGATGAAGTTGCTAAGCCACTATCCATCATATTTGAGATAGTTGTGGCAGCCCGGTGATGTTCCCGCTGACTGGAAAAGGGGAAACATAACCCCTGTTCTTAAAAAGGGAAAAAAAGAAGACCCGAGGAACTACAGGCCAGTCAGTCTCACCTCTGTGCGTAGCAAGATCATTGAGTGGATCCTCCTGAAAATGTGCTAGGGCACATGGAAAATAAGAAGGTGACTAGTGACAGCCAACATGGCTTCACTAAGCACAAATCATGCCTGACAGATTGGGTGGCTGCCTTTGACAGGGTTACAGCACTGGTGGATAAGGGAAGAGCAACTGACATCAACTGCCTGGACTGGTGCAAAGCATCTGATACTGTCCCAGATGACGTCCTTGTCTTGACAGATGGACCACTTGGTGGATAAAGAATTGGCTGGATGCTTGCACTCAAAGAGTTGCAGTCAATGGCTCAATGTCCAAGGGGAGACCAGCAACGAGTGTCGATCCTCAGGGAACTGGCGCTGTTTATCATCTTTGTCAGCAATATGGACAGTGGGACCGAGTGCACCCTCAGCAAGTTTCCTGATGACACCAAGCTGTGTGTTGCGGCCAACACACTGGAGGGAAGGGAGGCCATTCAGAGGGACCTTGACAGGTTTGAGAGGTGGGTCCATGTAAACCTCATGAAGTTCAACAAGGCCAAGTGCAAGGTCCTGCACACGGGTCAGGACAATCCCAAGCATAGATACAGGCTGGGTGATAAGTGGATCGAGGGCATCCCTGAGGAGAAGGGGTGCTGGTTGACGAGAAGCTCAACATGACGCGGCACTGTGCATCTGCAGCCCAGAAAGCCAACTGTATCCTGGGTTGCATCAAAAGAAGTGTGACGAGCAGGTCAAGGGAGATGATTCTCCCCCTCTACTCTGCTCTGGTGAGACCCCACCTGGAGTACTGCATTCAGCCCTCGGGTCCCCAACATAAGGACATGGACCTGTTGGAGTGAGTCCAGAGATGGGCCATGAAGATGAACAGGGGGCCAGAGCACCACCCCTGTGAGGACAGGCTGAGAGACTTGGGGTTGTTCAGCCTGGAGAAGAGGAGGCTCTGGGGAGACCTTATAGCAGCCTTGCAGTACCTAAAGTGGGCCTACAGGAAAGCTGGAGAGGGACTTTTTACAAGGGCATGTAGTGACAGGACAAGGCACAATGGCTTTAAACTGAAAGAGGGGAGATTTAGATTAGATATTAGGAAGAAATTCTTCACTGTGAGGGTGGTGAGACACCGGAACAGGTTGCCCAGAGAAGCTATGGCTGCCCCCTCCTTGGAGCGTTCAAGGCCAGGTTGATGGGGCTCTGAGAAACCTGGTTCAGTGGAAGGTGTCCTTGCCCATGGCAGGGGGTTGGAACTGGATGATCTTTAAGGTCCTTTCCAACCCAACCATTCTGCGATTATCCCTGATCCATTCTGAACACACAGAACTTTAAGCATACCTTCACACTACTGCATTATAAAGCTTTATAGGAGTTTATATTTAAAAGTGATGAAGTAACTACTACCCAGTCAATTAACTTTCCATAAGGAACATTTAAAATTCAAGTGTTTTCCTATAAAGGGGAAACCCCAGTATACATTTGTACTTTAATTACCTTCTTACTACAAATAACAATCTTACACACTATCTCTAAAAATTTTGAACCTCAGTATAATTACAGTAATGCAACAACCAAATCAGTGACTGCTAATGCCATAGCTCATAGACAAGCTGTTAGTTAGATCTGAGCAAAAACTGTAAGACAAAACTGGGGTGAGAGAGTCAAGAGGGAACAGGAAGACAGACATTGCCCAAAACATATTGTGTACTTGCTACTGTCACTCATGGACTAGGAAAGACTTTAGACTACAGATGTACACCGTCCAATTCACATAAAAACACTACATGAACTTTTATAACTAACTTACTGAAAAACATCCGGGCCAAAGACTGCAGCTAAAGAACTTGCCGACCAAATTTCTTCATGGTGCGATGCTACATTAGCTAAAAATTTACACAGAAACTTTAACAAACTGTAATTAACAGGTGGAAGCTGCTGCAAGAGGAACCTCAACTTTCTTCCAAATTCATCTTCATTATTATAATCTGAAAAATATAATAAAAATATTTTAATCACAGAAATAAATATCTGCTTTTTCATATTTGGTATCGATCAACTTTTTGACTCTGACAACAATTACTTACTTCTGAAGTATAACTAATTAGGTGAGACCATAGACCACAAAGTCAGAATTTGACTTGCATTTGTTTGGTCTCAGATTCTCATACGAAATTCCCCATTGCAAAAAAAAAAACAAAACAAAACAAAACCAACAAAACCAAACCAAACCACCACACACCACCCCAAACCCAAAAACTGAAATGTCCAACCCATAGATCTGAAGGGCATTTGAGGTGGTAGCACTTCATAACAATGTATCTGTCCCAGCATCTCATCCTCTCATTTCAGTCTCTGGATTAGTCTCTTCCTCACTGACCTTTCCAAGACAATTAATTTCCTGTTCTGTTACTCTTCTTTGGTGATGTCACAAGTTTGGAGGGGTGGTGAAGAGGCAGGGGAACATCACAAAAAAAAAAAAAAACAAACCCCAACCCTCCCCAGACTTGTTTCCACAGCACAGTACCATCAGCTACTTTCCCCAACGATAAACTAAACTATAATTTCATTTCTTCTGTGAAGTAGAAATTGATAACCTAAGCCAATGATTTCCACCACATTCTCCTCTGCAAGTCCAATCAGTAGTTTTCAGTATGTTTTCCCCAACTAATGCTCACTCAAGTTTCTGATTACACAGGGCTAGCTCCTCCATACCCTTCCATTTTACCATTGCCAACAGCAATTCCTTTGCAGAAGAGCTCGAGACAGCAATAGCTCCAGAGATACCAAGCTAACATAAAAGCTAAATTCTCCCCATTTAAGACAAGCTACTTCGACATTTTTCCCCTACAAGCACCCCATTCTCAACACTCTATTTCTTTTTATAACACTTAACTGATGAATACAAGCAATCTCAACGCAATCATCTTTACACATGCTTAGCTTGAAGCTTGCCAATTCAATTTCAGACCTGAAAAAGGGTCACCATAAAAACTCCTCATTCTTGCCCCACATTTAACTATATCCTTCACCAAAGTATCTCCCTATAAATCTCAGGTGTTACATTATGAGCTTCACAGGCAGCAAGGTTCAAAGAGTTTACCATTGTTTGTACCCAACAGAAATTCCACTTAAGGAAAAGAAACGTCAGGAAAGCAAAACAGGAGAAAAATTGATACTAACAGGCCTCCCCTTCTTTCTCAGACATTTGAAAACTCTTCTGAGATCAGTTAGAAAGGGAAAAAGAATGTTTGAAGATGATGAGCACTCTACCTCTCTAGATGAGAGAGCTGAGACATCCCAGTCCTTAATAGCAAATGAAAGAAGTGAGCCAATTCCCTGTTGTGTACGTACAGTAATACCAAACAGTAACTGTGCAGGACTTCATTTGCTGAGACAGTTTCAACATCTACAGTATTTGAATACAGGTAACCAGGCACAGAAAAATAGTTCTCTCAACACAGTAACTCAATAAAATGAATATATTATTGATTAGTTTTTACTCTAGAAATGCATTTAGGAAACAGAACAGCAAAAGAGAACTTAAAAAAATATTTTCACCAAGTAGACCTTCAAAAAGAAAGAGAAAAAGAGAGAGGTGACAGTCAGACCCCTTGCACATACACATATAGATGTTCTGCCTAACCAACCTGTCCTAAAATTTCAATTCTAAACAAGAGCCAGAGACCTCAAGTGAGAACGTTCTTACCTGTAACTGAAATCCTCTGACAGTAAACCATGGTTACACACCCGTGGGACACATGGCCTAGCACACCAGGGTCAAATTCACACTTAAATTGCTAAAATCACCTGCCTTTGAGGAACCATCATTAATGCCTGCACGGAACAAGCCTCAAAAGATTTATACAGGCCACACTTTGCTGTATAACTGAGTTGTTTTGAGAAGTAAGCTTAACCTAACAACATCGAAGTCCTGCTAAAGAGTGAAAATACCAGAAGTAACATATGGATCCAAAATTACTACCATCTTCTGCATTTCTATAAGCAATTCCTCTGCTGATACTGTAATTCTGGAAACTGAGATACATCTATCAGACAGTCACAACATGAAAAGCGAAAACCTGAGTAGAGGAAACCGAAACTCTAATTTTAGTATCAGGAAACAACATGTAAGGGTTTATGTGTTTTGATTTCCTTGTTACAGATAACTTTAAATCTTTCAGAAATCACTTTATTTTATACTTTAAAAAAGGTAGTAAAACAATAAGCTGAAAGTTTAAGTAAAGTTTCTCTGTATATTTAACAAAAGGGAACTAAATGGGGACTTACATGCTGAAGAACAGCTCTTTTCCCAAAACAACCCATATGTAAATCCTTCCACAGTCATCTATTCGAAGATGGAAAAAACCCGATTTCACTGTATTTTACAAGTCACAGAAGGGAATTACACTGTCACAAGTGTGTACATCTCATTCCCATTTCCAGCCCTGATAGATAACACTGCAAATTAAGGTGCTTAGTAACCAGCAGCATTCTGCATTACTGTCTTAACAACCCTTTTGTTATCTATCATCTTTCTCAGGAGGGAAAACGGCAAAAAACCACCCGGTTTACTTGCTACTTAAATCCAATGAACCACGAAGTTAGCAACACAAACCACACAGCAGACATATCACTAACAAAATTCCTTCTTATCCACTTCAGCTTCTCATGACTGCACAGGACAAACAAACAAACAGAACTTCAGCCTTAAGAAGCTTCTCTGGTCAGTAGCTTCCAAAAATTGTTTCCAGCACCAGACCACTTAGTGCCTCACAAATTAGAGTTCAGCCTCTGCTCACCAGCTACCCAGATAACCACTGCACATCCCAAGTTTCAGGATACACGGGCTACCAAGGCAGGAAAATGAAGGAGCTTCACACTGCTGCAGATGACTCTCCAGTTTAGCACTGGGTAAATACAGCATATGAAAGCTACGCTATACTCACTTGTCCGATAAACCAGTTCCACTCTGAACAAACAGGATTATCACAAGCACTGTCAAGTTCTTATCACGAATAAAATAAACAACATAAAATTAAATCAAACAAAAATGTGCATCTTAAAGCAAAACAAGCCCAGCACTTGGAGAGAAGTACGTACAAAATTGACACTGGAAAAGGAGCAACACTCCTGCAGCAACAACCAGCAAACCCCTCAGTTATCCCACAGGGTGCGGAGCTCTGACATCAAGGTACCCTTTGAGGACATTACTAACGTAGTGCTGCAAGACAAGCGTTTTTACTAGTCATGTTATGAATCAACTCCAACACCACTCAACACAGCAGAGGACAAAAAACCCAGGAGAGCGGATACAGATAAATAAGTTGGGAACTGGTAAAGAAAATATTGTGCCAGCATATGGGTGTCAATTTGAAAAGGCAAGGTTTTGCAGTATACGAAAAAACATACTTAGCAACAATATGCTGATGACAGGTGGGGTTTTTTCCTTCTACGAATGAATTTTAAACTGAAAAAAATCCACAGTGGGAGAGCAAATATGACATGAGATCTCTCCTCCAGTATACAAAAGCTTTAAGTGCCACGGAACCATTGGCAGAGTAAGTGAAATTCAGAGGAAGTAAAACAGACAAAAGCATTCCCTAGCACTTTTAAAACATCAGTGGTGGGAAACTGTCAAACAACTTTGACTCTAGTGGCTTTGACCAGTATTCACACACAAGAACACAGAATATTCTGAACTGATCAGCATGATAGGTGGCAACTTTGCTGTTTTCCTGCACGATTGATAAGCTGTGGTTTTGAATCTAGACTGAGTTTCCTGAAAAAAAAGAAGACCTATTTATCTGGGATTTGTGCTAAGAAAAGGTTGAAAATTTGAATGCCTCCTCATAGACGCATTATTACACAGAACACCAAAGACACAGTAGTGCCACTACAAATCTCAATTTAATACTGTTTTTTTACTCTTAAATTAATAAAATAAAAACCACAGAGTCAAAAATAATTATTACCTTGAGAAAGTTGCATCAAATGTATGTGCAAACTGCCTGGGATAACTGGCTCTGGAAGTTCTTGAAGAAAAAATCTAAGAAGGCTAATAGCTGAGGGTACATCTGCTTCTTTAACCAGGTCCACATCTTCTCCATTATCATATCGTTGCCGAAGCCACTCCACTGTCTCAGCATTCCCATTGACTTGAAAAAGTCCTTCTTGTTCCAGACCCCCTGAGTTAGAAAGAAGTTGCAGAAATAAACTTTTAGATCTCATATGGACAAATATATCAGAAAAATACTGATAGTCAGACACGCACAGTTCACGTACTGAAAGACTTTCTGGACAATACTTTAAGACTTCCAACAGTCCTTTGCCCAGCTAACAGTACAGTAATAAGGTAAACGTTAACAGTACCTAAAACACATCATTTCCTATGAAGTACCCTACCCAGCTGACTGCATTAGTGTTAGAGAACAGTGATAACCAAACACAACAGAAGGAGTAAAGAAAGGAAATCTGGATCACCAAAAAAAAAAAACAAAAAAAACCACCAAACCCAAATCACATGCAATGAAATGTAAGTAACTTAAGAAAACAAACACTCTTCAAAACCCACAATCTCCTCTGTAAGAATAACAGCTCAATACATTATCTGAAGTACAGCAAGCTGATACATACCATGTTCCTCAATATAGTCCACAACATGGCGGACTATGAATGGAACCTCATTGTCTGGTTGCCCTTCTTGCTGCAGCTCATCAAGTGGAATTCCAAATATTTTGTTAGCAAGAACAGAGTTGCAGTTACTCAAGGAAGGGGAGGAGCTCTTCCTCATATCTTTTTGCAGCCAAAAATCAAAGCTGTCTTTTCTGTCAAGAGGAATTAAAACCAAAAATCATACTTCAGTGTACACTGTTGAATGTATTGATCTGTAACATAACGTGCTTTAATTACTTAATGCAAATACTCTCCAGACTCTCTCAATCAGTTCACCGATTTAATGAAAAGTTCTGTAACGACTCCAAATACAGCTAACTAGATAAATGACTATTTCTGGGGTATTCTGTTCAATCCTCAAGAGAGGACCGATAAGAACATGTATAGCAGCAAAGGAAATTCAGAAAATTACAGTTATAACATTGTTACTTAAGCTGTAAGGTCCTTTGGGAGAGCTAGATTCTTCAATACGTTTCTGACAGTATTTATCAGTCAGCCTTCGAAAATCCAACACAAAAACCTCTCCAGAGGAAATGAAACTAGTGGATCATACCAAACCAAAACCCCAAGTTTTAGTTACATGAAATGATTAAGTTTTTTGTGATACACAACTGCACTGCCATCAGCTTCTAATATATTTGGCATTTTCTGGTCTACACAATAGAGTTTTCAACACCTGCATCAAATTAAAAATTTTACTGAACATAAAACCCTCAAAACTAGTTTCTAGATGCTCAATGACACCATCCTTCCCATCAGGCAGAAGTTCATACTTTACTTGCAAGTCTTTGCTTGATGCAGGATCCAGATAGATAACGAAGGTATTACCAAAGGCAGCGTAAGTCACTCAGTTAAACTGTTATCCTGTCAGAACCAAAATATTTCTTCTAGCAAAGAAAAAACTGTCATTTCAAAACAAACAAATAAAAAACCCCAAACAAAACATACTTGCTGAAATGCAAGCAAACGCTTCCATAGAGGATGGCACATAGAACACAAAGCACATACTGTTCGTCAAAGCACTGCAACCAAACTTAATTCTCCATTTGCTAATGGATTGATAAATTCTATTAGACATACTGAAACCTGTACTTCCTTTTTTGTTTTTATAGCCCGAGTAAAGTAGTTTAAGAAACCTACCTCAGAGTACTTAAACAGCCGAGTTTGAAAAACGTTTTCTGCGCCAGCTGCCCTCACTGACCAAGCATTCTTTTGTCATTTATGGTTGTTTAAGATTATGGCAAAAGATCAGCCTGTAGTTCCTCATTGAAGAATAGCAGAACTCGATCAGTACTTCAGCAATTAATCTGAAAATAAGGAAAAATATTATTAGACCACTGAGTTTTCAACAGTTTCAAACTCAGTTACAAGTCTAAACATGGCATTTGAAGAATTCTCCTTGTCAGATCATCAGTTTCTTGTTCTGAACAAGCAAGCATAAAGACCATATCAGCACAGCTCACAGGTGAGCACGCAAAAAAACAAATCCCCTTTTTCACTTCAGAGCTAACCAAACCTAAAACAAAAGTTGGCATGTGACATCTCAGCCTTAATGATTATGCAATATTTTTCAGACTCATAAATTCTTCTTCCAAAGAATCACTAAGGGCTAAGGAGGTTAGACAGAAGCATTTCATAGCACCTACCATACTAAAACATTTAATGGCTATAAAATTCTTAGAAGGATCTCAGGCACTGGTTTAACCCACTATCTTTAAATGGCACAAACAAAACCAAAGTCCTAACTAAGGAACAACATAGAGAGTCAATCAGTTTTCAGCAGTACAGATCATCTTTTCTAGAAAGTTTGATCATGTGTCCTAATGCCAGTTCAAAGTCCGAGTGATCACCAGATCTGCATTCAGGAAGCAACCTCCCCAAGTCAGATTCCCTAGAACCACCCGGATTTTTGCCATCTTTTAGAATCCCAACTACCTGGACACTTTTTATGTTCTCAGCTCTCAAAATAGCTATGGAGCACAGCAACAGCCTTTTTGGTTTTCTGTGGCACTAAAACTTTAAATTGCAGCTTCATGACACAATGGAGCTGATTTAATGTCCAGATACAGTCAAAGGGTCATTTCAGTCCCTCAATCTCACCCATTACCTGTTCTAATTAAACTCAAGCAACTGTAACTGGGCAAAACTAGCTTGCAACATACACATACACACACAACACACATCGCCAAAACCAGACAACAGAAGGGCTTTCCCTGGCTGGAAAGTACACGCACTGAAACCTTCTGTTTCATAATTTGAGACAGATAGGAGAGTTCAGCTAAATGACTTGAGAAAAGTACCTTCCCTCTCTTTGTTTCCCCACACTGACTCTTGATTCTACTCCATATCAGAACAAATAGAGCTCATCTTCACTTTCTACTACTTTCATTTCAGTACCAAAACGCCAGTCCCTTTGTTAGCCTATGACACCAGGAACCCAGAGTCCTTCCAATAGTTTGAATAAATAACATTTTCCTGCCCCAAATCGTCCCCAAACTGCACTGATGTTTTAAAAGAGGTGGCCTTAACCTCTGTATAAAACTGCTTCATCCTCCTCCTCAGAATTTTCTTGCATTGAGGCCTAGAGGAAAAAATATTTCAGGCTGACAAGTGTTTAAATCTTTGTCTGTTGATGTAAGCAATAATGACCAATATTCTTTCCTGTTCTTTGTCATCTGTCTCCAGCTATTGTCTTGTATTACACACCAGTTGTAAATCTGTTAGGTATCTGGCACAAGTGGATCCTGGTCTGAGATCAGAACTCCAGATGAATTGACAACAGAAAATAAAGGGTTATATTCCAGTCAACAGGCCTTACTTTGTTGTTGTTTTAACCAACCACATTCAAATCTGTCATTGTGTACTCTTGGTTACCAGGAGATCCTGCCATATTTCAACAGTGAAGCAGTTGCAATTCATGACACTCTCGTAATTTATGAAGACACTATCCAGCCATTTTTCTTACTACGTTGGTATACTAAGGGAGAGCCAACATAATCTTTGCATGCAAGTAGATTCCAATTAATCCAAATATACTGTGCAATTTTTAAAATATGAAAACGCAAACAGTCTATTTTCTCAAGTTCATCCAAAGCCAGTCTATCCACAATGAACCAGAAAGACTCATGTTAGCCAACTGTGGGGTTAATGGCAGCTGGGAAAAAAAATCTTTTGATGGATTCGCCACAATGCTTCAGGCTGCCTTGCTAAAAACAAACAAACAAAGCAACCTTCAAAACAAACATCACCTAATAAAAAGAGCAAATTAGAAGCAATGAACAATCTTGAGGTCCAGCTTTCTTAGCAAATAAAACTTTATGCTCAGCTGACATAAAGGCATAGCCATTTTTACCAGGTGCTGCAGATAAATAGGCTACCTGAGTATTAATTTTGTTCAGGAGATATGGGGGGAAAAAAAAAAAAAGGACTTCTATTTTAACCAGCTTGGCAATGTAACAATGAAGTTGAAACAGACTGGTTGTCTCATTGTTAGAGCAAAACCGGATTTACAGCTCAAGTTTATACTTTAAACAGTTTCATATGGTTTATTATCACCCAGAAGAACTAGTGAAAACCTAATTTTCACCCTCTCAGATACACACATCTTTATATACACACATTTCAGTTTATCATTATAGGCACCAATTTCTTTTCAGAGCGTTTAAGTCTTTTGCTTTCTAGTACAGGCTTTGGTGTAATCTTCACCGGCTGTGATACAATGCATCTGGTATTTACCAAGCCCAGAAAAAGCTAGAAACTTTAAAAAAGTTTTCTGACTTCCAGCACATTTTATTCCCTGTTATTTCCAACATTGTAAAACTGAAAGGAAGGCTCAGAAACTGTTCATAAATAATGTTATATCTACACTTTTTATATTGATCAACAGCTTTCCCGCTTGCCCTCCCTTGACTCAGGATGCACACCACTTCAACGGAGACACACGTGAAAACTAGGACAAGACATACAACCTTCCAAATTATTTCTAGAGTCTTTTTACAAATGCTAAGCAATACTGTGGGTTTTTTTAATTATTTTTGTTTTGCCATGATCAAACACCTCAGAAAACAGGAGCTGATCCATCCAGTCAACTATTCCTATTTTTGTCCATCTTATCCTGATCCTTTCGCACATGTGCTTCCCCCTCCCGGTCTCACAACCACCAAGCTTCACAAGTCCTATGGAGGGAAACACAATAGTTAAAAACCAACAACTACCTTGTGCTTTACCATAAATGTTCTGCTTGCATCTTTCTCAATCTACCTCCCCACCTTGTTACAAAGATCCTCCAAGCTACAATAATGCTCTACAAAACTTAACCACAAAAAACTAAAAATACACCTTATTGTGACCACGTATTATACCATAATTTTACAAGAGGCTGAAAAAAAACATACTACATCCTATGCAACATCTTGAGCCCAAGTGTCTTAAATGAGGTTAAAACACTGAGTTTCATTCTTTATTGTGTTTTCAGTGCTCTCCTCTTATTTAAAACAAAAAATTCTGTTTTGGAGGGGGTTTGGCTGGTTTTTGTGGGTTTTTTCCTCCCCCCCCTCCTTTTTTTTTTTAATAAGGCACTTCAAGTCTGCTGGGAAAACAGCACCACGAGTTTCATTTTGCCATCATAACAGCATTCACTTATCTTGGCAACTAAAGAAGTATTCACACCCACATATGAAATGCCACTAAAGAAAACACAGAATACATGGCAAACTGTTAATATTTGAGGAATACACACAAAAGTTTAGACTTGAATTCAGTTCAGCTTTTACATTACCGGCTGAACTACAAATATATGGGTGTCATTTTAAATTGAAGTCCTCAGGGCTCCACCACCTTTCCCTAAAACAAAGGAATGAAACAACAAGAAGTAAAAATAAAATAAACAAAAAAGTCTACAAACTGAAACCATGCCATAGGAATGAAAACATTAATTCTGCGTGTAGAATTTCTGCCACAAGTCTCAACTATTTAAGCAATTCTTTTATTTGCTTGTTTTATCTAGCAAGAAGTTCGTATCATCTGTGACTCCAAAACCAAAGCTAAGAGCGACTGCTGTTCTGCTCTATTTTTAATATATTATTTTGTGGGATTAGCCGACATCATCAGTGATTTTTTTGTGACATGATAAGTAACAAGTAAACATAAGATTCTTAGGTAGGAAAAAAACCTCTGTTATAGGGCAACAAAATCGCTTGCCCCTACTTCGTAGGAAATACCCCTCAAGTTTAGACTTTGGCTTTTTCGGCCCGCAGTGCCGTTACCCTGCCCGGGAGCCACCCACAGGCCTGCGCCCAGGGCCCTACCAGAACCCGCACCCATCCCTCAATACAAAGAGGATCAATGCTCGTTTTCTGCAAAACAAGGTTTATTTACAAATAAAAATTCCACAAAAACATTAAGGCGTCTCAAAGTTGTTTTAATTTCTTACTCTCTATTTGATAAACAGAAAGAATGATGGCCTAAACTTAAGACACAGATCCCAACTCGGAATCACAGAAACTTTCCTCACGTAGTGACATCATCCAGAGCCAGCTGTGAGCGCGAGCCAAAGGCTTGCCTGGGAAACTTCTGCGTACCAGCTCGCTGCACAGCATAGAGCCTCACTTGGCAACTGCTGTACTACACACGATTTAACTTGCGTTTTTTAAGAAATGGCAACCAGCACTCTTCCCTTTGCTCTTAAGTTCGATCAAGATAAAAGGAAATGGATTTTTTTTTTAACGTAATGTCATGATCGTAACAACTGACATTAACTGGCGATTTTTATGCCATTTGTACACTCAAATTACTGTTAGCATTCCCAGTGGATGAAATGCTTTGGGCAGAAGAGCCTTTTTGCTCATTTGATTTTCAGCTTTTGTTCAGTTAACAAGTAAAACCAAGAGCATTTTACTCACTTGAATTAATTCAGTCAAAATTTAAAAGATGGCTAGGATGGGGCAATGGACACAGCTTGGAAGAAAATTTTTTAAAATGGAAGAAAACCCACCCCAAGCTTTAAGCAAACAAACACAATGCTACCATAAACTCAGGACACAGAGAAGGACAAACAACACTTGTCTCAAGACCACAGTTAAAAGCATGCCGAGCTGTGCAAGTGCTCAAATATGAACAGACAAAGAATACCCTTTAAGTAAAAAGAATAATCTATTTCAAAGCTACATTTAAGTACTCACTAACATATTTTGTAGTCAAAACCAAAAATTATTTAAAGTAAGTGGTTTTTAAACCCGCAAGATTAGCTTAAAATAGATTCTTAAAGCAAGATTTCCTCTTTTTGACTGTCAGTGAAATCAGCCATTGAAAGGCATTTTAGTCAAAAGTCTGGACTGGCAAATCAGACAACTGGGCTTGGTTATCATTTGAAATTTAACAAGCTGGTCTTCTTAAGAATGCATTCCCCATCCCCATAAAGGCATAATGTTTTAAAATAAGTATAACTACAGAATTTAACTCGCAGTGTTGAAGGAAACCATGTTAGAATAAATGTCTTTTCAAGCAGATGCGACTTTCCTGCTCCGTTCGTTCCTTAGCATGGCTATTAACTCTTCACTGACGCATGTGCTTTCTGGTTAAATAGGAATCAAACGAAAACAAGCTTGTGGCAGTTTTGCACACACTCACAAAAGCAGTCAGCAGAAGCATAAACACCAGCTCTTTAATTAATTAACTCACTACTTGCATGTATGTGCCTTCACATGTGTACTTTCTCTCTCACACACGCATACTAGTCCTCAACTCCATCAGCTGAAATTCTCCATCATCTGCCACTAGCACTTCTGAGAGCCTCAGAAAATACTCAACTGACAAAATACTGATTATACTGACAAAGCAAATAAAAACACAAAAAATAAAACATCACATTTCGTAGAATGCAACTATAATGCAATTTTTGGTTCCTAGAAATGCAGTAACAAGACTTCTAATTTATAAATTAGAACAACTCAAATTAACCCTTTATGAAGAAAGCAACAAAACAACTCATGAAAGCCCCTCTGAAAAAGGTGTTACTAAAATTGATAGAATTTCGGATTTTTTTTTTAATTTACAAGCCAAGAAACCATAGTATTGATTACTTTTTATTTTCCAGTCATTAAAGTCTAGTCTATAATTTCAGCTGACAGAACCTGATTACAGTCTCTGAAAAAGCCCCTCAACAAATACAGATCTTCACAACAGGCACATCCTATCTGCCTCTCCACGAGAGGCAGAGAAGCAGATAGGCTTTAGTTAGACTAAATGCAAAGTTTAGTTAAAAAAACCCTACAAAACTTCAAATTGTAAGCAGCAAATTAAGTGTTTAGTAACTGTACTGCAATAACATTACTAAAGCCCCAAATACAGTGACTGATTTAACCAACATTCCAAAAAATTTTACATTTTAAAAGAGCAAGCAGAGAGATCACCAAATTGTTAGCCAATTTTCAAGTGGTTTGACATGCAACCATTTTATAGTCACTTACCAGATAAAATCCAAAGGCTTTTCAAAGCATAACAGCAACTCATAATCCTTCTACAACTATATTTTAGCAAGAGGAATTAAATAAAACCATCGGCAATACCAGGAAAAAGTAGATGTTTGCTCGCTGCTTCACACCCACCACTGAACACTGCCAGATTTGCTCTCAGCTGCTGCTGCCAGTGCACATGTGCAGAATTATAAAGAAACTTCCTGCTCGCACAGATCCCATCACATTCTTAACAACAGTAGTTAATAAATAAAAAGGCTTTTGTATCTTGTGTAACAGCTAATTATATTCATCCCACTTGCCTCCCCCCAAAGTAAAGCTGTACTCCACCAACCACACACATATAATTGCCACTACATCAGATAATACAGAACTTAATTGCAATGGCATTACAGAAGTACAGCACGGCAACAGACAGGAAGAAATTACCAGTAAAACTATGCAACTTGAGAGGTTTACGTTATAAAACCAAAGCAGCTTAACAATTGTCACTGCTGTTAAGACAGACTTTGGAGCAGAAGTCAAGCTACCTCAGAGACGCCAAAAAAGCAAACTATAAATATATAATGCACTTAATTTATTATACATAAGTTATCCTATTACATACATTTATCATCAGCTTGTTTCTCCCCCTCCCAGACAGGTATGCGGAAATCCACGTTGGAACTCAAGACATGATGGGATGTGATGCATCACCCGTTCGCTACAGAGACACTGCCCCTGTCATAACGATGGCCACGTGGCACCAACATAAAGGACAGTCTTAGCATCCCCACCAAAGGAGGAAGACATTTCAATGAAGAGTTTGATTCTGTAGCAATGACTCTTTGAATTGCAGGAGAATGGGGGGGAAGGGGGGAAAAAAAAAAAGAAAAAAGAGGACTGCCAGTAAGGTGTCCTCCACAACCAGTTCTTGTCACAACTTGATCATGACCAAATTTGAAGATACCACCAGAAATCACAAGGTTAGACGTTACATTGCAGACTAAAATTAGGTAACCTGATTACATTAAAAGAGCGACGAGACAACAAAAGATTAAATGAAATGTGAAGTTCAGCGAAAAGGGGAAAAAGCCTTTCAAACGTACATGCTTATAAAAAGAGTACAAAGGAAGAAAGAATCACATTCATAAGATCCCAGCTCTCATCTTTTCGATTTTGTCCAAGTATTATTATCCTACACAGCTGAGCACAAATTCTAATCCTGGACACACTGCAGGGAACATTGAACAGAAGAGACAGATGAAGAGAGCAGCTATCGAGACTGGAACCTGGACAATCAGTGCAGGGTTCTCACCAGATACTCTGTTCTGATCCAGCAGCTGCCCCACCCAAACCTCCTCACAAATGCCCAGATAGCAAAGAAAATAAACCATTTAAACCTCTCAATATAAAAAAGCCTCTGCAAGCACGGTCTTTGTTACAATCTGTTTGAACGTAATGCAGTATCTTTATTTTAAGCTCAAGTTTGTCATCTTTTTCTTCTCTTAAGACAAATATGCATGACAAAATTTCCCACACTCACAGGTAAGAGACCGTGAGAGCAGAGCTGTTTGTTACTATCACAACAGAACTATTCATTTCACTATAATCAGAATACGGTCCTAAATCCAACTGCAAAATATTACCCATTTCAGTACTGAATGACTCCACCCATATGTTGCAAACATAACAGATTTTCAGCACCATAATCACCTTCTAAACTATGCTTTTTTAAGACTTCAAAACAAATCAGCTCTAAAAAAAAAAAAAGAAAAAAAAAGGCAGCCTGCAGTAATAAATACATTATCTTTTAAGCTGTATGAATACACAGAATTCATCTGAATCGACTGAACCTTCACAAATCCCAACAGTTGGCTATGAAGTCACTGCAAAACCACAAAGCTACATCTGAATTTACTAAAGCTTTGAGACGGCTAGTCATGATTCTCAAACAAAGCTTTTGCAGGTAAAATTTATAACTTACAGAAAATGATAGTCAGCAAGAGACTCAAAAACTAATTGCCCAATTTCACTAACTTTCCAGGGAGCAGTGCAAAATTTTTATATTCTCCGCCTGAATACAATTTTGACACGAGACACACAGCCTCTCTGCTGAATAACTGATACATCTGTCACACTAAAAACTGCATGACAAGGAACAAATCTCCCTCTTTCAGAGCCGTTCATAGAGCATTTAATAGTCCTTCAATTTAGTATCTCCTCCTCAGATGTTTTGGATAAAGGGTTATTTTTTTGGTTCCTAAGTAACAGTCCTCACATCCAAAATGATTAAATATACAACTGGGTCTGCAATACAAGAAAAAAGTTAAAGGGTTTGCCATCTTTCACCCTCACAGACCCAAATACTGAATTGCCCTGCAAGATGTCAATTCACACTCATCCCAACAGCTACTAGATTTTTGGTTTGTGTGCTAACATGGCAGCAAAAAGTCTGGTGTTACGCACAGAATTTAAGGACAACTTGAAGGCATTCTCTTGCCAACATCACTTCCTCTTCCTCAGAGCTGCAGCTGCTTTTTTTTTGGGGGGGGGAACGGGACAACAACAATAAAAATACAAACTCAAAAATCACCCCAGACTTGGCAGATTTTACTCACTTTCTAATGAGCCCTAGAAAAGGGCATCACTGCTGAGCTACAGACATTTGACCAGAGATGAAAACGTTGAATATTTTGAAAGAAAAAAAAGACACCACAAAAAGCTTTCACACACAGAGAGCAGGGGCTACCACAAAACTTCCTAATGGCTGTTCCAAATGCATGGAATATTTCTTCAGCCTCACATGCTTTTGCAAACATGCCGTTATGTACATTAGAAAGAAAAGCTTCACTGCTTGTGCAGGTCTCATATTATGAGCCACACACGAAAATGTTACATTAAGTCTTTTAATAAGCTGTTAGAAGGTCCTCTGATGTTACAAGGAGTGCATACAGCAAGAGCCCAAACTAAGACTGAGCAGATAAACACTATCATTTGCCAACCTCAGATGTTTTGACATATTGTCCATGTCAAAATTTGCAAGCATTAGAAATTATCAGGAGCTCCTCCCAGTCAACGTCTTCAAATGTAACCATGAAACACTCTACTTGATTGATTTTTCTAACACAATACTGCAAATTTCCAGTTTGATGCTTTCAATACATTGAGATATTTGAGTCCTTATTGTAATGTTGTCAAGGAAAAGATCCCCATGGTGCTAGACAATATACAAAATACACACAAAGCAAATAATAAAAAAAAAATATTCTAAATACCTTCAAATCTATGCAACAAAGAACACGTGAAACAATTTACTAGTAATATGCAGTAAAAGAAAAAACAAGATAGAAAACAAACAGACTAACAGGACAGCTGAATTTGTTATAACATAGGCTAACAAACTACCCCTTTTTTTTATGCCGGCAGATTAAACTGCACAGAAGACAGAAAACTTTCAAACCTAAGTGCTAATCCAATTCAACAATTTATTCCAAAATCACACACTAACTATTCCACCCCTGAGGACACTCAGGAATACGTGCCTGAAAAAAACAACTGTGTAGGTTTTGATATATTCAGTTTCTTTTTTTTTTAAACAGGCAAGAGTGATTAGGTGGTATTTATGTTCTTCATTTGTTACCTTTCCCTTCCTTGAGCCTGACGCATGTAACAAATTTTGTAAAAATTTAAAAATGCAGACAGACCAAAGAACTCGACAGTGAGAGCTGTGTATTGAAAGTTCAAGTTGCAGTGTTTGATTGCGGTTTTTTTGCTGTTGGGTTTTTTCCAAACCTGGAAGAAGTACCTGGAAGAAGCATCTCATGTTCGAGCAACTTTTTGGTAGCAAGAAGCATTTACACTCGATTGTTTAAATCCCTAAGGAGCTTCTAAGAACAATGGAAGCCCACACTGACAAGATTCCTCATAAGACAGATTTGGTCACAGGCTGGAGCTCTATCAGTCCATAAGCCCTCGTTCTTAATGCTAGTAATGCCTTCGTATTCAGGGGAGACTCAGTGACTACCTTTCTTTAACAGACCTGGAAACAACTTTGCTGGCAGGGAGCTGCCAGTCTAGTGCCGCCAGCGTGCCAAGCCTCCTCGCAGGGGGGAATGAGGCTGATCCACCGTGGGAGGAGGGAACAGGCTCGGCAGACAACTCCGTGGAAGAGCCAAGAAATCCCTGCTGGCGGTCAGGGCTGCCTCGAAGGTCCTACCGACACAAGGGCAACCTGGGAACCGAACGCCCCGCTTGACAGCTCCCTCCCTCCCTCCCGGCGGGCTCTAGCAACTTCGGCACCGCACAGCCCCGCCACCCGCCCGGCTCCGCTACCCAGACAAGGAAGTTCCCGCGCCCCTCATCACCGCCGGTCCCAGAAGGTTCTTGAAGCCTGACGGGACACCCTCCCTGCCCCACACGCCGCCTCCAAACCGGGGAGCCCGGCCCGCCCCGCCGCAGAGAGGCGCCCCCCCCCCCCACCCCCAGCTCCCGCCCCGGCCCGCGCAGCCCCGCACGCCGCGCATGCGCCCCGCAGCCCCTCACCGTTGCCGGGTGACTCGCCCTCCCCGCCGTCCTCAGCACCAGCAGCAGGTTCCTCCGCCTCTTCCTACCCCGGGGGCCGGCGCGGGCCTCTCCTCGCCGCTCCGCTCTCCTCGCAGGCCTCCTCCCTCGGCCGCCGCCGCCCCCGTCGCCTGCCGCGGCCGCCGCGCTGCCGACCCGGGCGCCGTCCGTCCCCAGAGCCGCTCCGTCGCTCGAGCGCGCTCTCCGCGAACGAGGGGGTCCCCAACGGTAGCGGCGGCAACTGGCGGAAGTGACGCGCTGACTGACAGGTGCAGCGCGCGCCCCCTCCCTCGGGGTCACGTGCTGCGGCGGGGCGGGGAGGGGTCGCTGGTGGTGGTGGCGCCGCGGCGGGGCGGGGCGGCGCTGAGGGGAGCCGGTTCCCGCCGTTGGTGACGGGTCCTCCGGGGCGGCGGTGGAGGCGGCCCGCAGGCCCCGGGCGGGAAAAGGCCGCCCGAGGAAGGGGGCTGGCGGCCGGGGGCAGCTTGGCGGGCTGGCGCGGCCTGCCCCGGACCGGTGGGGCCGCAGCCCGTTATGGCCCCGGGCTGCGCGGAGCCTCAACCGCTGCCACGCCGCACCCGGGAACAAGGAGCAGTGACCCAGGGATTAACTTTCTTCCCTCTTAACCTTACCGTGACTCAGCCGTACGCCCGCCTCGGCCCGGGCGGCTCAGGGGTGCGCGGAGAGTGACCAGGGCCGTTGGTGTCCCCTCACAGGCTCCTGCCTCGCTACAAGCTTTGCATTTCTCAACCGTATTAAAATATTCCGTGTAAATTTTCTGAATTAAAGCGTCAAGAGCGATCGCTCCCAAACACTTCCCAAGTGTAAGCGCGCCAGAAGTAACCGAGTGCCCTTTGACAAAGAGCTAATGCCTTTTGAAACACAAAATTTAGCACCCTTAAACTAAGATAGCACAAGTTACCGAGGAGATGTGAGCTTACAGCAGAAGTGTTAAAAGCCGTGCCTGACAGTCTGTGGTTCCCACATGCCACGCTGAAACTACAACAGCTTTTTCTGTCATGCAGTGCCAGCAGCCATAGGTGGTGGGTTTAATAAAGCATTCAAGGAAATTTGGATTTAGTCAGTAAAAATCCTCTCAGGAAAAGCTTTTCTTCCTGTGAAAAACTGACAAAGAATGTATGAAAGGGAAAAAAAAACAATAGAAGTAGAATGGGGTTAATTTAAACTTGTATATTGCCAATAGCTGGGAGGGTTTTGTTTCAGGTTTTTCAAAATTTTATCTAGAGATACATTTATAAGACTCGTTAGGAGGTTTTACATTTAGAATCTGAAGAAGGGAGAGTCACAATCCCACAGTAAATTAGCCTGGTTTTAATCAGATCTCAAACTATATTTTCCTGCCAGAAGACTTGGTATCGTTAGGAGGTGCCATACAGAAACAATAAAATGTGTAGGGTCAGGGAAACGACCTCTCAGGAGGTCTGTATTTGCTGTTCGTCTGCTTCCACAGCAGATTTCTCGACTGGAACAGCTAATAAAATTTCCTCACATCAGGATGAGGTTTCTGAATTTGTATTTTGTATACATTGCTGTGCTCTTTCTGATTCATTTAGCCTCATCAACAACAATAAAGATACTGAATCAGAACAAGCTGGCAATTTTGTTGATGAAACACGGGAGAGAGCGGACTCCAGCTGGCTCTTCAGCAGATATGTTGGCCAGTTGACAGGAATAAAACTGCAAGAAACCTGACATAGAAAACACGCGGCGAGACGAGACAGACAGCAGAGGCAGACAGGTAGGCAGGCGCTGCACAGCACCTGTTTACTGGTTTTGAGTCCAAGGCAGCGCCTTCCCTCTTCTGAACTGGCTCCGAGTACGCCATTCCATGCCAGCTTATCCTACCTCCTTTCAAACGCTTCCAACGTTCCTTGCAGGGGGCAGACATATGCAGTCCCAGGCTGCCATTTTAGTCTTTTCTGCTCACTTTGTGTTCTCGCTGCCTATTTCTGAAAGGTTGAGGAGAACCTGGCAGTCCTGGTGCTTTAGCCACCTGTTCTAAGATGGTAAACATGGAGGGAAGGGAGGCAACAACTTAATGAGCAGCTGCGTGGTTACGCCCCCGAAATACAGCTGTTGAAGGCATCTGCCTCTTAGAGCACTGCTAATCATTACCGTGGAGCAGTGTGGTAGCTGTCCCCACCCGTTTTCCAGTCTTTCAGGGCACAGCTCAAACATTACGGTAGCATGTTGTAATTCTCCCGTTTACCTGGTGCAGACCCCCGCACAGCTCAGCCACGCAGGCCAGTTTCGGCAGCCTCGGCAGGACAGAGAGGAGCTCACACAGGCTCGTTTCCCCCTCCAAAGCTGCAGGCACATGCAGAGCAGCCCCAGCATAAGCAGGGGCTCTGCAGGTGCACGGCTGCCATCCCACCACGTGCCATAGCACTGTCACCCACATGTCAGGACGTATGACGGGGCACTGCCTTGCACAGCGACAAGGCCCTGGTGTGAGACTGCTCACGAGGAGGAGGACCCATTCCCCAGCTGCTGCGCAGCTCCAGGAGCTTGGCAGAGGCATCTGGTCAGCATCTGGCCCCTAGGACCGAAGGGCCGCAGTGCCATGGCATCCCTGTCTCATCGGGACATCCATGTCCAGAGCCACACCACAAACCATGAGCCGTTTCTGTAGCTCAGTGTGTTGCCTTACAAGTCCAGCTAAGTTGCTCAGCCTGAAAGTTTTGCAGAGATTCGGCTGCTAGGGGCTCCGAAGTAACTCAGTAGATCTGAAATGATTACTAGTGTCATTCCCTTGTTTTCAGGAAGAGCTATTCACGAGCACAAGTCATTATTGCCAGTATATGTTTCAGAGAACTGGAGCTGTATTTCCTTCATGGGTCCTGATGTCGGTCCTGACCTAGAATGACTTTAGAATAAATATTCTCTGAACAATTTTGTTTCCAATTAAGTCTAGTTCCAGCCACAGCCCTGCATTAATCCTCATCAGAAATCGAAGCAAACGAAAGAAGAATAGCCTTATCCCAACGGTGCTCACTGTTGGACAAGGCTGAGCATAAACTGAGCTAGAATACTCCAGAACTTAAATCAATTCTGCAATGCCATCCAATCCTTTGAAGGCTGATAGCCCACCATGCAAGTCTTTACCTTCATACTGGGTCATTATCTGACTGGAGGGAAATGGAAATCTGATGCAGAGCAAAGCGAGACACTGTCTGCTGTGATACCTGTATATTACAGGCCAGCAGTTTTTACATGGGGCTGGGGGGAAAGTATCTATGTGTCAGCAAAGTATTTGCTTTTGGTTTTCATTGTCCATCTACAAACAAGTTATTTGATATACTCTTCTGGACTTGTATGTGTTCAATTTTTGTATTAAATAGATCCTATTGATATCTTGCAAAAATGCTGACAAACGTGAGGCTTTCAACACCAAAGAAGAATTAGCAAACAGTAACACTTTCCTGCTGGTTGCTCTGCAAAATGGTTTCCTTTCCTGCATATTTCATCCAGAAACAGAGACATGTCCTCAAGCTGAGCCTTTACTTTGTTCCTCTTTTCCAGCATCATGACATTTTCTAACAAACATTTTGTTTCAGGGTGCCCAGCACAAGACATTTGGCCAGGTTGGACATCCGTAACTGCGTGGAGGCTTTGAATCAGCAAGTCTCCAGTTCTTGACTCACAGTGTCCAAAAGGGCACCTAGGAATCGAAGTCCGTTTTTAAAAATTTTGCCCTGTATTAACACATGAAGCTTCACAACATTCAAGGAAACAAGGTGCAAGAATCCATTTTATGGAAACAAACTCCAGCACAGAGAAAACCGTTCATCTTTTCAGAGACTGTCTGCCATTACTAGATGCGTATGTAAGGATTTTTTTAAACTCAATTCAATATCAAAGGCACATGTTCTACGTAAATGTCAGACATTTTTACTCTTCTTTTTCTACCAGGGTTCTGTGATTAAAATAAACATTTACAGCATAAGATTTTTTTTCCTGCCTTTGAATACTTCTTTGGATCTGAATCTTGGTTTTGGAAGATCTGTCTTTAGAGATCTAGAAATACGGGGCAAATGTGGCTTTTAAGGCTTCTTCACAATTTAATTGCATGGTTGCAGACTTAACAGGAGATAATTCTTCCCTTCATGAAATTCAAGACATTGAAAGGTTAATTCAATCTTCTCAGTTCCATTTCCTTCCTTCTGTTCCCCTTCCCACTCTCCCCCCCCCCATCTGTAGACATCTGAGTTATTTGAATTTTATGCAAGCTAGTATTCATCCGAAGGGAAAAATCATTCAATGTATGCATCAGACAAGCAAAAAGTACAATATTGCACACTTCTGTTTTTCACTTTCTATTTGCTTTTCTCTGTATTCACCAGTTTGGACTGTGGGCAGACATGAACTCAGGCCCTAAAGCTAGTCTCCACTTAACAGCTGACTGAAATTAAAGCTTGAATGTCCTCATCCCTTTTGAATTCCTGTTCTTTGTGCTCACAAGGATCTATACTGGAGCTGCCACGGTGCTTTTACCTTGAGTTGGGGAAAGGCTACAGTTCAAGTTAGCACAATTTATCTGCTGCCAACACAATCGCTCTCTGCTGCTCCCATGTTATTTCATGGTGTGGTCACTCACACTCGAAGTATACTGACTGCAGAGGAGTCAGCTTGAGTGTGCAGAGCTCAGGTTAACCCTGTTATGAAGGCATAGCCTTAAGACTGCAGCTGATTTCTGCACTTTATACATATTTGCAAGAAAAAAAAACAACATAGAAGTACTCGTGGAAAACGTTCTTGTTCAGTCAGGTTCTGAAGAGACAGCTGTTCACTTCAGATGCCCTGACAGGAAAATAGTTGTTTTGGTTTTGTTTCTTTTAAACTTATTAGGGAAGAAAACCAGCATTTAGCATAACAAACTTGCAGCTTTCATTTGAAAGGCAGAACTTAACAGATGTGGAACTTGCTGATTACCACTTTCTTACATAATTGTTGACCTTGTACACAGTACATTATACCTCTGTGTTTGGCTTACTCTGTATAACGAGCTTATAAAATTGGACAATTATTTTTTGAAAAGATGATTTATGAATGCCTTTGCAAAAAATACAAGGTTTTATTCTGGAAATTCCCCACAGAGACCACTTCGAAAAGATACTTGGCTGCCTGATCTGTCCCTCTGCTTCAGCAGCTTCATTTCCTTAAGCAGCTGAAAAACTTCTGGGTTTGTCTTCTTTGCCCTAGAACATAAAACCTACTTAAGCTGACAGGAGGTTCCAGGCTATTGAAAGTGGAATAATTTGGCAACACAAAGAGAAATGCTGGTTACACCCCCATCAAAACTACATCCACAACCCTGTGTCCTAGAAGTCAAGGATACCACACCTCCGTATCTACCCCAGCACAACATGGATTGTAACGACAGACCCACCTATTGTCTTTTTTCCCCTGGCCAAAAGGAAAACCTGAAGTTAATATCAAATCAGTAGATCTCTGAATGTTATTATCTTATCTCGAGTTATGTTGATTATCTGTTTGCTGCACACAAGGTGCTACAATTTAATCTTCTTAAGGAATGGTTATTTTCCTTTCATTTAAAGCAAAGAGGGTGAAAAATCCAACAGTGGATTGTTTCATTCCAGAGCAGTCAGCTGCACTGAGAAGAGCCACGTTTGAGCACACTCCCAATGCTCACCCAAGACTTCTCTGCCTTACGCTTTCCCTAAGACCTGCTACTTGTAAGAGATGCTTCTGTCCAGAGACAGCAAGGAGAGAGACAAAAAAAAAAAAAAAGACTGTAGGTAAAGACTGGAAGTCACAGTAAACTAGTGGTTCTAGACCAGTATTCATCACGAACTGTCATGTGCTCTATAGCATATTAACTGATGTGACTAACACATCACATGCTCTTTTCCCCACCCTGTCTTTGGGAGAGAAGCAATGCGCATGGACATTTTGTGCGTTATTAAAGGAAGAAAATATAATACATGTGTGTCACTGCCTTTTGCTAGAAAAGGCCAGGCCAAAGTCAAGTACTTTATTGTGGAAGATGCGCTTTGGGGTCAGTTCTCAAGAAAGTTCTGTTGCAAGAATCTCCGTCTGGTTAAACTTTTAAAAATTCACCCCCATACTAAGTTTCGTAAGACCAAAAAAGAGGGAGAGAGGAAATTTCCACTTCCACTAGCTTATGCTTTCTTTTTTTGCTCTTTGCTGCAATGGGACTCCTAGTATAGACTATCTAAACTCTAGAGCTCTTCAGAAAACACAGGGTTGGAAAAAACAGCCCAAGCAGAAGGACTGTTTACAACTGGCCTCTCCTCTCGTCTCCTCCTCTGTGTGCACCTACCCTTAAGGTTCAACAGTCTTGGTAAGGAAAATGAAACACCTCAGGTAATGATAAAACACACAGTAGAAGACAAGTGTCGAGTATTTACACGTAGCAGTGCAGCATTACAGCAGACACTTTGCCAAAGGGAGATCATTGCCTTCCTTACACCCCCAGGATTCATTGTCTCTTAGCCTGGGAACCTGTCTCCGTTCCCAAACATGGATATTTTTTTTGGCAGCAAGACAGAACAAAAGGCACAAAGAGAACTAAGAAAACCCTTTCAGTGAAGCTGTAGTCTTTTTTTTTTTCTGTTCCCCTAAGAACGGGAAACCTTCTAAGGATAGCTTACAGCACACCCAATCCTGCTACCTCTCTGGAAAGCGCTCAATGCTCATAGGGACCTGAAGGAATTAGGGTGCTTGCAGATTCCTGCCCAGCTTTTTTGACCTTGAAAAGTTAATCCCCTACCTTTAGCACCAAAAATACCCCAACATTTTGAAAATGAAATCACTGTTATATTTGAGTGGGTGTGTTATTTCGAGACAGCACTAATGTGATTATAAAATCAGTTGTGTCAGCTTATTGGCTCAGCTACAGACACTGATCTGCTCGAGCGTCTGTTCCTCTAACCGGCTGCTCGCGTTAGGGCGCTTTGTCCCTCCTCAGCTCCGTATAGAAATAGATGCAATCTGATTCCCACTGTTGCACCAAAGAGAAAGAAACCCCTTCTTCTTGCAGTTGCCCACCTAGACACCATGAAACTGAAACTTAGCATTTCCAGAGCACTTCTTGTGCCAAACACAAGAAGTCCCCCCAGCCCACAAAAGGCTGTAGCCCTTAGACATACATATATATGTATATGTTTGTCCCTGCAGCCCCAGCTCCATGCAAGCTGGGCTCACTGGTTCCAAGTGACAGCAGCCCAGGGAAAACGCTGAGGAGCAGCAGCAGGCTCCAAACCTCCCAGCCTCACTCTTCAGACTCTCTTCTGAACTTTCCTTTGCACTTGAGCTCCCTTTAAACATTTCCTCTCACCTATTCCTGCATCCTGGTAGCAAGTATTTGTTTTCCCCGTCTCCCTGTGGGTGTCTGACAGACACTCAGTGGCTTGCGCTGCCAGGCATGGTTTAATGCTTTCACTGGTGGGTGACTCACTGGTATCAGAGGTGTCAGTCCTGGCTTTGACTCAGCCCTTCATCATTTGGCAGCAGATTGAAACAAAAATGCGATTTCCATTTTATCTGAGGCAGCTTTTCAGACATGGCCATACCAACATGGCTCGATGTGCTTGGGGTGTGTAGGATCTGTAAAGATCCTAGAGTTTGCTTGCTCTTTTCTCTCACTTTACTGTACGCTGGATCATTCAGCTGCCTCCGTGCACCCCAAAGACCACGTGGTTCATTGCTGCCAGAGCCCTGCCAAGGCTGGGTAAATGCCATGTCCCCTTACTGAAGGTGGTGACTCTGGAGTCCTGCCATTAAAACCCTGGCAGATAATGGCTTTGCTGCTTATATAGCAAGAATATCTCAGTTCCCAGTGAAAGTAAAAAAGCATCTGAGTGAAACATGGCCTACCCATCTTTCCCTGCCGTGACCAGCCTCACCACACTGTGCAATGCCCTCAGGCCAAACTCCAGACTTTCCATATGAAAACTATACGCAGCTGCCTGTCCTGCACAGAGTACGTAAACATGAGGTTTGACTCCAACATGAGCTGTGTTTGACCACAGCACTGATCTTACAAGCTGCAGAAACTTGAAAGGCACTTTATGCAATGGTCAAGGTGTTCGTTATGGAGATGAGTATCTACTGATTTCAGCTGAGAGTGAGAACATGTAATCTCTCATCATTCTCAACTAACACTGTTGCACCTTCCTCAGAAACCCAACCCAATATCAATTAAAAGCCTGGTCATCTTCAGCCTAAAATCCCAAACAACTCACCCCAAACTCTTTTTTAATACTAGGTCTGCCAGTAAATTGGGCAAGTAAAATGGTGGTGGTGAAAAAACAAGCAAGCCTACACTGTCTTAGCACGGTTAGAGAAGTCTGAGCTCTGGTGTGGATGCTAGGGGCTGAGCCTGTGACTGTACACAGAAAGCCAGAAGCGAGATTCTTCTGTTTTGCTGTTGTGAACACTTCATTTACTCTCTACATCTGAGAGAATTTGTGCCAATCTAAAAGTTTAGGAGGTTTTGTCCTTGCAATCTCGCTTCATAACAAAAATTCTTATTGTTACTTGTAAAAATGGAGAAATATTTAAAAAACTGAAAAACTCATGAACTGCTTGAATTCATGAATCATTCAGACTGTGTTTTAAACTCTTTTCTGATCTTCTAAATCTGGTGTCTAGCCTAACAAGAGGTTAATGCTCTCTCTTTAAACAGACACTAAGACTCTGCAGTGCCAAAACTCAGCCGCGGCTTACACCGAATATTCGCCCAGTGGCCGCCTTCCTGCTTATTCCCAGGGGTTTTCAGTCAAGAACACAGCTTTCTATTTTTGACCGTTGGTGGGACTAATGGGGTGGAAGCAAAGGAACCGAGTCCTGACGCTAAAACCGACTGGCACGCACACACATTGATTTTACACAGGCAGTGGGTGCAGATGCAGAGGTGACCGAGCCAGCCCGCGCAAGGCAGCACCGCCAGGTTTGCACAGGGCTGAGCTCCATGGGACCCAGACCATCTCTTTGGAGCTCCAGCTGAGCAGTGTTACGCAGGTTTTTCCACCACTATGGTAACTCCATTCTCCTTTACCTCAAATACTGCAAACACGGCCACAGAGAAAACCTGCTCTGAGACTGCTGTTGGCCAGGGTGTGCGGCACCCCCTGCATTCTCTGAAGAGATGGAAAACAGGATGGATAAAGGAAAAAATCACTGGGTGGAAAGGAACCACTGTTTATGAATGCTGATGAGTAAAAATAATCTGTTTTTTCTGCATTTCATAGAATCATTTAAGTTGGAAAAGACCTTTAAGACCATCTAGTCCAACCACAAACCCGTTCGTTATTTAAACAAACGTGGGAAGAAGTGGTCCTTAAAATATGTTTAAACAACACATTAAACCCATTTTCTCCATGCACATATCTCAGACCCAACCTGCTCTGCCTAAGCCTAGTACGCCAACAGAAGGATCTGCAGCGCCTTCTTGGGGCTCTCAGTCAGCTGTCAGACATCCCTGTCTCCCTGAGCTCATCGTCCAGGCTCCCTTTATAGGCAGCAGAGAAACCCATATACTCCTAGGGCACAATTAATTTTATCCCACGTTAGTTGCCTCCCTATTGACTATCCTGGAGTCTAGACAACTAATTCAGATGCGTGCATCCAGAGTTACCCAAGAGGAAACCCTCACCAGCATCTCGGAGGATGCACAGTGCCCTTCCCTCCCAAACCTGAGGGCTTTGAAAAAAAGATTCCCCACGTAGCTTTGTGCTCCATAGCTGGAGCCACGTCACAGCCACAGAGATGTCCACAGCCCTCGACAGCAGCAGCTCCAGGAGGTGGCTACAGGTAGTGCCCACATCTAATACAAGATGCGTCTTGCAGATACAGGCAAGGGCTAATAGCCATTTTAAGGGTTTTTCAGAATTATATCACTTGGTACCTGGGCACATTCTCCCTTCACTGCAGCTGGAGAGGTTCCCTGTCCAGCATGGTCCATGCCGTCAGAATGGGTGGAGTACAGAGAATGGCCACACGAGCAGGATGGGCAAACGTGGCTTCCTGCAAGGTGCAGGCAGGAAGGTTGGCTGTGGGCAGCTGCCTGCTCTGGCTGGCAGAGCCACGTGCCGTCGGGCTGAGGCAAGCACCAGCAAGTGGGTTGGTAGCTACCAAAATGGGAGCGAATGGAAGATCCCTTGTTCCTTCCTTCAGGACACATTCCTGGACGCCAGCATGGTGCTCACCACCAGCTCAGGCTGGGCTTATCTCAGATTTGGCCCTTGATTGCCGCAGTCCTCCCAAGCCCTGAGCACGTGCTTCTTCCAGCCTGGGCAGGTGGGGGACGATCCCCAGGTGCTTTGCTGAATTCACCTAAAAACTCCCCGCAAACTGCAGCACCAACCCTTAAATGAACTCCAGACTTTGCCTTAACTCCAAACCTCAGCATTGAGAAAGAAGGGCAGGAAGGGAAACTTAAATATTATTGTCCTGGTAAACAAGTAGAAAACAAAACACACACACAAAATAATCAAGGTGTATTTTGACAGTTTTCCATGTCAGTTCTCCCATTTCCCTCCCTTGTGCCCTTTCTGCAGCAGCAACGTGTCCTTTCCCTAAACGCTGAGCAATCCCAGCACTAAACTAATCAATATTAATAGCAATGGGCTTGGGCGGGGGGAGGAGAGGAGAGGAGGGATTACCCTGACCTTTTTCAACTCACACTGCCTCAGACGGCCACCAAGCAGCTGAGGAGAGAGCAGCCAGACGGTAATGCCATGTGGTTTTAGTAGCTTTTCATTATTTTTTTTTTTCCTGTGAATATTTACTTCTGTTGTCTCAGTGCAGATAGCAATGAACTCATTGTCTTGAGGATGGAAAAAATTTAATTCTATCAGCCATCTCCGGGCCAAGCCTCGCCTTGATGGGAAACTCCACTGAAATCAGGGGAATAACGCCCAGGCTGGATTTTAACTTGAATTTCAATTAAAACAGGAATTGGATCAGGGAAGTTTTGACAGGTGAAGTGTTGAATGCCGGTGTGCTTTGTGGATTTCTCTTACAACAGAGCATAATCAAACCCATTGAGCCTGCGTCTGGGATATTGAGTGCGAGAGCAAACAAAGGGCTGGGTGAACCGGTCCTCTATTGTTAAGCACAAGTGTCCACAGCAGCTCATCCAGATACGGGGGTACGTATGCACTCAGGGCAGGGTGCTCAGAATTAAAGACAAACCCTATTAATTAAAACAAAATCATAACTGGACCTCTTTATTCATATTGGATTTGGGGTTTATTGTAGACTTGCTGGTCAGCAGCATTTCTGAAAACAGAGGTTTACGTCAGGAGGCACCATGGATTATTGGCAATTAATGCATTGTCTTTTCTTTACTGAGATATTCTTGTTTCCATGTGCAAAATATGATTTTTAGAAATTTCAGCTGAGAAATTTAGATAAAATTCTGTCTATGCCTTTCCTCTTTTGCTCTGAAAGAGCCGAGCCTCAGGGACAGGTCCTAAATTGAGCTGTTAGATTTGTGGGGGTTTTTTTGACTAAACATTTTTATGGTATTTTCCTATTTTTCTTCTGAGCAGAAAATGCTTTGCAGATGGCTGATATCACAGCACTAGCTAATGAAGTCACGAATGTGTTTTTCCTTTCTTTGTCAGGACCCATCATGTCCGACAAACCAGATTTTGCAGAAATTGAAACGTTTGACAAGACCAAGCTGAAGAAGACAGAAACCAGAGAGAAAAATCCGTTGCCCACTAAAGAAAGTAAGTGCTTATGAGGCTATTTGAGCTACGAGTAGCAAGGACACAATCTGTATTGCAGTTCGTACGCAAAATGAATACTAATCATAGGATTACAGGCTCAAACTCATCCCTGACTTTAACTGGAGATAATACTAAGACTTGTACTCTATGCTGGGCTGTCAAGGATACGAGTGGTTACATCCGATGGTGTGTTTTGTCTGAAAAAGCCTTTCTGATGGGATTGCTCTTGCTTCTGCTAAAAGCAAGACCATTTTTTCTGCTGGCTGCCGGTGACAGGATCAAACTGTTGGTACTTACCATGTTACCAGCCTCTTCTGAGGCACAGATGCTCAGGGGAACACTTGCACATCCCTGGCAGGCCAGGCAGCATCCCCAGAAGGTGCCTGGGCTCTGGATTTAACGTGTTAGCAGGTGGATGAGCTGCTGCCCCCCACTGGTACCTGCTGTCAGCCCTGGCCAGGAGAGCTCCAGGCACCTTCTCTGGGAATAAGGCTGCAAGAGAAAGCCATCATCATCCTCATCCAACAGGCAATCTTCCTTAGCAAAGCACCCCTGGGCTTATCTCACGCAGGTTCTTCTCCCCTACAGAGGCAGCCAGATGAGGGTTGTCATTTGCATTTAACTTTGGACATGAAAATGGCATTTCTCTGCAGTTGGGCTAGACTTTGTGAGCAGTTTCCTTCAGCAGAGTGTCGCTAACCACTTTGGATACGTCAGCACTGATAGCCATGGAGACATACTGTCCCTTGACATAAGATACCTGTTTTTCTCCCTGTTTTATTATCCCTACCAATGCTCAGGCTGTAAATACAAGAAGAGGTGTGCACATCATGAACCGCACCCTACTAGCTATGCAGACGTGGGAACGAGTTGGCATTTCCAGAGTGGCCAAAGAAAGCAAGTGGGGACTTACCAGCCCCTGGCTTTAAGAATGACTGTAGAAATCTTTATCCTGCAGAATCATTATAGCGTTTATTGATGATGTTTTTGTTTCCTCTGTTTTTCTGGCAGCTATCGAACAGGAGAAGCAAAGTGAAAGTACAGCCTGAGCGTAAAACTGAAGATGTGACTGCTGCTTCTTCAGCGGGGTTTTGGCTTCCAAGTTGTGTTGTTTTGTTTTGTCCCCCCACACCCCATGTTTCTTGCCCATTTACTTTAGTAAACATTTGCTCATTTAACGTTCCCCAGGGAAGAAGTTTGGTTTGTGTTTGTTGAACAAGATACTATGTATTTGTGTTTGTATTCTTAAAATGGTAATTCCAAGTTCTGTATCAACCCCGTTACTTGCCAAAAAAAAAGCGCAATTTGCATAAAAGTTGTTTTCCTAAACCTAAATAAACAAGTTTCTTCTGATCAGCTGTCTTTGAGCCTTGCAGAAACAGGGTTTGCACTGCAACTCTTACTAGCATCCTTCCCACTTCTCATTGCCACAGTGTCTAGAGAGCATGGCTGTGTTGGGAAGAGTTACCCCAGGTACCCACAGGTCCCCCTGGCCGGCACACAGCCCCTCTCCATCAGCACATACACTTGTATCCTGCAGTATCCCAGACAGCACTGACCCCCCCAGGCACCCTTGACCGCCTTCACAGCGGCCTGGAGACTTCCCTCCCCTGCCTCACTTAGAAGAGCGTTTCAAGGGAACTCCAAGGAGCAAATTTTGTACACTAGCAGCTCCTGAGCTTTTAAACCTGCAGCTTGGCAGCAGGCATGCATAAAATGGGATGTCATTGGCCTGCTTCAGTCCTGTCCAACAGTAGGTTAGAGGTCTCAGAGACAAATACCTGCTTACAAATTCCATGAAAAATTGATGGTTGGGCTGAGGAAACACTCAAATTAGCATCCCAGATTGGAGAAGGGTTGCAGCACCCTCTCCACGGCTTTTTTCCCCGCTCTTTAGCCTGCCAAGACCAAATCAACCCTGGGACAACTGCAGTGCACGCAGCCTTTGGCCCATCTAATATCGAGCAATATAGGAAAGCAGGAAGGTGGAAGAAGGAAATACAACTGATTTTCTGGGATGAGAGAGAGACTTTCAGCAGCCTTCAAGCAAGCAAGGACTCCCTGAATCTTCATTACTGGTGGTGCAAAAGCATCCTCACTGGTTTGCAGAGGGCTCAGCAAAAACAGACTCTGGTACCAGCTCAAGGGACTCTTAATTACATGGTATCGCATTATCTCTGGAATTAATTTGCAATCATCCTAGAAAAAACAAGTGCTTACTCTGGGAAGATAAACTACTGTCCCTGGAGCTTCGGTTTGATCCTACTTGTGCTGTGGAATCGGAATAATTCTGTGTACTTCAACAGGGTTACTCTGGGTTTATACCTGCATAAGGTAAGGCAGAAACTGTTCTACAGGCTTCAGAAAAGAGAAATAAATGGTTGGGGTGGTGTTTAGAAAGCTCTTATTTACTTAAGTGTTGCTTGACACTTGACATTTAATGTGAATAGAACTGCAACGAAATAATAGCAGTGTAGCCACAAAAAGGGTGACTTTTGGTGGCAACAAAAAGTAAACAGAGGTGGCCAAGAGACAAAGGGAAAAGCACACAGCATGCAGGACTAGTGGCTGCGGTTAGAGCTTCGTTAATGTCAGTGGTATTCAAAGGGCCAAGACTGCTACTTCAATACCTACTCTTCAGTTCAATGTTGCTGCTGTTTTCTTTTCATGACCAAGGATTTTTTTGCTCATTCTCCTTTAAAGACCTCATTTCCCTTGGCACCTGACTCTAAGGGTTTGGGTTTTTTTTAGGGTCTGCTGGGTTTATTAATACTAATTTTTATTTAAAAGTTGCAGACCATCAAAAGGTTGAGCAACAAGGGAAACAGTGCTATTTCCCTTTGTATCTCATGCCCTCCCCTAACCTTCTTTGAGGCCAAAGAGCCTTTGGCATTATTTAAATATCTGCTTTGATGATGGTTCCTTCATGGAGAAAGCATTCAGAGACAGCACTTAGAGCAACAACACCTACTGGAAACTCATACAGTTAATACTATTCGACCAGATTGCCCATTACTGTTCCGCAGGATGATTTTTAAGCACCGTATTGCACTCAGCAGGTAAGCCTGCAGACTAGACTTTCTCCTTGTTTTTGCCAGGAGACAGCACTTTGTTCCACGTGACAATCTCCCTCCTTCTCTGCCAGTTCAGAGCATCAGCCAACTCGCTCAACACAACATGCCGTAAATCACCACAAACCTCTTTAGCATAACTGAACCGGTTGGCCAGTGCCTGTGCCCTCAAGCCCACACTTTGCGGGAAGAAAGGAAGGAAGGTCTGGCCGGAGCAAGAAAACAACAGAGATCTTCCCGTCTCATGTTTGCACACAAAGGATTAGCAGTGTGGCTCTGAGGAGTGATGTGAGAGATCAGAGCACTGACTGCAGCTCCAGAGACAGCAAATTTGTCCAAGCACTTGGCTCAGAACTGCTCCTGGGGCCGCTGCACTCTGCCCCCATGAAACCTCCTCCTGATTTAACTGTTTGCATTTAAAGCCTGACACCATAAATCCAAAGTCTCAGCACTCTTATTCACATGTCTCACCCCACCGGAAAGGCTACAGAGGCGAGAAAAACTTGAGCCAAGCTCCCCACCCCTGGATCTGACTGCAAAATCCATCAAGCGACAGCAGAACATACACCAGCTACACACCGGGGAAAACTCCTCAAGGTGAGAGGCTAGATCTCCCCACCCTTCCCCCGCCTGCCCCAGGTGGAACACAGCTTCATGGCACCATTTGGAGGCTGTTTCTTTCACCATTAGCAGTTAAGAGAGGCTTAAAGTTAAGGACATGTAGTTACAGTACCCTGATTTGAGAAGGGTCCCTCTCTGCTGCCGTATGAGCCCACTTCAGCCCAGGAACTGGATCAAGAGATTAGAATTTGTCAAGAGCAGGGACAGGTCTGACTCCCTGTTATCTTAGCCAAAGAGCATTACAGCCCTTATCTGTGGGGCAAGCTGGGGACACAGACCAGGAAGCTGCTCATCATTTAAGGCTGAGACAGTGAATTTTCATCTTTCCAATCATTATACTAAGGAAATATTTGCTCCTGCCATTGGAAGGGAGCTACAAGACAAGCCAAACCAAACACTTTGCCTGCACGTAGGAAACACCTTCTGGGTGTTAACCTGCTCCTGACCTTCACTCCCTCGAAGAGCATCTTCCAGCGCCAAGACTCACTAGCAACCACTTGCTCCAGAAGTTAGTGGCCTTCCCCAGCCTCCATGCTGGTGGGCAGCTGAGCTGCTCACAACTTCATCAGCAAACTCAACCAGCTCCAGGTGGGAAACCTAAATAGTTTTGCCAATTAGCAGCAGCCCTTTGCTGTTCGGATCCTTTACATAATGAGATGTTACCTTGCAACTCCTCCAAAGGAAAAACAGCTTCCATGCTAATCCAGTACCAGCAAAAAAATCATTACATGCAGATAAACACCTGCTTTCCTGGCATCACCATGAAGCCAACCGTGTGCCTGGGATCCCAAGGACAGAGCCACCCTCTTGGGATCCTGGCCAAGTTCACCTGCCTCTGTGAGTCACTTCTAATTGCTCGGCACAGTTGCAGTGAGCCCTGGCTGAGCAGAGGAGATCTGCATTCCTGTCGTTGTTATACAGAAGTTAGTTGATTTAATAAATCTCATTAGGCAGGTATTTAATAACAGTGAAAGCCAGGGAGGACAAACCCTGAACATAGCTCTCCTAAGAAAAGGGCACGCGTGTGTGGCATCTCGGTTGGAGCCCAGCAAAAACCCTCCGGAGATCCTGCTGATCCCAGCTCAGATACCACAGACCAAGACCAAATGTACTTGTGGTTTTTTTTCCCAAATGTTTGGGGATTCTCTCTCATTTGGTTCATTAGCCCCGTGGCTGCTGAGGCATCTCATAGCAAATCTTTAGATCCAGCACTGCAGCAAGGAGGGCTATTGGCTGTGGCCACAACGAAAGCTGAGACGCCCATGCAAGGCCAAGGCTGGAGAAGTCTTGGCTTTGGGGAAACACCTTTGTGCGTTTCTGCTCTGCTGCTGCTGGTGCTCCTGGCCCAGCAGAGACCTCTCCTGATAAGAGAAGAACAGGGAAAGAAACAAGGGGGAGAGGTGAGGGAACGAGGACTGTGGCCCAAGCTCAGTGGGATCAGGGGTCTGAACTGCAGCCACACGGGAAGGAGGAGGTCAGGGGGCCGGGAGCGCAGCCGGGGAGGTGCCCACTTCAGCAGAAAGCCAAGGCAGAAATTGCCGGGGTAGGTCTCATGCCTCTGCCCAGCTCCCCCCTTGTTTTTTCCAAAAACACAGGGTGAAAACAATAGTCTTTTAAAAAACACTAACCTTCTGGTGCCGAGCTGGGGGAGCCTCCCACACTGCACACGGGCAAACAAAGCCGCTGTGTCCTCCTGGAGCCCGGGCACGGGCAGCCAGTCCCGGCTGCTCCACCTGCTCCCGCCCAGCGGGTCCGTGGGTCCCCGGCGAGCTCCGACCGTCCCAGCCCGATCCTGGGCACCGAGACGTGTCCCGGCAGCAAAACCTGCTCAGGCTTGGGCGTGAAACGCGGCGCGGGAATGGTTGGGGCTGAGCCAGATTATGTGGGAGCAGGTGTGTGCGTGTGCGGGGGTGTTTCTCCAGCTCCAACCCAACGCCGCTCAAACTGACAGCAGGGTAAGCTCTCGTTTCAGCTTCTGCGGCGGGTATCTGTGCCGGGAAAGGCGGCTCCGTGTGCTGTCTTGTCAGAAGAGCTGGCTTGGGAAGGAACAGTTGCTGGGGATGGTTCACGCACATCTTGTACACTGCGCTGACAACAGCTCTTGACAACTCCTACCATCAGTTGCAAATCTCCCAACGCTTCATGTTTGCTTCGAGGCCTGGCTCCAGAATTCATCCGATTGATGGGGAATCAGGGAAAAAGGAGGTGGAGGGGGGAGCAAAAGGGAGTTTCCAGCCACTGTGGTCAAAGACACACATGAAAATAGGGTCTTTTAGGGCTCCAGCAGTAGGAAGTGAATGAAAAGAATGAGATTTTTCAAAATAATATAACAATCTCAGGAATTTTAAGCTGGTCTCGTGAATTTGGAGGCCAGCTCAGTATCGAAATTTTTTGATTTGGCAAAGTTGCAACAAGCAGAGAGGAAAAAAATGATGTGTGACTCCAAGTGGGTGTTTTCAAACAGTGTCTTGTTTGGGGAAAATAATCCTTCTTGGTCTGCTTTGTTTTCTCATGATGCTGGAAATAATTCTTCTCCTCAGAGAGAAGAATTGGGTTTTTCTTCTTCTGTCTCATCACGGGAGCTACCCCAGGTCACGCCTGACCATGGCTGGTCCCCCCATCCCTGCTAGCACCAGAGTCACCACCTCAAAGTGTTGAAGAAACACGTGTGAGTCCTGTAGTAAACGTTCCATTTAGCAATGAAGAGATCAGCCGTGAGATGCCTAACGGCTGAAGGCACACATACCTTTCGGGGCTGAGCCCACGGGCAGGGGATGGAGGCAGCAGGGCTGCCCCAGGGCAGCAGCATCGCTCCTGTGACCCTTCTCTCCAGGGAGCGGGAGCAGCTAATAGTGCTGTAACAGCTCCATAATGGCTTTATGATAGCTCCAGCCTCCCCACCGCTCCTCCTGACTTGTTCCATTTTATTCCTGCCCTGTCCAGGCTCCTATTTCAGTGGGAGCTGTGTGACCCAAGCCCCTGACTCTGCTTCATGCCAGCTCTGGCCAACAACCACAGTGCATCAGCCCCGGCAGGGACCTCACCTGGTGCCGGCAAGGGTGGCAAGGAGGGAGGGCGTTCAGAGGGAGAAGGCGTCAAACAACTTCTGTGCCGGCTGCAGCTCTCCCACGCTGGCAGACATCCCCAGTAACACTAATGACTTTGGTGGCAATAATCCAGAGTGAGACAGAGGCACCTAAAAAGATAGTAGCCTGGGCACAGGAAGACCGTGGGTGCTGCTGGAGAATTGTTCTTGCCCACCCAGTGCTCCCCAGGTCTTGTTCACGTAGCAAAGGGAGGTGTTTGCTCTACAGAGGGCTTCAGAGCATGGAAAACCTGGAGGGAACTGCTCCAGTGAGTGGAGATTTGTCGTGACCCCACGGAAAACACCGTCCTGCCCAGACAGCCCCCCGCCGCGGGGCAGCCCTGGGAGCCACACAGCATGGCGCGGCATGGCACGGCACGGCACGGTACGGCACGGCACGGCACAGCGCTCCCTCCCAAGGGCGTGCCGCCCCGCTTGGGTCCGCACTGGCATTGCCTCTTCTAATGCACCCGGCTGAAAATCATCACGTCTCTGCTTTAACAGACCTCTGGCCTCATTTTATTATCATGCTGCTTTTCTATCCCAAGCGCCACGTGCACGGCTGGGGCTCCAATTTAATTTTACTTTTCTTTTAATGTGTTTCAAAAATACCCAGGGAATTGGAAATGTCAGGACACCAGCGTGGCTGTATTGGCCGCAGGAATCTGCCTCCCTGTTCACAATAGATAATTGAAGACTGTTTCAAACGGGAGCTGCCTCGACGTGAGTGTTGGCTCCTCTCGGCGCTGACCCTGGCTTCATTTATTTTCTAGCTGTACAAAGGACTAATAAAGCTTTAACTTAACCTGCTTTTATAAACTTTATGTCTGAAGCATTCGGTGGTGCACGGCCAAGGTGGAAATAAAAGAGCTTAATCTAAAATAGCACTCAGTATTCAGAACGGGCTAAAAACTATAAATCCCAGAGCCATGCTCAAATAGCCGGGATGCTGTTTCTCTCTGTAACGCTGCGATAAATGCGACAACCGGCAACACCCGTTGGTGACTTTGGTCTCTGCACCAGTGTGCACCGAGTCCCTGGGGAGGGCTCCTGCTTCGGGGCATGGTGCTGCACTCGGACCCCTCGGAAATGCAATTTATTGAGCCCCTAGATTAACCTCCCCCGGGCACTGCTAAACCACACAGAAGCCAAGTAGGAACCAAAGCACTGACGGGAGCAGGGCTGGGTTTCCCCGCAGGCACTGGGTGCCTCCAGCCGGACCTGCCAGTGTTCAGGACCGGCAGCACCCAGCTTACCCCACGGTTAATATAGATTAGCGATGCCGGCTGCGCAGTGGGGGATTTAAGCGAGGTGAGCTGCTGGGGAGGTGAACCGGGCAGGATTTAGGAAAGCTATGCTCCGGGCCTCTCCCCTCGAGCAAGTCTCATCATCTCATCACACATGGCTTCACGACGTGTGAATCGGGAGAGGTGATACCGACCGCCTTCGTGCACAGGAGGTGCTGGGGCAGCCTCCCTCCCGCTCACGCAGCAGCAGAAGCCCAGTGCCATGCACAGTTCCTGAATACAGTCTCTGTTATTTCCCAGCAGTTATGTGCAGACAAGCTTTCCTGCCCCTGAAAGGGCATTTTGCTAAAATACTGCTCCTTGTCACTCTGCGTGCGGCCAGACGAACCACAGAGCCACAATACGGATATTCTTTTTTTTTTGCCAATACATCTTGAGAAACCCAGGGCTGGGCCAGCCAACCGGAGCCACCAGCATCGGAAAATCGTTGGAGGTTGTTCTGGCAGGCGGGATAAAAGCTGGGTGGCTATCATCCCAGCTGCCGCATGAGCTGCTCAGACGGGAAGGGACTTTGCCAGCCCATCCCATCCACACGTGTCCACCAGCCACCCCAGTGCCACTGGACATGGGTGGGTGCATGCATGGTTGGGATGGGTGTGTGGTGCGGGGACATCCCACAGGGGGGAGCCTTGTCACCAGCCTGCAGGGGACACTGCCTGGGGGACACTGCCCCAGGCATCCCCACCCGGTCGCTGCGCCCTCTGCTCCCACCGTTGTGTTTGATCCCGGCACTGGAGGCTTTGCTGCCTTTCCACCCGCTCTGAATTAACGGATGCCAAACGTACTGTTTTCATTCTCGATGGGGCTGGGCAAAGCTCCCTCTAAAACTACCGCAGTTCAGGTGTTCAGAGCTGGTCTGGGATTTAGGGAGGGAATATGATCAAGGAAATCTGTTTTCAAAGGGTGTCACTGGGAAGAATTCAGCCTACGGAGGGTCCTAACGGGTCTCTGTGCCTGGAGGGTGCTGACAAGCCGGCCCGGTGGGCCAGATCCCCTCCTTACACCATCCCATCGAGTCAACTTTAAACCAAACAGTAAAGGCTTAAAACTGGTTTAGTAAAGCCAGAGACCTTGCCACGAGCTGTCACCTCACTCTGAACTCAAGTAACACTGGAGACATCTCTTCCCACCTCAAAGATTAATAAACGCGTGGCACTGCCTTCATCCGCAGACTAATTAAAGTGTGTTACATGAACATGGCATCAGTGCCCTGCGCCATTCAGAAATGGAAATACGCAGCTCAATGCCTGTGACAAGGCAGGCAAGGCGAGAAGAGCTGCTTTGGGGGGGAGAAAAATTCCAGAGCCACAGCAGGCACCATGGGGGGAGCGAGCCCCCGAGCAGCACAGGATCCCCACCGCCTTTTGGGGGCAAAGCAGGTGCCAGAAGCAAGTTTTCTCCTCACTTCATTTTTCCCGGCAGGACTCAAAGAGCTTTTAAAGTTGCTTTCCAGCCCAGGATTCCCCAGAAGAAGCCTCAGCTTTCTACACTCACAATTGCCTCTGTCCAAAGAAATAAAGATGAGTTTTAAGAAAATATTCATATCCCAAATCACCATTTTCTTTTGCAAGTCTCAAAACCTCCCACACTCAGTGTGCCAGACACAGCCAGCACTGGCACACGTATCCTCCAGCTCAGAAATTAAGATCTTTGGGCTTAACATGTTCCCTGTGACACAAAGTGGATGGGGAACCGGAGGGGTGGCAGAGCCGCAGCCACGAAGGGACAGCGTGAGGAACCATGCTGGGAAAGGCTGGGGAGCACCACATGAGCCAGGTTGTAATCAGTTAATTTAACTTGAGTTTGTCCGGGAATGATTAAGAAGGAGGTGACAATTTTCCTCCATATCAAATGCCCAATCTCTTCCTGGACAGGCTTTTATCTGCTGAGGTGACACATCGCCAGGACAGAGATCTGTTCCCCTCATGCAGATGCCCAGGCAGTAACCTATCTGCTGCACTAACACCGTTTTGCATGACACTTCCCTTAAAGAGGGAGAGAAAAACAAAACACTTGTCCCTGCTTTCTAGCGCTGCTGTGTAAACAGCCCTGTAGGCTTTGAGGGACACACCTACAGGAGGCAGGTGAGGTGAGGCTGGTCGGGTCATGGAGCTGCCTCTCCTGGGCCAGCTGGGAGGCTGAGTCCTCTCGAGGGTCACTGAGATGCGAAGGTTGATCTAAACGGGGGTGGTTTACTCTGCCCTGCTGTTCGGGGCAGCTCGAGACGTGGCAGGACCGAGTCTGGATGCGTCATTGCCCAAAAGTAGCTTTGCATCATTTTTGGATGCTGTGGAGACAGAGGTGTGGGGTAGCCACTGGGATTTAGGCAATTCAGCCAGGATGGACCGCCAGCCCCACAACAGCCCTTTTCCAGGGGCAGGTGCTCAGCAAGGAAAAGTTTTGCTCCACTGCAAGGGCCGGGAGAGTTTGGGGCAGGAGCTCTGACCTCCCTCTATAGTGCAGAGGGGATGCTGCTGCCTGCGCCTCTGCAGAGGGACGTGCCAGAGCTTTTGTCGAGACATTTGACTCTGCAGGCTCCTCTGCTCATTGCCCCCATGCTGGGAGGGCAAGGGAACAGCCTTTGGGAGTCTGGAAACGGGTGAGGACAGGGAGACAGAGGCTTAGGAGGGGAGCGGGGAAGTCATTGGAGTGAGAAGATAGTGGGAAAGTACAGCTTTAAAACAGGTAATTCAAAGCCAGGGGAAAGGAAGGGGAAGAAATGCCCGTTATCTGCTTGTAAGTGAAATAGCCTTGTTCTTCCCGTGAGCAACATCCCAGCTTGGCTCCTGGGCTGAGGGTTCTGTCTCAAACGCTCGTGTGAGCTTCTGCTTCTGCTCCACGCCCCGGTGCCAGGGGACGGCCGCTGGGATCCAGGGCTGGCAGCACCGCGTGGGAATCTGGGGATCAACAAGTGACTTGCCCCAGGGAAATGGGCACCGCTGCTCCCAGCCGCTGCCCCCACGAGCAGAGGGGCAGGCGATCGGGCTGCGGGTCCCCCGGCCCATCACCAAAGGACTTAAAGCCTAAACTGTGCAACCCGGAGCCTCCCATGGTCCTGGTTTTTGGCATCCTGATGGTCCTGTGCTATTCCAGGATGTGTTTCTTTCAGTAGCAGAGCCTCTTCGCTCAGACATGCTCCTTCCTGGCCTCTGATGAAGTGCACTGCTTACTCCATCATGCCGCACACGAGGCTGTGCTGGGAATCAGGATTAAAAGACAGAAAAACTGGTTACATTGGTAGAGCTGAGGGGGGACAAAGTGCTGCGGAGGGGCAGGAGACAGGAACTTCTCGGGATGATTTTGTCACCAGGAAAGCACACCCCAAGCCGGATCTGTTGGGCGTTTTTTAACCTTGTTCTCAGTGAACATCGGCCACTTCTAACTATATGCCAAAGCAGGAATGAAGAGGACTGAGCCTGTGGGATAGGTGTGGCATAAAACCTGATTTCAGTTTCACCTCCATCCCAATTACCATTCATTAATCAGAACAAAAGGCTGCAGTCCTCCTCCATGATGGACTATTTTGAAGCAAAGGGACACATCCCTTTTGCTGAGCAGCCAGCTGTGTCCAGACCGAGGACATGGCATCACCTGCGGGGGCTTGGGTGGCTTCCCGCAGCGAGCGGTGAGGGAGAGGACCATAAAACATCCTCCACCTCACCAGCGAGGGGGTGGCTTTCTAATTACCCAGGTGGATTTTTATTGTAACGAAGGCAGCAATGCAGGATTTGACGCTAGGGGTCCGAATGTGTCACCTGCCGAGGGCAATTTAACAAGTGGTCTGGGCTTTATTTCCCTGTTGTCCACAGCCATGGGGCTCGCTGCCCCAACAAGCCGAGAGCCCGTCCCTGCGGGACCCACCACGCGTGGTACTTCTATAAACTGATTTCTCTCACGCCTGCCTTCCCTTAAAACCCCTATTCTGATGGGAAGAGGGGTTTATGGGTGCATGGGGCTGTGTGTACTATTACTGCCTTTTGACTTTGGGCAGGCACCAAAATATTTTAGGATTTCAGTTGTCCCCTGAAAAGCACTGGGTGTTTGGTCACATAGCAAGACAACAAGAAAGCATCAACGTGTTACCAGTAAAGCCAAGGGGCTCCAGCTGACGTTCAGGACTCCGCTTTCCAGACAGCCTGCCCTGCAACAGCATGTGCAGCCCATGCAAACTCCCGCGGTGCCACCGCGCCAGGCGGCTGATGGCTCGCTTTGAGGTCTGAGGCTGCCCAGAACGACTGACACTTCATTTTGTTTTCTGCATAACCAGGTAAATTCAACAAGATTTTCCTTTCAGGTTCCCCCCCCATCCAAAACCAAACCAACAGCTTATTTCTAGGCAGTGGGAAACCCAAAAAGAAACTCCTTCAGCATCATTTCACAGATGGGACCGCCCATTCGGGTGACCCAGGCTGTGACCAGCAGGCTTTTCTCCCAGGGGATGTGGGAGCACCCAGCCCTGCAGCCCTCCAGAGCCTGGCCGGGCTTCGCCCACACACGCCCAGTGATGTACGGAGCAAAGCACCAAAATCAGCTTCTGAACAGCTACGCCCAGTCCAGCTCTGCCACTGATTTACCCTGAGATCTCAAGTCCACCTATCTCTGTGCCGCAGTTTACCCAACTGCAAGCAGACACAGCTACATTTAATCTCTCCTACCGCAAGGACATTGCATGAAGTGCTCTATAAGTGCAAAAGTTGTTAACACAGCAAGACCAAAGTCTGGTTTTGCCTAAGGTGGGAAAGTCCTGCAGTGATAGAGCTGGGATTGTTGCAGTCCCATCGGTCTGCCGGGCTGGATGACCCCGCAGAAGTGCTGGCTGCTGCTGGCCAGGGCCGAGCTGTAAATGCAGAAAAAAAATTGCAGCAGTGCAGGAAGGCCTGTCCCAGCACGCTGCTTTGTTTGCTGACAGCTAGCGTAAGTGACAATGTTACTAGTGACTTTTAAGATCCCTGTGACTTTAATTGGAAAGAACATTTTTAATAGCCCAGGCAAATAGCTGTGTGATCCTGCCAACTGCAGCGACTGCTCACAGCAGAGCTTCACGCCCAGAGACGCTGTTATTCTTCTGGCGTGTGATATGAATATCATGTGTGAACTGACATAGCAGACACGCCAACATTTTTTTAGCTGTACAAGCTCTCTCAGACAAGAAAAAAAAAAAAAACAAAACCAAAAAACAACAATATGCCCCTAGGCACAGCCAGACACAAACTCAAAAGTGACCTGCGTGCATATAGAAAATGCACAGCAGATTTCCAAGCCGTATGCGTGGGCTTTAATCAATGAACTTCACTGATACATGGGAAACACTTTATTCCCAGTAATTGCCCTTTGACAGCTCTAACGAGTAGGATCTGTTTGGGATGGTAACGATTAAAATGCTGACTCACAGAGGGTTTTGCCATGCTGGCAGGACTACAGCAGCTTTGTGCTCACTTGGAAGGTATTTTGCATCCCTGCTTTTCAACCAATCTGCAATTTTAATCCTCCAACTGCAAACAGTTTGCGGCTTTGCCCAACTGACTCCAGGTTTCCCTTCTGCAGGATCTGGAGGGAAAGGGTTCTCCTCTCACAGCAGGACAGGGAGAATCCCCATCCTTTCTGCAGCCAGGAACAGCAAGGAGCTCATCTGCCTGCTCCTGGGAAGGAGGGAGAGGAGCTGCCTGGGACCTGAGCCGATAGACCTGCGCTTCAGCTATCCAGCTCTGCGATGTGTAAAACCACAGGGCAGGTCGGTGGCTTTGCAGTGCTCTCCTGCATTTCTTGGCAAGGCAGCAAAGTCCTCTGCAAACATCTGTGAAACGCAGCCTCCTGCCTGACCATAGTGGGCTTTATCCCTCTGTGGCCCCTTTTGCTCATGGCACAGCCCCCCAGGTGCCACAGGCAGCCCCATTCCCTTGAACATCACATCTGCAGCCTCTTCATGAGTCCCCTTACAGTAGCCAGTGATGAACATCAGGAGTGGGGTGTACCTGGGGTCAGCTGGGAGGAGGAAGAGGAGGAGGAGGGCAGAACCTCTGCGCTGCCACGGATCCAGCACCGGGCAGATGCTGCAGCCCTGTGCCACGGGGCAGCGCTTGGCAGAGCCAAGGGGCTGCTGGGCACTGCTGGCACAGCACAGCACGGCACTGCTGTCAGGCTAAGCACCCACCCTGCCCTGCTTAGCAGGCAGGATCCCTGCCCAGGGTGAGCAGCTCCCGCTTGGGACCATTCAGCCACAGGAAAACAGACCAAGAAGTTTCCATGAGTACCATCTCACTGTTTCTCAGTCTGCAGCATTACGGCTTTTTACAGCCCTTTAACGATATAGGCTGTAACTATTAAGAGGCTTTTTTGGGTTTCCTCTGATAAGGATTTTCCTCTCCTGAGCACAGGCGATGGCTCGGCAGCGGCGGAGGCCCCTCGCTCTGCTCAGGGGGTACGGGCAGAGCTCCTGCCTGCAGGGCCAGCAAGCAGCCGTGCTTCTGCTGCAGCAGCCTTCACCGTAGGGAAATTACTAACCCCAGAAAACTGTTCCCCTAATTACAGTCTTGGAGCATGGAGCAAACCACATAAATGATTCACACAGTGTTCCCATGCTGCAGCCGCGTAAATTAGAGAGATTTCCAAACACTCCCGAGCTGTGCACACTGTTATCAGGATGGAAATGCAGAAACTTTCATCATAAAGAGGCGAGGAGGGGAAAAAAGCCCCGCCGTTAAACGCATCTCTTCAAATCAAGAAGACCTGGGAGGTCTATCCCCTATAGATCTTTACAGAACGGTTGTTAAAACTCCTCAGGGAGTTCTCGTAGGAGGGAGCAGGCAGATAGCAGGGGAACTATAGAAATGCATCAGCTTGTTATTTCGGAGGGACGCAGGGACTGAGCCTCCGCTGGCAAGCAGAGGATGAAAAGGAGAAGGCAAGCGGACTTGGGGCCAAGAGAAAGGGATGGCTAGCGGTGGGGAAGAGAGTTAAAAGTGTCCCATTGTTAGGGAAGTTTGCCCTCCTTCAGACCATCCCGCTCCCAGGGACACCGCGCCACCTTTTGAAGTGCAACCTTAGGCGGTTCCTTGTCACCCATTGGAGCGGGAGCTTTTTTACCACATTAAGTCATTGGGTAGCAAATGAATGGGGGGTTTTGACTATTCACAACTTCACCTTATAAATATCAGGGTGGTAGGTTCCTGCAGCTTTCCTCCATCCCGACAGCTCACCTTGGGAAGGAGCTGAGGGAGGCGGCCCTGCTCACTTGTGGACCTGCGGTGCGGAGAGCTACGGATCAGCGAAAGGGATCCAACCCCCTCCTTGTGACAGCCATGAAGAGAAGCACCTTCCTCATCCTCTCCATCGTGGGGGTCTACGGCACCATTCTCCATGCAGCAGCCTGGTAGGGTCCAAGTCAGTGGAAAGGGCAACTTTTAGGGATGCTCTTCAGCCTGTGGTAAACAGTGTGATCCATTTTCTTTTCTTTGTTGCAGGTCTGTGAATAACTTTCTGATGACAGGACCTAAGGTAATTGACACACGGACTGTCAGGAATTTAAGTAGAGCAATTTTGTTTTGCGAATGGGAAACAGGACTTTCCCAAGGAACCCCATTGCCCAGAGCATACTGGCTCCAAGTCCTGCTGAGTAATGAGGGAAAGGACCCGCAACCCATTTATGTTTGTTTTCATTGAGAAATGATAAAACACCGTGGATTTTAACCCCGCTGTTTCCCCTGCCAGGCTTACCTGACGTACTCCAGCAGCGTGGCGGCCGGGGCGCACAGCGGGATGGAGGAGTGCAAGTTCCAGTTCGGGTGGGAGCGCTGGAACTGCCCCGAGAGCGCCCTGCAGCTCTCCACCCACAACCGGCTCCGCAGCGGTGAGTGTGCCTTTATCTGCTGCAGGTACCAGCATCCCCGTCCCGGGATGCCCTTGGGTATGAGCCGGGATGTGCTCTGGAGGGAGCTGGGGCTGCTCATTCAACTAACTGATGGAGAAGGGCTTTGGGGTCACAAAAATCATGATTGTTTTTCCTCTATCTGTATTAATTGGTGTAATAAACAGTGCTGACATTTTTCTAGGAATCCCAGGCTCTCTCTGGATCTCTGTCCGTGCCAGGCTTGAGCTCAGTCCTTCCTGTGGTGCTGCTTTCCATGGGCTTGCTCATGCCACTTTGTGTGCAGCATTCCAGGGAGCGCAATGCTAGAGGCACCTAAGCTCACAACGGGGAGAAGCACAGGAGAGATGAAGGGGGAAACCAGAGATGTACGCTATGAAACTGTCTTCATAAGAAAGTTGTGGATATATTTCAATACTATCTGCTTCAACAAGCAGAAATCTCTTTGTCCCAGACCAGAATCTCTATTTGAATCTGTTAGAGAAGCCAAAAAAGAAACTAAACTAGAAGTGTGGGTGCAGACAGCTCTTACCACAAGTTTAACAACTGACCAAAACAAGATCAATGACAATTTTCCCCAGCAGGCAAGATCAAAGCATGAATATACCCCCCGTGCAGGAAAGGACAGAGACAAACTGCGTGCCAGGTGAAGGGAGAACTAACCCTGGCCAGAGCAGGACTGGGCATTGTCTTAAGATCCTACTCTTGCCAAGAAACTCCTTCCCATGCACAGACACCTGCATAATATTATACCAAATTGCTGAAACCCGTGATGCTGAAGCCTGAAAAGGCTCCAGTCACAAGCATTTCATTTCTGTAGCACCTTACCTTTTGCACAAACCTTTGGGCTTTTTTCCTTCTTGCCCCTTTGCAGCGTGGGAGAGCTTCATTCCCCATAAACCGTGACCAATGTCTGTTTGCATGTGACAGCTTTCCCCCCCTCCTCTCCCCCAGCTACCCGGGAAACATCCTTCGTACACGCCATCAGCTCGGCCGGCGTCATGTACACCCTCACCAGGAACTGCAGCATGGGAGACTTCGAGAGCTGCAGCTGCGACGACTCCAGGAACGGCCGCGTCGGTGAGCTGCCGGCTCGAGAGGAGCTGACGTTGTGTCCCCATCCCCACAGGCAGCCCCTCAGACTTCAGGGCAGAATTCGGCCCGACGGGGCAGTGCGGCGCTTAGCATGCTTCTGTCTTGCAGGTGGCCGAGGCTGGGTCTGGGGAGGATGCAGCGACAACGTGGAGTTTGGAGAGAGGATTTCCAAACTCTTTGTGGATGCTTTGGAAACAGGGCACGACACCCGCGCACTGATTAACCTGCACAACAATGAAGTGGGGAGACTTGTAAGTCAAATATATTATTATAATAGCAATAGTAAGTATACTACTACTAATGTCTATACTGAAAACAAAATCTGAGAGCCTGGTAGGCTGTCCAGGTCCTCATCTCCAGCCCTCTGTGACAATCTAACCCCTGTAGTGTTTGCATGGAGGAAAAAAATACAGCCAGAATCTGACCCAAAACCTGAACTGCTGTAAGAGTTGTTCCCACTCTCAGCTGCTGCGGCTGCGTGCGATGCAGTTCACTACTAGCACACACCATTTAGTCAGAAACACGTGAGTTTTATACTCGCCTAGTGCTTGCCTCATCTATAAAACAAAGCAAGAACCACCTTACTTTCTTGCAATATGCATTTCCAAGCTATTTGGCTGGGGAAGCCAGGTGTGAGCTGGCCCTCCTCACAAGGCGGCTGCCAGACTTGCCCCCCGCTCCCCGCCTGGGCCAGCAGAGACTCTCAGCATCCTGCCAAACCTCCTTGTCTGTAAAAACAAGGACAGCAACACTTAACATACCTATCTCATAGGGTGTGTCGAGGCTTAATCTCACATAGATACCAGTGATTGGGACCTTATAAATACCAGAGGGAGATAGGTAGATAATATCTGTGAAGTGCTTGGCCTGGAGGAGGTGCAGAGAGGTTGGGTATGATTATTCTGAAGCAGTTTCACACGTTTTGAATGAAACTTCTGAGAGGGATGATGGGTTGATGCTGCAATGAGCGATGTGAGTGGCATGAGAAGGGCACGACCCGGCAAAGGCAGTTTTTTTCCTGGGCTGGAGAAACAGATCCTGCCAACGACCAGAGACAATAGTTTGTGCCCAGTTGTTATCTCTGTCCTTTCAATTAGTGAAGAGGGGCAGATGTTTTCCAGAAACTGAAACAGGCACATCAGCTTGTGTCTTGGAAGGACCTGAAGTCATGGCCAGCACGAGCCACTTTTGACCCTTTGCTCCCCAAATTAGAAGTGCTGTAAAGCCCAGGTTTGAGATTTAAATGACGAGGCTCTGCTGCTCCTAATTTCTCCACCTCTTCCATCAAGGCCGTGAAAGCCACAATGAAGCGAGCCTGCAAGTGCCACGGGGTGTCGGGCAGCTGCAGCATCCAGACCTGCTGGCTTCAGCTCGCCGAGTTCCGTGAGATCGGGAACTACCTGAAGATAAAATACGACCAAGCCCACAAGCTGGAGATGGACAAGAGGCGGATGAGAGCTGGCAACAGTGCTGACAGCCGCGGGGCCACGGCGGAGACCTTCCACCACGTCCACGCCACAGAGCTTGTCTTCCTGGAGGACTCTCCCGACTACTGCACGAGGAACGCCAGCCTGGGCCACCACGGCACCGAGGGCCGCGAGTGCCTGCAGACCGGCAAGAACCTCTCGCAGTGGGAGAAGAGGAGCTGCCGGCGGCTGTGCACCGAATGTGGCCTCCGAGTGGAGGAGAGGAGGACGGAGGTGGTGGCCAGCTGCAACTGCAAGTTCCACTGGTGCTGCACAGTGCGCTGCGAGCAGTGCCGGCAGCTGGTGGCCAAGCACTTCTGTGCCCGCCGCGACGCCACCGCCGCCGCCCCCAACCACATCAAGCGGAGGAACAAGGGCCACAAGAGATAGAGGGCAGCCGTGGCGCCCAAGGAGGACGCTTTGGTGTCCCCACGCTTGGCAGCTGCTGGCGGAGCTGGGGTGGGAAGGAGCGTCCCTGGGGTCCGGAGGGCTGAGCGGGGCACTGCGTGGGGCGACGGGGCCTCCTGCGGACAGATGCTGTGACATGAGGAAGCGCGAGGTGCGGGCGCTGAGGGACCATGGTCCTTCTTGCTTCCATGGTTTTTCCTCAATATTTACCAGTACCTTCTTTCTTCTTGGGAGTCACTTTACCTGTGTATGGGACAGAGGGAAGAATTTCACTTTTTAGGTGGGCTCAACCCCTTGTGCCACCACCAGCAGGTCAGCCAAGGCCAGCAGTGGGGCTCCAGCCCCACGGCAAGCGAGGTGGGAACGGGCAGCTCCGTCCCAGCAGCCCCAGGTACCGCAGCTGGGGCAGCCCCAGTCCGGCCGTTCACGCACAGCGGCTGCTCGGCAGCATTTCTAGTGGAAAACTTATGCACTTTCTGATGCGGGAGGAGGTTTTGCAGTGTCATGGTGTGTATTACGACTGCAGCCTTTTGAGGGCTTCAATAAGTTTACAGCCAGTGTTTACAGATTTCTTCACCTCCCCTCTAACTTCACCCCCCCCGCTCCTCTTTTTAAATTTTGTATTTTGGTACCAGAACCCCTGCCCCTACTAGACAGTAGCTCCGTGTATTTGTACTGGATGAAATTAAGCAGTTCACAATTCCTATACTTTTTTTTTAAATTAGCAGATAAGAATTCAGAATTCTTTATGCCTAATGTTGTGTATTAATAAGTTGTATTATTGCTTAGCACAATCTGTTTTCTCTATATGTTTTGAAGGTATCCCTCAAGAGTTAGATTTTGGACTGTATTTTGCAATAAACACCACAATGAAAAGGATTGGCTTTTTCCTTTCTGGCTTCCTAGCAGTATGACTTTAGGTGCAAAATCGTCCCTTTCTGTGTAAAACCCAGCACTTCCAAGATTTCTCACCATTCAGCCAAAAGTCAGCAAGAAGGTTGTTCTCTTTAGCCCTCAATAAAAGTTGGCTCCAGCCTTCAGTCCCTGGAGGGTTTACTTTAATACCTATCACCGTAATATCTAACCTTTTTCAAGTGCTGAGTACGCAGGCACTGCCTGGCTAAAGCTGATCTGAAGCTCCTGATGCCTCTTTAGTTTCCCTGGGCCCGACATCCCCCAGACAATGCGAGGCTGCCCCGCTTTGATGTGGAAAGTGTCGGCACTCACTGCAAAATTCTTGGAGGCACGAGAGGAGCCCTTTGAACTGGGGGCAGGAGAGAAAACTTGGGGACAGTTGTGAATGTGTCTGCTGGTTCCCTGCTGCTCTGGGTGCAAACAGCCCCATGCCACTGCAGGGAGGGCAGGAGGGGACACGCCCTGGGTCCTGCTCTTCTCCTGGCCTCCCCAGGGCTGCTCCTCAGAAGCACAGTGCTGCTCCAGAGGGAGCCAGGGCTGTGCCACCACCCACACCCATCACACAGGGGCAAAGGATGCTCTACCAGGTTTGCTTTCCAGCCAGGGGAGAAGGAGAGACAAGTAAAAAACAAAACCAAAAAAAACCCAACAGCTCTGCCAGCATATTGTGCCCAGGCTATAAATGTTTTGATGCTGTTTCATCTGGGTATCCCTATGGCTCCTAGTGCAATTGCAGCCTCGGCACATGCTCAAGCCAAATCGGGAAGCTCAAGGATTAAACGCACCAGTCGGGAAGCACAACCGACTTCCAGGTGTTTATTTTTGCAAAGAGCAGTTTTGTTACAGCTGGAAACGCCATGCCAGTGGGCCGTCACTTTGGGGGGCTTTTGTGCTGCCTTGGCAGTAGCTATTTCTAAAATTTCCATAACCAACAGGCCACACCACCAAAGCAAAACACCCCAAGATTTGCACAGTGTTACCACAACAGCATTCGCCACCCACCAAAAGTTAGGCTGAGCTGGAAACGCTAAAAACAACAAACAAAAAACCCCTTTCCTGCATCTTGTGTGCTGGCTGTCTCACCTGCACAAAAAATCCAGGCTCTGCTTTTGTAATATCTGCTGGGGTGGCCCAGGGCTGGCACTCAGCAGCACCAGCCCCACGCCTGGGCAGCCCCGGGAAGCTGCGGGCACAGGGCGCTGCCAAAACGCCGTGGAGCCACAAAATGAGGTTACAGAGAGCACAGGACAGTCACTGCTGATGTGCACTCAGAGGAGGGAACCAGTATTTCACCAGGATAACTCCCAAGTGCACATAAAAAACATCTTGCTGTATACCAATAGCGGGGTTAAACTGCACAGGGGAATCCCGGAGATGAGGACTCCCCGTGTCTCTCTTATGCATCTCTCTGCAGCAACTCTGCAGAAAATAAGAAATGACAGGTTTGCAGGTGCCCATAGCACCAGACCAGATCTCCGTCCCACACAAGCTCCATCCCTGGGAAACGAGGCTGCAGAGAGGGGCAGAGATGCTCCTCCCGCTGAGCCCTCCCATTCCCACCGACCCAGAGCCAGGGGCTTGCCGAGCCAGCACTCGTTTCCACTGCGTTGTATTTAAATGCTGGAGATGAACTGTTCTTCCTTGAATTTGTCTAATTGCTTTTTTTAAAATCCATTTACATTTCTGGCACCCAGACCGTCTAAGGCAACGAGCATATCTTATGCAAAAGCCAGAAACCGAATGCAAATTGAAACAAACTCAAGAGAAAGTTATGTACCATCCCATGATACAAATTTCCATTCTCTTTCTATAGCTTGCAGAGATAATACCAAGCCTGAACAAACACAAAAAACAACTCAATAGCTTAAAGCTGCACCTTGCCAGAGATATCATGGTCCTGGAGAAGCTGAACCTCTCTCATCCTCCCCCTTGTTGCTTGGATACAACAGTCATCAATTCTCACTACATTCACTACAAAACAATAGAAATTCAGGATCATGTTAATCCATCACAGCACTGTCAGGGAGCCCCTGCACCCCTGCCCACGGGTACTCAGTTTCTGCAATAACACACACAGAAGCACCACATGCACAGGGTGGCACAGGGCAATAAACCCTGAGGCTGCCCACAGGACACAATCCATCAGGCTAACTTCATCATTCCAGTAGTGGTTTTACCTGGGCAGCAAACTCCTGTAGTTTTCAAAATAAATAACAGCACACATAGCAGAGCAAAGTCCTGTCATCAGCTGACTTGCAAAGGCTCATTCTCTAACCACAGCCAAAGAGCCTTTGAAGGGACTGATGATGTCTTCAAACCTGAATGTATTTACTCATGATTACCCAAAGTCAACTCCAATTTGGGACACTGATCCCAACCACCTGTAAGTCCCTGCGTGCTTGGAGGAAAGGATGGACTGGCCCTATAAAGCCTTGAGGAGGAACCTGACTGTGGTCCTGTAATAATAGGAATGATCCAAATTACAATGAAAAAGTAAAAAAAAAAAAAAAATCCTAATCTGGGCTAGGTGCTGTATGAACTCAACCCAAAATCCTGCTGCCTGCCCCCAAAGAGCTGTCGGCACTGCTCTCTCCTTCAGGGCCAAAGGCAGCGCAGGGGCACTGGAAGGGGTGCTGGGGATGTCCTGGAGCAGGCACACCCCACCAGGTACCCCAAAGGGGCGCTTTAGGCAGGATTGTGGAGCTTCTTGGACAGTCCTGGAGCAGCACCTTCATATCTGAAGATGCTTTGCCAGAGATGCTGTTCGTGGGGCACAGCCGTTGCCGTGGCCAGAGTAAGCTACGTGATAAGAAACCTGTGGGACAGCAGTTGAGTTGGCCCAAAATCACTATTGTCTTCATGGAGGTTTACCACCGTCATCCCAGCAGCGTATTTGTGCCTTTGTTGTGGGAAAGGACTGGTTTGTATTCCATTTTTGATGAAAAAGGGAAATATGTTCTAAATGAAGAAATAATACAGCGCAGCTATAGCGTTACCCCAGACCAGGGCAGGTTTGTGTCAAGGTGCTTGCTTAACTAATAGGGTTTCAGAAAACTAGTGTGGGCATATTTATACCATGATTACAGCCCAGGCTAAGCCCACAGGCTTTCCTGGTCCTTCCCATCTAACCCAGGATCCTGCTCACTGCAGGGGGTTGGACTAGATGACCTTTACAGGTCCCTTCCAACCCAAACTATTCTGTTTCTCTGATTCCATGACCATCACTGTCACCGTTTCACCTGTTGCCTCTTGGCCATGCTGCTCTCCAGGCGCCCGCCCTGGCACCCTCACCAGGAGCAGCAGCCGACAACTTTCCTTCTTCTTTCCTCTTCCCAGTAAAAATGCCCCAGCAGCCTAATTCCCCCTCAGGCAGGAACACGAGCACGACTCCACGCACAGCGTGGGTCAGGGTCGCCTCCATCACTGCGTGGAGGAAAGGTGAAGTTCAGGTGTGCGCCACGCCAGCCGGCTATCGCCCGGGCCGGATTGCACATCCCTGGGGCAGCCCCAGCCCACGGAGGCAAGCGGGTGTTCACGTTTGGGCGGCGGCAGCACCGCAGACCCGCAGTGCCGCCAGTACGGGCTGAGGATGTCACTCGGCGCAGAAGCGGGATCCATGCTGTTGCTTTGACTCCCAGAAGAGAGTGCCAGGGTGGCTCTGACAGAGAATTCACATCGTCGGCCACGTGCCTCCTCAGCCTCTCCCTGCAGGCTGGCAGAGCCGTTTGTGCTCCGAGGTGGAGGTACCGTGGCGAGCAATACCCGCCTGGCCCCACTCCCCTCCGCAGGGACCACCAGCAAGCTGAGAATCCAGTTTGCTTCATTCACAAAGTGCGGGCTCTGCAGACGGCCTTTGCAAAGCAGTTTGGAGGTGGCTGGGGTTTGGGCCAGCTCCTTCCCACCCCAGCTGGGGGCTGCTCTCACCCCCGATGCCCCACAGCCGCCCCCGCTGCACAGGCATGGCTGCATCCCACCATCAGCCCTCCTTCACCCCAGCCCGCTTCGCTTCAGCTGTTAAAGCCCTTGCCCAGTGGATTACCTTTAATTTATGCTGCCAGTGCCCTTTCATGGATTATAATTCTGTATGAGATGTTTGTGCTGTATCCTCCCCCCGTATTAAAGTGTCAGGAGTATATCCCCAGGCCATCCATCTTCGACACTTCCGCATGGGCTTGGCAATTCTCTGACATGAATATTATGGCTCTCCATGCAGAGTCTCCATCACTCAAGCTGACAAGTGTTAGAATCTCCTCTCTTGAACAGGGTAAGTGACCTTTTCATATGCAGCGTAGATTCCTGGTCACACTGCATCTGGTGCAGCGAAACCAGTGAGTGCCAGCAATTCCCTAAAGTCTTAAAAAACAAGTCACAGCTCCTTTTCGACTTGCAAAACCAACCCTTAGCATGACAAAGTTAAAGGGCCTTAATCAGCCCCTGGTTTGTCCCTGCTAGTGCCAGTCCCATAGAGGAGGATGAAAAACCATCTGTGTGATGCCTTCTACAGGATTTATTGACATGGATTTTCAGGGAAAGATGGGAGATTTGGGTGTCTGGCTCGCTGAAACATATAGGAAGTATATGTCTCTATTTTTGAGACCAGCTAGGGACTTTGAAACCTCAACTGTAATCATAAACATTTTTTTAAAGTGAGGTGCTTAAAGTTAGATCCCTAAACTCCACCAGCCTGATTTTCAAAGCTGCTGAGCACGTGGGCTTCCCACAGTGTGTGCAGGAGTGCAAGGCACTCTCTAGCTGTGCCTTGAGAGAAGCAGAGGGAGAAAACAACCCTTAAAAGCCCTTCCAGCTCAGACCTTCACAGCTGGGCTGCCTCAGGGATGCTCCATGTTGCTCGACAGAAAGTGAATCCCCTGGAACTGAACTGCGTGGGGATTCAAGTTAAATCCCACCTACAAGGTTCACATTACCCCAAGTCTTTGCCTAAACTGGTGCCTAATTTTTTTCTTCTCTAGGCAGCAAAGGGACTTCCATAGTGACTTTGCCACCTTCCCCCTATGAAGCTCCTCGTGGTGGCTCATCGCCAGCACAGAGCAACAGAAACTTGTTAACACCTTTTCAGCTCTGTCTTAATAAAGTCAAGGCAATTAAGAGCTTCACTATTTACAAAACAAATCCTCTTTGCAACACCTGAGAAAAAGAGTTGCAAGTGTTTCCCAAACATTTCTCAGCCGGGGAGAACACCTACAATAACTGTCTACCAGGATGTGTTGCTCTCCCCGGCTGGAGAGGACAAGCCCACACTCACCACGAACTCATACCGCGCTTCCATCCTGGAGGCCTGATCAGCCAGCACAGGTCTGCCGGGAAAGTTTCTCATCCAAGGGTTACTCCAAGGAGAAAGAGGTGTACAGGGAGCCAGGGTGTGAATTTATTGCCCACCCGCTGGTTGTTACTCACTTCTGGTGCAGCCACACACGGTGGTGCACAAGAGGTGTGGGTAAGGTAGGTCGTTCCCCTCAAAGGTGTCCCCACGGGTGTCTGGGGGGCAGTGGGTAATGTACAGCAGATTTACACCTCTGCAGAGGGATTCACAAGCTCCCCCACCTCTTTTTCTGGTTCCCTGCTCTCTCCTAGGATACAGTCCGTACCCCCCACTTTGCAAATCGCTGCCCTGGCTTACAGTGCAGTAAATTCCCCCTTTTCAAACAAGCCTCAAGGAGATGAGCAATATAACAGAAGATTGATGGATGAGAGAAAATCAATGTACCTTGCAATGTAATTTCAAAATTAAGTTCTTCCTCCTCTTTTCTTCTCCCACCCAACTCTCGCTTCCTCCAAACGCACAGAGTAGCCCATAATTTATGAACAAAAAAGACGACGTGTTCCCTCATTAAACTGTTATTTAGGCACAGGGGTGACTCCTGGGACAACTTCACACAAGAGGACCCTCAGCCAAAGTGGACTCGGTCCAAACGCTTCTGGAGTTTAGAAAAGACCCTGTTTAAAGCCTATATCGGGTCTTGGGCCCAAACTCATCCCTTCCAGAGGGTCTGAAATGCAGCGAGGAAAGAAGAGGGAGTTGGTGGTAACTCCAAGTGCAGTAAGGAGCAGAGACTGATGACCACAGCTAGGAAACGTTCCCCAAAAGCAGTTAGGATGCAAAGAAGAGTAGCGATGGTGTGGGACAGGGCCAGAAAATGAAAGAAAAAAAGGTCTAAATCTGTTGTAGACAGGGAATGTTTACAAGGAGAAGGACATGATCGGAAAGAGAGAAGGAGATCTTGAGTAGTATTTTAGCTTTTGTTTTCTTTCCCTCTCTGGTCTTTCTTCAGTGTCCCAAGCAACATTAATCGAAGCCACTTGTGGGCATGTCCAGGAGAGAATAGCTCGTCAGGGGACATATGACCACAGAGCCTGGACAGTATACAGCCCTTAATTTCCTCCTCTGACGCCTTCAATAGCTCATGGGATGCCATAAAAGATGATAATGACAAGATCAGTGGAAAGACTGTAAAACAGTGGGGAGAGGCACAAGCATTACCTCACTTGGTCTCAAACTCGGGCCACACATGGACCGAATTTGCTGGTTGCGAGCTCTTCTGCTTGGGACAGCGGCTGCAGTCCACATCCCACCGTACAGCCAGGCTGCCCATGCTCAAAACCGCGCTGTGGCGAGTGACGTGGTCTGAAACATTGGGCTGTGAAGCCAGTGGGACTCTTGTCCTTGATTTAGATCAAGCCTGACAGGCCAGTCGGACGCAGGCAAGGGCAAGGCCAACGGTTCTCACGTTTCTTCCCAATTCCACAGACTTTTCTAACTCAAGAACTGTGGCTCCTGGCCTGACACTTCTAGGGAACCATCCACCAAGACTATAGCTGGTATCTTTAAACACAATAATAATTTCTATATCTCTC